>NC_092031.1:14241786-15683661 GCF_042242105.1 Pempheris klunzingeri | reverse complement strand
AAACAAAATAGAGTGTCTATGTCTTTCTCTCTGCTGCAACTCAAAATCTACCAAGAGGAATAACAAAAAGTTGTAAAGGTACTGTAGCTTAAACATGCATTCATTGATTCATTTTTGGCCACTTGGGGACACAAGCTCTCTTTACACAGAGATCCTGCAGTACTGTTGTGAAGACGACACGTGATTACATCTGCTTTGCTGTTTTACACTGAACCAAACAAGACCGGCATAATGGTGCCCAAATGTCTGATCTTCGATGGCAGGGCAGCGTTCTGGAAGCAAAAGAGGTGTGATGGGCGTGATGTATATCACAGCAGTGTCAGGATCTAGTGTGACATCGCTTTCTACTGTAAAGGTCAAGATAAAGGTAAGGAGCTCATGGGACCTAATGATGACATAAAAAATCTCCATAAAAGGGTGACAGTTGTATATTTTCTCCAATATCAAAAGCCTAAATCATTTTCTCACGCATGTATGCACTGTTGTTTTTAGGAAACATTTCCCTGAAGGACTGTGTTGGCCATTTGTTGGGAACTATTTTCATCTGTGGATTAATACCTATTTGGTGCTTTAGTGATAATAAGGAAGGAGAAATCATATAAACCAGTACAAAAAGGGTTTTTGTTTTTTTGGAAAGAAAAAGAGCTTGTTGATGTTGATTGAAAACTGAAAAGCCTGGAAATTTGGTCGACAAACATCCAAAGCGAACGTCACATAGTGAATCTGCTGAGAGCACTGTGAAGCCTGGCTGCTGGCTGGTGCTGAATGAATGTCTGTTGGAGCTGCAGTAGAGGTGGAGCGCCTGTGCCAGCACCTTATACCCGAGAAGTGTGGGCATCGGTGGCAGCTGGAGACCAAACAGACCAAATACAGACATGCTGTTTGACACACACACAGGCATGGAATGCACACACACACACTAATGCTTTATCCAGTGCTGTATATACAGATTACAGGTGTGTATTAAACAGTGTCTGTGCTTAGAGGGCATTCAGTCCCTCTGTCACTAAACAAACTATGAATCAGCTGATGAGCTAACGATAAGCTTAATTAAACAATTAGATTAGTCATACAGAACACATTTGAAGGCATAGCCATCAAAAAGAGTGGATCCTGAATGGCTGACAAGCAGACACTCCAATCATTAACATATTTCACAGGGTTTTGTCCACAGACAACACGGATCACGCTCCAAAATTTCATCAAAGTGCAAGAAATGAGAGATATCGTTGATGAGGGAGAGACAAGTGGAGGAGTGAGCAGATGAACCGTGAGATAAACCTATAGGTTGAACGGTTTGGCTCAAATGCAGCAAAGTGTCATGACTGGACAGATTTAGCAATGTTTTAGTGATAGAGGATTTATTCTGAAACTTCCTGTAAAAATATGGCTATATGAGAATGTGACCACTCAAGCAAAGTATTTATTTTTAAAAATCTTTGTCAATGAGAGCAAACAGAGAACAACTTAAACCCTGTGAAACAAGGAAGGGTGTTGCCTGAAACAGTGAACGACAGCGGCTTTCACGATTGTGTCTGATTGTGTTTACTTCCGCGCGCCTGCGTGTGAGCTCGTGAGTGTGTGTGTGTGTGTGCGTGTTTGTGTGTGTGGTACCAGGGGGTGTTGGGGCAGCAGGGAAGTGCCGTAGCACTAAGTGATGGCATGTGGCTGCAGGGTGTCATCGGCTGTGGTGTACGCTGGCAGACTTACAGGCCACCTCGGAGCTTTAACGACAGCCAGGCCTGTGAGGAGCCTGTGAGGAGCCTTTGAGGACGGTGCGAGGATGCTTCTGTTCCTGTTGATAAGACTCTGTTTCCTGCTGGACAGGCCAGCGTGGGACCACTGACGTGTGCACTTTATGACGGCTGACGGCTCTTGTTGTCTGAGTGTTTGGTGACATTTTGCAGCAGTCAGTCATGGAGCAGTGAATTTAACTGAAGATTAAAGCTTAACTGAGATTTGAAAGTAAAACACAGCTCAGCTCATCAACATTAACCTGAACGTGAATCTGCAATAGAGAAAAATCAACTTATACCTCTGATGGAAATACAATATTGTATATACCGTGGACACTTCAGAACTGTATCATAAACACCAGTTAGTTAGGTATTCATTAAATGACTCACTAGACTCAACTCTTGATGTGGTTTCATGTCCTCACTGATGTCATTTCTTTCAGGATTTCAAGGCATCTTGGTTACATTGTGTTATTGCCAACATGCAAAACTGCCCATGGTGCAGTTTTTAGCCTCTATTGTGAGGGGAAAAAAAGTTTTTAACAAGTTTCAAAACACAAAAACTACGTACATAACCACCTCGCCCATGTTCTGTTAAATATTTAACAGTGCATCAACTGTATCAACAGACAATGACTGAGAGCACTGACAGACAAAAACAATATTAATCTACAATTTATACTTACATGCTGTTCTTTGATTTTTTTTGCCATCCCATCAACTTCACACTTGGTGTATTTCTGAGGACCCTGGGAAGTGCAGTGTGAAGTGTGAGCTCTTGAGATGTTCAGAACACATCTCTTATTAGTAGTATCTTACAACAGCCTGTGTGGTGGATTGCGAGGGGACCCACACTGACTGTTGCGGACACAGCTCACTCTCAGAAGCTCACAGATGAAGAAAGAGAGAGCGGAGATATTACATTGGAGGAAACACAAACATTTCTAGTCATGTAACTTTTGGAGTAAACGCTTTTGTTCCTGGAAATATCCTCATCCCAAAAGCCTTGCAAGAACTAGATATAAAAATAATCGGTTTATTCCAAACATGGATGTTTCATGACATCGATCTCACTTCCAATTTTTCCCAGTGGGCACTTATGAAAAATCCCCTTCAGCCCAAAAAAGCATTTTCCTCATAGACCACTGTAAGAAAAAAAAAACCATCTGTAAAACTGTTGACAGGACACTTGCAGCTATAAATGTGGCCAGTTATTACTCTTTGTAATGTATATTTCTAAGCCATGGGGGTATGATCTTCTTTCTTCTTTTTGCTGAATGGTATCACAGCTGTAGTATGATGGGATGATCACCACTGCACACATTCAGTGAGATAACCCAGAGCCTAATGCCGAGGCTAGAAACTATTTTGGTGTATATGACAGGTGAGCAGTTCTTACTGGACTGAAGAGGCGCCATTTTTGGTCCAGTATCCAGTTCTTATAATACCTCCATGGTTCTGAACAGGCTTATTGTCAGATTTAGGAGTAAACTGAGTAACATTAATTTACGGTTGGTTATCGGACATTAAGGCAAACTGAGTCATCATGAAATTTCAGAATTTAAGAATTATGGGTTTCCCCTCCTGCAATAAGTCAGCAGATACTCAGCTGATAAAGTCTGATGACTCTAGTCACTATCACTTGACTAGCGTTGGTTTACTCTATTTCTCTTTTCTGAACAGTTAATCAAGAGATTAACATTAACTGTTTATGTGAACACTTAATACAGTCAGTACATTTCTAATCTTTACCAGAACAACCCTCACACCATGGCCTCTTGAGTGCCACTAGAAGGTGGCCCAGTGTAAATGTCTGGTGTCCTCTAGGGCGCCTCTCCTGTGGAGAAAAGGCGATTAAGTGCAATTCATGCAACTGTTTGATGATAAATGCACAACTCTCCATACTCTAGTGCCCCACCATTTACAGCTGGTGCCCTTTGTCTTCTCTCTGCCCCTGCCCCTCAGACAGCCGTAGTCTGCCACTGTGTCTGAGCGTAAAGCCGTGGGAGCCTCAGTAACAGTGGGCACATTTGATATGAAGGTCATGGCACAGCGCCCCCTAGTTTAGCTGTAAAAGCGCTGCCTCCTTTCTGTTTACTCGTTGCCTCCAATGGCGTTGACAAGTCAATTGGCACGTTATAGAGAGACATCAGCTTGAAGTGAAGCAGTGTGGGAGCCCCCGGTGTGGTCCTGGTTGGTATTTCATCCCCGCCCCTTCCCACAGCCTCCGCGCTGCGCCGCTCCACACACCCGGCGCACCAGCGGGACAGTCCGGCTGCTGCAGCGGCTCCCTCGGACCAGAAACTCATTTCTGTTGGAAAGATAATTAAACCGGAGTCAAGCAGTCTCCTTTTCTCCGTGTCGCAGTTTCTTTTGGTGAGTTTCTATTTCACTTGGATGTTAAATCAGTCTGATGTCCTCAGAAAGACGCGCAATGAGTCTGTAACGGGGACTTAGCGCACTTTTATTTCATTTAATATTCACGCAGAGACTTTGAGTGTGTTTGCAGTAAGTGAAGTGAATAGTGACTTTTCTGTTGATACTGACACTTTAAGCTTAACTGTGCCGTATAGTTTCAGCATTGTGGGTATTTTACAGCAAATACAGCCTATAATATCCCTTTGACATTGTAATGACATTCCTGTAAGTGTTTTTAGAGTTATTGTGATATTCGTTTTATATCCTCTCATCACTGCTACTGTGAAAGGGAATAACTTGATAATAATTGTCAGCTGCACAAAGTGTGATTAATTAGCAGCAATCTTTTTTTTCCCATCTGAAAATATACATAAATGAAGTGGTCATTTGGGAGAAAAAGTTCCCTGGTGATCAGAGAAAGAGAGCAAACACTCAAGTTTTAGTTTCAGATAAGGTAATACCACGGAGGCCTGTAAAAATGTTGACTGAAGCCAAACTGTTATCGGACATGTTAATAGTCGTACTGTATAAAGCTGGTTTTAATGTTGAGAGTCTTTTCTCAGATGTGTGACATGAAACTCAATCCTCTCTGTGACATATTTATACTGAGCAGCAGCAGCAGCAGCAGCAGCAGCAGCAGCAGCAGTATATCATTACTATTTCCCCACTGCAACGTTGGTCAGAATAAACTCTGCCACTGCTTTGATTTTTTTTATCACTCTACCCTGTAATTGCAGCAGTTGCGTGACATAACCCATCGATTCCCATACGTCACTGACATTTCCAAGATGTACCCTGAGTTGATGGAACATGACAGGGTGAAGTTGAAGTTGGTGGCCTTGAGGTGTTTTAATTATGGAGACAAACAGGCAGCACAGTGCCGGACTCATTACAAGTTGGCGGCAGTGGCCTTCTGACCCCTGCAACCTGTGCCTGCAAGCCACAAAGCGGGGGGGCAGGGGGGTAGTTGGCGGGGACCAATGTGAAATACCACACACACACACACACACATTGACTGAAGAGCTTGTTGACCCGCTAAAGCCGGCCAATAAACAAACATGCACAGTGGTGATCAATGAGAAGTCAAGCCAGCCTGCCTCGCCGATAACAACGCTGAATCCAATGAGCAGCATGCAGTGATGCCTGCGGTCCTCCTGACTGTGGATCTGCACAGTGTGCCACTCTTTCATCTTTAACTGGCTCCGTAATTCCCCCCCAGTTACCCTCCCCAGAGTAGGCGTACAGTATATCCTCATTGAGCATATGCTTTGATATGTGTGTGTCGGCCTCCTGTGTGCGCTCAGCTCAGCCAGCAGCAGATGATCAACACATGTATGTAATATCCTGTACATCCCCCTCATATGATTTACACTAATGATACACTACTTTTCTAAGCATTTGATTAAGTAAATGTGTTCCATATTCTCAGTGGGTTTTCCAGTCTACTCCTCATCTTCTTTTTTTTTACCTGAGTTCTACATTCCTTCGAGAGGAACCCTCTGTGACCTTTGGGTGTCATTGACGCAACCAACCAGGAAAGGGTCAGTAGCAGAGGTGCAAACCCTGAATTTGGCTGCTGTATTTGTTTTCACACCCCCAAGGGCTCCCTGGCTTTTTTTTTCTCCTTTCTTTTTTTTGCCACACATGGTGACGTTTGGAAAAGTGCCCCATCATGGTGTGCCGTCACCAAATGGTCACAAGTCACTCATCTAACAATATGATCCTGACCGCAGTAAAGGAACACACCGTGTATTTTAGAGACTGAGAGACAAACTTAAAGCGTGAACCATGTGGGTGAAACAAAGAGGACATTTTTGATCAAGCCACCGTGGCTTTTTTTTGTTTGAAGAACAGGGAAACGCTTCGGTGTGTTTGGTGATTGGCTGCTGTCCAAAATTCGACTGCATGTGAAATTTTCAGATGATGATTGATGTGGTCGATTGTAAAGTCTCTCCAGCTCTGGCTAGTCTCCACCTCTCTCTTTCCCATCTGACACCCCACAATATGACATTTTATGCTGTCGGTACATAGACTGCACCGACGTTGGTCCAAGGCCTCATGTTGAGAGACAGTGGATAAGCATCTTTATGCAAGAGTCAAACTTAAACTTAACTCAGTCTTTTTTTAAACTTTTGAAAAATTGTGCCAGCTGCTTATCATCCAAAAATGGCGAACAGTTCAACATGAAGCACGATCAGGAACATTTAGGTGATTTGGTGTCTATTTGAGACAGACAGACACTGGATGTTTGAGGCCGATATCGATACTGATATTTGTTTTTCAACATAAACACAGTCTTTGGCGAGCATCTCTTAGATTTGGTTAAAGACATTGTAGCTGAGAGTTAGATGAGAAAATCAGTATCAGTCTTATGTGAACATGAAGCTACGGCAAGGAGGTAGTTAGCTTAGCTTAGCTTAACGTAGCTTAGCTTAGCACAAAGACTAGAAACAGGGGGAAAATGCTAGCCTGGCTGTGTCCAAAGGCAAAGTCCAATAATATTTTAGCACACAATGCCCTGCAAGCACCTCCAAAGCTGACTAATTGATCCATTATTCTAGTTTCTCCCTGTTTTCAGTCTTTATGCTAAGCTAAGCTAACCAACTGCTGGCTCTTGCTTCATATTCATGGTAGTGATATGATATGATAGTCTGGCTGCAGTGTCTGTATGCTCTCATCACTTAACAGAGAACTAATCAGTGAAAAAATTTTATGTATGGGTTATGTGTACAAACCGAAAGGCAACAAAGAGGGCAAAATGGGACTGCCAGTTCCAGCAGATACAGGAAGCAGAGAGCCTCGGAGAGCATGGATATTTGTTGGAGCATGAAGATGTTTTCTCGACTGAGGAGGAAGTGTAGCCGTGTTTTGCTTGGATTCAGACCGAGCATTGGATGGTGAAAATAGGAACGTAATTGAGTCAAAGGGAAGTCAAAGGGTGAGCCTAAAAAATGTGGCCTTATCTTGTATGTTTGTTCACCTGGTTAGCGGGGTTAGTGAGTGAAGGACATGAGAGGAGGGCGAGAGAGGAGGGAGGGGGAGACCCGCGATAAAACACAAAGTTCATCGCTGATTTTACTCAAGACAAACTATCGCAGAATAAACATTTTTGTGTAAAAGATCACAAAAATAGAGATTAATGTAGAGATTTGTGTGTGTGTGTGTGTGTGTGTGTGTGTGTGTGTGTGTGGGCCCAGCAGCTGCTTCAGTCAAGACGCTCAGAGAGAAGCAAAGAAAAGACATGAAAGGGAAGGAAGGGGAGAAGAAACAGGGGCAAGAAGAGAAGTGAAAAAGAGAGAAAGAGAGGAAGCAGAGGGAAGAGGGGGAATGATGAAAGAGGAAAAGATTCAGAGTGAGGGGGGAAGAAGAAAGAGACAATGAAATGAAAATAAAAAGACAAATTGAAAAGAAATGGAAAGGAAAAAGAGAGTGAGGGAAGAGCAGAAGAGAAAATGAAAGAAAAAAGAGATGGTTCAGTCCGAAACGTGGTTTCAATCAGCAGCGAGGTTGAGAAGAGAGATGTTTGATGGTCGTAATGCAGAGAAGGACTCCACCGACTGATGCTCTGCTCAGGAATGTGTTCGTACATACACTCGACACAACACACGGCTCCTATTAGACTGTGGTTACTCTGGTTTATATCCTGAAAAGCCACCTCAAGCAAATACTGTACATAGTGACATGGAAATATTTTATTGAGCCTGTCGGTGATGTACGAATACTCCCCTGAATGGTAAGGTGCCCAAAGAGAGCAACTCCAAGCTGCAGCGGAAAGGTGAACGAAGCAGACGTTTTAATGCAAAAGTGCTCATCTTATCACAAACAGGTGCTTTAACAGTAAAGTGTTCAGATTTGTGCAGCACAGTGTTGGAAAAAAAGCTTACAGTCAGTATCCGTCACATCGGATCAAGCTCCAGTTTTGAAACAGCATATATCACTGATTGGATCTGTTCATTGAACCTCACTGGGTCTTCCCTCAGACTGTATTTTTTCTTTAATCTCACGCCCTTCTATTAAATCTCGTTCCCCTCGTTTTTTCTCCTCATCTGATCTTTTTCTCTTTGTTTCATTTCTCTCAGCATCCTTTCCTCTCATCTCGATCTCCCCCGATTTACCATCCTCCCCCTTCACTCCCTCTTGTGAAAATGAAACTTATTTTTTTTCTTCCCCTGCTTCCTTCCATCACTTCTCACCCCTGCCGTGCTTCAGTTTAAGTGGACTCTCTCCCTCCCTCAAAGTCATTTTGCGTTTCATTTCTTCTCTCACAGGAGTCAGTACCAGTGGAGCGGCCGACCGAGGTGGCAGCAGCCAGGCCTTGCCCAAAAACAGGCGCCCTACAGGGGGTAACGGAGGAGATGAGGGATTAGAGGATAATCCAGGGTAGGTCCAAGTCCCTCCTGTTGTTAGGTCTCCTATTCTTCTTGCATAGCAGGCAGCCTGCTACTGGGATTATAGCATTAAATTTATTGCATTTTAAAGACTCAAAATATTGGGGGTTTTGTGCTTGTGGTGCTTTTCAGGCCATTATTTCTGACCCCTCAGGGTGCTGTGTTTGTGTAACTCAGAAAACACAGCAGCAAGTGTAGAAGATCACAGAGAGGAGGGACAGAGGTTTTAGTGGGACAGAAGCATATGTGCAGATAAAATGAGCTTTGCCTTGAGGGTCCAGATACATAAGAGGTTTCAGCGGGAGCGACCCCCTCTGAGTGTGGTCAAAGGTCTTTAACAGGATTACAGGCAAAAACAAAACAGCAGAGCTTTCGGTAAGCACACAGTCAGAGTAATTAATGGCCCCACGTGTATTCCTGTAAGACGGTAGGTTATTAATTAGAGGTTTTTCTTCTATGATACAGCATGACAAACGTTTCTCCTTACTGGGAAGCCCAGAGTGCCATTGTGTCTGTGACTGCTGTCACTGGGGGGTTGTAATCGGAGAGGTGGCCTGTCGCATCAGTGCAGTTCATGGGAACGTGCACAAGGTCCCTGCAGGCTCACGCCATATTAGATTTGACATCACACCTCGGTATACTGGTCCCTGGCGTCCCTTTGTGAGCCTTGATATGGCTCTGCACAGTGCTGGTATGTGGCGTGTTTCCTCCCTCGCCGCTCCCAGATGCCCCTCTTAAAACGCCAGCCAGGGGAAGTGAAGCGGAGGGCCTGGGACTGCGGTCAGCAGCAAATTAGAAGGGCTGCCTTGGACCTGACGCAATCCCCATCTCTTGAACCATAGCAGGTCATTAATGAAGCCAGACTAGGCTGTGCATGCGTGGGAGGCCTGCCGACATTTAGCTGCTGCAGTGGAAAGCTTTTAAAGAGAACCAGAGGTCCTTGTCAGGGCTGCCTTATGCTATCAAAATATTTTAGAATTGGATATCCATTACTCTGCTGGCAAAGAACAACACACAAGAAAAGGCCAATTTTTCGTCTGCATTCATTACAGACTTACAGACTTATGGATGTTTGGAGCTCCAAAATCAACCAAAGGCAGCTAAAGGCTGTCAGTCAAGTCATAGCTGACTGAATACATCCATTAATAATACTATTAGTCAAATGATTAAGAGTGTAAAAAGAAATTGAACCTCCAATCTGTTGGTAAAAAAGAGAGAAGCTGCAACTATTTGAAGATAATATGATGGAGACAGAAATATGGTGCCAGAATGCCAATTTTCATTAGCAAATCTACGTTGTTAGCGTTAGCTTGCTAAAGGAAGCTTGCGTGAGGAAAACTAGGGAACAAATTAATGACTTACACTAAACAGGAAAAGCTGAAAAATGAATTTAGTCAATGAAAGATAAATAGAAGAGTAGAATTAGTTAAGTTTTTGCGGATTTCATGAACACATTTCATCAACTTAAGGAAATAAATAAACTTTTCTAAATTTTTGCCAACTGATGGGGGATAAAAAGAAACACACAAAGCTTTCTGTTTCTTTTCACCCTCTGCTTTAATTGTAGTGTAGTTAATTCATGTATTCCACATGTATTTTGAGTTGTCTGATAAAGTTTAAGTGCCTGTCAACAGTGTCGGGGCTCCGTACACAGGTGGTCTGGCAGTACAGACGTAGCAGCGGTGATTTTCTTATCAGGATCTTTTCATTATCTCTTCCTATCTCGCTGGCCATACTTTGTCCGTTTATAAACAAGTCTAAGTCTGTTGAAGGAGAGCCGCTGCTCGGCTTTAACAGCGTCTTTTCAGAGAAATGTAAAATGAACTTTGTGTAACCTTCACGCCAGACAAAGCAGGACAAAATGGAAGCAGGAATTCCCTTAAAGTCCACCCATTTTATGAACAAGAAGCAGACTTTGGTTTGTTGCACAGAGGAGTGACTGTGGTCTAATTTTAGACGGTTCCACACCAGTGGACCTTTGGAGCGCGGATTCCTAAAAACCTGCAGAGAGACAGATGCAGTGGGGTTACTTTACAACTGCATACAGTATCCAGATAGGAAAGCACAGCCATTTCTCACTGACTCTCAACTTCCCCAGAATAAACTGCAAATGTCATCTGTTTCTCTCAGCATCCCTCAAAATCAAATACATCCCTGTCTACATTTTAAAGATAGATGTTTTTTCCCTGTTTTTACTCTCAATAGATGGTTCCATGGTGAGACCGCAGAACCATTTGCAGCTGGACTCAGACCTATTTCTGAGCTGATGTCGACAAAGCCAAAGCCCAAGGCAAGCGGGGGAAACCAGGCGACCTGACCACACTCCAACTGGCCCAGGAACACAACTGCACTGTGTTCTCCTCAATTTATGTCCATTTAATTCAGCCAGCTATGCAGAACAATGAGCTACAAAGATCGGGACAGAGCTTGGCCTGCACATGATAAACACAGATAATATTCCAGTGAACTATTTGGCGCTGCAGGCTTGGAGTTCAACTTTTCAGCCTTAGTTTTAGTTACACGCTTTCAAGATCTTGGAATAACCTTTTAGAGGCATTTTTGGTCCGTACTTTGGACTGCAAAATTGTCATTCAGTGGGGTTTAAGGCAATTCCACATTGTTTCAGGTTGATTTGTAAGAAATTTTGAGCCATTGACCTCTTGTCGCCATGAATCTTCAGGAAAAGCTGTCAGGCCTAAAAGGTCTGGTCACCCACTCCCACAGCAAGCGCCGCTTTAAAGGCGACCTTACGTTGGACATGATCAGCCCACCCCTTGGGGACTTCCGCCACACCATGCATGTGGGCCGTGGCGGCGATGTGTTCGGAGACACCTCCTTCCTCAGCAACCACGGCGGCTCGGCCAACGGGAACAACGGGGAAACGGATTCTATGTCCACCCCTGACAACAAGATTGGAGCGTTCTTCTCCAGGACGCTCCGTCAGATCAGGAGGGGCTCTGACAACCGACCCAGAGGAGGATCCAAGGATCTGTCACCGCCACCTCCTACCGTTTCTCCCATCATCAAGAATGCCATCTCCCTCCCCAGGCTAGATGTGGATATGCCTAATGGGAGTCCCACCTCCAAAGTGCTCTTCCCTAGTTCTCGAAGCACTCCAGAGGAGAAGAAAAGCTCTTATGGTGAGTATGGTGAGATTTCTTTTTTTGTTTTATTAAAGCTGCTCAATAATCAATAACATAGTAGAGCATTTAGCTGGCCAGTATTTTGCCCAGGAGTTGGTGGGGACCAAAACAGAGCTAAAAGAGAGTGAGTATTGGACTTACATTAGTCAGGTGGCCAGTCCAAATGAATGCTAATGTTGTTGTGTGTTTGGTGCACATGTTAATAAGCAACTGTTTTCTAGGTTTATCAACTTACCAAGGTGGTCAAAGGTTATTTCTGCTGCCTCTGAGTGGCCAAAAAAATGTTAATACAACTTAATTGTTGTTTCACAACAATATAATACAAATACAATTACAGTACATGTCTGGTGTATTGCGGCTTAAAATGTGTGTCTGAATTTAAACCTTCACCTAAAGTTACTGAAAGAAGCTTTTGCTCTCTCATTTTGAGTGACACCATCATTGTTTTGAATCCCAGAAAAAAGTCTTTACTGGAAATGTCTCAAGATGATGTCATGTCATCTACTTTAGCCCGATAAGGGTCTCTAAGACGTTTCCTACCTTTGCTACACAAAGAGAAACACATATGGACAAAGGTCAAATGAGTTAACCAGTGTGAACTGGAAGCTGCGGTGAGACTCATCCATCAGTTCTACCCAGTAATCTGAAGAGAGATTTACCCCAGATGTCCTTATGAATCACCTTGGCTCATAATCAGCAGCACTCGCACTGATAACACACAGAGATCCAGACAGAGTTGGCAGCAAGCTGTCTGAGAGGCTGTTTGAACGACCCACATTCACACCACACTCATGGCTCACTGTGTGTGTGTGTGTGTGTGTGTGTGTGTGTGTCTAAAGGGATTGTGAACGTAAATTCAACACAGAGGAATGATATGATTTCTTGCATGTTGCCATTATTTATATACGGTAGTGTCTAGATGAGAAGATTGAGAGGGGAAATAGCTTGCCAGACGCGGTCAAACCATAATTTGTCATTTTACACTTCTCTTTTTCAAGATATAACCACTTAATTACTGTGGACAGAGGCAAGCTCGCTGTTTTCCCCTGCTTCCAGTCATTATGCTAAGCTGAGCTAACGTGATTGTATTCTGGCTCCAACTTCATATTCAACACACAGATTCAACAGCGGTATCGATCTTCTCCTCTCACCCCTGATAAGAGATCAAACAGGAGTACCTCCCAAAATGTAAAACTCTTCTTTTAAATGATCTGAAAATGATCATTGGGTGTTTTTTTGTGGACATCTATGTTTGGATATATGAGTTTGTGTGTGCTGTCAAAGACATTTTTATCAAAAATCACATAATACACTGCTGGCTTGTGTAGTGACAGTTGAAGCCACTTTACTCCCCAGTGATTATGCATTGTGACAGTCTGCAGGTTTTCATCCAACAAAATCCCCCATAAGCTGGTTTTGCTGAGACGTCTTTCTTACTCTTTGGTTAAAGTGTGTTAACTCGTGAAATCAGATGCTATTTTCTTTTGTTGGTATGAAAACCCTCCAGACTCTTGGCCCCTCACAGCTGGCAGTGAGAGGTGCTGTGGTAATTTTACTCGTTTGGGTCATGAAGGCGGCAGCGTGTGAGCGTGTGACTTGTTAAGTGATCTGGCAGAATCGGGGAGATGATTCACTGTTCACAGAGCAGAACAACTCAGCAGTTTGCAGGCTGGGGTTAGCAGGCTTGTCATTATCGGACAGGAAGCTCTCTGGTGGGTTCACGTCGCCCCCTGTTGGAAGTGTATGATGAGAGTACGACTCCTGATGTGAGTGAGTGTGTTTGAAGAAATGGGATTTTTGATAAAAACACATAAAACCTCATATACACTGTACAAATTGTATGGAAAGCACTGTAACATTAGAGATTTGTACCAACTGTGCAATTGAATTTCTGGGTTTGGGTCCACTGCTGCCACCCAGTCAAAATGTCCTTGTGCACAGTTGTTTGTCTTAAGTTTGTCGTTGAAGTTGTTCTGGTGTTTGTCTCTGTCCTTACACACTTAAAGGAATAGTTAGACATTTTGGGAAAAGCTCTTATGCGCTTTCTTTTCATTTCTTTTGCGTCTGTGCAGTAAATATAAAACTACAGCTTGTGAAAAAGTGAATCCAGTCTGGTTCTGCAGACAGATGAGAGTTATGAGAGCTTCTTGTCTAACTCTCAGGATGAAAGCAAATGTGAGCACGTTTCCCAAAATGTTGATCAATTCCTTTAAAAAGCAGACTGACAGTTGAAAAAGAGAAACTACTTCCTGCTCAAAATTTCTGCTACTGAACTTCATGTACGTGTCTCCTCTGCAGGTCTGGAGTCTGGTTTCGTCACTCTGCCTCGTCTCTCCCGCTCCGAGCGTCAGCAGCCCTCCATCTCCCTCCCCACTTCCTGCTCCCCGAACATCCACCGCGGCTCTCTGACCGACCCCACTGACGCCATCTTATCCACCTGCTCCGCCTCCATTGCGACCTCAGAGCCCAAACCCGCCACGACCGCCTACTCTGACTCCCTTCCCTCCCTCACCTCCCTGGACACCTTCACCTTTGACCTCGGCCCCTCCCTCATGAGTGAGGTCTTCGGCCTGATCGACGGCCACGCGGAGGAGCATGGCCACACCTGGGAGGGAGAGGAGGCGGGGTCAGCGTGCGGGCTGACCAATGAGGGATCAGAGATGGACTCGGCAACTATCTCATACGTGGATTCCCTGCTGAGGGAGGACTGCGGGGGCAACAAGAGCCCAAATGGAGCCGAATGGGAAAATTTGGATGGGAGCGTGATGGAGGTGAACGGAGTTGGGTTTTCTGTTAAAGCACCTGACGTGGTGATGGGGTCTCCTGAACGCGTGAGGTTGGGGATGGGGATGGAGAGCGAGCGATTCCAGAGTGCTACAGATGTGCTCGCGCGCCACTACGGCGTCAGCCTCTTAAAGGGACAGAGCAGGATGGAGGCTGCGGATCCAGAGATGATGATCATCAGCCAGCCCAAGGAGAATATGTCCTACAGTTACATGGACGACGAGGACGAAATCAAAGTCTGAGCTCAGTGAATCAGAGATGTTTTAACACTAAACTAAAAAAGATCGTCAAATCAATTTGAATTCTTTATATGGTCAACGAGGCTGGCTCAAGATGGCCATGAAAACCACAGCGTGAGTCCGATATCCTTAATATTGGATCCTTCACTTTTATAAAATCGTGCTTCAAGGATGTACAGTTTTGATGCAAAACTGTTGCTGAATGTATCTAAACGGAGTGAAAGACTTGATGCTGCATGTTTCCAAACTCAGCAAAGAAATAGAGAACCCAGAAGATCGTGAGTTATAAAGGCCTGAAACAAAGAGGAGGTGTAAAGGAGGTGCCAGAGAATGTGGTTAAGATTGTCTCAAAGGGAACACCAACATTACTCATTCACTTTATACTTTACACACTTCCTCACATAAAAGGGGAAAAGATTGTGCGAGTGGAATCGGGGACTAGAAAAATAGATAGATAGAGTAATCATATTGCAAGCGCCTGGCATCGATACAATCTGTTGTCTACTTTTCACTCAGGAATACACAACCAGGAAACAAAAAGGGAAATAAGAGATCTGGAATCTCAGGCCTCATTTGATTTAGATAAACCAGAGAAATGCAAACATCTCAGTTATTAAACTCCATGGACTGAGAGAATATGACAAGTATTTGCTAATTGCAATCAAAGCCTGAACCATATAATTGCTCATTTTATGCTGCAGAACTTCTATATAGATACTCCGTGCACCTTTTATGATTATGAAGTCCTGAACTCCTGTATTGCTTTTTTTTTTAAATTGAAGAATTGTCATTTATATGTTCTTTTATACAGCTGTACATTAAGGCATCAACTGACCTCCTACAAATATGTACTTACAGTATGAGCACCTGCAGTTCGTAGTGCAATTCACATCCATATGCTGCAGCCAATACCAATGATATACTATATAAATTGACAATAAAGATGTTTTTAGTTAGGTTGAATATGCATTTATTTACATGGTTCAGGGTTAATGTTTAAGGTTGGTTTGAAGGAATATTCCACCCAAAGCTAGACCTGAAGGGTGGTTGTGAAAAGCTGCTTATTTTCACTATTGGAATCGTATTTAACAAAGCTCCTCTGTGAGAAGCAGAGTTTGGGTGGAGAATCGTTTAACAACTGAAAAATGACATAACTGGCTCACATGAATACACTTATGTTGTAAATTTATGGGCAAATCTACCCTAAACAACAGCTGGCAGTCTGTTTAAGATGGCTAGATTCATTTATTGTGTTGCTGAAAGACTCGCTTTCTGGGAATTCTGGGAAATACAGGACATCAGTTACTGAGGAATAAATAAATGGTTACAGAAATGGCTACACCAAAAAAGTTGCTTAAGCTGCAACACTTGAAGGTATTAAACGGCATAGACGTATGTACGTATGGAACAATGCAAACGTATCCACAGCAGGCTGAAAAGCAATGCAACATTTACAGGTGGAGCTGGGTGGAGCTGGGTGTGGTCCTTTTCAGGTGGTGTTAAGTCACTCTTTAGAAAACTTCAACAAGAGAATTCACACAATTTTCTCACTGGGCGAAAGAGGGGACTTTTGGCTGAGATGGTGGAGGAAGTGGTGGGGGGCAGTTTGGGGCTTTGACTCCAGGCTTTTTAGGAGGAGGCTTTTTGGGGATGGTCGCCGGACCTCGTGGTGCCGGTATGGGCTGGGTCTTTGCGTCAGCAGCCACCGGGCGTGCGGTGGGGGGCGGAGGGGCCTGGAGCTTGGGAGGTACTGGGGCTTTGGGTTTAGAGTACTGAATGGTCATCTGCTCGGTAGCTTGGTTAGCTTTGTTCGGGATGAAACATCTTTTGGCTGTAGGATGAGAAAAGGAAGACAGTGGGATTACAAGGAGGCTGAGAAAGCGACCAGATTCAGAAAAGGGTTGTGATGCAAGACAGTCGTCTACAATACATGTTCTCTGTATAACTGAGGAGGAGCGAGCGCTCGTAAAATGGCACATGATTTCTTTCAAAAATCAGGATTTTAACAGGTGCTGCTGCCCACTACCATGTACTACTGTAAATATGAATATTTATATTAAATCACTAGTACATCAATGTAATGTCAATATTAAATCACATGACTGGTTTTGGAAAAAAACATTATCTTCCTCCTAGAGATGAAAAGAGTAATTCATAACTAATGACAAGGTGCAAATATTAGATGCAGCCTATTTAACATGAAACTTGATCCCTCGAAAAGAATTCAGGTAACCACAAAATTGCAAATGTGTGAATTTCTTCATCAAAAATGGGATCTAAATCTAAAATCTTTTGCAAGAATATGCATTGCGATTCATACAATTGATACAGTCCAATGTGATCAGCATAACTGCAGACTTTTGATTCACTCAGATGAACTTAAAATGTACCAAGTATGAAGTAGCCAGTCTGATTTTTAGCCAGGATCTTGGATTTCCAGTTTTAGATGGATATCAGTGTTTAGACAACCACAATTCTGCTTTCAAGTTTAAGGAAGGAAGTCTAACATTTATCTGATTCGCTAATTTGTTAGAAAACCAATCGTGGTAGACAAACTGTACTCAGATTTGGAGATTGGTTTTATTGGTGAGAGTAAATTCTCTACATTTCTCTAAAATTAAGGTAAGACAGCAACAGTTTGTCATGTGATTCAGTTTTGTAGCCAGACAAATGTAACAAGATGATATATAAGGGAAAGTATTTCAGCCTCAGCCCGCCAGTGAGGCAGTTACAACAATGTGAGAGATGACGCATGACCTAAGAGGTTGATATTTTGGTCAGTGATCTGAGACTTCCTGTTTCCTGTGTACTTCCTGGTTGTTGCAACAAGAGCAATAGATTTATTTTCTCTCCGTCAGCTTGACCCTACAAGCCACCACTTGTCACTGACTTTGTGAGAGGAAAAAGCATAGAAGTAAAGGACAAGGCATTACACAATAGAAAGACACTCATGAACCACGGGCCTGCGTTTGTGTTCATCGGCCCAAAGAAGCAATGAATGTAGGTGTTTCTGTAGGAAAATGTGTTTTGGGCCACTTTTACACATGAACATCGGTACATTTGTCACGAGGATGAGAAGCCTGAGTAAATTACCCCGATGACGTCATAATGATGCAATCAGGGTTACCTCAGCTTGGCTCGAGTCTTCAAACCTTTAACGTAAAGCCCGTGTACTGAACTTTAGGCATTAAGTTTGAAAAATGCGAGCATCTACCAGGAAGGAAGGGTGTAGCAGAAGACACTACCGATTAGCATTATGCGAAATGTAGGATCCAGTGTTTTTTACCCGTACTATCTGCTGCTTCAATTTGTACCAAGCTTTAAAAGTTTCTTGTGAGAACCCCAAAGTTTGTGGAAGTGCAATTTTAAAATGCTGGAGCGCCTTGTGTTAGTGAACAAGTCAGTGTTTGAGGTTTGGACAGGCACGGGGCTCTTTGACTTACGTTTATACGGCGTGGTGATCTTCACGAGTGCTCTGGGAGAGTCTGGAGGTGCCTCCAAAATTGGCTCCAGCTGGCCTTGATCTGAGCTCTGCTTCTGGGTGGGACTCCTGGCCTGAACTGGGTCTGGCGCCGCTCCTGTTGCTTTTGGAAACGGGGGCGGGCTCTGGTTCACCATCGAGCCACAGGCAGTGGAAGTGTTGGGGCCCGGATCCGGGGAGGATGGGCTGCTGTACGCTGCGTTTTGATGGGTCGGTGGTGCTGTCTCAGCGACAGAGCCGGCCCATGTGGAGGTGCCACTGCGACTCACTGAGCCAGATTTCAGCAGGAAGAAGCCTCCACTGTCCTGAGAGGCTGTGCTGATGAAAAGATACAGACAAATGTTAATGTTTGGAAATTTCTAACCATTAAGTCTTGCTACCATTTTGAGCCACTAGAGCACAAACGTAGAGCAGCTTGTCATAATGTCACAATCAGAGGCAGTGTTATTATTGCTGTCATCACAAGGATCATTTGAGTCAGCTCTGAGAGTGCAGTTAGTGAGCTCTGTGCTCACCTGTTTGTCTTTGAGAGAGGGAGGTGGTGAGACGAGCAGGAGGAGGTTGCGGATGAAGAGGAGGCTGACCTGCTCAGCCTCTCTTTTTCTGAGGTCAGAGACTGAGCATCACGAGCTGACAGGCTCACATCTGGGACCTCGGGAAGTTCTGGGATCTCAAAGGATAAAGCTGACCAAAACAAACAAAAAAAAGTAAAAAAAAAAACAGCAAACATATGAGCACTACATCAGTTGAACAGCATTTCATTTCAAGAATAATTCTGGGTTAACACATGTTGGGTCTTAACCGTTTTTGGGCATCATTCCTGTTCTGACTAACAAAAGATCCAACTGGGCAACAAAAGGTTGCAGTCAAACGACCAGACATTGTTTAAATAAACCCACATGTGAGCTAAATGTATTTGGAAAAGTACAATTACACCCAAAGCTCTCTGTTGTAAACATTCATCACAGTTTACAGACAGACGTCCTGGTTCAACTTCGGCCTGCTGTATTTGCCACAGTTTGTGCTTCCTGTGCAGCGGGTGCATTGGGTGTGGTGATTTTCAGTTATCATCACTGATACACTGCAAGTTGAAATTGTAACAAAACCGAGCAACCCTTTAATGGTGATCCCACACAGCCGGGGGTTCATCAGCGTTCGCATACCTTCGGGGAAGAGGCTGGAGCTGTACTGAATGAGAGGTTCAATGACGGTCACCACTTGGACTGAAGACGCTGACGCCATGTCAAGCAGAGCAACCTCCCTAAAGGGGCAGAGAGGCGACGATGAATGACTTGTAGGATGGACGAGTGCTCACGCTGCAGAGCATGGTGACATTAACTGTGTTCGTCATGGTTAGAATGTGTCTCTTTCATTGGCACATTCAACCAGGATGTCACTGAAGTAAATAATAAAAACTTATTTAGCTTGAAGAAAAAATGCCCACTGAGGTTTAACCACTGAGGTTATCTCTGCATCTGCATCTGCAACGCACAAACAAAACCCTCACTGCAAAGAAGGTTTAAGCTGAGCAAACAGTCTTTCACAGTTTATCTGTTATGAGGATGTTGTGGTTCAGCGTCATGCAACCAGCAGGTTCTGGCTGATGAAAAAAGTCACCACATGCTCATCCCTTCGTGTCAGGGCACAAAGATGACGACAGAGGTCGGGGAACATGCGTGGATGGTGCTGGCACACATGATCTGGTCACGACTCACCCTTCAGCTCGTGGCCACAGCAGGTTTGGTCCCAGGACGATGGCGATGTTACTGGGCGTCATCTTGTTTACAGCCTGCTCCTCAGACAACAGAGACAAGAACTGGACCAGGTACCTGACAGGGAGAACGAGGAGAGTCGCTAGTATGGCTAAAAATTCATCCCACTTTAGTTTCAGCTGTGGCGTGTGAATCTGTGACATTTGACCATGTGATTCTGGAAAAAGAAAATGTACACAGTGAGTACACACCTGAGGTTATTGTAGTTTTCAGGCGGCAGCTGCTTCAGTAGTGCTCTGAACTGCTCCAGCTTCTCTGTCAGGTCTTTTTCCCTGTGAAGAAAAAGCTCAAAGTCAAGAAACAGACTTGAAACCACAGTAAAAATAAGAAGTAGGCAGTACAGATATAATACTCACCCTGCTGCTTTAAACCAGTCATTGTAGAGTTCAAAGGTCATCAGAGGTTCGGGAAGTTCTCGCAGGTAACACTTCAAAGCTCCTGTTCGACATGTTCAGAGATAAATCATCACAGATGTATTTAAACAAGCCGAGGTAAAACTTTAACCACTCCTGTTTGCAACGTTAGATCTGTAAGTGTAATTATTAATAAGCTATGATGTTGTCGTGGTATTTTCTCTTACTGTTCAGCTCATGAAAGCCTGTGTATCCCTGTTCTGTAAATTCTCTCGCACACAGGAAATGATACATTTTACATTACTGGAAGCTGCAACAGAGGGAGTGTTTGGAGTAGACCGAAGAGGAACTGGGTGGTTAGAATGAGCCGTGAAAGTCACAGCGGCTGAGCAGACGAGGAAGAGCGTCCACAACAGAAACTTAATCTCCCCTATGAGGGAAATGCAAAGGAAAAAGAAGCGGACGCATCCTCACCGGCCACAGCATGAGGGTCCATACTGAACTCGCTGTGGTCGACGGAGTCCTGGTCCAAACAAATCTTAAGCCTCTTCACCACTGAGGCTGCTGCCGCCAGACGAAACAGACCCTGAGGAGGAGGGGGAGGAAGAGGAGGAGGGAGGGCAACGGGACGAAGGTAGAGAAGAGTCAAGAGCAGCAGAGTTCAAGTCTAGTGGGATTTTAGTCACATTATTCCCACACATAAGATATATGTATTAATGTGCCCTGGCATCTACACATCCTTCACAGCACCGAGATGCTAAATGTGCCATTCTCTCCTCTGGTTATGTAACAAACGTCCCCAGACGAACTGATTAAAAAGTTTCTTGTGCTTCTTAAACTTGATGCTCTGGAAAGTCTCTTTATTCACAGTACTAAGAAGCCAAAGCCTGCAGAGATTACTTCACTTTTAGCCATGCTGGCAGCATGCCGTGAGGGATGGAGAGTCAGTCAGTCAGTCAGTCAGTCAGTCAGTCAGTCCACCACTTTGGTCCACACAGAAAGTGACCTCCATATGTTTATGACTAAATACCAGGAGCCTAAGCTGCACCTCATGTTAGTGCTAGCAATTGTTATCATGCTAACACACATGCTGAACATGGTCAATGTTACATCAGCATCCTTTTAGAAGAGTCATTGTGAGCACACTGCTGTGAGCATTCAGTTCAAAGCTGTAATCTTGTTTGCACACATGAAATAAGGTAAAAAAAAAATGTCCTTGCAAATGTAATCATTTTCATAAGGATGAAGTGATGCGTATCTAACATGCAAAATGCCTCGTTCCATAATCATGCTAGTTGCTGCTGCTAAAACCTCTTTCCAGTGGAAAGGAAATCTAACATCAATAAAATTGCACATTTTCAATCAACATCCAGACGCACCTGAAAATGAGAAAAGTCTGAGTAACATAAATGTGGTCTGCAGGACTGGACTCATGTAAAACAAAGCCGTATGCTTGGACGGTGCTTAGGAGCTTTGTGAGGAAGTAAACTAAAAGGTAAAGGTGGGGTCAGTGTGGCTCCATCCCATCAGTCCTACCTCCTCCCTCATGCCCGTTCTCAGCAGCATGTGAATACACTCCTGGATGGGAGCAGCGATTTCTCTCTCGCTTTGAGTCAGATGAGAGAGCAGAGGCTCCCTGTAGACCTTCTGGTTAGAGAGGCTCAGCGGCGGCCCTGCAGGGTCAAATAACAGCACATTTAGAAATATTGCAGCAGCAGTGCCGCAAATAAACGCACAGACCGGCGACAAATAACTTCACCTTTTTGAGTGTGATTCTCTTTGAGCTCGCTGATGTTCTTGTTGAGGAACTCATTTGAATTTTTGTGGTATTCTGCCTGCAGCTCGAGAAGCTATGGTCGGGGAGAGGTAGAGTCACAAGGCTGCAGCAGTCTGCAGGTGGACTGCTGCTACGTAAAATTAAATGTATTTAGTTTGCAGAAGCAGAAACATCAAGCCATCGCAACCGTGACTCACTCGGATGAAGTAGTTAGCGTATTCTTCTTCTTTAGTTGCAAAGTGATACAGATCTGCAGAGTACTGGTCCTACAGACAGTAAACACAGTGAGGTCAAAGGTCAGGGCCGCCCTGCTGATGGTACAGAAGGACCAACACAGCACCAGGGCTCGATGCTTGCTGCTGCCGAGGCTGGAAAAGGAAACAGTTGTACCTTGATGCTCTCCAACCTCCTCCAAGCTTCTTCCACTTCCTCCCTGAGCCCGTCCTGCTTGGCCTGGGGGCCAGTGCTGGCTTGGCTCCTAACACACACACACACGCACACACACATAGAAACGTGTAAATTTGCATTAGCTTCTTTGTCCGTCGTGTCATAACTTGCAGCTCTGACTGAAGCTGCGTAACTCACCTGATTCTTGCGTTGGTCCAGTCTGTTGTGAGCTTTACAAACTGCTTCTTGTTCTTGAGAATCTCTGGTAAATCATCCTAGAAGGAAAAAACATAAAAGTTAACATTTTGGGGGCTCAGTTTGAATTGGTTTAATAACTATTCAATTTCAATTTACTTTTGAACTATTTTGCTATTTTATTTCCATTCAGCTACAGCTAGTTGTCTATTCAGGAAACATACAGGAAGCGAAATGAACTGTAAGACATTCACACAGGTGCATACTGTTCTGTTCTAGATGAATACACACAGAGGGGGGTGCAGTCCAACACAAAACCAGAGCAATATACCGCACCTTTGTGAAGGCTGACACTTTCAGAGAGCTGTTGCTTATATGGAAATGTATTGCAGTGTGTTCTTGTTATGTTGTTCATGTGAAAAGGAAGGAAGATGAGATGATAATAATGAAATGATAAGGAAAGATACAGGGTTCATGTGAGAAGGTCGACACGCGATGGACGGCAGAATAGTACGTGTCACTCTCACCTCGCTGAGCTTGTTGAGCGGCTCCAGAACTGCCTTCTCCACCTTCATCTCAAAGTCTGCCAACATGCTGGCCAGCATCTTCTCCATGAAACAGCACATCTCCAACACCCTCCTGCCACACACACACACACACACACACACACACACACGGTCAACTCCTCCTGATTTCATTTTGTTTTCTATTGAGTTTGGTGTCAGTCAGTTTCCAGAGCTGATTTATTCATTTTACAGTAGGTCTTAATGTTTAAAATGATTAGTTTTGGTTTTTAAAGGTTTTTTAAATCTTTTTTTTTATCATAATATGGCGGTATTTGTCAGGGGAGCTTTAATTGATATCATAATCCAAACACTTAGTGAGGGCAGTTGACTCAATGAACAGATGCAACAACAAATGAAAAATGAAAAAGACCAAAACTAAGTAATTTCCTGTGTATTTTCAGTAGTTGGTTTTGTAAGTACACAATATTGTTTCAGTTCATTTTAATTTTTTTCTAAAATCTAGTTTCTACTCATATTTCTGTTCAGTAAAATGTTTTTTCACAGCTAGTTTTAGTTTTTAGTTAACTATAATAACCGGGGTCCAAACTAAAGACAATGAGAACCCATTTACATTGATATCTAGAAAAAGACGTGTTAAACACAGAATGATCAGCTAAACATCAGTATACCTTTCTGCTCTGTCACAGCCTCAACACTATAAATAAACGGCACAAATAGAAATCTGGTCACCAGTGGTAGACACTGTGTGTCTTCATCAGAGCGGAGAAATCACGAGGGTTTCACATGACAGCAGACAGCAATGCTACTGGTCCAGAGTACAGAGGGATGGAGAGATAGAAGGAAGGCGGGATAGAGGGACAGAGACAGCAGAATAGAGGTATGGCGGGATGAGGGACAGAGGGATTGAAGGACAGAAGGAAGAAGGGATGGAGGGACAGAGGGATGGATGACTGATTGAAGGACAGAGGGACGGAGGATCAAACCTGATAGAGGAATCTGCATCAAAGTCTTTGAGGCTCTCCGCCATGCTGATGGACAGCTGCATCAGAGGGAGCTTTTTCTGTGGAGACACGAGCACAGAGGGGACACCTCTCAGTAACCAACCAAACGGACTCGTCCTCGTGGATCAGTAGTTTCAGTACCATTCGTTTTTCAGCCTCCAGCCCTGACTGACTCTGCATGCAGCCCAGCAGCTTCTTGTGAAGGACCTGAGCCGCCCTCTTGGCCGGTTCCACCCGCTGCTCCACCTTCATTCAGTCAGAGACGCACACACACACACAGTAACACACAATGTGACCTCCTGGTAATATCAGATATAACAGATGCTGTAAATTTCACATTATAAAGTAATAATGATGTCAGACTGAAAACAAATTGTATTGACTTGTATTGACATGTATCTTCTAAAGCTCGAGGAACAATAAAGTTTGAATCAAAATCAAATCAAATACATGTGAAGCTGTGAAGTCATCACTTGTTAATAATTAGTCATTTAAAGCAGAATTATAAAGCGCTGGTATAAAAGTGAATTTTCTCTTTTTCTCACCAAAACCAGGTCCTTGTGTAGAAGTTCAGTGGCATCTTGTGCACTGCAGAGGTAAATATTGTGTAGATTAATATGAATATACAGATATTAACAACTCTGATGTCAAAACTAGTGCCATGAACAGTTGGTTGACAACAGTTTTTAATACTGGAATATCCTTTTATTATATCCGCTTGTTGCTGGTTGGAGAAAACACATTAGAAGATACCATCTTGGAAATGATATGCGCATAGAGAGTCTCTTTATAATGTTTTATACAGAAATGATCATTTATAATGGAGGATACAAAGAAATTAAGTGAAAAAACATATGATAGTTGCAACTGCAAACAACGTATGAATGGTTTCTATGCTTTATTTTGAAAGAAAAACGAGCCATATACTGTATAAGTCAGTTTGGAGGCTTTGCAGTTTGCAGTTTGTCTCTGCTCTGAGCTCTCAGTATATCTGCTGGCTGACATGTCTGGACATTTTTAGATAAACAACCTGAGCCTGGAGTGTGAAAGCTGCAGCTGTGGTTAAGTTCAGTACCAGCTCTGACAGAGGAGGGAGGGAGGGAGGGAGGGAGGAAGGGAGGGAGGGGGGTAAAACACCAACACACCCTCCATCTCTGCTGCGACACACAGCCATTTGAAAAAAGGAGGGACGGGCAAACATCTTCAGGCTTTTATCGCACCAAAAGGAAGCCCAACCCAGTTCGCAAAGAGGTCAGATGAGCTTGAGCACCTCCAAGGTGTCATGTTTTTTTTACCTCCAGTGAACATTTGAAGTTTCAAAAGGAGGAATTCCCCACAGTGTTTGAACCACACGTCACTTCCTTTTTTTTTTCACTCTCATTTCAACTTTTCCTTTTGAAGCAGAAATAACAGGTCATTCCACAAAGAGTAAAACAATATCACATCATGTGAGCAGACGTGCTGTAATCTTTATTAAGAAAGTAAAAATGTGTGTGTTTGTGTCTGTTGCTACTGCTGACATAATGGAAGTCACGTCCTGACCATAGAGAACTGACCTGAAGTGAAAATCTGAATCAAGGTCTATTTCTCTTCTCTTCAGACGTCATTGCATCAGTATAAACCGAGGAAGGGCTGCTGTGGTAGCTGAAGCCCATGTTGCTCTGCTACAGATGCACGCTGTGTGTCAGAGGTAGAGACAGCAAGGTCTGCACACACACACACACACACGCACACGTGCACACGCACACACACACACTTCTTTAAACCCTGCTGCATGCATGCTTGCACCAAGAAAACCAAACAAGGTGTAGGTGTTTGGTTTGGTCACACGCTCATCTGCAAATGTCACTCACTGTCTCACACACACACAGACACTAGGTCAAAGTTCCCATAAACCTGGCACAAAGAATTTTTTTTTTTTTTTTTTTTTTTTTCACCGTGTCAGAGCTTCCTCTTAGAGAGATGTTACAGCACCATAAAGAGTAACAACCTTCACAACGTGTGCTGCCAACATACACCACAAACTAGAGTCAGTTTGTCCACTCTTGCTGAACTTCTCTGGCTTTCACATGCAGAAGAGTCTGAGGCTTCCCTCAAAACCCCAAAAGCATGCTTCAACTTTCAAGGGGAAGCAGCAAATGTGGCATACCAGCATTAGACACTTTTCAACACCATGTTTGCAACAGTGAAAAGGAGAACATGGAAACCAGAGCACAATTCGACATTTCCTCAGAGCAGGATATCGCGCCTAAATGAAAACCTCGTGCCGATGCACAGGAGACCCTGTTTCTGGATATGGAGGAAAATAAAATGAACCTTTAAGGTTTTAATATCTGAAATGATCCAGTTAAGACTAACACTCAGAGTCAGAGGAAAACATAACTTTTGCTAAACAAAAGCCAGAAAGGGGCAATTATTAGAAGAGGGTGTTTAAAGTTTGCTAACATTAGCCACCATAACCTGCTGGTCATACCAGACCGAACCTCAAAGTGTACCGCCCTGAGGTAGGGTGCTTTAATATTTACATTTCTAAGAGGAAGGTTGTGTTATTCCTCATTTCAGTGACAGTTAGTGACACTAACCTGTAACTAGTCACTGCTGTGATTATTGAGAAATTAAAATCAATTAAACAATGATTTGTTAACCTGACGCAGTCATGTGTAAATCCTACACTACACAGAAACGTGCCATTTTTGAAAGCCTTTGAGTTTCAGTACAACATCAGAGGAGAAATATATATCAGATTAAAGCACTCACTTTGACGCAGAGCCAAGCTGCCTCAGGATGCTCAGAGACTGCCGGAGCATGCTGGCAGAGGAGTGTAACCAGCTTTTCTACCTGACCCTCTCAGTCCTGCTCAGGCTCACAAGGAATCCTGCCCCAAAAGATCCTCACAGGGTCCAGCTGTGTTACTTCATCGGGGACAGACCTGGTCGTCCCTGCCTCCGTTTCTGCTGGTGCTGTTTTTGTGTGCGTGTGTTTTGGCTGTCAGTTTTCGTTCTCGTTTCAGGAGTGTGCTTACAAGCTAGTGAATGAGGAAGTTGCACAGATGAAGTGTCAGTCGAGATGGGGAAGAGGGATTTTTTTTTTCAGGTTTGATTGTCACACTATGATTTAAAATCTAACGACTACATTTAATTACATTTAATGACATGCATTCACAGAGCAGAGTGTTTTACCCAAGATATTCACTTTGGGTAAATTGGGTAAATCTCTCTGTTGTACTTCTGGACAGTTATAATACATTAGCATTAGAAATCTCATTAAAGGCATCATTTGTGAAGTATTGTGCAATAGGTCTGTTGATGATTATCCTCTTACACTGGCCGGCTGTGGTAAGTATGTGCTTAAGAGCTAAAAGGATGTGAAAAGGCCAAAAAAAGGAAACCAAGCTATCAATGCTGCGTTTTTAAATTATTTTTGTTTCAGCGTGTCTATTCTCAGTCCTCCAATTTCCTGTTGAATTTAAGCCTCAAGCGTTTTTCTTCTTTTCTTACACTGTAAAATTTTGCCTATTAACCTGCACCCTTTTATGGCCACTCTGTGAACAAAACACTGGTATGTTACTGCCTGCTTATGTTGCTAATTTACACATCCTGCAGATATGGAGGAACATTAACATTCATTTCTTTTTTTTCTTCATGCCACCTGGTGAGTATAAGTCCAGTATTCACCCTCCTTTTGGTCCCCATTGCCAAACGCCCTAAATGTCTCTTAACTTTCACCCGTTTATCCTGCTGGTAAGATGAGCCGTGACAGGGAATAAAAACGGTAAAGTTGAGGCCTGAAAACCAAAAACGAGAGCTGAAAGTAGCTATAATGCTCAGTGGAGCGGAGGGCAACTGCAAAAGCGGTGGGAGCTCAACTCCTCCTGCAACATCCTTTACATACAAGCAGTCATGTGATCCAATGTTAATACAAGATCAGTGAACAGGACTGCTTTAAGTTTATGTTATTGTCCAGGAAGGTTTTGTGACTGTACTGTACAGAGGTTACAGCCTTTTGACTGTTTTAAAATTAAAACAGCTGGAACTTTTATACATTTCCAATCCTAATTTTCTTATTGTATATATCCTGTAGAGTAGATCAGCCCTACATACATAAATGAAGCACATTCCACAGATAAGTCATTTGTCCATCTGATTATTTCATGTTATGTATATTTAATGGTGAAGGTGGACTCTTGTGCAGGTTTGACTTTGTATTTTGCCAAAATCATTACTAACCTTTCAAGATGTGTGTCAATAATGAAGTTAACCATCCAGGATGTGATGGGAGCAGCTCACCGGATCTCAGGACTACCTGCATCTCCACCTGGAAACACTTTAGTGAACAGTACAATCTCGGTCGTGGTGCTGCAGACGTACGAGGACACAAGCTGATACGTTTTGGGTCAGAAAATCACGAGTACTTTGGCTGATATCTACATCTTGTCATCTGTATACATTTTCACTATGGATTGTGACTAAATAGTATCCAACTTGAATGGCATCGGTGAGCATCCCTGTTTAGGTGCTGGCGGTGTATCAGGAGCTGCACACAGATGTTCAGGTGGAGGTTGTGCCCACCCACGGTGGCAGTCAGATGCTGCTGTCTAGTGGTGGCAGCAGAAAAATGCACAGATCTAACAAGGAAACACCTCCTCTGTTTTTAAATAAGCAGCATCAGTGTTCTTACTTAAAAAAAAAAAAAAAAAAAACATAGCAGGATGAATCATAACTATCATGCAGCTGCTTTGGGTGAGGAACTAATGGACATTTAAAATTTGAATACAAAACACAACATGCTCCTTTATCTATTAATGAATTTATTTTTTTAAAAATGACTTCAAATACATGATGGAAACCTTGAGGAATTAAATTTTTAGGCTGTGGCTACAGTTCGCACACACTGTGGTTTTAACAGTTTGTTCTTCAAGCTACTTCCATATTATAGGGAATTCTGTTCTCCTGATCGCGGCATCCTCAAATCCCCCACGTACAGAGTTAGCAGTTTATCATACACACCTGTGTGAGCGTGCCTAATAAACTAACTCGGTGTAGGTTCTTTGTAGCGGTTTAATTACAGGAGAAAGACAGTGAACTGGTCTTGTGTAAACTTTGAAAAGGCAACAAAAGACACAATCCCTCCCATCGAGCTACAGAGGATCCCATCAGAAACAGGGCAAGGCCACAGTTACTGAGGCAGTTTGAGACAATGCTTTCCAGCACTAATGTTTAACAACTTAAAAATGCTTATTATAGGCAATTCAAGTAATTCCTGGTGCTTTGAGCAAAAGAGTACAAAACACATTCTGAAACTTCTGAACTGACAGCAATAAGATGATCTGAGTGAGCAAAGAGTGAATTTAGGGAAAAGAGCCATGAGAAAGAAAAAGAAACTAAATATTTTCTACTTTCTAGATGTGTTGTGGTAGGAGGACCACTGATTCTTCCAACTGCAATTTGAAAAGAAGATCTCAAAACAAGGCAACACCGGGGCAAAAAAAAAAAAAAAGGCTGATGGAAAAACAGAATATTCGAGTCATGTTTGGATGGTGGAGAAAAAAAAAACAAACATCTTTAGAAAATTATACCAATGTCTTGTGCGACGTATCCACAAATATTAAATTACATTGAATAATTCCTATATATCTGTTTATCCTCTGAATAGTGTTCTTTTCTCCATCTGTCACCGATTTGCCTTCTTGCCAAACAGGTGAGATGGAAGGAAAAGTAAAGCACCAAAGAAATCCTCATGCGCGCTCACTGGGATATCTGTCTGGTCATTAAGTAAACTCTGTAACATTGTAATGGTGAAGGAATCAAAAAGAATGGAATTAACTTCAGCAGCTTTAGAATTAAAACCATGGTGGGTGGGGAAGAGTAAAGAGGCAGTGAAGCACTTGGAAAACCTGCGACTGTCTCCTCTCAAGGACTTTTGAAGAAAACTAGAGGCATCCCAAATGTTGCATTCCTCTTCATCTCTCTTTGCTCCACCTGTTTTCCCTGTCCTGACCACACAGTCATGGAAGACCCACGTCCCTCTGATTGGAAATGAGGGACAGGAGTTCAGGAGCCCCCCTGATCCGACGCCACTCGTATTGGTCCCCTCCCTGTTCTCTCCCTCCAGATCTCCTTCTCACCCTCCATCCGTCTGAGACTGAAGTGCACGTCGAAGCGGTCAGACGGAGGACTAGTGCTTCCCTTTGGCCTCTTCAGCTTCTTTATCTGATGAAAGAAATAAGAAGAAACAGAGAGTGGTGTAAGGCTTTGAGTTTCAAAATAAGAGCATGCTCACTATCCAATATGGTGGCAAGTCTTGCATGATGCCAGGATATCTATAAGAAACTCCCACCTTCTTCTCTTCACTAAAACTGAGTTCAATGTTGTGGCTTTCTGTGTCAGGACACAGTAGGTGTGAAGACATCTTACACAGCAAAATCCTCAAACTGAGCTGAGAATCATGAATAATCATGTAATAATCAGACTTAAACCCCTATTATACAGTCTGCAACTTGCTGACCAAAAGCACATGCAAACATGATAGATAGATGCAATTTATTGATCCCATAGTCTTACAAACAGTGCTTATACAGGCCTAGTTTTTGTACTGAACTGAATGAAACGTGACTGTACTGTTGACTCAAAGACAATCAGAAACAGAGGTGATGTGTTTGATCAGTGTTGTGTGCACTGATGTGCATTTCCACTTCTAGTATACAACCCGTTTGGTGCATCAGTTGTTGTGTCTTTTCACCTTTCCTGAGTTCATCTCTCTTCTTAGCAGCTTCCTCCCTCTGTTTCTTGATGATGGCCAGTCTGGCCAAGTCGGCCCTGGCCTGCTCAGTTTTCCCCTCGAGATGGAGCTTCATGTAACGTTCCTTTGATTTCTGCTTCTCTATCTCCTCTCTGAGAGAGAGAAGAGGAGGGTATACACACAAGATAAGGTAAGAATTAGTCAAAACAAAAAGCCTGATGCCAGCAAACAGGGTTTAAGACATTGTGTAATTTGAGAAAAAAAAAAAAAAAAAATGCAATGACAAATGTAAACATCCGTTTCCTGAGTGGCTGTGTGACACCTACCTCTCCCTGCGAGACAGCTCTCTGGGAGCATTGACGTCTAGCTCAGCCACCTTCTTGCTCTTCTGAGACACACGGTTGGGATTCTCAATCTCTATAAGCCCCTCCACCCCACTCCTCTTCTTGGACTGTGTGCGAAAGGAAACACCTTTGTAACATCAGTGAGACAGAAACCACCAGTCCAGACTGGTAAATAATGGCAGAGGGTGGTAAGCTTATTTTTCTGCCTGCTGCTGCTACACCCAACCATTGTTTGGGTGTACTGTTGACCTTCAAAGACCCATTTTACTGCCCACTGTATATTTTCTAATTCCCTCTGATGACTGGCCAACAGTAAACCATGTTACATCAGGATATTAACAGCAGTGACAATGAAGTTTAAGCTAAATGCATTTCAGTAGGGCCAAAAATCAACACTCAACATTAGATGTGGCGTCAGTTCAACGATCACACAGAGAAATACATCATAAAGGATTCTCAGCAGTGACCTCCAGACCAGAATGAGAGTGTACCTTTACATATCTGTCACCAGAAACATCTGAGATACAAAACCTTTTTGACAAAATGTTGACAATTAGGCTGACGACATCAGCATTGTTCTCCTTTCACTTTTACTTTTGGACAAAAGCAGTTGAAAGGAAAACTGGTACAGCAGTAAATTACAAACTTGTTCCTGAAATCACCCGAATACTAAAAGATGCATTTACACACTAAGGATTTATTTGAGGCTATATGACGACGTTTCTATTAACAACTTCTGGAACAATTAGTTTCACTGCTAGTCCACATTATACCCTTGCCGACACTCACTTCGGATTCGTCATCACTGCTGCTCTCTTCCTCCGACTCTGAAGCGCTCTCCTTTTCTACGCCAGCATTTGCCTCCTGTTAACACAAACATTTAATCACATGTTCAGTGGTTTCAAGGTAACTCCATGTCTGCCACTAAAAGGTCTTTCACTCACCAGTTCTCTCTGCGCTTTCATCTGCCGGTCAATCTCCTCTGGGTTGCTGAATTGCTTCCCTCTGCCCTTGTGGCCCTTTTTCCCTGTAACACAGTTGTCCGAGTTATAACTGGCAAATCATTTCTATCCAACTGTTTAATAAGTTTGTCTTTATGATGTTACAAAGTTCACCAAATCATTTCCAGTCCTGGGACAGGTTTCATGACGCATCCACTCAAGTAGAGCAACCACCCTGCTTTGTAATATGCTTCAATGCATGGCCCTTGACTAAATACTTCCTTGATAAAGCTTTTTGTTGACACCGAGAGGCCTTGACTAGACACTGTGATCATTTCTTAGGTCTGTCTTTGTGGTGATGCAACACTGGAGGGCGTTCTGTGGTGCAGGTGTTGCTGTTATTGTGTACAGCCCTTGCATAGTGAGACATCAGTCCACAACCACCTCTGAGAGACAGGATCCCAGTTCAGACCTGAATTTACAGTTATAGATTTAAGACCAGCTACTGCAAAGTGTGAACGGGAGCAGTGAGAGTGGTGGGAGATGAGAGACGTACATGACGTTTACTGCGGGCCAGCTCCCTTCACCTGGTAACTGTCATGGCTAGTGAATGTTACATGACGGCATAAACATCCTAATGCATGAATACTTTAGCAAAGCATTTCTAAACGTATCTGGTAACAGTAACAATCTCCATCTGCCGGGAATTAAAGTAAATGATCATAAATACGTAGATATTTGAGCCGAAGCGGTCTCGTGCACATGGTACTGGCGGTTGAACGCAACTGGCCTCATATGTAAACACTCCGCTCGTTTTAAATGGTGAAATTAGCAACAAGTTGGTAGCAGTGATCATGTAAAGACATTAATTAATCACCACTGGTGGATTTCCAGTCTTACCCAAACAGCTCATACCCGCATAACACCCTGCTAACCGATTAGCATGCTAAAAGCTAAGCATGTGAGAGCTCAACGGAACAGTACGTTAGGTTAGCTGACAGCTCGCTAGCGACACTTAGCTTGCTAAAAATGAGCATTTGACGTGAACTTTATCAATAATACTTACCGCCCCGAGGCATTATTGAAAGTAATTTCTATACAGATAAAGTACGTTGCTATATGGCTGAAAAACCTGACAGCTGTACAAGCAAAGCCGGCAGTTTAAAGTGCTAGAAGAAGAGGCTAGAAACTACTTTGTCTCTCCCGCTGTCGTTAGCACACACGTCGAAACGCCGCATTAAGTCACGACAGTCTGCGCATGCGCAGCTGGGACAATACAACCAATGGCTGCACTGAGCATTTGATTGACACGTGCATCCACCAGTGAGCTAACGAGAGAAAAACCCATTCATAAAGGACCGTACCTTTACTGACAGGGCCAGTGAATTGATTTTTTCATACATGACATTATTATTCCCAGCTATCACAGGAAAATCACAGGTTTGGGAGGCACATCCTTACGAAAACATGCAAATTCCAAACTAGATTTCAGAGGGAATAGTGTTGGTAATATTAGCAATGCAATAGCAATATTTGTGATGTGGAAAAAGATAAAAACAAAATCAATGTTAAGTCTATACAGTGTGTGATCTTATAGTGATGTATGAATATTATAATAATTTTGACAAAAAAAAACTTTTCTCAAGGTCAGATTACTGAGATGCGAGCAAAAGCACTGCAAAAAGCTAGTAAGTGGACCTTGTTATAAGAATATTTAATTTAGTCAAACTACTTTTCCCAACATCAAGAACAACCTTTCAAATATTGAAATTCTGTTGTTCTATAATGAAAGCTCTGATTAACATTTGTGTAGTTAGTCCTTCATGTCTGTCATTATTGATGTCTTCTTGTCACTGGTTAAAACTCAACAACGTATTGCTCCAATAAGTTCTTCCAGTAAGTTTCTTGAGTTGTATTTTCTTTTAATTATAATAAAAAACACAGTAAATACAACAAATCTCAAAAAGAAATCTTCGGCCTAGGCTTGCCATACAGATGTAAAAGAAGTAGAAAATATCCTGTGTGTTGAACAAAGAGGTTCACAGTTGTTTCAGATTTGTGGTGAATTAAACAAATGCAGCAAACAAAATTACAACGAAAAACAAAGTACATTTTTCCATCTATGATGAAGAAAATTGTCTATGATGAAGGCATCAGATCATTTTTTCCTTCGATGTAGAGTCTTTACATCTTCAACTTCTTTCTCCATCAGGTGGTACTCAACAGTAGTCTCTGTCAACTGGAAGGGAAAGTTTTAACATCTTTAACGTCTTTAGTAAGACACTTAATACTGTCAACCAATGAACTAGATAGATAGATAGATAGATAGATAGATAGATAGATAGATAGATACTTTACTAACTAGTAATTAAGTGTATTATTAAAATGTATTGAGCAAGCTTTTATAAGAAAGCCAAGCATTGTTAGACCTGTACTAAACCCGTCACGAGTATGGTTGTGGAGCCTGAGGTTGATAATATCAATTGGCCCTTTCACACATGACAAACACAGGTTTAACCAAGGTCACTGCATCTGTCTGAAAGGGTTTTGAGGAGGAGAAGGAGCTCAAATAAACTTTCCTTCCTCAGTGTATAAAGATGCATGTTGTATCTTTAATGTTATTGAGAGTTTAAGGGAATAATTAAAGCTGCTCAGTTCTTACCATGTCCAAGAGAATTTCAATCTTTAGTTTCAGGAGGTTGTTCTCTTCCTCCAGCTGTACATTTTTTTTCTTAAGCCGCTGCAATTCCCTACTAGGCGCATTCCCACCAGATTCTGCTCCAACAAAAACAGAATGAAAACTTGAATCAATGTCGTGTTGACCACTCGAGGACCTACAGTGATCCGTGCAGATGTGGCAACGCATGCGAGAGCGGGATAATATTAAGGCTCTCTGCTCTTACGCTGTGGAAGCAGCCACTGCACTCGTCTGTGATCGACATTATCAAAGTCATCACCTGTCATCCACTGCCCCTCTTCAAATTTCCAGCTCTGACCCCCAATGTTCATCACAGGAGGCCCATAGTCAAGGCCCAGCTCTATCTCTCTCGTGGAGCGATCCAACTGTAAGAGAGGAGAAGGTAAAGAACAATTGCTTTGTCTGGAAACATAACCAATGTATAATAGCTGTCATACAATGTCAAGCTGCAGCCCCCTTTTGCACAAACAATCCATTTTCAACAATCTTTAATACATTTGATTTTGCTTAACCTCTAGGTATGCCCTCTATTCAGACCATTTAATCAAATGAAAATAACAATACCAATGTGTGAAAATACTCACTTACAAATAAAAGTTCTACATTTAAAAAATCTACTTGGACAAAAAAAGCACATAAGCACTACCTACGAAATGTACTGAAGTATAATGAACTAAAACATAAAGTACCCTTATTTGAATGTAGTTCAAAATTGCACTGAAGTAGATGTACGTAGTTAGTTTGAACCACTGGTGATCAGTGCAGATTTAATAAGGGATCAGTGAGAGATTGGGGTATTGGCTTTATTTTAACTTGAGCATCAATGCATTTCATGAAAACAGTGGTTTTGGCTGCCAGAAAATAGTAAGTTCTCTAAACTCACCGTGTGAAGGCTGGACAGAGAGGCAGATTTACGAGGCGGAGTCTTCTTCGGGCTGAATGTGTTTCCAAACAGAGGCATCTTCAGTGAATTTTTAAGGCTCTGTATAAAAGATGGTACAGCAGCGGCGGCATTAGTGTTTCACAGACAGCAGTATCACGTAGCCACAGTGTTTATCGTTGCTAACAGTACAGTTGCTGCTAGGTGGCTAACACTCGCTAGCTGTGAGTACTACTCATACCTGACATTTAATTGAACCTGTCGACTGCCTCACAGGTGGGTTAGTAGTTGTTGTGTCACTGAAAAGATATTGCTAATATATTTACCTCCATACAGACTATGTATTTAAGTTCTTTACGTGGTGGTTCAAAGTCTTTTCTCTCCAAACAGAACCATGCTTGCTACTGCGCAAGTGTGGAAGTTCCATTTGCTTAAAATAAACAACACGAGAATATTGCTTTAATATAAAGCAGTTCGAAGAGATTTGCCAACACCAGCACGTTTAAGATATTTAAAATATAAGTCTCTGCTTCAAAGGTAGCTATACCTAGGGTGACGTATCCAGATTTTTAAGGTAGTAGTCGCCCCAAAACACCCCTATTTAGAGGAGATAATGGGACAATCCATAAAACTTAAGCGCATCGCCATGGTGATCGCGTTTCTGTAGTTATAACTGTGATTATGTTAATGCACGCATTATTGTACAATCAAAGAAATTTGTAAAATTGTTGCTTCAGAAATTTGCCTTGTCAAAACTGTGGTTATGCATGCAAAATATTACATGCTAATAACGCAATAAAACATAAACCGGAAATAAAGGCCGGTGACCCCGCCCATTCATTTTATACAGCCCCAGTGGCCTAATGGATAAGGCACTGGCCTCCTAAGCCAGGGATTGTGGGTTCGAGTCCCATCTGGGGTGATTGTCTTTTCCTGTCACAAGGACGTTGATGCTCGGACCTCTGTGGGCGACGAAAAATGATTCAAGCTAGTAAATTTGACATCAACCGAAAAGCAGCGCTTCATCGGGTCTGAGTTCAAACTTCATCGCCGCCGCTTTCAACTGAAATACAGCGTTCAGCACAACCAGAGAAATCCCTGATTGAAGTACATGACAGGAAAATATCAGCTGACATGGAGGAGCAGAGCATCATACTGTGGGGGATGTTTCTGCTGAGCACTTTGGCTGCATCAGTGCAAACTTACCGTGAGTAACGTTCCCGCTGTTTGTCTCTCCATGGCGGAGATATTTTGTATTTTCAATCCAATATAATTCCCTTAAACCTATTGTCGAAAAGAAGAGCCTGTTTGTTAACTAGCTATATTTTTTATATAATGTTAGTATTTGTTTCTATTCTGCTCTTTCCCACTTTACATAATATTGCTATTTAAATGTTAAATGACACATCATGATCAGCCCTGAAATACAACACCATTGTATATTTTATCTTTTACATACTCTTTACTGGTGGTTTTGTGTCTGTATTATGTTTACTAATGTTTACAGGGAGAAAAACTAGTGCTAGAAATCTGATGTACCTGTTCGTCCAATTAACTACACTAACCAACATGAGCCCTGTGCTAGTCTTTAAAGAATAATATTCATTTGACAGACACCAGTTAATTAAAATAAGAAAATGTCACCCAAAAAAATCCTAGTTTATTCTATTGGTTTTCTCATTATCTTACATAATGTGTGTTATCCAACCTCAACCCTGTAACCCTGTCCATCCTCCTACAATGGTAGAGCTCCAAGAGGCCACTGTGTACTGGGATGCTGCCCAGAAAAGTGTGATCCTTAGGGAGGGGGTGATGGAGACAGAGGGGGGAGCCTACGGTTACTTCAATGACACTCTGCTCCTGTCTGGATGGGGCGTCTTGGAGATCTGCGCCGGCCATGGAGGAATCGCCCAGGAAGATGAGACCACCTTTTTCCTGGCTGGGTACTTGGAGGGTTATCTCACCGCTGGGTGAGTGTTGCAGGCCTTGTAGTGAAGAAAGCATTCATGAAACATCTCAAATCGAAACTCTTCAACACATAGGAATGGTTTAACTCTGCCTGTTGTTATTTCCCTGCAGACAGATGTTCAGTCATTACACCAACATGTACCCTCAACTCATAAAGGATGAGAAGGTTTTGAATCCCCTGAAAAGGTTTTTAAGGTACAGTCTTACTTTCTGTTCAAGGATTAGATTAAACCAACATGTGCTGGAAGACAGTGGCTTGATAATCTTGCTGACTCTTCATAAAGTGGAGGTTCCTCCTCTCAACTGCAGAATAAACAGGCAGTAAAGCTTGAAAGGAAGGAGAAAATGTCATTATTTTGGGTTTCCATAGAGAGTTATCATGTCCCACAGTGGTCAAGTTGCTTTTTTATTGGCCTAAATAGTTTCTTTTGCTTGAAATACTCGAAATATTTGTATTTTTATTTCATGCTGAAATAAAATTTTTTAGATGTTGATTGATGAACTGCTGTCAGATTCATATTTGTCAGTCTATACTAAATGCATTAATGCATGCTGTGATTGTCATGATGCTGAATTTACATGCACAGAAAAATCAGGCAGTGGACTTGAGAAGCAAAACGCACAAAATTGGTAACAGGGAGCTCTCTGATGAATGATCCGCAGCAAACAGGACCAGTGGGCCAGAGAGCAGGTGAAACTGAAGAGATACAGCGACCCCCTGTGGAGGCATCTGGGACTGATCCTGGCCCAGCTGGACGGGCTCCACGCCGGAGCTGCACAGTGGGCCAAAAGCAAACACAGAGAGGTGTGTGTGAATGTGTGTGTGAGTGTGTGCTGGAGAGAGTTGTCACAGTATCATTCATCTCTGCCACTTGCTCTGTCCTTCCTGCCCAGCCTCTGTCAGCGTTTGCCCTCCAGTTTCTGAATGGTGTTGGCGACCTCCTGGACCTCGTCCCGGCTCTGACGCCTCGCTCCAACTCCTCCACAGGGGCCGGCGCTTTCAGGATGCCAGGAATGGGCCACTGCACGGCTCTCGTCAAGGTTAGGCCAAGCTCATTTGGCTCAAGCTGTGAGAGAGCACTTGGGAGGCCTCAACGTAGGCCTAATTAGTTTCATTGTGGGCCTTGTGCATGGGCTTTCCTCTTCTAAATAAGGCCAAAGGCCGTTGGGTGGGGGATATTTTCCCTTCCACATGCACTCATTCAGGCAGCCAAGACAAAATGCAAATGGCAGTGAAGACACTGAGTGATGCAGTGCAATCGGAAATCATTCAGTGATCATTAGTACTGGACAAATCAAGAATATAACTTAACAGTGGCACTAGATGAAAAGTTTAAATTATTACAACCGTTATTGCAATTCAAGAGTGATTCTTTTTCTTTTAAATAATCACACGCAGCATGCACGCGTCCCTCCCCAAAACCCATCCTCTCCCTCCTCTGTGTCTATAAGGTGCTGCCAGGCTTTGAGAACCTGCTGTTTGGCCACTCGAGCTGGTACACGTATGCAGCTACCATGCGTATCTACAAACACTGGGACTTCAGGGTGTCTGACACACACACCGCCACTGGAAAGATGTCGTTCAGCAGCTACCCTGGTACGCACGCACACACACACACACACACACACACACACACACACACACAAAGTAGAATAGTTGGTAAAGTGAGATTTACAGCTTGTAGATGAAATAGTGTTTTCTGAGTACATGACCTGAATTTCAAAGAGCGAGAGTTTGTCAACCCACAGCACAGCAGAGCACGGCTTTCTTGTAAAAGCCCTGAGCTGAGGTGAACAGCTTGTCCTTAATCCACACCGTTTCGGTTTCATCTTGGAAAATATAAACATTGACATCAAGGACTTAACCCAAATCCTCAATGAACATTCTCCACTGAAAGTAATTCTACTGCTAAGCACACAGCTTAGTCAGTGATGAGGAAACATCCACCGCAGTGTGTGTGCACCCCAAACAGAGCCACGATGACACGCGTTCCCTCTCTGTCAAGTCAGAGGAGGCTGAGTAATTTTCTGGGCAAAGATTTGCCGAGTGGTCCAGGCCATTAAAAATCCTCTTACAGGCTCCATTGCTATCAGAACACAAGTGGTTTTAAAGCACTATTTTTAGAGACCGACAGGCCAAGGATATCTCCTCACTGTATTAAAACGAAGAGATGAAATACACTCCTGCCACTGGAGGTGGTGTGTGACCCCTGCAGCCTTCTTAAGCTGCTTTCTCTCTAACAATGTGAAACATTTAGCCAACGCAGAGCCGACAGAACAGGAAAAGATACAATATGAATACTTAAGGTACATGCAGATGTACTGTCGGGGAGGTGGAAATATTCCTCTGTCTATCATTTTTAATATTGATAGCAGGACTGCATATTCACCATTAATAGTAGAAATACTATTAATATTACTACTCACTTAATAGTAAGTTGTATTTCTTCCTGTATGTTGTAATCACAATATCAGCAAGTATAATAAAACTAGTATGGTAGTAGCTATAGAGGTGTTGTTAGAAATAACAATCGTGGTAATAGTCGTCATAGTTCTGCTATCAATACTCCCACATACGTTAAAGCAATAGTTCAACATATGCAGTCAGCAGCCAGTTAGGGATAAACAGCTCTGTTTGAACGTAACAAGTCTCTCAGAAGATCTCTCAGGAATCTCAAAGGAGCCATTAAACAACACATTATGTCTACTTTGCTTAAAGTGCTGAAAGGCACATTTTGTTACCACAAGCTTGTTTACCCCTGTTTCCTGTCTTTATGCTAAGCTAAGCTTAACAGCTGCTGACTGACAGGACAGCATGGTATTGATTTTCTCATCTGTATTTTGGAAGCGTATTTCCTAAGATGTCAGACTTCAATAGCAGTTTTTTGATTTTGTACTTACGTGCGATAACTTATTTTTGGTCACTTGTGGGCAGCAGAAACAGGCTGTGGACACAACACTGGCATATTATCACATATTATTGAGTTGATACCGCAAACTTGTTAGCATACAGTTGGTTATTTACACAGGCATGGCTTAACAATAGCATTCGTTTGTGTTTTTCTGTTAAAGTCCAATATTCATTCTCCTTTTAGCTCTGTTTTGGTCTCCACCAGCCCCTAGGGGAAGCATCTGGCTCTTCAGCTGCTAAATGCTCCTCTGTGTTCACCAGGCTGCTGCTAACTTTGTCTGTCTGTTGCTTGGTGCTGAGCAAGTCATGTGCAGTGGGTTTTTAGAGCCTCTTTGCTGAAAACATCTGCGACAACATGAGAACAGTGACAGTGAATTAAAACATGATGAATTGGTTTGATTGAAAAATCTTAGTAGCCAGTAATTAAAGCTGTCACAACACGTGGAGTAAAAAGTACAATATTTACCTATGGTGTAGTGCAGTAAAAGTGTAAAATGATAAAAGTACCTCAAAACTGCTGTTGAAAACTATACTTACTTACAACCTACACTACCAACATGTAAGCTGCAGGTTGTAGGTGAGGATAGGATCTCTTGAATATTCCTGATTTGATCTGAAGCATTCTTCTCCTCTCACTCCCTCTGTCTTTGGTTTCTAAATGGTCACCACCTCCTCCTCCTCCTCCTCCTCCTCCTCCTCCTCCAGGCTTCCTGATGTCTCTGGATGACTTCTACCTTCTTGGGAGCGGCTTGCTGATGACTCAGACCTCCATCAGCGTCTTCAATGTCTCACTGTTCTCCCAGCTCAGCCCTCACAGCCTGCTGGCCTGGCAGAGAGTCCGCCTGGCCAACAGCCTGGCACACAGCGGAGAGGAGTGGGCGCAAATCTTCTCTAAATACAACTCAGGTGAAATCCTGTTAATGTGAGTCAAGACGAGCGGGGGTTTAGAGACGTTTGCTCCCCCTGTCTTTGCATGAGTAAACCTTTTGATCATTTACTTTAAACTCTATCAAGAATGAGAAAACAAACTTCTGCCTGCAATATGTTTTAATGTAGAAGCCAAAGCCAAAGAAATGGCTGGCAAACTAAACTACAGATAAACGATGACTACTGACATGACATTAGTAAAACAGCAACAAGGATCTACAGACATCTACAGACACCACACAGATGTGCTTTCAGCTTAATGTTAGCAGGTATGATATTTACCATGTTTGCCATCTTAGTGTGGTGTGCAACTTATTACCTCAGTGAACACTTTCCTAATGAGTTTATGGTCTCCTTTTAAAGTCTTCTCCAGTAGGGTATAAAGCAGTGTGTGCTTTAGGGTGGGACTAGTATTCAGTATTCTTCGGTATTCATAGAATGAACGTCACCTCTGGCTCCAAAATAAACATGATGGCGACACCCATGAAGCCAAACTTGAGCCTTCAAAATGGCAGTCCAAAACTAATGGGTGACGTCACAATGGCTCGGTCCACCTCTCAGATACAGTCTATGAAATTACTGGACAGATTAAAATTTTGACCCAATGATGGCACGGGAGAAAAAATAAGAGGATTACCAACGTTATTATAATTCATCGCGAGGGGGAAATGAATGTTTGTAGATGCACATACATCCCTCCTACAGTTGTTGAGGTATTTCACTTGAAACCACATGCCAGCGTCATGGTGTCATGCTAGAAGTCTGGGGATCACCAGAGGACATGAATGTCTGTACAAATTTTTGTGCCAATCCATTGAACAGATGATTTAAAAAGACTAGATCTTTCATGAAGGGAATAGTACACAGAACAAATGCCAAAAACATTTCTTTTGTTCTTTAACTTTAGTAATTAAACAGAAGTAAAGTAACATCTATTGTAGCAACAGAAAGATGGGACAGGACAGAGACATTAGAGCAGGCAAAAGGAAAATGAGATGGCACTAAAACTCTGGCTATGTAAAATTTCACAGGAGGAGTTTCCATAGAGATTCAGCAGACTCTCAAACAGACCATCCCTCTCATTACACAACACTTGAGTGTGTTAATTGGGCCGCTGCTTTGATCTTTCACGTCATGTTGCCATGGGAGGGCAGTGGAGAACAGGACAGACTGTTCTTGAGACTGTCAGTCCTCACATCACCCAGCAGCCTCGGCTCTTGTACTCCCTGTCCTGCCAAACTGTTGCAGTGGCCTGCAGGCTGCTAACAAGAGAGCCTTTACCTTTGCCTGTGTTTTAATTTCATTTAAATAAGGTTAGGTCAGGGATTTGTTGTCTGTGCAAGTCAGTAGCTCTAGAGCCAAAAGTTTGCTGTGTTTTCAGATCACCTCAGGCACACACAAGACTGTGCATGATATTATTCTTGTGCAAGTCATATGCTAGATGCAATGCCACTAGTGTTAGATAATGATGATAATAATGATAATAATATGACTCTCCAATAGTCGATAAGAAAAGAAAAGAAACAGGCTCAATAAAAAAAGAATAATTCATCGGGGTCATATCCACATTAAAAATTCACAACTTCCTTAAAAAGAACAACTGTTGATTTGCCTTTTTACAAATAGCATCTGTGATTGTATCAAATTTAAGCCTCTCGCCTCAAATACTTCTATAAGTGCATGTAAGTGCAGAGGCAGGGGGAAGGGGCCTCCTCTGAATATTAACAAGCATTTCTTTGGACTTAGTCACATTTATTTGGGGGATAGACAGGTCACACTAGTTAACAAATTCATAAAATTCTTGCTCCAGGCCGTGCAGAAGACTCACAATCACAAAGTCAGCAGCACACCCAAGTACAAATCCTGGTACACGATTGCTCTGACACTCATTTGTATATGAAATGAATAAAATTGGTGAAAGCACACAGCCCCGAGGGGATCCAGTGGAAGACTGACCCGTACCCTCTGAAATCTGTTTGTTAAGACGTCAGTGAGCCAACATACTATACCGAAAAGCAAACATGCATAGTTCTTATTTCCCTCCACGTGTCTCAGTAGCTGTAGCATCCTCCCCTGCTCCTCTTGCCTTAGGGGCAAACTGTAAGGGGTCAAACATGTCATGCACTGTGTGTGAAATCTCAGCTTTCACAATATGTTCAGATAATTACAGAGCAAGAGACGGACAGGCCGCAGAGCAATAATAAGTCAGTGCCGTAGTCAACCTTTGCCACAGGCACCATGATAGTTTCCCTCCACATACTAATTTTAATGTAATCTCCCAGCCCGGAGGCCCATTTAAAAAAAATCATCATTGAAGTCACAGACATCAAACCCAGAGTAGAGTTTGTTTAACTCCTCTGTTATTTCAGCATCAGGCTTCTCAGGATGAAATACGTTTATGTCTTTGTTCTGCATCCCAAACCCTGGACTTGATTTCTTTCCAAGCCAGTCTAGAGTGCCCTTTATTCAGCTCACTTTTATACTTGGTTTTATCCGTCTTTATGTCTCTTCAAACGAGTTTATGCACCTCCCTCTTTTCAATGTTAACTCCCTCACAGCGAGACAGCTTCCTCTGAATAGCATGTTTAAACCATTTGCTAGTGCAGGGCTTATTATTGGGAAAGACAGTACATGTTTAATTAGATTTTTTGGTATGGTCTGTTTTATTTGATAGTTGCCAGCAAAGATAGACAGGGTAGAGAGGGGAGGAGTCCTTGGCAGTCCTTTCTAATGTGGTGAACATAATACATGCTAAAGATCAGCATGTATTGCTCCAAGTATCACTGTGCAGCAGGTTACAATACAGCCTTACAGAGCATGGCTGTCAGCTCTTATCCAGACTGTTTTGCTCGTTCATCTTTTGTTTATCTATCTGTGAGAGCTTGACCCTCCCTGTATTTCAGGTACATATAACAGCCAGTACATGGTGGTGGACCTGAGCAGGGTCTCTTTGGGTCACAGTATCAGGAACGGAGCGCTGACTGTGGTGGAGCAGATTCCCGGGAAGGTGATGCACTCTGACCAGACTCAAGCTTTACGCAGAGGTAGGAAACAAACGCCTCTCTATATTTTTCAGTTTTATCCAGGATGGCTGACTTTGATGGTAATGTGTCTGGAATGTGTCTCCACCTTTTGTGTGCTACATTTGTCAGGTTATTGGCCATCCTACAACATACCGTTTCATGTTGAAATCTACAACTTGAGTGGGTACGGTGTGATGTGGAAGAGATACGGAGAAGACTTCTCTTATGACCTCTGTCCCCGAGCCAAAATCCTCCGTAGGGACCAGGCCAAGGTGTCTGACCTCAGCTCCCTCAAACACATCATGAGATACAACAGTAGGTGTCACAAAGACTCTTGCATTCCTCATATTTAATATCTTTCCCTGGACTCAAAGGGCTTCCGAGAGCTGACAGGAAACACAAACAAATAATTCAGGATATTGTCGCTATTTTCAGACTGTAAGCAGCATGACTAGGAGTCAGACTGGTTCTGTTTCAGACTACAGGAGAGACCCCTACTCCAAGGGCCATCCGTGTAAAACCATCTGTTGCCGTAACGACCTGAGATCAAGGAGACCACGCCCAGGAGGTTGCTACGACAGTAAGGTCAGAGGTCATCAGCACATCAGTGTCAGACTCAAATTTATTATATTATTATATGTATATGATGTGTTTCGTGGAAAGATAAAAGAGGCTATTAGAAAATAGTATACTGAATTGGTGCATTTTATCAGTTTTTGATGTGTTTTCATGTGGGAATAACATCACTTCTTGTTTGATATTGGTGAGTGGCCATGTCAAACTGGACAAAACGATGGCGCTGTTTGAAAATGTTAGGGATCATTTACTGTAGGTTATTACAGTTCATCTTGGGGGGGGGCATGAATGTCTGTACCACATTTCTACTATGTAGAATATACTAACATACTAGACTGCACTATTTTACCCACCTGGAAGAGCTGCTAACTTGGAAACAAGTCTGTTACTCTGGAGCTTCAGAAGCTTTCCTACTCTAAAGAAAAACAGTGGGGGAAATCACTGGATCCTTTTCTGTTTTTTGTCTTTAAAAAGGTCAAAGTTAATTTGACTAGCAGTTGTGAAATGTCACAGAACTCACGTTTGATAAACCCGAACACTGCAAGTAAAGTACAGGTTTTGAATTACTAAACTCCATTAATGGAAACAGAAATGTCTTCATGGACGTGCACAATGTCTGTTTGATATTTAAGCCCCATTAAATAGCCTCACTTTCATCCTGTTCCTCACTCACCCCTCTCCCTTTGTGTCCCCCTTATTCCTCTCTGTCTCATGGTACAGGTGACGGACTACCAGATGGCTGTCCAGCTGGTCGCTGAGGCAGTAAACGGTCCCACGACGCAGGGGGGCCTGCGTCCGTTTTCATGGCAATCCTTCAACCTCTCGACTCACCAGGGTCTCCCACACACCTACAGCTTCCCCTTCGTCACCATGAGGCCCACGCTGTGTCGGCCCTGAGAGCGCAGAGGCAGAAGGTACAGTCCATCCAGGCAGAACGGGTCAGGCTTCCCTGTACAAATCAAGATGCCTAAAATGTTTTGTCACAACACTGAACATCCTGTTGGTGCACTGTGATTACTGGGCGCAATGTAAAATTTGGCAAAATGTGATAAAGATTAGTTATCAAAGGGTTAAATATGGACATGGAGCAAGCAGATTGACTTCATTTCCCGCTGTCAAATGTGCAGGCCATTTGAATGTTAGAGTCGTTTATTTTAAGGCTGATTAAAGCCAGTCTGAGGTAGAGGTAGACTGGCTTGGTTCTTTTTTTTTATTAAACAAGTTATTAATCCATTAGTACATTATGATAAAATGTATTTTAAAATCAGTTTGCATGTTTTAACATTGTGATTATGAATGTATCACCAGTTTCAACAGTTTTTTCATGAACTGTGCAAAGGGTTGGTTCCAAAAGTTGGATTTTAGCCGTCAGGGAAATGTTACTATTATTATTATTAATATTATTGAATACTAATTTTCAAGTTCTATGCAATGTTCACTCAGGTTTTAACATTGTGGGACGAAATTGTCTGACTGACTTTATGTAAGTACTAACGATAATAAAGCCTTCAGATATTCTGTTATGTTTTCTGCCTTATTTGGTGTTTAGAATAGTTTTCCAAAAACTACAAGACCCAGTTCTTTTGGTGTTTGTCAAGTTTGCTACAGAGAACTACAAAACACGAACCTTCTGCTTTGCAAAAGAACTACTAAAAGGCAAAAATACTTATAGAATACTTACACAACAAGTGATTGTATGACAAATTAAGCTCTCCTCCATCCTTTCTGAAATAGGAGTGTAGCTTTGCTACTTTGTAGGAATAATCTGCATGCTACATTTTGATTTGATTTTGAGCAGTATGCTGACATCTCTGCATGGTCTACATGAAATGAAATACATTTTGAGGCAGCATTTGTGTGAAGAATGTGTCAAGCAAGAAACATAATTAAGTAATTTACTGAAGCTATAATACATTTGTACATGCCATAACCTATGAAGGTTTAGTCTTATTGCAGAAATGCACCACATAACAAAGGTTTAGCCTGCTTAAATATGTAATGATAGTAACCCTATATTTTATTACTTCATGCCATTGACGATAATCTATGCTTCATAAAGCTTATATTTCAGTTTGAGAGTTGACAGCTACACATTGAATCGGCCTCTTATTTTGGTAGTGCTTACCGGATGTACTAGCACTACTTTCCTGTGAGTTCGTGCGGGTTTCTGCTGGTTTGGGGTGGAGTTTGCTCGCTCTGCATGGAGGGGGGGAAGCGCCGAGGCGGCAGCGGACACGGACGGACGCCCTCGCTCGTCTTCACTTCGTGTCTAACGGCAGCTTTCAAATGGCAACGACGGCGGACGACCAGCGGGAACCGGCGGATGTCGCCGCGCCGTCGCCTCACCACGTCTGCCAGCACCACAACAGCAACAACAACAATAACAACAATAACAACAACAAAGACAGCGAGGCGGGAGAGAGCGCGACCTCCGCCACCGCCAGCACGGCGGAACCCGGCGGGACGGCGCCGCAGAGCATCGGTAACGGCTCGGTCATCAACCCCACCGGGGGGAGTAACGGGAAGTGGGTCCGGCTGAACGTCGGCGGCACGGTGTTCCTCACGACGCGGCAGACCCTCCTCAAGGAGCAAACTTCTTTCCTGTACCGGCTGTGCCAGCAGCAGGACCTGCACTCAGACACGGTCAGTCCGCTCACAGCACGGTGGTCAGCCCCGGTACACGGTGCCGCCAAACACACGAGAAACAGTGGTGTGTGTGTGTGTGTGTGTGTGTGTGTGTGTGTGTGTGTGTGTGTGTGTGTGTGTGTGTGTGCGCGTGCGTGCGTGCGTGTCCGTCCAACACCGACCTTCTCGGTAGTGCTTTAATATTCCCACAGGCTTCCAAAGTTTTGCTGTTGTGTGTCTCAGTTCTCCAACATGTGATCTTCCTTACACACACAGGAACACCACAGAAGAAGTCAGGTGTTGGTCTCACCTGAGGGACACGAGAAACTGTAACTGTCCTGTTTTATAAGGCGTCAAAGCTGGAGAAAAGATAGAAACCCCAAAGTGACTCAAATTTGCTGCTGATTTTGTGTAGACATCCACACACACATATGACAGGTGGTTCAACTTAAACTTGATTTATCTTAAACCTACTAAATGAATGGATGGTACGGTTTATTTTGGTAGGCTTTGCCATGGTATTAAAGGGATCGGCTAAAATATGTGTGCAGGTCTTGGCATGAAGTGCAGCTTCTATTGGCCTTGGTGATAGAAAATCAGTGATATATCCAGTGGAGACCAGGAAAGTAAAGGACTTTTATCTCCAAAGGGACCACAGTGGCCTTAGAGGGACTAACTGTATTATACTATAACCATGTTATCTGTGTGCTGTTCCTACAACCTATTACTACAACTCCTTTCTAGCCCGGAAATGCACACCTGCAGCTCCAGAGTAGATGTAGCGTTGTCTAATGACCAGCTGATGTGCTGTACATGTGTGGTAGGAAGCGCTCTCGCTCTTTCTTTTTCCTCTGCGTGTGCGTTTCAGCATTATTTTATGGTGTGAATGTAGCTCGGGTCAGATGGATGAACACGTGCCTCCTCTTCTGCAGGGAGCTACACAGTCAGTAGCTGTACAGCTGGCTTCTTATAGGCAGAGAGAAAGAGAGAGAGGGATGTATTGTGTGTCTCTCAGTCACATGTGGGGTGAACACACTGTAAAGGCTGGCAATGCTCATGAATGATGCAGATTTCTATTACGCTGCAGCCTTTGATGTGTATGTGTGTGACAGAGAGGGAAGAGGGGCGGCTCTTCCTTTAGCCTGGAGTCTACTGTAAATTGACATTTTGTTGATGTCGGGTGAAAACCACTTATTTCCAAAATGTCAGCTCTTATAGCATCTGTAAGAAAATGAGCCGCTGAAGAGGCTAATGTGAATAAAACGTCCCACCACAGTATTATGTAATATTGTACAGCAGTGTGAAGACACAGTATGTGTACTTTTTTTAGCCATTGTACTGAATGCTTTTATTAGACAGCATAGACATTACAGTAGAGCTGACAGGACAGGAGTCATTTTGTACGTAACAATGGCAAAAGATTACTAGTTTTAGCTTCTCAAATGTGAATATTTTCTGGCTTTCTTACTCTTCTATAACAATAAAATGAATATTTTTTGCGTATTGTGACAAAATCAGCCATCTGAAGACTTGAGAACATGCGATAGGCACGTTTCACTATTTGATAAAACATTTAAACACGTAATTGGGAAATGAATCATATAAAAATCCATTATTGACATACAACCTAATCCAAAATGATCCAACACTGATACTAAACCACAAACCGATGGCAGAACATCTGACAGTTGACTAATTTATATCATCTCACAGTATACGTCGTCATGGTGCCTCATCCTAATCAGCGTATGTTTAGATGTTATCCACTGTGTCACATACTTATGTACCTACTGTTTGTAGAAGCACAAGAGCCAAAACCAAAAACAGCCACCAAAACTGGAGTTAGGAGGTTTTTAACCCGCCAGCAGGGATGACTGTTCCCCTGCTGCACCGCAAGGCTCTGTGGAAATAATATTCCCATGTGACCTTCAGCTGCGACCTGACAGGAGCGCCCTCTGCACTGCCTTAAGACACACAGTCACACACTGGATCTCTCCATCTCACACATGCACAAACGCACACCTACGTCTCTTTTCTCGTCTTTCCATCCCCGTCATCATCGTCCTGTCCTCCCCTCATCCTCACCCTCAGCGGCTGACTCACTGTGAATGCTTATCGCGCGTTTGTCCTTTTCCGTGTCTGCGTCTTTTATTTCTGCTCTTTATCACAAACGCTTGAATCTCGAGAGGCCTAATTTCAGTCTTTTTATCACGCTGCTGTCGTCCCAAAACCAGGTCCTGAGCTCTAGGCGAGGCTCTTAATCCTCTGCAAGTTGTGACCTACGAACATGATAGTTTAGGAGCGGCAGAACTGCTTTTTGTCATTTATACGTACACGTACATACACTCATACATGCATACAATAGATGGTACGCTACAGAAGGGCTTGATGGAGTAGAGAGTTGTTTCAGGCTATTATAAGGGGTTTGTCAATTGATCCTATTGATCTGCATCTTCTGCTGTCTGTTCTCAGCTGCTGTTGTCCCTTTGTAATGTGTGCTTGTGTGTACTTTGGTCATTATATAAACTGCGAATGCTCCTCCACCACTGACACAAGGGCACATTCATTTGTATTATACACAGAGATTCTGATTTTCAAAGTCAAGAACGAAACTCAGTTGGAGGATTACGCCTTTCGCTGAGCAAAAATATGCATGCGGCTGAGGCTCTCAGATATATGCAGAGCTGGAAAGCAGTATCCAAAGGAGAAATACACTTTAGTCAGATAATCACTATGCTGGTAATGGATTCTGTTGTGAGATTAATTACAGCAGAAATGTGAAACGCCCAAGAAAATAGTTTTTATTCAGTGGCTTCCCCCTCTGAAGCCTCATGATAAATGTGATGTGAATGAAACAATGTTTTTTGACTCAGTGATACCCAGTAATCTTAACAACTGAGAATTCACAGAAGCATGAATGACACAACAGACTGGGAGGGGGCGGGGGTGTTTTCCAAAAGGCAACACGGATGTAACTTTATCTGTTTTCTCAGAAGAAACATCGAACAGCAGGTTCAGTTTATATTCCTCTCAGCTTGTCAAACTAGAAAAGTCACATGAACACTTTGAAAGTTAAGATAACTTTAAAGTATGGCACATCAGTCTACAGATGATATTGCACAGGTTTTCCCTCAGTGTTTTATAGCAGGGTGGCCCCGCCCCCACTGAAAACAAAAATACAAAAGAGCTACAGACCCTTTTCACTGTAGACATTTTGGCTTGTCAAAGCAGGAAAAGCACACGTGGAGATGATAACATTAATGATGGCTGCGTTACATGCAGGTTAGCCAGCTCCAGGGCTCTGAATGGCATACTAACATACTGCCTACTACATGAGCGATTGCCATTACCAGCAGACCCTGAAGTCTGCTCAAGTCTCTGCGTTACACAGAGATACAGGTGGATGAAAATTGTTCACCAGAAATGTAAATCAACATAACTTCCTACGCTCAGTGTAATATTTTCCACTATTGTTTTATCTCTGAATTCTACCTTCATGGCCTGGAGGGTTCTGAGTAGTTCCTGCTTCACATTCACTTTCCAATAGTGATGCACTGATTGCAGTTATATCCACGGACACCGCAAATGTATGGTTAGCCCACCACACGAGAGCCTGTCACGGCAGACAGACTTGAGTCTCCCAGCTCTCTCTTGTTCTCCGGCTCAACAGGAGTGTGCTGCTGGTAACTCACTACAGTCTGTCACTGAGCTGTGATTTAAATTTTGGCCTCACTTTCTCTGCCATGCCATCATGACTAGCTCGCTACTTTTAGCCTTGTGGAAGACTCTGTTCATGCGCAATGAGCGTGTGTGCGTGCGTTTGTTCGTACACGCAGGTAGACAGCCACGAAAGCAGACAGGCAGGTTGGCCGTCCAGGCCTGTGACAGCCACAGACACCAGATTGTTTTTCTTTTTTTTGTCAGACTATTTAATTTATTGATTGCTGTCAGGCCTCTAAAATTCATTGCAGACCTTTCCTTTAACACCTGTGCTTTTCCTGCTTTGGCAACTCAGAGTATCCACCTTTTAAAAAGGGGCTTTTGTTGCTTTTGTTTAGGCTGTCATTTACTCACTAAATGGATAAAGAGACTAAATGCGTCAGGCTTTGGGTGGCTTACCAACTCAGCTAAACATTTTCTAGAGCAAACATTGCCCATGACTTCTTGCAGTGTTTCTTGCGCAATTAGGGAAACAATGAATTGAACATGCTGCAAAATCCTGTCCCAAGATTAGGGCTGGAAAAGTATTCAAAGGGTCTCATCGTGCCAGCGTACCACCTTTCCCAGCAGACACCGGGCTGTACCAGCCTTTGCTCGGGTTGTTCAGAACACAGAGCAACCTGAAGCTGAATGGCACAGAGGAGCAGTTCGGCCTGTGTGTTTTCATCTCTCACTCAGGAGAGAAGCTGATTTTATCTGTGCACGAGTCCCCCTCTAATCTGCTGACGTTAGCGTGTTTCTGCTCAGGGGTTCTTGGCTGTTTTTAAACCCACACACACAGACTGTCTGGCTGGTTGTGACTGTTTTAATGAGATTACCGGCACCTCAGCTGCCCTACCCCCACATCGAATCAAACCCAGTGCTCTCTGCCGTTAATACGACCCAGGCTGACCTCCCGCTGTCCCAAGCCAATTACATTATGTAGCTAAGATTCGGCTTTGATGAGGTTAGAAGCTGTTAACTGAACAGGTGTAGCAGAGCATCCAGTTATGGACTATAACCGTGTAATCGCATTACCACAGATTTATGATTAGTAATGGTTGGATTGATAATAGATGCCAGGGAGATAATACAGGTGAGCTTTGTTGGTCTGATGCCGCAACATCTTTGTCCGCATGGATTCCAACACATGCCCGGACTCGCTTTATCACCTTATCTGTGCTGTGACATGCCTAATATGTAGTGTTGGCAGGGACCAGTAATCAGGGGAGCGCCTTAGGGTTTTATTTGAATAAAGAGCACAGAGTTGTGTGTGAACTTGTTCCTTTTCTACCATCAGAATACACAAATCAGACTTTGGTTTGGGCCACACAATAAAACCTTGTCAGCTATTTAGTTAGAATCCAGGACTGAAATTCACAAACCTTACTTACCTTACAGGAAAAACATTAAAAAGTATAAGAGCTTTGCTGTTATGAAGATGCGGTTGCCATTTTGGAAACATTTGCAGGGAAAAAACCTGCTAGAGAGTAAAGCTATCTAGATCAACATTAGAGAGCACTCACACAAGCCTGTTTCAAAAGTTTTGCAAAGGTTTTTTTTTTTTTTGTGACGGGGTCACAAAAAATCCACTATTTGTTTCATCCACCCAGCAAAGAGCAGAACCACAGTCGCCTCCTACATCAGAAGTGTCACCAACACTGAGAAGATGGTGGTTCAGCCCGACCATCTGTGATGCCGGGGATGATAAATTAGGCTGATCCCTAATTAGAAATCACACTCAGTTTTTTCACAACTCTTTAAAGATCAGAATTACACAAAGCAATATTTAAGTTCAGCTTGTACATCACAATGCACGCCAGTCATGTGATGTACAAGCAGTCATGATGTAAACGCTGCCTGCAACAAGTCAATTTAAACCCACCGCTACACTCGACAGAAGCCATTTTGACAGAAAACGGAAAACTAAACCTGGCAAAGATAGCTTTTTATTTAGTCTTATTGTCTAGTCCATTGGATGAATAAATCAATTACATCAGATTTAAAGCAACTACTTGTTGATTTAGACTTATGTAATGTCAAAAAATGGACTGCAGCAGACACAGGGATGATCTTACTAGTTGAAAGCCGCCCATATTTGAGCCTGGGTCTGTTCGAGGTTTCTTCCCGTTAAAGGGGAGTTCTTCCTCCACTGTTGCTCAATATAATATCTGATGCTGCTCATGTTGGGATTCTTGAATCCTTAATGTTGAATTCCTGAATCGTTGGGTCTCTCTCTCAATTAAAGAGTTTGGTCTAGACCTGCTCTTTATGTAAAGCGTCTTGAGATAACACTGTTATGAATTGGCGCTCTATAAATAAAGATTGATTGATTGATTGATTGATTGATAGTACCACCCATAAATGCTATGAAGAAATAATTGACTGGAAGCTCTTTTTTTAGGAAGCTTTTTAAAATATTGATCTAAATCTCTGACATAAGTAACAAAATACCATCAAGCTCCGTTTTTTAAAGTTTTAAAACGACCTGGACTGATCAGTGAGCATTGATTGAATTGATTGATGGTGTCAGAATATTGAACGATGTTCCTAGTTTCTCTCTTAAATCTGCCTGTTGAGTGAGAAATTATGTCCAAATGAAGCTACAGAAGTAGCATACACACAAGTAATGTTGGAAAGAAAATTCCACAATGGTGCAAATACACTACACATTTTGCAATGTTATGTTTGCACATGCTGAAGCAAGCAGCAGGGTGTGTGTGTGTGTGTGTGTGTGTGTGTGTGTGTGTTTTGAGAAGTGAACAGGGCTTTTGTTTGGCTATTGATGATAGCCCGTGGGATGTACTTACCTCTGCAGGGAGATGTTGTGGAGTCACATGCTATTTCCCTGAACAAACCTTATGTAAACCATTAACTTAACACCTGAAAATGTTGTCTTGTGAGCAAGCCAATGTACTGCGTAATGTATAACGTCTAATTCTGTGTGTGTGTGTGAGAGAGAGAGAAACCAGGCTCAGCTTCAGTAAGCTTTTTGCCAGTGTTGTCATGCCCACACTGTCAAGTCAAGTCACGTTGATGAGGCGTCGGTCTGTCCTCTACTGCGGCTCCGCTCATTTAGGATGGGGCGTGTGTGTGTGTGTGTGTGTGTGTGTGTGTGTGTGTGTGTGTGTGTGTGTGTGTGTGTGTGTGTGTGTGTGTGTGTGTGTGTGTGTGTGTGTGTGTGTGTGTGTGTATCTGTCTATGCTCTGTGCTGCAGTCACAGCCCTTCCACGCTTTAATCATTGTGATTTTCACTGCAGACATGCATACTCAAACACACATACTGCTTTGTCTCCACAAGCTGCCTCTTGGTCTCCATCCCGTCTGTCTCGATCCTCTCTTTGTGTGTCTCTGTCACAAACACAGAAACCTCGTGCGTCTTCATTCTCCGTCTCTATGGCAGTCCCCCCCCCCCCTCATTCGCCAGGTCTCTCCCTGGCTGTCTCCTCTCCTCGTTTGTCTTTTCCTCCACTAATCCGTCCCTCACCGAGCCGCATCGCCATCCTGCAGACTGCTTTACAGTCTGAACTCGTCCATTTTTTTATGTAGGTTTCCTCCGTCATTGAATTTGTTTCATGCCCCACATTGGGAATGGCTCATCAGAAGCTCCCGTCACGCTACACCACCCAAGACTGGCTGTTTTTGAAGAAATATATGTCACAGGCAAAGAGGTATTGCTTGTGTAAATTGAGTTGACAGCATACCTTCTGTCATTCAAAAATGTCTTCTCACTGCTATCAAAAATGTCCCTTTTCTCATGACTCTGTCAGTCTGACTGTATTTTTTTTGGGACTCCTTTTACGAGTCTGTCACACCGGAGACGAGGAGTCGGAGCAACATGTTACACGTCACTGTCAAACCTTTTTTTTTATCTAGGCATCACTTTGTTTCATTTATGCGTAGATAGAAAAGATAGATAGATAGATAGAAAAATTCATGTAGTTTAGAATGAATGGGAGAAATCTTATTAAGCTGAACTAGCTCCTGTCATTAGTATGGTATTTTGCAATATCAGGTATGCTGGGTTATTTTTGTGAAATTTAATGAAGAAATATGTGTCAGCTGTATTCCACCTGATCCCTTTTACTTGTAATGTTCACATATTAGCAATCTAGCTGGGTTTTTTTTGTAAGTTAAGTCAGAGCAGTTAGCTTTATAAGTTTAAATATTTAGTAACAGCTAATCTCTGTGTCGGAACTAGTTTAAGGTATCGAGGTGATTTTATTTTCATTTTACATCACAGGGTTGCACAAAGAAATTAAAGTTGTAGTCCCTTCATGTTACACAAATGTAGATATATATACATATATGTATACATATATGTAAAAATAATTACATATAGGGAAAAAATAATAATAATAAAATTGGCTAATGCGGAAGTTATAACCAAATGCAACCGCCTCCGGCTGCATAAAATGAGAGTGGACGCAGGACTGTGGGCTTGAAGCTTCTGCAGGAGTGTATAGAAGGAACCTCAAACCCTGTTTGGATCAGCTGTCACCAGGGAGGTGGAGAAAATCAAAGACAATGATAATATTTGCTGTGCATCCACCTCCTGCCTGCAGGATCTGCAGTCTGTTAAAAGCACATGTCGCCATTCTGGCTTCTCACAGCAAAGACATTGCGGAGGACCCGGGGTGGAAGAAGCCACTGCCACAGCCCCAGAGTGACCTAAAGCCTCTACACCCATACAGGAGGATAGACTGTATCCTCATAACTGGACTGTAAACTGGCTGTAAGCCAGCTCATTTGTTTGCCGTCCAGCTGGACAACTGAACTGTTAACCTGGAACTCTAACGTCGAGGATAGGAGATGGTAATGTTGCGTTTCCAAAGGAACAAATTGGGATTTCCATAAACGACAGGTCTGCCTGCAGCAGTCAAAGCACACCCCCAAACTGGACCACTTGGGCAGCATTTTTTTGTTTTTACAGTGTAGAAATGTTTTTTTCTGGATGTTTTGAGGCTAAGATTATACTCAAATAATAGAAGGTCAGAACAATTCCAGTTAGGGGCAGTGGTTCTGTGTGTGTGTATGAGCGAGGATCTGCTAATAAAAGCAATAACATGCGACTGTACAAGATGCTGCTGGAGGCCAAGTTTGTCCGTTGCCGCTTCAGCAAACAGTCATAAAAAGAATCAGTCATGTGAATGGAGCAGGTTCTCTTTATTAAGCTGAACATCTGCTTCTCATTCCCTGACTCTGTAAATCTGTCTTCCCTGTTCACACAGCCAGGCAAATTTGTGAAAAGTTTAAGAAACTTATGCATGATTTTAAGAAGCTGAAGGACCACAACAGTCACAGTGGGTCCGACCGCTGTACTGTACGTCCCCCATACGTCATCAGCCTGATTTGAATAAATGTGCCGGAACAGATTATCAGGAATTCTTTTACCCTGGTAAATAAATTCCTGGTAATAAAAGTTCCTGGAAATGTTGGTATAAAAGGGGCTTTTGTGTGTGTCTGCCCTGAATGCTTCTTTCCCTACAGACACCACCAAACCATGTGTTAATGACAACTTCCTCTTTAATATCCATTCCCAATAACTCATTTTCTGTCCCCCTTCTTTATCTGTCTGCTTGGGTCTGTGCATTTTTTGTATGGATTTTTTCAGAAGTGGCTCCTTTGTGAATTTGACTGTAAAAGGCGGCTGTGCTCTAAGCGGCTGTCACAAGGGCGAGCAGGGGTGTGTGTGTGTGTATGTGTTGGAGGGGCAGTAGTCATGACATAACAGCCATGCAGGCTTGGCAGAAGTGGCCCGGAGGTGGAAGAGAAGCAGGCTGTTGAAACACGCGTGATAACAAAGTCACCAGCAACTCCTGCGAAGAGCCACCAAGCAGTAACTTCTGTGTCCAGCTGCAAAAAGCTGTTCCAGTGGCTTCAATGGCAATGCAAACAGCAATGCTGGATTGGAAACAGGAAGCACCAGGGTTTAATGGAACATTTGAGAAACATGCAACTCTTTATAATAGGCGCTGAAAAGTTACTTTTTTATCTGACTACCGATAGTTACATTACCTTGATAGATGGAAACGTTGTATTAAAGATTTATACATTTTAAGTACATTTTCTTCCCAATAACAATAATTCCAACATCAACCAACCTACACTCTAGGGGTGACTTTTATTTTGGAGACCTCTGCAATGCATCTTGCATACGCACGTCCGCTCTGGTCATACGTAAGATGAAAATAGAAACCCAGGATGTTATTCTCAAGCTAGTGAGCTTTTGGGCCTAAAATAGTCAATATATTACAGCAGAGGTCCGTCAACTGAGGAAGGAAAATAAAAGTAGCAACATTCATATTTTAGAAATACCTGATTGCATACAATGAAAAGGTAGCCTGTTCAATTTCATATTACCACAAAAGTTCTTGAGTACTTGAACAAACAGATTAACATTTCACTGAATACCAACAATAAAACTGATGGTATAATTAATTATAATTAAATATAATTAATCGTGTGTTTTATTCTGTCTATCTCTGTGATTCTGTAACAGGATGAGACAGGAGCCTATGTGATTGACAGAGACCCAACCTACTTCGGTCCCATCCTCAACTACTTGCGGCACGGCAAACTGGTCTACAACAAGGAGCTGGCTGAAGAAGGTCTCCTATGCTTTGACTCTACTCAGATGGGTCCTGGGTGCATGAGATTGTCACTGTGTACCTTCAGACTGCCCCTGTGATGCCGTTTCTTTTAGCACTTTAGTTTCTATTTTAGTAAATGTGCGAATACACTATATATTTACAGATAATCAGGCAAAAACCATCAGTTCCTCTTTTTTTAATGGAATATTTAGGTGCTTGGTATTTACACATTGAGGTGTTGTAGTTTCTGTGGCTGCTTTGGCAAACATATGTTTCAGTGTTCGAGTCTGCGGTCTGTTATAGTGCAAAGTATTTAAAATGGTGTATATTAGACACAGATTATGGTGGCCACTTAATGCAAAGCCCAACTCGAATCACTCTGAAGGCTAAAAGTAATTGATATAATGGTTATGGAATTACATTGACTTGTATATCATTAATATCTGAATAACATCCAGTTTAGAATCCATTTTTAATGAGCACATTTGCATCGTGACTCGTGGTGTCAGTGAAGGGGGGATCTAAGGTTCATCTGACGGGGCTGCAGGATCACTAACCATGTCGCTGCATTATGCACGCACGAGCTGAGTCGTGTGTTTCTTTTCCTTTCAAGGTGTCCTGGAGGAGGCTGAGTTTTACAACATCACCCCTCTGATCAAACTGATCAAAGAGAGGATCGTGGAGAGGGACTCCAAAGCCACGCAGGTATACACAGAACATGTCAGTGTTTTTTTACATGGTGGAGTTTGCTGCTTCACTCTGGCCGGTCACTGCAGTCATTTTTAACATAACTAACATCATATTAAACATGTTATACTGTATTAAGTAAAGATGGAGGAACCCAGTGTTACCCAGCAGTTCTGTTATTGTTCTTAAATCATGGTGGTGTGAGTACAATGCCTTTCAGCCATTCTTCTTGTTAGTGATTTCACCCTTCTGTGCTTCTCTAAAGAACACACTGCTGTACATCAGGCCTCTCTCTCCTTGCTTTTCTTTTCTCAGGATGGTTGCACTCACTCCATCTTACATAATCCCACTGCCCTCCCAAACATACTCCCACTTTCCTGGTGTTCTACTGTACTTTACTGGATTCACGCTGATGTCTGCCTGAGGCTAAATAACAGCAACAACATGGAAATATGACCATGAAAAGCAAGCAGAAGACTACATTATTTTTCACTGTGATTGTTGTCCACCCCCTCCATGTCATGTTGCAAAGGTTTAATCCAGGCATGTTCATTGACCCAATGGCATCAGGTCGTTGTGCGTCTTTCCCTCTTTAAAGATGAGTGTACCTACCTTTTCATCCATCTCCTGTCTCCTCACCCCCCTCTTCTCCCTTTCCCCAGCAGGTGCCCCCCAAGCACGTCTACCGAGTGTTGCAGTGCCAGGAGGAGGAGCTCACCCAGATGGTCTCCACGATGTCGGACGGCTGGAAGTTTGAGCAGGTCAGCGTGCGCGCCTGCAGAAAGCCCCGCACCGGACTGCTCTGGACTGTGGGTTGGACTCACGCTGCTGCTGACCCTTCAATCTTGACCCTTGGCCTGACCCCTTGGCCCCATCCTGAGCCCTGCTACCTGCACTCCCAGAATGAGTTTAGGACACCCAGATTGCATTGAAATAGCTAAATATAATTGGTTTGAAATTCCCAAATGTCGATATATTCTGTCTTAACTTGATACCTTTGGGTATTCAAAACCACTGAAGATGGCTGTTTTTTTGTTTTTGTTTTTTTAACTATTTTGTGACACTTATACTGACCAAAGGATCAGTCAATGAATTGAAAAAAATAATTGTGAGTTGCTGCCTACTCTGTGCCTCACTGTGGCCCGCACACGTTTAAAACGCAGTAGCTGCATACCAGTGCTTACACTCTCATTATCGGCGGTCTGTTGGAATAATGCGACCATTACAATATTGCTCACAGTGTTAACACACAGTCATACTAGGGGAAAATCTTTCAGACTTCCTCACAGTTACACTGCCTTACGCTAAGTTTAGAGCCTGTAGTTCATTGATGCCCTTTCTAATAATGACCCTATCAAGAGTCTTAATCGGTCAGCCTATCCACACTGTAGCCTAGAAATCACATTTAGACCCCCTCCCCCCTTTTCCCACTGCTTTGGCACCAAGCTCCACTGCATGCTGCACAGCTATGATTTGCACACAGTTTCCTGCAGAAAGCTGACCCACAGTTGTTTTGCTGTTCCCACACGTAAAAGATGCTCCTTGTTGAGTCCACTGCTGAGTGTGTAACAGCAGGCTGTCCCCCCCCACCACCACCATGCATGAGCACAAGCGCCTTTCCTCGCTGTAGTATGGGATCTCAGCTCTCTTGCTTTTTGTTTTCTCTGCTGTAATCTCTAATCCTTCCTGACACTCACTCTGTCTCCCTGTCCCTCTCTCCTCTGCATATCCTTCTGTGTCCGTGTCCCCGTCTCTCTTCTAGATGGTGAACATCGGCTCGTCATACAGCTATGGAACAGAGGACCAGGCTGAGTTTCTGTGTGTCGTATCCAAGGAGCTTCACACTCCTGGATCTGGACTTGGTACAGAGCAGAGCCACAAAACCAAGGTGAACCTCTGCCTATTTTTCTCACAGACGCACAGATGTATGCTTAAAAACATGCTGCAGGATCATGCTGCCAAGCTGCGTGTCTTGTCCGTTTTTTGTTTGTGTATATTTCTGTTTTGTTAGAGTGTGAGTGTGTGAAAGAGAAGGGGATATCTCCTCTCATTGAGGCGGAAGCGAGTGTGCTTTGATCCTGCGGTCTCCACTGAAAGCTCCAAATGTCACTCGCCTCGAAATGTCATTCACGAAATCATTCACTCCATCATTCACACAGCTCTCCTTCTCTTATCGATCTCCCCTGTATCAGTCTATCTGTCTTTCTCTTTCACATGGATATATATCAACATATATCTGTCTCTCTATATTTACCTCTCAGCTTCTCACTGTCCACTCACTGACACTCATCAGCGTGTTCATTTTTTGTTGTTTTCTGTCTTTTTTTTTGTTTGTTTTTTTTCTTTTGTGTTTCCCCCTCCGTCCTTCATGCTGAATGAAGCCGGCGGAGATGCAGGAGGAGGAAGCCGCGAAGGAGGAGGAGGAGGAGGAGGAGGAGGAGGGAGGGAGAGATACCACACCAAATGAGTGGCTTAGAGAATGAGGGAGTCATGTTTCTTTGCTCCAAAGAGAGGCGGGAATGGGTGAGGACCTGTGTGATAGATGTGCTAGTGGGTAGACACAGTAGATTTTAGTGTGTGTGTACAGTCTATGTGTGTGATGTGTACAGAGATCTGGGGTGTGTCATGGCACTGCAGTGAGTATGAGCCCTAAGCTGTCCCTGAAGATAGTGCTTATTAAATATGCCAGATAGACAAACAGCAGTTCAAATTAAGCTTTAACGTTGTATGTGTTTAACATACTTTTCTTTACTAACAAAATAATTTTGTGTTAGTTTCCTTTAATCTGTGTTAAAACGGTGTAATAATGGAGTCTGACCAGCCAGTACAAGAGTACAAATGCTCTATGATCAAATATATTAGCTAGCCAATGCCAAGTGCACAGGAGCAAGCTTAGGGAGGGAGCAGGGCTTTGGCTGTCTACACTGATTACATTTTAGACTCATTTAAAGACAGCAAACACCAATCCAAATTCTCAGGCAGTAGCGCACACAACTTTATCTTCAACATAATACCAACATGCAAAATCACCACACGGTGGTGAGGCGGTTTTTCTTTTTTACTTATTTATGGCCCAATCACACAGGACACTGTTTGTGGACTGACAACAGTGCCAACCGTTAGGCACACTGCTCTGCTTTTACTTTGAAAAGCCTACACAGGCAGAAGTGGTAGCATTGTGTTATTGTGGTCTCTGAGCGACCACAAAGTTTGGCCCCTGTCGATCACTTGGCAGTATAGCTGCTGACTATAAGACTTAAAATAGGAAATAAGTTTGTAGTACTAATAAATGATGGTACTAGTTTAGTAGTTATCGCATCTCTCTGTCGCAGAGCAGAGGAAATGTGAACAACACTATTCTTGATATGAGTAACGGTCGTACAGAAAGACGAGTAACAGTAACTTTGAATCATGGCTCAGCTCCACTGATGACCTTATTGAATGCTGTTAGTGAAGTAAGAAAGAAAACCTCCAGTCGTGCTGCTGCCTGCTGATCTCAGCTAATGGACCAGGCTGATCTAGAGCAACCGTCCACCAGCTTTTCCTCCATCGTTCGTTTTTACAGCATCACAGAAGAAAATCCCAAATCTATTAGAAAACGCTGCTGTGACACACCTCATTAATTTGATAACCGTAGGATTTCTCTAAAAACCTGTTAGGATGCAAAATGCTTTAAAGTCACTAAAAACGATTCTTAAAAGGTCCTTTCCACTGCTGAGAATGTGCCTGTCTGTCATAACGACCTGCACCAGCCCGTATATGTGTGTGTAAGCACAGACATGCTCAGTGTGGTCTACCAGTGACCCGACACGGCGTTGCAGATATTGATTGAACGCAGTGTCTCTTTGGACTCTCATTACCAATGCAGTGACATGAAATATCTCTGACCTTCCAGTGCAGCAGTAGTGTTAGATGTCCTTCCCCGCCTGTGTACATACTGTATATAACAGCCTCAACGCAAAGTCACGGACACATAGAAAGACATTTAAACGCACAAAGTCAAGTAAATGTTAAAGGGGCACACATTTTGAAACATTTATTAAGTGGTTAAGTGTGTATGTTTCTGTTGATGTTTCCAAACATTTTACATGTCAGTAAAGTCATTTGCTCCCATTCTGTCACCATCTTCATCATCATCATCATCATCATCACCACCATCACAGCCGAACCACAGCATAGATCATATTGAATGTTTGTAGATTTGATTTCCATGGATCTGCAAATGTCCTAATGGCTGTTTTTTTCTTTTGTTTTTTTGCAGCTTTTCCAGATCCATGGATCCCGGATGTAGAAAACAAGACTTTAAGTTATTTTTTTTCTAGGCTTATTATGACATTCTGTATATGGTGTATGTGCGTGTCGCATTGGAGGAGAAATCAAAACAAATCTGTAGCATTGTTAGCAGTTCATTGATAAAATGCCAGTTAGAGTGACCATCGAATTACCAAAAAGGAAAAAAAAAGAAATCTGAGTCAGTAGCAGCAATATCTTAAAAACTTAGTAGAAATAATCATGTGTTGGCGTGTCCGAACATTATACTGCTACGGGCAGTAGTGGAGCTTAGTAAATTACAACCAAAGATCCAGATAAAAGCTGAAACAAGGTGCTGAACCTAAATATGACAGAAGATCTGCCTGGAGAAAACTGACACCGTCTTCGTTACCCAGTGATGAGCTTTTGCTGCGTCACTATGATCTGATAGAAGGTGAATGACGTGCAAAGATCACATTACATCTGTGTGGTGCATTTTTGGGTTATTACCATTTGTTACAATAATGTTGACGCAGATGAAGGCGTTCATCAGTGGAAATCACCCTAAATATTTCAGAATTTACTATCATCCCAATGATGGACGCAGTTGCTCCCCAAACAAGCTACTTAAGCCCGTGTTTCCCACAGTCCTCTCACTTAGTTTGTACTTTGGGTAGAAGAAACGTTACAGTCCCAGTGATCCCATCGCTGTTGGCTGCAGATGGTTCAGCAGGGACCAACTTTACTGGGTCGTTAAGCTTGTAGGAAATAATGATGGTAGTTCAATGAATTGTTGCTCTCAGTGTGACGGTAGGTTAACACTGATCTGACTGAGCATGGACTTCACAGCTCCTGTGGTCATGGCTGGAGCAGAGAGTTTTAGCCTTATGTAGAGTGAGTTACAGCTTTGGTTTGTATGTGCTTTGGGTGCATTGACCCTGCTATCTGTATCCAGTTGTTTGCTCTCAGCAAGACCGTGGGTTAACACTGGTATTAGATGTGGATTTAGCACTTTATTGGTTTGGCTGGTTTAGATTGACAGGTGGAAGCAAGGCAGACAAGGGCATGTGCTGGTGTGGGACATGTACCCCATTATTTACTGGTCATCCTACAAAGGTTTCATCTGGCTACAGCATGACTGAAACTGTCACTGTTCAACAGAGCTCAGATATCGAGTGGCCAGCGCACACACTGCACCAACGTTAAAAACACACCCTGCTCTACATTTTCCCCTGCACCAGCACGCTGTGCGGCGCCGATATGCACCTGCATCTCCTTGTGCAGCATTGTCTCAGTCTGTCGCCCTGGTGGGGATCCAGAGCCAGCTTTGGCCCCAGCTGACAGAGTGATGTTGGTGTGAATGAGCAAAGGCTGGAACAGAGTCCCAGAGAAGGGAGGAGGGCGGGCGTGAAGGAGGGAGATGACAACGAGGAGGTTGAGACAGGAGAGTGTGGTGCATCTCCATTTTTTTTTTATAGTGATAGTCACACAATGTCCACTGTCATTGTCTTTGTTAAAATGAGGAGCAGCACTTAATTCATACTGTCAACTGTCTTTGTGGGCAGATCTGCCGCAGTGCAGGTGTATGACTGAAAAGGTTTTAAGATGCAGTTAGTTAGAAAACACGTGACTTATAACAACCTCTGTTGGCAACTTGTAGGAATTGCAGCACAGATCAAATTTGTATTCTCTGCTAAAGTCAACCCCTGATAGTAGTTTGTATCGAGGCGTGTGCTGAAATTCATTTCTAGGTGTTGGTCAGCAAAAACACCTGCCACAACTTTTTAACAGCACATTCACTGTATATTAACAGTTAAAACTCTTAAGATGGAATTGTTAAATGTTGGAAATTAAAAGGGTTGTACATAACCTTAAAATACCAGGGTGTACAGCTTTTATCAGCTGGGAATAAAATGTGCAAATACACTTTTAGAAGCCTAGAATACATCTGCAGTAACCCAGTGTCATGTCATAGCTTATCAGAAAACATTTAGCCAAATCAAGCTTAGTGAGTTCACTGTAGAACAGATGCTAATGGAATAAGGGCAGGTTCATCTGCAATGGTGGGAGCACAACAGTGAAAATATTACAACGAAAAAGGGAAAAGAAGAAAGGCCCAGTTGACTTTCCCATTGTGAGGTAGCATGTATTAGCTGTACTGACAAACAGCCGTTTAGATAAGATGGTCACCAGCATCCTGCATGATATGATGAATAGGTAAAATATGTTCACAAATGCACGGATTCATTAATAGAAGAAGAAGGCTAATATCCTAAAACGGCTGGGCAGTGTAGTTTTTAGCTAATGTTAGCTAACCCTTCTTTTCAGCTCCAGGCTAGAACACATTTCGTTGGATAAATTCATAGCTGCTTCTGGTGTTTTAATGGAATTTGTTCACCAGACTAAAAACATAAAATATCACCAGACTTATCCTTTTAAAGTTTGTCATTAAAGTGATCCTGCACTAATCCTACAAAAACTGCAGCTCTCTGGCCCTGTCCACTGAGATTTACCTCAAGAAGAGACATTATTTCTTCCTCTAAGATTTCTGCAGCCATACGGAGCATCGGATGCCCCCCCCCCCCACTCTCTGCTCCCTCCCTCCCTCCCTCCCTGAATGACCAGCAACATTCAATTTGGAAACACACACAAACACACTTGGGCTGTTTTCTAAGGGCAATAAGCAGTTAGAGTTACAGAGTGAGACAATCAAGAATTAAGATCATGTTTTGTTTGAAACGTTTTTGATAATTCAATCTGGAAAAAAAGAAGCTGCAAATACAATATTGTGCGTTTGTTTGTGTGTGTGGATAAATCAAAGTGTCTCGTCCGTTTCAAGTGTAAAATATAAACGGACAACCTGGACCTCTGAAGGTTCACTGCAATCCCAGTCAGCCGGGTTAGCACAGTACAGTAAATGTTACAGTGAGGGTGCAGTTACTCATCGTGCTTGTGATAATCGTATCCGTGATATTAGCAGGAGGGAGAAGACTGAAGGAGACACACTTATGTTTGTTGTTTTGTTACTTCAGCTCTTTCTCTTGTGGCTCTGTTAACTTGGATCATCCGGTGCCTTGAGTTCAAGCAGCAAAACTTCCATGTCGAAAGACTGATCATAGGTGTTATTCCATGCTTTTTTTTTTTTTTTTTTAAATAGCTGCGCTCATATTTTAGCTGATGAATGGGTAGTCAACTATCTAACTGAGAGTCCAGGTTTGGTATTTCTGTCAATTCTTCCAGTCCAGATTTGCTCTGAGACTTTTATTTTTCATAAAGCTGAGATAAAGAAGGTACACGTGCAGCTGTGTGTGTACATGTGTGTGAGAGTGTGTGTGTGAGGTGAAGCTGCTTCATGCAGCTCCTGTAGAAAGCTTGGGCCATTTGTATAAATTGTCATGCTTTTTTTTTTTAATGTTTGGTTGTCTAATTTATTCTGGAGGTTTCTTTTTGAATGTTAAACAGTGAAAAGAATTTGGGCTTTGACTTTTTTTAGTAGGGGGTGGGGGAAGGGTTAACAGCATCTTTGGGCGAGTGTTTTTTACTACTTGATGACTAGCTTTTATTTTTGACTAACCTGATGATCTTAAACAGAAATATACTCATCAGGTTTACTAAATGCTAGTTTTAATCTTAGTTCACATGAATGCTGTTTCCCCAACAATAGAGTTGTTTTCCTCTCCAATGAAAATGTGTTGATATTAGGTCAGTTTTATAAACTTGTGTTTGCATGTCCACTTACCTAGTTTGGTTTGCTGGATCCACACTTTTTTCCACATTTTTTTTTATTTGTACACTATTGAATTATTTCTGCTGTACAATAACGTGTGGTTTTACATAGTACTTGATGTGTAAAAGTCTACATAGCAGTCTTTTCATTGTTCTGTGCAAAAAAAAAAAAATCTGTCAGGCAGCTGTGGATAGAAAAACATTTTTATCTGATGCTGGAGTTTTCTTCTGCTGTCCGTAGAGCCTCTGTGTCTGTATACATTAAACAAAACTATGTGACATATGCATTGTAACGCCTCAGATGAACCTGTGCAGACTTTAAGAACTGCTGTGTTTTGATTTCATCAGGACCTGAACAACATACATTTTCAACGATGTGACAGAGGATGAATTGATTTTTTTGTTTTTTTTATTTAATGTAAATGAATGTCACCATTCAACAAAAATAAATCTTGTCCTTTGATTTAAAATACATAGCTGAAAGTCTGTTTTTCTTTTTGGAGGCAGAGTTATCACGATGATCATGAGCCAGTTCTAGGACAAAGGGATTTCACACAAAGGAACAAAAACTTTAAAATCACAAGCTTTGCAAATTAACATCAGTGAGTGAAATACCAGGATTTTTTTAAGGATGAACAATTATGGCAGATGCAGGTAAAATCCTCGTGTCTGATTCAGTGGGAGTCGCTTGAGAAATGTGTCTTGTTCCTCTTAGTGAACTTTTATTTAGTAAATAAGGGGCGTGAATCTATAGATTTTAGAGAACAGCCACTAATCACGTCCTATATTTCAGCATATGAAGTGTTGACTACACTGTGAAAATATCATGCAAATCAAGTGATGATTGGCACAAAAGTCTTACTTCCTGTTGTCACTAGGTGGTGCAGTGACTGTGGTCACTAACTGGCATGTAGGTGTCTTCAAGCCGGGACTCTTATTAATCATGACAAGTTTGGAACAGATTGGATAATGTACACTGAACATACAACAATTTCCTGTTTCATGGCGAACACGGCGTTGCCACGGTGACAACGTTTGGCAAAACCTCAAGAGCTTCATAAGGGAGCATCATCCACATCCTGGGAATGTTTGGACTGAATTTGAAGTGGCTGTAACTACCCTGCTGGGATGGACACTCAGAGAAGAGAACGTATCACCTCCTGTGGTGCAATGAGTGAAGTTCAACATTGTTCAACTGTGTCATTTCTTTTCAAACTGCCAGATTTCTCCACAGAGCCGTGGCTCAGGGCAGACGGGCTCTGGCCTATGTGCTTGCTGCAAAAATGGCCAGATGAGGCTCCCTGGACAGAAAAGAGCACAACGGGCAGGTCCACACACTTCACATTGTTTTTATTCATCCCACATGAACAGTGCTAACACATATCAGTGAATGACTTGTGAAAAGTAAAGCTATATAAAAATATAATAAATGAAAAGAAAAAACAGTGAAAAAGAGAAAACGAGTGGAGGAACAGTGATAAATAGTTACTCCTACAGGACACAAGGGGGCGCTGTGTCCTCAAAAATGCAAAACACCTGAACCCAAACTTCTACCTGCTCTGTGGAATGAACTCCCTGAAAAGAATTGATTACATTTTGTTTAGGATGAACACATCTACAGAGTTATTGCTAAACTTTCCTGGCTGCTTGTGTCACTACGCTGCGACGTTTCTCGGGTCGAGGAAATGACCAGTGCTGCCAACTCCTCAGTGAGGAAAGTAGCTATAATTACAACAATTTTTTGTATAGACGGTTTTAACTTGACAACATTAACAACCGATAACGACCAAAAAGAGACAATAGAACAAACTGTCAATGGCAATGTGAGAAAATGATGACAACCAGTCTGGCCCTAATTCAGGTTCAGTGTTTGGTTTTTTCAGACCTCCCTCCACACACACGCTGTGCTGGCTCACAGTAAGAGCAGGTCATCTTCATTTTGGTCAAGGCTTTCTATGGCAGGTTCATCAACTGAGGGAGCCGACTTAAATGAGGAAGCAGCTGATGTGCCAAAAAGCTGCAAAACATTATCAGGCAGCTTGTGCTCATAGGAAGCCTCAGCAGACAACTTCAGACCAAATCTGACAGACAGGATGGAGTTAAGGGTCTGAAGTTTGCTTTTTACCACACTCATCTGGCTGAATAATCTCTCCACTTCAGCATTGGAGTGTGGCAAGGACAACAGTGACACAGCAGCCATGGCAAGTTCCTGAAACTTGATATCAGCTGAACTTCCAGATCTCACCCCAGAAGCCCACGCCATTGCTGGACAATCTTGTCTGTCTCTGCAGGAGAGTAGCCAAGGAGCTTTTTTCTATTTTTCTATTCTCCCAGGCTCTTATTGTGCTTTAGAGTTTCCTCTACATTGAAAACTGACATGTGCTGCAATGCTTCAATGTTGTCCGGCAGTCTCACCTTCAACTCATTAGTGAGGGAGATGGTGAAAGCTACACACCGCTTTCTCACATTGTTCTTCTCCTCAGGCGCAAGGTGGAGCTCAGCTGCCTTTGACTCAAGAAGGTAACCAAGGTACGGTTTGGGACTGATGGATCCATCAATTGGCTCTTTGAGTACATCAGTATTTGCCAGTGGATTCAGCACCCTGCTGCTCACAGACTTTATCAGGCTAACCAAGCTGTCAAGAAGTTAAAGAGGATCTACCTGCTCTCCCTCAAAAGCCTTGATGGCCAACTGCAGAGTCTCCTTGTCGTCACGGGAGTACAGCGCTCCCGGATGCCTGATCCAGCCCTTTTTGTGCACATATGTACGTATGTGTAAATTACTGGCTCATTGATCTTCATCAGGGCCACACACACATCACCTCGTTTGCAGTGGACATGGTAAGTAAAATAGTAGATCCCTGGTACACTACAGGTGAAAATGTCAGTTTGTGGATTGTAGTCCTGGTTGCTGTTGTGCAGGAGTTTGTCAACGATGACAGGAGAGCCCACAGGAGGGAAGGGATTTGCGAGGTGTTGCCACGGTGACAGCGTTTGACAAAACCTCAAGAGCTTCATAACTTTGCATCATCCACGTCTTGGGAATGTTTGGACCAAATTTGAGGTGGCTGTGGTTAACCCGCTGAGAATAAAACAAGCACTTCCTCCCGCCACTAGGTGGCGCTATGACTATGATTCTAAATTAGCATGTGCATGTCTTCAGAGCCAGGCAGTCATCAAACAGTATAAATGTGGTGAAGATAGGACCTTGTAGAGTCGAGTTACTGCACTTTTAATGCTCATGCAAAGGAAAACTTTCTTTCCTGACCAAATTTGAAGTGGATCTGGTCAACTGGCTGGTCTTGAGACATCATAGTGTAAAACATAGCATTTCCTGTCGCCACCAGGTGGCGCTATGACTATGAATGAATATTGACATGTAGACATCTTCAGGGCGGGACTCTTATCAAACATGACAAGTTTGGTGCTGATTGGATCATGTAGAGTCTATTTACACTATTTACTATTTACAACCTGTTTCATGGCGGGACACTGAAGTTTGACAGCTTGCCACGCCCACTCTGTTAAAGTTTTGTAGAGAAAATATGTAATTTTTCACCACGACTGATGCGTGTGCAAAGTTTCATGAGTTTTCGTGTATGTTTAGGCCCTCAAACTTGCAATTTATTTCAGATGCATTTCCTTACATTTCAATAGGGTCCTTGCACCACTTGGTGCTCGGGCCCTAATAATAAGTAGTAATTTTTAGTATCACTGCCATTATGTTGAGTTGTGCAGCTTACTGAATAGCGTGATTACATTCTGTCAGATTGTGAGTGATGTACTACAGGAAGGTACTGAGGGTGTTATCCACAGTGGCCATGTGCAGGTACTCAGGATGTTCACTCTCAGACTCCACCTCTGATTCCTGGTCCTGTCCGTCCTCCGTGCTCTGACTGGAAAGCATATTCCTCCTCCGGACGGAGCCTTGAGAGCGGCGCTCCAGACACGCTAGGATCATGTGGGCGAGGTCCTGCTGGAGCCGCTGGAAGTTCTCCCTGAAAAAGCAGAAACCAGGTTTAAGAGAAGTCATTCCATAGTGTCCAGTCGAGCTACAGCGAGTGCAGTAGAAGAAGGAAAAAACACGAGTCTCAATTTTGTGTGTACAAAGTCTGAATAAACAAGACACTAAGCACAGTTAGTGTCATAGAGGCAGATGTTTGTGAGGAGTACGTTTCAGCAGATGGAGGGATGACTTACGTCGTGGGTGGGGTTGGTAAGTCGTAATCTTCGCCCGTCTCACCTGTCAACCAGTAGGTTGTCTCTGTGCCTTTACCCTTGGGAAACACACACACTTTACAACATTTTGCATCCACGCTTCACTGAATGTGTCTGGATTCATTTCAGACAAGCAAGTTTAGTACATTTAATGAGGAGATGCATCTTTACCTTCAGGTACGTCTCTCCTCTCATCTCATATTCAAACTTGCAGTCTGTCCTCTGCAGGATTTCTACAGTAGGCTGACTGACATGGATCCGCAGGGCTGGAACATATTAAAAGATGAAACAACAGGCATCGTTTGCCTTTTTTTCCCCCCAAGCTTGGCTGTGCTAAATATATTTAATGAGGTTGATTGGTAGCTCTTGTAATTGCACAGAAGTAATGAGAGGCTCATTGCCACTGTAACATAACTGCACCACAGTAGTTGGCAGCATGAATGTCAGTGTTTGCTCACTGAACGCCTCCTGGTATGCCTGTCTCCACTTCTCTACTCACGGTGTCCTGTAGACTCCATACGAGATGCCGTGTTGACTGTGTCTCCAAATAAACAATACCTGGGCATCTTTATGCCCACAACACCTGCTGCACAGGGACCTGAAATAAACATATTAGTCAGTTTTCCTTCAAAGATTAAAGCCGATTTGAGGAAAGAATGGACTTGGCTTTTGAACTTTTACGACCTCCCAACTCCACCCACAATGTAAGTAACCCCTAGTAGTCAACTAGTGGTCAACTAAAAGCTGGGTTCTAATAATGGCCTGGGATGTGGTCGACATGAACAAATAAAGGCCCGCCCCTAATAACTCCCGAGTGTCTGTTATATGCCAGTTAAGCACAATGTGCATTTCAATCATTGTAATGCTTTTGACAATATAAGCATGCTGTTCTCAACACTTTGTTGTTCTGATCTTAACTGGTAATGTCACTTCTAAGTCACTGCGGGTGTAACGTGTGTTAATGTTTCAGCCAAACTGTGTTTTGTCGTATTTAACAGCATAATGCAGCAACAAAACCATAACAGGGAAAACAGGATCTGATAAGTAAACAAGGAGCTTTCACATGAAGATATGTCCAATAGTACAGCCCATCTACCTGAGTGAACGCCTATGCGTATCCACACAGGGATGCCAGGCAGGTGTCGGAGCTGGAAGGTGCCCATGAACGCCAAGATGTCCAGCGCCATGCGGCAGATATCCACCGCGTGCCTGTTCCCATTTCGCTTAGGGAGTCCGGAGGCCACCATGTAGGCATCACCAATCGTCTCCACCTGAGGGTCGATGGAGGAAACTGTGATGTCAGCGGTGTGCCTCGTCTTTCTATCAGCCTATTTGCGTTTCCATTGGCTTTCAACCCTGTGAATACCTTGTATACATCATGGTGGTCAAGGACGCTGTCGAATCCCTTGTAGATGTCGTTGAGCATGTCCACCACTTCCATCGGCGTGCTGTACTGGCACAGAGTGGTGAAACCCACGATGTCGCTGAAATATATTGTCACCTCCTCATACAGCTCTGGCTCCACCACACCAGTCTCCTTCAGGCTCTTCACCACAGGACTGCACAGACAGAAACATGTACAGATGAAACAGGACAATCCACCACTGCTGTCATCCCAGTTAAATCAGAGTCATAACTCAGTCAAATCTTAACACACAGACATGATGCACACATTTCTAGTTTCACAGTGACGTACACTTTCTGAGAATATCATTATCTATTATCATGTCTATTGCATATAAAAGTCCATAAACACATTTACAAACCATTCACACTTTTTACACTCCTTATAACTCCAGAACTTGCCCGAGAATCATCATTTCTATACGTTTTCTTCAGTATCAAAGTAATTCATTGATAGCTGTCGGTACATCCAATGGTACATAGCAAACAAGAACTGCTCCCTGGAGAACTCGGCATACTTAAAACTGTAAACAACTGCAGACTGACAAGCACGGCCCAAGTTATAACCCACAGTGTAACATATTGTACTTCCTGTAGGATTTACATCGTACGTTTATCTACTGCGACCATTTATTCATTCATCAAGTATTTCTCTTTGTATGAAAAGTAGTTAGCAAGTAAACATAGAAGCACAGCGTTAGTAGACTACATGTATGAGTTTGGTATCCATATTCTCAAATACGGTGTGGTCCCGTAAGTGTAAACAGACCCAGGAAGCAGCATGAAGTTGAGGCAGTCGGCCCTGTCCCTTTCAGCTTTGTAGAGGACTGTGCGCTCCTCCACCAGGTGCTCCAGGTTTCTGGAGTACATCTGCAGCCGTCTGATCATGTTATCCATGTAGCTCTCATTGTCCTGGTTATGGATTTTACTGACGGACAAAGGAAAGGAGAGGAGAGGAAAAAATATAAACTGCAAATATGTGATCAGTTTTCTCAGAGCTTCTGTAGGCTAACCGTGGCTACACACAGTTCATCAATCACATCTCTGATGGCAACAACAGCCATAGGAAAGTAAAGACAGTGATTACCTGATGATCTTCCCCAGACAGTTTTCTACCTTCTTAAAGTCATGTCTTTTTTCAGGATCCTCATCCCAACAGCTTTTGATCAGTGTGTACACCTGGGGCACAGAGGACACGTCAGACAATACAGACACAATCTCAGGCCAACTTGCCACACAGCCGGCATTAACTGACCTCCAGTTCATTCTCTGAAGTCGTCTCAAAGTTAAGATCAGGTCTGAAGTAAGACATGACGACCTTGGACAGCTTTTCTGTTGGGAAACACACCATGAAATGACTTACGAGACAGAGTGTGTGCATATCAAATCAAAAGTGAATAATCATTGTATCTTCCTTTAAGAAGAAGAAGAATTTTGTTAATTCTTTTCATTTGTCAGAGCTCAGCGTGCTCAGAGTGGGGGAGCTTGGCTCGACCTGATCAGTGTGTCTCACCTGCTCGGTCGGAGCAGCACTCGGTGTAGAAGGTGCACTTCCTGAGAACAATCTCCTGAGCGATGATGGCAAAGCTATAGACGTCTCCTTTCTGGGAGGTGCCCTGTTTCCTCAGATGCTCCGGAGCGGTCCACAAGTCTGAGAGGAGGAGGAGGAAGAGGAGGAGGAGAGAAGAGAAAGTGATGAAAGTAGAGGGATGAGCAAAAAAACTCCAACCGAGCAGGACTAAGACACACCGTGACTGTGGCTTTACCTCTGCCGGGGCTGAGGAAGGAGTTGCAGCCAAAGTCTGTGAGCTTCACCACCATGCGATTGTCCACCACACAGTTGGTGGACTTGAGACGACCATGCACCTGGATGTCACTGGCATGGAGATAGGACATACCCTGCACAGAGGATCCACACACCAACAGAGAAGATGAGGAGGCTCAGAATAAAAAGCCAGAGAGTGATCTTTCTGCTGACCTCCACTGGCTGACAGGGGGAACTGCACCAACAATACCTCTTGGCATATGTGTGTATCATTCATGTGTTAAGAGAAACATCTTGACCGACTGTGAACCTTATAAACCCCCCATATACTAATGCATCACTAACACATTAGTAATCACATTACTGCTTTCATAATTGCGTAATGTGAAGCATTCTTTTTCTATTCCATTGCTCACTTACAAAACACGTGGCTGTGTTATGCCCACTTAGATCTATGCAGTGTTTGCAGTTTCATCGCAGAGAAGGATATATCCATGTTACCCACCATAGAAATAGAATAACATTGAGTTTCATAATCCAATTGGCTGAGGAATTATAAAGTTAGACGTATACGTACTTTACACTTTGAGAAAAGATTCTTAAGGCTGTGTAATTTCAGCCAGACTTCTTTTAGGGGTGCTTTTATTTTGAGTTCAAGTGTTGATCCAGTTCTGTTATGTTAATGACAAAATACAAAAAGTAACAAAATGTAGACAGTAATGACCAGAAATAACTGATTAACTGGTTGTATTTTTAACACTAAAAAGTCATCCGAGACATTGTGCGTTGCGTGTGTTTTAATAACATGTTAGAAGTGTGTTTGTGTCCAGATGAACACGTGGAGCCAACTCTTCCCTCCTTTGTAAGCCTCCGTATGATACCATGTGCCGGCGGCCCTGTAGCAGCAACATGGTACTCCAGAGAAGCACAATGTGCTGTTCATCAGGGCTCAGAGCTTCTGTCTCACCTTGGCGATGTCGTACATGACGGAGATTTTGAACTCCCAGTCCATGAAGGTCTCCTCTGGGTATGAAACCTTGTCGTTCAGCACATACTGGAAGAAGAAAGGGACAGGGACTACCATCCTCTCCACGACTTTCACATGAAATCTGGTCTAATGATTGTAGTCTGAATTGATATTTGACCTTTATTTGCTTGTTCTGTACTGAGCCACTGATACTCTTGAGCTGTCAGTTAAAATAGTGATTTGATGTATGCGGTAAGTGGCAATTTTTCAAAACTGAACTTCCGTGCAAACCTGAATGATTTGAATTGAGTGTTTGCAGGCCACACGTACCTTGAGCGACCCCCTCTCTCCATACTCAAACACTCCGAACACACCCAGATCAAGCTTCACTGTGCCGTAAAACTTCGTTAGGTTGTAATAGTCGATTTGCCGGAGCTGTAGAAGAAAGAAGAGCGCTCTTTAACGAAACACACAATATCACACAAACCACCTGCTCTGTGTGTGTGTGTGTGTGTGTCTTACCGCATTAAGTTCTATCCTCTGGGTCTCGTTGAAGTTGCCATCAGAGTGCTTCAGCTCCTTCAGAATCACAATCTGAATAAAAATATTGACACAGCATCAGTTGGACGAGTAATCGGATCTACATGTCCAGCACATGCTCAGGCTTTGAAAGCTCCAGCAGGGCGTTTGTGTTCAGCTACCTTCTTATCGTAGAGAGCACGGCGGATCTTGAAATCCATGTTTTTCCTCTCGTCTTCAATCTGATGGGGGCAGATGATGGACATTTCAACAAAGCAACCACGTCTTCGGTGAGAGCTGCGTGAAGTCAGTTAGTAATTCACCTTCAGAGAGATGACATTGTGTTTGTTGTTCTCCAGCAGCGTGATGAGCTCAGAGGGGATGTAGGACCAGCGCTTCCTGTGCAGACGGTCTCTTCTGTTCTGCCTATACATGATAATAAATAAATAAAATCAGTAGATAAAAAGAATATCTGACCATGAGAATGTGGCATGTAGCAGCTAGCCCTTATTTAGTTTCCAGTTTGGTATATTTTACATAAAAATTACACTCGGGTCAAAGATCTGGGACGAAAAAAATCCTTCGAATTGAAACTCTTTAGGAAAAATCTCTTTCCAGAAAATCCAGAAAACTGCCATTTTATTTTCTGTAATGATTTTAAAAGCCTCCATGGCTCATGCATCTTAACCACATTTTATTTCCATCTATTTGAAGGACCACACATACAAATCTACATATAAAACAGAAAAATCATCAAAACTCATCAAAATGCTTCATGTTAAGCTCTAAGAGATAAAAAAGCATCCATAATTATCTCAAGTTTAAATCTGAGCCTGTTCTTTAATTAGAATATGGGACATATTTATATATGTATATATGTCCATATATATATATATATATAACATGGAACGTTGGGCACGTCATAAGTCACTGTTTGCTTCAGGGTCCATTTTCCTCATTTATCTTGAGCATAATGCAAACACTCGTCCTGGATGGCGTGATTGGGATAAACACTTTAGCGTTTAACAGCTGCAGTTCCCACGGGGGCTCAGACAGACTGTCGGTGTGCTGTCAGAGCCGTTCAGATCACTTTACTAGTGTGCGTTGACGTCTTTGATAAGAGGTGCTGTGCGCTGGAGGTACACTGGTGGTTAATCACTCACCTGTAGAAAATGAAGGCGATGGTGGCCACCACAACCACTGTGATGCCCAACACGATGACAGTGATGTTATGAGCTTCCAGGTCTGAGGGTATGAGCACAAAACAAACAGGTACAATATAAGAATGAGGGATTTATTGTAGAAAACAGTCAATCCCGTATACACAGGTATTACAGCAGCTAAATGAATTCTCAAAATCAGCTCACAATGACCATGAATAAATAACCTTCATTATTACAGACCAGCTGTAGGTTTACTGGTCGTTACTGGGTTAATCATTGAGTCACTGGTTGACCCCAGTCACAACCTGATATTTAAAAACTCCACAGGGTCCCTTTCACCTGGTATTAACAAGGCTGAACCAGTGTGTTTGTGTGAAAGTGGCTCTAAGCTGCTAAACATTTAAATTTCATCTTCTGACAAAAACAACCTGCCCAACTGTGAAGACTTTGCACAGTGTACAATGTGAATCCAGGCTGAATCCGATCACTTAAATGAAGGTTAATTGTGTCCATTTCAATCTGATTTTAATAACTGTTGCATTTGCCATTTCTCCTTTGACACAGTTTTCTAGAAATAAAAAGTTTTTATAACATACCTGGAGTTCAATCTCAGCCCACTGCACTGCAGACTGATAAAACAGCTTATTGACAGCAATAAACTCACGATGGCCACACATTGCTGTGTGTGTGTCTGTGCAGCAGTTAATGATTATGTGTGTGTGTGTGTGTGTGTTCGGTTTAGCTGTACCTTCTTCCGGTCTGAAGTTAGGAAGTCTTTTTCCCCAGATGAAGGAGGGGTTCGTCTCAACCCGTTTGGTTTGGTTGTGCTCAGAGTCGAATAAGAATAAGATTTGGTACTGTGGACCACATGAGAACATGGCAAGAGATTCAGCTCAAGATCTGCGTGAGAGACTGTTGACAAAATACCTTCACAGCTGAATGGTACATTAATGAACACAGGAGAACAAAGCACCTTGTTGTCAGTAGTGGTGTAAAAGATCGAGAAGTTCACGTCTCTGTCTCCATGCTTGTCCAGCTTGTAGGTTCCAGCTTTTCCTGAGCAGAATTATAGAAACATCCTTAAATTTAACAAGCATTGGCACTTCTGTAAACTGCACTGTATAGTGCTATTGGTTTTTAATAGTTCTTTTTTCTGTCAAGTGAAAAAACAAGGATAAACAGAGCTTGACATGCATGCATCACATCATGAGGGAACAGCTTCTGATTCAGTGTCGCTCAAATTCACACTCACGCTTAATTAAACACAGGCTACTCACTGTACAGCTGCAGCCTGCAGCCTATAACACCTCAAATCTTCATCATGTCAGTGAAGAACACTAATGTGATGCAAAAGTGATCGACAGCTGACAGCTTGCGTCTGTTCGGCCTCACACTCACACACACACTCATACACACATTAGTAACCAATGTCAGCTCTCAGGGCTTCGGAGGACTGGTCACCAGTATTGTATGAGCCGATTCTAGCATTTATAGACTCAATATGTTTTAATCAGCAACTTATGGACCAATTAAACAAGACTCAGCCATGCTAGCTGCCCTGTGAGGCTGTACACAGTGGAGCTTTAAGCTAAATGCTAACATCAGCATGCTAATACTCACACAGTGACAATGCAAACATGCAGATGTTCAACAGGTATAATGTTTGCACGTTCACCAGTTTAGCATGTTAGCTAATTAGTGCTAAACACAAAGTGCAGCTGAGGCTGCTGGGAATTACATTTGCTTTGCAGGCATTTGTTCATAAATCAAAATATCGGACAAATTTATATTCTGATTGTCTGTGTGGCTACGATCCATCCAAAGCTGTGTTCAACTTGTTTGATAAGTGGATAAATTAATTTATACTGCATTATTTGTTTAAAAATTTTTCATGTTATTTAAAAAAAAACAGCAATCCACATGCATATCTAGTTTTCAAATGTGCAACTGGAAGAGATTAAACCAAAAACAGAAAATAGTGTGTTTTTCACTTTTATTGTCATAATCACACCCATTTATCTGCTCCACACAATAATGTATAGTCATTTTTTCCTGTTAGATAAGTTCAACACAGCTTTAGCTGAAGGGTACACAGACCTTTGATGAGGGCCTGGGCTGCTTTTTGAGTTCTCACTTTTTTGGTTTTTCCACCTAATTCATCTCTTTCACCGTTTCTCACTTGAATTTTCTTTTTTTTCTACTTTCAAAGTTTGAATGTTTTTGATCTAAAATCACATGTTCAACATTAAAGACCCACAACACCCACAATGGCTGCTGGGATAAAGTTGAGCATATTAGACGTTAAGTTTGATTCTAACCTTTCCTTTCCTCCGAATATCTCTTCTTCCCCCCTTACCATTAAATGAGGTGTTTCTGAAGTAGTTTGCATTGACAAACTCCATGTGCTGAATCTCCGACTGATTTTTCTCCGCAATTTTCCTCATCACCTGACCAATCAGCAGCACCGAATCATAGTACGCAGCCATGTAATCATTCATCTGCAGAGAGATCGAGACATACAAATTAATGAAAGGGACTACTTTCTGGATATAGCTCCAATAATAACGCTTCTCTGCAGAGTATTCAGAGTAACAGGAGCACTGACGCTGGAGAGAGATGTTTCTGCTCACTGTTCTTTTTCTGTGCTCTTCCAAAGTTGTGATTAACACCAGTATAATGTAATATAATGTCCACCTCACTTATATTTGAGTGGATGCAAACATTCCTCAAAACTGGGTAAATAAAAACAAATATCTGCATGACTAAATACCACTAGAGGTAAATGAGAAAACTCTATTGAGGAAAGCAAATAAGTATATTTCCCAACATATCAAACTATTCCTTTAATCAGCAGTAAGAAGCTTGGAAATTTGGAAATCCTGTGTCCTCACCGTGTTGTTGTCTTTCAGGTCTAGGTTGATGGTGTAGTTCCTGGTGTTGGGCATAGTCAGCACCAGCACGTTCTTCATGGATGGTAGTGACTGTGTGCTGTAGTATTTATCACTGTGGGGAGGAGGCAGGAGAGAGGCGCTCCTATCAGTGCTCTGTGTGCCGCAGGGAGCACATCATTATAATAATCATTATAATAACTTAATTAGTCATGTTACTCATCAAAACTGATTCTGATTTCCTTCATTTTGTTGCAGCAAACATAAACTGAATTGTCAGTGATTGTAAATATAGTGCTTATATTATGTATATTTCATTATAAAATGAAATTAGCACAAAGTCAGAGGAAAAAAGTAAAACATTTGTCATACAGTGAGCACCAGTGGCTCCCAACCTTTTTTTTTGCCAGAGTCCTCTCAGTTGAACTCAAGCACACCCTTCATCAATACCACAATACAGTAGGCGCCCAACACATTGAACATTTTTTAACTATTAATGACATAAGAGCGGCTATAATAGTGGATGTTACAAGAGTGCAATTGACATTTAACCAAATGTCCATTACATCATTATCAATAATTATGATTAGCTAACTATTTCAACTATTCATCAATAGCTTTTCACTATTTCAACTGTTTATCCATTATTGCAAGTTGTGAGTTAAACTGTGCATTCGTTACTTTTAGCTGTTTCTTTTTGATCGTCTGCTCTTTTGAGATGTTATAGTGGACTCAACAAGTGGACATATATTTTAACAATACTTTCCTGTGCCCCCTGACTACTGCAAAAGTACCCCCTGGGCCACAAGTAAAGCTGTATGGGAATGACTGGTGTCCACTATATACCAAAGAGAAGGATGTGGGGAACAGTACTATATCTGCAAACATGTCTACAGGTGAGACACATGCAGAAAATGTCACTATAAGGAAAGAAAGACAACAAGATATATAACCTGGAAATCAGAGATGAAATTAATACAGAGCACTGACTTGTAAAGATCAATGAGGATGAAGAGAATATCACTGCTGTCTGCCTCTTTAGAGCCATTCTTCATCTCCACTACGTCCATCGGCGATCCACACATGATGAACACTGCAAACACAGAGGCTGTATGTGACACCACCGACCAGCAGCCGGAGGCCATTTTTAGCAGAGTAGCCTTGGATGGAGTCAAACGGTCCGACCGTAACTTCCACTTTAACCTTGAAAGTTAATACCCAACCCAAAAGGCCCTCTTTTATGGCTGCACCCATATAATAATAATGTACGGTATGTGCATGGGTTTACTTTCCTCAATAATTTAAGGACGGATTTGGACAAAGTTGGACAGTTGAGTGGTTTTGGAGTTAAGCAAATATTACAATCGACATTGCTCAACAACAGCCTCAGAGGTCATTGAGAAATAATTAGTCCTACGTCTCCTTATGGTCGTACTTATGGAAGGTTCAAAGTCAGGTGTCAACACCTGAGAGTCAAAAGCACTTTTAAAAGTACACCAGAGTTGCCAGTTTTCATCAGCCAGCTGGAGTGAGATTCAGAATTCAGAGGATCAAGGTCATTCATTTGTCATTTTACAACGCAAGGTTGCACAAAAAAAAAAACAAGAACTCGAAAATGATCCTTTTATTAGCTGAATTCCAGTGATTGCATTATCACTAGTTGTAATAATTCATTTACTACGCCGATTAGACAGGTTGTGCCAAGTATATGGCCACGCTTTCACGTGTGCAGTGATGTCACCACTGCAAATACTGAGTCACATTTAAGCAGCAAAACTGAAAATCAATCAATACCGATAAACATGTCCGTTTAACTGAAAGGTTTGTCGTTTGTTATTTTTCATGTTAGGCTGAAGGTGATTTCTAGCTCTGACTTCTGACTGAACACTACACAGACTTGCTTGATTTGATTCAGACTACATTTTCTGAGTTTTCCTTCCGCACAGCTGGGAAAGCCGTGTTACATATGAGTTCCATTTGAGTTACTTAATACAGCCTGACTGACTCTGTGCTGTCACTGTGACATGAGCAAAGGCGGCTATAATTGCAATTGTATTGGTTTAAAAAAAAAAAAACACTTACGGTTGCTTGACCTATTTTTGGGTGATGCTAGTACTTCTTGCAGTTCTCCTGGTTTGCGCAGCATTGTTCTCTTGATTTTCTCGGCAAAAATGCTCAAGTCTGCTTCCAGTGTATTTATATACCTGTAGAAGAAACAGAAGTGCAAGTAACAGATTTACTGTTGTTTTATTTATTCAGAAGTGTAAAGAGTAAAATTCAGTTTTCAAAATTGTATAGGCGTGTTCTCTTAAGGAAGGATAAAATATAGATCAACTCAACTCCAGTTTGTGCCTGTCAAGTATTAACCCACATGTCCCCTGGCATGCTACAGCGTCAATGATAATGCACTTGTGTACATAATGTCCATCAAAACACAAAGTCAACCGGAGCTCATGGTGACTTAACATTTACAGGTGGAATCCAATGGGTTAATGTCTGTAGAGAGCTGTCTGCAGTGTTTTTGATGGTGAAATGCACAGTTTCAGAACAACTCAAACGAGAACAATTGAAATACTGAAAGTTTGTACATTTTGCCAGTAGACCTCAGTTGCAATGGGGTTGAAGAATTTTGAGTGCTACTGTAGGTACATAATATCTCAGATCAAAATTAAACTATACAATCTGAACGATTCCCAGTGACAGTGTCAAGGGTATGAGCAGGACTAATGCCGTGATAGATTATGATAAATTGTGATAAACGTTAATTCATGATCAAAAATAAGCTATATTTTTGTCCCAGGATCCATAACCAATCAGTATGTGCTGTCTGACAAATGACCTCATACGACCCTGATTTTTGTTTTTTTTCTTCTTTTGACTCGTTTTTGGCCGCCACAGTCGGTGAAGTCAAAAGTCTTGCTCATGATTGGTTCACACTTCTTCAACACGTCCACAACAGGTAATGGATTGAAAAAATATTATTTTCTGTGTTAACTTGCTAACAAGTGGCTCACACTGCAGACCTGCCAATGCAATGAACTCTAGACTTGTACCAGAACTTGCTGACTTGCTCACTAATTACTCCTAGGTGACGCACCAAAAGCACTCCTCGCTGTTGGTCTGTTTCTTGTAAACATAGACTGTCTCCCACTCAGGTTTGATGGAGTCTGTGTATTTCCAGAAGTTGAATAAAAAGTCAGCGATCTTGCGTCCCGGCGGCAGGAGGCGCTGCAGGTTGAGCGTGTAGTCGCAGGAGAGACCGAAGCTTCCCGCCGAGATGATGGGCGTACCGAGCCGTAGGCCTTTTTCCGCACTGGCAGAGAGGGAAAAACGGAGAGGACCAAGGGTGAAGACATACACACAACACTGTAACATTTAAACGTTTTTTGGATTCTATGTGTTTTTTAGATTTATCTTCATTAATGTGATTGTGACCTTGGAGAAACCGGCACTTACTCAACCATTTGGAAAGTAGCGTAGGTGCAGGTGGGCCCAAGAATGGAGCATCCCAGGCTATTGGATTTCTACAAGAGAAAGCAAAAGTGACTTTTTGTTTGTCTGATGGCTGTGCTCAGCTCACTTGGCTACGTGTAGGAACCTGATGTGCTTTACTTGCTTATACCCATGTGATATAGCTACTTTCTTTGCAGCTTAACTGCAACAGATTCACTGTTTGTCCACAAGATGCAATTAAGCCTATTAAAAGTGGGGGGCAGTATTTCAGGATCTGAAGCAACACTGTAGTGACACCCTGCAGTGGCTCCTGGTTTAGCTGTTCAAATTGTGCAACACCAATAATACACAAGTAAAGTAAGTATATGGCACGTCTAAGGTGGATGTAAAACTGTTGTCACTCACCATCAGGTTTTTCAGCTCGTACACTCCCTCACACATGGCCCTCTCGCAGCCGCTTTTTGGATAAAAGTTTAGATTGAATCCGCTATAGTTAGCTGTGAGATTCATCTTCACACCTTTATTGTGATTTGTGGAAAGAAAAAAAAACAAAAGAAAAATGTATCATCATGACTTTTTTTTGTTAAGTTTGTTGGTGTCAACGATGTTCGTCCACTAAATCCCGTCTCCCAAACAGCGATTGAGAGGACAGAGTTGGCATAGGACCAGTGACTAAGGGATGCGGGGATCAGCAAACGGTCAGCTGGCTGCCCACCAGTATGTCCCTCTATGGGTGCCGGGATGCAGTACTAACCAGGCAAAGCAGGCAGCAACCACTAGCCCCTGATGTTTAGCGACCACACAAGCTCCATTTCTATTGTGTGTCAGTTGATTTGTGGTAATGTTGTGTAGAAAAGAAGCAGACGTTGCTTCGTAACGCTGAAAACCCTCAACCCTGCATTCTTTCTAGTGGTCAGTAGGGGTCACTCCACTGGCTCCAAGCAGAAGTGTGAGTGTATGGAAAACTGAGCCCACTCGACATTTTCCTCATGAGTTTATGGTCTCAGTCGCTAGTTTCAAGTCTTCTTCAATACAGCATGTTTTAGTAAATTATGGCCCCATTTAGAGGAAAACAGACAATAAAGCTGGGTACGCTTTAGGACAAGATTAACCAATCAAAGGCGGGTCATGCATAAACCTAACTAATCAGACGCTGTGGTCTTCACGGAATAAAACCCACTTCGGGTTCCAAAACCAAGATGGCAACGCCAGAAACGCCAAATTTAAGGCTACAAAATGGTGCTCCACAAACCATTGGGTGGCATCACAGTGGCCACCTCCTATTCTTTAATACAGGCAACGGGAGGGGACCTGTGCCCAAACATACATGGTCCACATTGCTGAATAAATTTGTTTAACCAAAATATCTCAAACAAATTTCTGCCCTGGAGCCCACAGCAGTTAATTCAGCCTGGTCTGCGTGAGTCAAAATTTAAGTAAGTAATTAAGAGTTATGGCAGATTGTTTCCTTTTGGTTCATAGTATAATTACCTATATCTTATGATTTATTACACGGATGTAATAATATATGATCTGTTATCTGTCATTGCTTCACTTCTCCCCTGAAATCTAAGAGGTGCTAAATCTTGTTGATGTTTTAATTTGTCTAGTGTGGTTTAGTTTGGCTGGCGTTAACACTAAAAACATTGAATACGCTGAAGGGCAACAAATCAATACTATTAAACAAGAAATTCTAAAAAAATGAGTTCTAAATGGGACCTATGATACGTTTCACAGCGTATCATAGATCTGTACACAACTTAATTAACGTTATGTAAGATAAGATAAGATCATCTTTATTCATCCCGAAGGAAATTATTTTGTGTATTTTATTACCTTCCGCAGCATTAATGGTTGACTCTGTCTCTATGGCCTTATTTATTTCATCTTTCACATACGCCAGACTCCAGGGAGACTCTTGATCTTCCAGCAGGATCACATTGATTGTTATCCTATCCAGCGTGATACTCAGACATGGTACAGCAAGAATCCTCAGGACACAAAAACACAACCACCAGCGCCCTGATTCCATTTTCAGACCTGAAGTTCCTGGTATTTATATTTTTTAGCGGTCAAAGATAGTCCATGATCTGGTAAAGGCTTTCAGTGTTTTGCTTTTACACTGCACCTTCTCCAGAGTCACCAAAAACTCAAAAAACTTCCTTAAATCTTGTTGCAAATTCCAGAAATCAATTTTTTTCTGATCCACCACGGCTTTGCAGAAAGTTTATTGTATTCGGTCCTTGTCTGCTTTCTCCTCTGAGTCGGTCGCTTCACAGTTTCACACTTCCTCCATGCCCCCAGGTGGCTGCTCACCTGTTCTTTCCACATCAGTTTGTTAATATACAACCTTTAAAGACACAGAGGCGGGCCATATAACCTCACTGTTGTTATGCCAAGGTCTGCAGGCAGACACACAGAGCACAGATTTTAGCTGGCTGTGATTCATAGATTTCACAATGACAGAAGACAAACAGTTTAAAGGGAAAGCCTTCGATAATGCTTCCTTCAGCAGCAGGGTGATGGAGAGGTCGTGTTACACGTTACTTCTAATGTATCTGGAACTTGTCCAGACCTGAAGTGTGTCAAGCAGCCACTGATGTGTGGCCCTGCAACATACCTCTAAGGCTTAATCCCTCCCTCATAAAGCGGTGATTATTATATAACTACCACCAGGATGCGGGCAAGAATACATTAAATCATCAAGCTGATATAATTATTCAAGAGAGGGGTGAAGCAATACTCTGACAGAAGCAAGAAAGAGACTGAAAACAGGGGAAACAGCTAGCTCGGCTCTGCCCAGTGGCCATCAAGTCCACCTACCAGGATCTCCAATGTCATGTGTATTTAGTTTGAAATCCATACAAACACCAAAGTGTAAAAACCACAATTCGGTGCTGCATTATGTTTGACTCATGAGGAACTCATGAGCACATGAGGAAGCAGCAAACCGGGAGCACGGTCAGGAGCACCCCAACAGGTGGAATTGATAACATTAACATAATGTTATTGATTCCACCTGTGCTTTTCCTGCTCTGACAGGTCCAAATGTCCGTTGTGAATGTTATTGTCTTTTAAATCATTCTAGATGAGTATCCCTACTTAACACACAACAAAGTGATTGATATTAGTTTGACCAAAACATGTCAGAAAATAGAAAATATAGTATAATAAATAGTATTTCCAAAAAGGTCACAGTCTTCCTTCAAGGTTTTTTCTTCTAGTTAAATAAATGAGCATTAAATGGACAACAGCTTCACCACAGTGAGCTGCAGTGGCTGTGACACACAAAAAACCCTGAATAAAAATTAATGAACTTAGATATTTATTTCATTGCCGACTGACTCATTTTGAGTGTTGCATGCAAGAAGGCCGTCTATCAATATCTATCTATATGGACACATGCTAACCTGTATCTGCAAGGTCAGTTTGACTGCGTGATCAAGATAAATATGACTGTACTGCAGTTAGATTAAGAGAACAAATCTGGAACAAATCAACAGCCAATCACAAAAACAGACTTTGGAAAAGAGCACTTAGGTGGAATCAGAATCAATAAACTTTGATAAGATGAGCATAATGTAGTATTTCATAGTAATGTGTGCAAATACATATTACTGTATTTATTCATATAATTATTCATTTAATAATGTCTTCTTTATTTTTTTAAATAAACATTTAAACAGGCATGGATTTAAACACATTTAAACACATTTAAACAGGCATGGATGGATGAGGCCTGTCATACTCTTTGTGTGTGTGTGTGTGTGTGTGTGTGTGTGTGTGTGTGTGTGTGTGTGTATTTTCACTGCGTGTGTCGGAGAAATGCAGACAGCAAACAGACACGGCTCGTAAATTTCTGAAAGACACCCGTGGAAAAGGAAAGCAAGGAGAGAAAAGAGAAGTGCAAAGGTTGGTGGGACAATAAAACCCATCACAGATAACATGCTGTATGCTGTAAAACCACACACTCTTCTGAGACTCAGCTCAAGGGTTTTTTACACTGTTTGTCTGCCTACACACATCTGCTGTACGCTCACTGAGGAAGACTAAACCAAGTCCGTTCATCCTGCAGCCGGCTGTATTCAGCTGAGAGCGTCCTCACCTTAATTAAATGGAAAATGAACAAAATGAGATGAATAAAAACATGCTCCTTGGTTGATATACATTCATACATTTTATTCATTTATGTTTTTGTCCAGTGGTGTTGCTCCTGTTTTTCATATCCGGGACGGTGAGGGTGTATTTAGGGAGTGTATGTTGTTTTCCAGATGAATGGACTGGAGCTGCAGAGGAACAACATGTCGCTGCTGTTAGGCAGAAAGTCTGCGCTCATATCAGTGGGTGACTTCTCACACAACTTGTCCTGTGAATACACTGATGATTAGTCGCTCCGCGCTGGTGGATGGATGGAGGCAAAGAAATCAGATGCTCGAGTGATGATTTCAAATTAAAACACTCCTGTGACATATGGCTGCAGCCTTAAAGCACGTGGGTCAATATGTAATGTCTGAAAACTAAACAAACACAGTCTGTATTAATCTTTTTATGCCCCATTATGCTTATCATTGTGTTTGCTTTGTTAATTTTTTATTATCATTATCGATTGCACTGATTTCTCTTCATACCTTAAACATGCTGTGTCGAACCAATTCAGTTTTTTCCTTGTGAAGTTTTTCAAGTACATGCAGCTTCATTTTTTTTAGTCTACGTCTGCGTTTGAGCATCAAACAAAACATTAAAATCATTTAACAGGCATTCGTACATTTTGCTATATGTTTTGATGCCACAGTGCTGTGATGGTAAAGCAGGGTGAGAAGTGACTCGTTTAAAATCATGGGTGCCAAAGGTTCTGTCAAGAGGAAAAATGTAACTTGTTTGTACTGTTCCACATTGATACTCAATAAATAAAGCTTGGAACGATAGAACTGTCTTTCTCTATCTGTAAAACTAGAAAATAACTTTGCAGGTTGAATATCACACTGTGTGTACATCACAATGCAATAACTAATAGTACTGACCTCATTTTAAGAATATATTGAAAAAATAAAGGGGGAAGTTCCATCTATAAACACAGTCGATGTGGTATTACAGATACACACACACTATATTAGAGACTAATTCAGACTTGTGGCCTTTTCAGAAGACTCGACAGTTTCTCCCTCATCAGAGATTTAGTAGCACTGAAACTGACAAATTGCTGATATCTTGTGTTCAGAGTGATGGGCTTCATTAAAGAAGGCAAAATACAAAAATAGTTTTATTTTCCCAGAATACCCTCTTTAGTTTTCTTGTGAACAAGAGCAAACACATCATCTCGTTACTGAATAATATAGAAGATATTAGTTGTTAGTTATCACAGGTGACTATTCTTATTAACATGCTGTCGAAGGTCATGTGAACACCCTGAAATAAAGCATGTACACTCGCTGTCCCCATCAGTCAGTGGTAGAATATAACTAAATATATTTACTCGAGTACTTAATTTGAGGTATTTATACTTTACTTGAGCATTTAGCTTTTGAACTACTTTATGTTTCTACATTTCAGATGAAGTAGTGGAGTATTTTCATGGTGTGGTGCTGTGCTGTGAAGTAAATGATCTGAATACTTCCTTCACTGCTGACGTTGCTATAAGTCGACATCCAGTCTGATGTTTCTTCTCATCGGGTAGAAACTGAGGTATTACTTATGCATGTTTTTGTCATTAGATCATGTGTTTAAAGCCACCATGGAGACTTATGTAACGAACCAGCAGATCATTTGTGCTGGGGTGTCCTCTTGCAGGCTCCAGTGAGACAAGACAAGATGCGGACACAACATAGTGTGTGCCAACGCAGACCCAGACAAACGTTTTCTAAGCCAGAAAAAAGCTGTCTGAGACGCTGAGCCAAAGTTGACTGCGAAAACTTTGTAAAAGAGGGCTCTCAAAATAACTGCCCTAGTTCTTCCATTTTGTACCGACACCAGTAAAGACTAGGAGGACTGAGGGAAAATGTGAACTCAAAAGGAGCACAGAGAAGGCTCTGCACTAAGTTTTAGAAGTAATAAACACATACCCACACAGGTCTGTGAATACAGTAGTAGGTTTTATTCAAACTTTAACATAATGACAAATTTGACAAAATAAAAGTGCTTGTGTTCACAAACTTGTTTCTCCCACAGTAAAGAAACCAAACTGAAACAGTGTGTTACTACGATGTTAATTCACACTCATGGCGAGAAATCAAAGATGCATAGGAGGCCTGCCGACGCTTTTCTGAAGGCTCCGACTATGTTACTGCATGATGAGACAGAATCAACACATCCTATGTAAACTTTGGACAGACAGGACAGGACAAGCCCGACAGCTTGGCATGTTCTCTACTGCTCGTACAACAAACAAGACAGCTTGTTATATCGAACATCACATAGCTATTAAAAATTAGACAAGGATTAAGTAGAAATTAGAAACGTATGTTTGGAAAGGTTGAAGGTTTTTATTTGCCTGTCAATGATGACGTGACAGCAGCAAAGGGATATTAACAGGGTAGTATCATCAGAGTGAGGTGTGCAGTGTATTCAAATAGGCCTAAATTTGCACAAATACTTATAAATGCAGCTTTTAATTACCAAACACCTGATGGTCTCATAGTTACAAATAAATAAGTCAATAAATAAATAGTCTTTTTAAACTTACACCAGAAAGCTTTTGCTGCGTTTTTCTCCCTGTTATTTGCCGTGACGTATGAAACTTAAAGGACTCCCCAATGATCAACCTTCCACCCAAAAATCAGCAGTTCGTCTCTAAAATTTGATACAGCCTTTCCTTATTATCAGTTTACTTTGCTCGATTCATAAGAATAAGAAAAGTACTAACCTGGTAGGATAAGAACTGCTGACTCCCTTCTTACGCGTGCTTCATAACATTTAAAATCAAACTGTATCTGAGATCAATCTGTAGATAATCACTCCATCCTCTGCCCGTTCCCCGACCTTCTTCCCTCTCCGGTTCCCAAACCCCAAACCCTCTGGCCTGGTTTCCCAGTGGCAGGCCCGCACAACATCCGGCTACTCTCTACCACCAAAACTTAAGACCGTCATAGGAGCTGGCTACAGTAATACTGGATTTCTACATTTGCAAAGTAGACAAAACACAGTAGTGCTACAACATTACAAAGGAAAGGAATTCCTTATATGTGGAGCTTATCACAGCTCCTGAGGCCAAAACGCATTAAGAGCTATTTGGATCTTTGTCAAATATACTTTCCACTGTGGAAGTGCTTTCATTGTTTTCATTTGGCTGCAGGGTTTTATGGTACGTGAACAAACCACCCTGAAAATGTTTCGATTTTCTGAAGGCAGTGAGATGAAGGCAGATCTGAGCAGCTGTTCCTTTCACATTAAGCCAAGTCTGATTATAAACAACAGAAAGGGCTGTTACGATTGAGATGTAATTTCTTTTTGATTAAATGTTCTACTGTGAGACAACCGTCTCCATCTGTCCCTGTAAACACAGACACAATATGGCTAAATCGTACATTTATCAGATGTTTGTTGCATGACTTTTGGCAGTGACGATACGCAATTTACATCAGTTGGTTGCGTTGTTGCAAAAAGAGGGAAAACAAAGGCGGGATTGAAATTCAGATCTCCATTGAGCTGGTCCCTTGAAACTTGAACTGCAGTGTGTCCACGGAGGGTCAAATTAGCTCAAAATGTGATTCGGCCTCTTCAGCAACTCATTTAAGACATCGCCTCCCTAACAGCCACTGATATCCCCACTAAAATATATCCCCTAGGTCAAAGTAAAAATGCTAGCACCAAGCCCTGAATCCAAACTTTTAAACCCTAAATCAAAACACTCCCAAAACCCAAATAATGAACCCCTGACCTTTAAAGGAAAACATTCAAACTTATACATTCAAAGCTTAATTTCCAAACCCTACTTTTTCCTCACACCCAAGCGTTCACCAACACCCACGTCACCTCGAGCAGAACTCCCTCTTCCCCTGACCTGGTCCCAAACCTCACATCCCCAAAAACATAAAACCTAAAATCAAATCCAAATCCCCCTTTGCCTTTGCAGCTTTGCAGCCTGTAGCGGTGGTCTAGGAGCTGATGATCTGACCTGACCAGGTCTCGTGCTTGGTGCCTGGATTCAGGTGGGTGATCACCACGTCCACAGCCTGGATCTTCTGGTTCTTGGGAGGGATGGGGCACACCTTGTACGTGACCTCGTCCCCTTCCATAGGCACGTACTCTCCCTCGATGCTGTCCAGGAAACACACAATTACAGATTCGACGAAATATTGTTAATTCACTCATGGAAAATGACTCTGAACGTGAAGTCAGAGCTGGTGTGACACACATGACAAGTATCGCTGTGAGCTACAAGTTCATTCTTCATTGTCCAAACAATAAACTAAGACAGCAGGTCAAGCGTCCACACAAACCATTTTACGCCAGGAATACGCTGATGGTGTCAACTTAACCAGACTCACTCAGAGATGTGGACAAAGATGTCCTCTCCTCCGTGAGAGGGGCGTATGAATCCATGACCCTGAGACCTGGAGAAGTTTTTACACACCCCTTTAAATACTGGACCTGATTTGGCTCGCACTGTCCTGCAGAGAAAGAGAGGAGAGACAGAAGGACAGTGGATCATAAATCACCACTATTATTTTCAGACATCATTTTTCAGTTTTTGTATCACGTTAATGGAACTGAGACAGAACAGAACTTACTACTGATGTGTAAAGCAACAATAAAACATGATTAAATGACCATTACTAAGACTGTCCTACTCACGCTGAGTATGTGCGGGTGCGTTTGGTAGGCAGTGGGCTGGGCAGCTCTCCAGGCTGTGGCGGTTTCCTCTCCCTCTCCCAGACCCGACTGCCCTCCCTCAGGAAGGGGAAGGAGAGCTGCAGGGGGGTACGGGGGGAGGCGAGTGGCAGCGGGGAATCAGCCGGTGAGGAGGGGTCGGGGTCTGACATCTCGTCTGACTTGCTTACAGGCTGGATTTTTTTTTTTTTTTCTTTTTTCGTCCTTTTGTTTTCTGACTCCTCCGATGGTGCGCGAAGAAGAAGAGGTAGGAGGGTTACACCTCCTGCATGGCAAGAGAGTGTGTGAGGGAGGGGGGACTTCAGAGAGGAGGCGTTACAGGTGGAGGAGTGGAGCAACAGTAACCTGCAATAAAGGAAAGATGGCAGAGAGAGAAAGACAGCTTTTATTAGATATCAAAGAAGACTCGGGCGTTTTATAAAATGTTATTTTGTCTTTAACTGCTGTAACAAATGTAGTAATGTAAAAACAATCATGACCATTTTTGGCCAGGACTGATGTGTTTTTCATTTTATTATACAATAATGTTATGTATCTAGTTTCTGGGAGCGACTTGTGTGATTGGTGCAGCTGCAGAGACAAAAACCAGTGATTTATTAGCACACGTCCTGACTGTGACACTGCCCTGTTTCCAAATGTCTGCATCTAGCGACTCGACTTGAATTGTGGAAAACTAAACCATTTAGTCATGGCATTTTCTGCAGTCTCTCTTGTTGCATTTTCTCCAGCCTGAGGATCCTTACAGCTTTCCTGTCACACTGCTGCCTCAACTGAAGGCTTTGTGAACATGAAACGTCAATCGGCTCCCTCCAATCGTCACCAGAGGGTTTATGAGCGCACGCTGCGTTAGACATCAGCAGACAGAGCGACAACAGAGGCCAGCGCGTTTATTGTTGCCGTCCACTGAGAAAATCTCCAAATATGGCGATAATTTCATATACACAGAAGGATTAAATGCTCCTTTATGAGTTCAGACAAATCTCCTACCTCTTAAGATTAATAAACCGTGATGTTAACGTGCATCGTCACCCACATATCAGCCCAGTATCATATATCAGGCATATTTATGATATTATTGAATGAGGACGGCACATATTCAAGAATTTATCATATATTGTGGACCTCCAATCACAAGAGTGTCACTCAAAATGCAACCTGTACTCTGACTGCTTTGCATTCTGGTCCTTCGAGGCTCTTGTCAGTGTAGAAACTGGTGTCTGCGCCAATGATGGATTTCTCTCTCTGTGTGTGAATGTTGATGCTTCCAGTGAGCGTAGATTCTGAGGGACTGACACCAAACCTGCTTTTGGATGTAAAGGCTTCCAGTCAGACTCTGTTGTAGCAGTGTGGGTAGAAATCCCATATAGTTTAAGGTGTGTTAACCTCTTTCAGAGTGGATTTCTCCGTAGTTGCAGAGATATGAAGTGAGCGTACAACAGCTGGAACCTGCTGTGAGATGAATGAGAATAACAAAACAATATGATTTCCGAGACTGTGATCTTGTCCCAAGATGATAAGTAACAATCCTTCCCCCGGAGGGCCTCGGCTCGGCTCGGCTCGGCTCGGCTCGGCTCAGCTCATCACACTTTATTAGAATCCCCACTTGCTGAGGACTGACAGCCGTTCCAGGACTGCTCTTTACGTATTCAGACAACAAGCTGCTCTCCGAGTCGTCTCATTTTAGGACGAATGAGCTCAGTCACCATGCCATGACTCAAACCCAATTATCATTCTGTAACTGGGAGTGTATCTTTCTCCAGCTCATCATGTTGACACTCACTACAAACACAGAGGGCTGCGGGGCATTGTTCTACACACGCCAGTCGCCCACCCTGAAACCTGGTGGGTGTGTTGTTTGGGTTGTGAATATTAGCGCTGCTGGAACATCTGCAAGTCGAACGCTTGACAAAGACCGATGACTCCAGTGTGTCAGAGTGAATCCCACAGGCTCCATTCAATATCACACTTAGCCTCTCTCGCTGTCAGTCTAAATATAGTAGTTTGTTCTAGTGTGTGTGCTCATCTTATACAGCGGGCAGCTGAAACGTCCTGAGGCAGAGGTTAACAAGCCTGTGTTGGGACGTACGCACAAAATGCACAAACATTTTCTGCTGTGCAGGAAAGTGACGGCTTCGATCCTTCACTTCTCTCTGAGAGGAGTGTGTGTGCCATCATGTCACCCTGTGTCTCCTCATTGGTCCATCGATTGTAACCGTCAGCCGATGACTGATATCTCCTTGTAACGCTTTTTTCGTCTCTCCTTATTTAAGTAGGCAGCTTGAACAAATGTAGAAAGAAATTAGGAAAACATACTAAAGAGAAGAGATGCAGGGAAAAGTATTCGTGGACTGATAAATTGTTAAAGACTAACAACGTTTTTTTCTTGTTAACGGACAGTTAAAGTAATGTTGTAATGAATTTCTTCTTGAGAAAAACTCAAAACAGCAGATTTGTTCCTTTAAAGAAATGCAAGCATCACATTATACAGTCTGGCCAGTGTTTCTGGTCCAGGTTTAATACCAGCACGGACTCTCATTAACTCCATTAGGCTCTAAGTAGCAGGAAGTCGTCTTTGCACATTAAAGCAAGCGACCACAGCCATGCCAGAGGGTTCACAGAGACGCTGCTAACATGCTGATGCCGAGCAGCCATCTTAGCTTAGCGTGTTAGCATGGGGGTGGTTTATTGATGTGATATAGATATTTACTGTCGTAGTTTGTCCTGAGGATGATGTTGCCTTGTCAACCTGCCACTCCTGCATCCTTGCTATGTTTACACCTACAGAAAATGGACTCTACTAAAAACTAGCGTCATGGCAACAGAGAATATAGTGTTGCAAATGTTACTGATAATAAACTGTAAAACTATAAACTAACTATAAAACCAGTGTCCCAGGCAAATATTTTCATTATTTCACTATAAAATAGAATCAACAAATGAAAAAATGTGTAGTTACTTTTAGTGGGTTATGTGTATTTTAACGCTAATACTTTTACTCAAGTGAAATTTTGAATGCAGGAATTTTACCTGCAACAGAGTATTTCTACACTGTGGTACTGCTACTTTTACTTGTGTAAGTACTTTCTTCCACCACTGGTCATGCACTTCTTCCGTACTGCAGGGCAGCATTTATGGGTAAAATAAGCAACACTTTCTAAGTAATGAACAATCAAGAGGTGGCATTCATATATCCTTGACAAGACCTTAAGGCGTCTTTATCATTCTATCTGAAAACATATTTTCGCTATCAAAGGGACTAAAATAAGAGGATTAGAGGAGGGCAAATTGTACGTTAGAGCAACATGAGAGAACCAGTGAGGTTTAGGTTGGTTAGGTTCTGTCAGGCACGACCACGTCCAAATAGTACACGGGTTCAAAGGTCCCCCGCATCATCACAGGAGTGCCTTTAATCTCTAAGCTCATTTAGCAGAATGATCCTGCAAATGGCTGATGAGTAGGGCTTTTCTCTCATGTTGGACAGTGTTGGTGCAGCCATGATGAACGCACACATCTGTCACCGTGAGAGGTTCTGCTACCCTGACTGATGGATGACAAGGCATAAATATGTAGCCTAAATAATTCACCAACTTGACTGGCCGAGCCCCTCTTTCATTAGGCAGAGAGCCGGCCGGCGAGTGGCCTCCTGTGATGCGCCTGCAGTGGCTCTGTGTCAGATGGGCTGATCAAACATTTCATGTGGAGGTGCTCAGGCTGCTTCAGGAGAAAAGGAGCCAGATCGCAGGCCGGACCGGAGGACGGAAGAGAGCTGGAGGAGCTTTGAAAAGACAGACAAAAGGCCAAAAGCACCTCCCTGTGAAACCAGGGCACTGTGGCTGTCTGTGCTCTGCATCAGCATGGCAGACACGTCAACTACTCACACACACACACACACACACATAGAGAGAATGAGTGTGTGTGTGTGTGTGTGTGTGAGTGAGAGAGAGAGACACTCTTTAAAGTTTTTAAGCTTTTAAAGACACACACAGCCTATTTTATGGTGTAATTTGTTTGAATGTGTGAGGCTGGCAGAGCCTAAATAATTCACTACAAAATAAAAGCCCTGCAGGCGGGTTGTTTCCAGAAGATTCTCACACTGTGGCAGCTTCAGACAAGAAGGTTGTTCAACCGATGGCCCCGAAACGTGACCGAAAAAGCACAAAACGCCGCCACATGTTGACAAAAGACGGTGGACGTGTGCTCCGAGTTAAAGACATGTCACCACAATAGGGACGCCTCACGGGATAAAAAAAAAAGGACGAGGATGTGCGAGGCTCGCTGCTAATCACCCAGAAACCCGATCGATCCCACGATTACTTACCGTGATCAGACGCGACGTGGCCCCCGTGTTTTCAGGCAAATCTGTAATTAAAGCCGGTGGAAGCGGCGGAGACATGTGGTGAATAAGTCAGAGGATCTTGGTATGGATGCGGCGCACAAACACACACTCCCACACACACACACACACACACACACACACACACACACACACACACACACACACACAGGCGGGATGAAAAGGCAGCAAATGAAAAGGAGGCAGCAGAGATGGGGCGGGGGGGGCGTGCAGGGGGTTACTGTGCTAAAAACAACGGCGGGCTTCAGCACCACAGTCACCGCTTTGTTCTGCTCAGACATAGAAACATATCCTGATGCTTTTTACTGGTGATTTCATCTCTGGTTTTTCTTTAAAAAAAAAAAAAAGAAAAATTAAAGAAATCAGACTGCTGAGGTTTAGTTGGAGGTTGGTCGGGCCGTCACACGGTGCACACGCAGCCACCGCGCGTGACTGTCCTTTAAAACAGAAATTCAAAGTCAAACCTACTCGTGTTACATGTGATGTGACGGGATTTTAATTCTTTACGGGGTGTGAAAAATATTTCTTTTTAAAGCAAACTTCCTAAAGCTACTTTTCCCTGTTATTATTATTATTATTATTATTATTATTATTATTATGGGGGCATGTCTAAATCCATCCTCTTACACTATGGTGTAAAGCAGATTAATTTAGACTTTTTCCCTTTTAACCCAGATGTATTTATTGTATTTCAGGCTGTGAGACCAAAACCCTCCCGGCATCATCTATCCACCAACACCCACTTCTCTCCCACCTCTCTCCCAAACACTCCCCCATTCCGTCTCAATGGACCACTTCCCTCCGTATCGTTTCTGATGCCATTAACACATCACCACACACTCAGTGCAGCAGCGTCTGTTTCTCGCACTTATTCTACTGGTGAAAGTGAATTACGGTGATCACTGAGGCTAAAAGGGCGCTCTTGAGCAAGGCACTTCACCTGCAACCTGCAGCATATCCAGCAGAGGGACTGAAGGTCAGACTGCACGAGTTAAATTACACATGATGTCATTGTGATATCACATTTGTGATGAGATTTGTCTGAGATGACTCTGCTCCACAGAGAATGGACTTCTTGTGTCCAGTAATTACAACAACTTTTTAAATGAGCAACATTTGCACATTTATAGATTCTGATTTTCTTGAATGAGTAGAGGTTATCCAGTTATCTTCCTTTTTTCAAGTGGCAGCTGTGGAAATTCCTGCATATTAATTGTTTCCGGGCCTTTATATCTGCTGATTGCTTCTGTGACATTTCAGAGTGTCCGTTCTGTCTGAAAGAGATCATGAGATTCTTTTTTTATAAAGATTGGATCAGAGGAGGAGACAAGAGTCTAATTGTGAAGGGATGACAACATCCCTTCATATAAATGGCCACTCTGGACTGTGATAGTGAACAGAGGGAAGCCGTGTGTAGGAAGATACAGTTTAAACTTTAGACTGGTTTACTGTCCAGCTCATCCTACATCTCTGCTTAACTTTCAACAGATGTGTCCTGTGTCTATTACATCTGATTATGGGTTTATTTAAGGCAAATCAATTCTGAATTTCAACAAATCACACTACCACAAAAAAAAGAGATCAAGAAGACTTTTGACTGTCATTCTCCTACTACAAGATTTTACATAATGTGAAATAATTTCCCTCCTTCATAGAGGCAAAGCATATTTATTCAGTTTTATTTCTTTTTTTTTTCTGGATGTGTGAACTCTGATGTGCAGATACATCTGAGCTGTCATGAACCTGTCGGCTGCCACTCAAAATAGGACACAAGGATTCACATTTATACGTGTGCAGGGGTGGCAAACACTCGATCATCATGTATATGTATGTTCACTGAGTTTTAACAAAGGGTGGATCAGTATGTCGCTGTACATCGCTAAAAAAACACAATAGGACAGATTCACTGGAGCCCGTGTAAATAAATGAGATCTGTGTATTTTTATTTTACAACCCATTGGTATTTCTGTAATACAGAAAAGATCATTTGGGAGAAATAAAACGAACACTAAAATGTACATGAAACTGGACGCTTTACGTACAGTGGGTGAGAAGAAGAGAGTGGTATAGCTTCACTTCATGATGACTTCTTCAAAGCTGCATTTTGTTTGCATGGACTGGAAAGACAATGACAGTTACTGATCTGATGCAATTATCCAACATGTTGACATTTTGTAGTGAATATTAGTTAATTACACCCAGAAAGTACCAAAACCAGCAGAGCAACAGCTTTTAATTCTTCTCCATTGTTACTGAGTGCGCTGTTACCTTTCTCTTCTTGTTAAATCTAATTTCATTTTGTTGGGGTAAAAGTCACTTGTTAGTCTACAAAAAGGGCACTGAAAATATGGAATAGACACAAGTCAAAGTTTACCCTGCTCAAGACAAAAATGGATTTCAACAAAGCATTTTATGCGAAATGCACGCAGGATCTGAACCTTTTACAGGAAAAAACACGAATAAATAAACAATGGGAAAAAAACATGTGTTTGACCTTGTCAAAGAGGTTAGGATTGATCGGGAAGGCCGTTCAAACATGGTAGCAGCGATCATGTCGAGGAAGAAGAGGGGTCTTTCTTACACAGTGTTAAAGCATACAATTCCTGTCCATTAGGAAATGTCTGCAACCTAACACTGACATGTTCTGTGGTGGATAAAAACATGCTGCCACACACTTATATCATGTCCTACCTTTCCCAGAATGCCTTTCCACAATCCTTAGAAAACAGCTGTGTCAACTGGGTGCTGCTTTCAAAGTTGGCATTTAGATAAAACTAGCTAGCTAATGTGCCTTGTGGACACTCCAGTTATCTCCTCGGGGGCCTACGTGGGGGGGCTAACTGTATGATTAAGTGTAAAACAACAACAACAGATGGGCCCAGAGGTGCAACCAACAGCACGGTGTACCTGGTCTGAGTGAAGGGCAGTGGTGATTATTGCCATGCAGTGTGCAACGCAATCCTAAAGCAACAAGAGTGTGATCAGCTGGCTGAACTCCACAGTGGTTTCCAGCTGTGCTGACCTGTTTGAACAGCTGCAAAAACACCAGCAGCACATCAGCTGGCAGGGTATTATGTCACTGTTCGGGTCAAAGCTTGGTGTGTGTGTGTGTTTGTTTTTACAACAGACTGACTTCTGACTAGTTATGTTGAGGTTGAAACACAGCAGCTTATAGTACCTTCCATAATGCTACACACTGACAAATGAAGGTTTTGAAACTATTTGATCACGGACCAGTTGCTATTGTTCCTTCATCAACATTAGCTTGGCACTTTGTCTGAAGTAATCTGCTAACAAGATCTAACTCTCAGAGGTATACCGACACATTACTTCGGCCAATCTGTGTGCAAATGCAGATGACGGAACAATCATAAGTAGCATCTACATCTTATTTGTCCCCCTTCTTCCCCACAATCCTCGCCGCCCTCCCCTGAAAGACCATCCTCATTATTTTTCCTCCCCACTCCTCTTCTTCAGTGCTGCAGCTCCTTCATCCTGTTGAGGGCAGAGCCTGCCTTGAACCATTCGATCTGTGTCTCGTTGAAGCTGTGGTTCAGCTCCAGGGTCTCCATGCTGCCGTCGCTGTGCTTCACCACTGCGGCGAGAGGCTGCGGAAAACAGGAGGAAGTTCTCATTACAGACGCCTCGCACTGACAGCTGTAGGACTGCCGGGAGAGAATTAAATGTGAGAGAGAATTTTTTCTTCCATGATGCCCTCTTACCGTTCCTGGAGCTAAAGTGGGGAGTCCTTTGATGGAGACCTTGTCATCAGGGCGGATCTTGTCATAGTCTGATGGGTTGTTGAAGGTCAGTGGCAGCAGGCCCTGCTTCTTCAGGTTAGTTTCTGAGGACAGGAGGCAGACATGTTTGTTAAATCGAGAGAATAAATGCTATGAAAAAAAATTACAATTTGCAAATGCTGAGGTGCAAAGCTTTCACACTGTCCTCTCTTCAGGCAAAACACAATATTATGTCAGGTAAACTAAATGACAATGACATGCTATTATAAATCACAGGACGCCTACGATTTATTTTCATACCATGAATTCTGGCAAAGCTCTTGACAATGATGGCTCTTCCTCCCAGATGCCTGGGCTCCAGAGCAGCATGCTCTCTGCTGGAGCCCTCACCGTAGTTGTCATCTCCCACCACAACCCAGGACACACCGTTGGCCTACACACAAGAGGAAGGAAAGAGTATTAAGTCGGACTTATTTTTGATGGAAGGGGTTGATCAGAGTCCCGCTGTAGATATACAGTGGGGCAAAAAAGTATTTAGTCAGCCACCAATTGTGCAAGTTCTCCCACTTAAAAAGATGAGAGAGGCCTGTAATTTTCATCATAGGTACACTTCAATTATGAGAGACAAAATGAGAAAAAAAGAAAATCCAGAAAATCACATTGTGTGATTTTTAAAGAATTTATTTGCAAATTATGGTGGAAAATAAGTATTTGGTCAATAACAAAAGTACTTTGTTATATACCTTTTGTTGGCAATGACAGAGGTCAAACGTTTTCTGTAAGTCTTCACAAGGTTTTCACACACTGTTGCTGATATTTTGGCCCATTCCTCCATGCAGATCTCCTCTAGAGCAGTGATGTTTTGGGGCTGTCGCTGGGCAATACGGACTTTCAACTCCCTCCAAAGATTTTCTATGGGGTTGAGATCTGGAGACTGGCTAGGCCACTCCAGGACCTTGAAATGCTTCTTACGAAGCCACGCCTTCATTTCAGACCCAGCCACGTTTCATCTTCAATGCCCTTGCTGATGGAAGGAGGTTTTCACTCAAAATCTCACGATACATGGCCCCATTCATTCTTTCCTTTACACGGAACGGTCGTCCTGGTCCCTTTGCAGAAAAACAGCCCCAAAGCATGATGTTTCCACCCCCATGCTTCACAGTAGGTATGGTGTTCTTTGGATGCAACTCAGCATTCTTTCTCCTCCAAACACGACAAGTTGAGTTTTTACCAAAAAGTTCTATTTTGGTTTCATCTGACCATATGACATTCTCCCAATCCTCTTCTGGATCATCCAAATGCTCTCTAGCAAACTTCAGACGGGCCTGGACATGTACTGGCTTAAGCAGGGGGACACGTCTGGCACTGCAGGATTTGGGTCCCTGGCGGCGTAGTGTGTTACTGATGGTAGCCTTTGTTACTTTGGTCCCAGCTCTCTGCAGGTCATTCACTAGGTCCCCCCGTGTGGTTCTGGGATTTTTGCTCACCGTTCTTGTTATCATTTTGACCCCACGGGGTGAGATCTTGCGTGGAGCCCCAGATCGAGGGAGATTATCAGTGGTCTTGTATGTCTTCCATTTTCTAATAATTGCTCACACAGTTGATTTCTTCACACCAAGCTGCTAACCTATTGCAGATTCAGTCTTCCCAGTCTGGTGCAGGTCTTCAATTTTGTTTCTGGTGTCCTTTGACAGCTCTTTGGTCTTGGCCATAGTGGAGTTTGGAGTGTGACTGTTTGAGGTTGTGGACAGGTGTCTTTTATACTGATAACGAGTTCAAACAGGTGCCATTAATACAGGTAACGAGTGGAGGACAGAGGAGCCTCTTAAAGAAGAAGTTACAGGTCTGTGAGAGCCAGAAATCTTGTTTGTTTGTAGGTGACCAAATACTTATTTTACAGAGGAATTTACCAATTAATTCATTAAAAATCCTACAATGTGATTTCCTGGATTCTTTCCCCCCATTCTGTCTCTCATAGTTGAAGTGTACCTATGATGAAAATTACAGGCCTCTCTCATCTTTTTAAGTGGGAGAACTTGCACAATTGGTGGCTGACTAAATACTGCCCCACTGTATGGTGCAGGTTTTGATGTACAGTGTTTACAGTGACAGCACCAAGCAACACGAGATGGATAAATCGTAGGTGATCGGGCTGCTATGATTATAAAATCAAAACAATACTAAAGGACACACTGCCTTAGGAAAGCAGTTTGCTGCCAAAGAGCAGCTTCAGTCCACTAATCCAGAGCCTGTAACACATTTCCCTCTGTGGTCCTTACCTTGTAGTGACGGGCCACATCAGGGACTCCCCCGTACTCCCCTGTCAGGTGATTCTTGATCTTGTTGATGGCATCGTTCTCGCTGTTGACTGCACCAATCAGCATGTTGTTGGAGATGTTATCCAGGTGACCACGGAACTTCAGCCAAGGTCCAGCAGCACTGATGTGGTCTGTGGTGCATTTGCCCTTCACCTGTGGAGACAGAAAAGGGAACGCTGAGGACATTTACATTCTCAGCCCAGCTGCAGTGAGGTTGTTTAAAGACAAAACTGCAGCAGGTGGGGGGTTATCACTTCAAAGACCTCACCTTGATGAGGACGTTCATGTCTTCCAGATCAGTCCCGCTCCATCTGTCAAAGGGCTCCAGCAGCTGTAGCCGGTTGCTCTCAGGGCTGACGTCCACCTTAAGCTGGCGGCCGTCGGCGGGAGGGTGCTGGTAGGTGTCCTGGCCCGGGTCAAAGTCCTTGCTAGGCAGCTCATCTCCGTTGGGGGGCTCCAGCTTGAACTTCTCGCCATTGGGGGTTGTAAGGTAATCTGTCTCTGGGTTGAAGTTTAACGTGCCGGCGATTGCCATGGCAGTGACAATCTGAGGAAGAAGAGGAGATGGAAGGCATTTAGCCTCAAAGCGTAAGCTTGTGTGTACAATTCCTGTCACAATTGGCCAACCAAGAGAACATCCAGTAGTGTGGACCGGATTAGGGCGCGTTTACCTCAGGGGAAGTGACAAAGGCGTGCGTCGCAGGGTTAGCATCATTCCTGGCAGTGAAGTTTCTGTTGAAGGACGTGACGATTGTGTTCTTCTCTCCCTTTTTCACGTCACGCCTGATGCAAAAACACACAATATATTCACTTGTACACTTAACACCTCAGGTAACCTGTCACCATTTTGACACCACAAGTCACAGAACAAACACTTCCAAGGTTACAGTTTCACCTACCTGTCCCACTGTCCAATGCAGGGTCCACACGCGTTAGCCAAGACCACACCTCCGACATCACCAAGGATCTTTGACTACAGGAAGACACAAACACATTTGAGCTTTTGCCATATCTCCCAGTGCTAAAACCATCACAATACAAGAGGGGCAACTCCTCGCTTTCTTTGTGCAACATCACTCACATATCCATCTCTTTCAATGGTGGCACGAATCTGCTCGGAGCCTGGGGTGACTGTGAACTGAGCTTTGCACTTGAGGCCTTTGTCCAAAGCCTGCTTGGCCACAGAGGCAGCACGGCCCATGTCCTCGTAGCTGGAGTTGGTGCAGCTGCCGATCAGACCTGAAGGGGAGCCAGAGAAAAATTCTGTGAGTACCTCAATGAAATTTCATGCACACGCTTGAATGAAAATAGCAGGAGTATGACCAAAGCTGCACGGCCTGCCCATCCCTGGTCAGTTCTTACCAACTTTAACCTCCAGCGGCCAGCCGTTCTTCTCAGCAATAGCACCCACGTCAGACACTGGGTGAGCCAGGTCAGGGGTAAAGGGTCCGTTGATGTGGGGCTTCAGCTGGAGAAAACAAAAACAGCAAGTTATTCTCAGATCAACAAAACTCTGAATGAATCTGTGAAGTAAACCCCTCACCTATGCATTCATTTTGGTGCAATTTATGACAGTCATAACTAATTAGAGATATATAAGAAAATTCTGACAACATTGCCATATATCACAGTCTTCCACTGTTGGTAACAGACTCTTAATGGAGTAATGTTTGCACTATTCCCACCAAGACCTGGATCTATCAACCCAAAACTATAGAACAGATGAAAAAGATATAAAACAGTGTGGTTTTCTAGTGGGCTGTACATATACAAATCAAATCCCATCAAATTTCCCCTTTGTGCTACACCTCAACTCACCAAAGTGGTTAAGTTAAGTGATCCCTGGTTAGAGACCTGTTTTATGCCACCCCCTGCATGTATTTCCTGTTCCTGTCCTGTCCTGTCCTGTCCCCCTTTGAACTATCCAACAAAGACACAAGCACCCAGAGACAGTTTGAAAATAAACGCACCTCATCCAGATTGAGCTCAATTAGCTCATCATACTCGCAGCCTTCATCTGGCACCAACAGGTCTGAGTATTCATCAGCCAGGACAGCGATCTCTGGGAGGAAACAAGAGGGTGAGTGTTGGGACAGACTAGGACACCTCTATGTCCTGCGATTCCATTTTCTGCATTAGAGCTACTTTTGCTTGTAATCTTAATTAGTTGCGTCCTTTCATTTGAAGGTAACAAATACAACCTTTTAGTGTTTATCGATTTTAAATTCACTGCATGACACTGTGAAGGACCAAAGACTTAAACTTACGTTCACGCCCAGTCTTCTCCAGGTACGTCCTCATGCGGTGGTTGTAGGGGAACACTGAGGTCGTGGCTCCAATTTCTGCTCCCATGTTGCAAATGGTGGCCATTCCTGCACACAACAAAACATATCACAGGACGGTGTAGATGAATATTACATATTAGCAAAACTGCCGAGAAGCAAAACAAAGAAAAGATAGCAAAGGGTAATGAGGTCAGGTTCAACTAACCAGTGCAGGAAATGGAGTCCACTCCTGGTCCGTGGTACTCTACAATGGCTCCAGTGCCTCCCTTCACTGTCAGGATGCCGGCCACCTTGAGGATGACATCCTTAGGGGACGTCCAGCCTGAGAGAGTGCCTGTCAGCCGCACACCAATCACCTTTGAGGAAAAGGCCGGTGAGTTAATTGTGGTAAAGAAGTTCCGAAGTTTGGGATAGTGGTGACAGGAAACAAAGATACAAACAACGTGCGCTAAATATCATATTTTGCTAACCTTGGGGCACTTGAGCTCCCAGGGGATTCCTGCCATGACGTCTACAGCATCTGCTCCTCCAACGCCGATGCAGATGGCACCGAGCCCACCGCCGTTTGGTGTGTGGGAATCTGTGCCAATTAGCATCACTCCAGGGTAGGCGTAGTTCTCTAGGATGATCTGTTTGTGAAAGACATCCGAAACGTTAGCAAGCTAAAATGACAGTGGCTTTAATGACCTTCATTTCCAGACACTGATCCAGACTTTAGGTGATTATACCTGATGAATGATTCCAGAGCCTGGTTTCCAGAAGCCAACTCCATATTTTGCCCCAGCACTGGAAAGGAAGTTGTAGACTTCCTGGTTGATGTCCTAGAATGAGAATCATAACGACAACGCATGTTAACAAGTCGTTACAACATTACTTTTGAAGAATGAGTATAAAAACCGAGAACAAATAAGAGCCCTCACCTTCGCTCTGGCCAGATCCTTCGGTCCTCCGGTCTGGGCCTCGATCAGGTGATCACAGTGGATGGTGGAAGGCACGGCCACCTTCGGGAGGCCGCTGCTGATGAACTGGAGCATCGCCATTTGAGCCGTGGCGTCCTGCATGGCGACGCGGTCGGGACGCAGCCGCAGGTAAGTGCGACCGCGGTCGATATCCTGGTTGTGGGGGTCATCGAGGTGGCTGTAAACGATCTTCTCTGACAGGGTGAGTGGCCGGTTGAGCCTGGTTGAGAAAACCGTAGAAATAAGAAGATCATAGTATTATGAATTTAGTTTGTCCCAAAGTAAATGCAGTGGTTTTTCCTCTTCTGGTTTAAATAGAATAATTTACTTTACAAAATCAAAAGGTTTTTTCTATTTCACAGCACAGTAAAATCACAGGCCAGTCCTCGTCTCTTCATTATGCCATCTTATAATTAGACATTCATGCCAGTCTAAACCTCAGAAGTAATTACACGGCGGAACAAGCTGAAGTGACTGAGTTGACCATCCACCACCGAACCAGGTCTCCCCACTATATGCGCACACACCATCCAAAAAACAGCAGTTTACACGAGTTTTACAGTAATTCAAGCACTACGAGTCAGTCTGACTACGACTCTGATTTTTTTTTTTTAAACTGTGCTACAGGACAAACACTAGAGAACAAACATCCACACAGATAAGGGACTGTTAGAGGAAACAGTGATATGACCCAGAGCAAATACAGACTAGATTAAAAGAACACAAACCTTTTCCGCACAATGTCAATGTTGGCTTGGAGCTTCTCGTAGTTGACGAAGGAGGTGGGCTCAAAGCGGCTCATAGACACGTTGGCCTTGGCTCTGTACGCTGCAGACACATGCAGGCGCCGTGCACCGTGGCCCAGAGCCAGCTGGAGATGACAACAGCAAAAACACACAAGTATGAACATAAACACAAGACACACTGTTTCCCCTAATGCAAATTTTATTTGTGCAGCTTAAACAGATAGATTAGCCCTCAGAGCTTTTGTATCAGTGCTTTATTCTTCTTTCGAAAATCTTCTTAGAATATAGCTGAAAGATTACAATGAGAAGATAGTTTGCCTTAAATTGTATTGCCATGGAAAAATAGCTTCTTTAATGGCAAGTAAGCTTGTGAATGTGGTTCTGCAGACCAAGCTCAGGTGTCACATATCAGATTCATACCAGGTGAACATGACCTTAAAACACTGGCACCAGGCCCTTAAAACATTTAAGAACTCCCTACCTGCTGATAAGTACATGGTCATACATATTAGGGGAGCTAAATATTTCAGCTTTCATATCAAGCAGTGTGTGTGACTGGATTCACATTGTGTAGTGTACACAGTGGATTAAGTGACAAGTAGAAGAGGGTCACATCAACTTCTTTACAATTAGCTGTCTGTCAGTGAGGGACAGCCAGAGAGCAGCTGAACCTACACCCATTAATCAGCTGGCTTTTACTGTCAGGGGACTAATAGCAAGGAGTCGCTGTCAATCACCTAAGGAGCTAATTCAAATGTTATTTCGCCAATTAGATATTCAATTATGGGTTTAGACATAAATCACAGAGCCGAAAAGGATTCAAACTGAGGCTGGGCAATCTATCAATATTTGTTGTGTATTGGTGTAGATTGGTATTTGTTATGGGTTAGTTATAGTTGACATGAGTAATTTTACAGAGCTTCAATCAGCTCAAGTTTACCAAAAATGAACAAAATTCACAAATAAGCTGAAAATGACCTTGAAATTATTCTGTCCAATATCATGAGCTAGACAGCATGTGATTTCCCACGCCTACACAGATATTGCCTATCATGTTGATATTAGAGGAGGGTGTGCTGGTTCTCTACATATTTCTCTGAATGTTTCTATAGCACCCAGCTCTGTGTGGACATCAGTGTGAGGCAGACATCAGCAAGACTCACTTTGGCTTCAGATATTAGGAGTGTTACACCTGCTGGTCAGTTGTCATTAGCTTTGGACAGCACACTGACATTAGTGGACAGATGGGATACATTATGTTAACTCAGTGAAATCCGGTTTGTTGGATTAATCCCAAAAGTCAGTCAGTGTTTTCTGTGTTATTTGCTCTAATTGACCTGGTATGTTTTCACGCTGCTCGCCTGACGGGAGCTCTAACCTTGTGGTTAACCTTGCTGTTAAACCCCAAACCTCCATGTGTAAAACTAACTAAGCTGTGTTCGTCTAAGGGATTGGGATATCAGTAACGGGCTCTTGTAATCAGACATATTTTATTTTTTACTTCTATTGAGCCAGTCTGTCCAGCTAGTTGTCGCCCGCTGGATGCGTTCAGCGCAGCCAGGACACGATGACCTGGCCAGCCAGCCGGCGACTCTTTCACCGCTTATCTATCCCAAACAGCCGCTCTTACAGCTTTAACTGGGTCTGGCTACGATTACATTTGATTTGTCAAATCTAAAACTGCAGGTGACATCATTCTCTGGCAACAAATACGGTAAATATAGCCGATTTTCGTCTCTTACCTGGAGCCGGGCGACGGTGAGACAGTAGGTTGCCATTTTGTTCACTGACAAAGATGTGTCGGCCAATGGTGACGTCACCGATTTTTAAGCCGCGGTCTCGCAGGTCCTTAAAGGACAAAATACTCACGAGGTGTTTAATTTTATTAGAATTGTTTACAAAGCGTCATTTAAACTTGAATGTATCTGTCTAAGTTCTAATTTACTTCCAAGTGTATTTAAATATGCATTTATATTTTACTTATACAACATATACTTTAAAAATTGTATTTGGTTTTTATAAAACTGAAAGGACAAGGGCATTTTTAAAATGTATTTCCTATTTTAATTCATTAAGATATGATTCCTGCAAAGCGAAATTAATTAATGAAATTGATTATTATAATTCACTTTTTGTAATAATACAAAAGGAGGGGTATGGAGGGAAATGCTTGCGATAATCGTTTCTTTGTTCTTTCTTGTGGGAGGCGCTAGGTGGCGGTAATGCAGCTCCTCACACAAAGTTTACGGGTCAAAGGTGAAAGTTGAACCAAACCAGCAGCGCTCGTCTTACGTTAGCCGACAATGGCTAAACATCATCCAGATTTGATTTTCTGCAGAAAACAAGCCGGTGTCGGTATGTTCTGGCCTGTTTCATTTCCATCGGCACCTAACGCCGTTATTGTTGCTACAGGATGTCTTTTATTGTTGTTTTACTGAGATAACGTTAGCTGGCATGCTAATGGTCACAGCATGGGTTTCATTGATGAAATGTTAGCCACGGTGTTAGCTTAAAAATGTCTACAAGTCTGTGTCTGTAGGGTGTTACAGTTTTACAAAAATATTACGCATTCGGTGTAATTAATAATGCATTTTACTGCTAATATAGAAGAAGATAAAGTGTATTCTCTCTCTTATTAAAGCGAAATGAGCTAGCGTTAGCCAGCCTGACAACACTGACTGCTTTGTTTTCGTTCCTCAGCTATCGGAAGACTTTGCGAGAAATGTAAGTCATCTGTTTTTCTACGAGCTCTAGATGGTTATTAAAGTCTGCTGTCACGAGGAGTAGGTTAATTCTTTACTCACCTTTATACCTCTCATGAAGAAAACAAATATTCTGATACTTTAATATCTGTACATCAGTAATAGTAACGTGTGTGGCTGCTGTACATGGACTCACACCCAAACAAGCACACCTTTTTTGAACTTTTGAAATTCACATCAATGTCCTCAGCTATTTAAAATAATGCAGCTTGCAACTGAAGAAGACTTTAGTGATACATTGTAGGCTGAAGTCTGTGTTACACTATACAAATACTACTCTCTGTTATTTTATATATATTTTCATCCACATCACTTTTATTCGGCCTCCTCTGATTCGCTCTCTCCCTCTCAGGTGACGGGAAATGTGTCATCTGTGATTCCTATGTGAGGCCCTGCACGCTGGTGCGCATCTGTGATGAGTGTAACTACGGCTCATATCAGGGACGCTGTGTCATCTGCGGAGGGCCCGGAGTGTCTGATGCCTACTACTGTAAAGAGTGCACCATCCAGGAGAAGGATGTGAGCGTCCTAAAGCACAAGACTTTACCATCAAGCTTTGAGAGAATGAAAATGACTTTTAAACGCGCCTCTTTCTCCCATCTGTCTTCCCTTTACAGCGAGATGGCTGTCCTAAGATCGTAAACCTGGGCAGCTCCAAAACAGATCTGTTTTATGAACGGAAGAAGTACGGCTTCAAGAAGAGGTGAAGACGCCGCGGCCCGGTCCCTGTTTTAGTTCTTCAGCTTTTGCAGATTTTCTTTGGAACCTCAAGAAACATTTTTTTGACTTGTCAATAAAGCTCTCTTTTATATTTCTGATTTCATTCCTGCGTGACTTCTTGGAATGGTAAAATGGCCGATGATGCTCACGGGCATAAAATATTGATACGCCACCACATTGCTTCATAGTAACAGTCACTAAACATAAGGCTACTCAAGTGTCACAACTAACACACTTTCCTTATTGTGCAGCAACTTAAAAACCCAAATATATCATAGTTAATCATTTAAAGATATTTTCCGGCTCAGCCAGGCTTCATCAAGTGTTAAGTTTTTGTCACATAAATTACACTTATTATTTACATACTCACATTTTCAAGAAATAGATGAACGTGCATTCCTTCGAGAACAAGAGCGGAGCTTTATTTGTACCGACAGGTTGCTTAAAACCTCTTCAGATGTATCCGTCAGGCATGCGCTCTCCTGCTCGTCTTCTTCACTTCAAACTTCTTCCACCAGGTGACATTATTTTCACACTTTGTGCTGCACTTTTTCCACACTGGCCTGGACAGACTCTGAAGTTATCCTTGGAACCAGACAAATCTGCAAGCTTGTGCTTTATCTTCTCCAGGCTAAACTAAAGTTGAACTCTTAGTGACTCTCCTCTCTATACACCGTCACCCTCTGTTGACTTGTGTGCAGAAGTGTGGAGAGAACCACGTGAATTAAATAATAGTGAGTTAAGATGGTTCTACTGAGACACTGACAGGTCAAAATCTCATGACATGGACAGAAACACGTGGATCAACTATATATCTGAACTCCACTTTTGATTCAGTGGGGTTTTTTGTTTATGTGTAAACCAAAAGACAAAACAATTGTGTTACCTGTGATTACTGTTACAATCAGAAGGAAGGTCATAATGGAGAGGTGGTTCTTACATCTTGACTTACACTGTATCTGACTGTTTTAAGTCCTGTGGTACTGAATATATTGGAAAATAAGAAAAAAAACAAGTGTATAAAGTATAATTTTAGGCTATTTCAGAATTCATTATAATGTGGAAACAACCCACCGACCAGTTTATTTCTACAGTGACTGTGATGACGTTTAACCAAACAAAACCTTCACTCTTGGGAAGGAAGGAAAACATCACTTTGTAGATGAGAGTCACAGTGACATGGCATGTTTCTGCTACGTCCGTTGTCCTCATACCACGAGTGCACTGAGAGGCTGGCTGATGAAATTTCAAGTAACCAAACTGGAACAATACTCAATGGTGTTAAAAGCTCACTGCAACAGTTCACACTGGTCTGGTATGTGAACTTGAACCATCAGTGACCCTCTGCTCTCCACAGTGACACTTTTGGTGCACTTGTGCTTTACAGGAGTAAAAGAAAATTAAAAAACGGTAAATATAATAAAATCCTAAATAAGATCATAATAAACGATAAGAGAAACAACAACAAACAGCCATGAGAATGAACAGATCTAAAAACACCCCGATCATATCCCATGAGCAATTAGACAACAGGAGAAGAGGAAAAAGCCAGTTTGAATCAATCTGTTATACGCTGCTTTTTAAAATCATCAACTGAGACTGCAGATCTAATGTCTAAAGGAAGGCTGGTCCATAAAGTTGGAGCCACCACTTCAAACCCACCATCACCTTTTGTTTTTAATCGAGTGCGGGGGATTGACAGTAAACCCTGGTCAGAGGATCTCAGGGACCTACTGGTGATGTGTGGCTGAAGCAGCTCAGAGATGTACGCAGGAGCCTGACCATGCAGGGCTTTATATGTAAGATTCAAGATTCAAAGTGTTTATTGTCATGTGTACAGTGTAGAAACGGGTTTCCCTGTACAATGAAAATCTTACTTTGCCATCCGCACCGAATGCCAAAGAGTGAAAAAGAAGAGGATAGAATAGAATATAAAACATATAAATATAAACTACTATTGCTAGATATAAATATATTTACATGTGTGCAAAAATCTGCAACTTAAAATAAAGTACAGTCATTGGAGGTAGTAGTGACTCCTATCGGCTGTTAAGGAGCCTGATGGCGGAGGGAAAGAAGGAGTTCCTGAGTCTGGATGTCCTGCATTTCAGACTCCTGTACCTCCGGCCTGAGGGGAGGAGAGTGAACTGTTTGTGTTGGGGGTGGGTGGGGTCTGTGATGATGGAGGCAGCCCTCCGGTAAAAACAAGAACCTTAAAATGAATCCTGAATTTGATGGGAAGCCAGTGTAAGGAGACATTCTGGACCAATTTTAGGCGGTCCAGAGGCAGGAGAAGAGGGAGTTTCAATAGTCCAACCGGGATGATTTAAAAGCGTGAATGATCATCTTAAAGTTTAGCAATGTTCCTTAAGTGAAAGAAGCATGTCCTGGTCAATGATCTGATGATCAAAAGACATGGCATGATCGAACATAACACCCAGAACTCTAAGCTTGGATTGAAGAGCTGAAGAGAGGAGGCCAATACACTGGGCACAGTGGAGGCTACGCTATCAGAGGCAGCCATAAGGACCTCAGTCTTGTCTGCATTTAACTGTAAATAGTCATTTGCCATCCAGCCTTAATGGTGTTTAAGAAAGGAACTCCACACATACAAGACTTTCTCACCAAGGCTTTATTTATACATACTGTATATACAAGACACAAAAGGTAGCCACACTCAAAATGCCAAGATGTTTCTTTACAAAGGAATACAAAGACGGAACCAGGAAGGCTAAAAGCAACCTGTCAAAGTTAACAAATTGACCTGTTCCAGACAGAAGGCTGATGCAATCTGTATTGTAGAAGAAAGCATTAAAAAATTATTTTAAAAAAAAAAGTCAGGAAGCTCATTAATTCACGTCAGAATTATACTTAAAAATTGAAATTTTAAAATTACACTTGAGAGATGTGATGGCGAATGTGACTCGTTCGGACTGAAATCAATGATGCTGGGAGTAAAATAGTTTCCACAAAAGTCACTGAGGACAAATGTGGTATTCCTGACTTTTCATTCATTCTACTCCACCAAGAAGATTGCATTTGTCTGTTTGGACAGAGGATGACGATGTAAGATGTGTTTATTACTTTCTATTATTATCAATTCCAACGAGTCATTACGAACAAGTTCTTATTTACAATAGCGGCCTGGCAAAAGGCAAAGCCATTTACTGCAGGTTGTAATGTTGAACAAAGTCCTATAGCTTTATTGAGAAGAGTATTTTCTCCTTGAATAACATTCGTCGCACATGGAAAACCCCTTTGCAAGAATACTGCATTTACTAAAAAGTCACTTTTCCTATGGAGCAAAAGAACAAAACAGCAGCTTTCCCTTTTGGTCAGACCTCGGTCAGATCTTTCATTTAGGATGTTTTGCAACACAATGCGCCCCCCTGTGAACAGGCAGACTGCTCACTGCATTGAAATGGCTTTAAGTGTTTTGGGGGAGGGGGGGGCGGCTCCTTGATGATGAAAGAAATGCCCCAATACAGTCTGCGACCAGTGAGGCTCGATGCATCCGACAGCCTGCCTGAACACAAATTCTGAGACATGAAACCGTCTGTCATTATGGAGCTCATCAGAGAGGTGGTACGTTCTTACATTTAGGGTGTTAACGAGACATTTACAAATGTCATTGCTTGATATCTTTCCAAAGCTTGATAAATATCCAAAGAAAACCAAAACTGCACTGTATCTGAATGCTTGATGTCCTCTGATACTGAATACATTACAAAAGGATGGAAGAAAGAAAAGTCTTGAAAGTCTTATTCTAGGCTACAACTATTTACAGTACATGCATCAGTGGATTATACACAAGACGACGTAAATGGAGTCGACATTGATGACCTGCGGAGAGCAGGGCAGGCGTCCCGCCACAAAACCGGCCACAGTGAGACGTACGCTGAAACACGGAGAGCAGAGCGTTGGTGTGCAGCTCTGCGAGAAGTGAACATGGCTGCACTTCTTTTTTTTTTTCCTGCCACATCACTGTAATCCCCTGAAGAAGCTTAAATCATTGGAAATGTCACAGTCAAAAGTTATTGTGGGCAAAGAAAAGCCCAGCTCTTCATATAATCTGCTATATAATAATAGAAATCTGAAAATAAAGTTGGACAAGTTGGTTTCAGAATTCATTAATATCTGGAAAGAACAGGAAGCAACCAGCAAAGCAGTTTATTTCTACACTACCATAACAATGACTAACAATCTAGTCTAAACTGGTGCAAATGCTACCCAAGCATTACCTATCATTTTAAAAAAAAATGAAATAATACCCAGTTTCACAAATGATCTCTTTCGGCCAAAGGCATACAAAACATGATAAAGGTACACTTCATCAACGAGGTGCACTGAAGAAGCACTTGAATATCCTCTCACTCTCATGGATGGTAAATAACACAACAAAAAGACAAAAAGAAAAAAGAAAAAGATATCAGGTCTTTGCATGCCGCGGTATCTCTCCATGGCTGCCATGCCCGCACACATGCTCTCGTCTTCATCCTCCTGTTCATCTGATCGATTCTAGCTTTTTCACCTGCCATCCCCATTGGTTTGATTTATTAATTCATTCCGAAAATAAATGAATAAATCAACTGCTGTCTATTGGTCTTCCGGCACCTCACTTGAAAGAGAAGAGAACAAGGATGAATGGCGATATCCGACATGAAGGCTTATTTGTACATTAGTGCATGTGACTGTGGTTTGGGCTGTCCGCTGTCCGCTCTCCACCCTGCCTCACTGTGTGACATCGCTGACCGCCCCCGTCATGCAGGAGCAGCAGGTGTGGTGCTAGTTCACTGAACCCGCATTCAGCCCATGTCTCCCATAAGAGTCACAGATGGTCACAGATATAATGTAAAAGTTGATATTTTGGATGACTTCCTAATAGAAATGGCTGTTCATCAGCAGCCCCAGTTGGAGGCTCTACTGTTTTTGGATTGACTGCCATGTGTCTGTGTTTATCTCAAAGGTGTATCACCCGCCCTCCCCCTCTTCCTCCTGACGTGTGAAAACAAAGTGACTGATACTGTGCTGTCTGCCATATCGATGTCTGTCTACAGTTCAATGTATTTGCTCTTTACTGTTTCTTACAGTGGTCCATATTTGGCTTCGTAGCGACCCGCTACGTTCTTGTAGCCGCCACACTCCTTCCGTAGCTCGGCGACCTCTGTCCGCAGCGCTGCGTTCTCTCGCTCCAGGAAAGCTGCTCGGACGGTGATCTGGTTCTCCTTTAACCGGCGGGCATCGCGTGAGCGCTTGGCAGCCACGTTGTTCTTCTTCCTTCTCTGCCAGTACTTGTCATCCTGGAGAGGTGGGGAGGACAGAAGCAGCAGGGTTGGACTGAGTGAAAGAAACACAACACCAGACCCCGACATGCTTCCTGTGCTCGGTTACTAAGGTAACCTGCTTTAAACATCCTTGGTTATCTTATTATTACACATTAGCCCACATCTCACAGCATGACGTGGCCACCAGCCAGGCTCTTTCATTCATGTAAACAAACCACACAATTGACTGGGAAGGAAGGAAAACATCAATTTAAAAATTGCTGCTGAGTCACTGTGAGTCGCCAGAACTGCTTCACTGTGACACGGCCTATTTCTACCCAGCAAGTCAGATGGTCCAATGAGTGAGTCTGGCTGATGAAATTACATGCAAGAAAATCGATCGTCATTTCTTCAAAGAAACATCATTTTATGATATCAAATTTCCACATTTTTTTCAGCGTGCTTTGAGGTTAGTGAACACTTCCTCTCCTAAGCCTTGGAGCATGTTGCTCACACCCCAGCCCTATAACCAGACACTTTACTTTGTACTGGCAAAAGTTACAGCAATAAGGATCGCTAGGAGCAAACACTGCATGTGAAATTACCATGGAATACTGAAATACTAAAATGTTGTCTACAGTTTAGACCATTTAACCCACGTGTGTCCCGATTAGACCGTTTGAATTACTCTCAACATTACATTGTCAGAGGTGGGACACATTTTTCTTTTTTGTAAAGTAGTGTCAGCTGAACTAACATAAGCTACCATGTATTAGTGTCCCAACCCTTCAGTTCTTCAAACAAGCTTTGCAAATTAAGTGAAACTTCTTTTGCTGTTTTTGATCACTTGGAATTTCTGGAGAATTGCCTCATTTACAAATGTAAAACTCATTACTGCAAAAACTTGTGTGACTCTAAGTGATGAAGCCCTGCTTTATGTTTACAACTGCCCGTCTGTTGTGGTGTTTTCTAGAAAAACAAACTCCCCTCGTCTCCCCCCCCAGCGTACCTTCTGTTCTTCAGGCACAAACACCTTCTTGGCCTTCTTGATCATAGGTTGTGGCTTGAGCTCATCTTCACTGAACTTGTGTTTGCGAGGGTTAAACAGCTCGCCTCCAGGCACGCTTGAAAGGACCAGATCAGTGGGATCTGGCTCGTAGTCGATAGTCACCTCAATCTCATCAGGGTTGACAGGCTCTGGGGTGTCTCTGTCCTTTTCAGTGGTCACCTCTGGGCAGACAGAAGAGCAACACCAGAAATGCAACATTAGACGGCTGCAGGTGAAACTGAAGGTCAGTGTCAGCACCATGAAAGCGAGCACTTCTTAAATATAAGCAAAATTAATTTTTTTACATCTCTACGCAGAAAAAAGACTTACAATTTTAAATTGTCATAAAAATTCCATCAGGAAAAGTTGTTCTCAGATGGAATCAGCCTGTGGTTGATGCTGGTTAATGCTAGTTTACAGGTGACCTGCACCAAGGCCACATATAGTATTGCTTTTCTTGTATATGCTGAGTGGGTGGATGTTCTGGCATTAAAACACGTACGGATCATCCCATAGTTAACTCTACTATCTTCACTATGCAGCGGCACCAGACGCTATTTCTGTCATCCCATCAACCATTAATACAGATGGCCTGTTATGGATAGACTCACATGCTCAGATCACTCCTGTGTCAAGGCATATCAAGTCATTTGAGACACATGTACACATGATTGTAATATGGGAATCAGATGCAAACATTTTTGAGGCAAGTGACTGGCTGAGTAGAAAAAGTAAAATATGTCCAGGCTAAAGCATCAATATTGGATTTAAGACTGAATGTTGAAGGTTTTGTTTGCTGATGTTAGTATATTACTATCTCCTGACTGGGTCAGTTTGTTTCTTTACTGCAAGTCTGTATGACACAATACATTACTCAACGTCTCTGACTCAACATGAGGACTTAAGTTGTTTAGGGTCATCTCACTTAATGTGAACATTTGGTTTTCTGCCTTGTAAAGTACATGCTAGGAAGAGTTTAGTGAGACACTGCAGCCGTCTAGTCTGTGATCCTGCAACCTCCACTCACCTGCAGTAACATCACAGATGAGATCGGACTCATTCCTGGTGATGATCACCACCTCCTCTTCACACTTGTCCAGTTCCTGAATGGGGAGCAGGGACAGGCTTGCTAGCTTGGTGGCCTTTGATTTCTTCACTGAGTTTCCTTCTGTGCTGCCCGCTGGGGAGTCCTCGTCAGGCAGGGTGGGGATACCGTTCTCCATGAGGAACTCCTCTAGGTCCATGTATTCCAGGTGGAAGTTTTCACCGTCATAGGGAATGGTTTTCTCCCAGATAGCGGGGGTCAGGGAGGCTGAAGGACCCATATCGCTACCTCCTCCACCCAGCTCAACATTATCTCCCAGACACAGCTTTTCCTTGTCTGTGTCTGAAACAGAGGAAAGATACACATTCAAATATCTGAGAAAGACAGTTTTGACACATTTACCATGATCAGATGGTAGCTTTGTGTCTAATCTAATGGAAGTCAGCAAGCAAAACACAATTCCCAGGTTACACTTTTTAAGAGATAAGACATGTTTTGTTTTTCCTTTCAAAAGAAACCAAAGGGGACCAGACTTAGAGTTTGAGAAAACAGCTACAGATGACAAATGCAGCTCTCCATGGTGAGCTGCTACAGAACACTTCAACATTATGGCTAGCCACATTTTGCCAACATTCATCAGTTAGTCTGTCTAGATATCAGCGTCACAGTGTTGTGCGCACTGGAAGTCACGCTTGTGTTTTATCTATTGTTGATGTGTATGGGTAAAGAAGTCCTCCAGGTACTATTGAATGTTCACTTGAGTCCTCATTAGATCCACGTACAGTAACATGCACAGTGTAATATAGTATGAGCAAAATAATCTGCAAAACTGTGATGTCACTGTACATGTTAGATAGTAGCCTATAGCAGCATGTACAGCTGACACCTTTCTCTGGTGTTTTATCTAATTTGGTATCAGAGGTTAGTTATAAATACCAAACACCTGCTAATAGAAAGAAGGAACCCGTCTGTCAACAAAACTGCCTTTAAAATGAGGGGCATGGCTGGAAAAGTCTGGATGGTGGGGTGGGTCTAGTGTCGCCGCAGGGTGTTTTCATGTCCACTATCATGAAAGCAGTAACACCGCTTGTATTCGGACTAAACTCCATCCATACAAATGCAATTCCAACTCTTTGGCCTGCAGATGCCGCCATTTTTTTTTCTCATAATCTTAAAAACAGTGAACCAGTTTGAAGACGACAGCGCTTCAGAGAGCTTCGTGACCCCTATGACGGACTCAGGGGAAGAGAGGCCACTCCATTTTAGGTTGGACTTATTTCAACCTCTGACGGATAACTACTCTCTTACGCCAACATTTGTTCTCACGTATTTTCGTCCTTTTTCCGGTTTAACTCGCTTTTCACGTACACCGGTCGCCCCTTCCTCTCCCGTTCACATACTGCACTCACCCTCGTCGCCGTCCAGTATATTCGGCGGGGGCATTTCCATTATTTTCTTCAAAACCACCGGGAATGAACTCGGGGCCTCTGTGGCCGTTCCCAGTGTGATGACAATCGGCTGTCCCGACATTTTCCCCTTTTGTTGTTATCCACGTCACGTTAGAAACTGGCAAAGAAAAGAGCTCCGCAGTTGTCCTGTTTGCTCTATAAACGTTATCGACTACAGAGCCGGTTACCGACTATAATGTTTGTATGCTAAAGTTAAATCCCCGGCAGCACGCAGCACTGACCCACTTCATCGGAAAATTTGGTGGACTGGAGGTTACGGAATAAACCGCTCCTCCTCATGAAGAGGCCCCGCCCAGCCTGCTGCTGATTGGCCGGCCCGGCGCCCTGCTCATGAATATTAATGACATCATCAAAAGGCGGCGGGGACTCTAGCGAGGAGCCAATAGGGATCGTCATGTAGCCGCTAGCTGAGCTCTCATTGGTTGACCGAGTTATATGTTTTCTATACATTGGTTACCGGCAAAACGTGTCACGAACGGTCTCGGGCCGTGGTCACGAGCGAAAATTGTTTAAGTGACACACATAACTGTGCAGCCTGTCGTGGATCCAAACACGTCATGGTTTAAAAGTTTTCGTCAAACGTTTGGAAAAGTTTTAAACCGTCAAACGACTCGCACATGAAGCATATGGGCTGTGTATGTCTTCACGCCGCTTCGCCGGCACAGCTCACATGCACAAACATGTGCTGCTGCCCCACTTACATATCCGCAAGCTCCGTCCAATGGGACACTAAAGAAGCGCCTTGAGGTTCAAGTTACAGAGTTAATGGGCGCGTTGCTGCAGCCCAACATGCACCTTCTGGGCAAAGACCTGCACGTAGCACTAAATCTGAGCCACAACACAGAACACACAGTACTGAATCAGCCCCCCTACAACGTCATGGTGGGTATGGTGATTAGTGGCAACTCTGCAATGTCACCTTCAGTCATTAGTAAACTGCTTGTGTAGCTGATAATTCAGCAATGAAATAAGAAGAGCCATTTTGTGATAACCCAATACCTCATGCAGTATTTTGTTTGGTTCATACCAGTGTGTTAACATGTCTCTGTAGACACATCCCACTTAGGAAGTCTATCTTTGGTTTATTAAGGAAAAGAAAACAAGATGCACGTGTGCTTGATCTCCAATAAAACATGACTAATGCACACTTTGCTTTTTTTTCTTACCTCACATAAACTAGATAAACTTGTTATTAGGATTGCAGGCACTCTGTAGAGAATGACAAAAACCACTTCTATTTGACCTTTGTCACGTGTGTGTGTGTGTGTGTGAGTGGTGACACAGAGGGCATCCTCTCATCCTGCTATTATACATCAGCACTCTTAGCTGAAACGCTCATGCAAAGTCAATAAAAAGTGAATGGGTTTCTGTCAAAACAAGCTTTGTCGTTAGCAGGTTTCCATAGTATCTTGCTTTGTTTCTTGAAACCTTTATGGGTTGTGTGTGGCTCATATAGATCATTCATTATCAACCTATAACACAGCCTAAACTCAGACAGGAACAGCTACTGAGCTCCCCATCATACACATATAGCCATGTCATGCTCACAGTGCAAATGTAAAAATATAGAAGCCATGACTTTGAAGCCTGCATGGCAAGTTATAAACATCTGCCCACTGAGGGTCTTGGAGCAGTACACACACACACACACACACACACACACACACACACACACACACACACAGTTTAATGGGGCCAGCACCAGCAGCACATCTCTCAAGGTAATGATATCACATAACTCTGATCTGATTTATCCAACCAAATGGTCCAGAGGAGGCAAACGGAGCCATCTAGTGATTTAATCATGAATCTACACCAGCCCCTTTACCACACACACACACACACACACACACACACACATTCACACACTACCGTGACAGATGAAAGCAGGTGACAAACAGATCCTCCCAGTCTGTGTTACATCAGCATTCACTCAATACTAAAGCATCAAACAGAAGACCAGCAATAATAACAGGATCACAATGTTTTGCATATCCACAGCGGACAGACTGTTCTCTTATCTGACCAACACACCCCAGGGACACGGATTATTTAGGGGGAAGAACACGACTGTGTCTCAACTATCACCTTCTGATAAAGCAGCCTGGATCCAGCTGCTGCTGAGCTACACGTGTAGCATTTGTTTAATCAAAAACTGTGATGGAACAGAACAGAGGTGGTTTAGTCAGCATGTAGACACACCATGCTCACTGTGCATGTGCACTGAGGTTAGTGAGGTTAGAAAAAAGTCAGTCTTACATCACAATGTCAGAAGTTATATTTTCCTGCAAGAGGCCACTGAGGGAAGCTGATCTCATTATATTATCTATATTATAGCCAAAGCCAGGCAGCAGATCCCTGCAGCTGGGTCTGCTCAGAGGCAGCAGATCCCTGCAGCTGGGTCTGCTCAGGTGACACGGATTACACAACAAACACGCACTTTGCATTTACCTCAGGCCTTCTTTGCTCCAAAAGCTAACTTTAAAGTTACTGCACGTTAACGCCACCATAACACACTTCACCGCTTGATCTGACGGCCACTTACCATTTTCCTCAAAGTTCGGGAGAGTAAATGGGTGCTCAAGGAGAGCTCTGAAAATCTCCGGGATCTCAGTAGTCATGCTTCTTTTTTTTTTTGTTTTATTTGTTTGTTTTCTTTTTTTAAATGCAATTAGATCAGCAGCTCACACGAAGCAGAGATTAGAATAAAATGAGTCCAGGAGGCCGACTCAGGCTTCCACAGGCCGGACAGCTCCCATAAAGTGTCTGGACTATTTGCACACACAGGTCACACACTATGAACTCTGAACATTAGTTACTTAACGCGGTCCGCCCACTGCAGCCAATCAGCAGTGAGCTTTCCTCCTGCGAGAGAAGCAGAAGCAGCTGATTGGTCGGTGGGTGTGTCCGTCACAGCGCCGACAGCCAATCTCAGGCGGTGTCTTTATTACCCAAGGGGACAAGAAGAACCACAAGTGGAGGTCCAGGGGTAGACTGTTGTATAACAGGGCGTGTTGTCAAAAACAGAAAATGAATTAAAGGCGCCACCTGTAGCTCCTCTGTCTCGTCTGTCTCACAGACTTGACAGAGTTTTAGGCAACTACCACCAATAATGTACAGATATTTTATTGAAGTCAAACTGTAAGGGGTAAAGGAAAACCTAATGTTGTACAGTGGCATTCTTCATCTTAAAAGTAGATTGTGTTTTGAGTGTTAGACACTCATGAAGTAACCTAAAACTGCTGAGACACAATCATCAGCAACACATCATGTCAGGGTCCTGACAAATGGAAAAAAACACTTTTTTTTTTCTAAAACAGTCTGTTTATTAAATGCTTTCAAGAGATTTGGTCCACTTGTGTGATCATGAACTTCCAACCAGGGAGGAGAAAAGAGAAAACAAAGTCAAGAAGATAAAACAAAACATGAAACAACGAAATGTAAAAATGCAGTACAAAAAGAGGCCTTGTTTTTTCAACTTCTTACGACCCTGGTTTCCTCATCAGAGTTGTTGAAAATAATTCAAATAACCAATAACTTCTAACTGATTGAAAACCGATAAATTAACATTTTCTTGTGGCTGTGTGGCTGCGTGTTGGTGCTCAGGATCAAATGACACAAACTGTATCAGGGAGGCAGGAGCGGAGGGCCGCGGTGCATCGTGGGAATGTTTGTTGAGCAGGAACTTGTTTCCGCAGAAGACTAGACTGTGACATTAAACTACAGCAGGATGTAATAACCACGACTCGCGCACAAACTCGGCATAAATTAGAATGGACGAAGATGACCTTTACGTCAAGTGATTTCTAAGAGAATGACACCCAAGAAGAAACATTGTCCAGTCGCATTAATGAGTGAATTAATGGAGGAATTAACACAAATACGTTTCGCCATGTCTGCTATACACTGAATTCAAGTCAAGATGGGCCTTCCGTCTCTGAGAAGTTAAACAAAAAAACAGATATCGTAAATACGTACATCACTTCCAGTTGAAAAGGATAGAAAGATGCTCAGTAAAAAAAAAAACCTTGTGAAAATCATCACCTCGTTACATGAGGATCTCTTTGTTGCATTAGAATTTCCAAAACCGTCTCTAGCTGGCTCTGATTGGAGCGTAGCATTGATCTGACATCTATTAACAGTCTGAATTGGATTGTTTTATCGTGACACAGTTCATACAGTGATTCGAGCACCACGGTCAAAGTTCAAAGATCGTTTTCGTCATCTCAGCAAAAAATGGCAACCGGCAGTATTTGGTAATTAGGCTGACAGAGTGTACGCTCTGTGAGGTTTAAGTCGGAAAATCTGAGCTAATGCAGTAAAATGCAATGTGAGATTTGCCATGAGTGCAGCTACAGTAGCAGAAACCTGCCTCGCCTTTGGTTTGTGTCATTGTCCTCCTGCCTTTAACAGCGCGCACACAGAGCATGCAGCGCAGGTATCACATCATGAATGCCGACCTTTCTCCAACAATGGAAGAGGAGCCTCCCCCCTCAAATGCTCTGCTTTTTCTTTTTCTGTAACAATCCAACACGTCTTTAAAAAAAGGCAGGAAATCAAACATGGATGGGCAATTGTTTTGTCCACTTGTCACACTGGGCGAACGCATATTTAAAAAATACCAGCCATATTCATATTTAATGTAGCCAAGTGGAACTTTGAAAATCAAATTCAAACCTTCGCTTTGTTTCCCAGCGGTAGCCAAACTTAAGATAAAGCTGGTGGCCGACTTTCCGTCCTGGCTGCTTTTGCGAATATCCTGAACTGACAACAATTGAATTATAAAGAGCATTTGAGTGTGCGGCACTCTTCTAACAACACCCTGAAAAACAAGATTGGAACACATTACTGACCACAGCAAACTCTTCCACAGCCACAGAGAAAAAAACAGCTCCACCATCTCTTATCTAAATTACCTTATAAGGGTGTCTAAGTATTATAATAGGTATCAGGTATCATATACTGTATATAGTAAGCAGGATTATACAATAGGGGTATGTATCATCTTATAAGTGTAGTATATCGAATAAGGCGCTATACGGGAGTATATAGGCTACCATGTATGCTTCGGTTTCCAGATCTGTCTCTGCCTGGTTAATCCATTTTAACAGAAACGCACAGCACAGGCAGTGAGCAGGGAGCTCTGCTGCTGGCATCTGCAAAGGGGAGACAGTACATACACTATAAACTTTAAGTCACCAAGTCTCTTTTTTTTTGTTTTGTTCCTCCTTTGGCCAGTGCCCAAACACGACACACAGAGCTCCCAACATTCACATGTAGCATGTCTGCTGTACTGTGTAAAATGCCTTGTGCTACAGCTGTTTGCTAGCTGATAACCGACGTCAGCACCTGTAGGATTAAAAGGTTTGAGAGCCTTGCGCCGAATATCAGAGGCTGGACGTTTTCTGCTCACTGCCTCCCAGACAGAGCTGTGCGCTGCTGCATACACAGACGCATATTTACTGTCAATTATTATATTCATACATGGATACATATATAAAGAGAGTTATACATTGCAATTAACATACATATATCAATAGCATATAGAGAAGAAATAGAAATAGTCAATAGATAGCAATCATTATCGTCATCATATTCATCATAATACTAGGAGTAGTAGTAATACGATCCCTCAAAGAAGCTAATACCTGGGCTGTTCCAGACAAGCGCTCATTATCAACACTCCAATCAAAACGGCTGCGAAGATCTTTTCAACTGGTAAAATGTCTCTTTACTTTTTTTTTTTCTCCAAACATTTTGCCCCAATTGACCGTAATGTTTTTCAGTACTAATTGGGCGTAATGTCAGTAGTTAGAATATTTAAGCCGTGTGTTGATTTAATGCACGGACAACATATTGCAGAACAGGAAACATGTCCATATTCTGTGCATCTGGTCTAGCTGCTGCGCTTATGCACAAAGAAGAAAAAAAAAAAAAACTCACTCAATATCTTCTCCCTCTGCTCTCGGTGTAAAAGATTCAACCCTTTAACCCTAATCAACACGCTGAGCCTGAAACTGAAATCAATCTCTGCTGCAAACCCTTCATTACCAACCCTGTCTGGAACAACCCACACAGAAGGGAAAATTACAAAATAAAAAGAATCATTAAAAAAAAAAAAAAAATTACTATAGTCATCTAGTTCAGCGATACATGTCATTATAGCAATACCTCAATAACAAGAAGTTCTTCTATGTAATCAATACAGGCTTTCAGGTTATATATTTATTAAGCTTAACCGCTAAGTTATCAATTATTATTAGTAATATACCATTATTTGTAAATATGTTTAATATGTGTGTATATGTATCTGAATATAGACATACCTCCATCGTGTCTCTGTCCATAGTAAAGGCTAGAATAAGATGGCAACAGATATCCTGCCTCCGTGTGTGTGCGCATGTTTTTGCATGTGTGTTCGTGTCACATGTTGTTGTGTTGTTTATAGGCACAATATGGGGTGCGAATTGTTTCCCTGTCTCGAGCTAGCAGGTTTCCCATAGCGACAGGGGCAATCTTAGGGGCTACCATTAGCTATGGGGAACATTAACACTTGGATGCATATGAGGAACACAGGTTTCCATTTGAAGGCTGCGGGGGCATGATTGGTTTTCAGAGAAATAATGACCCCTGTTCGACTGAAATAGTGGCAACTTGCACTCACTTTTCAAATTATCTGAAATATTCTCATAATAAACTATAGAAAAATACATTCTCAATAATCTTCAATTCTTTCAGTAGACTTTTGCGCCCAACTTTTCACTCTTTAAATTATGATCATTTTTTCCTTTTATTAATACAGAGCTCTCATCTTTTTTCACAACTGAAGTCTTCTGCACACACACTGTTCTCCAGTCAAAGTGAGGTCATCATTTTTTAATGGGCATCTGCGGTCTGAACTGATCTATTGCCGAGAGCAGCTCTTGCCGGGACTCTGTATGTGTGCTGCAGTCACTTTCCTGTCGCCCTCCTACCCCAGCTTCACATCTGTCAGCTGCTAACCGATAAGAGTTTACTGTACATGATGGTGAATAGCACCTCGGTCGCATTGGCAGCAATTGTTGAGCCATTAGCTACAGGCGATTGAGATTTTCTATCCCCCCCCACCCCACCACCACCCCGTTTTGTCAACCTGAGAGGAGCCGACTTTCAAGCACACTTTGCTTCACCTGGGCAACAGCTGACAGCAACTGCGAGGTTTATACATGACAGTGTGTGCATGTCTGTGCTCATCCCATGCAGGAATGGTTGGTATGAATACATAACCAGCTATCAACCAGCCATTTTCTAAATCAATAAAGAGGGGGAGGAGGGGGGTAGTTTTTTTAGGAGCAGGGGCGTGTAAGTATACCTGCATACATTCCACAACCACAGCAACGTTTTAAATGACTAATTTCCTAGTTTTAAAGGCCCGTGCAGGCATTACATTCATAGCGTTCTACCAATATGGCAGACAATACAACAAGGAAGTACAACTCCCCTTGGGAAAAAAAAAGAAAAATATATCACGCTCAGAATCATCAGAAAGTTATTTTGACCCTCTCACTATATCCCCATGAAGGAAGGAGAGGAGGATTTGGTTGTTATGCAGCTCATCGAGGAATGTCCCCCCCAAGAACCTCTTTTTGCAAGACTTCAGTCTTGATTGCTTTTGACAGCACTGAGAGCTTGGTGTTTTGGCACTCCCAAGTCTAAAAAAAACAAAAAAAAAAACAAAAAACTTTAACCATAGGAGTGCCAAGCCTCAAATCAATTTTGAACAATCACCAAGCTAAATTTAGGAGCTGCGGCCAGCGCGCCCACCCAAGAATTGTTTCAGTGCTGCAAGGATTAAAAAAAAAAAAAAAAAAGAAAGAAAAGAAATACTCAAGAGCACTAGGGAGTACTAGTTGATTATTTTAGTCAGAGCAAAACTAGTTGTCTGTGGAATTATTGCGGTATAATTTGCGGAGGGGGAACCTAAAGGTGCTGTGTGTAACTGCAGCATGATATTAAAACAATGCTAATGCCAAGTCCTTTTCTTTTCACTTACAAAGCTTTCTCTTTGTGTTAGTTGGTGCCTGTGATTTGTGTATTGTGTGCTGTGTGGAAGAGTGTGTGTGTGTGTGTGTGTGTGTGTGTGTATTGTAATTTGGGGTGGGGTCGACTATTGTGTTGTGTGTCTGCTCTCACACTGCTGGCAATGTGCTAGAGGAGGTCAGACAGGCCAAGTGACAGGCTGTTCAGGTGGAGCTCGTATGGCGGGCCTGTCTGTCTGTGTCTGCAGCTCAGCGGCGATCAGCTGCCCGTCTTCTCACAGCAACACTCAGAGTTCATCCCCGTCTGACAACCGCTGGCCTCCCTGGAACAACACACATCAACACACATCAACACAGCTCATCTCCAACACTCGGCAATCGTCACATCAAATTTGTACAAATTTCAGACACCACTTAATTTCTGTTTTATTCTTCAATCCCCAAGGAAAGCTGTGCTGCAATAATGAAACCAACAGTCTCCAGTTAGTTCCCACTAAGCACTAAAGTCATGATGCAGAATACTACATTATTTTAGAATCAACAGGTTCTTTTCCTGACACATCAGTGGAGAAAATCCATGTGCCGCACTCACTGAAAAGAAAAACGTGTGAGAGGTTTTATGTCCGACTGTAGTGTCATAACCACTCACCATGCTTTCTGTGTAATCTGCCGTTATGGTGACCTGCTTGTCCTCTGGGGGCGGCGTCACCGCAGAGCTGTCTGTGCGTCTGCTCTGATTGGTCAGCTGCAGCCACAGTTCGTACATCTGTTGCATGTCTCTCACTATAGGGTGAGGTTAGAAAGAAGAGAGAAACTGACCTTGAATACGGTGTGTTACGCAGATCAACACTCTGTTTTAATGCATTGTGAGTGTGGTGGTGGGCGGAAGGAGACACACAGACCAGAGGCCATGACTAGACATAATAAAACGGACCTAGATAAAATATATAAAAACATATTAGAGACAAAATGACAAACTCAAACCCATCACATTCAAATTACAATTAATAACACAATGACTAAATCCAAATCTGAAGGTGTGAAGTACAGCTCACACTCTTGTGTACCATTTGCATATTTAAAGGCTCTAAATGCACCAATCTGTAAGTGCAATGGTTCTACATGGAACCAGGAGCTTACAGCTGTTGTTCTTCATGTACGTCCAGACGTCCCTCTCCTCCAGACTGTGAGCGAATGAGCAGTTCCCAATGTAGTGGCACTTCTTCTGCTTCATCACATGCACGCACATCTGGATGAAACACAGGCAAAAGTAAAGGGTTACAGAGGGATGCTTGCAGCATTGCAATAGACCAGCGGTGGCCAACCAGTCAGAGACTAAGAGCCACAATTTTCACTGTGTTACTGCAAAGAGCCACATCAAACACACGGGCACCCGTTTCTCCTCCTGTCACTGTCTCTTCTCTCTTTTGCTCTCTGCCTGTCTCCCTCTCTCTATATTTCACTCTCACATACATGCAGAATGAAAATAAAAGAATAAAAAAATCACAATACTTGACACACACGCATAATCACAGACATAACCTCCCAGAGACACACACTCCCTCACACTATCACCCCCTTACACACACACACCCACACTCTCACACACCCACACAGATGCAGGCACAGACACGTGCCTCTGCTCAGTCAGATTTATTGATTAATTATAAATTAAATATTAATACAACACCTCAAACTATTTTGACAGAAATGGACTTGAACCTCTGCTGGCAGACCAGGGGACAGTCAATGTGAACATTGTGTGCACCTCTCAAACACACAAACTCTCAGTTCAATCAAGTCTGCACATAGCCGCATGCGGCTCGTGAGCTGCGGGTTGGCCAGGCCTGCAGTAGATTCTCCTGTTAGATCTAATTAGCCAGCTGTAACCTCTTGTGAAAATATCCCTTTGTTGTGGAAAACTAGTGCTGCATCACCTGTAGTTGGATAAAATACACTGATCTTTTAAAAACACCTTAAAATGAATTCTGTCTTATCAGTGGAATGTGGTAATTATACAATTACTGTGTTACTCACTGCAGCCTAGTGTCAAAAACACTGTCAAAGACACACTGGCAGTGACAGAATAATAAGGTGCAGGTGTAAGGAAGTTTACAACCCTGCATGCCCTCAGGGCAGAAACAGAGTCAGATGTACTCAGCATGTGAGAACAGCAGAGGGGCGGAGACGAGAAAAGAGTGTGACCAAGTAAAGTAGTAGGAACTCACGTCATATTGCTGTGGATAGGTGCGGGAGAAAGGCAGGGGCCGAACAACAACCCACTTCTTCTTCTCAAAAGATTTCACCAGCAGGACCCGGCGCTCCTTCGTCCAGCTAAGGCGACAAGAGAGTCGACATAAGTTCAAACAAGCAAAGGAGACAAACCTAAAGACTAAAAACAGCGACAAGTTTCATTTTGTCCTTCGCTTTACGACTCTACCGCCACTTTAACAACCGTCCTTAACACATGAATAAAAGTTGGTGACACATAAACTGCAACGTGCACGGTCAACCATAAAGATCAGATTTCACAGGGGATCACACTGGGTTGGATTTCTTTGACTCGTGCGACTCTAAACGATGGCGTGTGTGTGAGAGGCAGGCCTCACCTGTGCCGTGCTTTAGCAGTGCAGTACTTGAGGTTCTTGTCCGGCTCATTGACCTGTCCTTCTCTCCAGCACTGGCCACACACGAACTTCATTTTCAGGTTGAGGGGGCGCCCCCTTCCCGCCATTGCTCCCAATCCTCCAATCCCCAGCCCGCCCACAGGGCTCACGCCACCCCCGCCGATGCCATCTCCCCCTACTCCTCCGCTCCCACCCCCCATTCCCCCCACTCCTCCTGAAGGTATGCTGCTGCTCGGATGGGGGATGTGGATAGGCTGAAACACACAGGAGGAGGCAAATGAGAAGTCAACAATGAGGAAACAGACAAATCAATTTTTGTTTGACCTGTTTTGCCAGAATATTTTTAAACAGGTGAAGAAGAAACACACACACACACACACACGGCTTATACACATGCGATGTGGGGAGAGATGGCACCCAGGCAACATTTAGGGTTTGGTGCCTTGCTAAGGGGCCAATAGGTGTCCTGTCCTGTAGGAGCCTTAAGGCTAAAACCCACCAGGGGCGTCAAACGGCAAGAATCTGGTCACTTTTCAAAATAAAAGACCCCATCCAGACTTTCAATTGTATATTTCACCACCACCTCAATATTACTTTATAATTTGGGTTTTTTTTTTAACACCATGGACGACGAGATGTGTAAAACTTTCACTTAAATCAGCTGTCTGTACGCTATCGCTCAATAAAGTTGTAAATACATAGAAGAAACACATTTAAATCAGACAGAATAAGAAACGTAGCCTGTTCGCTCATGTTAAAAGCATGAAAATCATGGGACCATGACTAAATCAACAAAATCTGAGTAAGTCAACCAATAAGCCAGGCAAAACACTCCACATCTGAAATGCTCATGGTGGGATTTCAAAGCATGCTGAGGATGGAGCAAAACTGGGTCGCAGCCAGATTGTGGCACAGACGTGACCACTGAATTTTCAGGGTTACCCTGGCAACCAAACTACACTGAACAAAAATATAAACGCAACACTTTTGTTTTTGCTCCCATTTTTCATGAGCTGAACTCAAAGATCTAAAACATTTTCTATAAACGAAAAAAAAACCCATTTCTCTCAAATATTGTTCACAAATCTGTCTAAATCTGTGTTAGTGAGCACTTCTCCTTTGCCCAGATAATCCATCCCACCTCCCAGGTGTGGCATATCAAGGTGCTGATTAGACCGCATGATTATTGCACAGGTGGGCCTTAGGCTGGCCACAATAAAAGGCCACTCTGAAATGTGCAGTTTTGCTTTATTGGGGGGGTCTGGGGGGGTCAGAAAACCAGTCAGTATCTGGTGTGACCACCAATTGCCTCACGCAGTGCAACACATCTCCTTCGCATAGAGTTGATCAGGTGGAGTGTTGGTCCACTCCTCTTCAATGGCTGTGCCAAGTTGCTGGATATTGGCAGGAACTGGAACACGCTGTCGTATATGCTGATCCAGAGCATCCCAAACATGCTCAATGGGTGACATGTCCGGGTGAGTATGCTGGCCATGCAAGAACTGGGATGTTTTCAGCTTCCAGGAATTGTGTACAACTTTCTTGCAACATGGGGCCGTGCATTATCATGCTGCAACATGAGGTGATGGTCGTGGATGAATGGCACAACACTAGGCCTCAAGATCTCGTCACGGTATCTCTGTGCATTCAAAATGCCATCAATAAAATGCACCTGTGTTCGTTGTCCATAACATACGCCTGCCCATACCATAACCCCACCGCCACCATGGGCCACTCGATCCACAACGTTGACATCAGCAAACCGCTCACCCACACGACACCACACACGCTGTCTGCCATCTGCCCTGAACAGTGAAAACCGGGATTCATCCGTGAAGAGAACACCTCTCCGACGTGCCAGACGCCATCGAATGGCGTCGGTCACGACGACGAACTGCAGTCAGGTCGAGACCCCGATGAGGACGACGAACATGCAGATGAGCTTCCCTGAGACGGTTTCTGACAGTTTGTGCAGAAATTCTTTGGTTATGCAAACTGACTGTTGCAGCAGCTGTCCGGGTGGCTGGTCTCAGACGATCTTGGAGGTGGACATGCTGGATTTGGAGGTCCTGGGCTGGTGCGGTTACACGTGGTCTGCGGTTGTGAGGCCGGTTGGATGTACTGCCAAATTGTCTTTGGAGACGGCTTATGGTAGAGAAATGAACATTCAATTCACGGGCAACAGCTCTGGTGGACATTCCTGCAGTCAGCATGCCAATTGCACGCTCCCTCAAAACTTGCGACATCTGTGGCATTGTGCTGTGATAAAACTGCACATTTCAGAGTGGCCTTCTATTGTGGCCAGCCTAAGGCACACCTGTGCTATAGTCATGCTGTCTAATCAGCACCTTGATATGCCACACCTGTGAGGTGGGATGGATTATCTGGGCAAAGGAGAAGTGCTCACTAACACAGATTTAGACAGATTTGTGAACAATATTTTTTTTGTATATAGAAAATGTTTTAGATCTTTGAGTTCAGCTCATGAAAAATGGGAGCAAAAACAAAAGTGTTGCGTTTATATTTTTGTTCAGTGTATGTATCATAATGAAGCAACTTGTGAGTTCATTTGATTTAAACTCAGCAGCTATGTTTGACTTGTAATTAGACAGCAGGCATCAAACCAAACACAACGACAAACTGAATGCGAAACAGTAGGTGTGATCTCACCCTCAAACAACTCACACATAAATTACTCCTGCATCTGAACACATAACAAGGAACTTCATGCTCTTAATCTACGGTTTGTGCGAAAATGTAATTAATGGTGGATGATACTGAAAGCTCCATAGGTGAAGTTCCTTTTCAGGTGAATAGAACTAGCTGGCTGTGTGTGGCTTCATGTGACTTCCTTCTACCAGGGCTAACACAGGACATTTGCAGTGACAACCGTAGTACACGGGGAACTGCCAAACTTAATTGGTGAGAAAAAAAAGTGAGATATCCAACTGTCTCAGTGCTGTTTCCTGTCTCACCTTCTGCTGCTTCTGGGCATTCTGCTCCAGCCTCTGCCAGTGTCTCTTGGACTCCTGCACCATCTCTTCATGGGTGATACCTGAGGGACACGTTGGAGAGCAGCTCCATGTAAAACTTTACTGTGGAAAGTAACAGCACCCTTTCCTTTATCAACTTCATACAAGTACGGTATACATTTGGCTTTATGCTTTCGTCCCATGTTGAAATACCACAACAGATGTGCATGTTTTACCCACCAGTATCCTGCTGCAGGACCCAGCATTTGAGCTCTATAACGGAGTGAGCGAAGGAGCAGCTGTCCTCACGCTGGCAGCCGTAGCGAACCTCATGGCGACACACGTCGAACTGACAGAGAGGGTGCAGGGGCCGCACCTTACTGTAGCGCACATTGGCTGACCTCACCACGTGCACCAGGCACCTGCAGTGGATAAATTCCATAATCATACAATTTTACCAAATCCAATCCTGTACAGGAGCAATAAGACAGGTTTCTACAGGCTAATGGACTTTTTTTTTTATAGCACAATGAAGACACAAAAACCCTATTACACTCACTTGTTGTCATCAAAAGGGTGTCGAGCTGTGAGGTTTGAGCAGACTGCTAAGTTTTCTTTGCTGCGTTTACTGATGATGCGAGGCTTACTGTCAAAACATTCCTGTTAAAAGAGGAATGAGATGCAGACAAGTGTTGGTAGGAGTTGCTCTAATGCTCCACAAGTGCTGGTCTAAAGAGACCAAAAAAAAAGCACGAGACCCACAGACAGGAGTCTCACCTCACAGAGGAACATGAACATGCCCATGTGCAGCTGCAGCAGCCTGGTGACGCTGAGAGCCCGTCTCTCGGTGCTGCCCAGCGGATCGAACAGCAGCTCTCGGCTCAGTGCACCCTTCCTCTCCTGGGTCCACACATCAATCTCCTCCTGGCAGTAGGCAAAGGTACAGTTCTCCCCATACTGGCACTCCTGACGCTCCTGCACCTCTGCAGTACCAAGAGAGAGAGAGTATAAACTCACTTTCTGCCATTATTCAACTCTGTTTGGTTGTTTCACAAATTTATTTTAAGTAGAGCCTACTTTAGAGCAGCTTCGCAACGAGACATAACTGTTTTAAAATGTCGCAGGGAAAAGTTGCAGCGGTGTGAGCTGGCCCATCTCAGGTTAACTACAGCCGGCTGATGGAGTTTCCTGTGACTCAGCTTGTCAAATCGCCAGTGGCTTGTTTGAGGAAGTAAGGCACATCACCTGTCAGCTGGTCAAGTCAGCAAACTGTCAGATGGTGGAAATGGGGTCTTAGATGGAGAAAACCTCCTCTAAACAACAGAGCTGCGAGATCTCAAGTGCACAGCAAAGTCTCGACCCTCTCGTTTTTTGTTTTTTTTTTCTTCGTAGTTTCATCAATACTAGAAATGCAACTGTAGAAATGAACTCACTCACTGTCCTCATTCATAGTTAACTATAAATTATATGCACCTGCAAGAAAAGCTGAGTTGTTTCTATGGAGATGATACACCATCACGTCTAGTCACATGGGTGTAAACTTTCAGAACGTTGCAGACCAGCACATTGCAAGTAGTTGCAACTCGTCTCATGATAAATCTTTAGTCTGAATTGGGCTATACACGCCTCACATACCTTTACAGAGTACAAATGCCCCCAGGAAGTTGTTCCGTGCAGGCCGTGGTCGGATCCTCTTCCACGTAGGATCATCTGTGTTTTTGAGGCGGCACAGCAGCACATCCCTTTTGCAACGGTGTGCTGCCTCCGGCTGGTACTTGTAGTCCATCACTCGTGGACCTGTGACCAAGAGGAGGAAAGAGGAGATGAAATTATCCTGTAAAACAAATAATTACTACAGCTTTTTTAGGAGTCTTGTAAGATGAGATACATTTTGTAAATGATGTTGTGATTCCTACTGGTCAGAGATAGACGCCTTTAATGACTAAACATATTATATTCCACATGACACACACAGTTGCTGTGCCAAAGGAGACAGAAGTACTGCATCATCCTGCTGTGAGCATTTTTGAAAGAAAATTAGAGAAAAGAGTTACTGGTCACAGGCTAGTAAGAGAAAGAGACTCAGAAGTCGGCAACTTGAACCAACCTATTCGACTGTAACAGGCATGGCAGGCCTGCCGAAACTCATGTGTGGCTGCCAGAGGATTCCTGGAGAGCAGAGAGAGGTTGGTTCCTGCAGGACCATTCTGAAGAAGAGGGGGGGCACAGAGATGTGATGTTAAACACAAGGGCTAATTAGCGGCATAGTCAAGTATGGCTGCTAATTAATAAAGACAGGCAGTATTAACAAAACATTTGATCCTGCAAGAGGTGACGAAGAGAATTTAACTAACGAAGCAGCGTGTGTGTGCGTGTTACTCACTGCATGTGCAGCGCTGTGGTTGCGCATTCCAGGGATGAAGCTGTGACACACTCGTCCCCCTGAAGACCAAAACACAAGGACAGTGATGTCAGACACAATTTTGAAATGGTGCTGACTCACGCCGTCTGCTGCTGACACACAGGTTCAAGCCAACTCCCTGGGAACTGCGCTCTGGTAACTAAGCAAGAGCTCGCTAAGACATTGCAAAGGAGTCATAAAGATAAGATAACCTGGCAACCAGTGACTTGTTGGGACTCAAATCATCATTCAGTTAAATTTAGAGTTTTTACCCTTATAGCTGGAATGCTTTTCATCCTGTCGCATAATCACTTTTGAGTAAATGGCAGTGTCGTGTGCTACGTGTTAACAGTTCACAGTTTTCCCTAAATTGGATAGAAACATATCAAAACTTTATCCCTTTGCTCACCAGGGAGAGTGTATTCAGACAGCGAATCTAGCCCACCAGCGGCGACCCCTGCCTTTGCTTCTCCGTCTGTGGGCCCTGTGGGGAAGCCTCCCAGTGCGTCCTGCGCCTGGGTGGAGCCCTGGTCCCGCTGGGCCAGCGGCGAGTAAGGCTCCAGAGGGGGCATTTCACTGATGGACGAGGTGAAGAAGGCAGGGGGAAGCTGGGGTGACGGGGCTGGAAGGCTCGGGGAGTATGGAGGCCGAAGACCCACCGCTGTGTTGGGGAGGTTAGTTGGTATGGCACCCTGGACTGGACTCTGCGTCAGGACACAGAGTAAACAAATGTCAAAATAAAACCCAATTCTGGTCACACTGTGGTGGTTTCTCGCTCATCTGTCGTTCACTCACCTCACTGACTTTCTTGGGGATGCGCTCCAGCAGACTGTCAAGCTCGTCTTTGATGATGCTGCTGCTGCATTCCTCCATGTGCTCTGACACAGGAACGGAGTACGGCATGGGAGGCAGGGCCTGGCTGCTGGGGCTCTCCGACAGGTCGGTGCATGGGGTCACCACGGAGGTCGCTGGGTCATCACTGACTGGGATGGGTGTTGCCAAAGGAGCAGGGATGCACTGCGCACTAGACAGGTCCGCTGATGAGGACAAAAAACAGCAACGGAGGGAAGGACATAAGTATGGGAAACAGACAGGGCGTCTGGGCAGGAGCAGACATGTTCAAGGTTTGCCAGTTTGTCATACCTGGTCCAATGTCACCCAGAGATTCCAGCCCATTAGAGGACAACTGTAGAAAACAGAAAAAAAAAAAAAAAAGATTTGATGAGCCTTTCAATGGGTCACCAAGTATGTAACTCTACCCTGCAACAACAGCACCCACCTCTCCTGTGGGTGGGGACGTCTCCCCATGACTCTCCCCTTCTGTGGCTGTGGACTCTGTCTGTGGGCTGACGTAAGCTTTACGTCCCTTTAGCCCCAGTTTTGTGGCCAGATCCTGGGCCAAGTCACTCACCAGCCTGTCCTATAAGATGAATCGCAAAAACAAGGGAGGTCCCACTTACCGGGGGTAAGGGTACGTTTCATTCACTTTAATACAAACTATAATGTGGAACACAAGGCCAGTGAAGTCAAATAAATCATATCGATGACTCAACACGTAAACTGACATTGAAATTCACTCTGCACAAACTAAAGCGCTTGAATCTCAACTAACTAATCTCCATTGTAAACTAAATCTTAAAAATGCTGTGGGAAAAAGTCACTGGCGTTAATACTTTCAGCGTTGATGACGTACGTGTGGTGCTGTGAGGAGACATTTGGTTCCACACTCGTAGGCCTCTCTGAGTCGTCCCAGCTCCCTCAGACAGAGTGCTTTGCGGTACAAAGCCCTGCGACTGCCTTCTGACACGCACAGCGCACTGTCACAGTCCTGAACGCCGCGCTCATACTCCCTCTGTGACAGAAAATAACCCACAGATGTACAATAAGAACAAGAAAGGCTTTGGAATTTAAGTGTAATTTTACACGCAACAAAAACCTGCACAAGAGTTAAATCAATCCCAACGGGAAGAGATTTTAATAGAGAAAAACTTTCTACTGTAGAATGCAACTTAGTAGTATTGAACGTGGACATCGTGACAGGAAATTCCTGCTAGGAACAGTGCTGAACATTACTTTAGCATTGTAAACCTGGCAACAACACCTTGATATAATGACCGCATTCACAGACTAAACGCCCGTATTTCACCACAGCATTATCAGATACGTCACTAATTATAATCACAACATTTCGCGTTAACGTCACTGTTTGCTGTCACAAAAAGGATTTGCTCCTTGCATGTAAGCACAGTGATTAAAAGATGCTATTCTATATTCATAAGTTGTGGCGCTGAACAAGGGAAACTATGCTGTAAATGTTATGAGGCTGAACATCACTTCCACAGTTGGGTCCATTAGATAATAAAAAACTCATTTTCAAAAGCTGTTTACCGGTAACTGCTTAAAAGTTAAACTGACACATTGCCTGCTGCGTTTTCTAATCCTCCACAAGTGACATATCCCCTTTCTCCGTTTCCCTCACCGTCTGGTAGTAGGCAGCGGCCCTGTTGACATAGAGGCTCTCCAGCAGCTCGTGGGGGATGACGAGGGCCTCAGCCTGAGCGTAGCGGGCAACACTGATCCCCTCTCCATACTGCTGGGTCGCCTGACGCCAGTCCCCGTCTCGAAAACAAGAATTGCCCTCGTCCAGCAAGTTACACACCAACTGGGTCAGAAATGCCTGAAGGGAACGTGTAGGGAGAGGTCAAAAAGATATTGAATAATGGGAGGGGGGTTGAAAAGGGAGAGGGTGGATAAGAAAAAGCACGGGAAGGTAATACGAGATGGTCAGAAAGACAGGGGGAAGAAGAAGAGGCAAGAGTAAAAAAGATTCAGGACGAGATAAATGACAAAGTCTGACCTCAAATCTAGGTCCAGGAGATAATAGAAAAGGTGAGAATGGTCCTTGTTGATAAAAAGGTTTTTAAAAATGGAATAATACGGATCGATACACACCTCATAACTCTCTGGCTCTGGGAAAGGCAAAGATGACCTGTGGGCAGAAAAGAAGAAGGCTGTCATTGTTCTCCACATACATGTGCATACATGAGGTCTGCTCATGCTACTGATGGTTAGCTGTACAGGAGAGATTTCAGAATCAGAAATACTTTATTCACCCCCGGGGGTCGATTACTGTTGCCCTGATACAGAGAAACAGAGGGAAAATATGGGACATTATTTAAAGTCAGTACAAAGTGTATGCTTACTGTATAAAGCTCATTGCTTTCTGGATTTCCTCTCTTCGTTTCTGTCGATCAGGATCCATAACCTGGGGGTAAACACAAGGTTGACTTGCAACAAGCTCAAATCTCCACTTCTTAGCATCAACAGCATCAACAGCTTTGACAGCTGTGGCCGAAGTATCCACACACAGCATCGGTGCTCTGTGGATAAGGTTATGCTCTGGATTCATTAAATACCTGTAGTGCTGAATACTTACAGTCGTCCTGGACAAGCTAAGGCCTGCCACTACAACACGCTAAACAATCATCGGATTTGCGTAAACAAACAGCGGGGACAGTTAGCGGTGAAGCTGGCTGTTGGTTAGCATTAGCTACGTTATCATTTTCATACCCGGAGAATGACACTCTGGATCAGAGAAATATTTAACGCATAAATTGCAATTTTATTGGTGAGATCATCTGGGCGTTAAAGACAATTTTAATCGTTAGCCATAACAATGTTGGGGAAATTAAAACGCTAGCTAACGTTAGCACAGGCTAAGCATGCTTACAGATCAACTCCAACTAAACATCACTCCCACAGCGATGCATGTAAAAACACACGACCTGCACCGGGTTAGTTGCTAGTTATTATAGCTAGTTAACGCTACCTGAGTTTACCCATCGTTAGTTAGGATTAGCCGGCTAGCGCCACTTGCTCACTCAGCCTGAATGTTACCCACTCTATCTTAGCTTAGCTACAGAAATTTAAGCAAAATTAGCTTTAAAAAATGTCTGACCATCTTCGAAATTTGAATCGTTTCATTTCCATTTTACGAGGAATAATTGTTGAGCTGACATGCACAGCTACGCCCAACATAAACCCAGTGTTAACTAGCTACCAGGAAAGTTAGCTAATTTAATTTAGTGAGGCTCCAGCTAATAGCCAAAGCCCTCACTTAGCACGGCAACTCACCGAGAGTTGAGTTACTGCACTTTTCAGATCTGAGATTGCTTCACGGGGCGTTGGCGGTAAAGACTGCAGAAACTAGCCAGCAAAATATCAGTAAATATCCAAGCGCATATCTGTAAGTTGAGTGTCCCTGTCATTGGTAAGTGGACGGAGCACGAGTTTGTCTGCGCTGCTGCTGCTGCTCGGCACTGGCTGGCTAACGCTAGCTAGCTAGCTAACTGCTAGCTGTTTTTGCCAGTGCAGCACCGCAACAAGTCCCCCAGCAGGAGTGCGGCCACGGGAGGGCAGCAGAAGTGTGTCACTGATGATGAGAGTCCTCTACAGAGCTGGACAAACTATCAAACCCCTTTACTTCAGTGAGAGTGGGGACAGAAGAAGCCATCACTAATACAGGTACTGTTTTCAAAATGTTTGCTTCTACTTTAGTAGAAAATGTGCAGCATGGCCTTTTTCAACTTTACCCACTTCAATCTATAACAGCTTTAATATTCTGTATGTCAGATCTTACAAAAAAAGCATTATCAAGTAAAATAAATGTAGTGTACTGTAAAAAGTATAATATATACTTACAATATAAGAAGTTTAATATTTGACATATGAAGTGAGGTATCAATTTCTCGTAGCTGAACAGTACTGGAGTAAATGTACACTCATTCCTGGTACTTGCTCCCTTGAATCTCAAACATCTCCTCACACACACACACCTTGCTCGGATTTGATAGTAGAAAAAGACAATCATGTGTGCAGGTCTTCTGAGCGTGGATGACCTTGTTGATCTGTGTGGTCTTGAACCTACGGCCCTCCGGCTCCTTGTGTAATTCAGCCTGAGGGTTTCAGTGATCTTCTCTGTCCTCCTCACAGGTGAGCGTCTGGCCTACGAGTTCTGCCATGAGGGGGTCGGAGTATCTGAGTCGCCTACACCTGACTGGGGACCACATGGAGGAGTCAGTCCTGCCCTCTGTGTGGGGGCCTCCCCCTCTGAGAACTTATCTGACCTCCTCAACTTCTGACACAGTTGCAACACACATCCCAGTAAGGAAACCAAATAACTTTTCACACCTTTATAGAGGTTTTCAGAGTTCCTCAAGCAACTTTTAGTGGGACTGTCTAAATTATAGTCATGGGTTAGGATATAAAACTGGTGGTGTCTGAACTCAATTTAACTTAATCAACCTTTATTACTACCTTATAAGAGGACCTTGAGTTGTTTTTTAATGTATTAATTCAAAATCGGCTAAACTGTGAGCATATTAATTTCAAACATTCCTTTTTATTCTCTTGAAAGAGGCAATAAATGGCCGTCAGATGAGGTAAACTATGTAGTTGCTGACATTGGAGACAGGAGGGCGGTGTAGCAGCAGCAGTAAGCAGCAGGTGGCGCTGAAACACCTGGCGGCGGTTTTCTAACGGACACAAACAGAATCAACGAAGAAGAAAACAGGCAACGTGACGTCACACGATTTAGCAACCGGCGCGCGGTGCGGAAGAGCGGCGTGTGTTCGCCATCATTATCCCGGACATCAGTGTTTGTGGTGAGTCTGAACGATTCAACAGGGGCGGGAGACACGAAAATACACTTTATGAAGCCCGGACTCTCAGTCACACCGGCTTTAGCTCCGTCAGCACTGGCAACGTTTCTTAACGTTTCTTTTATTGCGCACCTTTACTAGCTAGCACCGGCGAAGCTAAACACTGTAACGTCAACTGTCCTGTCGTGGCTATTGTTGATAGTTGTTTTTCTGTCGATGATCTGTTTGTACTCTATCGACTGTCATTGAACATCATTTGTCGGTTGTGCTTCTGCTCATTTATATGTCGAGGAAGTTACTAAAAGGTGATTCCTCTTCATGTTGTCTGACTTCTGGATGTCTCCATAGAGTCACCATGGCTTCGGATGACATTGCTCAACTCGCTGATGCTCTTTCCAAAACTCATGTCGGGGATGGAGAGTTGAGCTACAAAGGCCAGGGGCTGAAGCTGGATGATGCAGAATCAGGTCAGAGGCTGTTTTCTCCTTCTGATCGCCTCTGTGAGGAGGAGTGGTCCCTGTTTGCTCCTCAGCCCTGACCACCTGTCCTCTGTAACCCTTTCAGTGGAGGAGCTGGTCCGCGAGATAGAGCAGTCCCAGGGTCTGAGATCTTTGTGCCTGGAGGGGAACACTGTGGGAGTGGAGGCAGCCCGGGCCATCGCCAAGGCTCTGGGGAGCAAAGACCTGCTACAGGTACACCTTCACATCAACATCAAGTTAAGGATGCGAACAGCCGTTCATTAAATTTCAACATCTGGATTACAGCAAAAGTGTCAACAAAGGCTTTCACATAAAACATTCTCAGTGTCCAGATTTTATCTTTTTATCTATCTCTTTTTATGAATGCAATACTCTATTTCTTATTTAATGAAACTGAAACTGTACTTGTCAAATGCATGTTTTTTGTTAATGACAATAGCAAAAACAATAACTTTCAGATTCCTTCTGCCCAATATACAGCACTCTGTTTCTTTTGTGTCTTTCAGCGATGCTATTGGAGCGACATGTTCACTGGAAGGTTGCGCTCCGAAATCCCAACAGCCTTGGTGAGAATTTCACCCGCTGGTTTATACAGTTCATTGACCTTTCAGGATTTGTTTTGTAATGAAGTGTTGTTCTATTCTTCTTTTGATATCCACTCTTGGAACATGACTGCTTCACATACCCTCTGTCTGTGCTCTTGTCAGAGGTTCCTGGGTGGTGCATTAATGAGTGCAGGGGCCAGACTGACGGAGCTGGACCTGAGCGATAACGCCTTCGGGCCAGATGGTGTGAAGGGAATCGAGCAGCTGCTGAAGAGCCCTTCCTGCCACACCTTGAGGGAGTTGAAGCTCAACAACTGCGGCATGGGCATTGGAGGAGGAAAGGTGAGCTCTCAGACAGCAACTCTGAATGCCTCTATGTCATAGAAACAAACCAAACAAACCAAAATAAAAAGGAAGCATGTTCTCTAGGTTTAAAATAAACTTCCACAAATGTGTTTCAAACAGACAGTTTTTAATACATGATTGTATTATAATGCAGACAGTGACAGTGTTGTATGTTTTGTGTAGATCCTTTCAGAAGCTCTGATTGAGTGTCACAGAAAGTCATCAGCGCTCGGAGCTCCACTCAGGCTGAGAGTGTTCGTCGCAGGGAGGAACCGGCTGGAAAATGAAGGAGCCAGCGCCCTGGCCAGGGCCTTTCAGGTACTGAACGCTCACGTTCAGACTGACAGACTGCCAATTTAAAGTTATGAATGCTTTTTAATTCTGTTAAGGTCATGGTAGTATGTGTAAGAGATCAGTAATATGTGTAAATACTGGGTTAATTACAGTAAGTACAGTTGGTCAAACAAAGCCAAACATTTGAAGATGAGATTTTGGGCTTCAGGTGATTAGCACTTCAAATGTCACCACTTTAAACCTCGGACTCCTCTGTTTCTCCATGTAAGCTGATGGGGAGCCTTGAAGAAGTCCACATGCCGCAGAATGGAATCAACTACGCAGGTGTGATGGCGTTAGCTTCAGCCATGCGACACAACCCAGAGCTCCGCACCCTGAACTTCAATGACAACACCTTCACCAAGAAGGGCACGATGGCCATGGCACAGGTGAGGCCTGTTGTCACACATTGTCTATAAGTAGAGCCGATACTGTACATAGCTGAGCTGCCTCCATATACAGTTTTCTCCTGTCAATCATGCAGGCTCTGAGGCACCTGAGAAACGTACAAGTGATCAACTTTGGTGACTGTCTAGTCCGCTCGGAAGGAGCCATCGCCATCGCCGCAGTCCTCAGAGAGGGACTGCCAATCCTCAAGGTCAGCTCGCCATTAAAGCCCAGCATGGAGTGCCTGTCTGTGTCTGCACTGTCATTAGGCTGATCAAACTGCTCTGTTACGTTCCGTGTCTTCAGGAGCTGAATCTGTCGTTCGGTGAGGTCACGGAGGCAGCAGCTCTGGTGGTGGCTCAGGCTGTCATGGACAAACCTCACATGGAGAAAGTGGATCTGAACGGTACGAACTAGTCTCACCATCGCTGTAGAAACTAGTTACCATTGGTTGCAGGGTTCCCGTTGCCATGGAAATCCTGGAAAAGTTATGGAATGAGCTTCCAGAGATTTGTAGTGTTCTTGAAAAAAAATGTTAAATATGATAAAAACATTTGAAAGATTGTGAATTATGAATTCAATTATGTGAAGATTCTGAAAGTTAATCAAATGTGGCTCTGACAGGTAACAGTCTGGGAGAGGAGGGCTGTGAGGCTTTGAGAGAAGTTATGGAGAACAGCAACAAAGGAGACATGCTGGCATCACTCAGGTAATGCACAAGTGCACGTGTGTGTGTATTAGAGTGTGTATTTATATATCCAGTGAATCGTTCCTGACGCTCTTGTGTCCAGTTCCTTCAGCAGGAAACATGACTTATCTTTGACTGGCTTGTTAATTGAACAGTGCGGATGTTTACTATTGTTCTCTTGACTTTACTGTAGTGATGATGAGGGAGAACCTGATGATGAGGATGAGGATGAGGATGAAGACGACGAGGAGGACGACGATGATGATGAGGATGATGGTGATGATGATGCCAGCGACGACTGTAATGAAGACAACGAAGCGGACGGGGAAATCATGAAGGAAAATGGAACATCAAGAAAAGACGACAGTCCTGAAAAACCCCAGAGCCCAGTAATATGACACAAACTACATGTTGCATATTTTTAGATTCACCAGACGATCATATCAAGATTCTTGGTCTTCTTGGTGTTGGGTCTATATTTTCTAGTCATATTGTGCAAAAATTCAGTACATTCAACCACTTAACTATTTTGCACTAACCAAACATAAATGGATAAATAAGTAAATCAGGATTCCTGCCGTGTTTCTGATTGTGACTCTGTGTCCTCCCTCAGGCTGAGGTCGTGTCTTTCCTCAGCTGCCCCTCTGCAGAGAAGCTCCTTCAGTTGGGGGAGATGAGGACAAACTTGCAGGAACATGTAAGAGTTTAGAATAACTGAATGTAAAGTGTCCCAATGGGTTGTTTCCAATCCAACTATAGCTACAGCTTACATTTGGTTGTGTTGCAGAATGATAAATCAATGAACCTTTTTTATAACCTGTTAATAAATCTCTTGTCCTTTCTCACCAGGTGACTGCATCTGACCCACACAGGGCTGCCCTAGTCTTTGTGAAGATCGCCTCCTTGTACAGGGAGGACCCAGAGACCAAGACAGCTGTGCTTGAAACTATTGGTGACTAAAATGCTGCTACTACTGCTGAAAACAAACAGCTGCTGAGTGTTTAGCCGTTGCATGAATTGTTCTTCTAGTGGTTCAAAAACTGGTTGTCAGATCTCGTCCTTCACGTGCGGAGGGACGTCACTGCTGTGAGAGTTACTGTCTGCCGTCTCGTTTTAACGACCCGTGTCGCTGTGTCTCACAGACGCCGTGTTGAAGAAGCTCCTGTCTGGCTCGGCCCTCCAGTCTTACAGCTTCCTCTCCGCGCTGCTGGTCATGATGGGACTCCTAAGGGTACAGCACTGCTGAACCAACACAACTATTGGGCTGAAGGGCACTGGGATTGTTTTTTTTTTTCTTAACAGGAGAGACTCAAATTGCATAAAAGTTCCACACATAGAAGCTAGACCAGATAATCACAAATACAAATTCAATCTCATCGTCTCTTCTTCTGGGAACAGTCCTCGTTGGGTTTTCTTTCCTTTCTATCACTGATATAAAATAGCATTTATGGTTAAAATGTAGGGTTCTGCTTTTCTGCTCTGTGTTTCAGGGAGAGGGTAAGATGAAAAAGGCATCACTGACCCCAGGTCAGCTGTTGTGTTTGGAGCACGCTGTCCAGCAGGAATACTTCGCCGAGCACCACGCCTCGCTGCTTCACAGCTTCACGTCCAGGTAGGATCGTCTTCCCTCCACGCAAGCTTTGACTTTAATTTTACTCGTCGGTCAGTGTGAAACCTGTGGCTAGAAGCAGAAATGTTGTGCAGAACGTTTAGTAACCTGTTGAAACGCGCGCGTGAGATTCTGCATTGTGACACCACGACTTTGAAGTGTTAACGTCTGTTCTTTGTGAATCAACAGGAACAGCGAAGCTCTCAAGTGCTGCAGCAGCGCCGGAGAGAGGCTGAGCTCTGCTCTGGAGAAGAAGTGCCAACACTGATCCCACTGATCAACCGCTGCCAGTAACAACACTGGGTACAGACACACACTGTACTGACGTTAATCCCTTCACCATTAAAACCAACAGGGACGCCTCGCACTTGAACAAGGGACTCGGACAACCACTTAACTGATCTCCACTCCTGATTTGTATATTTTATGAAGGCATGACAAAGACTGTCCAGAATCTCTTGATTTTTATTTTTCTACTTATGCTTGTGCCTTATATTTTTATAGAAAATGATAAATACAAAAATGTAAAAATAGAACCTCACATCAGTTAACCTTTGGGTTTGGGCTCAGGTGTAAGAAATGAAACTGGTGGTAAGCTGGAGTGGAGCTCACATGTCAATCTTGCAACATACTGCTGTGCATTCAGTTACAGTTAAAATTCACTGTTTAAAGACAACAAAACAAAGGTCCCTACACACCTTATTAGATTGGGGTTATTTCCAGATCTGATACATTTGGAAATTTAACAATTAAAATTTGGTAAAGCTACTGTGTCACATACTCTGATATGTGTTGCTGTGAAAACTTTGTCACGGAGTGCTGAGGCAGAAATGGTCGGGGCAAGACAAGTATTCTCGTGAATCCCACTGAATCTACAAAGCAAAATAAATTAGCCCAAAATAAAAATCAGACTTTATTGTTCCGTTTGACTGTTATAGGCTCATTACATGCTGTTGTTTTTACATTGCATACATGAAAAATTCTGTGATTAGGGAAAAGAAAACACACTCTCAGGACAGTTTGTCCTTCCACAATCATCATACCGCTGCTCCTAGAGTCCCGTCAAGTCCGAGTGCTGTGTGCATCAGACCGTGAGCAGGAATGGGCTGCACGCAGAGCAACACACACTCACCCATCAGCCTGAATACACTGTGTGTGCATGTGTGTGCATCATCCCGCACTGAGCACAGTCGTGACACCGCACAGCTCAGGGGACCACAATCACTTTTACCTGATGTTTTTTTGATCCATTATCAGTCTTATTGAAAACTGTGCTCTTATAGGACTTTGTGCTCAGCTCAGCTGCTGTGTCTTACCTCATATAGTTAGTGATGTGATGGAGCATTTAAGGGAAATGGTAGGAAAATTAAATACATTTAAATGGTATCTAGATTCTCTTCTGAATAACATTAAACCACGTGGACTGCATTTATGTTGTCAAGATAACATTTGTTTACCTGATTTGTACTGACAGACCTGCTGGAAATATAACTAATCTAACAAGCCTTCTTCTTAGTCTGTGTGTGTGTCTGTGTGCTTTTATATACATATAGGATATATTAAGGATAATGTTGCAAGTTGTGAACTTAAACATTCTTTTTAAAAACTGTACACAAGCAGAGATTAATCGTCCAAGTTCGGTGGAGGTTGAACAGGCGTGACAGAAAAGTGAAATGGCTAATTGGCTTCTCATTTTGAAGCGAACTATTCCTTTAACAGGCTCAGCCGAGCAGTGTGCAGACTCCAGAGGTGGACGTGTGTGTGTGTGTGTGTGTGAGTGAGGTGAGGGTGGGGTGGGGGGGTGTCAGTGAATGTGGGGATAAACGGAGTTTGTTTTGGATGGGGGACAGCCGGGGGAAGAGCAGCAGAGGGAGCAGAGACCGTGAGAGCGTCAGCGGCCACTAGACGAGCAGCAGCTGGAAGGAACCACGCCGAAACCACGGTGAGTCTGTGCGTAAAGTGGAAAGCTACCTTACTGTAAATAAGACAAATGTTTGGATTTTAATTGTATGTGTGATTGAAATGGTGACAGAAAGTCAAATTTGAAAAACCCAATTCATGTGGACATGTTTTATTTTTCACATTTTAATGTCAAAAGAAAAAGAAAAAAATCAATCACTCCATTCATTCTTTCATTGACTGTCATTAAATGTCAGAATGCATAAATGCAAATAGTTGGTATATATATATTTTTTAGATTGGATGATATTGCAGGTTTTTGTCATTCTCAAATCATCCATTTTTACGCACGACACAACAATAACTTAATGTTAAACAAAAATAGGAAAATGTTGCAAGATAACTTCTGGTAAAAGCATTCAGAGCCGATGGAGAGTTTACTCACCGTCTCTGGTCAGGGGACACTTTCTTTTTCAGGGGAAACTCATTTTGGCACAACACCGGCAGAGAAAGACACTGTGCGTCTTTGTGCGCGGCCGGCGCGGCAGCTCCTCTGCGGTCTGGACTGTTGATCCCCGGGGGGGACGCGGACAAACAGTACGGCCAGAGGAAATTCCTCCGTCTCTAGTTTCTTGGCCCCTCTCTACTCAGGGGGTCTTAGGAACAAAACGTGGTATGATGTCTGGGCTACTGTATACTCCATCCATAAAGTTGACTTGTACATAACCAATGAAATCTAACCGTGTTGTCTGTATGCTGTGATTCATGGGTCTCTGCCAGGTCCTTCTCTGACAGGGCTCGGTGCAGAAGTTTTGACAGGAAGATTTAGGCATGGCACCATCCCACCGTGTCAACATTTTGAGACTCCAAATTTCAGAGTGTGGAGCTGTGAAGCTTTTCATGTCCATTCCTGCGGATCAAGACTGTTGATCCGACATGGGAATGTGGTTTTAAGGCATTCCAGTGCAGCCTAGGGCGGCCCAATCTGACCAAAATGACTCTAATCCCCAAAAGTACAGATTGATGGAGAGGTTTTTCATCAAACTGAGCTTCAGTGAGGAAGACTGTGATAACTGTAGAATATACACATATACTGTACACCAAACAACATGCTGCATCATATTGACCTGTATGTTTCTGGAGATGGGGAACCTGATTGGTTCTAAGCTTTGCATCCTCTTCACATTTTGATTTTAGCTGCAGGTACACATTTCCTGCAGTGGTGGAGGAAGAATTTTGGACTTTTTTCTTATGTTTCATTTTCTTGGTGTGTGTGTGTGAAATTTTAAATTATTGGGTTTCAAACAGTTCATTAAATGAAACCATCTGAGATGCCTAGAGGAGAAACATCTCTTTGATGGAACAGCTCATAGATATCATAACCTTGACATGGAGCCCTAACCTGTGACCCCTTTTTTGGGGGGGGGGTTCATGGGCAAACAAGGATTAAAACCACTAGTTTAATCTTGAACTCTGCATTTAAAGATTAACATTATTAATCTTGTCAGAAATATTTTTTTAAAATTAAAAAGATAAATTTCCAAAAGTTAGTCAGAGGTCCTGCAGCCCATCTGCACTGCAGCGTTAAACTACAGTATATGAGTTTTTGAGGGTTTAACAACTGGTTTGTACAAAATCTAATCATTAGTGGAGTTATAAAATGAGATTTGATACTGAAACCGTTCATTTGTAACAAGCAACACAGGGTCAGAGATGTGAAGCGCTGTGCATGTCCACAGTTTAGCAGTCTGCAGAGGAGTAAATGATGAATGATGTTGATTCAGTGTTTCCCCTGTAGACACTGCCATGGGCAAACAAGTTGACTGTCTGTGAGTGAGTGACTGAGGGTACCTGGGATCTAATTGCATACCTCACACTCACATCTATGAAAGTTATTGGTGTTTTTTTTATTTGCTCACTGGTCCAGACCAGCCTCAGTTAAGACAATAAACCATGATTTTCATGATGATTTTCTACCACATACAATAGTGTGAATGAAGCAAATGCTGTTATTTTCCCCCTCAGATGTACTCCCAACTCTGTCCCGACACCCTCTGGGTCCTGCTGCTCCTCTGCATCCCTGCAGCACATTCAGCAAAATGTCCACAGCAGTGCATCTGTGACCAGATCCAGCTCACTGTGACCTGCGTAAACAAGAACCTGACCCAAATTCCCCCCACTGTTGACGAGGTCTCTTACTCACACACATTTCCATAGAAAGTCTAGTTGCCATCTTGTTCCATCTAGTATATAGTGTCCTGTCTTTATAGATCACAGTGAAGTTAGATCTTCGTGGCAATGACATCCAAGAACTTCCCACCGGTGCTTTCCAGCACACTCCCTACCTGACTCACCTGTCGCTGCAGCGCTGTAACATCCGCAGAGTTAAGGAGGGGGCTTTCCGCGGCCTCGGACGCCTCGTCTTCCTCAACCTGGCCAACAACAACATCGACATCCTCTACCAGGTCATCACGTGCACACACATCCTCACACAAACTCTAACCCCCACATCTCCAAACACATTTCCAGTGCAGCAGAGTAAAACACTTTTGGTCTTCCTTGTTGTTTTGTGAGTCCAGGAGTCATTCGACGGCCTGTCCTCGCTGAAGCAGCTCATGATCGACCGTAATCGCGTGGAGGAGATCCAGCCTGGAGCTTTCTCTCAGCTCGGCTTCCTCAACCTGCTCTCCCTTACTCACAACCAGCTGGTCTACATCCCCAACATGGCTTTCCAGGTAACAACCACACACACACACGACAACCTACAGGAAACATCTCAAAATGACAAACTGAAAAGGTGAAATGCAGAAATGTCTCCTGTTGTTGGAACATTAACTGGACCTATTCTCCTTCCAGGGCTTGCAGAACATTAAATGGCTTCGTCTTAGTCACAATTCCCTGAACTACCTGGACACGGAGGCCTTCGCTGGTCTGTTCACGCTCACCCGTCTCAGTCTGGACCACAACGAGCTGCAGTTCTTCCCCTCTGAGACCATGACCAGGTATTACTTGGCATAGGCCACCACCGAGGTGTCAGTCTCATCTGTATTCTGTATTCTTTGCATCCTACTTCTCCAATGTTCTCCGTCTCTGTGCTCAGACTGCCAGAGGTGACCCGACTTGATCTGAGCTACAACCCGATGACTTACCTCGGAGAGGAAGTGGTGTCCATGGCCAAAGTGACCCACCTCTTCCTGGACCACATGTCCCTGCAGGACCTGGCCAACACGGCTGTATCAAAATCCCCCAACCTCGTCCACCTGGACATCAGCTACAACCAGCTGCGCGTCATCCAGCCCTTCTCCGAAGGTTCACCAAAGCTGGCGCGCATCAACCTGGCTGGGAACCCCATCTACTGCAACTGCTACCTGCGTCCACTCAGGTACGGCGGATGTTTGTCCAGGCTGCAGTGCTTTTACCAAGAGGTTCTGATCTTCTTTTAAAACATTTTTACCAAACTGCAGGGAGTGGGCGATCCGTAGAAAGGTGAAGCTGTTGGGGACATGCGGAGGACCGGCCCATATGGTAGGAGAGAACCTGGAGGCCGTTTACCCTCCTGAGCTGCGCTGTCAGAGCCAGGAAGACATGCTGAAGGCAGAGTACGAGGAGGCAGCAAGGATCACGCCACCACCCACAGAAGCACCAGAGAAGAAGGTCAAGTGTCCTGTCAACTGTGTCTGCGAGGTGAGGAAGAAGCTGGATACCAGTGTAGTGACGCTCATTTATTGTTTACTTCTGTTTCTTAACTCTTTTACTTCACACTCAAAGAATATCTTGTCGCTGTACAGCATTCTCACTGACACAAAAACATGACATGAAAGGCACAGTTAGACATTTTGGTACGTAGGCGTATGATTTACTCTCTTGCCCGTTTCAAATGAGCACACTAAATATGAAGCCAGTAAAACCTAACACCTCTGAAGCTCACTAAGTAACATGTTATATTTTGTTTAATTCATTCTAAAACAGAAATGTAAAAAAAAAAAACAATGTGTGGGTTTCTGGAGAGTTATGTGCTGTAACTGTGTTTTCTTTAATGAGTCAGTGACTTCCTGGAGTCTTGTGAGACTGACAGGCAGCCAGTGCTGCCTCCTGGAGGTCACTGCTCCAGGCCTGGAAATAGTAAAGTGATTAGCTTATTACTTAATCAGCACTGAGCCTTACACAACCAACAGGCCTCAACATAACCTGAATGCCCTGATTGCAAACAAGAAAAGGATGCAGGTTTTTTACCAAAAACCTATGTGAACTCGACTGACATCCTGCTGTTGCTCTACTCATTTCCTGCAGTGTTGCTCATTTGACAGCAACCTCACATATAGGTCAACATATAGATGCACACCGAAACTTACCCCAAATACACAAAGCATGAAACATTTAATGCTACCAAACACCTTCGTGGCTGATGGAAATACCATTTCTAGTTAGCCTGTCCATGGGAATAAAAAATAAAAGTCCAAAAGTTCCAGTCTAGATCTTTCTTCAACATCAATATCTAAAAATTACTGTCAACTTATGCAAATTCGTAACAGTCTTAAGCCTTATAGGCGATAGAGGAAGGTGCATGTGTGAATCCACAGGAGAGGGAGAGGCTGATTTGTGTGTCCTTGTCCCCTCTGTCCATCACCTCCCCGTCTTCAGGCCGAGTCACACCACTCCTCGTGTGAGAACCGCGGTCACACCAAAGTTCCACGCGGTTTCTCTCCCGACACGCTTCTCCTCGACCTGCGTGGCAACCACTTCCATTACATCCCTAGCAACAGCTTCCCCGGCGTCGCCCAGGTCGTGTCCCTACATCTGCAGCGCTGCAAGATCGTGGAGGTGGAGGGCGGGGCCTTCAGTGGGATGAAGGGACTGATCTACCTGTACCTGTCGGAGAATGACCTCACTTCCCTCAGCCCCGATGCCTTTAAAGGTCTTTTAAATGCAAAGTTACGTTTGTTGGAAAGTATTCTGACTTGTGTCTCAATACTCAAATGTAACTTCTATAATCTAAACCCACAGGCCTCCCTCAGCTGACGTACCTCCACCTGGAGAAGAACCGCTTCACCGGTTTCCCCAAAGGAGCCTTCAGACTGGTGCCCAGCCTGCTGGCGCTTCACTTGGAGAACAATGCCATCACCAAGTTGGAGCCAGACATCATGACCGGAGCCGAGGGCCTCAGAGCCCTCTACCTCACTGGGAACGCCATCAATCACGTGTCACCCAGGGCTCTGGACCAGGCCAGTGACCTTGACACGCTCCACATGGGAGGAAACAAGCTGAAGGAGGTGCCCACCGAAGCGCTGAGGAGAATGAGAAACCTCAGAGACCTGAGGCTGTCTGGGAATTCAATTCGCTGGGTGGGGCCAAATGCTTTTCGACCACTGGAGCGGACACTGAAGGAGCTGTATCTGGATAACATGGGACTGGAGAAGGTAAGGGGGCTCTAGATGTGAGCAACAGCAGCCAAGACTTTTCCCTTTATATGGTCTTTTCCCTCTGACCTGCCCTTTTATAAATCAAATTTAAAACTCACACCCCAAAAAGCTGAACTCAAGTGACTCCAGGTTCAGCAACAAATAATTTCACCAAGGTTCTTTAACAATTTTCTGATGTGATCTCTCCTGGTCCAGATGTCACAGAACTCCCTGGCAGGTCTGGGTCCAGGTTTGAGGAGTCTCTTCCTGGAGGGCAACCAGCTGGAGGAGGTTCCTGACTTCCACTCTCTCACCTCTCTGGAAGTCATCAACCTGGCCGACAACCCTCTGATGTGTGACTGCCCTCTGCTGCCGCTACGCATGTAAGACAATTAGGGCACAGTGAGAGTGGTCAGACATGACTGGAGTTTGACCAACAGTTTTTAGAGCCTGAAGAGTTTTTCAGCTCCATAAAGCAGGACAAAACATGTATGTCTAAAATGTATTGTAACCACCTTATTCTTTACCAATATATTACTAGTTTGAAGGTCCAATAATCATATTTAACACCTAATAACAAATTTGGAACCTTAAATACAGTGTGAAACTTTATTAAATGTTATATTTTATGTACTACTAACACTGATTCCTTATTTGATGTCATGGCATTTTTAACAAAATAATGTCCTTTTTTACTTAGGTGGATTGAGAAAGTCAACCTGAAGGTACGAGCCACCTGTGCCAACCCCCCTGAACTAAAGGGTCGCAGGGTCAAGGATGTCCACATCTTTAAATCCTGTCCCGGGGGCGAGAGCCTCCCCTCCACCCCTACCGTCACCCCAAAGCCCGCCAAGGCGCCCAAGGCAACAAAACCCAAACCAATGCACCTCAACGGCCTTCGCCATGTCAAAATGCTCAAAGCCAAATCCAAACTTCGCAAAAGTTCCAACACGAAACCAGCAGCAGCCAAGAAAACCGTCAAGAGACGCAGCACGGCCTGAACCTGCTGCCTTTTGTACTGATGTGCGAGACCGCGGCCTCCAAGGAACTGGCGACTGTTTGTGAAGATTTCGGGGGTTAAATCATGGATTCAACTCTCTGAAACTGTAACCTCTGCTGACGTTGACAGCTGTTACTGCCAGTTTTCAACAGCCATTCTTTTTTGGAAGTATTTCCTCTCTTCTGTTTAATTAAGTGTTAAAATGTTTTAAAAGATTGTTGACGTTTCTTATTATCCAGGGAACCTACACTGAGCACACGAGCTCTTTGTCAGCATCGCCTAGCTTCACATTCAGTGTTAGCACCTCCCTGTTCCCCGTTCGTCAAGCTCCCCCCATCAGCTCTGCTGGGACGTTTTAGCATCTTAAAGGAGGCAAATAAAGTGAATGTCATTAGCTTTAGTTATTTCCTCAGAAATTATACAATCTGTGGCTTAATGCTAGTTATCCTTAACCACTATACAACTGCAGAATGTACTGAACTCACTGATTTTCAAGTACCATTTGTAAAAATACCTTGAGACGGCATTCAAATCAGCAAGTCGAGGAACAGTTTGTTTTTAATGGATTCATATTAACAAAACAGAAAACATCTGGATATAAAATAGGAAAAAATAAAACATTCCAAAAAACATTTGTCTGCTATGTCAACCCAGAATTATAAAGCTCTTGTGTGGTGGTGCAGTTGTGAACCACATTCAGTCATGATTTTAAGGTGCATGGTGTATTTCAAGTTGTGATCCTTAAGATTTTCATAAAACTAAACCCAGTTTTTAGTGTCATGTAGTCAGGATTGTTTTCAGCAAAAGCTATTCAATGTATTTCAATTCTATAATTACGTCTCTATATATACTGGTAGTGGCAGAGTCCGCCTGTCCTGCTCTGAATTTAGATAGCGAATCTAAGCCCAAGAAATTTACAGGAAACACACATGCATGTAATCCAGCTAAATCAGAGCTGCATTAAAACAATAGTTTGTTTGGTTGCCCCCCCCAAAAAAATCTTAAGGATCTTAACTTTAAACCACCAGAGATTAAAAGTTGCACTGGCTCTTCTTACTGACCTTTTTATTTGCTTTAAATATCCCAGTCTGTTTTTGTCAGTTTGTTTCTATTCAGTTTTGCCTTTGCCACACATCACAGCCATCACAGCCATCCACCTCCTCCACAGTTTGACTCTTGTCCCTTTAAGCAGACACACTCCTCAACTCTCCATCCCTGCAGCCTCTCCTGTTGTGTCCTGCTCAGTATTGCGGTCTAAAATGTCGCCCACGGCACCATCATCTCCTTGGCTCCCCTCCGCTTGGTCCTGCTTTTGTTTCCTCTCTCCATCACCGCTCTTCCTGTTTTCACTCTGCTCTATGTTGCTTTCACCAGTAAAGCCCTCTTCCCCCGATCCACACTCTTCACTCTGTTGCTCCGTATTTGTCTGTGCTGCGTGTCCCAAACTGCTCTGCTGCGGAGCCTGATGTAGTCCTGACTTCCTCTGCTCCCCTCCCTCCTGTTTGATTATACCCAGTGAGACTTGTTGAGGGCTGTCTGGAGGATCAATGGGGGTCTCGACCTCCTCCACTTTCACCTGCACCGCAAAGACTATGGAGACAGAATTAAGTCAGCAAACAAGAAAAACTAAACAGCATGGTGTATGAGTTCATCCACTTACTCTCCTCTTCCTCTGGCTCAGTCTTGGGCTGGATGAGGGGCACTTTTGGGGGAACACTAAAGCCTCCTGGCTCTGCAGGACAGTTATTACCAATGAATTCAGGCTGCTGACCAGAATCATCTTCAGACTGTTCCTGGGAAAGCCTCTTCTTAGCATTCTTCTTTTCTATAAAAAGCAAAGGAGGTGTAAGAAAAGTTTTACAACTCTCAGATGTGAGAAAACACCAAGACACTAGACTCCATGTACATTTGACTCATAACTTACTCCTTCTCCCATATGTGAAGGGTTTGGATTTCTTGCTGTGTGCTGCCTGGTTTTCTATCAAATCAACTGGAAAACAAAATGAAACACTTTTATACAGGGTCAAAAATATCTACACAGCACTGACCACCAGTCGTCACGTCGTCCGTGATTGAATGGTGGACAGTTTTATGCCTCTATCCCACCAATAATCCAAATTACAGTTCAATCAGTATTAGAATGTGTTTACCGAGTCCGGGGGGCGGCTGGAGCTGGTAGCCCATGAGCTCGCACCAACCGACGGGGTAGATGTCTGGGGACTGGTGGTCGATCCACTGGTCAAACTCATCCTCCCAGCCGTCAAAGTGGATAAGCAGCAGGCGACCCACGAAGCGCTTCACGGTGGCCACGCACACGAGGCGCGGCTCCATCAAGTCCACCGCCTCCAGCTTCATGTTGGGGAAGAAGCCGTGACCTGGGTAGTCCTGAAGAAAGACCAACTGTGGGTTCATTTGCTAACAGAAGGACGGCACCCGTAGTATTTGTGGGTATGTGTGTACAAATGGGTTCAGAAGACGACTGTCTTGGTTTGCTGATATGTTGGATTTGTGAAAAAGGCAAAGAAACAGTGAGTGTGATCACGTTAATATGTTGGTAAACAGAGAGCACGGCTTCGAGTGCTGCACTAGCTTTGGACTTACAGTGTTGAACAGTTGTGTTGGTGCAGCTTTAGCTTTAGTCTCCTTCAAGTATTTGTCCCAGGCGAAGGTCTGAGAGTCGTAACCTGCCAAGACACAGACAGTAATCAGGAAGTACCTTCCTTAACAATACACAGCTGGACTTTCTTCTTCATAGTTTCTCTGCAAAAATTGACAACAGCTTGCAAGAACAGAATGATAAAGCAAACTACCAGCTGCAGAAAGTGTATAGGAATGAATAGGCATGTTTATATTTACCTTGAGGTACGGTGAGGGGGATGTTATTCTTTTGACAGAAGCCTACAGGGAGGATGGCATGAGATGAGGCGTGGTAACAAAACCAGTCAGAGCCGTTGTTTGATATGGTGCCATCAATGCCAACCATCAGGTAGCCATCTAGCAGCACCTGGGAGGCACCAGAGACACAGAAAAACCACAGAAACAGTGGAGGAGTGAGTGTGCCTCTAGATTATTTTTTACACTGACTGCAGACAATCTAATATCGCTCGTGTGTTTGATGAGATCTAATCGAGATTAGACAAACACAACACGCAAAAACCAACCAGATACACTGTAGCTCTCTTACCTTGTGTACAGAGGCCACGCAGATACTTCCCAGGTTAAGAGGATCAATGGCCTCCAGCTTCATTCCCTCCTCAAAGAAACCTCCCTCCATGTAGACAAACCTGGGCTGCAGGTCACACAGAGCTTGTCAAGAGTTGTGCTAAAGCAGGGCTATGTTGTGATAGTGTGATTTTCCAATGGTAGTGAGGGCAGATTATTGTCACCAAATATCCACTTTAATGTCTACTGCTATGAAACAGTAAGTTGTGATTGTGAAACTGGATCAAAACAGAGATCAGAATTGAGAGTTTTTCCATTACTTTAACGTGTTCCTTCAGCTCCACACTAAACTCAAACAAAGAGTTAAATGTTAATACGATGTGTGCTGGTTATTACTTTGACTATATCATCATCATTCTAAACTCATCAAGCCATTTGCTGTAGGTGTTTGGAGTGAAGCACATGTAAGTCACAAGTCAAAAAGTAATCACTCTATGGATACATATTAAGACATAACATCAACTCAATGATTTCCTAAATTGCACTGTTGTCCAATGTGGATTCACTATAAGACTCCTATAAAATTACACGTCAGTAAAAGAAACAAAACATTAAAACATTGCATCTACTTTTGCTTTTTGAATTAATTTGGCATTTTTCTTACCTTTTTAAAGAAGAGGAATGTACTGTCACAGTTTCCTCTAAAACCACTGGCAGAAGCTTCCACATTGTTTGCTATGATTTAAAAAAAAAAGACGTTTTTATTTTTAAAGCTTTTTTACATTTTAAATTTTTACTGCCATATAAAAAAAAGTTTGTTTAGGACAAATGTGAAATATGTACGATTCCTTTCAGGAAGTATTGCTCTATCTGTAGGAAAAGACTGATTTACATGTTGCTTCCTCAAATCACAAATCAATTCATACATGTGGATAAACTACATCCTAGACCTACCAGGTGCTTTAATGGCATGACCCACTTTTTCAGACCAGCCCATCGGGTGCAGGAGGGGACTGGCCACATGGCACCAGAAATCAGAGATAGCGCTTTCGGGGGCGTCGCTTTGGTCTGCGTACACCAGCCGCACACGACCACCAACTATTGTGTCTATGATGGCCACACGGGTCCGACTCACGTGTTTGGGGTCCACCACTTCCACACGCATACCTATCCTGAAAGAGGTCTTCATGCTCTCTGCCAACTAGGAAGAGGACAGAAGGATGGCAGCAAAGGGACAGACATGCTTATTATGTGTTTAATTCATTCAGCGATTTTAAGCCATTCATTTGATTTTAATTCGTTACACTCATGTACATAACAGATGGGTTACCATTCATGAGCCAAACCACTGTGCAAGGCAGCATCCAGTTTTACCTTGAGGTAGAAGTCAACAGGTAGAGTGTTGGCTCCCACCAGCTTCTTCATCAGATACTCTTTCCAATCTGGGATGTTCTGCTTCACATCTATGGACACACAATTTGTCAAATTAGAACATATCTCTTCACTAAAATATCTGATTTAGGCCAATCACAGCATGTTTGCATTCATCAGTACGCAATATATTAATCCTGAATGCTTAAAAAATTCTAATGCACCACGTTTTTTTTAAATACCAGCTTAACCAGGACAGTAAGAAATGTCCTAATGTCACTGGGAAGCCACTGAACCTTGCAGTGTTTTACTGAGTGTGACCATGGCGAGTCCTCACCTTGTGGTGGAACCAGCAGCTTGCTCGTCATGGCGCACCATCCAATCGGGTTCATCTCTCCCGAAACGAGGCTGCACCAAAAATCATGGCTGCTGTCGTGCTCAAAGCCTTCATATCTCAACAGAGCTTTGTATCCTGGAGACAAAGGGTGGGCGGAAGGCAAGAGTACATTAAGTCAGGCTGGGATGAGCATTTTATTTAAGATATTTGGCTGTAGAACTTTAAAATGAAGCATCTGATTGTTGATGAACTGCATGCTGGTTACTTAAGGGAAGCACTGAACCCAAGTTTATTCTTAAGCAATATTGCTGCCAGTGTACGGTTTATTTTTAATGTTGTCATTATGGAAGAGGTTTAGCGTGACATGGTTGAGATGCTGGTTCAGAGGCCCGAGCTGAGGAAAAACTTAATTCTGGGGCCTATTTGAAAATTGCCTGACATGAAAATAGAAAATATATTAAATTAGAGCTGAAAATAAAATGACAAAGGATTATTCTTCAATAGTTCTGACAACATCAATCTTTTATCCAGCAAAAATACAACACTCTCTCTGATTACAGCCTTTGAAATGTGAGGATTTGCATGTTTAGATCATCATATAATATCACTGTCTTTGGATTTTGGACTGTTGGCCGGACAAATCAAGGTATTCGAAGATGTCCATTTGGGCTATGGAAAATTGAGACGAGCACTATTTTAACGATTAATCACAACGAAGATGCAGCTTTGACTTACATTCATTTTTGCTCCCAACATGGCCTGGGGGAGATGGTATTGGTTGGTCTTTCTGTCTGGCTGACACTTTGGTAGAGAACAAGGTACTTTGACCACTGCTGATCACACTACACTAAAATCTGTGGATATTCACGATCATCATAGGATGACTCCTAAAGTTTTGAATGATCTTGTCTACCATCAGGAAAAATGTTGAATTTTTAGACCTGTAACTGGTAAATCTGTAAGAAGAATATGAGCGCAATTTATGCCCAGCCGACATTTCTGTACGATGTAATAATTAATGTTGCCTCCAGGGGGTGCTAGTCTGCTTTATCCTCTCAGTTTTGTTGCAGGCGATGTTAAAGGTGTCCTGTGGAGTTTTACTGTCACCACAAGTTCCTTCTTAATAAAACAATTTAAAAGCTGAGTTTTTAAGTATTTTAAATGCTGACTTCCTAGCAGTGTCCCTCTTCCCTGCCTTTGCAGCACATCTTGGCCACATGTGGACCAGCGGTCTAGTGTGAAACCTTTGTGTGAAACAGTAGCAGGAACGTGCATTGTATCGTTCGCGTGCATGTACGAGATAAACAAAACAGGGTCCTACTCGTAGACAAACACATCCATGGTGGGTCAAAAGTTCTACAGGGAACCTTTAAGTTTGATTATGAATACAGAAATAAATCTTACAGTAAATAACTGGTCGGGTTTGTAATAATGAATCTGATGATTCCATGGTATACTGGCCTGTTACAATCAACACAGACAGACGAACATACCTGCAACCTGGATGACGGTAGCGATCCAGTGCACTTTGCTGGGCAGGACGGCGTTTGTGTTCAGCACCTCCACCTTCATCCCCACGGCGACATCATCCCACTGGGCACACAGAGGAGCCTGCACGTGTTGGGTCAGATCATCGTGTGAGGTCTTTTACATGCTAAGTGCAAGTGTGCAAGTATAAACATCCCTACTATGATATTAGACACAAATCCCACAACATTTAGTTTGGTTTTATCATATTTCACAGATAGGACTCACATGTCTGAAGCAGGACACTGACGCAGCCAAAGATGTTTCCTTCTCCAAGTAAGCGCCCCACTCAAAACCTGCAGCAGATGCTACAGGATGGAAAGAATAGACCAATCACACAGCTGAAATGAGATATTGTGCATTTTGTTGGGCACAATTACTGTTACAACGGCTTCCAATGTGCCCAAACAGGCCCCAGATACCATTAAAGTTCAGACCTTGTATCATTGTGTGTTGAGACATATTAGAGTTCACACCTGACATCAGACTGTGTCTTTAATACTTCAAGTGTCTGCAGTTACGTAATTTAATTTCCTGTGTGTGTGTGTGTGTGTGTGTGTGTGTTCAGTGCCCTCACCGTCCAGTCCTGTTAGGGCTGGAGGGGCTTTGTTGACCTTGTTCAGCACTGTGGCTTTCTTCGACGGTGGCTTCCCCTGGAGAGAAAAGAGATTGTGCAAAGTCGTCTCATTTTTGGGGCCATTTGACCACTTGAAGCAAGTTGTAGCACATTCATTACTCATTTCAAACTGTTGGCAGGTACTGCAGGGGAGGAGAGCGATGAGTCAGCTCTAACAACTGCTGTCGAAGGCGAAAGCATTTGACGGTGTTTGGTCACATTTCCTGATATGTTAAGACTGGCACAGAAACACCTGTATCTGTGGTAGCTCTGTGCCAGTTAACGCGTATGCATTCATGAGCAATGAGCATTACTGTGGAAGTGAAACGAAGAATAGTGGCAGCTTTAAAATGGCAAAAACTCAAAAAGTCTGGGGCTAAATTCATTGCCAGGCATCCTCTCCTCCTATTAGACTTTACACAGGGAGAAAGACCTGTTTGTTTGTTTGTTTTTTCCTTTATTACACAATCCCATATTTCCAGTATTAACATGCTTGAGACACACACAAATTACAACTAAACTTAAATGTAATTACAACTATGAAAAGATATGAACTAGGACAACTACTAAGCACTGTTTTCATCAACATTTAATCTGCCATTGTCATTTCAAATTAATTTGTTTGGTCTATACCATGTCAGAAAATAGCACCAACATGTTGTGCATCATGCAGTCTAAAAGTCAGGAACATTCAGTTTACTGTTATAAGTGAGTGAAAGAAAACAGCTAACGTTCCCCTTTAAAATGTGAGAACCAGTGCATGTTGCAAAAAAGACTCAAATGATTAATAAATCATTAAAATAGTTTAGATCATTAGTGAAAGTTTGATCCTAGAATAAAGACGACAAATAGAGAAAGCCCAGTTTCTCAATAAATGAAGTTCAGATAAATAATAAAAAAGAGCCCAGACTACATGTAATGCTGCATGATCACACACTCTGCTTGCTGCAACAGGTGTTTTAACATTAACTTCAGGAATTCAGCTCTTGCAGGTTGTTCTGCAGGTCCTGTCCTGTCTGAAGGCTGCAGAAGACTACAACAGTGGTGCCATCCTCCGTCTCCTCCACACTGACTCACCAGCTCATCCAGACGAATGACACCGGCCCCGGGGTCACCTGTCTCGGAGGGGTGTGGGAGTCTGTGCTCGGTGGGCACGGCGGTGGCCTTGAGGAGCCGGCCCCGGCGGCTCGGCTGGTCCGTCGGGTCATGGTAGTCGTAGGGCTGGAAGTGCTTCTGGCAGACGAAGAGTTTGTTGAGGACGTGGAGCGGAGTGTTTACATCCATGCTCAGAGAAAACAGCCATTGCCTCAGTCTCTCTGGGTCGCCGAGTGGAAACCGATGAAAGACGAGGTTTGGACGTTTCAAGCTGCAGCAAGTGTCCACGGAGCACCTGAGAACCATTTGTTTTAGTGATGGGAAATCATATGAAGACGTCTCCGGTGAAAACACGGGGGGAAAGAGTCAGACACGCCCGCAGACAGTCTCTCAGGCCGGTGCCATTCAATCCAGCGCGGTCCTCCTCTTCTTCTTCTTCTTCTTCTTCTTCTTCTCTTCTTCTTCTTCTTCTTCTTCTCCTCCACCGTTTTCTGCAATGGCGACCGCGGCTGGCAGCTCCGCGCGAAACACTGCCACCATTTGTTGGTAATTTTAAAAAATTGAAATATGTCTCTTTATTTCTCTGTTTATTTATTTAATAATACGTTTTTTTAAATACTTTTTTCATTTTGTGTAGCCACAAAAACCAATGAAATTGAATATTTCACTCAGTTTCAACACCATGCAGCTTCAACTAAAGCTGAAACTGGTCATGTGACAGAAAATCTGATAATTCTGATAAAACGCTCCCTTCCTCTTGATTCTCAACCATGTCTCAATCTTGTATTTGTCTCGAGTGATAGTCAACTAAATGTCCACGAGTGTCTGAAGTCAAGAAAATGAACTTGCAGGTTATCAATAGTGAAAACTATTTTCGCAGCCTATAGGGAATATATAATCCTGTCAGAAGTGAAGAGCAAACTGTAACTTCATAAGGCACATCTGAGATGTTCAAATCTCAGCAAATCACACCGAAACAATCCGGATATTGCTGACGTTTTTGACCAATAAACAAGAAACAGAAAAACAAGAAGTGGCAGCCCACATCCCTTTTAAGTCTTGACAATGTGTTTTGTACATTGTTTTAGAGTCCTTCTTCACTAAATGAACTCCATTAATCTCTGTGTTTGCACCTGTCAAGTAAGACATGCTCTGCTGATTTTGATTGCATAAAACTCAAGTCTCCAGTTATTATTACGGTCAGTGCCGACACTGCGTATGGCTACAAACATCAATATGATGCTGATGAAAAACTTTTTGTTGTATTGAAATAGTTCCCAAAAACACAGTTGCGTAAAATGCAGATTTCCTGATGCTGCTTACAAGTGCAAAGGTCTCAAGTACTTGAGCTGCACAGAGCTGCTTCTTGGTAAAAGAGGCATGCAGAAGCTGTATAGGACGTCTACACTCTGAGAGGAATGGGAACTAAAATGGAAGTGGTACTAATGGCTCTGCAGCTGGCAGAATCTGACACCTATATAATAAATGATCCAAGAAGCTACTAAAAGCAACACCAACTCTAGATAAGAACTCTGTCACCTATAACTAACTTACTGCCAGATTTAGCATTAGTATGGACAGCAAAAAGAAGTGACTAAACCACAGACGCAAACAATGACTTGTTCAAAGCAGATGCATGCTCAGCAAATCTCCCCAGTACAAAAACTCATTATTGTTAGAAGGCAGCAACTTCATAACCTTTTCCTACCTGCAGACGTGCCAGTATGGAAGACTTCTTGGAGTTTGATGAATAGGAACGTGAACAGGATATACTGCAGAAGCGCTTGGTCTTCGAAAAGAAGGTGCTAATATTACCGGTGGTGCCACACATCTCACACACCACTGAAAAAGGTAAATACATAAATACATTTAACATAAAACAACATTTAACTTTATATACAGTCCATTGAGCATATACTAATGAGATTTTTATTGGTTCAAGTGCTTTGTGACGAAGTTCCATCGTCATCTTTTATGCACCTCACCTGGTCGTTCCTCTCTGTTTTTCCCCCCTGGATTCACCCATCCTCCTGTGAGATGTTCTTCATCTCCTCCATCTGTATCATCAAACTGAATGGGCGCCATTTCATTGCATCCTGTCTGTGAAGGGAGGAGGTAAATAGAAAGCAAGAATGTGACTCCGATCTTACATGTAAATAACCGAGACGTGTGTTTAAAGCTCTCAGGATGACAAAAACCTTCCCTCTGCAGTGACCTTTCCTGATCCATGATGATAACTACTCACATTTATGGTGCGCTCACTTGGTTGGGCTGTAGTGCCACAGCGTTGGATAGCTGGCAGGCACTTAATACAGCCTAACCCACTGCAGGAGGGACAGTGCGGACGGACAAACACTGTAGGAACAGCACCTGGCTTCAGCTTCAAAGCCCCTGTGGGTGGTCTGGGCTCAAAGTACTCCTTGCCAAAATGCTCACTGCAGAGGTGAGAGTTGGGTGAGGCGACCCACTGGGTGCGGGTGCGCTGGACCTGTTTTTCCCATTTGTGAAACTCCTCAGAGTCCTTGGGGAACTTGAACAGTGTCAAACCATCTTCAGCAGTTTTGCCACATCCAAAGGCCACACAGTGGTAGGGCATCCTCAGAGTAGGATGTGCAGTCAATTTACAGCCAATGCATCATTTCTTCTTTTGAGCTTTAGGGTGTTGTTCTATGAGCTCTGCAGAGGAAAGTGATGGTTGTATGTTACTACTAGCAGACAATTTTCTAATTCTGCCACAGAAGAAACATTATGTAGCATTTCCTCGGAGGTAAGACACATGCAGAACTGGATCACAGTCTAAATAAAATATCTTTGATATTTCTTAGTCCTGAATACAACAATACAGTCAATTCATACAATAATTCCCGACTTAAATCAATGATGGATAATGCCTCTAGTCTTTTTAGAAATAACAGTTCCTCTATATTTTCATCCATAAAACCAGTCTGAAACAAGTCATGGGAACATTGCTTTTAATATATAAATAGGATATTTTCTTACATCGCATTGATTGGTTAAGCCCTACACACAATCAAAGTATGTACAAGAGACAATGACAAACCACAACTTTCATACAAAACATTTGTTAAATAAGTGAATACAAAGTAAACTACAATTACCAGGCCTGACACGCGAAACAATCAACACTTAAAAAGTATTCTTTGTTTGTTAAACTCTCTGTTAGGAGCTAATTTAACACATTTCTTAGCGAGCCGGTCAAAACATAAACAAAAGTGTGACTAGCTCCCATGCCACTGTACATGCAAGCTAATTGCTAACAGTGCTCATTGTCCGTTTGTCCAATTACTAAGCCGCAATTCACTTGTTATTACTTTAACTAGAGCCTTAAAAGACTAATTATATCCCTGTACATATTGAAATGTTTCATACGACTGCAAAACTATTTGGATATAAGTTGTTAAACTATATCTTGTTAGCTTTTCGGCACTGTACTGTGGTCACCTACCTTTAACGTCATCGCAGTTATTTGTTACGCACGAATAAAGCATTATGGGAGTTGAAGTTTCAGCTGAATTGGAAGGAAACACCAGGCCGTTCTTCTCCTAATTTCAAATGAATCCATGCACACTCATAGAAGTGTTAAAATGTTGATTTAAGTTTCTAATAATCAAAGTAGTAGTTTAAAGTCTTAAAGTTAAGTAGCAATTGCCTGCTCAAACACGTTACATTAACTTTCTTCCTTTTCCATTTGCAATATACTTATGCATGACTATTTTTCTACGTTATTTTTTGATAATCTGTTATCGCCATGAAAATGTATTTTACAGTTTTCACTGGAAGCTTGTTATGCTATTTGTCTGCTTGTAGGGTGAGCTGAGATATGTAATAACTGCATGTTACCATTTATGAGTTTGTAAAATGACATTGTTTGTAAAATATTTTTCTTTTTGATACATATACACAAAGAAATCGCCACTAAAATGAGAACAGCTCCTCCAGTTGTTGAAAATCCAGCAGCGTTTGTGAGTGGAAACACATTTGAAATTAAGCTCAGTATAACTCTAAGTAAACTCCAGACTGAACATTCACATGAAAACCAAAAAGGTACTTATAATACATAGGTCTGCAACCTATCATGAGCTGAGGTATTCACATATTCAGGCAAAATTTTGAGCCCATCTTTGCGAGCATACAGAGACTTCAGGTAAAATATTATTATTACTGATATTGGAATTACTTCAGTACTGAAATTACAATAAAAAATAAATCAAGGTTAGTTATAACATGTGTTTTTCTCCTTCAGTTCTACACTTATACACCATTATGCAACAAAATCATTGTGTTGTTCTCTTAATTTCATCTACATAAATTGAAATAAGTCAATGTCTGTTTTCAGTTAGATATCTCTGCATGATTTTCTTCACCTGCTGCCCAGCATGCTCTTGTCTGTGCCAACATCGCAGCAGCTTGTTCTCAGTGCAGTTTCATTATTATGAACCTCTCTTATTCGTTTTGTCCTGCCGGTAGCAAAGGAGAGCATGTATGGCAGTTGGTCTGTCCACGCCCTCAGTGTACTTTGAAAGCTACAGGTGACATGTCTGTGAGATGTGCAGGGCTTTCATGGTTATGATTACTTCCTGTGACTGTGGTGACCCCATGACCTTTCCTTTTCCCATCATCATCAGGTCAAAATTTACCCTCGAATATAATTTCTATTCAATTCACTGTGGATATTAAAGGTTCTCAGAGGATTAGCTGAAAAAACTTTTGGTGCCCTCTTGTGCCAACATTCCCACTTATACATGAAAAATATCAAAATCTAAAGTTGTTATTAGATCTAATGAGCATACAGTATTTATACTGACCAGAAGAGGAACCTTTTAAACTTAAATGACCCCAAGACCTTTCCTGAGGCCACCCAGAGGACAAACTTAACAACATTTCTCTTTACTTTCACTTGTGAGCAATAAAACAACCAGAATAAATTCATCAGAATGTTGCTTGTGTCATCCAACACTTTCATACTTTCACACTACAGAGCAGCAGTAGAGAACGTGTTCAGATCCTTTACTTAAGTGGTACTTAAGGTTACAAGTATAAGTAAGTTTTCTTTAAAAAGCACTCAATACATAAAAATGTCCCCTGTCACTGTCATAATATTTTATATCATATGATTATCATTACATGTGCATTAATATAAAAGCTGGATTTTACTAATGTAGTTGATTGATGTAGTATTTTAACCATCTTATATTAGGCTGCAATTCATATTTATTTTCATTATGTTGATCTGCTGATTGCTTTCTAGATTAATCAGCTGACTGGTTTGGTTTGTAAAAATCCAGAAAATACGGAGAAATGCCATTTACACAGAGGCCAAAGTGGCACCTTCACAATGTTCATTTTGTCTAACCAAAAAGGTCAACATTATTGCAGCTGCTTTTTGATTAAAACAAAAAGCAGCAAATCTTCACATTTGTTCAACCTATTAAATATTTTTGCATGATAATGACTTAAATGATTATCAAAATAGTTCTGAGTAGCAATGTAGCACGAAAAGAAAAGACTCAAAGACTACAAATGTGTACTTAGTTACAGTACTTGAGTAAATTTTCTTAGTTGCCTTCCATCACTGCAACTTCTACATAAGAAATATCAAAATCTAAAGGACAGCTGGCACCTGAGGTTGTAAAGAAGCAAGAGCAAAATCATCTGTCAGTTTGATCCAATATTTTGATACTAAAGAGTTGAACAAACACTGGGAACCTGCTACATATCACTGAAGACCATTATTCACATACATAGGGGACTACATGCTTATAAACACACATACAGTACACATACAGTATGCACATAATACATTCACACATATAGTATGCAGTCATTTCTTTTTCTTTTCCCTTATCAAGTGTATTGATAAGTATACCACATCAGGTTCCTTGTATGCGACACCTACTTCTCAGGAAACCTGATTGTGATTCTGATCGTTGATCACCATAGACTGCATATGATACAGTATATGTCGTATATGTTGATCACACACATTTTGTTTGCTTTTAATTTATTTACAACCTTTTGGATTTTTACAATACATACAAATTAAGTGTAATTCTTTATTCAGTACTTTTTTCTAATTACACAACTAACTCATCAGGTGAGCTTTCTGTTGATTTGGCCACTTCTGGGACTCTAATACACTCACACAAAGGCAGGTTCAGGTACAGCAGGACAACAATACACTATGCAGGTGTTCATGTTATTATGTCTATTCGTTGCCCCATCAAAAGGTCTTTGGGTCCAGGATAAGTGAAATGGAGTGAAGCAATAAATGCAAGAATAAAGAAGTCATCATCAAATCATCAAATCAACTTTATTGGCCAAGTTTGAATAGGCAAACAAGGAATTTGACTCGGTGAAGCCTGACTCTCTGTACAGTGAGGAAGTAAAGTAGAAATAAACTACAACAGTAGGAAAAGAATACAGGACAGTATAAACAATATATAACTGTTTAACAACAACGGTATGTACAATAGAGGTAGGTGTAGTGCAGAAATTGCAGTGCAAAAAAGTAGTGCAAAATGTTGCAAATGCGCAGGGCGGTGGAACTATTGCACAGTGGATCCTGAGACTCTGAGGCTAGTGCGAGTTCTTCATGTGCCCGGTTAAGGTTGGATTACTGACCTGTTCACATGTGGGAGTTGGTTTTTATGTATGTGAAGCTTCAATAAACGATTCCACCTTTTGCCTTTAAGGAGCTCTCAGTCGTCTTTTCACATTGGAAACCCCTTTTCCATTCTTTTTGACGTAGAGTAAGCATAATATTAAATGCAATCGACGGCACCTTAATAAGGCCCATGCGTGACTGAGGCCCTGACATGTAAAGTTGAGTCACAGTGACTGACACATAAAAAGGTTGCGAGTAAATCTTACTTTATTTTCAGATCTTACAAACAGACTCTGATAACTTTGCTTCAGTATCCATGTATACTAAAAACACATGAAGTAGGTCATTCTGATCTCAGGTAGATTTGGGGGCAGAGTAGATTCTTGTCCTGGGCCCCCTAGTGGGTTAATCCAGCCGTGGTCCTGCTGCTGTGACCAGCATTGTACCCACACTGCCAGGGTTTGATTCCCAGTCAACCGTATGCACTCATGGCCCTGTCCGCATGGGTCGCAATTTAAAGATGTGGTTACTAGATAATAATGCAGGTCTGTTTAAGCCTTCATATAGTTCTTTTTTCATGCACATATGTAGTTTATCTTGTGCTCTGCAGTGGAATCCCATTTTTGATAGCAATTATGCAGGTAAAAGTATATGACAGCATACAAAATATCTAAACAGCATACAGTGCCTAGAGTAATGTAGGACAAAATTGTCTGGAAAATACATAATTTAGATAGTAAAGTGTCAACCTGTTTACCTCTTGAAAAGTCTCCACAGATGTTAAATCCAAAGGAAGAGAGTTCCAAAGTTTAGGAACCACAATCTCATAATCACTGTCTCCTTTGTTTTTAAGCCGCCAACAAACCCTGGTCAGAGGCCGGATCATGCAGGACTTTATAAGTGATTACAAAAATTGAATTGGATTCTGAAATTAATGGGGAGCCAGTGAACAACAATTAAAAGAGGATAGATTTGGTGTGGTAACCAATGGGTTAATAACCTATAGAAATACAATATGTAGTGCATCTCCAGCTGTAAACCTCCAATTTTCTCCACAGCTGACAGCAAACACATCTGTTTTCTTCTTTTACAAACTGCTTTTGTCTCGCTGCCATTAGGAATACTAAGTGGGCCAGACAGTTTAAAAACCACAGAACTTTTTTGTAAATTATAGTACAGGTCATGGAGTTTAAAAACAGGGAAGAAAGTGCATGAATTATCAAGACAGTTACATTTTTTCATTTTATATAATAGTGCAGTAATTAAAATGCCATTTATATTAAGCAGTGTACTGAGTAAAAGCTGTAAGTGTATATTGAGAAGAGAAAGTTGTCTTGCTTTAGACTGGTCATTGCTCTCCAGTAGGAAACCTTAAAGACTTCAGGGTGATTTTGAACACTTTTTCCAGAGTAAATTATTTAGTGTGCTCCATTAGAGCAAAAAAAAGAGAAGAAGCTGAGACTCCAGCATCAAATTTACTTTTATCAGCTGAATTAACACTCAACAAGTGACAGAGCGAAGGCTGGTGACTGTTTTGGTTCAAGATCAAGACATGAGGAACATTTTGTGACTGAGGGCTTAATGAGTGGGACTGGCCACGGAGCAGAGTCAACACCATGACAGGCTGAGGAAACTGCATTCTTCTGTGCTCAAACAAATCAAAATGAAGATGACACAATCTTTAATTTAGTGATTGTTAATTATTGAGGAATTACGTTGCACCAGATCTTTCCAGTTCTGCAAACACTTCCCAGTATTTATGAATCCACCTTGATCTGGTGTGTTTAATTTGCTCTTGTTAAACTAAAAAGTGATTAGCAATTAGATCACTTGCACTTAAAATAACTGGTTAACATAATCCAACTTTAATCTTTGCCACTAAACCTCACTCAAAAGCAGATGCAAGTTCTGCATGGATGGATTTCACAATAAATAACTTTTTTTCTTTTACATGCATAGTCCAGCAAATAAGCATTAGACTTTATCCACCATTGCAGCTGCATATTTCTCATCTTTATTATTATTATTTTTTATTTGCATCTCCTCATCCTCACCCGCTGCCACCAGCACCACCACCATCACTTCGCAGGCAAACAAGCCTTTTCTGCCCGACATTATCTCCATCCAGACTCCGCTGGAAAGGAGGTTGAAATGACGGATGCAACCATGGGAGAGAGACCCGGGGACAGTTTATTTACACCAGAAGAGGCCGTGTAAGTTTAGAGGGAAGCCGCTGCGTGTGTCTCCCTCTTTACTTTCACCGACCCCCTCCTCCTCCGCTGGCAGAAATTTATAAAGAACAAAAAATCCGACGAGGGAGGGAGGGGGGTTGATATACGCCGAGGCTGAAATCGAGAGGCGAACCCAGGGAAAGAGGAGTAATTTGTACACGGGACTTTCCCCCTCTTAGTCCCTCCAAAGGAGGGGGAAAAGTCGCAATATTGATAACGAGAAGGAATGAGCTTCTAAGGGCGTGAAAACGTCTGCAATTCTGGATACTTTATATATTTTTATTTCGAAAAAATATGGCCGAGAACGTTCTGGACTCTGGCCCGCCTTCAGCCAAGAGGCCTAAACTCTCCTCTCCGGCACTTTCCGCCTCCGCCAGCGATGGAAATGGTAAGTATTGTTTAATGATATGATTTGTTACGGTGTTATTCGTTAAGTTTGTCGTTTTTCGGCGGTTTAGGTGTACTTGAGAGGGGAAGAAGACGCGGGATTACTCCTCTGTTTTTGTCGTAGCTTGCTAATGTTAGCTTGCTAGTAGTGAGTGTGTGTGTGTGTGTCGGACGTGAAGAGGAGCTCCCCCAGCTAGCTCGCATGCTAACAGCCATTTTAGCCGGAGGTAGCTCTGTTAGCCTTTCGGCTAAGGCTAGGCTAGCTAACAGAATGCGGGTCCCCAACTGACGGTCCCGTGTCTAATGGCTACTTTAGCCCGGCTCGTAATAAACTGAACCAAGCCAACTTGCGATAAAGTTTGTCGTCTCTTACAGCTGTGCCAAATTGACAGTCAGCTGCAGCTAGCCCCATGCTGTTATTTGAGTTTTCAAGGCGTCCGAAACAATCTGTTGTGTTGCCCCATCATAAGTCGGACCCTTTCCCAACTAACGTTAGCCACCGTCGGTAGTGTCGGGGTATGGGGATAGCCTGGTGGGAGAGCTAAATTTAGGCCCACGGGTCCGGCTGATTGTTGAGCTCAATTTGCTATTGTTGGTGTGTGTTTTTTGTGGATGGCGTGTGACAGCAGCTGGAATAGTGGCCTGCAACAAAACTGTGGAGCATGGACAGCGCCATGCCTAGCTAGTGCGATATTAACTTAGTTATCAAGTTAGCAAGCAAATACTCCTCCAAGCACGAAATAGTCACTCACATTTCATCACTTAATCAATCACTCAATCGTTTTACCACAAACAGCTGCATCTAAGGTTGTCAGTGGCAGTCAGCGTCTGTGGAAAGGCACTTTTAAGGGTAAATTATCCAGACGTTGCACACATTCACGTCGCCTTGCATGGTATATTTGGAGGATCAGTGCAGTGCTGTCAAGAAAATTGGCTTCATATAAGGGATGTATTGCCTTCCAATATCATTTGTTACACTGCCATGCAGTGTTTTATAATTTGAGAAATAAAAGCATATGACGAGAATTTGCTTTACCGCCTTGCATAAACACTATGACTTGTTTCTGTGCTTCAGCTTGCAAAAAAGCTGTTTGTGAATAATAATGAAGGGTTATGACTCCAATTTGTTCATTTTCAGATTTAGTTAATTAAAGGTTATGGCTGCAGTTGATATTTTATAGAAGATAATATGTCACCATTAATCAAAATGTACCAAGCAGTGCCAAGTGACCTGAGCTGACAGTGATATCTTCACAGCTTACTTAATCTCACCTGTAACCAGGAATCAGTTTGTAGTTATATGAAACAGGAAAAACACATTTCACTTTTGTGGTCTGTAATGAGTAACTGTCTTGCATTGTAATATTATGACTTGAACAACCAACTAATGTATAACTGTTGATTAGGTCAGCTGGGCAGCATGTGGCATCTTTACATTAATTTACAGAAGAACAGAAATCAGGACAAAAGTAGTTTCTGCACTTTAAGAAATTTAGAGTGGATGTTCTTTTTGGCCTAAGCTGTTAAACTCACTGGATACAGACTGATACAGTGAGTGTGTGTCTCTACTGACTTGGCTCCATTTTGTGGCGGTACCTCTATGAAATGGTCCATTCGTCACCTTGTCTGTACAAAATTTTAGCAGGCCATGTGGGCGTGTTTGTTTGCATTTATGTTTGTGCATGTACCATCTCACACACACAAGTTCCTTTGGGCCTCACCTGTAGTTAAGTGCTCAGTTGTGTTGTGCTTGATGGCATGATGTTAATGTCAAATGGGAGAAAGTTGGTCATACACCTCTAAACAGCTTTTATCAGTTTTAATGTCAAGCATGCAATTGCATTTTCACTCAGTCATGCTGAAAAATGAAGGATTATACCAGCTTAACATGGCCGTGGCCCTTTTTGTCCTCCCCACACCCTCTCCCTGCTTTGTCTCCTATCTCATTGTCTCCCCCCTCCTAAATTTATTTTTCCTTTTCATTTCTTCACCATTTTAGATTTCGGCTCACTCTTTGACTTGGAGCATGATCTCCCAGATGAGCTCATCAACTCCAATGAACCAGGCCTGGTCAATGGTGGGGACCTAAGCCAGTTGCACACCACACTTGGAGGAGGACCTGCAGGGCTAGGTCCTGGAGGAGGCAGTGGAGGGGCAGGAGGAATGGGTCTTGGGCTTGGTCCTGGGGGTGTTGGCGGAGGCCAGGATGCGGTGGCCAAGCACAAACAGCTGTCCGAGCTTTTGCGTTCAGGGGCACCCACCTCGACCCCACAAGGGCACCAAGGAGCCATGGGCAGCCCAGGAGGTCCCACAGCCATGGGTCAACACTTGGCGAACATGAAGGCATCCCCTGGCCAGGGACCTCCACAAATGATGGGCCAGGGGCAGCAGCAGCACCTCTCCCCCCAGCAGCAGGCCAACATGATGCAGCAGCAACAGAGCGCTGCAGCTGGAATGATGGGAGGCATGAACAGGGCCATGATGGGTGCACAGCAGAAAGGCAATAATGGACAGCAGCAGCCAGGCATGATTGGGAACCAGGTGATGAATGGCTCCCCCAGGATGGGCTTTGCGAATCAGGGGATGGGTGGCAACAGCAACCTGTTGGCTGAGACTCTACAGCAGCAAGGAGCTGGGGGCCAGGCTGGGATGAGAGGACAGCAACCTGGAGCTATGAACAAGGTAGAGACTCTTTCAATTATAGACATGTTGTTGTTTTTCCATAGACAAGTTTAACATCGCATTGAATCATATCATTCCTTTTAAGAAAAATAATGGAGCAAAGAAGGTTGTAAATGCCATATGGGGTTAAAATTAAATCTTCTATTTCAAGTACTTAATCAGTGTTGTTCTCCTCAATAGTGATTTATAGAAGGCAAATTATCTTGCACTTTCTGATGAAAAACTCCTACTCCTCCGGAAATCTTACTTTTTTGAAACAGAATTTGACTAATTTAGGCAAGTTTTAATGACTGCTAATTTCTGTTCATAATTTGATGATTGGTGTATGTACAAAACCTAGTGACCAATTTTATTTTGCTGCTCTCTTTTCTTTAACTTGAGCTACTTATTGCTGGCTATATTTTTGTTTTCTATACAGCCACAAAGTAGTGCTTTGGGCCATTACCATATCTGTGTATTTTAACGACCATAAGCGCAGCACATTATGTTGAGGCTTGGAGTTGAAGTGCCAGAAAACTACTGTGTGTGTCTGTGTGTTCGATTGACAGTCTCTTAGGAGTGACAGTGAAAGTGCTGCAGCTGGTTGCTGCCAAATGAATAAGGCGGAGACCCTGATGTTTGAATTGGTCATATAGAAAAAAAGTGAGAAGGTTTCCAGGTTAGTTATAGGGTGCAATAAAAAAAAAAAAGGAAAGAGACAGGAGTGCTGATGAGGAATAGATCAGTGATTTTAAAATAAGTTCAAACTACCCTTTCAGTGCACATGAAGAAAAGGGGAACTGTTTGTGTCAGAATATTCTTACACACTTTGCTGACTACTGTTACTGCTGTTGATGTAACCTTTTGGTTCGGATATGTTTACACATTTTTTTTTTATAGTTCTTTAATGACTTAATTACACTTAACTTGATGCTGTAACCCGGTCAGCTGATTTAGAAGTTCCCCCTCAGTAGTGGGTGACTTAATTGCTGTTGAGCAGTAGAAAGTTCAGGTGGTAAAAAGACACATAATTTAATCTTTCAGGAAATGAAAACTACTTTAAACTTTGATGGGGTTCATGTTTTGATGACATATCCAAAGGTCATGCTTATTTAACAGCTAAGATTTGAGATTTTGGGGAGACTTAGGATAATATGGTACAAACTGCCAGTATCATACATAATTGTCCTCTGCTCTTTTACTCTTTACTAACTTTTCCCTGTCTCCCTTCGTTTACCTTTTTTCCTTCTAGATGGGGATGATGGGGAACCCAGGAGGACCTTTTGGAGGTCCGTATTCAGGGCAGGGGAATCAAGGTCTGGTAGGCGCAGGGCTGGGCCCTCAGCTCCAGAATAAAGGTCCCATGGCCAACAGCCTGGCCCAGTTCAACGTGGACAAGAAGAACCAGCCCATGCAAGGAATGACTGCCATGGTAGGGAACAGATACACACCGACTGCAATAAATATCTGTGGTCAGATGCAATGTTTAAGTATCAACTCAGAATGATTCCTCTCGCTCTAAGCATGTCACGATAATTGTTGACTTATTATATGATCTTAGGACATGACCTCCATCTTTTCTCTGAATTCAGTAATTGCCTGATGGGTTTACATGTGTGTTTATTTACCTAAGAATGCCACCAACATTTTGGCCAACTTGATGACAGAAAAAAATGGCCTCACATGTACTATGTCAAAGTTTCACTGTGGGCGGGGCCCAGGAAGCTCCTCCACACTCACACTTGCATACTGTGACAGTGAACCAGGTGAAGTGAAGATAACATGCTTCTCGAGGCCAAGGCCAATATGGCGGTGATGCTGGTGTAACACAGCAACAAGCTGAAGCAATCGATGCTTTATTATACGATCATCATTATATCAGTATCATAAAATTCTGTTCAAATAATATAGACAATAATATAATATATATAATTTCTGGGGCAACAGATGTAGTTAATGTGACAGGCCTACTTATCTTTCACCTCTTCGTTCCTACTGTTCTTCTCACCGCCCCATCATTTTACTGCTATTCCCTCTTTTCTTTTCACTTATCTCACTTACCTCTTACTGTAAATTAAACACCACCTCCGCTCTTCTTTTCCTCCTCTGCCTGTACCCTCCCTACTCCCTTATCTTGCCATACTTCACCTTATCTTTCCCTATTTCTACTTTATTACTCTTGTGCATCTCATCTTCTTATTCCCTCTCACCGTACTTACCAGGGCTCCCAGCAGTCACAAACGGGTGTGGGCGGTCCCTCTGGTGCACCGGTGGGAGCGGCCCCAGGGATGGTGCCCAATGCTCAGGCAGGTCTTGTGGGTCCCGGTACCCAGGTTTCTGCAGCATCTGCTGCAGCCGGAGCACCACCCACAGCTGACCCGGAGAAGCGCAAGCTAATCCAGCAGCAACTTGTCCTCCTGCTCCATGCACACAAGTGCCAGCGGCGGGAGCAGGCCAACGGTGAAGTCCGGCAATGCAACCTGCCCCACTGCCGCACCATGAAGAACGTCCTCAACCACATGACTCACTGCCAGGCTGGCAAGTCCTGTCAGGGTGAGTAGAATGGATGCTCCTGTACTCAGTGAATAGCTATGATTGATCCTCGTGTCTAACAAGCAGGGATCCTACAGATTTTATCTTTTATATGATCATCAATAAATAGTAACGTCTGTATTTATCCAGTTAGCAAAAATTTCTGTGCTTACCCACTTTGATATTGCCATTGTCATCAAAAACATATTCAAACATAAGAAGGCCATATCAAATCAGTTGACATATTCTTTCATTACAGTGGACATGGATAGCGTAGTTTATTATCAAACAACACTGTGAACTATAAATGTGGTTTACTCTGTAGATTAGCTCTGTGTTGGGCAGATGTCACCATAAATGCTGAGGGATGAGGTTCAGTGTTTACACTGATCCCAATGAAGGTATATGTCACCCAATGCATCCGTACAACTCTTGGCACAGGAGGAGGCATGAGCTGTATGAGATCGAAGCAACACAGACAATACCTGTTAGTAGATTATTAGTTTGATTTAGATAATAATAATAAGAAGACCCCAGCATTAGGCTAACTTCAAAACAGTCTTTGACCCCACCTTGTTTTATTCTTGTTCATCTGCCTCTGTCCCCCTCCCTCATACACCTGTTTCTCAACTCCTGTCTTTTCTGCCCTTTTTCATCCTCAGTTGCTCACTGTGCATCATCAAGGCAGATCATTTCCCATTGGAAGAACTGCACGCGACATGACTGTCCTGTCTGTCTGCCACTGAAGAATGCTGGGGACAAGAGGAACCCGCAGTGTGAGTGTCTGTATCCGACCAAACAACGCTATACATCCCTTTTGCTCGCACTGCACTGTAAATCATAATGATATCATCATATTGTGTTATTGCGACATCATCAATTGTACTTATTCTATGTGAATTTGCAAGTATATTGCTGGATTGAAACCTCAAACCTCGGAAATTTTAGTGAGCTAAACATCATCTTTAGTGGTCTAAACAGTCATTTGATTTGCAGCATGATGTTTAGCCAAATTTTACATGAATATGTTTGGATCATAATATCGATTTTCCTAAGCTTAGTTTTTTAATATTCTGTCGAACCGTCTCCCCTTCTTATGTCCTCACAGCTCTACTTGGTGCGGCTGCTGCGGGTCTTGGCAGCTCTCTTGGGGCAGTACCTGGTGGCCAACCAAGTGCTCCCAACCTCAACCCGCCGAGCCAGATTGACCCCAGCTCTATAGAAAGAGCCTATGCAGCTTTGGGCCTCACCTACCAGGGCAACCAAATCCAGGCTCAGCCTGCCCAGCCCAATATGCCCAACCAAGGCCTGCAAGGCCAGCCTGGCATGAGGCCTTTGAACCCAATGGGTGAGTTAGGTTGCATGTTCTCTTGCTTACTCTTCACAATCTTCACTTTACTTTTCCTGGTTCCTGATAGCAATGTGAACTGTTTTGTGTAAGAGATATTATGTAGATTTATGGCCTCAGTAGTCGTTTAACACTGGATGGAACTCTGAAAAGTACCTATTAAAAGTATCTTTGAAAGGACTTCTGGTTAAAAAAAAAAAAAAAAAAAAACAATATAGAGGGGGCACTGTAGGTGCAGCAGTCTGATCACAACCTTAACAATATGTTTTGATGCCATGCAACTTGAAGACATGACGAGGTACATGTGCAAGGTAAATAACTGTGGTATTATCAGTAGAAAGGAATGCAAACTTGTAATGTCCTGTCCTTTTCATGCATAGGTGCAAATCCTATGGGAGTCAATGGAGGTGTGGGAGCTCCCACTCCGAGCCAACAAGCCAACCTGCTGCAGGATACCATGATGCACCTCAATGTGAACAGCCAAGGGTAAGAAAGAACATAAATCCTGTAACATGCCATTTGGTGGATAACTTGAATAGAAGCACCTGTCATGGCTGAGAGCTTTAGATTTTCGCCATTCAACATAGTTCTACAGAGACAGGGGCACACACCTCTTTGTTTTTAAAAAGCTAATCATTAAAATGATGCCCTCCTATCTCTTCCAGTCTGATGAATGATGCCAGTGGGGTCGGCTCCATGCCCACAGCAGGCCCTCCTTCCGCCACAGGCATGAGGAAAAGCTGGCATGAGGACATCACGCAGGACCTACGAAACCATTTGGTTCACAAACTGTAAGCATCAAAGAACTCCATACTATGTTTTTGTTTACTCTGTAAATTTATGCCAACATCTTGTGATCTTGTTAGCACATTATGTTAGTACAAGTAGTTTTTCCTACAATGTGCAAATTGATTGTTTAAGGAAAAAAACACAATTTCTGCACAAAACTAGCTTGTATATGTCAGCTTGAATTTGAAACTTCAATAAAGGTGACCCTCATTTGCGCCTCACAAATAACTACTAGTAACATTAGCAAGCCTTCATAAGCACTGGTGGAGAGACAATGTCGACATTTATTTCTCTGCTGTGTCAGTAAACAAAACACATGGGCCTGCTGATTATTGTCGTACATTCAGAGTTTGACAAGATATTTATCGCTGAGAGTAATGGTAACATTGTAACCTGATGCACCAGATCATCAAACTGGATGATATGGTTAAAACTCTTAGTGAAGCCGGTCGCGATACGTGCTGTTTTTGTGCTCTGCTTGTAACTGATGCTTTAGTAACATCTATGGTAACCTCTTAAGCAGCTGCCATTGTTACTTCTCGCTGTCATCACACCTAAACCCCGCCCTGTAGCTGATGCTGGTTGGTCTGAATCGCTGTGGTTCAGCCACAAACGCATTACTTTTGGCCTGATTAGATGGATATTCGTGATGATGATCTGGTGAATCTGGCTGCCTGGTAATGTCACCAACATTAACTTGGTGAACAGTAACTATGGTGAACAGCAGTTCAGCTGTGACTATGTGCTGGCACTTACCTGAAGACACGTGTGCATACACGTCGGGTAGTGCTCCTTGTAGTTCACCTGCTATCCCAGCTACAGCTACAACACAGGTGATCATACAAAGGCACTCTGATTAGGGTTTAGATGCCATATCAACACAAATGTTAAAAAATGGAGACTTAACAATTACATGTTGGTTCTCCTCCGTGCGCCTCTCATCCTCCTTTTGCTTTTATTCTCCCACCTACAGTGTTCAGGCCATCTTTCCAACTCCAGATCCTGCTGCCCTCAAAGACCGTCGAATGGAGAACCTGGTGGCCTATGCCAGAAAAGTTGAGGGAGACATGTACGAGTCCGCTAACAGCAGAGTAAGTTTCTCTCGTGTAGCTCTCTGCATTACTTGGAAAAGAAGGGGGAAGCTGCTGGGAAGGTTGCTTGTCATTGTGTAGCTGTAGCCAGTTGCTCGTTCCATCTTAGATTGATCTCAAAAGTCAAATATTTTGCAGTTTATGTGCAATGAACCTAAAATGTATGAGCATGACTGGTGATTTTTAGTCTATTGCAGCTGCTAAAGCCCTTCCCATACATAATGCTGATGCTAACCTTTTTCTGTTGTTATTAAAGGTCCACCAACAACGTTTACTGTGGTTTTATTTCAACAACAGATATTGAAAGAGTTTTTATCTTGCTCTTTAAGATGCTTGAGAAATGTGCACTCTTGCCATGTTTTCCTTATATCATTACCCTCTTTGTGACAGGCTGAGTACTATCACCTGCTAGCAGAGAAGATCTATAAGATCCAGAAAGAGCTGGAGGAGAAGAGGAGGACCCGGCTCCAGAAGCAGGGTCTGGGTCTCGGGCCTGCCGGCATGGGTCAGCCCCCTGCTGGACTGCCTCCAAGTGAGTGGACATGCAGCATATGTAGACTTGCATGAGCTTGGAAGTTACGCTGGGCTGCACACTTTCACGTGAATGATAATTTAATCTGGTGGAATGTGCCATTGTGACACTTGTTTGGCATTGTTTGGTATTTCTTACCTCGTGCACTAAGACCTAAAGGAGGCCATGATCTATGACCACACAATTATTTGTATCATATTGTCTTATGTTGATGACCTTAATTGTCAATTATTAAGATGCACAGTTGGTTTTGATATTTGTTAACCCAAGGGTGATACCCTGCTGACAGGTTTCAAAGTGACAGAATAGATTTACCTGTAATTTATTGGACAGTTGCAGTAACCTCACGTTATGCCACATGGTTGGAAAATTTTACAGCTAAGAAGGTGAATCCAATTCTGTCTCCTTTTAACTTTTCCATGCATTACATCTCGTGTTTTTCACATAATAAATTTTTTCATACTTAATGTCTGAATAGAGTATTTAGTTGCTACATGAGTCCAATTGCCATTGATCTGTCTTTACCAAAAAAAAAAGAAAAAGGATTAAACATTCCAGAGTTTGTACAGACTTTTCCACACGTGTGGCTAGCAGATTTCCTCATCTCTCTCTCACTTGCGCACAGATGACAGCTTGATTTTCCTAATCTCGTGTCCCCTGTTTTTTCAGACGGCCCCCTTCCCGACCCATCAATGGTGCGACCAGCTGGACCAAATCAGATGGTCAACAGGATGCAAGGCCCAGGTAAAGAACCACTGAGTAGCGTGGCGTATTTTTTTCATACATCAGTTTATGGAAGGACCAAAATACGACACACTGTATTTGGTGTATTGGCACAACTGTTGATTAACGTCACATGAATCGTATACTAGTGTTAAGAGTGGAGGCTTGTGGTGTATTTTGTCCCGGCGTTGACACCGCATCATGTTTGGAACAATTCACACTTTTAGATGGCAACATAGAAATCTCTCTACTGCTCACATATAGGGTCTGTTTAAGAACAAAACACAACATGTAATGTGTAACATAACAGTCTGTGTTTTGTCAGGTATGAATCAGTTCAATCAGATGGGGATGCAGTCTATGGGCCAGAGGTCGACACCTCCTCTCCCCATGGGAGCATCTGGCAACCAGGTCAGTACTGAGAACATTATGTATCACACAGTTTTGTTATGATATGCAATTTTTTTAATATGCTCATAAACACAAGTGGCTACCAGAGTGTGTTGTTTGTTTGTTTTTTCTTTTTAGGACAGAATTATGCTTATCAAAACACAACGTGAATGGGGATAAATGAATTGTTACAAGCTAGCTTAGAAAAATACTAAACCAGTAAAACTTTGGCAGAAAAAAAATGCATAAGCATTTCTAAGACTTCTGCCCATAACCTTTTATATTCTAGATGGGAATGGTCGGGCCCAGGATGGGGCAGCCCAGTGTCAACCAGCTTCAGAACCAGTATCTTTCCCAGGGACAGTTTCCTGGCTCGGGACCAGGAGTTGGAACAGCTCAGCCTGGGATGGCCCAACCTGGAGCACAGGCAGGCATGGCACAGGTAAGTTGGCTGGATGATTTTTTCTGTTAATCAGAAATATCTAAATAGATGTGTGTGAAGTTGCATCTAAATCTTAGCCAAATGCATTTGGAAATGTTTGTGTTCTTAAAAGTTGGTTAATAGAAAAGTTTCTCCAGTAACAAATGCCTAAAATGTAACTAATGAAATCTTACTAAATAGCTTCTCCCCTGAGGTATTGTTATACATTTGTAGCAATTTTATGTGCAGTTTATAATTTTTTGATCATCCTAAGAATGATTTTATGTCATGCGTGATGTTCTTCTAATACTATCATTATTATTGACCCTCTTCCTGCACAATGTTCTTGTCCGTCACCCCTCTCCTACCTTCATCCTCTTCTATCCTCAGACACAGATGGGCACACCTCCCTCTCTCCCAGTTGCTAGTCCTCTAGCACAGCCGGGCTCTGCCAGTGGTCCCGGTAGCGTACCTTCAGTGGGGCCCATGGGCCCTCAGAGCGTAGGGAGCGGAGGTCCCAACTCAGCTGTTGGAGCCCCAGCTTCCTCATTGACACCATCTAATACAAACCAGCAGCCAAACTCCATCCCCCATCTGGCAGCCATGCGTGGAAGCTCGCCCTCTCCTGCTCACAGCCGATCCCCTACTCCTCACCAAACACCTCCCAGACTAGCTGGATCCCAGACCCCACAGCCTCACACCCCTAACGCACCACAGCTGGCTCCACCCTCAGTCCCTCAGCAGAACCAGCATAGCCAGGGCCCCGGCTCCAACAAGTCCCTCCAGCAGCAGCACATGGGGCCAGCTGGTTCGACCACTCCATCGCATCCTGGTCTGGCCTCCAGCTCAACGCCACATGGCGCTCAGCTGCCACGCACTCCGGTCAGTGTGATTTGGCCTTTTACACACTTGCACATTTTAACATTAAGACCAGACCAGAGTCCATCAGTTCCGTAAAAGCAATTCCTGTCCTTATGAGATTTAGTTTAATCTCCTGCTTTCTTATATATCACTTGGTCGTCGTCATTACATGAATGATTTTAGCATTACCTCAGTTGTAATTTTAGCCTCAGTCCCAGGTTTGTGCCATGCCTTACCTGTTTGGATACACTGAAAAGATGGATGTTTTCAATAGCTTATCATATAATTGTTTCTTTAATGCATCATTGTCATATTCACTGTTTCCAAACACCTGAGTTTGTTTCTATGTCCCACTCAGCTGTCCCAAAAGGGTTCATTCCCAGCAGACGGTCAGGCCCTGACTCCCGCTTCCGTCAGCAGCCAGGACACTTCCTCACAGCAGCCACAGTCGAACGCTTCAGCTGCCAACCTTGACCCCAAGATGGAGGTCAAACAGCAGGATGATGAGGAGGAGAGCGATGCCGGCAGCTGCTCCAAAGGAGGAAAGCTCAGCAACCTCAAAACAGAGGAAAAGCCTGTGAAATTAGAGCTAAAAAAGGAGGAGTGCTCTGGAGAGGGAGGTAAAGGGGTTCCCATGGATACATCGGCAACAACACCGACGGCAGGCGTGAAGACAGAAGACAGGAAACCTGAGGTAAAGAAGGAGGTGAAAGACGAAGAGGAGACGTCGGAAGCGGCTACACCGCAGGCTGCAGTGAAAAAAAAGAGTAAGGAGGACTTGAGTTTTAATCAGAAAATCTAAACTTTTAAAGATCTCCTTGTACATTATTATTGGTCCAAATTGGGTGGCATGTCATTTTTTGTCATGGAATCCAAAGGGGTAATTGAATCAGTGTCCTTTCTGATCTTCATTTATTTCCAGTATTCAAGCCAGAGGAGCTTCGTCAGGCCCTGATGCCCACGCTCGAGTCTCTCTACAGACAAGATCCAGAGTCTCTGCCTTTCAGAATGCCAGTAGACCCACAACTGCTGTGCATACCTGTATGTATGCCTGCTGAGGTTGAGCTGTATTTGTTCCTGTGGCTTGTATAAACTGCCCTGTCCCTGTTAGTGTTTACCACGTCCCGGTGTTCTTCTCCTGTCTTGCTTGATTTAAAAATGCCACAGTCTGTACCATCTTTGGTGTAGTTCCCTCACCTGGTGACAATTTGGGTGGACATCCAACTTCTTTGGACCGCCGTTGCTTGTAGTATATTTACCAGGATGTAGTTTCCACACGTCTTGCTTTACTTGTGAATATAATTGTGGATATGACAATACATCCTCATTCTGTTCTTGCAGGATTACTTTGACATTGTGAAGAACCCCATGGATTTGTCTACTATCAAGCGAAAGCTGGACACAGGTTAGTACTTGCTGTTAAATATTACAAGGTTTGGTCATGAATAAACTTTATTTTAAATTTCTTTCCAAGATGACAAGATCAAGTCAGAAATATAAAGAGTAATGGTTATTTTTCCAAGGTATTGTACCTGTTATTCTGTGTTACAAAGAGAGTTCTGGCTCTGTTTTTATTTGTTTTTTACTGTTTGAAACCACTACACCTGTCTTCCAGCCCATTTATAGGACATGGTCCAATGAGCCAACTATCTTTTCAGTTTGGAAAGTTTGCTCCTTACATCATCCCCATACCTTGTGCTTTGGTTGTAGGTCAGTATCAGGATCCCTGGCAGTATGTGGATGACATCTGGCTGATGTTCAACAACGCCTGGCTCTACAACCGCAAAACATCCAGAGTCTACAAGTACTGCTCCAAGCTGGCCGAGGTTTTTGAGCAGGAGATTGACCCTGTCATGCAGAGCCTTGGCTACTGTTGTGGGAGGAAGGTGAGACTCTATCAATGGCTAGATGAGTGGAATTGGAAATGTGTTCTTATAAAATCGGAGAGAAAGTCTTGAGCTCAAACGTAGCAGGCAATTCACATAGGAAGCGTCTGTCGCTCTGGAAGAGAGATGCTTCCATTTTATTAAATGAGTCAATCCTCACTGATTCCATGAGATATGTGAGTGACGTCCATCTCACAAAAACCCACGCATGTTTTTTTATTCTTCAAATCTATTTTTGTGGCATTAATTGCGCAGACATGTACCGGTGGTATATCTGTGTTTTGTAGGACTTCTCTATTGATCACATTAAATCTTTTTATGATTAAAGTTAGAGACTGAACAGCAATGCCAAAAAAGTTTTCATTTTCTTTTGAAATCAACTTCAGTTGTTTTTGGTAAACTTACCATCAGGTGAACAGAGAGCCTTCTTAAGAGACAGGGAGTGTAAAAAGTCATGTATGTTGAGTATGTATCTGGATAAGGTGGTGCACACAAATACTTTTCAGCATGTTTCACATGCAGAAATGAGCTCCTATCATTCATATCTGAAAATGGAAGCAGTGAAGTGGGTTCGTAGCTAAATTTGGCCGTAGGCATACTGTCGCCATATCACATTTCAGATCTCATTAGACTCTGCTATTTTTGGTTTTGCAGACAAATAACGTAACTGATTGGTCCTTATTATGAGAGACTGGCTGAAGGTTTACTTGTGACAATTGGGCAAGGAAAAGTAGCGCTTGACGTTAGCTTTAATTACATTTTTACAAAACTAAGCCACACAGAAATTAGCTCAAGTTTTTACAGTTGGATTGTGGATGTAGGTTCAGCTCACACAGCAGAAACAGTAGAGCTCACACTGTCTTTATTTATGTGAAATTTGTTTTCCCCTTTTTTTAAAAAAAGTTTCATCACATATTTTGCAACTTTCATATCCCAACTAATATTTTTGAAGTCCATAAACTACAAGTCTTGTTGAGGAAACCATGTAAATGTTTCACTTTAAATTCATTTGAAAACACTTAACCTGTCACATGCAGTACCAGGAAATGTAAACAAGCAATGGAAGACCGGACAGATCTGTGTTTTTTGACAGTGTGTGTTTACCCTTGATTAGCAGATTAACTGATAAGCCAGTGTTACTTAAATTACCGCAGTTGATGGTCAAGAGATTAATATGTTGTTAATCCTGTGTTTTTTGTTTCTGTCCATCAGCTGGAGTTCTCTCCTCAGACACTGTGCTGCTATGGAAAGCAGCTGTGCACTATTCCCCGAGACGCTGCTTACTTCAGCTACCAGAACAGGTATGGAGCGAGAGAACTGCCCATCTAATAAAGGGTGGAGGGATGACTAGAAGATACGTGGGCCATTAAAAGAACAAGGGATTGGGAGCATTGCATAGCGTAGATTAACTGGAAATGAGTGAGGCAGACTGCCTGTAAAAGAAGTATCTGTTGAATTGAATTGTACTCTATACGTCAAAATGAGGTAGATAGCTGTCTACTGATAGGTAGGTTTAGTGTTTAAATCTTAATGTAATTAATTTTGTTTCCCTAAATGCTTCCCTTCACTTTATGTTCCCCGTTTTTATACCTTTATGTGGTGCCTAAAGCACTGGCATTTTAACAGTCGGTCCTCTCTTACATTCTTTATGTTGTTTTTGGTGTCATTAAACTATCTAATCTATAAATAACTTCTCAGCACAGAATGTTTGAAAAAAATATTTGTCGGTTTTCATAGAAAAGGCTGCACCGATAAAGCAGAGATTACTGCACTCCTACATTACTGCACATTAAATGGACTTTTTCTTTTAGGAGGAAGCGGTAATGCAAAAATCTTTGCAAAGTTTTATTACTGCTCTTCCAACACGGTGATCTGTTTGTTTTAGATTTGTCCACACTACATCTTTTTAAATTCATCACTTTTCTTACACACCTATGAAAACCTTACTGGGATGTGAAAGGACCAACTTTAAAATGAACAGCTTGAATGAATGAACAGAAGAGCAGTTGTCCGTGCCTACTTGTTCATATTTTGTTCAGTGTCTGTATTATGTCTTGTGCTGCGACTTCCTGCTCCAGCTTCCTCCTCATGTTTAGCTCCTGTTAATTCTGCCGCTGCTCTGCTAGCTGTGATGGTGGTTGTTGTTGCTCATCCTCTCCAAATTGCTAATCTGTGCTTTGCCTCGGCTCTCTGTTGTGTGTTGTCTTGGATGTTCGTCTCGTCTTGTTCCTGGCCCATATGACTTGTCTGTCCTGCCTTCCAATGGCTGTGATATCAACATTGGCTTGCTTTTGCCTTGACCAACCATGCACCTCCAAACCCATCCCCTCACCCCTCGAAATCATGACTGGCTGTTGCGATGACCACTTCCTGCTGTCCTGCGCTCCTACTTCCTGCTTGCTCCGCTTGCGGCACCCTGCCTTGCCCATGTCCTATACCAATTGGTGACTGCCCTCCCGTGCGCTGTCTGTGATTGACTGTGCTGTGGGGAACGGTGTAGTTCACCAAAATTTGGGCTTATTGCTGACAGGTACCACTTCTGCGAGAAGTGTTTCAACGAAATCCAGGGAGAGATGGTTTCCCTGGGCGACGACCCCACCCAGCCACAGACGTGAGTAGTGATCCATTTAATTAAGCAAGATAGCTCCTTTAGAACTTCTTATCTCTATTTGCAAAGTGATCATTCTTTTCATGAGCCAACTGGTTACAGCCACATTCGTAATACTATTGGCTACGTGCTTTTTCACATTTTCTACCTGCTCTTTATATCATATTTTACGAGTAAAATGTTTACAGCTGGGTCAAATGATGTAACCTGTACTCAACAGTTGAAAGTTGACATGATTTTTATTGCTTCATGCCCTACATACTGTGACATTCCCTCTTAATTAATTCCAGATCGATTAACAAGGATCAGTTTGAGAAGAAGAAGAATGACACACTGGACCCCGAACTGTAAGTTAATTTCCTGCCAAATGTCAAATCTTTGCTCCGGGAGAGAAGATCACACCATTTGTTTCACAACTTTCATCTCTGTTTGTCTTTTCAGGCTTGTTGAATGTATGGACTGTGGGCGCAGGATGCATCAGATTTGTGTCTTGCACAATGACACAATCTGGCCAACAGGGTGAGGAGCACTTTCTTTGTCCACTCATTCTCAAGGTTCATGCGAAAGTTCTGATGTAATTCGCTAAAAATCGTTTTAATGTAATTCAACTGACTTGCTCCCTTTTTTCCTCATAGTTTTGTATGTGACAGCTGCTTTAAGAAGGCAAATAAGAATAGGAAGGAGAACAAGTATTCTGCCAAAAGTAAGTGGCAATGCCTCTTCTGGTTCTATCCAGTTTTATCCTGGTGTTTTGTTTTATGCTTGTATACCCCTTTTCAAACAAGAAACTGGTGTATAGAACGCGTGTTCAACCCTCATTTGACCCATTCATAAGAGACATTTATCTCATGTTGTCACCATTTATTGACTCCAGACTCTAGTCTGAAACTGTAGTTTTATATGCATCATTGCTTAACCAAAGAATTACAGAAAATCAGTACCAAATAAAATGGTGGTTTGGTGGCTTCCTCTTACATGCTAACATGGTCACGCTGTTTCTCTAATTTAGGTTTCTAATAATGTTTCTGTCAGGTTACTTAAACTAAAATTAAAATGCTTTGTCTGGCTCTCTCCCACACAGGGTTGCCCCACACAAGGTTGGGCAGTTACCTAGAGACAAGGGTGAATGACTTCCTGAAGCGTCAGAGCCACCCAGAATCTGGAGAAGTCACCATTCGTGTCGTCCACGTCTCTGACAAAGTGGTGGAGGTTAAACCAGGCATGAAGTCCAGGTACAACAACAAGACGCCTTGTCCAACTTTAACATGAACAAATCTTTCACTTCCCATCAGAAGTTGGAGGTGCTGGTTTAGTTTGATGCATTTGTGTGTCACATAGATGAACAGATTATGTAAATTGAAATCAAATGGACCTCGCACCACAGCCAACCTCTCATCCCATATTTATTGTGATACATCATGAAACATGGCTGCTGTATTTTTTTTAACAAAGCATTCAGAATTGTCTTATTTCGGTTAGCAAGTGAGAATATGGATAGATTTTTATTTGAATGGATATTTTGATCTAGCTAAGAATTTGTTGATCTTATTGACTAATGTTTTAAATGCAGATATATTTTAAGTTTCTCTGTTTTACAGTCAGTAAGTTCAGACTCATGTTCTTCTCTACAGATTCGTGGACAGCGGAGAGATGTCAGAGTCTTTCCCATACAGGACAAAAGCCCTTTTTGCATTTGAGGACATTGACGGAGCAGAAGTGTGTTTCTTTGGTATGCACGTTCAAGAGTACGGATCCGACTGCCCCCAGCCCAACCAGAGGTAAGGAAATCTCCATATTAGCAACATTATTTCACAAAGTGTTTTATCTTGAAAATCCAAAAAAAATATCAATTTTAAATAAAATTTCAGTTGTTGTAATACAATATTTTTTTCTCTTTCAACCACTCAGGCGAGTTTACATTTCCTACCTGGACAGTGTACACTTCTTCCGGCCTCGCTGTCTAAGAACAGCAGTCTACCATGAAATCCTAATTGGCTATTTGGAGTATGTCAAGAAGTTGGGGTGAGTTTTTCTTCTCAAAGAAGACATTTAGTTTAGTTATGGGCCCCTACATGCCCATCCTGACTCCTGTCCCATCATGAAGCTGTCTTTTGTTAGTCTGTAAATTAATTTGGCTTATCGTGTACGGTCCTGTGTGTCCTCCTCAGATACGTCACTGGCCACATCTGGGCCTGCCCACCTAGTGAAGGGGACGACTACATCTTCCACTGTCACCCTGCAGATCAGAAGATCCCAAAGCCCAAACGCCTCCAGGAATGGTACAAGAAGATGTTAGACAAAGCTGTGGCAGAGCGGATAGTGCACGATTACAAGGTAGAGAGTTCGAGTGTTTGAGAATTGTCATGTTGAGGCAAAGGCCTTGTCTCTTACAAATATACTTGTCTAACTTCTTGGCTAGCCCCCTACCCCAGTGTGTGTAGCATGAATGAAGGTTAACACCAGTGTACATATAATGGTATAGCTGATAGGAATGACTCATTTGGATACAATCCATGCAAAACACTAACCGTGTTTTCATTTTACCCCAAAAGGATGTCTTCAAGCAGGCAACAGAGGATCGTTTGACCAGTGCCAAGGAGTTGCCTTACTTTGAGGGTGACTTTTGGCCCAATGTACTGGAGGAGAGCATTAAAGAGCTGGAGCAGGAGGAGGAGGAGAGGAAACGGGAGGAAAACAGCACTTCCAATGAGAGTATTGATGTAAGACTGCTGTGATCTATCAGTATGGTGTTGGAGAGTTTTTATGTATTTTTCTGTGTTTCTTATCAGTGTTTAAATACATGAGCTTGTTAATCAGATATTCCCCCTTCTTGCTTGTGCAGGACACAAAAGGTGACAGTAAAAACGCGAAGAAGAAGAACAACAAGAAGACGAGTAAGAACAAGAGCAGCATGAGCCGAGCCAACAAGAAGAAGCCCGGGATGCCCAATGTCTCCAATGACCTTTCACAGAAACTGTACGCCACAATGGAAAAACACAAAGAGGTATGATAAAAAGAAATTATAGATCAGTCATATTTATTCAAATGAATGCATTTCATCTCTACCAAGCACCTTGCTGAAGGAATGGACTGGAAGTATTGATATAGCTTTAAAAGCCCTCGTGTCACCAGTGGTTCATCTTTGCCCCTCTTTTTCCTGTCCCAGGTATTCTTTGTGATCCGGCTGATCGCAGGCCCCATGGCAAATTCCTTGCCCCCCATTGTAGACCCAGATCCCCTGATGGCGTGTGACCTCATGGATGGTCGTGATGCTTTCCTGACTATTGCCCGGGACAAACACCTGGAGTTCAGCTCGCTGAGGAGGTCCAAGTGGAGCTCCATGTGCATGTTGGTGGAGTTGCATAACCAAAGTCAGGACCGCTTTGTCTACACTTGTAATGAGTGCAAGCACCACGTGGAAACTCGTTTCCACTGTACTGTCTGTGAGGTGAGTTGGGGAAAGGTTGTTTTGGTGCAGCTGATTTACATTAACAGATGTAGACAAAAGGCAATATGTAAGATTGTAGGATTTATTATGTTTGCGAAGCATTGTAAGACATGCTAGATATCCCTCTAAACATTTAACTGTTATTCATGCCATCCCTCACAGGATTACGACCTCTGCATCACATGCTACAACACCAAGGGCCACGAGCACAAGATGGAGAAATTAGGCCTTGGTTTGGATGATGAGAGCAGCAACCAGGCTGCTGCTACCACTCAGAGCCCTGGAGACTCTCGCCGTCTCAGCATCCAGCGCTGCATCCAGTCCCTCGTCCACGCCTGCCAATGTCGAAATGCAAACTGCTCCTTGCCGTCCTGCCAGAAGATGAAACGCGTGGTTCAGCATACAAAAGGCTGCAAGAGAAAAACCAATGGTGGCTGTCCCATTTGCAAGCAGCTTATTGCATTGTGTTGTTACCATGCGAAGCACTGTCAGGAGAACAAGTGCCCAGTCCCGTTCTGCCTAAACATCAAGCACAAGCTTCGCCAGCAGCAGCTGCAGCACAGGCTCCAGCAAGCCCAGATGTTAAGAAGGAGGATGGCAAGCATGCAGAGAGTGGGCCAGCCCACTCCTGGTGGAGCTCCTGGGGGCAATGGTTTGCCCTCTCCAGGAGCCAACAATGGAGCAACTGGTCCTGGCACGCCCACATCTGTGGGAACACAGCCTCCTACCCCACAGACACCCACACAGGCGAACATGCCTGCACTTCCTCAGCAGCAGGGAGTTGGGATGCCTGGAATGGAGGGAATGGGAACTCCAGGCCAGCAACAGCAGGTTCAGCAGCAAGGTGGTTCCATGCCCCCTCAACACCATCCCCATCAGTTTCAGCCAGTGAGTGGAGGAGGTGGAGGGGGGATGATGAACTCTCCTCAGCAGCAGATGGTGCCTCAGCTCCAGCAGCAGCCGCCTAATGTCCAGCAACTCCAGCAGCAGCACCCAAGTGGTTTGCCTCCGTATAACCCCAGACCACCTGGAGCTTCTCCCCTCCACCAGTCCCTGGGAAAACCTGGGCTGGGTCCAGCTACCCCACCCCAGCAGCAACAACAACCCAACCAGGGCCAGGGGTCTATGCCTGTACAAGGCCAGCAGCAAGGGCCCCCTCTGGCTGCTGTAGAGACAGCCCTAAAAATTCAGCGCCTAGCAGAGACCCAGAGACAGATGGCTCAGGCCCAGGCCCAAGCCCAAATACGTGGCTTGGGACAGGGGGGCATGATACCCCAACATCCTCACCATCAGAACGCCCAGGCCCAGATGGGCATGCCCCACATCGGGGCCCAGGGCATGCCCCCCCAGGCTCAGGGTGTTGTTGGCAGGACTATGTTAGACCCACAGCAACAGGGAATGCTAGCAGGGATGCAGCAAGGCGGCCCTCAGCCGCAGTTGCCTCCTCAAGTTCAGCAGCAGCTCCAGCAAGTCCAGCAGGGAGGTGGTGGACAACTTCAGTCCACAAACCAGCAGTGGGGTGCCGGGGGACCAGCCATGAACCCACAACAAAGGCCAGGCATGATGGGCCACATGGCACCGCAGCAGCAACCAGCAGTTCCTCAGCAACAGCAGCAGCAGATGAATCAGCAACAACCGCAACCAGGAAACCGCGGGCTGATGCAGGTAATGGGGGTATCAGGAGGGGCAGTAGGAGCAGCTTCTTCATTAGTAAATGCAGCTGCATCAGGAAACCTTCCCCAGGCAGCACTTCAAGACCTCCTGAGAACTCTTCGCTCCCCAAGTTCACCCCTGCAACAGCAGCAAGTCCTCAACATCCTCCGGTCCAACCCAACGCTAATGGCTGCTTTTATCAGGCAGAGAGCAGCCAGGTATCAAGGTGGCCCTGGTGGAGCAGGAGGGCCTCCACAAGGGGGACCTGGAGGTGTGAGGTTCCAAGGGGCTGCTGGAGGGCTGCCTGGTGTAGGGGGGCCTGGAGCTAACCAGCTTGCTAACATGGATGGACAACAACAGGTTAATGTGAACCAGGCAGGCCAGCCAGGGATGAACATGGCTCAGGGTGGAGCAGGGGGAGGGAATATGCCCACCATGGCTCAACTTCAGCAGTTACAACAGCAGCAACAACAGCAGCGCCCAATGTTGCCTGGCAATCTACAGCAACAGCAAATGGCTGCATTACAGCAGCAGCAGCAACAACAACAACAACAACAGGGAGCAATGCAAGCAGGGCAACAAGGCAACATGACCAATATGACTCCACAGTTTAGAGAGCTGTTGATGAGAAGACACCTCCAGCAGCAGCAGCAGCAACAACAGCAGCAACAACAGCAGCAGATGGGAAACCACGGGCAGTTCCAGCAGCCGCAAGGACTCCAGCAGCAGCAAGGCCAGCAAGGCTTCATGCAGTCTGGCCAGGGACAGCCTGGGATACCTCCTTCTTCCCAACCCCAGCCGGGGAGTGGAGGCGTAGGGGGTCCCCAGCAGCAAGGAGGACCACAAGGTGGGCCAGGACAGCTAGGCCAGCAACAAGGCTACCCCAACTCTATGTCACAAGTAGCTGCAGCGCTCCAGCAAAGGCTCCAGCATCAGATGCAGATGCAACAACAGCAGCAACAACAGCAGCAGCAGCAAAATTCAATGGTTGGGCTTCAAGGACAAGATGGAGGGCCCGGTGGAGGCACTGGAGGACCAGGAGGACCTCCACTCCAGCCTGGACAAGGCGGACCTGGACAGGGGCAACAACAGCAAGGTGTAGTTGGTGGAGGGGGTGGTGGGCCCCCATTGCCTCAGACATCCCAAGGCATGCTTCACCAGAACATCCACCAGAGGCTCCTGCAGCAGCAGCATCTTGGTGGGGGCTCTCCAGCCCAGCACAGTAGTCCCATGAGTCCCCAACAGCAAATGGCGCAGTCCCCCCACCCCCATCTCCAAGGACAAGGAGGACTTGGTCCTGCAGGGTCGCTCAGCAGTCAGGTCAGGTCACCTCAGCCCTCGCCGAGGCCGCAGTCGCAGCCTCCGCACTCCAGCCCGTCCCCACGCATGCAGCCCTCGTCCCAGAATCAGCCTCAGCCCTCACCTCATCGCATCTCCCCGCAGACCCAGACTGGCTCACCCCACCCAGGCCACCTTAGCCAACATCACCCCACTATGGCACCGCCCCAACCTCCACAACCCCAGCAGCAGGTGTTATCTCAGCAGCCGCAGCAGCAGCCAGGGACTTCAGTAGATCCCAGTCAGTTCAGCTCAGACCAGAACTCCATCATGTCCCAGCTGAGTGGGATGACGGGGATGCACGGTGGGCAGGGGGGGCAGTCAGACATGTTGGGTGGGAATAATAACAGCAGCAACAACAACCAGGAGCTGGGAACGAACATTAACAGTTTAGACCTTATGTAGCCTTGACTCCATACTGTCTCTCTGTCTTGATGCTCTGATCAGTTGCCCCAAACGACAAACTGCCATGAGAGGAGAGCGAGGCGGGACTACGGCTTTGGGGTTTTAGAAGTTTTTATTTTTTATTTAAGTATTTTTGTGATGTATAAATAAGAACTGAAGCTTCCTTCCTATGGGAGATGCAACATAAATCTTAGAAGTCAATAAATGAATAAATTAAAACAATGGTAAGTTATTGCTGTTAATATATATCTATATATTTTTGCCAATTGTGTACAAAAAGGTGGAAGGGCAGTGTTTCAGGTTGAAGATATTTCTTCCTTAGTCTATGACACAATATTTTTGGGGACTGAGAATTTTGCCTTTTTATGAATATTTTTAAGATTTTAAATGTGGCTAAAAATTAAAGTGAGTTGACACGATGTACCTTTTTTATCGTTTTGTTTTCCTCCTCAAATACCCAGTCATAATTGTATCTATTTTGCAGAGAGTAAGTATATTTTATTTCTGAATTTATTGTTTTTCTTCCCGGATCGTAAAACAAGCATCAACATATCTTCTGTTACAGGAGTCTTCTTCTGGACAGTTTTCACAGCAATGTACATTTTACAGCGACTGCAACAATTCACATATACAGAATTTATTGCGTTGGATAGGAGGGTGGGAGGGTGTGTTAAACACAGTTTGATTTTGCCCGTTTTTTTGTTTTTTTTTTTGACAGGGTTTATAGTAAAGAATTAAACCTCAACAGTGTTTTGGGGAGTGGGTGACACTGACCATGGCTTTGGTCGTAGTTTTCTGCTAAGAATGGCCACATCCGCAGAACAAATCCTTGCACCCATGGGCCACTTCTCCACCCTCCATCTTCAGTTCTCCTATGAATGTGCACACCTTCCTCCCCCCTCCTCCCCCCCAGCACCCTACCCTGCCCCTGCTAAAAACGGAGGGATGAACTGTCGATGTGCGATCATCTAGCCGTCGGAGGCGAATTGCGCCCCTGTTTGAAGCTGGCTGATGTTAACGGGTTGTGCGTGTAAATATATTACAACCTCGTTTATGAACTGTGATATGGAGAAAGTTGTCTGTGTTTTTTTTCTTTTTGTTTTTTTTTGGGCTGCAGAGGTTTGAGAAAATCCTGCCTGTATCCTCAACCCCCCAACGGTTTCTCCCCTCCCCCCTCCCTTTGCCCCTCATCCTCATGACTGCCTCTCAGCCACAAGATTTAATTCAATGTTAGTACTGTACAAAGTAAGATGGTGGACTTAGATACTGTTTTTGTAATGAAAGTGGAAGTTGTAAAAAAAGAACTGTACATACTTAAAAACCTTATGAGCAGAGAAATTATTTTCTGCTGCTTGTTGCCCTCTTGTTTGATTGGATATTTGCTGTATCTGTAAAAAATGAAAAAAAAAAAAAAATTTACAAAAGTACTCCTGAGCTACTGTACAGTAATGAGATTTTTTTTCTAAAGGGTACAGTATGGGGTGTAGTAGGTCACAAGCACCAATGCGCCTTTTTCTGTGTATTTTTGACAAGGTTTTAAGGAGGGAGGGGTTATCGCAACGAGTCACACACCTCAACAATCTCAACGTAGACGTGAAACCTGCACGAAGCAGAGCCGAGGCAGGGGTTGGTCAGGGGTGTGATCTGAAAGAGTTTAAATTTGGTCATTTAGCTTTTTACAGAGAGGATTGAAGACACAATATTCACATGCTCACTATTTTTCTCAAAAGGTTGGGCTTGCTGGGTATGGGGAGGGGACGCATCAGAACCAGGTGGCAATATATCTTGAGACTTATTTTGTAAGAAAAAAACAAGGAAAAACTGTCTTTTATATATAGATATATTATTTAATTTTATTTTTTGGAAATAAAACTTGAAGCTACAGGAATTATTAGATAAAACATGTTTTGTTTTGTATTAAAGATGTTATGGTGATGCAAAAAGACACTGCAGACAGTCATTCAGTTTGCCCTGGGGAGGCCGTGGAGTAAATTATACCATCCTTTTTAAGAAATGTTTCATGTACATGAATATAGTTGTAAACATACTGAATCACTGTACAAACCGATGGCAACTGAACAAATAGTTTTGTTTTAATCATTTCTTCTCCTAAAAAGAGACTGGAAATAAGACTATTTAAATATTTGTTTAGTATTCAAATGGAATCTTTGACCACTTTTTCGTTCCTCTTGTTAACAATTTTGGTGCTTGCTGAGAGAAAGCAAAAATAACTGTTGCTCCATTTTCATTAGTTTCTTTTTTTAAGTTATTTTGGTGGTCTGATTGTTTTTGCCAATAAATTAATTGTACAATAAAGTATGTTTGTACCATTGGAAAAATACTCCGTTGCCTCTTTTTCCACATTTCCACAAGATATTTCCTGCAGGTGAAATAATGACTATTCAGCATTTTACCACACATTTAGGCATTATTCAGCAGGAATCTCTGCTGTTAGCACTTCTACTACTGCTGTTTGTAGTGGTTGACATCTTCTAAGCTATGAAATGGTAAAACAGGCCATGGTGATTTCATTAAACTCAGTTGGGTTGTGGTTCACATGTAACTAAATCATAGCTGGGACCTTAACCTTTCATTTGCTGCTGTGAGTACTGTAACATGAGATTTAGCAGAGAATGAAATGCGTTCCAACCAACCCAGGTCTCTCCTATTGTCAACATGGTGGTGAAAACAGCAGAGACGTGGATTTATTCATCCCGTATCGTTCCTGATTTTATACCTGTCTGCGATTTCTTGAGCAAAAATAACCCCAACCTCTCCTGCCATTCTTGCTTCCCCTGATAGTTTTTGTACAGTACTGAAATGTGCTTGATGGCCGACATTAACACATAAAACTGCACGAGTGCCGAGAAACAACTTTCTTTGGTGTGTAAGTGTGCAATGGAACAGGTTCGATTACAATCATGTTACACATTAGCAACATTTATTTTAGTATTACCATAGAAATATTCTCTACACAATGAGACTTCAGAGACTGGAGCAGATAATGTGCAGGTTTACAGTAATAATAATAATAATAATAATAATAATGATCACCATAAAGTGCAAGGTTCTTCGCTCGGTGGTGGACAAAAGCAGCACAAGCGACCACATTAGGCAACGTCAAATCAAGGTGCTTGTTTTGTCAGTACATTTAAATATGGCATGAGCTCAGTGGTTATCACAAACTGTATAAAAACTATTCTGTTCGGTCGTCTGCGCGATAAACACACAGGCATCTTTAAAGAATAAATATACATTCAGGTCAATGTAGAAAAATAACGACTTAAAAAATACATGTTTCTCCCCACTGTCCCCTCCATCCTCGTCCCCTTTCAAGTGTCCTCATATCACAAGTCTTTACATGATCAGCGCAGGGTGAGCTGGGACAGTAATAGAGTGTGTGTGTGTGTGTGTGTGTGTGTGAGTAAAGGATAGACAGAGTAATTAGCCCTACAGACAAGACAAGAACAAAGTTACGCAGCATCAGGCACTTCCATTCCCTGCAGCTTCATTGTCACACAGAGACAGCTTTGAGATGACGAGACGCTAACCCATCATCCTCGGTGCGGGGTAAACAACTAGCGGACCGACGGGACGCCACCGTGGGAGATTCCACAGACGTGACACATCACATCAGCTCCTGTGTCGGCGGGTCCAGCAGGGTTAGACCAGTGGCTGGGCTCAGATTTGGGCTGTTGTTTTCTTACTTTAGTTTTTCTCATTGGTCTTTTGTTCTAGTTACAACCACAGTTCCATGAAGTACGTCTGTAAAGCTCCGGGGAAATGTTTCACTTTACATTTATGTGTCCTTAGAACCTGTCACTATTTGTGATAGAATAATCTGCATAATCATTTAGTTTCCTAACTATGTGACTGGTGGGGGGGGGGTTGCACCCACTTTATACCACCAACCATTTTTCTAAGCATTCTGCAGGTTTTGACATGAATATCTCATCTTCCAGGAAGCAACAGATGGAGTTTGTTCACTTGTCACAATTGTATGTTTTTAAATTTCCATTTTTTTCTGACTTGAAAGAGTTTTTGAAGACAGGGTGTCGTAGCCCCCTGAGGCAAATTGTGATTTGTGATAGTGGGCTATATAGATTACATTTGACTTCATTTCTGAAGTTATTATCCCAGGTATTTGATTATTATATCATCATCAGTGGATTTCTGACATTATATCATAATCTGATTATTATCATAATCAATACTGTCCTACTAATACTATTAATGACAGACCTTGTGGTGAGACTGTTTAGTCAAACTACTGTTTCAAAGGTCAAGAATGAACTTTAAAACTCACAAGTCAGAAAATAACTAAAATATCCATAATTCCACAACAACTGAGCAAACTCAGACCATGTGATATGATTGAAAGCTCCAGAACAGCTACTAAATGGATCTAGAGGGGAGACGGTTTGTTCCGTGGTCAAAAATTAACTTCCTCTTATACAGCACTTGATTTTCATGTCATAATGACCTGGCGTGCGGTACCTTGACTGATGGGAAAGCTCTCCTTGTTGGCACATTCAAGTGTCTGTGGGAACTCCACAACCACAACTTAGAGTACTGGCTCCTAGATGCTAGATAGGTGGGTGTGAATGGGTAGGCTCACATTTGTTAGTATCCTTCCGCTGCAGCTCAACAAGTAAAAAAAACAGCAAATTTCAGACCAACAAGACGGTCATTGATCCACTTGACCTGATGAACTCTTCTCATATTTATTTAAAGAATAGGGACTGTGGGTTTTGGCCCCATTATTGACACTAAAGGTGCATTAGGAAAAGATCTCTTAAAGGTCAGTAAGTGCAGCTTCTGGGCCTGAAAAGTGAAGCCAATGTGGAAGTGCCATATACCTGCATTCTTCCTAAAGGCCAGCAGGGGGCGACTCTGCTAGTTGCAAAAGACTAGTATGTGTAGAAGAATGTATGGAAGTCAATAAGAAAATTGCCCTACGTCTCACTTGACTTATTCCCTCAGTAAACATAAACACCTTCCTAATGAGCAGGGTAAACTTTAGGGCAGGACAACCTTGTGTCTAACCAATCAGAGATGGGCCATGGCAAAATCTAACCAATTAGACGCAGACATTGTCTTGAAATTAACGTCACTTCTGGTTCTGAAACCAAGATGGCGACGCCCAGACTGCCAAACTTCAGGCTTCAAAACGGACCAATGGGTGACATCCCAGTGACCACGTCCACCTCTTTGACACAGTCTGCAGTGTGAACAGGAGACTGTTTCACTGTTCATACAGGTACCTGACTGCTGTTTGAAGACAGACTTGGAAAGCTGATTTGTCAAGGATGACATCAAAAATGTCTAAAACTAAAAATCTGATTTTTCTTCCTTCCTAGCTGGATAATTCTCCCACCACCTCATCTCATCAAGGCAAACACTACTGAATTCACGTGACCCTTGTAATGTTCATGTCGGGCACATTTTTAGCTGTGATACAGCATCTCACACAAGTTTTAACAAGTTTTAACAGTGCAGGTTGATTTTTGAGATCGGTGAAACGTCTTGGTATGTAGTTGCTGTAAGCAGTTGTAGGCCATGTAAACTAACAAACTACAGAGGCCCCTGATGGACACAAACCCTTATGATGTACAGTAAATACAGTACAATCCCAGCATGCACTCTGTTATCAAGTCGCATCCAGTTTTCTACTTTTGGTACTATCAGTCATCACTTGTATAGTGTGTTGTGTGGTTTGAGATGAAGAGCTGTGTGGACAGAGGAAACTACACTGTGCGTCTCAGCATTGATCTAACTGTACCGGAGGAGAAAGGCATGCAGGCGGATCAAATCACCTCGGAGGACTTTGAAACGCATACAAGACTAAAACACATGTTGTACAGTAGTAACAGTCTATGTGTTCACAGGTTACAGGTACAGCACTGCATGTTAGTATGGGACTGACCACCTCACTGTAGTCTGGAATATGTACAATACGCATGAGTCCAGTACTGAACGGTTCAGCTCGGTGTGGAAGAGAGACAGAGAGAGCGGCCATGTTTACATGCACAGAGAACTCTTCCTCTTCTTCACGCGATTACACACGTTAACTTGATTTCAGGTCAAAAATGCATAACTCTGCTACTGTTCTACTTTATTTAAGGTTGAAAAGTTATGACCCATGACAAAAAAAAAAGATCCTAAAGTACCTGTATCAGCATATTTTGATCAATACCGACAAGTTTGTCTGACAGTGGAAGAGTCCAGCGGCTAAGAGCGGCCCACAGCTAGCACAGGTGGCAATGACTGCACCCCAGTTAGCCCCTTCACCCCTCAGGTACAGGTCTGAATTAGATGATTGGCTCTTCTCTGTGGAGAAACTGTGACTTAATTGTCACCAGTTCAAGCTATCCAGCTCCCCTTTAATTCAAGGCAGCTCAGCTCAACCTGAATGTAACATTCACTAGAGTTTGGCTTATGTCCAGGTGACTCTGTGCATGTAAACGTACCACTGACCAGGCTGGAAGTAGCTGGTGAGAGGAAGAGCAGAGAGAGGGGTTACAGAGAGCAAATGAAAACACCGACCCTGGGCCTCAAACGCCACTCACACACTGCGATGGAGCCTCTGACTCCCTCTCGCGGCGCCCTCCCCACCAACCTACTGAGACATCATCACATTTCACACCTCCAGGCCCCAGTCTCTGAAGAAGCCTTTGGCCACTCTCGACTCTCGGAAAGTCACTGTGAGCGAGTTGAGGGTGACGTCCGTGATGGTCACCTCCCCCGCACCGATGACGGGTCTCCACACGTCGCCCCCGTCCTCGTCGCCGTTGTCCGCCTTCTCTGATGCGGTGACCTCCACTGGGCCGACAGCAGAGCTCCACTTGTCTGTCCTTCCCTGTCCTGAACGAGACGGGACCATGGAGAGGGAGAGGCAGAGGGAGAGGAGGGAAGAGCTGTGTTGCATCAAGCCTTTCACATGTGGACTGTTATTGAGTTAAACTCCGTGGTCCGGCCTGGATAGATTATCTCTGCTCTGATAGATGTTACAAACTGACAAAGGCAGATAGGATGCATTTAGCTGCAGGGACAGACAGCTCTGAGTGCTTCTGAGGTGATTAGGGGGTATGGAAGTGCCTCAGTCTGCACTCCACATCACTGTCCTGACAAGATTTAGTAACATCTCATCAATTTTTCTACTCCATCTTAACTATCAAACTTAAAATGCATTGTTCATTTATTAAGGGTTTACATCTGCCAAGGTGTCAAACTTTTAAGCAGAGGGATGTTATATTGTAGGACAGACTGTGTTGTCAGTAGATCTTATTGGTTGCACTGTAGGGCAGTTTTAAACAGACTTCAAATACTGCAGAGTCTTTAATGAGTCTATATTTTGACCTCTACATGATTTAATCAGCTCAGGATGGAGGAGGTTTTTGGTTGCATGCCCAGTGAAGGACAAAAAAAGCCTGTGCGTGTCCGTGCCTACTAGAGGGTTCACAAAGGGTCACGTAAACTGGGTCGTGATGGTGATTAGAGTCCACTGGCTGGCCGGCTGACACACTTACCATTTAAAGTGCCTCCGTTCCTCCCTGTCGTCTCCTCTTTCTCCTCTTCTCTATCCTCTTCATCTTCTGCATTGTCGTCGTCCTCGTCGTCCTCCTCCTCCTCCTCCTCCTCCCCCACCTCCTCCTCCTCATCCTCCTCCTCCTCCTCCTCCTCCTCTTCTTCTTCTTCTTCCTCTCCCCGGCTTTCCCAGGGGGAGTCAAGGCACTTGAACTCTGACCTCCTGGGTCCACTTTTTCGATGTGCTGGCTGTGTTTGCGGGTCCTGCCCGCAGCCAACGTACATCTGGTCCTCATCCTCGTGGACCAGAGAGCGCGCCAGGGAGAGCCGCAGGCGAGGCGCAGGTTTCTCTGGAGTCTTGTGAGCGCTGCGGAGATCCATGGTGTAGACGGTATTCTGAATAAAGATCAGAGAGCAAACACCTGAAAACTTTAAAAAGCTTTAAATATTTGAAAATTCTATAATTTGAGTAACACTTAAACTGGTAACAGAGGAGAGCAGGTTACCACCAAGTGTTACAAAAGGTAAAAAAGACAAATGTAGGTTAGAAAACTCCAAACTTTACCTGCAGAAGAAGCCTTTTGGCTTTGGATCCTTTTCTCCTGTGACCCAGAGCTCTGTCTCTCTGCTCTCTAAAAACAGAAACACACTATTGAGAAAAGGCTGATGGCTTAATTAAGACAGAAGAAAAACACATCCATAGTAAAAACAGCCAAACAAAGCAGTTCCTTAGAAGGTAACCTGTGCAGTTACATTAGCATTAACAATGCACCAACAAAGGCGTTTGCAGCCGGGTGACATCAGCCAGAAAAACAAAACCCCAAAACAAAACAGACAATAACAACAGTCAGACACACAACACACCACCCTGAAGAAGGCTGAAACATATTTATAAAGTCCAGTTAAAAAAAGGAAGGAAATCCATTCAATGTGTTTGTCAGACCATACACATACACAATGAGTTGTTGGTGAGTAGCACTGGATGTAAACACAAACTATGTTTAAAAGAAAACTCCACAGGACACCTTTTAAGAAAATCAGACATCAACATCTTTTAAAACTGAGAGGAAACACCCAGCACCACTTGCTATCAGGAGATGAAGTGTGTTTGCCCCACCATTAGAAATGTGGAAAGGTGTTTGTCTGGCCCTCTTTGGACATGATTTGCTCCTCCTCACATCTTTCGGGACCCTTAGATGTGGATTTTACGTGTTTTTGGGAGGTTTGGATCCAACAGCCCAGGACATGTGCTGATGCCAGCTGGAGAGAGGTCTTGGATCTGGGATCTGAGTCATAACCGCTTTACGATTAATATAATGTAAGAAGAAAAGTGATTTATGCTGCACGTTGCTGCTCCACCATGTGTCAAACCGTCTGGTCTTTTTTTCAGGAAACTTACTTCTCTTCGTAGACCTGCACCAAGCGCTGGTCCAGAATGTGCTCCTCAGGCTCCCATGTACTGTATCTGCGAGATGTAAAAACAGTACATACAAGCCTCCCTTTATTTTTCTATTCATTTGTTACAGCATTCAATCTGGTAATTGAATGAGCCTGTCTGCTTATCACTGTGTTGTTCTAAAACATTTTCTTAACAGATCTTATTTCTTAACAAATCTTCAGTAACTAAAAGGGGCTCACACAGTGGCTCACACAGAGCTTTGTTAATAAATCAATCTGTCAAAGAACTTATTTACATGGCCGTGGTACCTTCCTGTGCATATGTAGAGTATGTTGTATATGATGCACATTGGTAAGTGTTACATAATCCATCCATCCTCTTGACGAAGTTCACATACTCACTTTGGAGGCCATCCTTTCCACTTCAACAGATACTCCACATTCCCCTGCAGAGGCATAAAGTTTAAGAGCAGCGTAAGCCCACATGTTTATCTCACACAGAGTTTTACTGTAGCTTTTTTAAGATCAAATGTGACCTCTTGGACACCGTAGATGAAGGCGTTCAGGTCAAAATGTCAACCTGTGCTGCAGCACTGATTTGGATTTCATAAGGCAGATGGTGCCGACATCATTTGCTGCAGAGGTCACTCACCTCCTACAAATCTTTAGGAATTTTAAATTTGCAGTATCACACGAGTATATTATATGAAAATAGATACGCGCAAGTCTTTTATCTCTGAACACAACTGATCACTGTCTAAATTAGTGGTTTTCTTGCTTGATGACAATCACTTGCTGTAAGTGGCACTGACCTCCATCTTCCACTCTATTTAATATCTCTATTCCATTATACCCTTATTTTTGAATGGAGTTTATGTGTGGGAGGATGTTGCCATGCCATCGGGTAATATCTAACAGATAATGTAAAATGTACTGTACGTTTTCAGTTTACCAGCCTAGTGTCTCAGCATTAGTCATCCTCAGTGACATCATCCAATAATAACTTCCATGCTCTCAAAGGTATTCTCGGCGGGTGAAGTCACCGCTCTTCCCGACTTCATTTTACTCACCCAGTTCTCCATCCACAGCAGAAAGGCAAATAAATGTACACCACCTTGGGTGAGACTTATGGCCTCAATGAACATAAGTGCATGCGTGTGAGGTTTTATGGCAAATAGCAATGTGTTTTGTGTTATCATCCCAGAGAGCAGTTCAACTCAAAATGCCTCTGTGTGCTCTGGTAATGCAAAATATTGTTAAAGTATGGTTATACGACTATCAGCAATGTCAGTGTATGATCCCATATTGGCCTAATATCTGCTAAACTTTTGCTTTGTGCTCCATCAAGCCTCACACTGAGCTTAGAGCCAAATCATTTATACAGACTGTAGACAAATTATATCAAGTAAATCTTCATTATAAACACCAATGAAATAGAAGTTCAAGTTATACTGTATATTTTACCATGTCGCTGTTGGCTGCATGAATGTGAATATTTTTACTATTATTTTATTAGGATTTACTTTTGAAGTTTGGGGCAAAGACAAAACCAGCAATGTGAAGAAATACTTTGTGGAAATGTGATGGGCATTTACACCACAAATTAATTCATGTTTTTTTTTTTAAATGCCCAAAGATAAATAAATAATCAAATTAAAGGTTGCAGCCCCACTGCATGATGTCCACATATTAAATCAGCTGCTATATGACCATTTTCAATGTGGCCATAGCTGTTAGATCTAACTGAGTGGAGGTGCAGCTAATAGGAATAATGGCTAATACTCCCTACCTTTGTCTCTGCGCTTAGAAGTTAGCATACTTCAGACTTATTGTTTACATTATCACTCTAGTGCATGTACCCAGTTTATCAGTGTTCAATAGTTCAGAGAGACGTTAATCAATAGATGGGGGGGAACTACTGGCGAACAGGAGAGTTTCAGGGGGGCCTCCCGGGCTCCGGGGGACCCATCATTTCTATCTGCGCAACTCATGTGTCAACACCATACGGTCCCTCACCCCCCAAAGCCAAAACAGGCCCGAAATGAAGGTGTTTGTTTCCTCCCAGCACCCCGTGAGCTCCCACTAACCGAGCACCTGACGGGCTGAGCTGTGGAGCAACAACACCGTCCACGTTACATTAAAGGGCCGTCCTCCTTTAACCCGCCCCCTGCACACAGCCTGCAATTAGATAACCAGATTAGCCGCGCGACTCTCCTCATTTAATCTCTCGAGCTTTCATTAGCATCCAAAGTAGCATCTCTTCCTCCCAGAAACGTGTCCCCTCCGCAGGCTGCCTCCGTCCCGCAGCTCGGCGGACTGACACATTTAGGAAAAAGCAGACAAACGTTACCTTTCTAACTCTCTTCTTCACGATTGACTCCACAGCAAACACTTGCTCCCCGATAGCTGACAGCTCCATCTCCGCGCGCCGTCCGCCGCCTTCTACCTGCCAAAGTAACGTGCTTCTCCGTCACAAACTAAGCTAACGTTAACTGCTTATGACAGCGCTGCTCCGTCCTCCTCTTCCTCCTCCTCTTCCTCCTCCGCTTTGCTTTCCTCACACTTTGAGGGCCCCTGTGACCGGAGCCACTTCCTTATGCTGAATCTTTCCGAGCGTCCGGTGACTTTACAAAATCTGCGACACATCTGCACACCGCTTCGCGCGCGCCCGTCCGCGAGAGAGCGCGCCCTTACGCTGAGTCCCTGCGCGCGCCACCAGCTGCCTCCTCATCCTCCTCATCCTCCTCATGATGGACACCGAGCACAGCGTCAGTGTGGCACTCACACTGAGCAGAAACAGAGATGCTACACATGCGAGAAATAGTCACAACCACGAGGCATTCAAGTGTAAACACTGTGCAGAATATCACCTGTGACTGGTTGTTACGTTTGACTTTATTGGTGCTGATGCAGTTATGAAACACTGGCAGTTTACTGTAGCAGCCCCCCCCCCCCCCCCCCCCTCCAAAAGGGTCACCAAGTAACTCTCAAAGGTTGGAAGATGATGACTTGGGCGAGGAGGAGGAAGCCACAAATGTCCGCATCACAAATTTGTCTTTACTTTTTCTATCTTTTAAGTCATCTGAAATAAATGAAATGTGGCAAACTGTCCCAACCAGACCAGGTGGGCTTACCAGCCGAAGAGGCTGGAAACCACACTGGTTTATTGTTTAACAGTGCAGCGAGATTTTAGTGTTTTTTAATGTAAAGATCTTCATTTGAAAAGTAACTAGTAACTGCAAATATATGTGTGCAAAAGTATACAGTATATATATATATATATATATATATATATATGTATATATATATATATATAGTATAACCCTCTGAAATTAAGTGGAGTAGAAGTGTAAAGAAGTGTAAAATGATGGAACTCTATTGCAAGTATCTCAGAGTTGTATTTAAGTACTTGAGTAAATGTACCTAAATGACGGACATTCTGCTGCTAATCTCAACAATGATCCATTTAATACACCCACACTGTTGCTTATACATAAAGTGCCATTATGAGCATTTTATTTTTATGCAAAAAAAAAAAAAAAAAAAATTAAAAAAGAAACAAAATTACAGTGACAATCTGGATTCCTTAAGTAGGAGGGGCTGAGCGATTGTCATGGCAAAAAAAAAAAAAAAAAAATGAAGCAAATGCTGCTTGGTGCGATGCGTTCAGGTCTCAGCAAATGAATGGCAGCCTCTCTGATGTTTCGATGCAGGTTCACTTGGATGTAGTGTGACATTAAAGGTCCGCAGACTGGGCTGCAAGTGAAGTGTTTCAATCCAAAATAAGCACATGCACCATTGAAAAACGTGTGATCTTGTCTTTATAAAATCATACTATTCCAAACTATTGTAAATAACATAAAGCCCTTGGCTGCAAAAGTGAAAACATCTTTTCTTCGGCTGTTTCTCCTCAGTATTTACGACAAATTGGTGCTTTGGAATAAATCTCCTGAAACGGCACAAACTGCACAGCCCCTCTTAATCTTTCAGAGCAACACATTATCTTTTCTATGTAAACAAGTTAAGGCCAATATTGTCTGTAGTCAACAGACAATACATGTATAATATTAACAGTTTATCTTGAGCTGATAGATTTGAAAGCTACGAACAGTGGAATCTCTCATAAGGCTCATTTCACAAGCACACGTTTGGCTGGACATGTGCTCACTGGGCGGCCCATCCACGCTCACTCTTCTTTCCACATCTCCAACATAGTTCTCTACAGAGGCACGCTGCGCTCCATCTGACTGACTACTTCCCTTTGTGCTACCAACCACCAACCAGACCCCTCCTCACACGAAACCTCACACATGACAGACCCCCTCCCCCTCCCCCCCGCTGACTGTACATGACATGGTGGGACTATCTGGGGCATCCTCTCAGAGCTGTGTTTGGCAGGTTTGACAAGAAATGTTTAAGAGGAGGAGGAGGAGGAGGTCTGTGTCAGCTGAGCTCCTGTGCTACAGCAGGCTGCTGTGGTGGTGACCCCAGTGGAGCCAACGGAAAAGAAAAATCAAACAATGTAACGTCTCTTATTTTGTCTTTTGTGGTGTCGTTTTACCACTGTGCAAGAAATGACTGTGTCTTTAATTACGCAAGAGTGGATGATATGGACAAATAAAATAATACATTATGGTGATATGACAGTTTTGGTGATGAAGATCACTTACTCACTTGCTCTGGAGCTTTTGAGAGAAACGCACAGTCCTCATCAGCAGGTTAGATTTACACTATTTCCATAGAAAATCACTTATAACATTTAATACATTCAAAAATAGCTGCCAATTAATCTGTTTGACTAATTGACTGTTAGCACTTCTGAAAAGTTTGAGCATCTACATTTCCATGGCAACGGAGCCAACTAAGTCTACTGATGAGGACTGTGTAATGCGGTCAAAAGCTCCAGACATAGCTTGTAAGCAGACCTCGAGTTGAGATGGTTTTCTTTTGTAACTATTTCGCTGTAACTACACACGATAATACAAAGTATGGACTCTATGTGTAATCTTACATTTTGGGAAAAGACTTGGATACGTTTGATTCTGACACCAGGTTTCCTGTCATCATCATTGGTATCCCTATTCACTCCTGTCACTCAGTACATTTCTACTGAAAGATGATAATCATCAGTATTGCATCATTTCAGCGAGCCCTCATCATAACCTTAAAAGTAACCATTTGAATGTGAACAATAAAAAAAAACTGGATGAGTGCTGCGGTCACTTCTGCCTTGAAGGGAAACTGAGGCGGCCCTCCACTAGAGGGCGTGCTCGGCCCGGGTGTTGCATTGTTTTGTTGCATATAAAACGGTTGTGTCTGCATGGCCTCTGTACAGTATAGGCTCAGTCGGTGCCACAAATGTTGTTTTGAAAGTGGATCACATACGACGTTGGCAATGTGATAAGTCTCTGATTTAGACGTGTGATATGAAAAACGGGACAGAGAGGAGGCTTACGGTGAAGTCACGATGAGGCAAAGAAGGGCACGCTTTGGTGACAATGAAGGACGGAGGATACGGACACAGAGGGAGAGATTCATGAATATGATGGGAGGGACAGAAAGATGAATCAGTGAACATCATGACTGAAGCAGGGAGGACCACTGAGACAGATAAACACAGCGTCCGTCATAAAGCCTGAACTCCCATGATTTTGGAAACTCGAACAGTAAAAAGGAACAAAAAAAATTGAACAGATCCAAACTGACATTGAAAAATAGTCAATATATATATAAAAACACAAGAATAGCAGAAACAGAATAGTAACTTTTTCTAAGTCTTGACTGTGTTGTGAGTAAAGGACTGTGGTTCTTTGATTGTCCCTGTAAAGTGTTGGCTTCCTTCACTGCTTTGCATCTTATCAGATAAGAGTCCAGCAATGGTTGTGTAAACAAAACCCAAAAGAGGGGGAACAAAATCTGCAAGTGTGCGTCCACGTGATTGGCTGTGCACGACTCTACTTCCTCTCCCGTTCATCCTGTGACTGGCCCGTCGGCCCAGTAGGAGCTCCGATCGGCTGCTTAGCCCCCTTAGCCATCAGACCGCCATGTTTGGTGCGCCTCGACTTCCTCTGAGACGACCAGTAGGAGTTCACAGTTCTTCCCTCGCAGCTGCTGGCGGAGAAACTTCCTGAGATGTGGCAAAGTAAACAGAACAAAGCACAGCCACGTTTATGATGATGGAAAGCAACATGAGCAACTCTTTTATGTCAATTTGGATAAAGGCAGGCAAACCAGACAACACACAGGGTCACATCTTTCAATGGCAGACCTGATTTAAAGCTGCCAGCTCATCTTTTGGCCACTTAGGGGCAGCAGAAGCACAACATTAGGCGTTAAATGCTCCACTATGTTCACCAGCTAGACGTGAACTATACCTGTTTGGTGGGCAGATAGCATGCAGTGGAATTATTCTATATATAAACAGGTGTCACGTTTAATGAGAGTGGAGAAACTAAAACAATGAGCTAAAAATGCTCATGCAGTGTAGAGCAGAGGACTGTACCGTCTGCCTCTAGTGATAGTTTAGTGATATTATTATGAAATAGGCGTAGGGTTGTGTGAGTCACAGGCAAAACAAGATGGTGAGTTTTTGTTTTGGGATTATGTTTTCAGACCCAGAACAGCGCTGTGAAACTGGTGCTTGGCATCTACAAACAACAGTAAGGGATAAAATTAAGATACCATCAGCTGTTACTGGCAAAATAAATGCTGACAGGATGATCAAGACCCCAAAGTGAAAGAGGAAGTCATTTCCTGTATATATCCGTTTTTGGGAAACACACCTCTTAAAAAGGGACTGTAACGACTGTAATGCAGCATGTGTTGCTCTAGCTTATGTCTAACAGATAGCAGCCTTTCTCTGATTTGCTCTCCTCTCCTCCACGTTGTCAGAGCTGTAATGATTTGCGCTGCAGCGAATGCAAACTCAACACTTCCTGCTGCTGCTTCACAGTAAAAAGTCTTCGAGCTGTGAACAAATTCAAGGCTTTTACTGTGAAACAACTGCAGAAAGTGTTAATTAAGTCACAGAGGTTAGTAAACCGCTGAATATCAAGTTTCACGGCAAACTGGCCAATACTTTAGGTAAGAGATAATGTGCAGTGAGACGCTCATTACTGCAAAACAAATCCTGCTAGGGTGATGCAGGCCCCCGACACGAAGCCTCTCTGGCACTATTATTCAAAATCACATCACAAAAATTCAACAACGCAATATCTGTGATCATAGCTGGCCAAGAAAGAACACACACTCATACACATCCTTTCACCTGAGCTCATCCGGGTCGCCGATGGGTTGAGGGCTCCGCAGCTTGGAGTCCAGGTTGTAGTAGACCCCTCCCACCTCTCTGACTCCTATCCAGTGCTGGCGTTTGAGCGGCAGCTGCAGAGGCCCCCAGCGCAGGTTGGATGGCACGTTCAGGATGAAGCCCGTCACGTTGCACAGCTCGATGCTGCCTACGTCCCTGGAGGAAGAGAGGTGACTTTTACTTTTTGTAAACTTCTCTTTTGTGTTGAAGCAGCAAGACGGCCAGAAAACATTACGGAGAAATGGGCGATGAAACAAATGTATCATGCTGCAATTTATTATAGTAGTAAATGTCATCTATATACGATGTAGGGTCAAATGCTTTGACAGTTCCTTATTCTATTAAATACAGTTTGTATAACCTCACTTACATGGCCATTGACCATTTTCTCTAGCACACTACGAGTGTAAGATTCACTTTAGACTACTGCCTGTCTTTTAATTCCATGTGCTTGCTAAATAAGCTTTAATCTGTTTGACATCATTATCATAAGGGGAAAGAATCACAGGGTCACTGTGTGTGTGATACATTGCCCACACTAACCACAGGAGCACAATGATAGCAACACATTAAAAAAAAAATCATCTACAATACATCATGACATTGATGTGGCTGGAAATTAAGCGGCAGGAGTTTTTGTCAGTTATTATAGAAGACCCATCAAATGTCCAAAAGCCATAAACTGGCTGTTTCAACATTTGATGGCTGAACTGCCACAAATGTAAACAAGTAAAAGACACGGGTGACTATTTACAATGACAAAAATGTGAAAGCTTTAAATGATTTAGGCTCAGTCACCACTGTTACATCAATCAGCAACAGACACAAGCATTGTTGTTTTTATCACCAGATTAAGAGTAACTATGATTTTGTTTTAGTCAAGACAAGGAAACAGGAATATGGCTTGCCTGATGGCATTATTTAACCGCAAGTTAAAAGCAAGTTAACGGCTGCTGTTGTTGTCAACAGTCACGTAAGACTGTTAATGAGGGGAAACAGGAACGCTGATAAAAACGCTCCCTTAGCCTTTGTCGACTGATGGAGCTGCTGACTAATCAAAGAGGTCATTCAAGGCCCTGCTGATTAGGTGGCTGAGGCGCAGAGGGGGGGGACACAGGGAGCCTCTTTACAACATTTACATTACGTTTGTATTCTAGGAGTCCTAAGTGGATCACCCTGTACTGCAGGCGGCACAGCTAATATAGCAGTTTGATTTTTTTGTTCACCACCATGTGTATTCAGGGAAGATAAAAAGGCAACAAAAGAAGCAAGCCAGATGGGATAAAGACTACTTTTGGGGGGGGTGGGGGGGTTCGGCACCGTCTGTCTGACCCTCATATTGACCATTTAGGGAAACAACAAGGACGGCAGATAAAAGCTGTACTGCAGCCACAACACAAGCCACTAAGGTGAACAAGGGTGAAAAGAAAGGGTTACTGTCCTTTATCTTCCTTATGTTTGCTAGTGCAAGAATAAAATCAGGATGAATCTTTTCAGCACCTGCCCTACATACCTTCTTTTATCCCACCAAACTGCCTCAAACCCTCGGGTCTGCAGGGCCGCCATAATAACATTTACATCATAGTTCCCATTACCCAGCATGCTCTTCTTGTGAGGCGTCACCAGAGTGCTGGGAGAAAGCCTGCAACAAGTTGACAATAGAGATTAACACATAATCCACAACATTTCGTGTACGCAGGCTAAATTTTGGTGAACCGGCATTCCCACCTCTGGTATATTTCCTGCAAGGTGTCTTTACTGAAGGCCGTCCCGTCCTGGAAGACGTTGTTGAGCGCGTGCAGGGCGCACAGCTCCCTCCGCTGCTTCTCGTGATAGATGGCCGGAGGTGTCAGAGGGGGTTGAGGAGGCAGTGGGGGTGTGAGGGAGGAAGAGGAGAATGAGAGATCCTGCTGCTGCTGCTGCTGTTGAGAGTCCGTGGGATCCCTGCACCTCCTCTCCTCCGCTCCCACCACCACCACCTCCCCTCCTCCTCCTCCTCCTCCTTTCTGCTTGCTGACCTTCCAGCGCATGCAGCCCAGCTCTTGCAAGCCGCCTCGTCCCTTCCCCTTCCACTCACCGGCTGGATACGGAGCGCTCCCCATCGCTGGACGTTCACCACCGCCGCCGCCGCCACCACCTCCTCCAGCTCCACCACTACCTCCACAACTACTACCTTCAGGACGCTACAACACCATCATGACAACCATTGCCATAGCAACCTCTCAGCCGGCTGGAAGAGAGGAGCTTGTGTGTCTCTGTGTATGGTCGAGGGGGAGGTGGGGGTTGCAAGGTAAATGAGACCTGTGGCTGTTTTACAGAGCAACACCTGCTCTCTCTAGAGGATGGATGAGGAGAAAGGTCAACAGGAGGGAGGGGGCAAAAACTGGAACTCAAGACGGGATTGCCAGCAAACAAAGAAAGCCCAGATGCTCCTCAGCAAAAGATAACTCCTCCAAGAACACCACAGCGGTGTCGTCAATCAAATTGCCGCTGCTGTCTGTGCGTTTCCACTTCCTCCATCTTCTGTGACTGTGATGACAGCTCTTTCCATCCAGTCGCCGAGCCTATAGCTCCCCAGTTCTTTCCATCACCAGGCTGCAGATCATAAAGCCTCACTTCCACTGGAACAGAAACAACAGCGATGGCTACCTGGAAAAGAAAGACAGAAAGAAAAGCTTAGTTTTCATTGTCTACTTTGGCTGTTCATCTCTAACTCATATTCATATAACTATAAATAACTATAAATAGTCATATAACATCACAAAGATGGTCACTAATTCCCACCACAAGTTCACAGATGACATCTTAGAACTGCTTACTTTCTCTGAACAACAGCCAAACACCATAAAACAACACTTTGAAGCAGGGCTGGTGTTGTTGCTGGTGGTGGTGGTGATGGATAGCTGAGAAAACATTAGAAGTTGCTACAACCTCCTCTTGGTCAGCAGAGCCCCAAATGAGAAGAAGGTAAACATTTCCAGCAGCTTGGATAGAGGAAGCAGGCTGTTCAGTAAGCTAGCAAAATATGACCGAACCAGCCCCGTACAGAACAAGACGCTCACAGCAGAGAGCTTACAGTCCACTCCGGAGGCACAGCCGCTGTTTTACTCTGAAACCATACGTGTCCAGATGAAATTAATCCATGATAGTAACAGATATCAGGCGTTAATCTTCTGGTTGCTCTACGTGACTCCGTGTCCACAGCAAACACAACCTCAACGCTTCCTTTAACGTCTCCTAACTTCATTTCCTCCACCACACCACTTACCTGGACGCTTCCTGCCGCTGGTGTCACAGCTGGACTATCACAAACCGGCCTAAAAACTCATTATACTCTCTCCTGTTTAGCTAAAAAGTGTCCAGCCCTTTGTCTTTGTCAGTTTTTCCCTGCTGTGGCTCTCTCCCTCTCTGTCTGTCTCTCTCTCTCTCTCCGTCCGTGCAGACGCGGACATGCGCAGTAGCGTCTGTCACCGCCTGCGTCAGTGCACAGAGGAGCAGCAGCAGTCCCTCCGAGGGCCTGCGAAACCCTTTCATTTCCACTTTACCCTGACTGGGCATGGTTAAAATGGATTAAAAAACACATGCGTTCACTATGCTTAATATCCTGTTTGTAGCAGCGATGTACAAGTAATTAAAAAAAAGTGTCCTGACTTTTAGGTCAGAAGTTAATGCACAGGATTAAAGGTCCCATATTATGAAAAGTTATTTCACAACATAAATATGTGTCCCTAGTGTGCCTACAGATCAAGCTATGAGTAAAGATGGTCCTCTCTCTTTTTATTCTCCTCCATCTTTCAGTAGTAGGGCTCCCCTTATGATGTCACAAGGGGATTTGTTGATCATGTGACCTCCTCCAGCCCTTCAGCAGGCCAACTCATGGATGCAAAAAGAGAATTAGAAACAGTGTTGGAGGAGGGGCTCCGGTCACTCTTATGAAAGTTGCTCAGTGGCTCATGAAGTCTAAAGAGTTTGACTTCCCGGGCTTAATTATTCATGTGTTCTCATCTGGGAATGTCTGCTGTACTGTGAGTGTTGGTTTGTGTCTATTGTTGGATGTGTGTTTTGCAGCTACTTTCATGCCCTTTTAAGTTGCCCCTTGGTGACAAATAAAGTATTCTGAATCTAAATCTGAATCTGAATCTGAATAAAAGCACTTGGATCTTCCACATTATTGGGCACATACAGCAGGCAGACAAGTGTCTTGGGTCTGCCGAGCTAGCTAGCCCTCTGCTATAATGAATGGGGATAAAATATCTGGCGGCTCTAAGTCTTTTTGGGCCTAATGGCATCATGTGACGGACATCATTGTTGTAATTCCACGGTTTGGACACTATGTCAAATTGGCATCAAAGCTTAGCGCACTTCCTGGTGGATCAACTGTCCTTGCCCACTGAAAACCCAGTGAATCCACCTCGCTGTCCGACATTGTTTATCCTCACTAAAACCAGCTCCTGGAGACAAAAAGATTTGGAGCGAAGCAGCAGATTCTTCAGTTCTTCTAAAACAGGGCGTTCAGACAGAGGCTGAAAACAGCTGCAGCAGCCACGTCTGGTCACGGCTGGTTATTGAACGTTAAACCATGTAAAGTTGTTCTAGTTGAAACTCCACATACAAGCATTAACTTGAAAATGAGCAGGATATGAGACCTTTAACAAGAACAACCTTAGTTTGCTCTCTGAATGCTTAAAGTAGCTATAACATAATCATTATGTTTTTAATGTTAACAGTGGATCCAGAGATAATTGTCTAAGATCTATGGTGCTTTTAAGCCTCTTTTAGCTCATTGTTTGACTTAACTTCACTGTTTTGATTCACCTGATGTGGAAACAAAAGCTGCTATCAGGGTGTACTTTGCATAATGATGACATTGCTAGTGGTCTTTTTTTAATCGCCTTTATCAAAACAATGTGACACAATGAATTGTTTCAGCCCTTGGTTTGTTTGTTTGGCTAATCTGTAAATGGATACAGGAATTGTTTCTGTTGAATTTTTGATATCTTGAGAGCAGATCAAACACTAGTTAAGTACCACCAGTAAACACAGGAGTAAAATCAACAGGGCTGCAAGTTTAAAGCTGCATTTGGCAATTTTTGACCACTAGAGGGCACAACAAACTCTGTCAGTCTTAAGTTTATCAAGTTTCTATGGCTAAAGTGTTGAGTAGACAAGAAGACACATCATTAGCCCTATAATTTGATGTTTTCGGGCCATCTGAAGAATATTATTCACAATAAAGATAAAGATAAGCGCTGAAGGTGGCTAAAAGCTGTACAAATTGGCAGAGGTTTGTATTAATTTTCAGCATTTTAAATTAGAGGATTTATTTGATTCAGTGTGAATATTAGAAATATTAAAAACTGGTTGTGTGTTTTAGAGCTGAAGGGGAATGCCAAGCTTTTCAGAAGATGTTTTTCAGCCAAACAGATCCAGTACAAGTCCAGTGTTTACCGATTACATCCTGTTTTCCCCTCAGTTCTTTAGAATTAGTTTACTGAACAGTAACAAGGTACCAAAAAGCGACTCTGAATATTGGATAGATATTGGAGCTAAATGTTGGATTTTGGACCACTTTGTCAACTTAAAATATGGACAATCTCAATTCTAGTTAGTAAATCAAAGTGGGTTTACACTGCACTACAATGATCACATAATTGCAGAATACAGACAATTAGAAATACAAAACAGAGGCATTAAAATTTCACAATTAATGAAAGCTAGACTGTTATTATTAAATAATACATCAACTTGTCACTGTTGCCAATCATTTTTATGATCACAGCTACATTAATACAGTCTGTCAAATTTGAAATTACGTGTAAGCTTGCTCCTATTGAAGTAATTGTAATTCTTTTGATCTAAATGCTGCTGTGGAGGCTTCTGGAGAAAGCACAGTGTACACTGAGCAACACTGCTGAACTCTAGTCCAGTATGACTTCAGTTTATTTTCCCTGGTCATCTTTAAAGTTTGATACCTCTTATGAATTATAGAGGATAAGGGAGGGCTACGCACTGGAGCAGAGTAAGAAAACATGAGGCACAGGCCCATACGAAAGAATAAACAGACATCGAAGAATTACAATGCATCAGAATAGGGAAAATTAAGTGTGTGTGTGTGAGTGTGATATCTAACCGAAAGCATCTGTGGCATGTTGAAAACCAAAAGGCGGCCAGTGGTAGTAAATTCATTTGGACAGTGTTAGACCAGCAGAGTGACAAAAATACCTCAGGCAAAGAATCATGCTCTCACTCAGACTCAAAATTGTATGCTTTACACTTGAATGAATCTTGCCTCCTTGTGTTTTTTTGGTCCCAACATCTCTGTCACACACACTAGCAACACCATCTCTCCTTCTCCCTCTCTTATTTACTGTCCCAGTTTTCCAGCCAGTGCAGAGGCCATGTCAGCGAGTAGCTCCTCCCTGATGCGCTCCTCCCTCCTCTGCAGCTCGTGGACGAAATGCCCCCTCACTGTCTTCATCTCCATCACACGCCCCACCAGCTGCCTACACGTCGCCCTCTGCTCCTCTGGGGGGCAGTCGGGCCTGTTTTCCACCAGCTCTGGCCTCTGGTTGCATAGAGACAGAGCCCTTCTCAAACTCCCAGCGTCCACATCCAGCAGATGATCAACAGTACACCGTCGACCCAGGCAGTCCGCATGGGTGAGCACTGGGATGATGTTCTCTACGACTCCGTCTCCAAACAGTTCAAGGGTGGCCCGGATCGCCTGGGCTGCATCCTGGTCGATCCCCATGCTGGATCCTGGAGCTCGGATCACCAGCAGGAAGGCGTGTGGTCCAGGACTGGCGAGCTGAAGGCTCCTCAGGGCTTCCCTGGCTCTCTTGTTCTTCCCCAATGAGGGCCCCAAAAGATCTGGGGTGTCAATCACTGTAAGCTCTCTACCATCCAGTAATGCCCTTCTCTTTGTGCTCTCCATCAAGGCACCCATGGGTGTCCTTGTCTCACTGTCACCCAACAAAGTATCTGCCAAGGAGGTCCGTCCTCCACCGGTGGGCCCCAGGAGGATCATCCTCAGGCCTGGTTTGTTAGGACTGTTGCTCTCTGACTCCAGTGCTCCATCTCTGGATGACCCTGCAGAGGTGTTGATGAGATAAATAATAAGACAGTCTGCAGAGGAGCTGTGATTCTCAGCCCAAAAGCAGCAGTGAGTGGATTTTCTGTTTTAAATATCTTAAATTAAGATGAACTGACCTGAGATTGCTTTAATGACAGCAACCAGCCACTTGAACCTGGAGGAAAATGCTAATGGAAGAGCAGATTATAAATCAGTCGGTTTAACTGTTAATTACAGGCCTATAAACTGAAATAGCTACACTCCCTTCAGATACTAAATTGCTGTCAAGAGTCTGCTGAACATCTGAGTCACCTCCTATCCAAACTCAGATTGTAAACTTCCACTGACCTGTTTAGCTTCACTTAAAAAGTAGCACACAGTGAAAAGTAAACAACCTCCAACAAAAATGGCAGCACTCACCTGTGACAAACTGCCAAACCCGAGACAGACATTTGAACAGGGTCTGGATCACTGAAACATAAACATGAATTGAAAAATTAGCACATGACTTTTGATAAATTCATACTGTAGGTGACAAAAATGAGGGATGTGTATTTTGTACCACGAAGGGTTCCCACCAGGCGGCTCACCCAGCTCCACAGAGTCGACAGACCTGAGGCAGAAACATCCATTCATGCTGGTTAGAATCAGGCTGTGAAAGGGAGCACAAAGTGACCTCTGACCTCTGGTGTGTCACTCGAACCAAACTCACCAGATAGAGAGCAGAACAGACGAATCGGCCACCGGATCAGAGCAGGGAGCGCTGCAGGGGAAACAGAATACTATCACTATTACAGCAGGGCCCATAATAATGATTTGGTGGTTTATACAGAAGTGCACCATGCGAGCATTGTTTTTTTTTTAAATATCATAAGGCCCATATTGATCAGTTAGTACAGTTAGTCCCCCACAAAACTAGACCATTATTTGCTGATGAAGCAGCGCCTCTATTCAAACTTAGGTGAATCTTCTGATTAGAGGCATTCAAGTTCAGATCTTGCAAAGATCCTCAACTGAGCATATTTTAGTAATTCAGTAAACCACCAGAAAATTTTAACGAGTTTATATTTCGTAATGATTTCCATATAAAACCTTTAATCATATACAGTTTGCATTAAAATATTGAAAAATTAGATTTCTCATTATACAGATCCTTTCAATGCCAATTTAGCTTGCTTAACTTGTTCCTCCAATACTAAAAATCTGGAGAGCTGCACTTGGGTTAAAAAGCCTAATACCTACTACTGAATTTAATACCTTCTGTGGTCTTCACTAACTCTATAGTCTGTTTTTGGGAGCTTCTTGAGAAAAAAAACTCTAAGGTATAAGGCTGGCATTATTCTGTATTTTTCTTATTGTCAACAAGTTACAGGAAAAGACCAAAACCAAAAATGCGTTTAGTCTTTCTCTCAAGGATTTCTTTTTTTCCTTCTTGTTGAGGCACTCAGGCACAAGCCATTTTATTCCTGTTGAAAATGTAAAAAAGGTCTCAAATATCGTAAAACAGCTGGGCATTGCAGTTTTCAGCAGATGCTACTCAAAAAGGAGTTAATTTTGCATTTGAGAACTACTTTTAGCAGTGGATTAACACACATTTGGTGCAGCAGGTCAGCAGCAGGCTGCAGTATGTGGGATTAACTCTGTATAAACTGCAGCACCTGGTTCACTGTCAAGTTATGGCTCTTGTGTTTTTCCAACAATGGAGGTCTATGGCTCAGAGGAATCCAGCCACACAGGCATTACCTGTTGGTAAGATTAATTCATTGTTGCTTTTGGTCTTTTCATAGGATTTGTTGACAACAAGAAAAGCATCTCCTGCTTTACTCTGTTTGTGTAAGAAGATTTAAGATTCAAGACCTTATTTGTCACATACACAGTTATACACAGTATAATCAATGAGGGATAAAAAAAAAAAAGCTAAAAGCGGATTTCTGATAAATTCAAGCAAGTTTAATCTGTTTTACATTTTCTGTGCTTCCTAGACTCACTATCTCTGAAGAGGACAAGTCAGGGAAACAATGTGGCTTATAAATAAAAGGAACTTTGTTTTTCTGCATTATTATGAATGTGTGTGTCAGTGAGTGACTGACTCTGTGAGAATCTGTAGAGAAGATACCCCACCACAGTAAAAGCTCCCATCTGGACGCTGTTGCTGCTCTGCCACCAGCCTAGACGGGGAGGGGAGGGAGGACAGAATGACATAAGTGCTGCAGTGTTGTACACAACTTATCATGGGGTTTACCTTTCACCCAAATGTGAAATACTCTGAATCTCAGGAAACCCCTATTGTTGAATGCAGGGCTTTGTGTATGTGCGTGTAGGTATGTCGAGGTTTATATTCTAAGTAAAAGCATTCATTTTATTGTAGAAACTTTAGCTCAGTTTCAATTATGGCAGTTACTGTATTTCATTTTCTCAAGTTCTAAAAACTGGAAGGGAACAAGCTCTTGATTGCTGATATTTATTTTAAAAAATGAACCCGCACATCAAACTATTTTGCTGCTAACCCGACATCATAGACTATTCCCAGGATGTGGTTTTTGCTGCCACAAACTGTATTAAAAATAGCATCAAGTGAGTAATGACAATTTTATTAAGTTCCTCTCTAAATTCTATTGTCATATTGACATCTTCATAATGAAAAGTCAATCTCACCTGTAACAGCATCCTCCTTTTCACACTGACACTCCATTTCACTGTAGTTGACAGACCTCCTGCCAGTGTGGAAGTACTGAGAAGATGTGACTGCACTTCCGCTCAGGACTTTCAATATAAAAGCCCTAAAAGTTCAAGATGACACCCAGCTTGACAAATGTCTGCTTTGTAGATGTGATTATACAATTAGGAATATTATCAGGGTTAAATCTATCATTACAGCAAAAACATTTCAACAACATGCCACAGTCAATTCAGACCAGGGAAAGACTTCATAATCAATCAGCTGCTTGTTTTCAACATAGAGCAAAGTTTCAACACACCAGTACAGAACACAAACCATTAACATATACAAGGTTGTTAAAAAGTCTATTTTAACCCATATTAATGGAAAAATGTTCCTAAAGCTCCTTTACCTGGTGTGTAGTCTCCCCCAGGAATACCATCCACTTTCAGTCTGTTAAAACGTGACGCAACTCACAGATGTGATTTCTTCTTCCTGCTGTTGTGCGGAAACATTTTCCTGTGCTGGCCTGCCCTCAACAGGAACACTGCTATTTCATTGTGCTGCACAGTGAAAAGGTGCAGGTATGGTGATAATGCTGTGGTTTTACTTTAGTTGGACACACCTTTCTTTCCTACAGGAAGAACTGGAAATGCTGCTTAAGATGTACAGAATACTGACTCCCGCAGGTATTAAAATGAAGCGCACTAACGCAGGGCTGTAAAATGTTGTTTATTGCTTTATTAATGCAAATGCGAGATTATGAACAAGTGTAATTTTTTACAGTGTTTTTATGACAGTTTTTACTGTACAGTGTATTCCAGTGCGCACAAGACTCTTACAAATTTGTAACCTATATAAGCCAGTTGGAGAGTTCTTGATAAAAATAAAATGACTTGTGTTGTTTTTTTTTTGTGACATTTAAACATTTTTTCCTGTAATGTCGGACTGACACACCGTCTGCAGGCGTCAGCACTCCTCATGGGCCCAGCTGGGCAACAATAGCATCTATCAGCTCCTGCTTCTTGGTCCCCGTGGTCCGAATCCCAAACTTCTTACAGGCCTCCTTCAACACGGGCACGGTCAGCTTTCCCAGGGTGCCGTTCTGCATGTGGGCCTTCAGCTCGTCCTCTGGGATATCCACTTTGGGCTTCTTCTCACCTCCACCTCCGGTATCAGCTGCAAGTTCATTCATGGAGAAAACATTCAGTGGAGAGAATAAGCAGATTTTTACTGTATCATAGAACAGAATGACCACAGCAGCCAATGGTGGATTTCAAAACCTTCAGTTCTGATCATACTGGACTGTATTATGGCTCCATCATGTAAAAACAACAATAATACAGTAAAAGGCTATTGCCTTATTTCTGTTATGACTCCAGCTCTGACCTGCTTTGCGTTTGGCAGCTGATTTGCTCTCAGGGTTATAGTTGGCTGGGTAGACCAGATCTTTAAACTCTTGAATCAAGGGACCCAGACGGTGGTCGATCTGGTCCACCTTTGGCACTGAGAGAGAAAAAGAGAGACAGTGAGGTACACACAGTGCTAGATAAAGGCAAAAGATGCGCTTGTACCAGCTACGAGAGGAAACAGGATCTCTGAATGCTTGTCTGGCTCTTACTGATGAGGTCCTCTGTGTCCTCTGGAGCAATCATATCCAGAGCCAACGCCTCCAAGTTCCTGTAATGCTGCTGGATGACCGGATTCTCAAAAGCATCATTCCTGCATAACATCACAAACAATAGAAATATGTCACAGAAAGGAACCACCTGAATGTCGCTGTTATGAGCTAAGATCACACTTGCCAATTGTAATTTTGTCACCGCAAAGTTACCTGTATTTGAAGCGCAGCTTGGAGACGATCTCTTTCATCTTGTTCACCTGTATTTGTGAAGCCACAGGGCTCTGGGGAGGATCCAGAGTCCGCAGGTCATCAGCGTATGGCAGGTGGATGATGTTGAAACCTGATACAGGCAAGAAAAATGACCATAAAGTTTGAATAACTCATTTTGAATTACTTTTGAACGACTCATACTCTAATATAGCTGCCTATTTTAGCCACCTACAGAAAAGCCCATCTTGTTTTCTCTCACTCACTTCTCTTAAAGGTCGCTAGGCTCTATTGACAAAAAAAACGATAATTTTACCAGGTAGAACATTGGAGCAAAAAGAAAGCGAGAACGGCTTCAGTTCCCTGTTGGACGGGGCTGTCTGATGCAAGGTAAGGTGGTGTAAATATTCTAAACATTGTGTACACTTAAACTGATTTTAAAAGGTGGCTAAAATACACTTTGCTTCTGCCCCCGTCCACATCAATTATCTTTCATTCCTGGACTCCTGTCTGCTTCTCCAAACTGGTCACATGCTGACCACAATCTACTGCAAGGAATACACGAACAATGGATAAGTACCCAATACAACCACTTCAGACAATTAAAAACCATCCCTTTAAGTGTGGGACTCTTGTGTTACCTGGTGGTGTGATCTGTACTCTCCCCTCGTCGACCTCCTCTTTCTGAGGCACTAGGGCAACAAATCGAGGCGGGTAGTTTCGGCGTGAGACGCAGCGGCACAGAGCGAACACGTTCCTCTCGTTACACTTTGTCATCAAGGCGGAGAACAGACACGCGCTGCCTGAGGGAGAAAACACAGGATTAGAGCGCGGCCAAGCATCACTCAGTGTTTGTTGTTTTTACTTAATAATTACTTAAATGATTCAACTATTATCAAAGTTATTTTTCTGTCGATTAACCAATCAACTAACTGATCAGTTCAGCTGCAATCATCACATTTCCTACCTTTCACCTCGCCCTCCTCAGGATAGAGGAAAACAGCGGGTCGGATATGGTGGTGACGTTTGAGCCTCTCCATGGGCTTGAATCCGATCAGAAACAGTCCAGGATCCTCAAACCTCTTCATGAAGTCCACCTCGTCTTTCTCCATCACAATCTGTTTCTTACCGTAGACCTACATCAAGACACACAACAGCGATTAAAACAGTCCATTTTATGGTCTATTACCCCCCATTCAAACAGAGCGGAATTCTGAATTTCGTTAAAACCTAACTTACAGTTCATATGGTGTAGATATCAGTTCAAATCTTTCAGAAAATACACTTCTATGAAGCCAAAGTGAGCATATATTAGGTCTGCTCTTACCTGGGCTTTCTTAATCTCACTGGGCAGCAGCAGGCTGCCAGTCTGGGTGTGGAAGGTTCGGGTTTTGCTGCGGACTGGCTCGTTGGTTTCCCTGTAAAGTCTGATTGAACCTGGTTTCCGAGCTGCCACAGCAGTTGCATACATTCCCACAGCTATGTTTACGCCCTCACCAAGACACAGGTTTAACCTGTAGATGGCAGAGAGGAAAGGAGGTAGTTGCGTGCTTGAAAAGACACAAAGATGGACCACAAATACGAAATACAGCGAAACACAGAGCAGTGACTAAAAAAGGGAATAGGGAAGAGACTAATCTGTGGGAAGCAGGGCAGAAGAATATTTTTCATCAGTCTGGAAATGGAAACATGTGACTTATCTCTACCTGGCAATGGTCCTCTTCTTCTGCTCCTTGGCCCGCACCCTCTTCTGGAGGTCCTCCAATTTGTCACAAGGCTCCAGCTGGAGCCCCAACTCGCTCTCATCCTCAGGTGGACTTATAATGTCACGAAAGAAGGGCGAGACATCGAAGCCTCCCGGTTTCATCAGATGCATTAAATCAATGATGACACCTAAGAGAGAGGGGACAAGTCAAATGAGTCCATGGCATCCAGACTTGGTGTTTTAAAGCTGCCATGTTAGCTTTTTAGAGGGATACTTTGCTGATTTTTAATAACAGACAACAGCTTTATGGTGTTAGGTATAGCACATACAACAGAGAGGTTATACATTTAAAATACTGGCTGGGTTCATAAACACAAACCTCTCTGTGTGCAGCTTACTGCTATAAAGTCACAGGCTTTCTGTGAAAGCTGAAATTTGCAGGTAAAGTTTCCACAACCAGCTTTAAGCTTTAATCCAAAACAGTTTTACAGGTTTCCATGAAAGAAGAGCAGCCTTTGCTTCAGACATACCTGTCTCTTTGAGGTCACTGGACTTGGTGCGAGCCTGTCGGTCCTTCACACTGTCGCCCCCGTGTGGTTCGTCTCTGCAGGTGAAGATCATGAGCCGCTTGTGCGACAGGCGTAGCTTAATGTCACTGTAGAGGTTGGCGCAGCACCACAGGGCGTCCCCCAGGGACGTCTCCCCACTGCCCATGGTCTCTGCCGCTAGCTGGGCACCTTTCTCCCCCCGCAGAGCTTCCACATCCTGCACTCGCTTTGCACCTGCGGAACGAAAAGGAGCAGACAGACAACTGTAAGAGGACAGGTGAGGATTTGGGCGAATGAATATGGGTGCAAGAAAGACATGTTTAGTCATTTTAAACATTATCTGAAGGGGAAAAAAGACAACTCAGATTCTGATGACGGGGTGTTTTTCTTTACCTGATTAACAGGCCTTTCTAACAGTACTGCATTGCATTTTTCTAGTGCTGCATGCACTAATAATAAATACCGATTAACTAAAATCATTCAATCGGTATTTCTAAATGCTGTTGGGTGTTTATGAAATAACATGTAATAACAACAAAACGTCACAAAGTTGATCTGACTACAATTGAGGCATGAAACCTGTGCACAAGGAATGTACCCACATTTGTCTCTGCTGCAAAAAAACAACATTATAGTTGAAGTGAAACTGCGGCGTCTTACCGGGTTCATCAAGGTCGTGGTACACGTAGACATGCTTGAATGAGTTCCTGGGATTTTTACTCTGCTCTGTGCCGTAGAAAACCAAGGCTACCAGGTCTCTGTAACTACTAATGATCTTACTGGTGTACACACTGCGCACAACCTACAAAGACAGACACAGACACTTATCATCAGAAGACATAGAAGCTGGATAATTACTTAATTCAATTTCCATACATTTACAGTGGTAATGATGCAAAAATGTTTATGTACAACAGAGACAAAGACAAAGAGACTAAGATAAGCTGTCCATCTTACCTGCATGGTCATGTCAAAGTTGGATGGCTGTCCATCTTCTCCTTTGATGAACATTTCCTTGGAGGCATCAACCAAGAAGACCAAACTGTCTCTCCCTGTGATCTTGTAATCTCCTAACGAAGGCAGAGAGGCTGATTTGTTTAATGCCATACTCCTGGTATTAGATACCAACTGGTAACATATTCAAACTCATGGGGGTAAATTACACTTCAGTGACTGTAGGTCATAACACTAAAATGCATGGCATCATCTCACCTCCAGATTGCTCTCCTTCCTCTTGCTCTTCCTCCTCATCCTCATTTCTGTAGAAGGCGTTCCACTCTGCCATTCTGCTTTTTGCTGTGACAAAACAACAGGAAACATAAAGTAGTTTGAATTCTGTAGTGAAATCTTATGTTTAAACTGTGCAGTACCACAACATTTTAGCTGGATTCAAACAATGGCATTTTTAGCAGAAGACATCTTGAACTTAAATTGTTAAATCCTCCATCTCTGGATAAATGGCACATCTTACTTCCTGTATTTTGTATTTGCATGAGTCATAACCTGGGCTAGTCCCGATCCAGGATCTAGCAATAGGCAGAGCTGCATGAAGAGAACTTGTGCTCAAATTACATTAACAGAACTGTGTTCCTGAGTTTAAATGATTGTGAGTGATAAAGTTAAAAAGCTGATGTACTGACATGCAGTGCTCATTCAAAGTCATCAGTAAATACATAGGGAATACAAATACAAGTGCGGTGCTAATTTAATCACACAATAACAGTGCATGGGTCAAATACAACAACTAGTAATGTTTGATAAAGATATCGTTAATGTTAACAGGGCAATGTTTAAGTTTGCTAGTTAGCTTAGCTTGGAAATAGCCACTATCAAATGGCATTTTGAAGTCACTTAGTCGACAAATATGTCCTTCTACTGATAAACACAACCTATATGCACTAAGCACAGAGAAGCAATGGTATCAGGAGATATTATGTTATTGTAGGAACATACAATCACTTACGGTGCTCTATAACCTCCTGCACTCAAGTCCAGACTAGTTTCAACAACTGGCGCGCTCAGGTACGTGAACGAGCACGCTGAACGTCGTACGGAAAGGCTCGTCGTCTATTGGACGCTTGTCTGCCAATCTAAGATTCTGACCAATCCTGGTGAAGTAGGCGGGATTAGTTTTCAGAGCGGCTCCACTCCGGAAGGGGCGTCCTCTCTCCATGCTAAAGCACTTGTTGTAACAGTGTGTTATTGTTACTGACACAGTGACACAGCATCAGCTGTCAGCACCCGGCGAACCCGGGTGTTAACTAGAAACATTATATTTTCTACCTTATTTATTACTTTTTCATTTTAAAAAGTGTTTAGCCTATGTTTCTACTCGTAATAGTTTAACAATAAACTTTTTGTCATAATTTGGTTTGCCGGCTACCACTGGGCTAAGCTAGCTAGTCCACCAACTCTTTGAGGACGTGAGTCAGCTAATTTAAGGGTTAACATTAGCTGCAATTGTCCTCTGGAAGCAGTCCCGTTGTGCCATCATGGAGGAAAGTGGCTCATACCCAGTGAAGCTGTACATTTACGACCTGTCCAGAGGCATGGCCCGCCAGCTGAGTCCTGCCATGCTAGGTGAGTTTCTACCTGTTGCTACCTGTTGGCAGGGGGAGTGCTCCCCAGGCCTGAGCTGTGACTTTATTTTCTGCCGAAGTGATGCGATACATGATGCATAAATGTAGCTGATATAAGTCTATTCTGATTTATTTCTTTTTTCTTTTTCTTTTTTATCATCACAGGGAGACAGCTTGATGGGATATGGTGAGTGCAGCTACTTACAGTCTTATTTTGTAGTCCTCTCAGTAAAGGTGCTGTCAGTTGTGGATAACTACTTGGCCTGGAATAAGATGTGTTGATGTCTTCTAGGCACACCGCTATTGTGGTCCATGGAAAGGAGTTCTTCTTTGTCGGAGAAGGCATCAACAATTGTTCACCTGTAAGAATTTCGCTTCATCGATTCCTCAAACACAAAGCACATACAATATTAGCTCCTTGCCACTTTTAGTACTGTACAGGAAAATGTACTGGTAATGTAATGGATCGTATATATAGTTTGGGACTAAGGTGTGTATGTGTGCTGTGTCATAGGGCGGCACTCCATTGGGTGAGCCTGACTCCATAGTGGATCTGGGTTCCACTGAGGTGCCTGAAGAGATCTTTATGGAGTACCTGATTTCACTTGGAGAGTCCACATACAGGTAAAAGCTCAGACTCGACACAGATTCAAATCTACCCTGGGGGTCAGGATGGGTAGGGATCAACGGAGGACCAGCAACAAACATGTTAGAGGCTACAATTTCCTTTATTCAGAAGGTCTTTCAATACATTATGAGACATCCTCACCATACCCCACATGATTAAATAAGTCATTTACAAGGGGAACAGTTAAAGAATACAAGCATCTGATAGACAAAAGCGAAAAAAGTGAAAAATCATTTATATTGAAAAATAAACTGTATCTCCAATTTCTAGATGGGAGGAACAAACAAAAAAGAAATGAGATGTTTCACACTTGCCAGTACTTGCTGTTATCTCTCCATCAAAATGTCCCTATCTTGTGTTTTCCTGCTACACACCCACCCCTCTCCACCCTGTCTGGCCCCTCTGTCTGCACTCTGAATTTATGTCTCCGTCTCCTCTCTTTCTCTCTCGTTCCCGTGCTGCACAGAGGTGACAAGTACAACCTGTTTGAGCACAACTGCAACGCTTTCAGCAACGACGTGGCTCAGTTCCTCACGGGCAAAAAGATCCCATCGTACATCACAGACCTTCCGTCTGAAGTGCTATCCACGTGAGTCAACTCGATTTAATGAGCCTCATAAAGCTCTTCTCAGATCACAAATGCTCTCCATATTAGCCTAATAGTTTGTATTAGTAGTTAATATGTAGAAATCTTGAAATCATAATCTATATTTAATACCCCAAAAGAAATTTTGTTGGTTGGTACTTTTCTTGTGAATAGCCGACCAAAACTAAAAGAAATGAAGTCCAACAAGACAAAAAAATACAGATACAGTCTGACATTTTCAAAGGCAATTTCAATTATCTGCAATATATACCAGTGTGGGGCCGTCTCTCAGAAAAGCAAAGGGTTTGTTGTCTGTTTGGCTCATTGTTTCTCTCCATTGTCCCTGAGACAAATCTATTGGATGCTACATTATGTCCTAAGAAAGGAGGTGCTGCTAAGCAAATGTTACATGCATGAACTGCATCACTTCACACCTGAGATATACTAAACATCCAGAATGATGTTGTCTTTTTCCTTTGATCGGTTCCACTGATTCTTCCACTGAAAAAACAATTTCATCGCCACGCATTGCAACATTAATCAGATATTGATATTACAAACAGTCCTTCACAACAGTATTGAAGTAATAATGAAATGTTGTTTCTGTGTGTGCCATATTCGCTGTTGAAAGACTGTGGTCTTAGACCTTCTTTAGGCCTTTTGATTTCTGTGTAATTGAACCGCCTGGCTGTGTTTCCTCTTTAGGCCTTTTGGCCAAGCTCTCCGTCCCTTACTGGATTCCCTCGTCATAAATCCTGGAGGCAACAACATAGCTGGACAGCGATAGACTGGGCTGGGCACATCAGAGGACACTTTCACTTAAGGGTTTGGGTGAGAGTGGGACGATCTCTGCCCTGTGGTTGACAGGTTGAGATTCGCTATAAGTCACTTTTCCAGCCAACCAGCCATCATTTGGACCACTATCCAGTTTCTGCTACAAGTTTGTGGGTCTTTATCGAGTGAGAGTGCCTCTTCTGGTTTAATCAACTCATTACATATCCCCTAGATTTACATTTTAAATTATCATCTTGGTTGTTATTATTATTATTATTATTTAGAGGTTGAATTCATCCATTTCCATATTTGTACTCTTGAGGGGCTTTGAATATGCATATATGAAGATACACTTCCTTTACTAATTATTAGTAAATGTTAAAATTGTACAATGATACAATAACCAGGACAGATTTTATTTTTTTAACCATATAGCCTAAATCTGGGCTTCTGAGTTCTGAGCCTCTCCTTATAATCAGGGATGCTGTTTATTACAGTTTATCACAGTTCTCCTCATATTTGGGAAGTGGTGCTTCATTCTTTTAATGTGTGTTAAAGTCTAATCCACTAAATGTGTTACATTAATAACTAAATTCTTCAAATCCACCTGGATCTGTGTCAAATTACACATAATAGTACTTACTGAACCATTCTCCTTATCACTCTTCTTTTTATAGTGTCATTTTCTGTTTTTCTGCACTGCAAGGCCACAAGGCCAGAGTAAATGGAAGTTAAAAAGAAGAAAACAGTTCTGCTGGGCGTCCTTTGTATTGAATGTTGTAGAAAATGCAGTTTGACCAAATCTAAGGAGTCAGTGCACACATGTGTTGAAATACAGCACAGGACCAATCATCCGCATGCTTCAGCCGCTTCACCTGCCAAGACTTTGTTCAGTTTCTGAAGACACACTGTTAAATATCCAGAAGTTAAATATTGAAGTCTAGTTTGTAGCGAAGCCAGGAATGGTAAATAATACCTACAGCAGGTGTTAGGACAACTTACCTGCATTACTGCAGGACCATTAATCGTCCTCCTTAAAGGAAAACCTATTGTTAATGCCACCTGGGTGTTTATTGGTATTTCAGGACAGCTAACTTCCTGAATACTTTCTTTGGAATTAGTGTTTTTTGTTTTGAATACATCTATTGCATTGTTTAACCTAATGCTATTACATCTACCTGGTCATGTTTAAATTGTGCCTGCAGGTTGTTTAAAAAGTGTTGAAAAGGTCTCTGAAGACTCTTAAATTGGACTGTATATGGTCTCAAAATATTTAATCTGACTTTATTTAATGACATTTTTTGGACTTAAGTGAGCCAGTTGGAAAAAGGCCTGTTATTTATAAACTAAACTCCAACTTTAATGACCTGTCATAATGATTTGCAGAGAAGAATCAATAGAAAGTTTTACACGTTATTTTATCTTAACTTTCTTAATAAAAAGGAAGTATCAGTGCTAAATTGACTTTAACACCCTGCACTTTGTTAAATGTGGTATATTTGAAACTTAACTGAAGTTGTGACATTAAAATATCCTTTATTTCTTGAAACTGCTGTCCTGTGAACTGTTGGATTGATTTTTTTTTTTTGTTCTGCATTGATAAGAATGATATGATAATGATAAGTGATTTTTTTTTTTTATAGACTGGAAGCTAAGAAATTAAGATTTCAGGACACCATTTATGTAGTATCAAGAAAAGCCACAGGGTGACACTACAGGCTCACTGCAGCGATAGCAGCCAGTTTATGGCACAGTACATCAAGGCAACTCATAAATCCTGGATGTGTTTATGTTTTTGAAACTAACGGGTGATTTGGTGGTCACTAGGACAAGTTTGTGACTGTTGCTGCTTCAAATCCCAGCTGGGAAATGAACAGTAACTATTGTCAGGTGGTCTCTGAGTGCAATGGGAGCTGTGTGGTGGCTGACAGTGAAACAACATATGTGCTCTCAGTAGATTTGGGTCTATTCCCATTAATGACACACACACACACTACCTACTATTAAAAAAAGACTTGGTAAAAGTTATTTCATATTGACTAGCTATGATACTTTGCTGGTGCAAATAACTTGATCCAACAAAGACCTGCTGACTGCGGTCAAGTTGTCCTTTAGATTTTAGCTGCAGGACTTTGTTGTTTGTTCAGTATTACAAGTATTCAGCCAATCTGAGTAATTAGAGGAGTTTTTTTCCCCCCAAAGGTATCAAACGGCCAACATTTCTGTGATACAAACACAAGTCAAACCAAAGCCTTGTATCAGTTTTACAATCTTTAATATTTCATCATCAAAAGTGGCACCAGTTACTAAACAATCCTCTGCAAAGAACATTTCTAGAACATTTTGGGTATAAATCATTTGTTTTGTTAAGAAGTACAGGTACATACAGTATATACACATTTTTGCTACATACTGTATATCACACCAAAATAGCTTGGACTTACTTATATACCACATTTGTTTTTGTACATCTGTCACAGCTCTGTCCTCTTTTATATTCCTCTGTTAACTAAGAATCACAATCTCCTCTCTGAATGTGCAAACCCGTTTTAAACAAACCCCTGCATGCTCACAAATGGTTCGCTGCAAATCAAGTTATACTCAGCACCATTTGTTTTAGCACAGCGCTCCATTTATCAGCCAGTATTGTGTAATCGCACAATGGAAACATTATCAGTGCTTTCGACAACCTGTCAGCTTTATAGTCTCTTTGTCCTACACTAAAGTTAATTTGTGTCACTGTGTTATGCCACTATTGTACAAACCCACTGCAATAATGTGACATACAGTACAGCAGACCTACTTTCTCCCCCTCTATTGCACATTAGAAAACTTGGCTAATATAGGTCTGTCTATGCATCATGTTTCATGTTACTAAAATCATTAACATGAAATAATATATTCTGTTGAAATCTGACATCGACAGCAATTATAATAAATACTTAGTTCATACAGCCCTTATTCAAATAAAATATATAGGAAATTCCATTAAATTAAATTTATATATTTAAAATTAAAAATATTTACACAATATTCATAAATAAAGCAGAACACATCGTTTTTCGATGAGGTTTGCACGACATAAAACCTATAAAATGTCATGTGTTGAAAAAGATTGAATCATACTGTACACAAGATGTCAAACATGTATCATAAAGAGATGAAAAAGGTGGTTTGTTTCATCTACAGAGAACGGGAGGAACCATTGTTGTAGGTGGAGATAATGCGAAACCTCATACCACGAAAAACATTGGAAGCACTTGTTCACGGCAACGAACTAAACTTCTATTGCTCATAAATACCGATCTTGTGTCTCTAAACCGGCCGACCTCAACATGTTTAATTCAAGACAACATCGAGCTTTGAGAGGAAACGATGCCTGCATGCCCAGCATCCTTTGCTGCACAGGTAATGAGAAACAGAAGGTAACTGCATCGAAGGAAGGGCAGGAGATGTGTTCGGTGAAAGACAGACAAGCATGTCTCGACCACAGCATCGGTCACAGTGCTCTTAGTGGGATTTGTTAATGCTCCACCGTCTGTGGCATGTTAAAGCATAATGTACAGAGAGTCAGAGGACAGGGCTAGTACGTTTGCTTGTGAATGGGAGGAAGGTGCCCACCCTGCAGCAAGACACTCATAAAACGTCATCGAGATCTGCTAGTGTCGCGTCTTTGTGCAAAGATATAGATGAGGGATAACTAATCTTATTCAATCATTAAAAGTCATATTTTCAGATATATCTGTGTAGTTAGTCTGGTTGCCACCCAGTGGTGTTGTTCACTTGTACAGTTCAGAAGACCTGGTGTGATTCTGTCCATTGAGTTGTGTGAAAAAGATTTACATTTTACTGTAGATGCTTTTTACCTGCAGCAGCTTGTCCCAGCTGCTGACAGTGTTAATAATTATGTTACTCTACACATGGAACTCCACCAGTAGCGATGCTGGGCGTCCAGTTCTCCCATGTGGGGAAAAAAAAGAACAAAATAAGATTTATGTGTAAGAGGCAAACTGCAGCAGAGGATTAGCAGGCGTGTAGTTAGAAATTAAGTTTTAGGTCTACATATGGTGCAGGATCAGATATAGAATTTATATCCTTAATCCTACTTTACTTTCATAATTCTAATTAGGCTGATTCTATAATCTGTTGAGTCTTTTCTTGATTAATCAATTAATCGTTTAATGTTGATTAGTCTGTCCTTAAAGCCAGGATGATGTCCTCAAATGGCTTGTTCTGTTCACATCCCAAAGATATTAATTTTACTGTCATAGAGGAATAAAAAAAAAACAGAAAATATTCACATGTAAGCAACTGGAATCAGATAATTTAACCTTTTCTTTGTTAAAAACATTATCAAAATAATTGACTAATTTAATAGGTGACAGCTAATCGATTGATTGAAGCACTATTGTTAAGCTGATTTACACACTCACAAGATTTCTTCAGAGAAGAATCAGAACTTCTGTTCAAGCAGTAGTGTTCGTTTTTATAGCAGCTATGATAATTTTTTTATAATAACGATGCAGCAGGGAGTTGTTTTTAGAGAAGAAGCACCAAAAGCAGAAAGATAAAGTTCGCCAACAGACAGTGAAGCAAAGTGGAGCACTGAACAGCTAAAGAGCAGTATGGTTACTTCCCTCAGGAGTTAGCAGAGACCAAAACAGGAGAAGGAGAGTGAATATTATCCTGTTCACCATATCAATTTGAAAACTTATGTCAGTGTTGTTCACAGCTTATCTTTCCTGCCCCCAAGTAGCTTAAGAAAGAGTTACTGCGGGTTTAAAAAGGGGTTGTGACCACTTTGCCAGGCTTAATTGATAACTGCATCTGGGAAGATATTAGCCTAAGCATGTTCTTTTTTGTATCCTTGAGGATCACATTTCCTTAACTCCTTTAATATACAGCATGACGTCAAAGAATGCACTTTGACCAAATAAAAGATTTGGCGACATAAAAAAATCCTCCTTCTGCACAAATATTAGTACAGAACCACATAGAAGCGTTTGTGGACTGTGCAGTCATCTCCAGCAGTTCACTTCATTTTGCAGAGGGCTGCAGCCACAAACTTTCACCAACATGTACAGTGAATGGGTGGCATTAACTGTTGCACGTTTGTAGTAGTAGTAGCAGCAGCAGCATCAGGATCTACACAGTGTCCTTTGCTGTCCAGGTTTCAGAGACAAGATGAGACATGTCTCATGCTCTAGGCCTGGAAATGCCTGAGTGAATCTCCCTGCAATGGTGCCCGGGGGTTGGAAATTACACACAGGCATCCACACACGTCCACACACTCTTGAGTTATGACCCAGACAGTTCAGTAGTGAGAGACCCAGATCCACAATGACTCCTTCCCTTCCCTTCCCTTCCCCCGAGGAAAGAAAACACGCAGCCATGTACGTTTGTTTTTCTATTTTTCCCTTCTCTCTCCTCCCTTTCTCTTCTTTTCTAAAGAGTTCCAGCCCCTGGCTCTTACTCTGTCCCTCTCTTTCCTCCTCTCCCTCTCTCTGGTTGGGATGGAGGCTGATGGGAGCTGACATGATGGTGGCATTGTCCTCGTCGTCGAGTTAATGTGACCTGGGGGATGCTGTCCCTGTACGCTTGGCCTGATGGCACAGAATGCAAAGCGCTTCATTGTGGAAAGTGGGTGGGAGAGGCCGAAAGGGGTGAGAGAGAAACGTGGAGAAAACAACTGTACACGGAGGTAGACCGAGAGATGTAAAATAGTGGAGGCGTTTTTATAAGACGAACAGGAGGGACCTTATCAAAGAACTGCACAAAAAGGCATCCACATGGCCATGACATGACCCCAAGTGTTATACCTTGCGATGATTTACGATTACACTGTAACTTTACGGTACGTGATATAGATTACATGGAGTTTATCTGACTAAAATCGTAAATCCTCTAGATTATATCTAAATTTCAATGCCTTGATTATTCTGAATGGTCCAGTTTAATAAGGTAGTTGCCTGTTCACAGAGATCAATTTTATCAGCCGTCGAGGATTTTGTTGTGTAATTGCAGTATGCTAAGGTACAGGAAACTCCTCTATAGCCAGATCTTGGATCTTTGGGAATATTTAAATATGGTGGACAATTGGCCCATACTGGGGTATTACTGGAAACGTTTATGCTCCATTCATGCTTAATATATGTTGGGTTGGACACATTGGACAAGCATTTTAGTGAAAGAACCGCAATCTCATGTTTGTCAAAAAGCAAATCATTAGGGTATTATTCCAGTATTTATCAGATATATGAACTTTTTTACTGCGTTCCTGGTGAATTTCTGCACCATTAGCTTCCTAACGCTGCTAATGCTGCTTGTGTTGTCACACAAAGCAGTGACTTAATCAGTGCAGCTTAGAGAAACAATTTGACATTTTGGAAAATTTGCTTTTTTGCTTTCTTGCAGAGAGTTAGACGAGAAGATTGAGACCACTCTCATTTCTCTATGTTGAATATGTAACTATCACCAGCAGCTATAACTTAACATAACTAAAGACATTGGAAAAAACATTGGAAGATTGGAAAAACAGGTAGTCTGGCTCTGTCCAAAGCTAAATCAGCCAATCAACACCTCTAAAGTTCATTAATTCACACTTTGAAACTGCATAAAAGTGTAATAATGACACAATAAGACTCCAGAAGGTTATGGTCCTCCTAAATATTTTATTGGCATTTCTAGGCTAAGGTAACTGAGTGCTGGCTGGAGCTTCATATTTAGCGCAGAGAGTGGTATCGATCTTCTCATCAAACTCATTGTGTTTCCCAAAATGTTGAATGATTCCTTTAAAGGGGTGGAAGCATACTGAATCTACTGGTTGCCAATAAAGGTAAAAGGTTTTCAGTGCAGGTGAATGGCTCCTGTATTGAAATAGCTGCATGTTAGCACTCACTGCCTGTTTGAACTGACATTGTTAGAAAGTGTGGGCTCTGGCTGCACGTTTTGTCAGTTCCAGACTCATCACGTAATCTTTTTAACAACCCAACCAGACCACGAGCCAGCTTGCAGCGCCAGTGTGCCAATGACTTACTGTACCAAAACTCAAGTGTCCATTCCTGCCAAATCTGACAGGAAACCAACATGGCAATCACTTGCTCCCTGCCCTGATAGCTTCTGCAAGTAGCCTGTACAACCACAATGAAACCACACTGTAGTGCCAAAACTGTAGTGGTTGAGTATCTGTGAAGGCTGGGTGACCTATAGGAGCCTGAGAGTGCTTTTAAGCAGCCTTGGTTGAGTCAATATACTTTATATGATCAATGTACCAGACCCTTGATGGAGTTCAATAACTACCTTTACTGGCTGCGTACATTAACTCTAAGTGTGGTGATTCTACTACACAGTTTTTCTCCTGAATCTCATTGTTTCCATTTATCAAAAAATCCCCTGTTATCTCGTAAATGTGTCTCCCCATTTAATATCCCTCACCTGTAGGGCCAACTGTCTCAAACTCTGGCATGTAGCTAACACCAAAGCTTTTTTGTTCTTCTCAGCATGTCATCTCTCTGAGGCCTTGGCACTCAGACAGTCACCTCAGTTGTACTGTGGGTGGAGTAGCTCTTCTGCCTGGTATGGTGGTAGTAGGGGGGCTGAGGTGGGTGTTGCCCCTGTACATGCTGCCCCTGCCCTGGCCCTCCTCCAGCTCCTCCATACATCCCACCATAGGGCTGGTTAAAGAGATCCGGCATGTTCTCTATGCTGTGTTGCCTCCGGGTGGAGTAGCCGTGTCTCCGGGTGGAGCCGTGCATGGAGGACGTGTGCCCCGGGGCAGAGGCCTGCCTGTGGACGTGGCGGCCAGTAGGCTCCCAGGCTTTGAAGGCCGAGCTGGAGAGCATCGGGTGCGTGGTGGTCTTGGGGAGGCGTGAGTGCTCCAGGTGGCTGGAGGGGATGGAGATAGAGAGGGCGCCGTGGACGTCGTGGTGCGCTGACACAGGCTGGTGGATGTACGACTTCTCTTTATGCTGTACGGGCACAGGCTGGAAGGCAGGAGATGCCACAGGCTGGTACTGGGAGAAGTCCATGAGCGGGAAGCTCTTGTAGTAGCTACGAGACGCACTGTGTGCTATAATGAAGAAAGGGGTGGGAGGAGACAGTGTGTGAGGAAAAATTAACACCTACACAAAGCATTCATCAGTAAGTTATAGAATCATTTTGCTTTATTACAGCAGACACCATTTCTATCTCAGTTAATTGTGGAAATCTCTGAACAATATCGATTGCTAAAAAGAAGTCAGCTGGGGCAAGAAACACCAATGGGTTACTACCCAAACTGCCAGTTTTAAACATCCATTACAGTTTAACAAGCCTCCAGGAAGTGTGCTGGGCTTTTAAGACAATTTGATAGTGGCCAAACCCAGTAATTAAACAATGGAATCCATCATGGGATGCCATTGGGGCCAAAGACTTTTTACCATAAACTTGCATTTTGAAAGAGATGCTTGTAAAAGAGTTTTGTTGAGCATCATTATCCCCACGAAAAGACTCGTTTCACAAGTAGAATTTGATCTATTCAATCTGATAACATTTAGAAAGTCTAGAGAAGCCGCATGATTAAATTATTTTATCTCCTTTCAAATGGCTAAACTGGAAGTTAGCTGATGATTAAGTTATGGGCCCCACAGAGCACGCACAGTACATTTCATTAGGGTCATTTTTTTACAGCAAGAAGTGGCTTTTTGTCTTTTTTTTCAGCTTTCAGGAGCAAACGGAGCCCCACCTCAAACACTGGATCCAGTTCTCTTTGCAGTTTACGGACCAACATCTTGAGCTACTGTACTTTGTTGTAGTTGTGCCTACATAGTTTTTCTGTGCAACTATTGAGACATTTTAATTTAGGTATGCTCACAATAAAATGATTTAGATAACCTGACAAATAATTAGGTTTGATCATCTGATCGTTTCCTTTCCTGCCCTGTTGGAGGTCATTGTAACAATGTCGCCATGTTCCCAACTATCAGCAATTACTGTGCACTGATATCATAACTGATAACAAATGATTGACAAAGATACAAAATATTGAAAAAAAAAGGCAAATTAATGGGAATAATCTGTTAATTTACTGTAATCTGGCCTTCTTGTAATATTAACAGTTGGGCAAACACATGTGTGGCCTGTTTAAACTTGTTTATACTTTAGAGTCATTTTCAATTTGTCACAGTCTGATGCACGTCTGAGTCACACGGAGAAGTAGCCTAAAATGTGCAAACACAGAGTCTGTCATTGAAGAAACACTGACGACTGAATCACACTTAATCCATGATGCATTTATGTTAGGACCTCCCGGCTGCAACCTGTCAGCAATGTCGCCTTCTTTTGCTCCTCAAAGTTTGTTTGAAACTTTTAAAGGGAGACCATGCAACTTTTGAAAGACAAAGTTACTCGTCCTTTTTCTTACAAGTGAAAATTTGAAATCAGAAGCAGTAAAACTCACTCTTACTCCATTGAACACGCTCAGCCTCACTCGGCCTGGTGTGACCAGTAGCTTATAGTGGCTAATGTTAGTTACTTGTGCAACTGCTACACTACAGTTTATTATTCACAGTGATACCATGAATGTCAAGTTTGTTGCTATTCAGCAAAAGGTATGTTTTTTGCTTTAAATGCTTTATAATAAGAAAAAGCAGAGACTATTTAAGATGGAAAACTATTGGGAGAGCATATGTTAACCCACTGTAAGGGGAAAGGATGTAACAATATGATAGTACAGAAAATATTGAATGACAAATTTTTTTTAAAAGTATGATAAAGTGCTTTGTGGGAAGGGTAATTTTTCTTCCATTCCAAATACATTTCACTTTCTTGTCTATAAAATGTAAAATCTAGAAAAAAAGACTTTAAATGAGTGGAAAGATGACATATAGAATCGGATGAAGGCAAAGGACGGTCATTTTGAGAGGGGAGGCTTTGAAGAAGATCATAGGGGAAAGCTGGTGATTTAAGTATTTCCAATGGGTTCATGCCCTCAAGGTGAATACTAGAAGTATTCTCCCTCTGCTGGGATATGTGAGGGCAGGAGGCAAGGAGAGCGGATAGGAGGGAGAGGCCAAGGAGTGCAATGGAGATGATGGAGGTAAAGGTATTTGTGTCAGGATGTGGGGACATACTGTAGCAAAGAAGGTTTATAAATACCCTTGCCCTGAGTCCAGCGTGTGCGTGTGTGTGTGTGTGTGTTACGGGCTGGCATGAATGTCACAGAGAATTATTTAAATAAACTAAAAACTGAGGTCATCGCCGCCAGCTTCCTGGCTACATGAACAGTAACCTTGTCTCTGCGTGTGTTTTCATCATGTTTGTCCAAAAGTCGGGTGTACACCAACAACAGCTGTTTTTTTTCATCTTTTTTCAAAACCGACTATTTTTCACCCATTTGATTTTGTCCAAAAACCCTTATCATAACTGATAAAAATCAAAACTTAATGAAGGAAATGCTAATATGAAGTTGTGTTATAACTGTCCTGTTTGCAGATAATGTCTGACAGTTTGGAGAGTGATGTGTTGTAAACAGTAAAATTAAAAACATGGGAGCTAAATTGCTGGAAACAGGTTGAACAGTGTGTTTATGTGCTCCAACATAAACCACAAATGTTAGCAAGTGTGGCTAACAAGCTTACTACCTGCCTATAACCTAGCCTTAGCCTTGTCAGCATTACATCAGCCCAACTAGTTGATGGGTCCTTGTCATCACAGTCTTTTCTTTTGAGACAGGAGCCTCATCCCCGAAGCTAAATCATGTCAACCTTCCACAAATAATTCTAAAATCTACCTCGACTAGCAGGTATTTGCCTTTGGCTCACTGGTAGAGCATTGTTTTGTCTAATGGGATGCCTGGGGTTAGATGTAGATCTCTACACCATCATGCCAACTACTATTCAAGGACACCAACATGTGTGTGAGTGTGTGTGTGTGTGACTTTAGCTGACATGAAACTGTCTGTACAAACACCTGGGAAAAACCCTGCAGACTCCTCTCCTGGCTGTAGCAGCTTTGTAGTTACATCACAAACCTCCTACAAAACCAGATCTGGAGGCAACATAAAGCAGAAAATGTATACATTCAGGAAAGCTATAAAGAAAATAATCTTAGATTTGTGTCTATTCATAATACTGTAAATGCTGTTTAGATTCAGATTCACTTTTGCCTAATGCCAGTTTCCAATTCACAATCAATAGTAAATTGGGATTTCAGACAGTTGTGAACCGTTATTTTATGCCATCACTGACTGACTGGTATAATACTGCTCAATATAACTGAGACATCTATTAATGTTTTGATGCAAACCTTAGTACTGTGAATTTTTTAGCAGAAAGTATGCAATGGACAAGTGGATGGAGTAGCAAATCAGTAGCAAATACTTCAGTTTCCCGTCTCCTAAATGCTCATCATAGCAGCCGGTATTAGGATGCATCTAATGATGGCTTCTTCTAGCTGTGTTAGTCTTCATGATATGAAAATCATGTGTAAAACCGGTGAGTATATGAAGCTATCATCGCTGTACAACAGACCAAGTGTGAGGAAAAACAGACTTTCCTTTAACGTTTTTGTGGTGTAGTTAAAATCAAAGTGAGGACATGGGCGGATGGTACGTTCACCAGTCACATGGTTTTCTTCATGTGTGTCCCAGTAGTTTCTTCCTGCCCAAGAGCTCCAGTGCTGCTCCCAGAGGCTGTTTAACTTAAAATACATGTATGATAGAACTCCATTCCTAAAATAGTGTTGCTCAGTGATCTTACTTTAAACAAAATCTCAGTGTTGTGGATTCTTTAAAGAAAAAAGGTTTAAAAAGGTTTGCTATAGCTCTGATGAGACCGTTTCCTTGGCCTGTCTGTAGTGGAGAGTAAAAGACTGTAAAAGGAGCCTCAGTTTACAACGGTCACCCAGTAACATTTAGAGACAGTTACTACTATCTTACCAATCCCACCACAGTGCCAGACAGGAACAGTGTGGGCTCCTCTTTAAGATCAACTCTCTGTTTGCCAAGAGGCAAAGAGATCCTCATCAGCTGACAGCTCCTGTACTGCCAGCCTACTGTACTTTAAAGGTTGCTGTGTCAGTAGGAGTCAGCATCACTTAGCGTGTGTTAATGTGTCCGACTTACCCACAGCTTTCAGGGAGGTATATTTGTTGAGGCCCACTGTGCTGTGGTTGCTGTGCGGGTGTGGAAGCCCTTGTCCAAACGGCCCGTAAGCGGAGTTGTTCAGATGGTACTGTTCTGGTGAAAGACAAGCAGAGAGAGCGGCAGAGTCAGCTGCTGGTCCACAGTCCAGAGGGTGCATCCTGTCTCATACCTACAATTAAAGTTTGCTGTTTTCCAACCATGACCACAAACTTTCTTAATATTTTAAAGATATTTTGAAGTTGCCGACAACCCCAGATCCACGCAGTACTCCTGTAGTCTCACCTGCCCAAAGACTGATGTAAGCCAGTCTGTACCTGTACTTGTGGTACCTTAGTTATTTGGGAAAATGCTGCATGCGAATGCAATATAAACTGTAATAAGGTATTAAAACTACATTTTGAAACAGGGCTCTTACCATTTCAGACTCATTTTCGGCTATAAGCTGGTGTATGCTTGTAACATAGGAGAGTCATAAAGGGGAACAGGATGTGATAGATTATGTAAAGGATAATGTACGGCGAGCCAGTCATTATTGCAAAACAAACCACCGTTTGCTGTTTATTTTCCCACATGTAACACGCACCAAAGAAATCAACATTTTGAGGTAGAATACTGAATTAAAAACAATTTTATTGATTTAGAGATGATTTTATAGCAATGTCCTGTTATACATGGCAACGGTCTGCTATATGGAAATAACAGGCCGTAGAATGCCGTGACTGATCAATCAGAACCAAGTATTCAACAACCCCGTGTAATAAACGTGGATATATGTATATAGATGTATAATGATGGATAGGCTGTGACAGACCAAGCCGACAACTGGCCGTCAAAGCTGGATTGCTTGAAGGTCGGCTTGGTGAGTCGGGGCTCCTCAGCGGTTGTTCTCAGAATGTGTACTGTGGAAATGTCACAAACGCTGCTTTGGCATTAGTTAAAAACATCTCCTCTTCACCTCGGGGCTGGTGACTCTGGGCGAGACATCGGCTCCAGAACTGACAGCCAGCCGGTCCCCACTCTGATTGAACTGAGGTTAATGAACAATGAAACCAACTAGCTGAGAGAGTGAAGCTATTGGCATTAATGAAGTCCACTGATGCAGCCAGCGCGCTTGATGTCAGCCTCAGGGATGTACGGGCTCACATGCAGCATCCACGAATGTCCACACACACACACACACACACACACACACACACCTGGTCAACATGCTTTATAAGGTAATTTAGGATGACGGCACCAACGTCAGTGGTCTGCTTGTGTGTAAGTGCCACAACTGATAGATCTTTTGATTGAATGCCACAGTAAAGTGTATTGGTATGCTCGCCAATCTGATTTGCTGAGCAGAAGTCAATCTTTTTTTGTGCTTATGCGTGTGTGTGTGTGTGTGTGTCATGCCGGGAAAAGGTACAGCATCAGAGACCGAAGATTTCATCACATCTGTGACAGTCGGCACTAAGAAAGAGGTGTACATGGCACAACTTCTGAATACTAATCACTGCGGAGACACAGAGTGAGAGGGTCGTGCTCGGGTTTGACGATGAACAGAGATGAGATGATGAGAGCTTGTGGAAAAAAGAGAGAGAGAGAGAGAGAGAGAGAGTGTGGAGGATGGCTGGATGTTCTGGTGGAATAAATGAGATAATTCTGCTGAAGCCAGAGGGGTGGAGAAATATCAAGAGTTAGTCTTTACAGTAACAACATTTACACCTACCTTAATCACTGTTCACACACTCACACACACATCAGTGTGCTGTACGCTGTGGTGTAAGATGATTAGCTACAGAGAGTGTGTGAGCGTGTGTGTGATCAGTGTGTCATCCAGTGTAATTCAGTGGTTCTGACCCCTCAGCATGTGCCAGATTAGTGGATTATGAGGAAAAAGTCCTTTTCCTACTGCCATCGTCATCATTATCACTATCTTCACCATCATTATCTTCTACCCTCTTCTCATCATCGTCATCGTCATCCTCTATTGTTCCTCTTGATGTTGCTGGAGCAACAGTAAATGGCAGAACGAGACACGCTGGCTCTGTACATTCAGACAGCACTGATATGAATGCTCTTCACATTTAATATCTCCACTTAACTCTGAGCTCTGGTGGGAAAACAGCGTTTTATTTTCACATTTTATATATTTTTTTACTCTTCAGATTTCTGCCTTCACATCCGTCTCTAACACTTATGACCAGCCCATTATCTTATTTCACATTCAGGCAATTCAAAAAAATAAATCAGTCTCAGACAATCTTGTGAATCATGAGTGTAAATGAGCTGATGATTTTTAACAGAATTTGTGTTGAGCTTTTTGAGATAACGGGACATTAAGGCTTTGCTCGGATTATCTCAAAAAAATCTACCAATTTTTCCACCATTTAGAGTCACACACACCATGAATAAACTTAAACACACTAAAGCCTGAAGACGAATGCACATGCTAATGTCCCCAAACCCATGTGTGCACAGTCACCACATGGGAATACAAACAATACCCATTAGTGAGTCCATCTGCTCGGCCAAACCCTTGTTTAGGGTACATGATTTCAGTGATTGGATAATAGAATAAGTGTGTGTGTGCATGCCAACACATAAAATAGGAACTGAAGGAATTAGGAGAGGTTCTGGACAGGGGTTGGGGTTGTTAAAACTTCAGCATGGTTGCGCATATTAATTTCTCCATTAAGCACCACCAAATGAACGTCTGGCATCGGGATCTTATAAGCGCAGAACAAGAGGGCAGGAACGCTGCTTAATGAGTTATGCAATATCCTCTCAGTGGGAACCGCAGACAGCGGACGATTAAGGTGAAGATCAGGCTCCCTTTGTATCATTTGTCTGAACGATTCAGGAGTGTGGAAACAAGCTGTCAGATCAGAGGGATGAAGAGAATGACTTGTACTAGGGGGAGTCCATGTGGAGAGAGTGAGAATATCCCTCTTAATAAACTTGAATGAATTACTTAAAGGGGACATATCAGGAAAAATACACTTTTTTTTAATGGCTTTTCGATGTTAACATGTGTCCCAGATGTGCAAAAACTAGGAGAAAAGACCACCCTCCCTCTGTTTTCTCCTGCTCTCTCTCTGTAAATGTGTGTGAAAACACTCTGTTTAGATCTGGCCCCGCTTGTGATGTCACACACAAGGATCTGTTGATCATGTGACTTCAGAAACGTTCAGAAAAAGGCTGAAAAGAGCAGCATGCAATATGCACAGTTTGAGAAGAATAATGTGTTGTTTTCCAGCACGTAAATATAGGACCACAAATGCACGTACCAACCTGCAAACGAGCATATGTCTCCTTTAAAGGTGACCGTCTTGACTTTTGAGAGAAAAGAATATGAAATCCTCTTTTGATTGTGGCACAAAGGCAGAACGACAGGCTACTCTGAAACAAAACTTAATGATGAATAATAAAGCAATGCCATGCAGAGTAGCAGACATGCAACGCTCTCTGATTAGCAGTTTTGTGCAATGAAAGAGAGGATGTATTTTTCTCCAATCGTGCAAAATACTGGGTCATCAATAAAATAAGAAGCACAGGCCGACAGTGTGCTGGATATTCTGACTTCCCGGCTTATCTGGAAGTACGTTTTAGTTTTAGCAGAAGCAGTAATGATGCACCAGCAAGACATTTAGGTTCAGATTCATTTTCAGGTCAGCAACTTAAGAGGAGTTAAAGTTTTCAGGAGTTACAGAAGTTTTTGATGTAATGGGATTTCTCTCTCTCGCTTTCATTCTCTCTCACACACACACACACACACCTATACCATCCGCATGCTGTTTTACCGCCATGCTATTGTGAGTGCTCATGACCGTGAAGCACTGAGAAAAGCAGTGAGGCCAACACGTGTTTCCACATATAGTGCGCGTTTTGTGTATAAATGTGCGTCTCGGCGTGTGTATTTGTGTGTGAAACGATACATAAAAGGAGTCTTAAGTGCCGTGGGGGAAGCGATGAAGGAGAGAGTGCATCGCATGTCGTCTGTCATCACCAAGATGAAATATGAACGTCCCCGTGTGTCTGCGTGCAAGAGGGCGACTGTACGAATATGCAGGCGAGAATAAAGCGAGGAGCAGGGCGCCTACCACGTCTGTCATCAGTGAGATCATATGTACAAGTCTGTGTGCATCATCACTTACTGCGGCAGAGCCAGAGCAGACAAACACAAGCCTCTCCCACCCCTATGTACTTTATAATCCCCGCTCTGTGCGATCTGCTGAGTTGGTTGTACACATGCCTTTTGTCAGAATAATCAACATGACACGAGCAGGAGAGCAAAGATTCACACCGAGATCATTAATTTACAAGAATAAGTAGTTTGCCTGTAATGACCCCAGGGAAGATTTGAGAGTGCAGGAAACATTCTGGAGGAGACGAGCGTTCAAAAAGCAACTCCTCTGACAGCTGGGTTAAAATAAAATTTTTAAAAAAAGAGAAGAAAAGGTGAAATTTGATTTGTTACTGGGTTACAGTCGTCTTTGATAAATAGGTCACTGCTTTTTTGCTTTAAGCTTTTTTTTGACAGTGAGTCACGTTTGTTATCGACTTTTAGACCAAACATTTGCCTCTTGTCCTCAGTTAACATCTGCTGCTGATGGTTCAAGTAAATGTAAAACCTTTAAAGTCACACGGAAACCGAAGGTAAAGTTTCTGTAGCGTAATTGACTGCATTGACTGCTTTGACTGCTTTGGCCCATTGCTATGATCATCAATTTCAGTGTGTCGTTTTTATATTCAACCATTTATAATCCACATAGGGTAGATTTTTTTGTCTTTCAAAACTTTTTCTTTTCTGCACTGATAATAAACCCTTAAATTGAAAAAAAAGCCCAAACAACAACACTGTTTTACACTGTTTTATATGGTCGACTGGTTAGACAGTCACACCTAATCACATTTTATTGAAAAATTAATTTTCACCAATCAACATTAATTTCCAGCTGCACTATTGAAAGACGTGCTTACATTTTACTAACAGACATAAATGCTAACTTCCCTCTCAAACATTATACTGGAGACAGGCCTGGTGGAAGTTAATGCAAAAGACGAAGGAGAAGAACTTGGATCTGTACCTAATCAGCCAAACATCAAATTCATCCCTAGTCAGGCCCTTCTGAACAAGACACTTCATTTGAAAAAGAAATGGTACACTCAGCTCCATTCAGCCCCTCGTTAAAGGAGGTTCTCTGCTTCCATTGCACAAAATACTTTGCTAGTCAGAAGTCCAATCTGAACCATATCCTCTAGTATTAGGCAGACGATGATGCTGAGCTGACAAAATGGATGAAAAGAGGCCTGGACTTCACTAGTCTAAACACAAAAAAATGAGATGATCATGTTTATAAGAGGAATTGTCAGTGATACTGAATCAAATTAGTCTTACTGGGTTACTGATGGAACACAAAGACACAGGTGGGGCTGAATAGGAGTCGGTGTGCCTCAGATACGTCAGTGGTCACACCTATCGTCCGGGACACTGTGGGCCTGATCCAAACTCTAAGGCCTTAAATTCAAGACCATCAAACCTCTTTGTCCCTGGTGGACTGTGAGAATAACAACAATATCTGCACTCCACTGCTTTCTAAGTGAGAGAGCAGACAGTTTGCAGGATGTGGGCAGCTGTGGACCACATGAAGGCCTGTGTAGGCCCATTACAGGGCAATAGAGTATGTTGCCAGCATCGACACTGTGTCCTCTGTGTCTAGTCAAGAGGGACTGCAGAATCTTAAGAGGCTTGAGAGGGTGCTCCTGCACAGAGAAATGTATGAAGCAGTGCAGGAGAATCCAGAAGAGGTAACAGGAAGTGGAAGTGAAGACGTTTCCAAGGAATAGAGTGGTGGAGGTCAGAGGCCTGCTCAGCCAGATTGAGGCCTCACTGTGCCTATTGCTGGCAGCGCCTGCTTCCTCTGCAGAGGCAAGGCAGTATGCCTGAAGGAGGCTGAAGACCTGACTCAGATCTTGGATGACTAAAGCCAGGCTAAGTAATGTAAGAGTGTGACATGTGCCCCGAGACAAATTGAATATGAACATGGAAGGTCTCTGTCTCTCTCTTTCTCTGTTTTTGTGAACGACCTGGATATGCTTCGGAGGATGTGGTGTGCAGATGGAGTCGGTTGTAGTTTTAGGGGATATCTGGTCATGATAAGGGGTTTTATTAATGTACTGGTTTTTAATTTGAGACGGTAGGGGTAGTGTGTTGTGCAGTGCTGTAACTTGTACTGGGTAGACATATTTTAAAGGAGGTTAGACCAAACTCTCTGTGTCTCTCTCCTGTTTCTTGAATCCCCAACTATGCACCAGTACAGGATAATAGTAAAGGCATCTGAGGCATCTGTTACATCAGATCAGCAAACGGACTCAGTTACGCACCAATATATCTATCTCAACTTAGCTACTACAGGCTATTAGCCATACCAGACCAAAACCCTGAGTGTATCGAATCAGGCACGGCAGTGATTTTATTTCTTATGAATTCAACTTTTTCTAAGTTTAGCTTGTTTCTAAGAGGAAGATTTTGGTGCTTCTTTTTCTAGAGGGTACATAGTATCGCTTTGAAGTGAATCTCAGCCACGGAGATGAGTGAGCAGATGGCCTTTAAACACTTGCCTCCAGTCAGTTAAAATGTGTTGAGTTACTGCCTGTGTAATGAGCATTACTTTTTCCAAAGGCCTCTGTCTGCCATGTTGTCTAGTATGGAAAAACCAATACTGTTCATCTGTTTACCGCCCAGGCAATCTATGGAGTGTTCCACTTTGTTCTGTGGCTCAATTAGGGAACATTTTGCATGACATTTTATAATTAAATAGATGAAAGCATGCGTCAGCTTAATGCAAAAAATACAAATAAAAGGAAAATGACTCCTGTATCGTCTGCCGAACTCAGATATGCTGGGGTGAACAGAGGAGGAAGCACTGACATGTCAACCTGTGAGTTTTCTTAAAACTTGAAACCATGACAGCTTTACGGTGACGTGTTGAAAGACAAAGTTCTGATATTAAACTTAACTTTTTCCCTCTAAAACAAAACCTGTCGTAGTGAGTTATGATGCAAAGATGGTTTTTGATTTGTTGAAATGGCACAAAGCAGCCTGCTGGACAAAGTTTTTTTGCCATCTGTTTTTATTGATCACAAACAGCCAGTGGACATTTTCCTCCTCTGGGAAGAAGTGGGTGTAATGTGCATAAACATAGAACACATTAGCATCAATAGGTATCATCATCAACACTAATTTCGCTGCCAAGTCCCCTGCCTTTCCCTACTGTCACTTCACATTAAGAAGTCCCTCTCCTACATTTACTTTATTTTTTTCAGTCAATCAACGCTTTCTGCTACCTGCTGCTTCCTCTGCCAGGCTCCACCATGTGCTTGAAAAACATCCCGTAGTTCTAGGACGTCTGGACCCCCAGAAGCTGCTGACTGATCATGTCAATCTCCAAACAGTCTCTGGTTCTCAGCAGTGGGGGATTTAAAATTCCTCAGTATGCTGTCGACAACTAAATAAGACTCTAAAACCCTTCCCTCTGAGAACAGCAACAGGAGGAGCAGCAGGAGCAAGTTCAGAAAAAAAGTGACTGAATAATTAAATGAATTAATTGGAGACTGTCCATCCTCTCTGCTTTCTCTGATTTTCTCTCAAAGTAATGTGAAGTGTAAAAAAAAGAGATTCAGCAATTAATTTGCTGGAGGGTTGACATCAACTTGGTGTCCGTGCATCACAAGTACATTTCAGCTTGATGGAGGTGTGGGGAGGCCGAACTACTCTGTCGTATATGTATACGGTCTGGAAGAACAGTCAAGAGCAATATACAGACATATATACAGTACTAATAGTCTCTGAACATCCACTGTATGTACACTGTGTGCGTGTGTGTGTGCATTTTATTTTGGCTTGCAGCATTGGTAGTCTTCCATGATGCCAGGACGCAAAACTGCAGGTTTTCTTTTCAGCCCACATAACAATTTTAACACATTTACAATCACCCAGCAGAGATCACGTTAGCTACTGAGATCAAGTGATACGTGTCCATTAATATTTATGATTTATGATAACTGCAGGGCCATGAAGTTCTGTGGTATCTGAGGATTACAGACCAGCTATGCTGTGAACTGATTGCTTTAACGCCCTTTTTCTATACACTCCATCACCGCTTGATAGATTTCATGTCATGCACCTCTTTGCTTCATACTGTACTTCAGGCTCTCTGGTCACAAGCAACAGTTACTCAGCAACTTGAAGGTGAAATAAGGCTGCTGTCAGTGTGACAGATTTACCCAGTAAACATTTTAGTTCCAATTGTTGTATATGTTTCCCTTCTCAAATAAATAGGATCAATGAAAGATTCCTGATTAAAGCATCTATCACATACAGTATGCCATATCATGTCATTAGCAGTGTGTGAAATTCTTCATAGGAAGAGATAAGAGACGGATGCTGCAGGGGGCCTCTCGTATCAAACACTCCCTCCTGCTGACACACACACACACACACACACACACACACACACACACACACACACACATGTTCACATGCAGGCACACAAACATGCATACTAATCCATACACAAGGGGACACACATGCACAGTCAGTCGCTCTTTCACCCAAACCAATTTGTCCGAACGCTGTCATGAGAGGAGTGTAGCTGGACAAAATCTGTCTTATATGCAGGCCAGCGCTTCTGTTAAAAAAAATTCTCATGACCTGGAAGATTCAAATGTGCCGGACAAATGTGATCTCTGTGTATTGAGCTTAAAACAACTGGTAGGCAGGTTATATAAAAATGATATCAAACCATGTAGATTTATGGTATTTTCTAGGTCACGTTTGGAGGTTTACTGGCCACACCTGCAGCACGCATACAGTGTAGTGTTGTGTGAATCACAGGCAAATAAAGACCATGTGCTCTTCTCTCTGGGATGACGTCTTTGGACTCAGAACAACGCTGTGAACTGCCAACTTTTTCTCCTCCACTACAGTGCGCTATGTAAAGGATAAAAGTAAGTTAGCCCACTAAGCAACCACCAACTGATAATGATAAAATAAACGCTGACATTTCTTGTATATTAATGTAATGTATATAATGATTAAAAATATATGAACCCTTTACACCTTATTTAATTGTAAAGAGTATAAATGGCTTAGAAGACTGAGGAGCAGATCTTTGTGTCACGTACAGCCAGTTTCATTGCTTATAATGGAAGCTCAGTGTTTCAGCAGCCGCTCCTGAAACGATCCGCATGCATTACATGTTCAATGTAGGCTGCCTGTTTGGCCGACATATTCTAACATGAAACAAAACGGAATAAAAACTATTGCAAACAAACAAACAAAAAAAATACACGCCTGTCTGACTCACAACATTTTTATTATGGTGTGCTGCTACTGACTTGAAATCCAATAATTTCTGTTCGCTATAGGCCTTTTCTCAGACTCAGATAGAATAAAATAGGAGAAAAACTCCTATAGAAAATAACATAACTAATTGCTGGTTAAAATAATTATTAATTATCTTCACCAGACGTTATGAATGGAGAGATATGTGTTGGACTTCTACACATTTTCTATTAAAAAAAACTGGTAAATAGTCGATAACAGAAACTGCACGTCTAGAGAATGTATGGAAAAATGTGGCACATGCCACGTGAAGGGGTGCAGCCTTCTTACATTAACATACTAATTAAACATTTTGTGTGTGTATAGTGCACTAGTGCTGCACGTGCAACAAACATGTGTTCTACTTCCAGATGAAGAGGCTCTGTTGTTCAATCTCTCTCTGTCCCCTAAATAAGTCTCACCAGCCAGTAAAAAATATTGTGCAACAGACAAGACGAGGAATCTAAAATGATCTGCACACAGAATCTGCTGTATTTCTCTGGTGTAAGATGTGATGATTTTTAAAGGGACACTTTGCTGATTTTTAACAGGCTTTGTACCATTACAGTGTGTTATTGAACGATGTTTAGTTTTCCTTCATGTCGCTTACGCAGAGAGCTCCCTGGAGCTTCCTGCAGGTCATCAGGCGTTACATTTGCCGAATGTAGGGCTGTTGTTCAATTATATAACTGATTTAACCGTGAAACGACGGTAAAAATGTCATTGTTAAGTCAGTTATTCAATTGAACTGCAGCTGTAGAGTTGGAAAATGTCAAATGGACATGGAGAGCGGGGAGCTGTTGGTGGAGGCAACATGGAGGAAAGTCCTTCATTTGCATGTTCTACCAACGCTGTAATGATACAAAGCTGGTTGAAAATGGGCAAATCATCTTTTAACTAAGCCATGTAATAGTTGATTGACAGCTTCCTCCTCCTTGAAGTTTCTTAAAACTGTGACAAATTTAATCAAACTACCCACTGGACTCAGTTTGTTCAACACTTTGAAGCGGTCAGTATTTATTACAGTTTCAGGATCACGCTGTGTCTTATTTCTACAACAGAAGAGTCACAAAAGGTAGTTGACCAAGTTTGTCTCCATAGTAACAGATTAAAAACCCTGGCTTGACACTTTTTAGTGTCTTCCTCTCCTTATTAGGGTGTAGTGTGTGTGAATATGAAATACAGTAGGACAAACTTTCTTCCCCTCGTTAATAAAATCACCCGATCAGTTTCGCTTTCCCTTGTTGTTGCTTTTTTAGTAAGTGAGTGAGTAAGTGACAATGAGGGATTTATTTTTTTAAGTTGACACCAAGACTGCATTTGAAACTTAATGCTACAAATGATTTGACTTTATGTGATACAAGATAAATAAAAGAACGATAAAAACACGATCCAACAAAAATCTGCAGTTTGGAAGCGGTTTGTTCTTTAATGTTTTATGTCTTTGTCATCAAATACACACACACATTTTTACTGTACTCTTCTCACCTACACCAGCACATGGAAGTTTCCCACCGCATTTGGTGCTACTGGTGATATACTGGTGTACCGTGCTGGTAGTATGTTGTATCTTATCCTGAATTTACCTGTGTAGTACGTGTGAGTGTGCGGGCACGCTCTCTCTCTCAGTACTCACCACTCCTGCTGCGCAGCATCCTGGCCGAGATGCCGTTGGCTCTCCCTCCGCTGGGCGAACTGGCCGTGGCGTTGTCCACCGAGCTCACCTCGCCCCCCTGCTGCTTCAGCAGGTCTGTCAGTGTCCTGGAGAACCACACAAACACACACACAGTGAATGCAAATTAGTGGTCAACTTGTTATTTGCTCTCCCCTGATAAACCAGGCTGAATAAAGGTTACCTATCAAACGTTATTATTAATATTACATGATTATTTCTGACATTATTTTGACAATTTGTGTTACAGTGGCTGCACAGCTCGATTCTAAAACGACAGTCTGTCAGTGAGTGAGACAACAAACATCATCTGTTATCCAGATGTGGATAGCTGGTCCCCTGTGAGGGCTTTCCTGAACAGCTGTGCACACACACACCCACACCCACACACACACACACTGACACTAACACACACCAACACATGCACACAAGCAATTCAATTACAGTACATCCTCTCATCCCAAGAGAGGAGCGTCTTCCCTATGTGTGGAAGTTGCCTGTGTGTAAATGTGTGTGTGTTTTCATGATTCCTGCCTGTCTGTGTGTGTGTGAGGTTATGTTGTGGTGTGTAATTCTACATCTGTCAGGTGTGTGTTGGGTTTAGAGTGAATGGATGTACATGTGCAGTCATATCCACACCCAGCAAACTTTTAAAGCCTTTCTGTCTTTTTTTTTTTCCCCCTGCTCTTTGAGGAAGTTTTCCAAGAATCTAGTGTGAGAATTAATCCCCTCCTATATGAACATATGTGAACATTAAACCTTTGTTAAATCAAGAGACCAAACTGTAACACACAAAGAGCAGGTTGAGGTGGCAGAGGAACCTGTGATAGCAAGCAGAATATTATATCATTATATCACGTTTTATATCAGCAGAGTAGCAGTGACGCGTGTCAGGTTATAGTGGTTGTGACGTACACCTTCTTGAATATGATTGGACGTTACTACGTAGCTAATAGCCAGTGATTGTGGAGCATTAATGAAGCGACTGATGTCAGCCAGCTAATACAAACATGACTTTAGTGCGCTGCCTGAACTAACCTCTCGCTACGTGTGTACTATGTTTTGTTCATTGGGTTTGATGGCTGTTGATATGACTGTTATAGCGTGTTACCGTGATCTGACTGCACTTTGATGCCTAACCTCACCTCTAACTTTAGTTCGTCTTACACATATAAAGTACACGTCAAACTGAGCTGCAGAATTGTATTTCCACTTTCCCTGAGACAAGTTTTCATTGAAAGCGGCTCATCTCCCTGCTGTGTGTTTGTGTGTGTTTTGTTCTGTGTGTCCTCTGGGATGAATTCCAGTCAGCTGTGTCTGACTAGCGGCCTTTTTGCTCAACGACATACGGGGAAGATTTCCTGCAATATGGTCATGTTTGGACTCGGGGCTTGTTGTGTTTGGATGCAAGAAATGCAAAGGAATGACAGGATCGCGCTCACACACACACACACACACACACACACTCACACACACAGGCATACTCATCACTTTAAATAAACACATTTCCGCTCCCTGTGCATTTTCTGAATTTACAGTGTTGATGGTATTCACTCCCTTGATCAATAATTCAAACACTAGTGCCTCTATTTCGCTAACGAAGCTCATGTGTTTAGCCCCTTCTAACACACACACACACACACGCACACACACACACACCCACTCATACACGCACACTCATAACCTAGAGTATGACCGACCTGACAGCGACAGCCAGGGGCAGCTTGTTCACACTTGACCTGCCAAATAGAAAAGTGAGTCCCTTTTTGGCCACTTCTCTGCTCATCTACAAACTGTTTACAGGTGTGATGATCTCAGGGAGTCACGGTGTGGCAGAAAGTGTCTCCTGCAAGGAACTGCGATGGTGGCATGAAGCTGTTTCAGCGTCAACCATCACATTTGTACTTGTTTTCATCAGCCACAAGTATCTCATGGCGACAGATGGCACATGTGTGTACAGTTTGTGCCAGTGTTTCCACTCATAATCTTTATATCTGACTCCCAAGACTTATTATCAGTTGTAAAGAAGTGATCCAAAAATATTGCTACAGATGGTGTATCTCCGGGCCTATTTTTGGGTTGATTAAAGGGATTCTGGGAGATGTAGGAAATCACTAAAACGTATAAATAGATGAGACATGTTAACAGAAGGTGAGCACCAAAAAAATCCCACACTTGTGAGTTAAACTGCATTTTTGGAGCCTTATTTTGTGACAGAATATCATATTCATTCATTCAAATCAATTCAGATCTTAATCATCTTACTGTGAGTCATTTTGTATGCACTGCGTGCCTTTGTGACAGTCTGTATTAGCTTGTGACGTGAAATTGTTCTAAATATTTGCATCACACAACAAAAAGACTTTGAACGCCTCCTGATGTCTCTTCCTCTTCTGCAAAGATGGGAATCACTCTCTCTGCTTTTTTTTTCTTCAGCTTTCAATTCTTTCTCCTTTCAGTCTTCTCGCTCTCTCTCTCTGCCCCCTCCTCACCTAAACTCAGCCCTAAATCTGTCTTTCTCTTCTCCCCCCATCTTTAAACCATATCGTTTGTCTTCCTCTCCTCCAGTCTCTCTCTGCTCCTCATCCCCTCTCTGACTCATTGCCGCGCAGCGCCCGGGGCCTCCACGCACTCCTCTCTTGGCTCGCCGCTCAAACAACTTGCTGATTTGGACTTTTAATCTGCAACAAAAACTTCACCTGTCTCCAGGCTATGTAGTGTTTATGGAGCGTTGGCTGAGCTTCATGAGAGCTTGTGCGGATGCATTTGAAAGAGCGAAAATGGTCGTGCAGCTGGGGAAAAGATTAAGACTTGCAGGATGGGGCAGACTGACAGAAACAGCTCGTGGTGGCTGCAAACGATGTCTAAAATCAGTGATGTTATGAGCGAACACGTGTATGTCTGTTAGTGAAGTGCATGGTTGGTAGTGGATGGCTTTTGCTCCATCTTAGATCCATGTATCTCAAAAGTTAAAAAGGTTCTTTGCACGTCCACCACAGAGAAGTCACTGATAATGCATCAGAAATATGAGCTTCTTTCCTGTTTTTCTGTGACAGAAGTCTCAGCTGTGGGGAAAACCTCATGGAGTACATGATGTATTCCAGAAGTAACCTTCAGGTTACTCCTCCCACGACTTTTCATTACTCTAGAACATGTTACGTAAGAGCGATGTGCTTGAGATCTGCGAGGTCATCTGTACCTCCATGCTCTCCCATCACATTAAAGCCACACTGAGATGAGACTTTGCTAATGTCCTGTAACAATCATTTACTCCACCCAGGCCACCCCGATCAGGAACATTACAGGAACTCTCCAAACACTCCCTGTCTGTCTGCAGACTCCATTGATTCCTCCAATGTAACATGACCTAAATACATTATGGCCTTCAGGAAGCACAGCGCAGTGCATGTTCCCTGTTAATCCTCATGACCTGTTCATGCAATAATGCACATATTATTGATCCTGCCGTCCTCCCTTTTCTAAAACATCTCATCATTTTGTCTCTGGGGTTCCAGGTTAATTAAATTTTGTATATGTGTTGGGTTGATTGAGTCCAAGGGAGGGATATTTAAAAACCCATCAGCCCGTGAGTGTCTCCGTCCCCTTTTCTCATTAGTCTCGCTCCCGTACTACACTTCCAACATCGGTCTTCTTGCCAAAACCACTTTCCACTTTCTAGACACCATCCTTCATGAGATTTATCTACAAAAATATAACTTCTAGATAAGCCACTGACAAAGCAAAACGACTGTGGCAGATATCTCCATGTCACAGTCTCTTTATTTCCCCTCTGTTGTCACTGCTCTCTTGTCACTCATCCCTCCCTCTTCTCATCAAAGGTACAGTTAAAACCAGTTTCGCTGTCACTGGCGATTGCTGATAAAGAGTGAGAGGATGACGACACACACACACACACACACACACTTCAGTGTTTCTGAAGGTTTCTGCTGTTAGATTTCTCTGTCTTGTCTACTTGTACAATTTATCAGTGCAACAAATAAATGAAGTCAGACATGCTTTTCATGTGCTTTTTTATCATGAAATAAAAAAAAACATGGAGGTAATGAGGCATTTAAATCTGACTGCTCATGCCTTACACCTGCAGAGAGCAGGCATGGTCTGTGTTGGGTTGTTTTATGCTAAAACAGACAAACTTTCATATCATTTTTTCATGTCATTTTTCATATTTTCACCTAAGTTGAAAATAAATGTGGTTCTGTGGTCATTTATCAGTTATCCAAAAGTCTATATTGTTTTCTGGGTTATTGTTCAGCTGTTAGATGCAAGCAACGTCGTGTTTTCATGTTAACAAGCTAAAATGTTTAGTTTTTCCTCTAACACCAACATGTTTTTTCTTTTTATCAGCCAATTTTAAAATGAAAGAAACGCGGTTCCGTGGTGATTTTTGACTTCTCAAGTATATCGAGTGTATCCCTTATATAGATTTCTGGGGTATTATTCAGCTGTTTGATGCAGATATCATCGGAGTGGTTTTGTTTCCGTGCTAACGAGCTAACTTCTAGCCTTTCCCTGTGGCACAGAGGCTGCCAAGCGACTTTTCTTTATACAGCCACCTTGAAATGGAAGAAATGCAGTTTTGTGCTAAATTAAAAGTTTTCAAGTAGCTTACAGTGTTATCTGGGTTGTTTGTAGCTGGTTTCCATGCCTATTTGAAGCTGTAGACAGATGGCCAATTAGAAGTTTGGAAGAAGGATGAAATGGAGCTACAGGGGCCAACTCACTGTGTGTCTGCTGGTCCTATGAACCCCACTTTTGACTGATATGGGCTTGACTATGACAGACAAAATGTTAATCTTGGACTCAGTTTTTTACACAGCCTTAAAAATGGAAATGCCACCTTCAAGGTGTGACTGATTTAAAAAGTCAAAATCATTTCAGATTTCAACCATTTTAGTGTCTTCCTGATAAACAGACAGGACACGGGAACAGCACATAGCCAGACCCTTGAATCAGTGGGCGCTGACCCACATTTAAGTGTGTTTGGGCCCAGTGAAGCCCGGCAGGACTGACGAGGAGCAAGAAGAGGAGGAGCGAGGAAGGTAAAGCAGCTGGAGGGTGAAAATTGTCACATCTCATACAGCCAGGAAGCTGTCAACTTACATGTCCTTTCACTTTGGGAAGAACTGCGGCAAGTTGTGACGCAGGAGCATACGTGTGCACGCTTTCACACATTTACTCGCAAGCATACATGCATGCAGACATGCTCACACACACATTGGTGACAGGTGAGAGGTGGTAGAGAGTGACAGCTCTACCCTGGAGGTGATCAGAAGGCAGGAGGGATGGCGGGGAGCTGAGAAAGTAGAGCAGAGGATGTGGAAGCTTTGAGGAAACTTCTTGGTGCAAACGTTTTTTTCTCACATGGCAGGTATTTAGGGCTCACACTGGTGTGGAGTGTTGTTTCTCCTCTCACCTCAAACCAGAGGAAGTCACGGAGAAACTAGCAACAACAGAGGGGTGGAGCTCATCAGAAATATAGATGTGTGAATTCTCCAATTCATTGATGCACACGTGTGTGTGTGTGTGTGTGTGTATCTATACATAAAGAGAGAGATTTTGTGAATTTCACTGTAGTTATAAGTTAGATGGATTTTCAGTGTGTTTTCATGTGCCTGTGGCTCACCTATAGGGTATCGGTGATTAGTGGAGCACATCATTACATGGTTCTGTGAGCACGTTTGACCTATTTACAAATTTGAACAACTCAACAATGCTTCAAGACTCACAAACTCCATCTCTGCTCTTTGTCACTACGTAAGATAAGTTTCCCAAAAAGCAGGTTTTATATTCATTTCATGTCTCTGGATCCACATGATGGATCTTATCCATGCTGGTCTATTATCACTGACATAGACCTGTTAAGAATTCATTCTTATTGTATTATCTGAAAACTTTCTATCACAGAAGATGAACTTGTGTAATTTAAGGGGAAAAAAAGCATCAGGTGCCTTATTTTTTTTTTAAATCTAAGAGATAAGATTCCTCTAGCTTGTTCTGAGTCAGAAGAAATTAATATGTCTCAATTTCCATGTAGGCCTATCTTCTAGCATAACTTGCTGCATTATGCTAGAGGACCACTTGCAGGGCTTCGGACTATCCTGACAAAATCAATTTATTAAGGAGTTATTAACATAAACTCCTATTATAACAGCCCCCTGCAGATTGTGGTAATGGACGAACCCTTTATTATGATTTACTAATTTCTATGTCTGCAGACCTGACGTCTAATTTAGAACTGAGAAGCTCTCTGACCCTTTATCAATGACTTAATCGCTCTTCAACATGTCACCAAGTCTGCAGTTATAAATGTAAGTCATTATAGAAGGTCATGGGTTTCTCGGTTTCTAATAAGCCATCAAGAGAGATGAAGGAGCTGTCAGAAAGACAGAGGAAAGTTTCACTGGACAAGGATGTGCGCCAGCTGACAGGATTCCTTACAAGCAAAAGTTGTTCTTAGGAATACATTAATAGGCATTTATTAACCATCATAAAGCATGTATTATTAGACAGTGGGAGCAATATATGAATACACAGCTTAAACGTGTCTCTGAATGTGTTGGTGGGAGTATGAGTATGATTTCACAGCTCAATAAATTCCCCCAAAAGGACCAAACTGTCGCTAAAAATCCCATCAACGGGCCAAAAATGCCCTTGAAAGATTAACCATGACACTATATCCTGGTGTCATTGTGATATGTGTGTCAAAAACAAAGAGAGGGTGGAGTGGAAGAGTGATCCCATTTGTTGCGTGCAGTTGCGGCCCATATGTATGCCCACACTGTATCGAGTATTGTTTATCTATCTGCTGTAAATCAGGGCAGAGCAATCAAACTCTTTAAGTGACAGTGCCCTTCGTTACATAACGTGCTGGCTAAAATGCTCACTGTAGTGCAAACACACACACACACACACACACACACACACACACACAAACTACATGCGAACGCAGTCAAACATATAGATCTGTTTCTGTGTAGTGTGATAAAAACATTGTATCACCAGAGTGTCAAGAAAACCTTGTTGTTTTCAGCTTAAAGGGGAACAGTTTGGGACAGTGCACCATTTCATCCAGTATTTGATATTTATCTAATGAGAGGAGATACAGGGTTTTCCAATTGTGTGCTGGGGCGCACAAATGGCCAAATACATACATGCACTCACACATTCACACGCACGCATGAATGCACTCACTCGCACTTGCTCGCATTTGCACACACACACACACACACACACACACACACACACACACACACTTTCTCTGTGTGAACCATGTGACCCGCTGCTACCATATTGGTCCTTGGCCTCTCACACTTGTGTTAGGTGGGCATTGTATTGCGGTGCATCTCACCTCCTGGCTATTCTGACCTCTCACTGTGGTGATCTGAACCGTGCTCACGCAGCCTAAATGCCACCACTATCATTCTTGTTGTTAATTGAACTATAAATCACTGTGAATGTGTGTGTGCGTGTGTGTCTGTGTGTTTGTGTGTAAAATCATGAAGGTCATCTGTGTTTGTTTACTCTCTGGGTGTAAAGCCAGCCCCTCTCCAGTTGAGGCCTTTCATTAGACGTGACATGTATGACCCAAGGCGGCGCTCTCCGTTCCCTTTGTTGGCTCAGGATTAGTGCAGCATGCAAACACACTGAACCTGTTTGGTTCAAAGAGGAGTGGGTTCATGTATTAGAAGGTGTGCGTGAGTGTGTGTGTGTGTGCGGGAGGAGAGTAATCTGAGAGGAGCATCACTTTGGATTTTAACTTTCAAAGCTGATTCGGGAGAACTGGTGGGATTTCAGAGCGTTAATCATCCTCTGCTGTGACGGAAAGAAAGATGGTGGGAAGGAAAGAGGGAGCAGGTGCATGGCAGAGTGCAGAAGTTGCCTTTTGTGCCTCGCCACATCAGTATCCAACTCTAAAGTGGGTGGGCGTATGTAACCTCCATATTTATGCGTTTTACCTCATCAAGTGCATGTGGTACATGAGGTCTTAGCTGCACGTACACTTTTGGACCAGGGATTTATGTCAGCAGGCTAATAACTAAATGAGCGTGCAGCAGGCAGAGCACTCCAGAAACGGTAAAGCTGTAATCTTGGTGAAATTTGTTTAATCGCAAGGAGGAGCGGTAATCTGTTGAGATGGGCTCATGGAGGGAGGGTGTTTATGCAGCTGGAGTGTTTCTATTTCAGTGAGGTGCTACCCTGCAGGAAATATTAATCCTGGCTGTGCGTTATCCGCTGAATGAGTTTTGCGGCTCAGGTTAATGGGAGACGCACAAACAGAGCTGCTGGTCGATGGACGTTTGGCGAGGAGAGTGCGGTGGCCTGCGCGTCCACTTCCTCGATTTTAAACGCAAAAAGAGACCGCTAGAAAATAAGTGAGGGAGGAGATGAAGGGAGAAGTAAGACGTGATGCTGACAGGGGATGAGGGATGAAGGAGGTGAAACGGAGGAAGAGATGGAGAAAGAGAGAGAGAGAGAGAGAGGGCGGAATGAAGATGGGAGAGGTTGAAAGTGGCCCCTGCCTCAGCTGTTTGGGCCCCAGAGGAGAGAGAAAGGGGATAAAGAGGAAGAGGAGGGAGAAAATGATGATAGCTGGAGCATTAAGGACAGAGCAGATGTGGAGGAAGGACGGAGAAACATGAACATTGTGATTTGTGGCAACCCAGGATGAGAGGAGCAAATGGCGCAAGTGGTGACATGGAGATTTGTGGAAGAAAATTTGATAAAAAAAAACAAGAAGCTTGGAGAGATAAGAAGAGCTGGCTGTAGATAGAGAGGAGCATGAGGAAAGTCAGCGCGCGAGGGTTAGATAGTTTGCAATGAAAGCAGGGAGATTTGAGCCCATGCTGCGCGCTGTTTGCTGTAATGATTTCCTGAGGCGAACAGATTGAACCCTGCACCACGTGTTGAACAACTACAGCAGGAGTGTGTGTTTACATGTGTGTGTGTATGCATACATGTGTTACAGGAGAGAGAGAAAGTTTACAAGTACCAAACTGTAAGTGCTTCATTTAGGTGGGAAGTAATCTGCTCCTCAGATAATGGTGACGTAATTTAATGATAATGATTATTTGTATTTCAGTCCAAAAGTGTGTCAGAAGTGATTGGACTTGACTGGAAAACGGTGAATGAAGGAATTCTTGCACAGAAGCACAAACGTGTTTGTTCTTCAAGGGTGCTTAACACCCACTGCAGCAAATATTCAATTCAATTTTTCTTTTTTCTTTTTTTGTTGTTGTTTATTTCAAATATAAGTCATGCTTACAAGCAAAGCAAATGGTACACAAGGGGTGAAATACAAAAGCACATGAAAAAGAAAAGAAAGTGGAAAAAAAGGAGAAACAAAGAAAGAAGCACAAAGAAATGAAAACAAAGAAAAATGCAAAATTAGAAACATTAAAAAATGATGAGCAAAAGCAAAATAGGGATGTACTGTATGTGTATGAAGGAGGGTGTAGACATATGAGCTTGTATTTTCTGTGCCATCTTTTTGCTATTTGAAATTCAGGTACAGGTCAACAGTGCAGTTACACTTCCAGATCAGCTTCTGCATTAAAACGATTTTTGTCAGGTCGGGATGAGCTGCTCCCACTCGCTTATGTTTTGTCACATACACACATGCACACATGTTAGTAGGCCTACAGATCCACATTCAGTGTTGGAAGTTGTAAATTCAAAGTTAGCAGGATGTGTGTTCAGTGCATCTGGACAATTTCATGCTCTGTATTCAGGTTTTTGTGTCTTTTCTGCTGGGGTGAAGTCAGAATTTCCGACTTTCCAACATCCCTGCAATGCATCGGGAAACACACGCATGCAAATACACACACATACATGCATTCACAAACACACTCAGGCAGACACACACACACACAAACGTCTATCCACCTCTACGCTTAAATCTATTCTATGATGTAACGTTATTGACATATAGACACTCCACACACACACACACACACACACACACCCTCATGCTCCTCATGCTCCTCACCTGGAGTTGAGGTCGCTGTGCGCCGCCCCTGCTCCTCCTCCTCCACTTCCTCCACGGCTCTTCTCCAGGCCCAGTTTGGTGAAGATGCCCACCAGCACCATGATAGCCACCACTCCGCAGATGATGTAGACGATGAGGTGTGTGCGGTCGCGGTCCTGGTCCTCCTGGCCCTCGGTGATGGTGGCCACAGGCTTGCCGGTGTTGGCCCAGATGGGTGTGTCGTAGTTGGAGCAGATTCTCTGGTCCAGCCGCTGCTGGCGGAACTGGCAGCAGAAGCGGTAGAAGCAGGTACCGCAGCAGTATAGGAAGACACCGGCGTTGCAGTTGAACGGTGGGTCCCATTGGCCCATCACATCATAGTAACCCTGGCAACGCGTCCCGCCAACGGGAGGAACGTCCTCATCATCCGCATCTCCGCCACTGGTGGGAGTGGACAGCCCTGTCTCTAGAGGAGTGTTCTGAGTGGTCTCCACAGAGCCGGGAGTCGTCTGGTTGGTCAGCGTGGTGGGAATGATGAACGGGTCACTTTCCGTTACTGTCACTGTGGTGACAGATGGTTCCTGGGCAAGGGCAGGTTGAGTTATAAGGAAGGAGAGGAGGAAGAACAAGAGAAGGTGGCAGGAGCAATGGATGGTCGCCATGCTGCTGGGAGCGCCCCACTATCCAACGTCCCACCTGCGGGCTTTAGACGGGAAACAGAAAAGTTTGGAGATGGACGGAGAAGTGTTAAAGACAGAAAATTACTGTCAGATGCATTTTGTTTTTACTGTTTCAAACGCATCGATGCACGATAGAGGTTATGTCGTGATGACATGTCCTCAAAGACCTTCATGAAGTTGAGTTTCGGAGCTGCAAAGCTGCACTCATGCTACACATGAGAGCACACGAACAATCAAAAGCAAATGTTCCTGTAAAACTCAGGAAAAAATTGATTTTAGCCAGACTGATTAAACACATGATGTATCTATTGATTTCACATGCTTATGGAATCAATAATGAAAAGAGGGTAGGGGACATTTTAAACAGGTCAGTCAGAATCACTATTGACTGTTACCATGCAGTGAGACATGATCTGTACCCAACTTAAAAAAAAAAAAACACAGAAGGCAAATGTTCAGAGTCAATTGTGCTTCTGGAAAATTATACTAAGAAGATTATTTGAGACACGATACATTAAAAAAAACTGAAAAAAAAAGATAGCACAACACGCTCTTATCTTCAATATAAGACTATAATCTTTTTGAAATAGCTGCATAGAATAAACAAACTCATTGAGAATTTTGTGTAGAAAATCACTTAAAGTGCTCTCACCTTTTTCCTCTTTGCAATCTACACGCAATTGACCTTCCTCTGTGATTCTTCCCCAAAATTCAAGGGCTAAAAATTCCCTCTAGAAATATCCACAAACTTTACTCAGCAGCATTTTTCCCCCGAGTGTCCCCACAGATCTGTCTGTCCTCCTCATGTGTTCTCCATCGTCAGCTGGGGGCTTGATCCGGGGGAACTAACAAACACAAGACGACACGCTCTTTTTATCTTCTTCGCCCTCTTTTTTTCCTCCTTTATCACCTCTTCTTCTTATCTTCTTCTTCTTCTTCTTCTTTAAGTGCTGCTCAGTCTGTGCTGGCAGGTGTGAGTCCAGTTCGGTCCAGGGCTGTTAGGTTCTTCTGCTGCCACGACTCCTGTGAGTGTGTGTGTGTGTGTGTGTGTGTGTGTGTGTGTGTGTACATATATGTGTGTGTGTGTGTGTGAGTGTGTGTGCATGTGAGAGAAATTGCATGTGTGTGGCTGCACTGAGCGCTGCAACAGTTCAGGAACCAAATGAGATCTCCTCCCCTGTTTACCTCTCCTCAGTGCCAGATAGAGGGAGAGAGGTAGAGAGAAAGAGAGAGAGAGAGAGAGAGAGAGAGAGAGAGAGGGAGAGTGCGTGTGTGTGTGAGTATGTGTGTGTGAAGGGGGGGTTATATCCAGCTGCATCTCCCATCATCCCGAGAGGAAAAAAAAAAGCCTGGGAGGAGAGAGGAGGGAGGAGGGAGAGATGGGAAAAACTCAAAAGAGGAGGGAAAAACCTGAAACATGGACTGTAACTAAGTGATTAGTGGCACTTTGTTTTATTTTTATCATTTTTTGTCTCTTTTTTTTCTGTTCCTGTCCGTTCATTTGTGTGTGTGTGTGTGTGTGTGTGTGTGTGTGTGTGTTAATGTACAGTATGTAAAATGTGTTTGTGTGGCAGACGGAGGGCACTCAACATCTGCTGTGGTCACTCCTGCTCATCGTCTACTTATTGCTCTCCTTGTCCCCGTCTGTGCCCTGCTTTTCCTGCATCCCCCTTCACGACACAAACACACACACATATACACACACACATACACACGCTTGAGGATCATCACACACACACACACACACACACACACAGACACACACACTTTTCCCCCCACCTTCCAATCCCTCATCTCCCACTTCGCCGTCCTTTCTTCTCCCGTCTTAGCGTGTCTTCCCCGCCCTCCTCTCGTGCCTTGGGCACAGATAACACACTTGTTTGCAGATTTCTGCGCTGTGCATGTGTGTGAGTGTGTGTGTGCGTGCGTGCATGTGCTGTTTGCATCAGTAGGATTCAGGAGTCAGAGGGGTCCAACTCCAGCTTTGCCTCTTCTTTTGTTTAAATCCCAACCTGTGCAGGAGATGCCAAAAACAGGAGCAGAGACTGGCACACACAGCTGAAAACTGTAGCCCGTGGAAACACACACACACACACACACACACCAGTCCCACACAGACAAAAATCAGTGCGCATGCACATGGAAAAGATGTTCAAACTGCAGATAAACACCTGCTTATTTGTACATTATTTTCCCTGCCCTCGCACACACACACACACACACACACACACACACAGATGCCACTGCTGAGGCCAATTATAAGAGCTTGTCTCAAAGTAAAAACCACCACATGTACATTTTTTAATGGAATTATAAGCCAGATTGACAAGGGGCTTTTTGTTTTGCTTCCCGCTAATCGCCTCTCCCAAAATCCCCTCCTTTATGTCTTGTCATTTTGGAGCAAACTCAACGCTTTCTCCACTTTCCCCTGATTTCCACTCTATTGCGTGCTGGATATCAGTGAGAGAGAAAGAGAGAGAGGGAGAAATAGAATGAAAAGAAGGGAGTAAATGTAGGGCAGTGGGGAGGAGGCCGACAAGAAAAGAAAGAAGGGAGGAAAGAAAGGAAGGAAGGAAAGAAGGAAGTGGGGGAGGGAGAGATGGAACAGTGGAGGAGAAACGATTGGCTGACGACCAAAGATGAGAGAGGAGAGACACACTGAGAGAGAGAGAGGGAAAGAGAGAGAGAGATGGGTTTAGAGGAAGAAGTGGGAGGATGAAGGGAGCCGAGAGGCGACAGGTAGAGGATGGAGGTATGAAGGGAAAGAGGATCAGAGAGGAGGAAGAGACGGCTTCCATGTGGGCAGAGGTGAAGAAGCAATGCCTGCCATTCGAACTCCAAACCCCTTCTTGCACTTTCTGTTTTAAATTTGTGGCCTCGAGGTAAATCAAGATGATTATTGTCTCAGGTTCCTCCTGACCAGTAAACTGAATTTCTTGTGTGTAAATAACTGAAACTTTTTTTTTTCCTGAACTGTAACATAGATTGTTGTTTAGCTAGCTGCAGTACTCACCTGTCTAAGAATCATTTGGAGGTGCGCATACTTTGACGCCTCTGTGGTCCGAGGTATTATGGTACGTGTTGTCCAGCAGGCACATTGACATGGACTCAAAGACGAAATGATTAATAGTTTGATGGTCAAGGTCAAAAGGTCACTGTCATCTCACAAAACACGTTTTTAGCCATAACTACAGTGCAGATCTCTGTCACGTGATCTCTGCTACGCCCAACCACAACCTAAACCTACAACCACTGTACAAAATATTAACTTTATTATTACAAACAGTTGGCATAAATGTTTAAAAGTGCAAAAAGATGAAATGACAGCACTACATGTCCCTCTGGTCATCCGTACATCCCATTCTTTTCAATGTGATATCTCTTGAGGAAATTGGACAGCCGCTTGGACTCAGAGATGAACTGATTAGACGTCAAGGTCAAAGTCACAATGACCTCACGAATTCATAGCTCAAAAATTCCTATGCTAATTTTACTACGTTTTCACACAAATATTGTAGTGTAAAAGACAAGAGTTGTGCTAAAAGAAATCCAATGTGCAAACTGCTATTACTGATTGAAACACTGTGACTATATGAATGAGGGAGAATCACTGGAATCACTGGAAATATGCTGGAGTGTGATGTGTTGATTAAATTTTGATAACGTAGGATAGGATAAAAAGGGATATTATGACAAGAATAGACTTAAAATAAGGTTTATATACTCTTCACTATACCAAGTGTAACTGTGTGTGTGACCCTCACTGTATCACACGTATTCTTTGTGTTAAAACAAGTGCACTTACATTAAACACTATAATTTAAAAAAAAAAGAAAAAGGCAGCAAGGAAGAGTTGAGAAATAAGGGTGTAATAATAAGAAGCAACTTAGATTAAAAAATAAGAACAAGGCAAGTTCAAAAGATACTGGTGTCAGGAATATATAACACAGCATTAAAGAAGAAGAAGGGGCAAGTGGAAAGTCCCCAGAAGCCCCACTCTGAGGATGTAAATGTTTAGGTACCAAAGTTAACCAATGAATTATAATGGTGTAATGTTCCAAGATAAATCGATTGGTCATTTGATGTTGTGATGAATGGAAACCAGGTGGAGCTCTTAGGGAATATAAGCTGGTGTGTTGTATGTGAGACTGTATGTAATGTGCAGATAGACTGTTCTCCCTTTGCTGCTGGCATTAAAGGTTTTTGCTGCTCTGGACTCTGACTCCTGATGACTACTTGAGCTCAGCTGCAGAGGCTGCCTTTCCTGACTCCTTTTGACTCATTTTTGGACTCATCCGCTAAGTTTTTCTGACTGATTGATCACTGCTAAAAATAACTTTAAATCTGGCCCAGTGGCTTTGAACCCCGGTTCTGTGCCACATCAATATCTGATAGAATTAAATGATTAAGTTTTATGTCCAAGAGGTCAAAGTTCACTGTGATGTCCTAATGTTACACAAAAAAAGAACACTTTTCTGGCCGATGTTCAACATCACTCAAGAACAGATGGGGAGATTGTGACCATCTTTCATCTGGGTCGGGACAGACATGAATGTAATCTGTAGCTTGACTGGTGTGAGGAGGTACTGTGAGGTGGTAATTCTAGTTATCTAATGCTCTGTGGTGTTCTTTAGCGTTGGACTAAGGAGTGTGTGTGTGTGTGTGTGTGTGTGTGTGTGTGTGTGTGTGTGTGTGTGTATTGTCTTCTATCAAGTCAGGTGTGCTCGTAGATAATAGATGAGCTCTGTGTGACTGAAAAAGCTTAAAATAAACTGAATGTCTGCAGCAGGGATGAGTGTGCAGATAGTTTGATTTTCTTTTCATTTCCTATATGTTTTCCATACAACACTGTCTTGTTTGGTGGACAATTGCTCTGGACATAGTTTATATGCACAAATTGCCTTTTCCACCCTGATGGCACAAAAAAGATGCTTCTAATGTCGCTTTTGCATTATGGTTTTTACCAGCTTTGCACCTTCAGGAAAATGGAGGTCAAGGTGTCTAAATGAGAAAGCACAGCGTGTTTTTGTGTACCATTTAATAGGAACAGGAAAATAAAGATGATGTGTGTGTGTGTGTGTGTGTGTGTGGTAATGTGTGTGTGTGTGTGTGCGTGCGTTGGTAAAAGCAGAGGGGCTGTTGTCACCACATGAATTCTAAATAATCCTGTTGAATTAATGTTCATCTTGAACTAGATTCACAAAGTGCCTGCAGGTCTCTGATTTACCAGAGAATGTTGCCCCCTTCATTAGGAGACACTTTGAATATCCCGAACACGTTGAATATTTCATTTGATGACTTCACAGCATCTATGAATATTCATATTTTGGCTTTGTGTGCTTCCACTGATAAGTGTTAATGGGGAAATCTTAATCCTGAGGCACTCGTTCACATCAGCTACTGGTGCCGTACGCTGCAGTTTGTGCTTCTCTTTGTTCAGCTCATTCATGGACAGACGGAGGTGGTGTCACAGCACAATACCTCCAGCAGTTACAGTGTTTGAGTTTGACAGCAGAGGAAGTGAATGTCAGGTGCTGGTGTCACTCTCTAAAAAAATAAAGTGTCCATTTCTTCACACCAATCACACAGACAGACAGCTTTTTGTACAAGAGGCACCCTTGAATTGAATGCGAATAGAAAATCTCCTTCTTATGCCCTTCTCATGCTTATAACTACCACTTAGCCGTCCTGTCAGTATTTCCCTACCAACCTAAAAGTATATAATTTCCCAAAGGCATTCTGGGAGTTGCAGTCACTAACTGAAGTCAAAATAGACAAGGCGGGTTGAGAGAGGCTGTGTCCAAGCTCGGCCCGCTGTCAAGAAAAATCTAGAAAATGGACCTTAACATCTTTTTATTTGAAAAGTCAAGAATGCAACTTTTCTGATCTACATTTAGAGAGAAGCTCCAACATATTGGACCTTACAGATCGATGTCATATATACAGTGTCAGTGTGAAGGGATGAGTCCTAAACAATTAAGCTCTAGATCACTTAAAGGGGTTTCTAAATATTCCCGACTCATTCTGTATGATCTTGCAAGTGTTTCTTCTCCAGAGGACACGATGCAGATAACTACAGTCATTTAAAAACCTACACGTCTTGATTCATATACGAGAGCTGAGCAGAGATAGAAACCATTTCCACAGAAAGTGTCTTACATTCGCTAAAACGTGACGATTCTAAATTGGCACTTTTGAACACCGGGTCGTCTCTGTCGGTGTGTGTGTGTGTGTGTGTGTGTGTGTGTGAGAAGGAGGATGTTTTCTGTGTGTGTGTGTGTGTGTGCATGCAGGGAGTGAGTACTCCACTTGAAGCTGAAGAGTCGTGCAGGGCTGTGATCAGAGGGAAGCCCCTTAATGAGTTGATCCAGGCGAGGCTTTGATGCTTCCCTTCTCAGGGGATCGTGGGAAATGAAAGGGAGTAGGTGGGGATGGCGGAATGACCTTTAAACTTTTACAACCAGTAGATAAACGTACGCTGCAGGGCTACATTACGGAGAGGCAAGACATTACCTCATGCTGTATGTTTGGGAAATCCTGTTTTGCCAAATTCTGCTACAAAGTTAATTTGAAGAGCTTACTGAAAAATTAAAGGGACTCTGGAGCCATTCTGGCTCTAAGAAAATGTGTTTTCTTATGAGAGCGTGTGTTAACGTTTCAGAGTTCGAACACATTCTGGTCAAGATTTCAATTCCTCCAATACTTTGGTTTATGACTGAATCCTGAAACGTATGCTGTCCCCATCAGCCTTAGCTGTGCTTTCGGTTTAGTGCTAATAGCTGATGCTAACAAACACACTTAAAAATGGATTTGGCTCGTTTCTGAGCTGGTTTCGAATTAGAAATGATCATTGCATCACTCACTGATTTTGTGTTTGCGATATATGGTTTATAGCTCAGAAAGTCAACTCTGTTAGTTAGCTTGCTAATCCTTACATTACAGACGTCTTTATTGATATACTGTTGATACAGTGGGCACTACAGTCATGCCCAGCTGCATCTACAACCTCGCATCACTCACTGTTGTTGTCTGCACATATCAAAGGCTCGGAGCGCCTCTGTTGTTCTGTACTGTGTGCTGTCAGAGCTACAGGTCAGACCGAACTGTGTCTAAGTGCCTCTCTGTGACCCTCTGAGGCACCCGTTGCTCCTGGCATTTCTTCTTCTTCTTTGCATGAGTGATGATTTTGCATCCCGACATTTACAGGTGACCAACGCGGCCGAGTCGCGATGTGTATGCATGAACGCAACATAAGGACCAAAGGTTATTCAGAGAGTTAGCCAGCAATGCGCATCACTGACAGATCTACTTGGGCCAGTAAATTCCATTTCATGTCCCTTTATAGATGCAGATATCATTTTCCACACGTCTGCTGTCCTATTGCTCCACATGGAAAACTCTGCTGTACTACATACACTATATGTAAGGCAGAAAGTCAAGGGGTTTTGATAACATGCAAGTTCAGCATGAAAAATCTTAAAATGAAAAGATCCCCCAAAAGTGTGTAAAGGTGTTTTAAGATGAAAATATTTATAGCGCAGATTAATGTAACAGCATCATACTGTAGGTCTGACTGTTGGAGAAGCAGGGGTGTTAAGTACACACACACACACACACACACACACACACACACACACACACACACACACACACACACACACACACAGAGTCACAGAGTTGCATCAGTGTCTCCTGACAGATGTATCTCTCAGCTGCTCTGACAGGGCGCAGGGCTTTGGGTCAGGCGATTATAAGGTCAGGTCCTGGGGGACAAACAGACTGACTGCTCACTTCAAACAGGAAGCTGATGGATCACAAACATCAGCCCATTGATCCTCTGCTTATAGAGCATAATGTCATGCAACCGCATCAGATCTGCATGCACATCTGTGTGTGTGTGTGTGTGTGTGTGTGTGTGTGTGGACTAATGTATTCAGGAACTATACTAAGGGCTCATATGTTAATACACATACATGTTTTTACAGTATATTGAAGGATGGGGTTCATGAATGAACCTTTCCCATAAACCCTGGTAATCAACAAAAAGTTTGGAGGTGATTTTACCGCCTGTGATCAGTCTTCTGATAAGTTCTTTAATGATATATTGAATATAGGTCTATTGTAAAAGGTTTGTTAATATAATGTGCCATAAGCCAGAAGAGCTGCATCCAAAGATCAGAGGTTCAGTGTTTTCCACTGGACTCAGTTTGATAAAGCCTTTGCTCATGCAAGGGACTTTTAATGAATACCAATTACATACGTTAATTCAGGCAAGGCTTTATCTGCATTTATATGGTCATGAGTGCTCACTCGAGTCTGTGTTTCACTCTGGCTGCAGCGGGTGTGTGTGTGTGTGTGTGTGTGTGTGTGTGTGTGTGTGTGTGTGTGTGTGTGTGTGTGTGTGTGTGTGTGTGTGTGTGTGTGTGTGTGTGTGTGTGTGTGTGTGTGTGTGTGTGTGTGTGTGTGTGTGTGTGTGTGTGTGTGTGTGCTCTCATTTGTTCAGGTCTCATTGGGCAACATTCTATTATAAAGAGTTTGTACTCCAGGGAGCTGGAAGAGGTAATTAGAAATTACCTTGTGAGGCATTGGGTCAGGTGGGGGGCCTGTGTGTGTGTGTGTGTGTGTGTGCGTTTGTCATTCTCACATATTTGTCCAGTGGTGTGTATGTGTGTTACTGCATTAACACATATACAGAAACAAGCTTAGTAGGAAATTAAATAATATGACTTGTGGTGGTGTAGTGATGCATCATAGTGATGTTTATTTGTCGTGTGTGTGTGTGTGTGTACAGTTTATTCTCATATCTTTGCTTGATTCTGAGGTGTCAGCTGTCAATCCTTCATCTGTAATCTGCTCATACAGTATATGTATGTACACTGTACGTGTGTTAGGTAGGTGTTTGTGTGTGTGTGTGTGTGTGTGTGTGTGTGTGTTCACCCTGTCAGCCCACATTTTGAGTTCACAGCACAAAGCTAATGAGAGATCCTGATGTTTCCAATGCTGCAGGACTGAACCTGTTTGACGCCACATCCACACAACAACGCAGCAGAGAGTCTGACAGACTGACACGATGTTTCCAGTCACAGACATTTAGCCCTCCGCATGTTTTGACCAGAGTAAATGTTGCTGACTTCACAGCGCTCCTTGGGGTGGTGGGCTTTGATTTGTTGATACATGATGTGACGTTGGGAAATGTTTGCTTCGACTGCATTTTGTTTGCCTGGAGAATGATTTAAAATCTCTCCCTCCGTCGCTGTCTGCTCCCTCATGCATTAACACAGCGCGGTACATATAAGGTCATACGTCGGCTGCTGCTTTAATAAGGGATCCTGAGGTGACACGTTGCTTAATGTTTGGTTGTTATGCACCAAGAGGCAAAAGGTGGTGGTTGAAGGATTCGGCAGCTGAAATGACAACCACTGATTTTTCACTTTTCCTCTTGGTGATGGAGCCAAAGCGCAGCAGGAATTCAGAATCAGCATGGCATACCACGCATGTAGTTTTAGAATGCTGCTATCAGACGTGAGATATCCACTGGTCTCGAATGACCTTTAAGTTGAGGGTTACCCAGCTGCATATTGATCACTGACTGGGTATGTCTGTCACTTGTTGGTTAATACCCGGCATAATGAGCAGAATGGCTGCACGCAATCCATAAAACAACTGTGACATTGATTGTTTTTGCTGAGTGCATTTACCCTGGTATTGAAGGAAAGGTTGGTACATGAAGAACTGTTCAATGGCTGCCACCGGATTTCAACAAATTTATCTCCAGAAATGCAAGTCTGACTTCCCGACATGGCCACCGCAGTTTCCCCTACGTTCCCTGAGTGGCAGGAGGGACAGGAGAAGTTGTGGACTGAGACACGGTGGCAGAGAGGGACCGCAGAGTTATTTGAGTCGGTTAGGTGAATAATTAGTGATCTGACTGTTGGCTGCTCTCAGTCAGCCAATTAGAAAAGCAAAGACAAAGAGGGCAGCAGAGCCCAGAGGGCCCGAATCAGAGCACAGGACTACCACCCACAACATCCCCTGACACACACAAACACAATTATTTTATGCTATTTGCAGGCAGAAAAGTACAGAAGCAGGAAAGAAAAATAAAGAAATTAAGTATAGCAGTTAGGCTGATTTATACATAAGACATGCAAAGCAAAGAGTGTAACAGTGTTGTTTCCAATCAGGGCACCGTGTGTGTGTGTGTGTGTGTGTGTGTGTGCATGCATGTGTGTTTTTCCACACATTCCCCGCTGGACTTCCCTGTCAGCAGTGACCTTTACCAAATCAAAGGAGATGCAAATATCCAGCTTCATTTGGGCCTATTACAACTGCACCCACAGTGGCCTATAGAAGTGAATGAGCTCCGCGCAGACACCCAGTGAGAATAGCTGTCAGTCTTCTCGGCCGGCTTTGATTAACAATTTGAAAGGCCTCTCTCCGGCCCCGACTCTCCTCAACAGATACAAATCAGCCCTGACGCTGCCTCGTCCATTACTGGCATAATTTCTACAGAGAATTGTAATGAAACTCATTTCCCTACAGTCTTTGTGTCTCTCGGCCCTGCCCCCCCCCCCCAGATTTAACACCATGAAAAAGAAAAATAACTTTTGCTGTATGTATAGTTTAAACTTTGTCACTTTAATAGATTAGCAAAAACATTCAGTTATGCAACCACAGTCTGATAACTTTAATTCTAACCAGGATTTGAAAATAAGGTCCATTAAATGCAGATGAAAATTAATTTTGACCAGTAATGTCATATCGTTACCTGCCAGTTTGAACAAGCACTGAATTAAATTCTGTCCTAAAAGGCCACAATCACAATAACCAGCGCACAGGACCAGACATAAAACTATATCACCATAAATCTACATATTAGCTCCTGACATCTCCATAAATTTGAATATAAACATATATGTCACTATGGAGGTGCATAACAACACTCTGATGATATGAGGCCCATTTCATCTTTGAGTGAGCACAGTTGACTTTGGGGCGTTAAACAGCTTTGCATTGTGTGTTACATGCAAAAAATGGCAGCACCTGAGGGAGCAGGTGTGCTTTCTATGTGAACAACGTCGGATTTCAACTTCAGGCTGCTTCTGTTAGCTCATTTGAACGGGAATAAATTCGTGCCTTTTTAGATCACATCCTTAACCTGCATAATTCAGTGCGGTTTTTACTATAACTGGCACTTTTACAACCTCAGCCTATGTTCATGCATTTTGCATAAATGAGACTAAGAGTCCACAGCCAGCTAAGTGAGGGCGTACTTACTCACTGAGGTGCAACATCAGCATGCTAACATGCTGATGTTTAGCAGGTGCAGTGCTTACAGTGGTCACCATCTTATTTCAGCATGACAGCACGCGGAAATAAGTTACAAAGTTAAACGGAGGCTGATGGGAATCCATTAGTTAAGCTTTAACAAAGTATTTGACAAATTGTAATTTTTGGCCTGATGGTGGCACTTGATGATAAGTTAAGAGATCGTCAAGTTATTAATTATTAGACTTCATCCTGAGGGAAACATGAATGTCTCTACCGATTAAATAGCAATCCAATATTGTCTGGATATTTCACACAAAAACACAAATAGAGGAAAAGTCATGATTAGGATACAAGATTTCATAACCAAGGTGGAGGACAGGCCAGCCGACCAATGACATTTCCATCCATAGACCCACTGATGCAAATAATCCAGGGGTTGGATGTGTATTGGAGGTGTAATTCCATTGGCGTTACTTTATTGTCAAATAAAACCATTTTATGTTAATTTGCGTGCAGTTGTGAGTAGGTTACTCAGTTGGATAGTTTTTTTTTTTCCATTTGACTTTAGGGTCATTAGGATGTAAACAGTCCAGTACTGCAGTCTGTGATGTAGGCTGTAGTCCAGTATTTAAGTAAAGAGTATTAAATTAGCCTACTTTGTAATGATGCACCGTACACATTATGTTTTATTTATGCTCTTTTCTTCTGTCTTGTTTCCTTCCTGAGTTAGACACTTGCTCGAGTTTCTGAGTTTCCCCGCATCAATAAAAGTTTAATCTTGAGCAACTCAACCTGACAACATGAGACATAAAATCCATTGGTGAAGTCAAACCATCGATTTCTACTCAGGCCGAGACTTTTCTAACCTGTAGCTGCAAAAGGTCAGAGTGTCACCGCTGCCCCTTACATCAGCCGACCACAGGGCAAGTTTTCCTGTTTGATGTGATGGTGCAGCCGCATAGAAAAGGACCAAGCAAATACAGAATTTATATGTGACAAGAGTGTAGAAAAGTTAAACAGGAAATTTAATGGGAATGTTAAGAGGGGGCATCGTCTAAACCACATAACACCCCCCCAAAAAAACACAAACACAAAGGAGTGACTGATTGCGACCTCTGGGGGGAAGAAAGAAAAGGGAGAATGAATGAGGGATGGTTTGGTGGATGATTTCACAGCTTTGATATTTGTGACACAGCACGTTGTGACGAGAGGTGAAAAACAGAAGAAGCAGGAACTTTAAAACCTTCACGACGTCCAGCTGAGAGATTTGCTGCTTCAGTCAAAAACTGTGCAAAAATATCATCACACAGTCTGTGTTGTGGGTGACAGTCTCAGTGTCCCAGTGAGCTGACAGGAGCAAAAACTGATGTGGATGATCAAATGCAGTAAATATGAAATCAAAATACAGTCAATATTAAATACAATATTCAATCAGTCACTGGAAATGAAACTTCCACGGGCTACTTTGTCTGAATGTCAGTGTTAGTTGGACTTTGGATGGAATCACTACAGCACATGAAGTCCTTTTATCCCGTCGCTCTGCTGCCGCAGCAACACTTTGCCTTTCAGCAGTTTTTTTGTCAACTCGCTTTCTGGCTTTCCAATCGTGAAAAGCCGATTAGAGAGCGAGTTGTGCATAAAGATGGCAGAGAAAACAACTTTCTGCAGGAGAAATCTAGATGGAGAGGGCAGGTTTCTCTAATCCCCTATCCAGGTTATGGAAAAGAGGTTTCTAGTTTACCGAAACGTTTATTTATTTAACAAAATCAGCCTACAGTAGAAAGTTGACTGTAACCTGGTTTCTTAAGAGTAGCCTACTCCACTGATTTAGCACTTGTATGACCTTGTCTATGATAAATAAAAATCTGTGAGTTACTTTAAGGTTTAAGGTCTTAGATGGTCCAGTACGTCACTGCCTTGTCATTATAATGAAGAAAAAGCACAGAAGGACTTTTGCACTAAAAATCTGTAACCTTGGAAGATACTGACTCGATTTGTTCAACTGTGATGGTTGAAGCCTCATATTAGCTTCAGCTGAACTTAACAATAACTCTGGCATTTTTAAACCGTGGACCTATTTTTTTTAAATATACTTTGGGTTCAAAATGTCTGGTAGGTACAAAGTTTTGGAATTAGTCCAGTAGATTAGACACTCACTATGGGGCAACGGCGCCAGACCAAAGGCTCCGATTTTTTGTTATTACAGAAAGAATCCCTGCAGAGACAGACCTGGAGGGTCCTTTTTGTTTAGCCAGAAACAGCTATTATATTGTTTGGTTCAAAGCCACCAGACTCCATTGACAAAAACAGTAATTTTACCTCTGAGAAAGCACAGTATTGGCTGGTCTGTTAGTCCCCCATCTCCTCCACTGGAAGAAGGGGATTTCTTCAGAGCCAATATGAAGTGAAGGAGCGAAGCAGCTCAGTTTCCTGTTAGTGACAAAATAATGACCAATGATCTTTTTGCATAAGCCACTCGCTTTCCTAACCAACACCAGGGCATATAGGTTTTTTCCCCACATGTCTGTAAAACAACAGAGCCGTCTTTGAAGACCACATGTCCATGTTTCCTCATTCCTCCGTTGTCTCAAACCCACAGTGGAAGAAGGCCAATAGAGGCTGAACAGAGGTGGTCTTGTTTTCGTGGCAGTGACACTAAGGACTCATGACAGATCGGCGTTTATACTCCACATATGACACCTTTAAATCAAAGATAGTAAATGTTCACCGTTGTATTCATTGTGTCACTGGAACAAGGACAAACTCCTCCTGACTGTTCGTCAGGCCTCCTATAGATGCTGTAACGTACCGTCTTGTCGTGTGCATTTGCAATGCTAAGCAGCAGCCAGGTGAGTGGCAGTCGCAGTAGTTGATTTTAATAGCGAGAAGCTATTTCGGTAAGTCCTCCAGCAGGCGTCTTTCTGTGGAGTTAATCACACTGAACAACACAACACTGCAGCTCCTCTCTCCTCTCTCCTCTCTCCTCCTCTCTGGGGTCTCCATGGCTCTCCCTTTTCTCCTGGCTCCGCTCTAGTCTTCTCCCTTCCCTCGCCCTCACCGCTGCTCCATGTTTTTATTTATACCTACATCTGTATCGCCTTCCCCCCCTTCTCCCTTTCTCTCTCTCTCTTTTTTTTCTTAACTTTTCTCAGTTAATCACCCAGAGTCTCTCAGGGATGTTGAATGTCATTATATCAGCTGAATTGTAATAATAGCCATCATCACTCCCAGGCCACTGATCCAGTCCCACCCAGAGCTGTGTCTTTTTAAAGAATCAATCGCTTCGACACACACACACACACACACACCACCAGACAATTGCTGGTTAAACCACCTCTGCCTCCCTTTATCCATCACCAGCACTGTTGATCTTATTCGCACAGCTACCATCTCGAATTTCACCCAAAAAAAAACATCGAGTACAGCCCACGACTGACTTTTGTATCTTTTGCCATTTTTGCCCTCGTTCAGCAGTCGACAGTGAAGGAGCACATGGGAAACAAGGGCAGAGAGAGACATGCAGCAGAAGTCCCCCACCTGTTACCGTCATGACATTACAGTCATGTGGCATAACCATTCAGCTCCCAGGGTGCTTCATTTTGCCCGTCATTTCCACCAGCTACAGTGTTTTACTCGCCATATAACTTGTGATATTGCTTCCATGAAGTCTGTTGGAGCAACAGGATCGTTGAAACAGGATTATTGAAACAGGATTATTGAAACAGGATTATTGAAAGCATACCTCAGTATCAGTGGAAGGTGGATCACTAACTCTAAACTCAAGTAAAAGTACAATTACTCCCATAAAAACTGTTAAAATTACCATTTGAGAAACCTGCTCTAGTAAAAGTAAAATAATACAGGGATGAGAAATAACTCCTTCATTTCTTATTCTTAGGGTGTGTGGTCCAGTGCAAAATAATGAAAAAGTATTTATTAAACTTTTAAAAGGTGTGGCCAGTGTGCTGCTGAGTTCAGTTACATCATCACACTGTGGTCAAAAGACACTCAGTCCCCACTTTTAGATCCAACTAGCTGTAACATAAGTAAATGGCAAATGTAACGATGTTAAAAGTAGATTACTGACTCAGAAATAAACTTGAGGAAGAAGTACAGCTTTTTTTTTCTTTTTTTTTTACTCATGTAAGGTTCTCGTTACTACGTCTGGTCACAGCTGAACCAGGGAGTCAGTCTGCAGACGCTGACTGGACGTGTATGAGGGACAGTTTTACACTTTGCTTTTACTTTCTGGATGAACTCAGGGCTTTGTTTAAAGACAGCATGATCATCTTAGTTATCATGTTTCATAACCTGCTGGACTCAGTTAGTGATGCTGCTGCAGTCGGAGATCTCATCAGTTAACGTGGTAAAAATGTTATTGTTCATTTTTTTTAATGTGATTATTTGTTCATTTTTCACTTAAAAGTTACAGGGATGGTGCTCATCCAGATACTTTTGGTCAACTGTGGTGGCAGCTACAAAAGACATGAAATAAAACAGGCATGGTGCACTTCATAATAACACATAAAATACTGAATACATAAAACCCTTCAGGTTATTCACCTCATACCATGTTTACTTACAAACATACAAGTGGCACATACGTACCAACCATATAATAATACAACTTTATTCTCAGAATATTCCTGAGCAAACACAATCTTTTAATGGAAATGCTAATTGCACCTCGCTGTGTGTGCGCTCTCAGAGTTAAAAATAAGATTAACCAGAATTATCCTGTGGATGTAATTAAGTCTCTGCTGCCACGATCCAACTCAACACAAACAAGGGAAATGATCTGGTGCTGCTACACGTGAGCTTTGTTGGAACGCTGGTTATTTTGAGCGTATGTGTGTGTATATGTGTGTGTGTATGTGTGTGTGTGTGTGTGTGTGTGTTGGCGGGTCGATTAGCCACCAACAAACACCCAAAGAAGACAATGTTGGAGAATCCTCCGTCTGATGGCCGATCACATTACATACACATTATACCTTTGATGTAATGTGAGACACATGAATCCCCCTTGAAGACATTCTCCTCTGCAACTGCACCCACAATCCCAGTGATAGCACTGTTCTAATTAATATAACTGATTCTCAGTACAATCGGTCTGATCACGTCTCTGTTCTATCGCTCTCACCGAGCGTCTGAACTAATGCCCCCCTCCAATTAAACTGGAAGCTCAGGGCTGTTTGGGCTCAACCGGTCAATTAATTGATGCTTCCATTGTGATGAACCTACTTTCATGTTGTGCTCTCATCATGTCCATTTAGTATTATGCGCTGATCCCGTATTGGATCACAGACACAGCGTGCTGTTGAACTAAAACAACAACGACCAAACCGATTTATTGTAGTGAAGTGACGGACAGAGAGGTAGAAATCCAGATTTTGCTCTTCATCCATGTGTGTGAAGGTTCTGTGCTTTAGTGGGAAAACTCGTCTCATGTAGCTTAGCCCCAGTGGGCCCAGGCTACATGTCCAACCCTCTGACTAATATTGTGCGCTAATGAAGATCCATTGATCTAGAGTGGGACTGACACTGCAGGCGATTGTGCCAAACTCGCCGCTCATGCTTCATCGTTTGGTAGTCAAGCATGCCCCCCCCCCCACCACCACCACCACCACCACCACCACCAACTCACAAACCTCCTCTGCAGCTCACCTGAACACCAGCACTGCACGTTTTTTTTTACCAGATGAGGCAACTGTTTGCTCTCTGCTTCATCGCTCTCTCCCCCCCCCCCCCCCCCCCCCCCCTCTAAACCAGGCCAACATGGGAGCATTGCGTAACCCTCCCTTACACAGTGTAGCTGTGCCAAGGTTATGGTAAAAGACCTCGATTACATCATGAGTGGTCTGCCGTGAGTTCAGCCGCACCTCCCAAAGGCCAGTACGATCCCACCCGGGCTCACATGAAATAAAATCATATCCAGTTATTCTATATAGGGACTGAAAATCAATGTCCAATGTTTCCAAATGTAGCTCACAAACACAAACACATGAAGCCAGCTGTGGCCGGAGGTGTCCTGTTAATGTTTCCTGGTTGTCCGCCCGTCCGTCTCACTCTCCTGAACATGATATCACAGCAACACCTGGAAGGAATCCACTCAAATTTGGCACAAACATCCGCTTGCATTCAAGAAAGAACTGATTAAAATTTGGTGGACGGGGGGTCACTACGTACATCATATGAGTCTGGACAGACGTGGATGTAACCTGTGATGTTTTTTTCCACCCTTAATGCTGTTTTTTTTGCACCTCGTCACAGCAATGCCTCGACCCAGCACATTTACTTTTAACAGAGACACAGCATGGAGACAATCCTGGTGCCGTAACCTTATTTTGTGTGTGTTAAGCGAGCAGGATGTGGGATATTTTGGAGAGCTCTTAACTTCTGTTTGACAGCACAGATTGTTGCTGTTTTACACGCCAATGAATGCATTCATGTTACTGTCAGAGAGTGAGTGTCTGTGGCTGCAATGCATACCATCGTTTATGTGCTGTAAAAATATTGATTGGTGCAGCTTTAAGTCAAGTAAAAAACTTTTCGATCTCAATTTCTAAATCAGCAGCACTGATTCATCTGAGGCTGTGATGTTTTGGTTTTATTGTACTGAAGCTGATTGTTGTGAGTTGTTTATCCTTCCACACTTACAGCCACACCACAACCTGGAGACTGTAATTACTCTGAATTAAATTCAGAGAGTGGCTCACAGTGACTAGGTTTCGTCTGCTGTGTTTGCACGCCCTCCTCAGCGGCCTCCTCGCTCTCCGTCTTTCTTGCCCACGTTACCCTCTCGTCTTTCAAACAAACAGGTGTAGAACAAAACACTCCTGCTATTCTCTCAGCGCCTTCCTCCCTCCCCCCCCTCCGTCTCCCCCTGCCCGTGCAAATGTCAGCCTTCACATCCTCTGCTATCAAAGGCTCCGCAGTCGCAGCAGGATCCACCCGAACCTGACTGCTCCTCTCACATCATACAACCTCTTACACACACACACACACACACACACAAAAAAAAAGGAGATGGAGACGAGAAACATTTGCTCTCCCTGAAACACCGGGCGGTTTGGTTGAACAAACGGGTACAGAAACATGAATGCTCGGGTTGTTTGGGTTTGAGCAACTTTTGGCTCAGTAACAGGTAACATGTTGCACTAAAGCGCAGGATCTGATTGGTCCCACAGTCCAAACAAGAGGGAGCACATCAGTAGCTTCACCCTAGAGTTTTACTCTGAAATCTCCACCACTGAAAATAAATGGCAGGGCTACTTACATTTTCAAATTATTTAAACTTTTAAGGGTCATTCTAGGTAGACAATGTCAGCACATACAAATCAAATTTAACTGACATGAAATGAAATTTTTAGACTAAGACTAATAATAATGATAATAATAATGATGCTAATTAAAGCTGCAAGCAGCGTTGAAGGGCCCTCGCACCTTTGTGCATGTCGGGGTGTGCGGCGCTTCGTCCTGTTGCCGGACACGGACCCTTCCACGCGGCTCAGAATTTTCATGTATTTTCATTTTGGACAGTGCACGAAGGAGTTACACGTCGCTTCCTGTGTCCCCTATGTGGCGCTAGAGAACAGCCACTAATTGCATCCTATATTTCAGCATATGAAGTGTTGACTACACCACAAAAGTCTTACTTCCCGTTGTCACTAGGTGGCGCAATGACTGTGGTCGCTAATTGTCATGTAGGTGTCTTCAAGCCGGGAGTCTTATTAATCATTACAAGTTTGGAACAGACTGGATAATGTACACTGAACTGACTATGGTTCTAAATTAGCATGTGCATGTCTTCAGAGCCGGACGGTCATCAAACATTATAAATGTGGTGAAGATAGGACCTTGTAGAGTGGAGTTACTGCACTTTTAATGCTCATGCGAAGGAAAATTTTCTATCGAAATTCGCCATGGCGATGCCTTTTGACGAAAACTCCCAGTTTTCACTACAGACCAACATCAACATCTTGAGGCTTTCCTGACCAAATTTGAAGTGGATCTGGTCAACTGGCTGGTCTTGAGACATCATAGCGTGATGCTCGCGCCCTGATAATAAGAGTATAGATAAACACAAATATAAAGATGTTTAGTCAGAGGTTTCAGGGAAAAAGGTGCCATGGTACCATAATGCTCCAAAAGTATATAACTTGTTTTGTTGTGTAGTCTGAGAGAACAACCCTGGTGATGTCATAGTGATGTCATCGGGGTTATGTCAGCTCGGGCTTGGACACAACAAAATTAATACAGCGCTCCTTTGCCAATCCCTGGGGGCTTGGAGTGTGAGAGATGGGGTCATTTACCATCCAAGGAGGGTTTAACGTTGAGATGCTGTCGAGTTGCATTCTGGGACATGTAGGAGCTGGCACTGTTTGATTCGGACCCATATAGGGACATCAGTTTTATGGAAGTGCAATACTAAATCACTGTTAATGCTCGTTGAAGTGAAAGTTGACGTCAAGGTTACCTGAAGCCATTGATTCAGAAGATTATAGGACTCATTTCATCGTGTATTCGTGACTTGGGCGGACGTCACTGCACCTTGTTGTTTCAGCACATTGAATCTGCATAAAAACACTTTTTACATTTCTGTTTGTGCACAGATTAAACAAACTAGATATAAAATGTTTATCAGTGAGCTTTAAAGCTGCTGGTAGGTAAGTTTCCTGTTTCCTGTCTTTATGCTAAGCTAAGCTAATCACTTCCTGGTTCTGCCTTCATACCGAACGCACACACACACCACGCAAACAAGCACATTTGCCAAAACGTCCCACTGTTTCTTTACGGCAAGTCGCCTTGAAGAAAACACACAAAAATCACAATCTATGACCAAAATCTACGACAACCACGACTGGGTTTCACAGCAAACGTGGCCGTCATTTTGAGGGAAAATGCTGTTTTCTTTCATTCTCACAAGGTTTGCATTTTTTGGCAATAAAAGCTTCCCCGAGCACGTGTGATTAAAAATCATGCCTGACGGCTGGCTGCAGGGTGGGGGGCTCCTGTCAGTGGGATGTGGAATACAGAGGAGATCTTTAGCCCTCGTGGCGCAGCGGCCCTTTGGAGCTCACTGTAGTTAATTAGTGGCATGGCCTCGGGACTTTTATCTGCTCTGTGTATGGGGGGGGGGGGAGAGAGAGAGAGAGAGAGATGGCACTGATGCAGTATGGGGAGCTGCTGTGACCTGTGTGTGTGTGTGTGAAGTGAATCTGTAATAGCGTACTGGGCTGATTGCATGTTTGCGTGCTGTGCATTGAATATCTGTGTGTTGGACTCTGTAAATGTGTGTGTGTGTGTGTGTGTGTGTGTGAGAGAGAGAGCTATTGAGGGTTCATCAGGGTCTTTGAGGGATGATGGGGGGGGTGCTGAGTGAAACTTAAAAGGCTGGAAAAAGGGAGTGAGTGAGTCAAACAAGGCATCAGAGCTCGATTGAGTCAGTATCAGCGCTGCAAAGAAGAAGGAAGAGGAGGAGATGATGAAGAGGTCACTCACTGCTCTGAACAGGAGCTCACTAATCATCAACACATCTCCCCTTAATTCTGGTCTGTGGGTAGAAATTAGTGTCTTTTCATTGAGGGATTTCTATTGTGCAACAGCTGCAGGAAGGAAGAACAGATAACCTGGTTTAAGTTTGGCCACGCAAGAAAAAAAATCGAGCTGTCTGCAGTGTCAGAGTCACACTGAACAGTTAGAAGAGAGTCTTTAGGGTGAGTGGATTATTTGTTTCACAGGCTCCGCTTTGCTTTTTTTTTTTAACGTGAACTGATGCGGTGTGAACGCAGCTTGTCGTGTGCAGCAGAAAGTGTCAGTGCGTCTGTTTCATTCTCTGAGTCAGAGGATAAGTGTGAAAGTCTGACCAGGAACCAGCAGACAATGTCCAGCAGCCGTGTTAGGCTGCAACAACGAGGAGACCAAATAATGCAGCACAACAGCAGAGAGGGAGGAAACCATCCGTTACTGGGTGTGTGTCAGCCACAAGATATTATCTCCTCCTTCTTCTGCTTCTCCCTCCTCTTCAGAGAGACACAGAGGAAAGTATTAATGAGTCAACTGACTTGACTTTGAAGTTAAATAAGTTACCAGGACTTGCACTATTTCATTAAAACCCTAAATCAGCCAGGCAGTAGTAGGATGAACCATTTAATGTACCCAAGTACTGCACTTAGGTACAAATCTGAGGTACTTGTACTTCATCATCTGTCTTCGCAAGCACCTTTATACAACCCCACTACGTCTATTTGACAGCTAAAGCTACTAGTTATTTTACATACAACATCTATGAAGGCCTTACTGTATAAAATATGTTATAGATTAAACTATCCAACTATAAGTCATCTGAGAGAAAATGGATTAAGACGCTATTCTGGCAGGTCATACCTTTCACGTAGAAAAACTACATAACCATATACAGATACCCATACAAGGTGTCACTTTAGGATTTATGTCATTATGACTGGACTCTCTCATTATTTCCTGTAAGTTTTTTTTAATACCACAGGGGCCATTTTCCTTCATTGACTACTTCTCTTTTGCTACTTGAAGTGCATTTGAGGGAATTTTACTTGTAATGTATTATGTATTTTTACAGAGTGGTATAAGTAATTTAAGGGCCTGTGTTCTTGGAGCACCTATGTGTTTTGGCTTTGACGGAGCATAAATCTGTCATGAATCTAAACAAAGCTAAGGGAATCAAACCTGACTCTGGAGCGACTGGGACACTTAAAAGTTTAAGTTGGAAAGCAATGTTTTGGATAAAATAATGTCCCACCACGTTAGTAGAGAACATGGAGACTATCAGCAAGTTATTTGATTCAGGATCGTGTGCTCAGAGAAAAAATACAATTGACTTGCATTCGAAATTGCAGCTCCAGCCTTTGTTTCTCAACATAATTGTTCAAACACTAACAAATGTGTGAGGTCAGTTATCTATCCTGTGTTTGGTACTGCAAAAAAAAAAAAAATTAAATTAAATAAAAAAATGTAAGCAATTAAAGCACCCCCACTTGTTGGGATCCCTGCTGGCTCAGACGGCTGATTTCTTTACAATGGCGCCCTCTTGTGGCTTCTCTTTACCACCAGGGTTCCATAAACCATAAAGTAACTGAGGAGCATCCACGTTCATTCATTATTCACTAATGAGTAATTAATCAGCGTGAATAAAGCTAAAGACGGTGAACAAATTGTATTTAGTCTCATATGGAACACTGTGTTGTAAATGTTCATCTGTTGTGATCATGGAAAAGACAGACAGACGCATCTTTTGTGGTTTTATGGTATGTTTATTTTTTTAACTTTTTTTTCTTTAAAAAATGACAAGGTCCAAGTATTTTGGAAGCCCCGACCTGACCCCGTGTTCCCCAGCCGGCCAGCTCGACTCTAAAGCAACCAGCAAAGAAAAATAGTCATATGGACAATTGATAATATACACCCCATATACAGCAATACATAGTGGTCTACCATAATGTTACCAATAATACGCAACCTCCAATGAGGCTTCAATTCAAACTGTTGCCACTGATATGGTTCATTTCAATAGCAACTGTCAACCAATGACGGTTGTGTTTCTTTTGACTAGTGAGGGTAGGGTTCGCGTTGCCACGGTGAGGCGACGAGGTCACTAACAGCTGCCTTTCTCTTCACACCATAAACGGCTCAGCTGATTAACGCTAACGCGCGGCAGCTTTCACACAGCCTGTTGACCTGAACACCCCCTTTAAACCAATCAGATTCAGCATAAGTGCAAAGTTTAGGAGGCACTGACACACACACACACACACACACGCACGCACACTCTGCTATCTTGAGGAGCCCGAGTAAACGCCACTGACAGTCCCTCCTCTGCTCTAATCTGTCAAACCGTTTCCAAGGGCTGAAATGTAGTATTACAGTGACCTACAGTTTCCTGCTGGTTCACTTGAACCTGATGATGATGCAGGTCAGGACACAGAAAATTATCAGTCTGCTGTGTGGACAGAATTACATTACAGAGTCCACTTCACTTGTACCAAAGTCAAGTCCTTTCTATGAGTTTAATGTCTATGCTTCTGTCTTATTTCACCTCATCCTGCACTCAGTAACAGCCAGTGAAAGGCAGGGCAAACTGTGTGTGAGTGTTTGCATGTGCCAGTGACCCCCCGCAGTGGTAGAGACAGCATAGAAGGTTTCTGTATGTGCATGAAGTAAAGACGGAGCCTGTACACAGTGTGAGCGAGCGAGCGCGTGTCCGTCTGTGTGTCCGGCTACAGACACGACTCCCAGTGCAGCTGCAGGTCTGTGCTGTCCAGGAAATCGGCCGAGAAGACGCTCGGCGGAGTGTGCGGCGCCAGCGGGGCCAGGCTCGTCCCTACGTCCCCAGCTCCCCCTCCTCCTCCACCTCCCGCTCTCCCCCCGCTGCTGCCCCCGCTCCCTCCGCTTGCGCTCCCCACCATGGAGATATCCAGCCAGTCCATGCTGTCCAGGGCGGGGTCGCCAAAGTCCAGCCCCGTGGAGTGCGGGGAGAAGCCCAGGTCGGACGTGTCCATGGGGGAGGGAGGGTGGTCCAGGATGCTGGGCGTGCTCAGCATTTGGCTGTGAAGGTCGTCGATCAGCGTCAGGCCGCCGTCGGGCTCCACGCCCAGCAGCGGCGTGCCTGTGGTGCTCTCCAGGAAGTCTTCCAGGCGCCCGCTGCCTGTGCACGGCTCTCCCACAGGGGGCTGAGGGGAGATGAGGGACTCCGTAGGGGTGGGAGGGGAGAGGTGGAGGGGCGATGGGGGAGAAGATGGGGAGGGCGGGTCAGAGTGGAGAGGGGCGAGGGGAGGGTCCGGGTTGGCCTTTAAACCTGGGATTTCTGAAGGAGGACGGAGAGAGAGGAAATGTCATCAACATAGGAGACGACAGGCTCACCGTGTCTGTGTGTCAGTGCTGATTGGAACAGAGTTCATTACCTCCACTCTTGAGCAGGATGTCAAAGAGGTCGTCCATCTGCTGACTGTTCACACCATTCTCCTGCTGACAGAAAACATGTTACCAGTCAGCCACCAACTACACATGTACATATTTTGAGCTCAGTGGACCAGAAGGTACGTCCAATGAAAGTGCTTGTTTTTGCCATTGACAAGCTCTGATTGGTATCATAAAGTGTCTGACATTATTATTGAAATGATCCCTACAGAGACAAACCTGTCAAATCCTTTTTGTTTAACCAGAAACAGCCATTATAACACCACCAAACCCCACTGACAAAAACAGTAATTTTACCTTACAGAACACAGGAGTTGCCGCTATATCGGTGCCTCGATTGAATACTTTGTTTGTGTTACACAAATATTTTGTTGGATCCAAACTAACCCCTTTACAACACCAACGTCACAAATTAACAAAAACAAAGCAACTGATCCCAAATACTTTAGAGAAATATTAAGTGAAATAATATGCACTTATTCTCAATTACAGGACTCCCACAGCATCAAGCATCACACAGTAAATCTAACAGAAGTGGAACCTCTCTGCCCCAAATTTTCCGACTGCCTTGAGTTGAGTAAAACGAGCACGCAGCGCAAGTAAAGATGGAAAATGGAGGAACAGACAGAAACAGAACAACACTGCAGGAGAGATGGAAAGAAAGACGTGCTGGAGGACATACTTTGGAGCGCTGAGTAGGAAGGGAGGTGTTGGGTTTGGGAGAGGGAGGGGTGAACAGTGTGTGCCGGTCGTAAGGCGGACACACCTCCTCTCTCTGTCAGGGTGGAGTGGTGAAGGGATGGAATGAAAAGAAAAGAGAAGAAACAAGGAGAGAAAGTTAATGAAGTTCACACCACGCGGAGGAGCGATGATGAAGGGAGCTCACGGGAGCAGAGGGGGAGGTGGGGCTACCTTGAGAGAGGAGATTAAGTTGCTTTGGCTTTCACTGTCGGACATGTCATCAAAGAAAGGCTGCAGATTGGGCGGAGCGGTGACTGACAGGCTGGGTTGTGGCACGCCATTGGTGTCCAGGTGCAGCCCCGCCTTCGGTCCCTGAATGGGGAGAGAGGTGAAAACATTATTGAGACTGAAAAAGCGGACATCGTTATGTTGAATGCTCAGTTGTGATTGGTTAGTTAAGTCTTAATTGTGAATAAGGCTGCTGGTTGACATCTCATCAGTCTCCAGCCTGTTAGATTTGGATGATTTTAAACTGTGTAAGTGGCGACATCTTGTGGCAGGCAGATGTCACTGCTTGGATGATGCGGACAGTCGTGCTGCACTACAGTGTTACATCACAGTTATTCATTTACGGCGCACACGTTCTGAGTAATTTCAGGCTCAGTGTCTTGCTCAAGGACACTACAGAAAGTCAGACACTATAATTTACAGCCAGCCAGCCTTGTTTTGTAAATAAAACATTAATCGTTTCCAAAGCTTTTTTTGAGATGATAAGATTTTCCTCAGTTACGTACATTAAAATAATTAAAAAGTAATTCAAAGTCATGTGCCATAGTGACATATACTGAGGCTTTGTACCTTTTTCATTGGCTGGCTCACAGGCTCGGTCTCAGGCTCCTCCTTTGATTGGCTGTCAGTGCTGGGGAGTTTACTTGGAGTCGACTGCAATCTCTAAAAGACAAGAGTCGCACATAAACATTTCATCACACTTTATTAACCCAGCGCAGTCCATTATAGAATATCAGTGTTAGCGTACCTGCAATGTGATGCGTCCATTGGTTTTGGCCAATGAGGACACTCCGTTCTGTCCGTCTGTGGTGTGACTGGTGAGAGCGATCAGGTAGTGGTTGCCGTTGCTGTCGGTGACCAGTGTGGGTGTGCCATTTGCCTTGAGGAGGTCTAATGAAATGGCCTGAGTGTGGATCTGAGCGCCGTTCGGTTGGTTGATGAAGACCGGGGCCACCTGGAAAAGGAAACCAAACAGCATGTTTCTCCGCTTCAGTGACGTTAAGAATTAAAGAATTAAAACTTTGACACGTTTTCATACACTCAACCTGTACATTTCCTAATGGTTGATTATGTTTAGCTGCTGGAACATTACCTGCTGTGTGGTGACAGCTGCCGTCTGCTGTTTCTGCTGCTGCCTCAGCTGAGCCTTCTGATGCCGTCTCTGCTGGGTTTGGTTCACTGCGGACTTCTGGATCTGCACCTGAACCTGCTTCAGCTGAACCTGGTTCTTCTGCTGACCCTGTTGAACTTGCCCTTGTTTGAGCTGGTTCTGCTGCACCACCTTCTGTTGACTGAGTTTCTGTTGGGCAAGTTTCTGCTGTGCTAACTTCTGCTGGGCCTGGAGCTGTTTCTGTTGGGTTTGCTGTATGATGAGCTGCTGCAGTTGCTGCTGCTGATGGAGCAGGATTTGGGCTTCTTTCTTCTGTTGTTGTAGGTTTGGAGGGTTGGACTTGACCTCTGCCACTTTCTGCAGTTGCACCTGACTCTGCTGCAGCGTCTGTTTCTGCTGTTCAGCTTGTTGGACCTGCAGCCGATGTATCTGCTGCAGCCTGAGCAAAGTCTCCTGAGAGCACTGCATGGGCTGGGCTGATTTCTTCACCTGGGCCTCTTCTGTTACTCCCTCCATTCCCTCCTCAGGCTCAGCCTCCTTCTTCACCTTCACCACGATGCCGTTGGGGAGAGTGGGCGGCTGAATGGCCGAGGCTTTTATCAGAGTCTGAAGTTTAACCTCTGGAAATGTTTTGCTCTTCTCACTTCCTTCCTTCTCCTGCACTGCCATCTTGCCCTGCTCCAGCTGGGACCTGAGGGTCTCCACCAGCCTCTGCTTCTGCCTCAGCATCCTGGTCAACTCCTCAATCTGTTTGTCTTTTTCCTGGAGCATCTGGTCCTTGTCTTTGCCGTCCATTGCTACTCCAGACAGGGGCTCTTGTGGATGACACGAGCCAGGTGAAGACTTGGACAGGCTGCACAAGGTCTGGACCTCTTCTTTGACCTTGGACAGAGACTGTGAGAGTGAGGAAAAGTTTGATGGGTGCTGAGGAGATGGGTGCAGGGTGAGTTGGGTCAGGGGCGAGCTCACCTGAGAGACAACAAAGCCAGAAGAGAATTTTAAGGAATATTTTCAATTATTTGCCATTGTCCTTAACAAAAAGACACTAGTTTAGAAATAGGTCTCACCATCTCTCCAAACATGTCCCCATTACAGCTCGTCTCATCTGGACTCATGCCGGCTAACGACCTCTCAGATGGAGTAGGGGACACCGGAGGGCTAGAGCTGGTGCTGCCAAATCGCATGACCCGCCCTGGAACCACCTGAGCCAGTGAGGACAAGTCTAACTTAAAGCCACCCTCTCCAGATAGGTTTTCAGGGGTGGTAGTCGCGGCTGGAGAGGATGTGATGGCGCTGGCTGCCGAGGTTGTGCTCGGCTGCAGTACGCCATTTTTAAAAACTGCTGTGCTGCCGCCATTTTGCTCCTGGTAGTTGCGGAGCCTCTCAATGAGATCGTTTTTGGTGCCTGAGACGGTCAGACCACGCAGTTTCAGTTCCTGTTTCAACTCAGCGACCTGGAGGATGAGAAACCAGACACTTACTCAGAGCGCAAGAAACCAGAATAACTGATATGTAAAGGACAAAAACTCTGTGTTAACCTGCTCACAAACTTAATGCATCAACACACTCTTGGTGCTTACATTCAAAGCACATTGTGATCATTTACAGGCTGGATCTTTTGCATTAGTCAGCAAGAAAGTTTTAACACTTCCCCCCTGAGCTCCTCAATAAACAGCAATTAAAACAAGTAGGAAACTGTCTTTACTGTATAAAGCACATTAAAATATTCTCAGCAGGTACACTTGTGGCACTGGGTAAAGCTGTGTGTTCAACTTACTTTGAACTCATCCAGGTTGGCTGGCAGAGCGCCCGGTTTGGCTCCTCCCACTGCAGTTTGGCTCTGGCGGGCAGACCCACTCTGACTGGAGGGGGCAGGGGTGGTCGTCGTTTGAACGCTGCGGGAGGGGGAAGGGCCAGAGTTGGTTGTGGGAGCCTGCTCGGTTGGTGGCCTGAGGGGGTGCAGAAAACATTTAAGTATTTCTGTTTCCAAACGTCCTGTTTATTGATCATGCTCTATGCAAACTAAAGATATCGCCTTATTCTCTCTACCTGATGGCTTCTAGTCTGACAAAAAGTTCATCATTGACATTTGAAGTTTTATTCAATAAGCTTTGAACATGAGTCACACATTTCTCTTGTCAAACAACAGAAACTATGGTGAGATTTTGGTCATTTTCAAGTATCACTTCTGCTTCATGCCCCGGGCTTTATAGACTCGCACAGAAAACCACAAATGTGGAAGAACCAAGCCATGGCAGAAAAAGTTGGGAGACGACAGGAATTCATAATGAAAACTGCCTGCAGGCTGTGCCGCACAGATGAACTACAGGTAATAACTACTGGTTTAAATATGAGGAAGAAAAATGAGGGTGGCAAGCTCATTGATTCTTATTGACATAAAACCACTGCAGTCAGTCAGGCTCACTTCCACACCAAACATGTAATGCTTGACACTCACTTGGGGGGGGCAGGCAGGATGGTGTGGTAGTTGTAGTGCTGCTGTTGCTGGTTGAGGATCTGCAGCTGCAGGAAGAGCTGCTGCTGCTGGAGGAGCTTCGCGTAGGACGAGTCCATCTGGGGCGGGCGTTCTTTGTCTGCCTTCTGGTCTGGAGGGATGTACTGGTGGTACTTCAGCTTCTTCACCTACACCCGGGAGAGGAGAGGGTTTAGCGACTGATACGCTCACACCATGAGTGAACAGACGAACGATACACACATACGGCTTAACAACAAAGAGGATATGTCTTCTCTAAAACGCCCTTTTGTGTTAATAATAGATGCTTTGGAATAAAAACAGCAACACAGAGGTTCACTGTGATCAACCAACTGTCCCACTTGTACTCAGCACATTCCCTCTATGTATTATCTGAAATATTCCCCTTATGCCATTAATATGCATGACTCGACACTTTTAGATACCACCAGTGTAGGTGGACAGATCAACAGTAATAACATAACTACAGCCAAAGAGCAAGTATTTCCATTTCTTAAAAAGCAAGTCTGTGTTCTGGTGTGTTGAGGATACAGTGGTTGCAGGAGATTGTATCTCTTCCTCTGGACTTTTCCTTGTGTGATTGTTAAATGTCAAAACGCTGAGTATACATAGAAGCCTTGGCTCTCGAATTCAGAGAAAACTGACACTAAAACCACAGGGAGAGGAACCTGGTGGACTACATGAGTGATGAAGTGCAGGTCCTTGGTTAAATCTGAAAAAATGCAGTCTTGATATTTAAAAGAACTGTCATAAAGCAGCTTGAAAAATATGTGCTGATAACTTCCCTGATTCCTTGACGATCGTGGATGAATATTGTTTGAACCCGATCAGACTTATGAGGCCTGTGTCGGAGGCCGTAAAAATGAAAACGAAACAAGGAGAATGCTGACCTTGGGCTTGCTGTCCTTTGGTTTCTTAGGTCTCTGTGGAGGACGGTCTGAACTCGTCTTACCCTGAGACTGCTGACAGAAACCGTGAGAAATGGGGTCGGGGAGGAGGAATTAAGGAAATGAGGAGATGAGGGAGGGTTAGCCAGTTATAGCTGCTCCACAAATAGAGATTAAGGTCAGATATATTCATAAGTCATCAAATCTGCAGGATGTTCAACTCCAAACGTAGAAATATTTTATGTTCCAGGATTAATGAAACAGGAAAATAGCCAGCGTTTTCTCACCTTGACCTGTCCAGTAGAGGGGCGGGAGTTTGCAGAGATCACCGTCATCCCATTTGTTAGTTTTGGGAGTGGTGAGGAGTCTGAGCCATTCATCTGGGAAGGGGGTGGTGGTGGAAGAGGCGGAGGAGGGGACTGTGTGATGAACTGAGAAGATATAACTCTGGTTAATAGTGTGATGAGGATAATGTTCACTTGTTTTGTGTCATGGCAAACTCATCTCTCCAGTGACCCTCTCCCTTAAATTAAATGGTGCGACGTTACCTGTGGGGGGGACATGTCTCCGTTTTGGGTGAGCACGTCAGAGGGGGACAGCTGAGGGACGGCACTCAGAGGAGAGTCGTGATTGGTTAGCTGGTCTGGGGACAGAGCGTCACTGCTGTCTTCGTCTAAAGACGAGCTCTCTCCTTTTGGAGAGTCTGCGCCAGAGAATAAACGTTTTCAGATTCAATCGAACAGAGTCACAGTGGCATCTCATGGTGGTCTGTTATAAACTTCTGTGGCCAGTACAACAGTGAAAACGGCTCATGAAATTGGGATTTCTCCCAGCCACTGCAGCCATAGGGCAGGACAGTTCAAATCCACAGTGTGTTACACAGCGAAACACAGTCATCAGATTGCTAAACAGCGCTGACTATGTATGGAGAAGTTATACAACACTGTATGTCCCACCATGTTACAAAACAGTGCTGTGTCCACACATGGTTGTTGTGTAACGTCTGTTACAAAGTTGTGTGGCATCACATTCAGAAGGATGATGCAACCTGTAGTTACTGCGTAGTGAGTGTGTTTATACACTCACCCTTAAAGTTCTGTGTGTGTAGATACCTGGATGTTGTAAGTACTCACCTAAAGGTGTGTTCAGACTGAGCGGAAATTAGATTTTGGTGGTGGTGCAATTGCACACAGTCAGTGGTATAATGACCAGGTGACAGAGGTGAACATTTTTTTAACTTGAGCAACACCTTCACTCATACTGATACTCATACAAGCTGATGGCTCTGATAAATTCGGCAAGTGTCTGTTTAAATGTCGTAATCTGAATACATTATATTGTGTTTGAATGAGTGTTTGTATTTGTGTGAATACATATATAGAATACATATTGCGCAGTGTGCAGATGTTCTGAACATGTGCGCACATTTTAGTTTTTGCTGTTTGAATGCTGTGAGGTTTGTGTGCAGTTACCCAGCGGTGAGTGCACAGTGCAGCTGACAGACAGGATGTTCTTGTGAACCAGTTCGATGGGACCTGGTCTGTGGGAGATCTTGTCGTTGAGGTCGTCGGCCAGTCGCGCTCGCTTCAGCTGCAGCTGCTTGGCCTGCAGGGACGGCTCTGCCGACGTCTCTGTGCAGAGAAAGGCAAGACAACATGCATACACGCAAATTCATTCATCGTATGGTTCATTTTGATTTACGGCAAGAAACCAGGTACATGCTTTATAAATACAAGATGCACATCAACATAAAGTACTGTCAAATCATGAGAAGTGACACTTTAGCTCAGCCCAGCTATAAATATCAACAAGGAACTACACAACAACCTTTTGGAACTGGTTCTCTTTTGTTTACTGAACGTTCCTTTTTAATGAAATCTAATGAATTCCACCTACCTTAAACTTTAAATTTAAATTCTTAATATCACAAAGGGGATTCTTCTGAGCCTAAAAGTAGAGTTCCAAGAGTGGGTAAAAACTCACCCTCCAGTATGTGCATCCTGACCAGCTCTGAGCGCTCAGGACGACTCCGGATCTTCCTCTTCAGATAGTCCTCGGTCTGGGGTAAACACATTGTGGAGGGGTAGCAGACGTAAGACAGAGGATCACAAGGAAAATGAACAGAAACAATAGTGTGGAGAAAATTACAAACATAAAATGAATGGGGCAAAAGGGAGGCAACCGATAACAGAAATCTACAAACAATGCAGTAAACTGCGACTCTACTTTACTGTGACATCTCTCATGTTTCACTCTTTTGTCTGTGAAGTTTCTGCAGCTGGTGTTTTTTCCTTTGTTCAGCAAAGATGGTTGTGGCTGCTAATGCTAACTATGCTACAACACCATCCACAAACCAGGTATTGGTTGAATTCTAACATTCATATAACATTAATCAGCAACAGGATGCAATAGACTACATACAGATTATGAATTTAAAGCTTCACTAGGCAACTTTGGATGATGGCAGCTCCAGATGCCAGCGACAGGTAGATGTGAACTTCGGTTATTAAAAGCATGCTAATAATTCTGAGCAGGCCTGTTTGTGCAGCTCCTTGCCTGAAGAGTACTATTATTTGCATGACAATGCCACTTTCTATTTGTGATTTCCCTTTAGCATATCAGTACCTATATTGACAGTACAATTCAATTAGTGCTTCGTGATTTGAGCTGTTTATACATACTGTAAATGTTTCATGAAGATTCAACATATCAAGTCCATTGAGACTGCAGGAAACACTCTGTACTTGAGACACTCACCCTTGCTCGCTCCAGACTCCTCCGCTGTTCGTGAAAGGCTGCCGGGCTCTTCAGTGCTGTGTGGAGAGAGGGATGGAAAGAAAGTGAAATATGAATGCAGCTCACATGGACTCGCAATGGTCCTTTCGGCAAGAGATACTGTGAGAACAGATACAGCTATAGAGGAAGACGGCGTCAAAGCAGAAGTGGCTGCAGGATGCGAAGGTCAGAAGTGCTATTCTGAACCACACACTCTAATGACAGCTCAGGAGGCCGATGGGCCACTGCAGCATGCTGTGTGTGCAGGAATAAAGCACAATTTCTCTGCAGTGGAAGCCTCCTCATGAAGAAAGATGGAACTAAAAATGACTTCTTTGGCCTGTTGCTACGCTGTTAGGATCCCAGTCATGTTATCATGGTGCTCACTGCGGCTTTTACATTGAAACAGCTGCTGGAAGTGTTGAGTTGTAGCCAATGGCGGCAGCTTCACTTAGATAAGTTCGGTTTTCAGAGAACAAATATTCAGACAAACCTCATGGAACCACATGACTGTAACCATGACCATGAGCTTTGCCAAACCTTGACTCAGCAGTTTCAATTTGTAATTGCAACCACACTGCCTTCTGGGAGCTCAGTGGGCAAACGTTATTCCATACAGTTTTTCCACGTATTCTTTCTCTAGTTCCAGTTGGGGATGGAAGCTGGTTTGAATCTACATTTTTTGCAGCTTTTTTTGTGAGCGACTTAGTGTGGCAAAACCTTTTTGCATGCCGAATACTCATGCATATATCTCGATTAAACTTTCTTACTGAGCACAACAGCCCTGCTTCAGGACAGTTTCAACAGAAAATGCTAATGATGTCCATTGTATATAGCAGACTGCTCAAATTAATTCAAAGGCCAGCTGTCTGTGTTACAGTCAGTGGGACATCAATTCTTGACAGCCACTAGTCTGAGGTGGATTGTTAAAAAGGAGCAAGAAGACAGAGGGGAGTGTGGACTGATGGATAGACTGTTACACACAAAGAAAATCTACATTCATCACTGCACTCAGCCATAACTGTCTGTAATGTACCTAGTGTCTGAGTGGGAGTATGTCTACGTGGTATATGTGAGTGTGAGAAGAGTCATTTATTTATGTATTTCTACCAAGCCACTCACAGGCTAGATTCTGTAACTTGCATGTCTCAAAAGCAAAAGTATTACCATTGAGGAGAAACGACCAAATATTATCTGTTCACACAAAAATGTTGATCCAAAACTTCAAATATCACAATGAATTTAATCTTAATTTTCAGTTTGAATAATCTTTCAATTCATTTCATGGAATTCAAAAAAAAACAAAGGACACCAAGAGCACCAGAAATTGTTGCTTTTAACATTAGAATTTTTTATTTCAAATGTGACCGTTAAAGCTAAATAGACAAATGAAGTTGTTCACTCTCTTAGGGGAAGGATATTTGGACAGTGGCAGTTGCAATGATGCAACATAACAATCGTCCGATTGGTCAAGAGCTGGTGAAAGGCTTGTGAGTGTGGACATTCTGGCTGCAGTGGGGCATCAACTGTGTGAGTGCCACAGATGACGGGGCGGGGGAGGGGGGCATTCCTCGTGTCACAACCCCTGACGTTCAAAGAAGACCTACATACCAGTTGTGATATAATCAGCAGTCAAGATCACAACAAGACAGACAGCCGCATAACTGGGGAACTAAATATTTCTTGTTCATGAAATAGAGGTTTGAAGAATTCCTGTGTTATTGGTTGGTTTGATGCTACTGATGAACATTTTCACTCTTCCACAACTAACAAACAGAGATATAATTATAATTATATAGAATTTCTACAGAATATCTCAGATGCTGATGAAACAAGCATGGTTCAATATTTAACTTTCAAGAGGTCAAACTTATCTTTGCTCAGACACACTAGGATGCTCGACTACATGACTGTAAAAACACGACTGACTTCAAGACACAGAAGCAATGCTTTTGCTGCTTTTATGTCCTAGTCTATGCATTCAACCTCATAATCTAGCAAAATGATTCTCTTTTGTATGTACTTGTCCAGACACACACTTCAGCAGCAGCATCACATCAGCAGGTCAAGTGTCTGTCTCAAAAACACCTAGACTGGTGGAAAGGGAGGGTGCAAAGTTTCTCATTCACACCACCCACAGTTGGAAAACCAGTGTGAGGATTTGATACCACAGCACAAACTGCCCCTCCGTCAGTTCCCACCTCTCTCTGTCTGCTCAAGAGCTGGGCAACACGGCTCAAAGCAAATTATCATTATATCATATCATTCAGAATGCTTTACCATTACTGTTATACTGCATATCACAGTTTACAAAATATATATCCAAAATCAACTATTTCCAATTGTATAACAACAAATAATAATCATCTTTGATTTGATTGTTGTAAAACGAAAACAAAATGTGCTCACATTATCATGGCATAGTTCCTCTGAGTGTCTATTAATGCTGGTGTGTCCTTGCTTTTAAGCAGTCTATATGATCTTTACTGTCCTATAATTCAACGGGGGCCTTGACAGCTTAACAGCCTTCGCTCCACCTTGTTGCGTGTCAGTCAAAATAAGCTCTCTGTAAAATCCTGGGTTCAAAGAAAATATCATCTCAGGAGCAAAGACGATTTTTGATGAATCTCTTAGAAACCCATGCCTTCTCTCCTCTGTATGCATCTTGTCTCTCTGTATCTCCACAGAGGAGTTGCTTGAGAGTGAAATGTTTTACCAGTACATGCTGATCCCAATTCAATGGTCTGGCATGAGGCCTGTTGCATAAGGAGGACACAGACAGATTTACGGTAACTACTAAATGTGAGACTCCCTGCTGTCCACTAAAACAAGTACCTGGTCTGAGTGTCCACTCCAGTGCATTCTTTCATGCCTAACCCATACTTAAGTACAAACTGAGCCTGGGTAGTCACTTTAAGTGCATTGTTTTTGTGGACTGATATGGTGCACAATACCACTAACCAACAGCAGTACTAGAATACAGGAGCTGAAAATAGTCCAACGTTTAAGGACAGACATTACGAGTGACAAGGAATCCAGAAATTCTCATTCCCATCTTTTCATTTTGGAAAATTGAAAATAACTATCTCGTTTTCTTGAAACTCACCCAGAATAATCAGTGAATCTTTAGTTTCTCTGTCTGAACAGGCCCTAAGAGGCACCTTGTCAGGTTTCCTACATCTTTTTCTACTCTGCAATTCCCTGGTCGTAAAGATTAACTCCCAAATTTACTGTGTGAAGCTTAACGGTCTGTAGGTGGTGTGACTTTTCTTTTTAGAAAGAGCTTTCTTGAAAAAAGCCTGGTACTTACTACCCATAGCTACGTTGTACACAGAAACAGAGGAGAATTTTTAAACAAATATCTCCTCTTGTGATGTGCGGAACTCTGAAACAGGAAGTGGATACAGAAGAAGAGGAAGCTGCCCTGTTTGATAACACAAAGTGGTGCAACAACGCCACCAAATTTGGCACATGTAAAACACATACATTCGTACTCATAGCAGGCTGACATTTTCAGTCTCTACCTTCATAATATTGTTACCTATTGATTAAACACAGACTGATACCATTTACCAAAATATCCTGTATATCAGATGAGGATAATCACATTATGTAATAGCACAGGGCCCATTTAGCTTGTATCAATCGACCATACACATATAGATCAGCGTTAGTATTATGTAACAACCCCACCAGTCTCTGACATTCTGTCTGACGTGCTGCTGTAGCATCAGGAAAGGGTTATCACTTTGACCTCAGCTCAAAGGCACAGACACACTGCCCTAGTTGTCAGCATAGGTTTCTATAAACCATCAAAACGTCTTCGACACACTGAATGAAAAGTACTTTAGGTGAGACTGAGTCAGTTTGCTTAGTAGTGTGTATTGATCACGTGCATCACAGGCTGCAGATGTAACACTATACCATATGTAATAATGGTTGAAATGGAACTGACAATCCAGTGTGCAATGCAGCGTACGGTACGTTTGAATTGACCATCACAGACTTAAAGCAGGGACTTACGTGGCATGATCCCTTGGCTGACCAGTTCCTCTCGCGTGCGTCTCTGCTGGAGTTTGAGCTGGAGGACTGCATGGAGACAGAGGAGAGGTGGGGGGGAGGAAGAGAGAGTCAGTGACGGCCGGTGAGAATAAGAAACTGCAGCAATCGAGCTCTGAGCTCTCAACAGCTTCCGTATTGTCTCCTATTGTTCATTGATCAGCAGCCCATCGTTTCGATAAATATCCATTGACGGGAACCCAGATACATTTGAGCTGACATGAAGAAGGCCCGATTCATCCTCCCATTTCCCCCTTCTTAGGTGCTTTTTTTGAAGCTAGAGAGGGGGCGGGAACAAGGAGGGCGTGAGCTGCTTACTACACACTTCCTGTTTCTAGGCCTTTTTTTTCTTTTATTTCTGTGTGCCAAGTGTGCGCAGATGTGTATGAAAAAACAGCCATCATTAATCAAAGAATCAGAAAGAGAGTTACAGCGAGCTCAGCAAAAAAGATGAGTGAAACTAGCGGAGATGAGAAAAAAAAAAACATTTCGAATGCAGACTAGACCGGCCTCGGCCTCAATTTGAGAGTAGATGAGAAGAGGTACTGCATATGGGCTGACTGCTCCGTCAATTCAAAACAGGAAGCACTTGTTACATAACACAGAGGCCGGGAGAGAGAGTTTTAAGGAACACAGTGCTGGACAAAAGGAGTTGGATCATGTTTGACCTTTCTGCACACACTATATTTCAGTTGTTGTGCACTGTGTTGCCCAGTCGTTCTCATCTTGGGAGCTTTTAAAGACAATCAAATATTACAACTTGAGCCTCGAGCTAGCTCTCATTCTGGCCTCACCTAATCCTAATCCAATGTTAGATTAGAAACAAGATGAGGGATTTTACAGAATAACAACAAAAATGTGGGGTCATGCAAGTGCACTGTATTTCATCATTAGCTGCAGTGCCAGTTTCACTGCAACACAGTGAGAATTTAGGGAAGTGAGCCAGACCGCTCGGTCAGCCACAGACAACTAACCAGCTATAAACACAACACAGACTGTGATGACAATGTACAGGTCAGCTGCACGTTTGTCTCTGCAAACACTTGCTTCTGGTATGGTGTTTTTTCTAAGCTTGATAAGTAACTGATATTGCACAATACTTCCACTGTTCTTCATGGCAACAGCCTCTTTCCATTTTAAAACTGAAGGTGTGACACACACTTACTGTTCATGTTCATGAATTATTACACAAAATACTAGTTTCACCGACACAGACATTCATCTCAGCTCCACTCAGCTGAGACTCTTGTTTTATATGTACCAGCTGTCCCTGACGAAGGGGTACGTGTGTGTGTGTGTGTGTGTGTGTGTGTGTGTGTGTTTGTGTTTGAAGTGGAACACACCACTGAGGCTTCCCAAGCATTTCTGGCTGTGTCTGCTACACAAGCAGCACCTGTTCCTTTGCACTAACAAAGTGACATCATTTGTGCATGGGGGCTAGCTAACCAGTTAGCCGCCCAGCGTGGCTGCTGCTGTGTTAGCCCTCTGTTATGACAAACATTCCAGGCCTGGACAGAAACACGGCGAGTCCCACGAATTAACGTCGGGGCCTGTGCAACTAAATGTCATTCCTTTGGCTCTAAGAGCTTGCTGGCAATCCCATCTCTGCTCTGTTATATTTACAAGTGTGTATGCTCTTCATCTTGAGGGATCAGACTAGCACTAGAGACTCCCCTCTGCAAGCAATAACATGTCAGTTCACAGTCAGCGACGTAAACACAGAGACCTAAACACAGCCAGGGAGGTCATGTATATGCTGCACCAGTGCAGCAGCTAGGAGATTAATTTTCCCTGAGTGCCAAACACATGGGCAAGCACTTAGCAGACTCACGTGTTGCTTGAACCTGCGCACACACCAACACAAAAACGCCACCAGACACACGCTGACCGTGCCATGGCAGGGAGCAGGATGAGATGCCAAGCCACTTGGCACTTCCAGGGAAGAGGTTTATTCTGGGAAAGAGAATCTTACACTTTCTCTCCATCCCAGCATCACATCTTCACGCTCCCTCCTCGTATCCTTTTACACAGACAGGACACTCAAGTTCACTTATTTATTCTCTCCGGCACTCTCTTTCTCATTCCTGTCTTTATTCCTCATCTCTGGCAGTAAGTGAACTGAAAGTCCTTGCATTGGCTTGTAATCGCCAGTTCATCGACTGCACTAGGCACAAGTAAAGACAATAGTGTATAACAAGACTTGGTGTCTGTCAGAATTAAGACAAGCATCTCAGTGGTTTGATGAAGTGAAGTGTGAAATGCAGCAGTGGTGTTAAAACTGTAGGCTGATGTGAAGAAACCAAAACCAACAGCTAAGTTATCAAAAAATAACATGCAAGCAGGGGAATCAAAACCAAATACTTAACAAATATGGAGGCCAGACATTGTCAGCACTAGACAAACAAACAGTAAGGTAAGCTCTGAGTGTAAATGACAACTTTTGTGTGACAGTGAGTGTGTCTACATGCAGCTCAGAAAGCTAGCTTGAGTGCTTAGAAGTTGTACAAACAAGAAACAAGGCGTCCTCAGTTAAGGATTAAGGATTAAGAGAAACCTGGTCAACACAGTTATACCTCTGCTAGATAAACCCAATATGTCGGCCATGTGCATGTGCAGCTGGAGCTTTAATGGCGGTTTTACATTTGCAGGAAGGGGAAGGGTCGCTAGATGGATGAAGTAAAGATCATAACTCGCAGTAATGTATCACTGGATCCAAAATGATTTACTCAGAGATCAGGCAAAAACTGAAACTAAAATTCATAAACATGCACAGAGTAAAGAAAAAATGAATGTGGTAGAGGGCTGCAGATAAATATCATTACTGACCAGCTGCATGTAAACATGGGTTTTCATAAAACCAGGTTGTTGCGGATCATATACATTTTCACTGCCTGAAAATTATTTCTACCAGTCACCTGGTTTCATCTGTATATGTAAACATAGTCAGTAGTGATGCTGAGGATTTGTAACTTGCTAATAGATTGATGTTTGAAAAGATGGTGATTCAAGTGCCTTCATCTAAATCAGGTTTGGGGGTCATTTTGGTTAATTTAAGACAAGGATGAAAAGGCAGGGCGGTTTTATTGGGATACTAGGCCACAGCCAAAACTGGCCTCTGCAGTCATAAAAAGTTAGAGCGAAGGAACACAGAGGGAGAGACACAGAGAGGCAGTGGATACGGTTTCATTTACTGCTTTTAGATGAAGCAGAGGAAACAATGCTGAACCACAGTCTGCTTGCTTTCTCAAGAAGAGTTTGCCAAATCAACCACGCCTGTGATCTTTTGGTAACACAACGGCTTTTTTTTTTTTTTAAAACCACTATGCCAACCTGTGAAAGTCAGAAGAAAAGAGCAAAAGACTAGGTTCTTACACGGCTTTAGTTTCAGAATGACATCTTTTCACACTTTAATTTCCAGTTGTATAATTTAATTGTCAAGTAATCTTAAAATGTCTAATTAAACAATACCAAATTCACATCATAATTTACTGAAACCCAAAATAACGTCATCGAATTGTTTTAATTTCCTGACCGGAGGCAAAAAAAATATTCATTTCTTTGTTATGTAACAGAAAAGCAAGCTAAGCCATAAACAGCAAGCCTTTGATATTTTCTACCTGACTAATGAGTGAGCAAGTAATCATCTCAGACAAGTTCAGTGTTAAAACACAGCTACAAACTCTGACATACTACACAGAGTATTATGGTAGTTGTTTGAATAGTTAGGACAATAAAATGATATTTTCTGAATTTTCCAAATCCACAGTAGTAAGACATGGAACTTAGGGAAGTCTGTGTCCCTACACTGACACCGAGATCACATACATGACTGTCCACTTCTGCAAAAGTCCTGTGACAGTGCAGAGGAAGTGGAGAAAGAGGGATCCGAGGGTTAAGTTTTAGATTAGAGCGCGTCAGAGAGGAAGAAGGAAGAGGTGAGTGACATAGAGCCAAGATCATGGTGGCCAACTGGGCTAATCCTGCTGCGCTCATGTGTCGTTAGATCTGATTAAACATGTCTGAGTTCAACACTGTCCCCAAAGACCCCCAGGCACAGCTGAGCCTACACACACACACACACACACTGACCATAGCAGCCCATGTGAAGGCAGACTGCTCATGCCTGCAATGGGTGAGGAAGTGGTCACATGAAGATGGAAAAAATACATGATAACACTGCCACATAGACAGCTAACAAACACACCGTCTCACAGATGCTCTGCACAGACCTTTCACTTGGCATTGTCATTGGAAATGTTCTATTTAGAAAGCCTGTTCGTGTTCGCCCACATGAGCTCATCATTTGCACAGACGTGCAGTTTGATTGCATCAGTTGAACAAAGCGACATGAACGTAGCGCCTGACCACAGCAAATGTTTCTCACATCAGTGACAATGGGACGAGGATAGAGGGCGGGAGCAGTACAAGGTTAAGGCCACTCACACCTTGGAATTACTCCCGCTGCTTTCGCACTGCTGCACTGTGCTGGGAAGTCAGATGACAACAGGAAGGGTTGCAGTGAATACTAATTATCTTAAAGTTCAAGGAAGACGTGACAAATTCCCAAAGCTTTCATGACTTCATGCAGTCCCTGTCACTCACACTTTTTCTAGACTGGATGCATGCCTGCTTGCAGAGATTAGCGTTTAGCAAAAAGCAGACCTGGAATGGCGTTTCCACTGACAGCTGTAGTGGCATGTATGTACAGTGACACTGTAGCATGTCAGCTGGTTTTATGTTTTATGCCACTGTTACAGATGCCTTCCACCTTTTTTAAAAATGTCCCCCCCCCCCCTCGCTTTTCCCCCGTCCTCCTCCATCTTTAATCATTCTAACCTCACAGGAATGTTTTGTTTCGTATGTAGTCCGTCGTCTACGGCTCTGACCCTGGCTTGTAATGCTTGTTACGTTGCAAATAAACAAACTGGAGCTTATTTTAATGTTGCCCTGACTGCAAACCATTCCAAATTAGGCTGGATCCCCAACTTGATATTATTCATTGATATTATGTCACTGTTGGCTATCCTGATGTTTTTGTAGGCCAGTCAGATAGTGTTTGTTCTCCTGCAAATGACATCCAAATCTAAAAATGTACAGTGGTTCTAAGTGTCACATTGGATACAGCCTACAATACTATGACTACTACTACTACCAAAACTGAAAAGACAAAATCAACAACTTCCAGTCCAATAGCTCCAGTTGGGCCATAATTGAAAGGTTTTTGACCACTAGTGGCACTATGGAGCAATGTTTTTATGAGTGGGTTTCCGTTTCGTTTCTCATGAAGCATGCATGCAAAGCAATACATGTTCCTGCCTATGGCTTCACACTGTTCCACTTGTAGACAAGTGGCACTAATGTGCCAAGAAATGCAACAACGTGCCAGCAAAGGCGGGGAAGAAGAACACACAGCAAATGTTTTATAAGAATGAAAAAACATTCAAAAGGTTTTTAGGTCTCAAGAATACAAAGAAGAATTGTGAGTAACACTGAGTGTTAACATCAATTTGTTTACAAGAAAACTCCACGGAGAAGATTTAAGTTCAGTTAATTCAATTAATAAACGATGTGAGTTTACACCTGTAGTTAGGGTTAACCCTGCTCTGTATACGGTTTATTTAAACACTTCTACTTCCTTCCTCCAAAGGCCGGTAAACCAAATGGCTGATCTTTAGCACAGCGTTAACTATTTATGTGACGCCATTAAGTGCTGATATGAACCTGCAGACTGAGTCACATAAACACAAATCATATCGCATATCGTATGTCTCTACTGACTGTGTGCAGCTCTAGATTGCCCACCTTCTTTCAGGCTGTGATAGACAAGTCTGTCATGATCCATAGTCAGTCCTGCCTTCTCCATGCCTTCTCCCATTGGAGGAGAGCCGGGGGGGGAGGGTTCAAAGGACAGGCAATGGTTGGTGTCCAGCATTATCATTCAGAACGGAGATCAAATATTTTGGTAAACATTGAACTTCTCATTCACAAGCAGTCCTCCTCACAAGTCCCAAATGTTGGCTGTTTTGGCTGAGGAGGGGAGGAATGAAGAGCCCTTGATGTGTCAAAACTGCCCCAGCTGTCCCTTTAGTTAGAGGTCTTCTGTCTCTCCAAAGGAAGGACGTGAAGCAAATGCTTCAGAAGAGTCCCATACAGGATAAAAACCAAAACGTGAGTAAAAATGCTGCTACTGCCTCGCCTCTTCTCTCCCAGTGCCTCTCTCGTCAGTATCAGAGCAATCGATTGGTCTGTCTCAGCTTCTCTCTCTCTTTCTCTTCTTCCTCCTGTTCTCTCGTTCCCTTGCAGTGGCAGCCGGCGAGTCACGACAGCGCTGCCCAGCTCAGCTCAGCTCTGCGAACGTTTCCCAGAGAGACGGGGGAAAGAAATCCACAGGGTGAGTGGTGGATGAAAAGAACAAGAGAGCTGAGGGGAGGAAACTGAAAAGAGGCCAGTGGCGGAGGAAGAGAGGACAGCAGTGAGCTCGCCAGAGAGAGTGCCCAGAGAGACTGCTCTGGTTGCAGCTCCTCCTGAATCTCTCTCTCTCTGCCGCACACACACACACACACACACACACACACACACACACACAAGCAGGGAGTGCTGCCGATAAAGTTCTCCTGCTCAGCTGTTGCCATTCATTCACTGTTACAGGCTGAGGGGGGCTGCCACATGGAAACCTCCTTCCTATCAAACACATACACAGCCCACAGAACTAAATCACAGCACTGCGAATGCGACGATCTGTTCGAACAGTTTCTAGACTACACAGGCTTGATCTCAAAAATGGTGACTCAGTCGAGCTATGAGCGCATTTTATTGGACAAGAGAAAACGGCAGTAACTGTATTCAGTGGTGACTTCATCTGACATAATCGACCTTTGTCAAAGATGCTTGAGTAAATATGATACTGGGATGAATCACACTGACTTTTAGAGTGATTGATTGATACCCAATCACTGCTGCAGCTCTAAAATGTTTTTTTAAACAGTCTGCCCTTGAGGAAAGGCGTCTCATTTAGACAGGGACACTATGAAATATGCTTTGAGGCTTTTTTGACTGATAAGACTGGAGAATCTAACCCGATACGTCTTAATTCTGTTGGAAAACTCCACCAAACTCCACCAAACTGTCTCTGGCTCCTGGAGAATGTTGCTGGTAAACGGCGTCCCTGGCTGCACCCCCCTCCCCCTCTCTCCACTCTGTTTTAAATAGCAAGGCCAGTTGGCCATAAGGGGGCTATATTCAGCTTGGTATCACCTGTGCGCTCGCAGGGTAAAGTTACTTTGAGACACACACATCACGGCCTGCAAATACACACACACAAACTTTTAAGCTGCATTTCCTTGGCCTGAATCAATGTTTTATGAAGCATGACACGAAGAGAGACGCACTGATTTCATACCTTTCATCTCTCTATACATCCACTCATTAATAAAACAACAACTGAGTATAAATATCTAATATGAAAAGTCAGCACCGTGTGACATAATGCCTGACCATTACAGTGTACCTCTGTCGTACAGGTGACACACACACGGCCACAGTGCACCTGAAAACACTGAGAACACCTTGTACAAACAGTGAAGCGTATCTACAATAACTGTCTGTTATGAGTGTGTGATTAAAGTCCACCTGCTGTTATGATTCACAGTCTGGGCAGGAGACAAAGAGATGACAACACTCACTGGGATTAGGATGTCGCTTGTGTGGGCTGAGCCAATCTCAGCAACACACACACCATAAACTGACACACAGCATGCCAAACATGTCTGTTTATTTTCACCTTCGTGGCTCTAAATCCTGAATCCTTTAACATTTTCACTTCAGTTTTCTTGCAACTGAATTTTTCTCTAACTTTGATTTTGTGACTCCATTTCTGTTTTGTACATAATAATACACACGGGGCACTAATTATCAACACACAGCATGAGAGGAGGACAATTACAGCTCAACAGTAACGTATAAATTCCGTGTTGCTTGATAACGGTCATAGTTAAAGTTACCTTGACCTACAAGTTAAAGCAGTAGTTTGCAGAGGAGTTTTAATGGTTTTAGGGCTTAGTGGCTCTGCGTGGGAAGTACAGTTATGCTCTTTCCCATGACTTGCCTACGCTGGAATTAGTAGCTTTAGTAGCCTTAAGGAACCAGCAGACCAAGTATCTAGGAACTCTGTGAGACTGTATGCAGGCACATCAGGGCTTTGAGCTAAATGCTAATGCTAGCATGGCAAGATGTTCACAATGATGCTAACATGCTGATGTTTAGCAGGTATAATCATCATAGGTCATTGCGTTAGCTTAGCATGCCACTAGCATAGCTTAAAACAGCACAAAGACTAAAAGCTAATAATTGTGACAGGCCTGATTCCCAGGAGGGTCGCTGATGTTTAAAATGCAAACCAATACTACTACTATATGAAGCTTTTGCATGCTCTGTACAGTGTGTACAACCATTACATTGGCCAGAGACGTTAACCTTTTATTAAGAGAAATTAGCTGTCATAGCTGCGGCTTCGGGAACATTCCACTGAAGCTATTTGGCCTTGGACATTCTTATCAGGGTCTTTCTTTATTTGTCACTGAAACGTCCGGGAATCAAAAAAAAAACACTGCTTTTTGGGGAAGCGGACAGGATATAATTACTTTATGAAGGTCTTGCTGAAACAGTGACTTCCTGTGGATGTGTAAATGAATGGAAAACTCCCCACAGCGTCCAGCTGGTCATTATGACCTGGACTACCCAGTTCATACACAACAAAAGCATCAAAACATACCTGTTTTTGGTATTGAGATTGATTATTACTTTTATCTTACATCCAGTAATCCATTTAATTACAATCCCATTCAGAAAGACAACAGGCATATACAAATGGCAAATATAAATGTTACTCACATTAAGCATGCTTTCAATCAACCACTTCTGAGTGAAGTCAAAATGTCTCTGCACTGACTCCTTTTACATTGCCACTTTCTTCACTCAGAACATACTATAGTACATAATAACTAAGGAAACGATGGAAAGACAGGGACGATCAGAAAACAGACCTGACATTAAGTTTAACCGTGAAGGGCAGTACATTTCAATCCCTACAATTAAACACCCACACAGCTGCAAAGATACAACCTGACCTCCAAATTAGGCTCTTTTATCTTCAAAAATGCTAATGTTAAGCGAATAAAATGACTACAGCCCAAATATGTTGAATTTTTTTTACCATGCTTGTGGAATATCATGACCTTCTTGGCAGAGTTTGTGCTACAGACACGACCTGGCCAAACCAAATACCCTACCAGATTCCATTAACCTCCTCACAACAATTAGTCGTTTCTGCAACCACCCCCGATCATCCCTGACACACAAGACCTGGCAAGCCCGATTCAGGTCAACCACACGAGGAACCAGTGAGGAAATTTCTCTGGTGTGAAACTCTGCAACAGCAAACTCCTGTCTATAGTTGGCATTGGAGCTCAACAACATGCTTTATGAACACTATCTAGATCTATGTTTCGACTATATTGACAAAAATCTTGGCATGGGTATCTAAATGGGGATTGTCATAAAAAGGTATGGTTTTATTATCCGCATAGAGGCTTGGTTAACAGATTGGCAGTAAACCCGGCAGCAGTACTCCCCATTTGTATTTTCTTGTGATGTCCTTGGGTGTTGAACTGGTTACCTTCTAGTCATAAGCAAGTTTACCCACAAGACAAAAAGTTACAGAATGCACCAAACAGATGAACCAAACTAAACCTGACCTGCCGGGAAACCAGCCAGGCCATACGTCAGCCTGCCACAGGTCAGACCATCCATTAACATTCCAGCAGGGAAAACAGAAGGTGTTTTTTTCCCCTTTATTTCCTGGTTTCCCCCACCCACTCGTCTGTGGAATTTACCAACACTGTTTGCATTTGGCTGTGACTCAATGCTGACATCAGGCCCAGAACGTGTTAGTTTTTGATCCACTGACATTTCTTAACTGCAAAGTGGCACAGCCTGAGGAATCTAGTTAATCTAGTTAACGATATCTGAACCATGGTGCTCACACTGAGGAGAGAGGTAGCTGAAATGGCAGCCATGTGTGTAATCGTAAAGAAAGGATGTGGAATCTGGCACAAAACCCTAATGTAAACAGTGCTATAGCAAGCCTGCACCTAATCACTTACAGTGCCGTACTCACTCTGTGTTTGTGCCGGAAGAGGTAAACTCACCGCCGGAGGCTTTGTAACTCTGCGTGTGTTTGCAGATGAAGCAACTGTGCTTCTGGGATATCAGATGCACAGTCCCTCCCTGACCTAACACTGCACTCTAGCTTCATTCCCAACTGCGATTAAGTTTTATTCTCTTTTCAGCTTTCTCAGAGTTAACAAAGACACTCACAGCTTTGTTGGAGCTATTTTTGGCGATGCTGCCGCATTCAGAAATTACTTTGTTGAGTGCAATGTTATTAGAACCAATAAAAGTGATAACTAAAGCCGTTACAAAATGTTTTTCTTTTAAACATCTCTAATCCTGCGGGGCCATTGGTAGGGGTCTCATTGCAAATATGTAACATTATTTAGGAGTGAAGTCAAGCTCTAGTGTTTCCCAGAGTTACTAAATGTCTAAGTATATGATGTACAAGACGGATTACATTTTTCCATTTCATGCACTGATGTCTTGGCCATACTGTGATGTCTTGTGTTTTAATATCTTACTTATTTTATGTGTCATCTAACTAGGCTCGATTTCATTTTACTTTAGAATCAATTAAGGGGACATTTACAGGGGAAATAACGTTTCAAGCACTGAAATGCCAACTTAGCCTTCAGCACATGTGCACATGCAGAAACAAAGCACTATAGGTAATTAAAGCCACATGAACACTGGTAAATTTGTTGTGGGTAAAGAAAAAAAAAAGGTACTGAGCCAACTAAAAGGGTGTTTTCTGCATGGTCAAAGGCTCTTTGTTAAGTGGCCATTGCACCGTCTGCAATAGCACCCGTCACTGTGTCACAACTCGTCAATAAAAAGTAGCCCAACTATGGTCTAATTGTATACTGTCGAAGGAGAGAAGAGCATCTATAAGGGCATGAGTGTTCAAGGGAAAACACAGGCACAGGCCAGCTGGCAGCTGTTTGCATCTGGTAACATGAACCCTCACTGTAAACCAGAAGGGACTGAAGGAGGGATGGAGGAGGAGGAGGAGGGAGGGGGGGCAAGGCAGTGTTCAGCAAATGAGATTTTCAGAGAGGAACAGAAGCTGAGGAAGAGGGAAAAACCGTACCAGAGCCGGAGAGGGGTGTTCCCTGTCCGGCGATGACGGCTTTGTAACAGACTGTTACATAACTAAAACATCTGAAATTCATTTTTATTGTAACGAACCCCCTAACCTCCTGCTCTACTTACAGAGGAAACACGGCTTTCTTTTCTCCTTTATGAGTGGTTTCCATTTCAGCCCCACAACAACAACAACAGACTCCTGGGCAAACTGGCTGTGCAGAAAGGCGGTCAAAGCCAATTAGCACAATGGAGAGAAAAGAGGAATCAAGACAAACAACTACAAGGATGGGAGCGTGTGTAGAGCACCTGTAAGTCATACAGAGAGGGTGTTTAGGCCTCTGATAATGTGTGTGTTCTAGCTGGTGTTTTCCTTCAGGTTGCTCTTTGGGGTTTTATAGGCCTCTTCTTCCTGCCTTCCTGTCCTCTCGTCTTTCTGTGACTGTATATAACATCTAATAAAAGCCTGGCTGTTAATTTGCTGAGTTTTTATTAGACACCGGCTTTTAATGAGGGCACAGGTTTCTATTTATTCTGACGTGTACATGTGACAAAATGTCACTGAAAGAAAAGAAAAAAAGTTACAAAAAAAAGCACATTGCTCCTGTCAGTTACAGAAATACTACTCAGGTATCTCCCACATCAGGAGCTTAATGCATCTGAATGATAACCTATCTGGTCCTAGTGACGGCCTGTCCTTTAGTAATCGCATTTAAGACACGAAACCTGGAAAGCTGGCTTGTTATCAAGCTACCACATTACTGGAGCTAAAAACAAAGACACAACACAGAGCCATTGACAACACTGTGGAAAGGATATGTGAACATGAGAATGAAGAGGTATCGAGTGACTATGACAAGTCCCTAATGACCGTAAGCTTTTCAATCCAGACACAAACAGCTATGTTCTGTAGTCTGGTCTGACAGTGGGAACACACTGGCGGCCATCTTCTCCAAGTAAGTAAGAGGGTGCAAAACTGATGAGATGGGAGCTGAGCCCTGTGCGCTCTCCCTGGAGTCTCTGAGGTCTGGTGACACAGTCGATGCGATCTCCTGTTGTCACTGTAAGCTTCCTGCTTTGCGTGTGAGACAGACGGCTTGACTCTCACACGAACTTGGACGTCAGATCTTTCAGTAACTCTCGAGGTCTTTCTGACACATGCTCGGTTTAACTCCTGCCCTCGTCAAATCATGAAATGTTAATGAATCCTTAAATACATTTCACATGCGGCCCAAATCCCATGCTTCTTCAAAAGCTATAGCCTGCATTGTTTACGCCTCATCAACGGTGAACTTTCCTCTGCACACGGCTTGTCATCGGAGTCGCTCTAATGACAGAACAAGAGTCAGCTCACACAGTGACCTCTGCTACATTCATCAGCTAACGCTAAGTGCGCCACACTTGGTGTTAGCAGGTGAGCCACAGGCTAATGGCTGTTCTATTATTCAGAAACACCAGAGCGAGCCGAGTTGGAGACGAGGCCCAAACTAAACCCACAACAGAGTGCATGTCTTCTGCTGCACCAGGTCTGCATGTGTGACAGCAGGTACTGACTGTGTGCGTGCACAAGTACACCATTGAAATGCTCAATCACATATTTTAAAAGTAAAGGTTTGGAATGGATAATGTTGGGTTAAGATGGTTTTAAACGTGCATTGTGTTTTTCAAGCTGTAACGCTACAGCTTGTGCTGCTGAACAATGCAATTCAAGACCACTGCTGTGATTTTGAAACTGTGCACCAATCAATTTCATACTAAACACATCAGTACTACAAGTGTGTAGGCTGCACAAGATGCTGCATGAGTTTTCAGTTTCGCTTCACATAACATACATTATGAACATGCATATGTGTGCACACTGTGTCTACACACGCCAACATTGGGTTAACAGACGTGAAATTTTTTTGTAGTGTGATATTTGTGAATGCACGTGTGGGAAAATGTGTGTTTGGGCGCTCAGCGGCTCCATGCAGCATGTTTCAGACTGTTTGCGTGCCCTGGAGTAGTGCATGTTAGAAGATGTGCGTGTCTGCTTGTGGGTGTGTGTGTGTCTTTAAAGATCACCGAGCTGCATGAGTGGGCTTGTACCTGTGGGTGTTCAGGCAGGCACCGTGTTCCTGTTGCTACGAGCAGACCCACAGAGCTGATGAAGCGCTTTTCTTTAGCTTTAGGCTACAGATCTGAGTGAGGCTGTTTGGCTATGGTCTCTCACTTCTCATTATCTAACAAGAATTTACTGGATCGCAAATCAAAGATGTGAGTGTGGCGAAATACCGTGCTGTCAGGACACACTGCGTAAATGGAAGGCTACCAAAGCCTGTAAGCGCATGTCCAGATCCTGACAGTGGCATGAGTTGTGAAGTGTGTGTGTACCGGTGAGTCATGCGTACAGTAGTTCGTGGGTGTATGCGTGGTGCGCTGGACACATTTAAGACTTAAGCCTCCCCAGTTGCATAAATATGCATCTGCCTGTATGTTTATTAGACTGAAAGCTGTTTACACTCATCAAAAACGCTGACTTTTGGTCTCCTGTTGTTTAGATTGGTTCTGTTTTGTAATGTTACTGGAAAGCTGAGATTTGTGCTGCTGTTAATGCTGCTGATATAACATCCATTTATCATCAAATGCACATTCCAGTTCTCCCACGTAAATGTATGGACTCAAACTGGAGTTACTGCAGGTCAAAAACACACTGTTGTCATTACCATCTTATGTTTTAGAATAATTTTGACGCCATTTATTTTTCATCAGTGCTTCATTTTATCACCTGGAGAAGGTTTATTCTTTTTGATGAGACATTAGATTTTCGTGGGAATATGGAGATTATCTAACAACATGACCGAGTCGCTGGCAGACAGACGAGGAGACATGCAGCTGGATTGTGTTTGCTGCAGCTGTGTGTTTGGATTAGGTTGAAACTTAACTCCCCCTTTGTTCCTCCTCCATGTCCAGGTTTACAGTGCATTTATATGGTCTTATTTTTCATTTCTTCAGTTCTCTCTGCCATAACTTCACATTTCTTCCTTCTCTCCCCTTTTCTCAATGCTTATTCCTCCTTTTTCTCGATATCTTATCAGTCTCTCTCTCTCATTCTTCCCAATCCTCTCCCCTCCTACTCTCAGCCTGACAGAGAGCTGTGGGGCCTCTGCTGCTGGCAGTCTCCCAATCTGTTATATAACAGCACCATCAGCCTCCCTGAATCACTGCGGGCCTGGGCTAGCCTTGGGCAGGCTACATGTCTTGCTATCGTATCTTAAATACCGCCCAGCAGCAAAGCGTCCACCTGTGTGGGTTCACATCACACTAACATTTTAATTTTCTGATGCCATGATGATCATTTCTGGCTCCTGTCAAGCAGAGCTTGGCATTAATGACGCAACGTAGCAGTGGAAGCCACTGCCCATCTATTGCCATTATGCAGGGGTGGGGACGAAGATTGTTGTGATCTTTATCTCTTCATGTTTACAAGTCTGGATGAAGCAGTCAGCCAAATCTCAAACAGTCTACCAGCTACTCTCCCCCAACATTTAGCCACATAGTCTGAATCTCAGTCTCTGTTCAGGTTTCTTTTCTTTCCCACTTTCTAAAGGTCCAGGCATCAACTCATGGTTCAATTTTTTTATAGCCTGAGCTCTGGGTGGCAATCTACCTGTAGCTCCTGACTGTTACCTTATTCAAAGACCAATATCCCTTTTCCCAGTCCCAGCATTAAAAGTAGTTTCTTCAATGTGACAACAAAAGAAAACAGTCAATGAAAATCACAGTGGTTCCGTCAGGGTCTGATATTTACAGTGTGAACCAGTTGATTTTAAACAAGTGTCTGCAGTAAGCTGCACACTACTGCAGCCGATTTGTTTGATTAGTCCACCTCACTGGTTGTAGGTGCAACAATGAATGGAATCAGCTAATGTAGTGTTTGGTTGGAATAAAAACACGCCTCGAAAAAAAATCACTGTGAAGGCTTCCTGAGGACAGGGCTGGCACACATGAAACACTGTCTGGGTGCATTCATCATTTACAATCCATTTTCCAGTCTCGGCAGTTGTAGCTGCCGTCCGTGTTGTGATCTGGAACAATCTGTTCTGACTGAAATGAGTGGGTCATTTCCACTTAAATCTGGAGCAGAGTCTATGACGCCTCTAACCTACTTTCCCCCAGCTCCAGTCTCCTTCAGCCCGGGCAGTGTTCTCCATTCCTCCACCCTCAGCTAACCTGCAACACTCCAGCCCTGTGTGGATCATGGCCCCCGGCCTGCAGCCTGTCCTCAGGGGGCAGAGGAGCCTTGGCTCCACAGTTGACAGCTGCAGTGACTGAAGGGCGGAGGTGGCGGGGGGGGGAGAGAGCCCAATTCACCAACCTCACCTTTCGATCTGCTCGACACCCCTGACTGCCCAGTTCTGCTCAGGACAGACCCTGCAAACCTGCCCCCACTTCTGTTCTCTCAGGTAAAACCCTGAAAACTACATTTACACACGACATACTACATATATAGGAACTGCTTTTACAGTGTACACGCTCTGCATCATTAACTGATTTAGTAACTTTAGTAACTCATTTAGTAATTAATTTCTTCTTTCCCAGTTTCCATCCCTAAATGCCATCAGGTTTGGTTGACAGTAATGGTGCATTTAAGGAAAATTTTTTGCAGTTATTGATGCAAAGCAGGCATTCTCATACAAACAAGTATACACTTTAGAGTGCAGAGTCAGTATGCTAACATTTATTAAAACAGGTGCCAGCTCACACCACACCTGTAGTCAGCACAGCTCACCTTAGGGTACACTTCACAAGTAACTTTCAACGATTGTCCTCACTTTTTAAAGACACACAGACATGGAAGCAGAATAAATGGACTTTACCTGACAGGATAGTCATTTCCCTCTGTACCATGCTGAAGGGAAGCTTCACCCTCCCGGCAAGATTAACGACTCATACTCCCGACACAAGCAGAGTGAATAGCGTGAAAGGACACAACAGTGGCAGAGGGCTGGAGAGAAGTCCAGTGACAGTAAAGCCACATTAAACACGTTTGCCCCTCACTGGCAGCTGGTAGTCCACAGGTAGCAGTGCACCTCACATTCCCTTTCTCTTGCCTGTCTGTCTACAAGTGTGTGCAAGCCCCGACAGGGAGGGCGTGTGTAGGTCTGTGTGTCTGCCCCTTAGTGCTCCTTGAATAACAATAAGGTCCACCCCAAAAGTTCCAGTCTCTCTGTGTGGCTGCACATTTGTTTCAGTCCCGTTCCCGTGTACTTCTCCAAAATTAAAAAGTTTAGGTTACTCCTCTGCACTCTCTAAGCTAGTTTAGAAGGAGAAATTGAAAAAGAACAAGAAAAAAAGCTGGTGCCAAGCCTCGCCTCCTCAAATGCAAGTAACACACCCCCTCCTTTCTTGCTTTCCATTTTCCCTCGCTTTCCTTCTGCTCCCTCTCTGAGAAGTTATGCAATACTGCCATTACAGATATGACCTCCTCACTCCACTCTTACTCCCCTTCCACCTTCTTCTGCTGCTGCTGCTGCTGCTGCAGCCCACACTCTCACACTCAAACTAGCTTCTCCACCTCAAAGTTTCGAATGACCGTCACATTATCATAGCGTGACCACTTTTGTTTGCTGTGGAACAAGCCTGTGACTGGGAAGACTGGAAATGTAAAGCGATTTTAAGGCTCTGTTGTGTCAGCCTTTGTGTTTTAAATCAAATCAAAGCTCTCTCGCTCTCTCTCTCTCTCACACACACACACACACACACACACACACACACACACACACACACACACTCCCCTAAACATCTGTCTCTGATCCTCATCCTGACAAACATGTCACCTCTCTCTCTATATATACACACACATGCGTGTTTAACAGTAAATCTCCCAGCGCGGGTCCATGACTGAGGAAGGAACCCTGTGAAATAAACACATTACATAACCTGGTGTCAGAGATAAAGCTTTGATAAATGTTATTATGTGGGCATTCCATTCTGTCTCACCGTCCCAATGCACAAAGAAACGCACATGCAGTCACATGCAACGCATCCCCCTGCTCTGAAAGCATCTTCACGTAAGATTAGCTGCAAGAGTGCCTGCAGCAACATGTCTGCTTTCTGGCGAGCAGAATGAAGTGTGTAAGGAATAGGCCTGCAAGAGCAGGGGTTGTTTAAGTTTGGGAGTGGTGGCCTGAGGCTGTGTGAGGCTGTGTTTGTCTTTGTGTGTTCCTGTGAGGTAAATATGGTCCTGTGACAAGTCAACACAGGACCATTCTTAAACATTTCTTAAATGATGTAAACCTTACTTGAAATACATTTCATGCCCCACAAATACTGTTACCGCATGTATAATTGTATACCCTATAAGTGGTAAATCATTTACTGGAACAACCTTCCTCTCCTAACAAATGAACAGCAGGTCAGCCAAGTGTGTCTCCACAAATCTGGATGGCCAACGCCCCGCTAAGAACAATGGCCAATGTGGCAGACTCTCCTGATAATGCAAGGTGTGAGCACTGTGTGGGTGTAAGTAACAGTTATCTCCACGTATCTAACAAACTGTGCCTGACTTGGTGGCAGAAACATTCGGAAGCTACATTAAGCAGTGCATCCAAAGTGATTCTACTTTTAAGTGCGTGTAAGTCACACCACATTTTGAAGAACTTGATCAGTTGGGAAAGATGCCATTTGATCTCATGTGGCACTACATAGCTGCACCAAGTCAACCATGCCTTGATCTTTTACCAACACAGCTGTGGAACAGGAAGCAACCCTGAAACTGGTTATAACCCAATAAATATGCAAAAAACTAACAACAACCTAAATTGTATCTGTATCTTTCAACAACGAGACAATTTAAAATGCTTTACATAAGAAACACAAAGCTACTCAGCTGTTAGAAGGGATATGGTGCTAAACTACCACAGATTTAAATCTGATTAATTTAAAACCAGACAACGAAGCCCAGCTTAGACATGTGAACAAAACTTTCCTAGAAACAGCATTTGAGATGTGACTTTCATTTGTAAGCCCTGATTCACTTGTAAAGTCGCTGTGTGTACCCAAGAAAACCACATACATAACAAATACAACTTTTCCCTCCGCGACTCAAACATTCAATCCAAGGGAAGCTGCAGCAGTCTAGCGCTAAGTACCCTGAGCTCCAAGCTAACTCCAGACACAAAAAAGGCCTTAAATCCACGCAGCAAACGTGCAGCGCAGTCTAATCTACTGTAACAAGAGGTCAGCGCAGAGGAGCAAGCCAATTAGGTCCAGCAGCTTCTTCATCCTCTTCTTTGAGACTTCCCAGCACACAGTCTTTTACACACACACACACACATATGGTTTCACCTGAGCTCTTAAACGTCTCTCTCTCTTAAACGTCCTCTGCGGCGAGGTTAGCTCTCCACTGACAAATGCACAAGACATACAGACACATCTGACACTTGTGTGTTTTTTTTCCCCACTTTGTACTTATCTTCAACTTATGTAACATGTTCTCTGTGCACGCTTTTTTAGCTTGGAGGAATTTATGTTGGAAATAGGCCACCTCTGTGAATGATGAGTAGTGCAACGCCAATATATTCACTTCAGCTGGAAGCACGAGCGTTGGCCTACAAGGTCTGCAGTGATGGAACAGTGTTTCCTGTACAATCACCCAGCGGGTCAGACGGAAAACTGTCCCTATAGCCAGGAAATACAACATTTATTCATCCTCCGTAGCAGACAATAGTCTGTATGTTAAGATGTAAACATTCAAATAAGCTAATAGACAAAGGGTCAGTGCTTGCCTGCCTTCTTCAAAACATTTCTAAAAGGAACAGTGTGAAACTGCTAAAGGACCGTAGTGGTCAGTCTTTGTTTTGGGGGGCTTTCTTTACAAAATCTGTTAAAACTAGGGTCAGGCGGTAGGGGAAAAAGGGCAAGATGGACAAAGAATAAACATTGTAGTCCACATTTCTATGTGTATCTGACCATTACTGAATCAAAAACCCCTCTCCCCAAAATGGGGGATTTTGGGGAGAGGGGTATTTAATTTTGCATGATCTGAAGAAAAGTAACCAGGCAGGATCTGTTTGATGGCTGCAATGCACAACAATATGAAAAAGAAGGGATGAGTGTGGACAAGAAAACAAGCTAAACAACACTACTGTACACTACAGTTATTTCCGTATGCAAACAGTGTTTTTATGTTAATCTCAGCGGCGTTCAAAAGTTTTGGATAAGAGTTTTGAAAGCCAAAACACTGTAGAGCAGTTTGTAAAACCCTACGCAGTAACCAGGGCAGAAACTATTTGTCCCTCCACACCAACGCTTAGCACACATTGCAAGTATGTTTTACTTGCAATGTGTGCACGCCACTTAAGTCTCACCATTCTTTCTCTCCTGTAGAGGCAGCAGGTTGGGAGCAGGCTGAAGGGACAACTCCTGAAGCTCGCTGGTCACTGCCTCGCTCCGAGGGCTCGGGGCCAAGCCTGGCGTCCCAGTGACTTCCATGCTGCCAGGACTTGGCTCCTCCCCTTTCTGTAGGTGTAGCGTTGCCAGGGTGACGGAGAGACCTGCAGCGAAAAAAGGACATTAATAGTTTCATGACTCATCAAAGAGCTCCGTGTGAGGTTAAGGCAACAGCTACCAAGAATAAAGTAGGATTCTTTATCTAAAGGTGCAATCAAGAATACTTTACTGGTTATCTGTACAAAATGAACTGTCAAATATCAAATCTATGTGCTGTGGATTTGGTTTAGTTTGATCTCAACATTTAGTTAAGAGAGAAAACTTTGATATTGATGCAGGGGTGGATTTTGTTTTATCAGATCATCAGTGAAATGTGTTGTGTATGTTATAGTGTGGGGGATTCACAGTATTCATTAAAGCCATGGAACAAAAAAAATTGCAACCGTGCACTTTTATGGGCTACAAGTCAAAAGGTTACTCCCAGTAAATGTCTCCTCTCTGTCCATCGCTCTCTCTCTCCCTCACACACACATACACCCACTAACTGGGGAAAGAGGAAGAATGCAGGGCTGTAGGCTAGAGGATTAAATCAGCCATTACGGAAGAATTTGCATGTTAGAGCTTTTACAACTGTTGCTGTAGCCGCTGCGTTACAGAGTCAGAACTCTGTTTATGGATCGCTTTTTCTTTAACTTCTTAACAACCTCGGTGCGATTTCCATCCATTTAACCCATCTAACAACTGGCCCTCAGAGCTGGAGGTGAATCATAAAGGAAGCTTTAAAAGCTGTTGTGCGTATGTGTCTGTGTGTGTTTTGTGCTGCATCTGGCTGCAAGACTAATTTCCCTATTGGGGGCGGTTACGGTAAAGTTAAAAGTCGAGTGAAAGGTTGTGAAATGCTTGACTTAAACGAGCAAAAACATCCTAAACCGCGATAAAATGGTTCCATGCAGCCAAATTGGACTAACTCAAGCCAGAAGATGGAGACTTAAGGCGAAAGTTTAGATTTTGATGGGTTAGCTTGTGTTAGCTCCGTTTATTACAGCCTTCTCCTTGTAATCACCTCATTCTGGGCGGAAGTCCAATATAAAACATGTTTTACTCTGTAACCTAAATTATACATGTGCAAGATTCAACATGAGATTAAGCAATGTCAAGGGAACAAAGAGGACCCTGGCCATACAATACATGTTTTTAGCAAAATAATTTGCATTTACTGAGTTTAGGCTAGTTGGTTTGTACCCGTGACAGAAATGTTGCCAAAATAACAACAATTATGTCCAAATTTTGTGCTGCAGTTTGCCACAGACTTGTGTTCACAGTACACCAGTAATGTGTGACTGCCAGGCATGCATTGTGTTTCAGACTGGCAGGTACATCTGTAATGTAAACTGGTTAAACTGAATGAAGCTACTCCTAAACACAAATCTGTCTGAGATTAGACTAGTCTGGGGGATATATATCCATTGTAACTCACGACAAACTTATTTCCATCTGCTTTAAGGATCAGATACTCCTGATTAACGGGACTCAGTCTGGTCGAACCGGCTATCCTCCGTCATGAGACACCAGCAACCTGGGCAGCACATCACTAGTGGTTGTTTATGAAGGCGGGCCTGCTGCTGTGCTGTGTGCTGATCTCTCTCCTGCTCTCTCTGCAAATACGGCTTTTCTAGCCGTGGGGTTCTAGTGGGGATTCTGTCACTGCTGCACAGCCGGCCTGAACACAATGAGGCAGTGTTGTCTGAGATGTCACTCTTCTCTCTCACTAACAAATGCCAGCGCTCGCGCGTCTGAATGGCGACGCACTGACCACATGACACACTGAATGTAGACTTGATGTTGATGTTGCTGGCCTCAGGATTACATTTTATATGAGATGAAGGAGTTCTTGATAAATTAGGGAGCAAGCCCTCGTCTGCTCCCCAAAAAAAAGCTCTGACTCAGCAGCAAAAGCATGCAGACATGATTTTTTGCGTGTGCATTTTTGCCCGATCATATTACAATCTTTAAATCATGTGTTATAGATGTTAACAAACAAAACGAGCCCAGCTACGTTCAGGAGTCACAAGCCTTTCCTCTCAGACTGAGGAGAACAAACCAGGAAACTGGTATAGAGAGGGAAGGAAATAACATGACAGTCAAATTCAGTGGTTGCTAAAATGCATCACTCAATCAGGAATTCAGGATCAGACTGATTCAGTATGGCAAACATTTCTAGAGAGAAATTAGCCAGTGTTTTCACCCTCAGTGAATAATGCATTACTAGCATCTACAGTAGGGCACTCTGTATTCTTAACACTTAGCAGTGCAAGCTGCCATGATCTGACGGCAGGGTAATGTTTATAGTGGCTTCAAGGCAACATGTGACCTCTGTCTCACTTACAGATGCATATCTACTGTCAACAAGACGTGGGAAAGTATTTGTGGTTTTATATCTCTGCTGTGTGTACAGTGATGCCTCCACAATCTGACCTAACAGGACCCAGGACTCTGCAGTGGCCTGGATATCAGGTGTTACAAAGTTAATTAACCCAACCATTGGAAATCGATAGCTTTCTAGAGATGCTCACTGCAACATCACTTACTTCATCCATACTTTCCCAACGCAGGACTGCTGTTCAAACACGCAGCGTACTTTTCTGGTGAAATGCACTGTACAGAGACACCGTGTACTCATTCCTCCCTACGTGCCCACACTAGCCTTTCAGATATGTATCACAATTACATAGACACCTCTTGACAGACTCGCTTTGTTTCACTGTCAAACACAAGAAAACCGCTGCCAAGATCTCCACAGGATCACTTTAGTGGCAGCCAGGTAAAAGATGTGGTTCCCACCTGGACTGTCATGAAGAAGGCTTGATGGGTCACAGGCTTGTTGCTTACCTGTATCACTAAATCCTTAAGGGGCGTGTTCCCATTTCAGCAGGACGGAGCTTTGAAGGGTTCTGTTGAAGAAAACACAAAGAGCAAGACTTGAGCAGAGAACTGCTACTGTACCTGCCAACACCTTTGTTATACCTACTCTGGTGCTTCATCTCCGAGATGTTCAGCTACAGGATCTGTCCCACCTGAAACCAGGCCATGTGCCATTGTGGAGTAAAAGAGGTTAAAACATGGGATGAATGAGAACTGATCATGTGGGCTAGAGGAATCCACGTTGCAGGAGGCCTTGCCACAGATGTCATGGGGCAGCAGCCGACAGCTGACAGTCCAAAACACAGACATGCTAAGCTATTGTTAGCTCGTCTGGGTGGGAGTTAACCTCAGCAGTCTGAAGGCATTTTTTAGTGAAGCTACAATATAAATGGCCCACAAACAGCACAGTTGACGTAACACATCAGTAATTACAGAATAAGGTACTTCTTTGTAGCGTCGGCTACATTTGGAAGCTGTCCGGCATCCCTGTTGACTGCAGACACCCCAAGTTAGCTAGCTACCGTTAGCATGCTACATCAGCCATTACCCTCACCGCTAGCTGCGTTAGGCTGGGGCTGCTCTGACAGCAAAGCTACATAGCGCCGTGACGCTGTCGATGTAATTTATATATGTACACACGCTTACTTTTCATGGTCGCCGCTTGTGTGTTGTGTAGGATAAACGGCTTTGGCATCACACCGCCACTTCCGAATCACAAAGGAAACTTTAACCGGAAAGCCCTCCTCTGCGTGGGACGCACAGACCCACTTCCTCCACGCAGTTTACAGGTTTACTACTGCTGCCCTGTGACAGCAGAGGGGACAGCGGAGACGTGCCGCTCGGCTCAGCCACAGCGCTGTCTCTAATAAGACCTAAAGGAGCATTTAACGTGAAGAAACGGGGAAAATAAACGAGAAGTAAGCGTACAAACATGATGGTGTGTACATCCGCCTGTACGGTCTCTGTCTCCATCTAGTGTCCGACTACACGCACTGCAGGAGGAGAGAGCTACAGGTTTCACCGGCTGGCCTCGTCCTTCCTACACACAGTCTGTGATTGAATGTTTGGTGGATCACCGGGGGGCTGCACGGTACTTTACAGGTGCTTTGGTTCAGTTTGTAAGAAAGGACCGTGCCAACATAAAACATGCAGAGCAAGAAATACTTCCTCAAAACTCAGAATGAAGCCATTTGAAGTCAGTGGTCCAGTGCTCAGACAGATTAACAGATCAATCAAACGTGTTTGTGAAAATGTTTTAAATTTAATTTTAACAGCATCCTCAGGTGAGCAGCAAAAATAAGTGACAAGGAACTTCTGAATTAGCTATTTACATGAATCAGTCCTTAGGGAATAGAGTTGATTACTTATTGATGGGGTCAGAGGATGCATAAATTAGATAAGAAACACATAACACCATACAGACCCACACACACAGACACCCCCCCCCCCCCCCATCTAACTGTTATGTATCTCTTTTCCCATCTGTATTCAAAAACATGATTTGATTTCTAACTTGATTTCTAATTCTCATAGTTAGTTCCTCCATTTCAGATATTTAATTTATCAGATCCTTCCATCTGGAATTAGTTATCATCTTTTAATCTTTACCCTCAATCGGCCTGTCGGGTGGCGGTGGAAGATTTATCTGTGTGTAATCCACGCATCACTCCTCGCCATCATTCTTTACTATTTTATCCAGCCATGCCTCTCAGCAGCCACAGGGTGATGCTCGAAAAGTCTCCCTCACAGTCTGCCATGGGACAGTGTGAAGAGATGCAGTGCATTTTGGGGGAAGTTGAATAGAACAAGTGAGCTCATGGCGCGTACTCAGAAATTCATGCTCATCTAATATACATCCGGGAATTTCTCGTCTCCACAACATCACAGACAATGCAGTTGAAACACACTACATACTCAATTTGATGTCACGTTTAGCATGAATGGTACATTAGTGTGTCACCCCGAGCACTGCCCCTCTCCCCTGGTCCGTCTAACGACAGGAGTGGAGGCGGCTGGACACGAGCTGCCGCACATCTTGATTAGTCCTGACTTTAAATGACCGCTTCAGACTCCACCACACTGACAGATTGTTGACTCTGTGTGCAGTTGGTCTCATGCCAGCCTTTGTTTTCTTTGGGCAGCTGTTCCACCTTTGTATTTATTTATCTATTTGCTTCTAATCCCTGTGTCCCTGTCCCTCCAGAAGACCTGACTCCTGCCTCTGTCTCCAGTCCTCTTGCTCTGCCTGCCTTTCAAGGATTCAAGCATCTTTATTGTCATACCAGCACACACTTCCACATGAGATGGCACAAAATTAAGTACTCGGGTTCCGGTTATAAGCTGAAGAGAATCAATACAGTGGATAAACAAGAGCATTAGGAAATGAAAGCACTATATAGATAAGCATTTAACAGTGAAAAATAAGCATGACAATAGAGGTACTCCAGCTTTTTGGCAAGGAGCTCAGTTTGTTTGTTTCCTTCGGCTGATGTGTGGTGGACAAATCTTCTGTTACAGTATTATGAAACAGGAACGAAGGACAGTCCTGTCATTGTGGCCAGGATGTTTGATTTTCGGTGGTGCTGTTTTTTGAGGGAGGTCCTTATGTTTCTATTGCATCCAATCTGTAAAATTAGGAACTACTTTTGACCAGTTCTGAGGAGAGTCCTCAACCTACCAAGGCCAACAAAGGTCTGGATTGATGAACAGATTGTTTCATTCATCGGCCCGTGTCCAGTTCATCAGTTTGTGCCTGGTAAACTGAATCTGACAGGATTAAAGGTGTTTATTCTTGCAAGTCCAGGTGGCTCAGTGCTGGACTTTGAAACCTGCATGGGCAAGAACACCTTCCCTCAAGTCCAACAGATGGGAATAGGTGGAAATGCAGTGGAAATGAGACGGTTCCAAGAGGAACACCGGTCTACTTTGACCAGTATTTTACCACCACCAGTCTTCTGGATGCTCTTCAAAAAAGGGGCCTGCCAGCTACAGGAACAATTAAAAAAAATTGAACCCCTAAAGAGTGCCACTCCACCGCTGACAACATCCTGTGCAAAAAACCGAGAGGGTCATCAGAAATGATTGTACGGAGACCTGACGAAGTAGCGCTCACCAAGTGGATGGACAACAAGCCTGTTGGCATCACCCGCTCATGGGATTGAGCCTCAGGATACCTGTTCCAGATGGTCGAAGAAAGAAAAGAGGCAAATCCAACTCACATTTAGTTTTTTCTTTTGACTTTTATTTGCTGCTGAGAGTCCCGATGAACAGAAGCAGTCTCATATGTCTCCCCGTAGCTGATTGGCTGTAAACCCAAAGTACAGCTGGGGATGACGGAATTGTCATTAGTTTTGCAGGAATTTTGTCATAAACCAAAGTAAATCTTTGACTTGATGGTGGATCAGGGATCACTAAAATTACTACAATTCAACCTGAAGGAAGCTTAACAATGTCTGTACCAAATGTAATAACCATCTTTTTAACAGTAGTCCAGACATTTTACTCAATGAACCATGAATCCGTCCAGTAGAAAACCCTCAAATCCCGATTATATTTGCAGAACAGTTCTGTGTCTGTTTCACCCTGCACACATTCCAGTAAATACACAGACATTTAAAGGTTAAATGCAACATATCCACTCCTCTGCACGGCAAATGATGCTGCTGTAGTTCCGACGCAAAAGACTACAACTCCCACTAGCGCTTCCCTATCATATGACATGTGTGTGTTTGGTCATGTGACCTTGTCACGGCTCAGTCACTTCTCGTCTCGCCGTCCCTGCAGAAACTGAAAACACCGCACTTCTCTCCCCCAAAGCCTCCCCCGCGCTACAGACGGCTGCTCCCATGGCGCTCAGGTCTCACTCCCGCGTGTGTTCGCTGCAGTTTACGCGCTCCACAGGCTCCGTGTCAGACTTACATGTCAGCCTGTGGTAGACCCACAGCCCCGGCAGGCCTCTGCGTCCACCGTGGGAGCATCAGTGCCTCACGCCGCGGTTGGGTGGGTCCGGCTCGGCCACAGAGGCGGCATGGGCCCGGTGCATAGCTAGCCGGTGCTCTGACAGGCTGCACAGAGGGATGAACCACACGCTGCCGAGCTTGGAGGACACTGCTAACGGAGCCTGGCTGGCAGAATGAACGGTGAGTTCTGCTTTTGGTCTGTCACTCCTTCACAAGAGCATAAAACAGCAAATCACGCGTGCAGGAGTGCATTCAGTCACTTGTTACTAGCTCCTGTGCTCAGACAGTGAGTTGTGCATTTCTGCTGAGTTGTTAAATGCACTTCAGCCACTTCCCCAGCGTTAATATCCAGCTAATGGCCTGTCTGCTCTTTCTCACCTTGGTGAATTAATAGCTAGACGCCCAACTTGTGCTTCAGATCCATTAAAAGCAATTCATCACTGTTCAAGTACACTCTCTGAGGCTCTAAACGTGTTTGATCGCTCATTATATGAATTTGTCAGTGCATGATTAAGAGCACATGGTGCTGTTCAGCTCCTCTGAGGCAACCCGGAGAACACCTGATGGTTTTTTTGGCAGGAGGCGAGTTGCCAAGACTGAATCCCATGTAAGCACATGGGCGGAGGAGAGTGACCTCCATCCCCCTGCAGCTGATGAGGTGCTCTTAAGCAAAGCACCTGACTGTGGTCCAACTGGAGAACTCCTGGTTAATGTTTCTAACAATATGTAACTGTATAAATGTCCATGAGAAGGAAGGCTGGAGCAATAAACACGTAATTAGAGCTCCAGCTAAGGAATGTTTTCATTTTCTTTTTTTGATCCATCAATCATCAAAAAAAGTTATTTTGTCTCATCTTATCCATGGTCCAGAACCCAAGATGTTAAATTCACAATAATATAAAATGGAGAAAAGCACATTAGAGAAGCTGGAATCAGACTATCATTGAGGGTTTTGGTTAAAAAATTGCTGTAAAATTATCAAATGAATTTTTTGTCTATTAAACTGATTAATTCAATAATCGTTTTGTTATAGAAAAAAATATTCTAACAAAAATAGAAAGTTCCTTGAAGATTATAACTGGAATACTACATAATATAGAAGCCATATACATTTATTTATTGGTTAATTTAACGGGGACAGTGCACATTAATGAACATAGCTGTAAATTTATTAGTTACCCTGAAAAGAACAGGATTCAATTAAAATCGTCACTGAACTAGTTTAAAAACAAGTAGAGCAATAACAGTACATGAATATTAAAGATAAACACTTCATCAAAACGGGGACCCACTCGTGAAAACATCGCTCCGTATCACCACTAGCGGTCAGGAGCACCACAAGGGGCCTTTAATATTAGAGAACAGTAGAGTTTTGTCACATTGACTCGCACTGTTGTGAAAGTTCTTGAAGCTCTCGACATGCGTAATTAATACAGGAAGAAGTCACGACTGGGAAATTGAGTTTAACGTTTCCTCGGTTTGTCTGTGCTCATCTCTGCAGGCACTCAGCAGAGTGATGCCAAGAGGCAGCACCTCCTGGAGAGGCTGCTGGATGCTGTCAAACAGGTGAGTCCCCTGCACCGTCTTTATGGGGGAGACGGCATAGAACCAGACGTTTAATCTGACTGGTTATCTGGATCTGTCAATTCCTGTCTTAAATGATTATCAGTCTATTATCATAGACTGATAATATTATCATAGACTGATAATAGAAATTGCAAATTGCCCTAATGTGGGACAAATAAAGGTTTATCTTATCTTATTTTATTTCACTGCAACAAGGGGATTATTTATGATTGGCCAAAGTTTGTGGTGTCTGATGTCGACTGTATTCCAAAATACCAGACCAGAGGAAGTAAAACTGAGCACAGTTTGGCAGTTGTGGTCTGATGTGATGTCCTTTTCCCTACATAGAAGGACAAAAGTGAAACTATGCACGATATCAGGGCCGGTCTGCACTGGTTTCTGGTTTCAAGGGGCTGAGTTTCCTTACAGAAGCTCCAGCGAGTAACCGTTAGTGGGCATTTATTCAGGTGAGGATGTTCGCGCTCAGGTTTTACAGAATCGAGGGTTGGAGTTGGCCTGCATTTATTTTTGCCCCAGTTTTGTCTCGAATCCACTCAATCTGCTCATAATCAGCACTCCAAACTTTCCAGCTACTACCCAAACGATGAGGCTGCTGCGGCGCCTCGGGTTATTGAAATGTCCCCATGCAGTGCTCCGTCAGCGCTGCTCACGAGCAAAAAGGCCGTGTCTGATCTGTGGCCGCTTCAGCGAAATCTTGACAAAGTGCTCCTTGTGTGCCGGACTAAGGTTTGAAGGATTTCACCGGCCGCTATTGTCATTCCCTTCATATCTCTGCAGTGCCAGATCCGCTTTGGAGGAAGAAAGGAGATCGCCACCGACTCAGACAGCAGGTGAGAGAAGCCTCTTCAGCTGCATCCGTGTTTGCTTAGCGCCCAGTGGGTCGTTGGGTTCGGTGTGTAATCCCAGGTTACTTGTTGCCTCTTCTGAGCAGCGATCTGACTATATGCAGAAATAACAAACAACTCACCAATAACACACACTCACACCTCCAGTTTATGTCCTAGACCCAAGAACCATGACAGGAGGCTCTAATACCTCAATATCTCTACCATAAATGCTTATTATTATAAGACTCAGTCGTGCAATATCTCACCGCTGACTGTACAAGCACTTTACCCTCCATCACATCTAAGCAATAAGTCAGTTCTGTTTATGACGTCACTGATGTTCATAAAAGGAATTACTGGGTGTACTAACCTTTTTGATAGGAGCTTAATGCTGTCAGAGGGAAATACTTGATCAACTTCTCATGTCCTGTGCTGCTCAGGTGTCACTTTGAGGTCGCAGCTAAGGTTTTTGAACATTAATGACCATTTTTTTCCTCTATTGATGTCTTTGTGACTTTTATAATAATGTAAATTCATATTAAGGAGATATAAGTGTAGTGTGGACGTGTTTAACTCAGTGGTGGTCTTCAAGTCAAGACTGACATCCTTTTCATTTCATCTGAAAATATACCCAATGGTACTTGGAGTTTAAATGACTCCCATAATTTCCGGTGGCGTTCCAACACTGCAGGGGTGTCTGTCCTCCTTCATCTCCCCGCACTGTTCTGTCCACATCGACCAGTGTAGGGATGCTTTTCTGTGGTTGTAGCAATGAAGAGAGGAGTCCAAGATTCATTCAAGAAGTTTATGTAGGTGTACGAGCTCGGAGTCCAACATCACAGGCATAGATGAGACTAAGGAATACAGAGTAAAGCTACCACATATATAGGATTCTACAAACTATATCTGGTTTCAGATACATGAGAGCATGTCCCAAGATGGACTTGATCTTTCCTTAGAACAACCAGTTGTCCAGACAAAGCGGAGTCGGAAGAGTAGTATGCTGACTTGAGAGTAACATATATACCATGTATGACACAAGCCAGTGAGAATGATGAATCCCCTTTCCCTCCCAACGGTAACTTGTCTTCGTCTCTGTAGGGTGATCTGTCTGTGCGCCCAGTTTGAGGCGGTGCTGCAGCACGGCCTGAGGAAGAGCCGAGGCCTGGCTCTCACCGCAGCCGCTCTCAAGCAGGCCGCGGGCTTCAGCAGCAAGACCGAAGCAGGTACGTCACGTGGCCGGCTGCCCGGCCCGTTACGCTCGGCTCTGAAGGTGAAGATCAAGGCAGCAACTTAACTTTAGCCTGCAGCCGTCATCTCGGAAAAAGGAGACCACACACACGCCAGATGGTTAGACTAGATAGGGCCTACAGTTCACTACGCTACATGTGCAAGAAGGTCTCTGCGCTCACCTGTCTGTCTTTAAACCCTCGTCTCTCTCACTCTGCCTGCGGTGGGCTGCACACCTGCTGCAGCTTTGCTCTCCTAAAAACTGCACGAGATGTGCTGTCGTTAGAAATTCATGTTGCGTGCCCAAGCATTGTTCAAACCCCCAGAAGTTTATTTTAGATTCCAGTCAAGATCCCAAAGAACCCAATGAGCCTTTGGCACACTGAACTACAGCGAAAAGCTGGAAAGCTGGAACAAAAACACACAAGACATCAGATATATTTCCAGTTGATTTAATAATAGATCAGCTGTAAAAAAAAAACAAAAAACGGAGTGAAAAAATTCGAGTAGATTTAAGTGCATTGGAATGAATAACTGTGTTGGAAAGTGCCGATAGATAATATATTCATTATTTGATATGGCTGTGCTGCATTCAGAGTTCCCTCTGTTTTTCTTATTTCCTCCTTTACTTTTCGGTGCAGCCTGAGGAAGAGAGCTGTGCATATTAACACAGCCACCTCTGTTTCACATTTAATTGAAATGTTGTGGGGAAAAAAAAAACTTTTTGTGAGAAATTACTCTTTTTATTCACCATCAGATGTATCTGAAGTAAGTGAAGTTTATTTAGTAAAGCACTTTTCACAGAAAACAAAGTGCTTTACAGGAGTAAAAGAAAATAAAAAAGAATAAATATAATAAAATCACAAATGAGATCATAAAAACAATCAACCATAAGAATGATCAGATCTAAAAACACCCCGATCATATCCCATGAGCATTAGACAGCAGGAGGAGAGGAAAAGGCCCCTTTGAATAAATATGTTTTAAGCTGGTTTTTTAAAATCACTCTGTGTCTGCTGGGAGCTGCAGTCCTTGTGCTATATGGTGGTAATCCCCAATTAGATTTAATAATATCTATATAACTGTAATAATTGTTGGCTTGCATTTGTGTTACTATCAATTATCTATTGTTGTTCTATTTCAACTGTTTTTTCCATCAGCACTAGCTTTTTTTTTTTAAAATAATTTGTCCATTAGGTATTTCAACTGTCTAACCTAAACATTTACTTTCATTACACACTTTTCACTTTACTTTTATCCATCATAGCTGCAGTATAGTGCAAATAGCACCTGCCACAGTGGCTATTTACACCCAAATGTAAGTTGGAAAGAGTTTAGTGTTTAATGTACTCCAACTTTTATATTTGTATTTGACTCATTATTTTATCTTAACCTAGCCAAGTAGTTTTGGTGCCTAAACCTAACCAATCTGGGACTGAAAACTGATAATAATAAAAGAAAACTGAAACATATAAGATAACTTAGTCTACAAATAAAATAATTAATCTATTTTTGACAACTGGTCTCCTACAGGACTTGAATATTCATCTTCTGGATGATAGTCCTGCACCTAAACCACCCAGCCACCATACCTACACCAGAGGAATTTATCATTTATTCTACGGGACAGGACCCGGTGTATGGCTGGCTATTTCTAAACATCAACTCTATTTATTTTATGTATTTATATTAAGCAGTAATCCATTACTTTAAACTATTTTTTTGTGGTGCTCAGGTGTTGCAGTTTATTGGGACCAAGTGTAATTTTTATTTCATTAAATTATTTGAGATTCTCCACCTTTCCCTGTCAACAACAGCAGAAGCACCCCTGATTGTGAGTCGCTGCTCTATGGTACTGTATGAGGAAAGGAACAGTACAAAAAGCTCCGAGGTTCATTTTTGCTCGCAGCCATCAGAACTTATAAAAGCCGTTCAGCTCGTTGGGAGACATTAGTTTCACATTACACTAAATTGTTTCCACTGTGTCGTATTTAAGAACCTCATGGCCATTAATTCCAGATGGAGGAGAAATGCGTGACTTCTGTAATGGCTACCACGTCATAACCATTAGCATATCTGAAGTTTTCCTGTGTTTCACAGTCAATTAGAAGAAAGGATTGTGGCTCTGAACTGGTGGATTTGGAGCTCCCTAATGAAGCCAAGCCCTCTGACAAAGCCAGAAATAGCAGCTGTAATTGCAACACATTGTTCTGAGGTTATATGCTAATTGTATGCAAAAGAGTAGCCTAACACTCATTCCTATTAATTACCACACGTCAGAAAACGTTGCATTTAAACAGGCTTACCTGTCTGTTTAGTCTTTTATCTTTTTTTTCCCCGCTGAATTATAGAAAGTAATAGAATTGTATGGAATCTGAGGTGAGTGGAAATATGGAGAGGTGACAGGTAGGAAGTCATATGTGTGAAAGGAGGTGTGGGTGTTTGTTAATGAGACACTGAAGATGTGCTGACTCTCAGGACTCCTCTCAGTGTTTTTGCCAGAGATTCACTGACCTTTTTAACCTCTTATATAACCCCAGAACACTTGTTTTTCACAATTGACACAGAACTGATTCTCTCTTTCTTTGTCTCCTCCTCTCCCTCCGTCCACTCCCACTCCCTCCTCTTCTTCTCTCCTCTCAACGTGCCTCTTATCTGCTTTATTTTCTATCTTCTCCATCCATCCAACTCTTCGCCCCGCCTCTCCTTCGCCTCATCACAATGCTCCCTTCACCTCCTCCTCTCCCCACCAGAGTTGACTTTCTGGTTTTACGTGAAGGAGCACCTGAACCGTCACGAGCTGCAGCGCTTCTACACCCTACGTCACATCTCCTCAGAGCTGGGCCGGGGTCGTGCCTGGCTGCGCTGCGCCCTCAATGAGCACTCGCTGGAGCGCTACCTGCACACACTGCTGGCTGACCGCCCACGCCTGGGGTTAGTGCTCTGTGTGTGTGTGTGATGTGTTCACCATAAGCTCTTGCATTGTAGTTCAGTGAACTCAATAATAAATATATTCTATTGTCATATGGAAAAATGTTTTTACAGGGTGATCTTTTTATGCTCTTAAGTTAAACGGACAGAATCTATTCGCCTGTAGAGATATGCTCTGTCCAATATCTTAAAAATTATGGCTGCTATTTCTGGTAGAAAGCAGAGATTTCTTTAGGTGTCTTTCCTCTTTTTTTTTGTCTTGATTTAACATGTTATGTCACCTCTTCTCTGTTACCTAGAGCTTATTATGAGGACTGGGCTTTTATTCTCGACGAAGAGAGAGCGAGTATGCTGCCCACCATGGCTGCAGGTGAGTTTGTGTCTTAACATCAGGCGATTGCAGAGGAAAACACACGACACACCAGACTGTGTGTGAGAGACACAAACAAAGTGGGTGCCCACTCATAGACACATTGAACCACCACAGGGTGTCTTTAATATTAATACAAAAAGTAGTTTTCTCACAATAAAGCCACTGTTGGATGCAGACTGAAAGTTCTCAACATGCATAATTAAAACAAGAGCAACCAATAACTGCGTCTGTTTTTGAGTCTGTATTATATAGTATTTTTATTCATCTTGGCTAAATGTTAGCTACACTAGCGGCATGGTAAACATCGCTGTGGATCGAAATGCCGCTCAGACGAAGTGCACTAAGTGTGTACAACAGACAGCTGAAACTGACAATCTGAGTCTGAGATGTTTCCAAATGGCCAACAAATAGAGGGAGCACTCTTTTGACCTTTCTTTTAGTGCTGCCCTCAGGCCAGCCTGTATTTTTGCCTCACTAGTGGGAAGGATCTAAGAACAGCAAGACTGCGTATCCATTTTTTATCCATCCAGAGGTCGTACCTCCTGAGCACTGAGCAATACACCCGCTCTTTAAATCTGAAGACGCTGCACACAAGCAGAGCTTCTGTAAAAGCAGCAATTTAACTGATTTTGCACTTGACTTGTTTATTAGCGTGACAGGATTTCGTGTGAATTGATGGCTGTGTTCTTACTGTTTGAACTATTGATGAGTGCAGCTCAGATGAGCACAAACTCTAAAATATTAAGAATATATACCACTGATCTTATGCCACAGCCTCTCCTCTCTTTTCATCCACAGGCAGACAGTCTAAGTTCATCTTGGGTTGCTCGCTAACGCTGTGTGCGCTCAGAAAAGCTTACTACGCATTTTGCAGAAGTTCAGAGGCTTCACATGGTTTTTAATCCCATTTCGCCTCTGTCTCTCTGCGGCCTTCTGCAGGTCTGAACTCCATCCTGTTCGCCATCAACATTGACAACACTGACCTGAACGGCGGGGTGACGCGAGCGGGCGGCTCCTCGGTGTCCCACCTCCTCAAGGAGTCCACGCAGGGCATCGGCAGCCTGTGGAAAGAGTCGACGCAGGGGGTCAGCAGCCTGCTGCGGGAGATCAGCACCGCCACGGCTGTGGTGCCCGGCTTCACCCCCAGGGCGGACGGAGCCTCAGACCCGCTGCCCGTCCTGCCACGGAGCACCTCTGCTGGTGGGAAATTATTCAATATCACTTGTTTGTGTTGCTACAACAGATGGACAAAATAATTCACAGTATAATGAAATCTAAATCTGTCTCTATCTCTATAAATTAGCGGTGTAATAAGGTGTTTCTTTTATTCTTTCTTGAATGCAGTAAATTATACATTGTTTCAAACATGAAATAACAGGATGGAGGTGTGCTGTGATTTTAGAATTGCAGCGTACTGTAAAATACACTCAGAAAAAAAAAAAGTGTCAACTATGTGTCAGAAAAGCAGCACAAACAGTAAAACAACATATGGTTCAGTCTGAGCATGAATAATGGATGCACTGGTAGAGCAAATCTAGTGGACGCAACACGACACGAGACATCTGCAGCAGTGATGAAGTCCCCCATGAAATGAATAAACTTCCAGGATGTCGGCCGTCTCGTTTGACCTCATTTAGCCGTCTGCCCAGGTCCATCCCATCGGGGAAAACTCAACACCGTTTCCTCCATATGTTCTGCTAAGAGGGATGAACTAGCTTTTAAATTTTAACTGTGTGGTGTTAAAACTTTCCACTGGAGTGAATATAGATGAAATTCTAAGCGGGTGTGCCGGCTCCTCGGCACATTCAGGCTATTCACTGGTAGGAGACTCGCTTATGCGTAGCCAGGCTTTTTAGCTTTGAAAAGGAAGTGAGCGTTCAACCACAGATTAGCCTATTAGAGGTGCACTTTTGAAGGCCTAATTGAAATAGATTTAAGATGCTGATGTCATCAGGACCAAGCTTTGCTGCACAAGCATGTGGAGGGAGAGGGAATAGCAGACAGGTGAACGTACCAAATTCATTTAAGTTTCACTTCATTCGGGGGTGAGATTGAAGTTTTTGTTCACTTCCTTTTCATCTTTTTTCTACCCAGACTCGGGGCTGAGGAAAGAGCGCCGGAGGAAAAAGAAAATCACAAACATCATTTCCTTTGATGATGATCTGGACGGAGGGGCGGAGGACGAGGAGGAGGGAGAGGAAGACTCACAGAAGATGGGCGTGATGAGGAAGAGCAGCACAGCTCCCGCTCAGAGCAGTGTGGAGGAAGGAATAGATCCTCTGGAGCCGGTCTTCTCCGAGTCGCCGGCCCAGAACGGCGTGCCCGAGCTGGGCATAGTCAGCTGGGTGGGGTCGCCCCATCCCTGTCGTACTCCACCTATCCCTACACCTCCTCTGCCTGACAGTAAGAGTATTGACAATGAGGAGGAGGAGGAAGAGGAGGAGATGTACAAACCCAGAGCACAAACCCAGGAGGAGGAGAGGATTAGCTCTGATCAGTGAGTCAGATCGTTTCAGTTGAATGTCAGGTTATAAAAAGAATAAAGAGAAATATTTCCCTTTTTTTGTTATTACCCCGACATAATTTAATGTCAGAGTAACCTCATTCTTCAGTTCCCTTGGAGGTGGTTCATTAAGTGCAGGTGAAGTTTAAAAGGAGATCAAAATAATTCTGCTATAATCAAAGAAGTGCTCATATTTTAGTTTCCCTTTCTTTTATTTCTGGATTTGTCAAATTATGGGCTGCTGCTGAAAATTAGTTGGATCCAAAAGTCAGTTTCCTCTGGGTCAAACAAGTGTTTTTTAAGCAGAGAACAAAAACATAGTGTTTGGGAGAAGACAGAACATTAATGTTGGGTTCATTTTCCAATATGCAGCGCAAGATGCATTATTTCATAATGCAACAAAATTATCCCCCCAGAAAGGCTGGAATCATCTACTCTGGTGGTAACATTTATTCATAACACAAGGGAGACCAGAGGCTTTCAAACTGTAAGCCCTCAGAGTTAGAAAATTACAAAACCTTCCTGATAATCTTCTTCAGCAACAAAGTATCAAGGTAATTTATTTTCTCATTTTACAAAACAGGGTTCGCACTAATACATGAATCTTGTCGTCCCCTTCGTGCTGCACACAGAACATATGTACAGATAATTATTACATTTAACACAGAATAAGATAAAAGAAGAAATAACAACATTAAACACTAGACACTTATTTTATATACACATATACACCTAGGAAATCATTCTGTAGTGCATTTTTGTGTCTTAATGAATATGAACAGTAGCAAACATCTTCACATTAAAAGTTCCACAAGTGGTTTGAGCATCAGCCATCACCGAAGCACAGAATAATCTAGTGATCGTTCCCTCTATATCCGTAGATACACTACAAACAGGAACCACTAATTGCTAATTCAGCAAGCTCTCAATGGCGCCTGTTTGCAGAAATGTACACAAACACAAGCTCAAATTGTAGCCCACAGTATATGTCACTGAATCCATGGTAACATTACACCCCCCCCCCCAGTCCCTGAGGTTGAGGCTGATGTTTTGATCTTCACTGTCCACAACTTACCTATGAGGGCCAAACGGGACCAAAACAGTACGCGCCGCTCTGGTCTGATCCAAACTGATGTCGCTTTTGTTCTGTTTTAGGGTGGTGGTAGGCAGCCTGTCCAGTGTGTCCACGTGGAGCCCCCTTCAGGTGATGACCGACCACAGCAGCTCAGACATCCTCATCCCTCTGAACCCCACGGACCCACAGCCAGGTACCGCAGCTCCAAAAGCACAGAGACAAAAGCCGCAGACGTTTCTCGGAATCCTGCTCCTACAAGGAAGATAGAAGCATATTAAAACGCTTCCTCATGCACTCTGTTCCCAGATCAGTGTAATATTTCCTGACTGCCTTCAGGCTGCACTGCTGCACTTGATCTCCGATCCTACTTGCACTGCAAATGTTAAACGTTACATACATTTTTGCATACATTTTATTTTATAAATTGAGTTGTGTTGAGTTTTATGTTGCACTGTGGCAGCTCAGTGCTCTAAGAGTGCATTTTCTCTGTATAGGATTGACTGTTATGTTTGACTGTTTTCACTGCTGACAGCAGCTGCTTATGGCTTCAGTGCAGGGATCAGTTGTCTGTCAGATGAAATCTCAGGGACTTTCTCTGTAAGTCCGCACGTTCACTTTCACTTCCACTTTGCTTCAGTGAGTTCTGTGGAGGACACAGCTGCATTTCCTGCTCAGCACGAGTCAACAGGACCTGTGGGAGACTGTGAGAGCAGCAGATCGCCGCTGCCATTCAAGTAAGCTGTCGTTCCGGACGCGGATGACGCACTGCTGTGCGAGCTATTTGCACTTTAGGGCCGAACCGGCGAGTCCAGTCGGTGCGCTCGTGTGCCGCAGCCTCGGCTTTCTTTACAGAAATGAATCAAAACACCTGACTCCTCTCTGCATGTGTTTCAGTATGGAGTCCAGTCCACCGACGCAGACTGCTCCACTCTCCAGTGTGCTGCCAACATCTGCTCTGCCAGAGGCCATGACGATGGGTGAGTGTTTGTCCCTTTTTTCCACCTGTCTGCCTCTTAACAATTTCTCACTCTGTCCTGCTCCTCTTGCTCGCTTTGTGCTCAAACTGGTTCTGTGTTATGAATCATCCTGGATTAGTCCACACGTGAGCCGGCTCCAAGACATTTGAACGGCAGCTTCTCACAGAACCTCAGTTGACTCATAGCAATTAAATCACTTTTACTGCACAAGTGAAGGTTTTCTGTGAATTTTCCAAACAAAGTCAGGAACTCGACTGTTGCTGTCCATCACTAACTTTTTTGGAATGCACTTCTATACAGATTAGATTATTTGCTGAGTCAACAGCACAGCACATGCACAGCAACAGCTACTCTCCTAGAATCAACACAAAAGTGTCCATGAACTAGTAAGATTTGCACATTTCAAGCAAAATGAGATTTAATGACTTCTTGAAACTTACTTTAAAATGTAGCCACTACAAAACAAGTAAAAAAAAAAACAACTTAAGTTGCATCCTGTTTTGGCTTCATATCAGGAAATCATTTGCAGAAATTCAAATTAAAGATGCTTCAAGCTAGATTATTAGTTGTTTTGAATGCAGTTATTTTACACATTTGTCAGCAACCAGTGCACTGAATAATAAGTGTGCGGCCTCATACAGCACAAGTGTCGGTAGGCGAAATCGCTGAAGATGAATTGAATCAGCCATAAAAGGATTCACCCTAGATATGACAGCAGTAATCACAGTTGTTGAATCACCACTTGAGATTTCATCAGCAAACAGTCAAACCTCAAAGTGTAGTTGCCAAGAAGTGCGCTGGTAACGAATGCTTTGGAAGTCCTGACTTGTCTCTGATTTCATTTGCTCCAGACGACAGCTGTGGTGAAATTTCTGGGGCAAACTCGCTGATTGGTGTTTTTTTTTTTTTTCTCAAATCTAGTTGTTTTTCTTTGCTGTTAAAGCGATCTAATTGCTGTGGGTGAAGCCCAGTGCCAAGACATTGTTCAGTTCTTTCCCCCCCCACAGCAATCCCATAATGGCAAAAGATCCACCAGGTGGCACTGTTGGTCCAGCGTATGCACATGTTACTGTCTCTGCATGCTGGCCTTCTCCTGTCTGCTTGTGAGAGACAAAATTAGTGTTAGACAAAGTCAGATTGTGTGAATGGCTGCCATTGACATCACCCATGCGATTTCAGGTGTGATTAAACATTTCAGATTCAAAAAACACTTGATGAGCACTTTAATGTGTGTGCAGCCCACTCAGAGGTTGGTGTTTGGCTCGGTGCCCTGGAGCTAATCAGACCCTTAAACACTCATGATGCTGTTGGATTCCTCGTGCGCTTGTGTGTGTGTGTGTGTGTGTGTGTGTGTAGGTGTGTAAATGAGGGGAAGAGAAAGGAAGAGACAGAGAGTCAGGGGTGGAAAGGTGAGTGAAGCTCACCTGGAGCTGCAAGCACTGGGATTGAGCCTTCCACCAGTCTGTTGGCCCTCAGTAATAGGAGTTCACAGGGTCAAAAAGAGCGAGCTGGAGATTTAAAATTTGTTGGAGTGGAGGCTGAGAAAATAGTCTTCAAGGTGCGGAGCTCCACGAGGCTTCAGAAAGATGTCGAACTACAGATCTATGTCAAGGAGACAGTTTCAGTTCAAAGTCAGATCCACCCTGAAGCACCGTAACATCACTGTAACATCAGGTTTTGACATCAGTCCGTCAGAATCAAAGAGGAAAGAGCTCGTCTCCAGACTCACCGACTTCCAACAGTCTGATAGGGAGACATCAATAGTGACGGTGGCAGAGATACCAATTTCTACGCCTACCGTCACCTCAATAGACCTGAATGCGACGCAGCCAAAACAGATTTTGCATTTTGAGTGAAAGGCCGTGACTTTTCCTCCACTAGAGAAATGTCGCTCTCTTGCTCTCTCTATCACTGGCTTGTTTGCTCTTGCTCTCCTCGCCCACTCATGTAACCCAAAGCAACAAGCACACGAGTGTTTTCTCGAGGGATTTTGCTGAGTTGTTCTGGGAAACGCAGAAAACCACAGAGGAGGAAGAAGATGAAGATGAAGATGAGGCAGGGTGAGGGGAAAGTGACTTTTGGAAAGCACCTATCACACATTGATGATCTGCTGATCGTAGTTTTTGCCTGTAAGCAGGTTAAACACAATTTTCAATGGTCTTACTTGCAACTTGACTTATTTCTTGCTAAAGCTCAACACTTATATCTTCATAGAGCCAAAGTTAAAGGGGCACTCCACCAATTTTACATGTGTAATTTGGTGAACTCATCAGGAAGAGTTGTACTCTGCCTGTGATCATAGTTGTGTGATATGTTCTGTAGCACTGGAGGGAGCTTTACAAAAAGTTTGCAAAAAAATAACCCTGATGATGTCATAGTGATGTCATCAGGGGTGTCTTTGCTCGGACTTGACACTCAAACATACCAAAAACCTTCACGTAAAACTGGAAGTATTCGGCTGTTAGGAGGCAAAGATGCTATTGAGAGGCATTATGGGAAATGTAGGATGCAGTGTTTTTGAAGCTTGACCCATATTAGGGAAAAAGAACATAGAGAAAACTCGAACCTTTGCTGAGATTTTGAGATTCTCTTTTGAGTTCCTCAAATTTATGCCAGCGCTAAATTGCCAGGGATCAAAATGAGCAGTTGATTGGCTCATATGCTGACACAAGAGAGTAATAAGACCTTCTATGAATAGGAACATTTGCAATATGTAATTAGTGGATGTGTGTGTTTAGTGGCAAAGAATAGTAAAAACAGCTAATGGCAGTGCTTGCCCTTTTCGTGATTAAGGCTTTCTGAAACACACACACAGATGAATACAAAAGATGCTGAATTTTAAAGGTGTGTGTGGGAGCAAGTGAGAGGAAAAATGGTGTTGGCTAGAGAGTCCTCAGTGATTTCCATCCAGATCTGACGGCGTGTGTGTGAGGCCAAGCAGGCCATCGATTGGAGAGTATGGAGTCTATAATTCACAAGGCACCTCGATTACATGGCCTAGCTCTCTGCTAATGCTTCTATTGTTGGAACAATTGAGCAAGAGAGCGTAGGTTCCGGTGGAGGCGCACACACACACACACACACACACACACACACACACACACACACACACACTTTTTTTTTCCCAACAAATGTTCACCCTTACACATATGAGCACATAGATGCACACGTATGTATTTCTACTCACTTGAACACACACACACACACACACACACACACACACGCTTGCGCACTAATTTTTCCATGTCCCCCTGTGAGGACAGACGGGCGTCTGGCTCTACTGAAGTCCCTAATGGCTCGTCTGTGGCACCCGCTGTGAACGCGTGGTCGGACTAAAGGTCATATTTATTTCTGGCCTGCTGATGTGGAGAATGGAACTATGGAGATAATAGACTTCCTCTTTTCTCCTCTGCTCTCTGTTGTGCTCTTCATCACATTCCCCCCCCACCCCACCCCCCTTCTCCCCCTCCTCCTCCTCCCCCAACCAGGCTCCAAGCTCGGGGGCTGGAGGAGACCTAGTTGCATGTGGGGCTACATCGACACCCTACATTAGTTATGAGAGTAGAGTTGTGATCTCCGCATGTGTTTTGTGTGTGTGTGTGTGTAGAAAATGGTGGAATGCAAAGTGCAGGGTAGATTACCTCCTTGTCTCATGGAAGTTATTTTTGGAAGTCCTGGTAACAGCCTAGTTAGGGGCTTTGAAACCTTCGTGCGCACCTCCAAGCGTAACTATGGAGATGAGTCACTGTACTGTACCAGCACACAGCCCAGCCCAAATCTGTCCTTTACATCAGGACGGAGATTAACATCAGCCGCCAGCAGCAGACTGCTGGCAGACTGTGGCTGATACAGTTAAACTGGCTGATGCTGCAAGGCTGAGCAGGATACTGAGGATGTTTAAATTTAACCAGGCTCCATAGTAAAAAATGCCGTATAGTGCTGCAGCTGACTAACATTACATTATTAATGAGTGCAGGTTTAACGGGCACTTTATTATGAAAGGTTGGTTCAACATATAACAGGAGGAATGTAATACCAATACTCATGTGGTTGCTTTGTATTTCTAGTAACCGTGTAGTGAAGTGTCACTTTGCAGTTGCCTCAAATATAAAGTGGCATATTGAATTCAGTTATTTTGTCTGACCCAGTGGTTTCCCTCTGCTGCCCTTTCACACGAGTTCTAGATGTGTTGATTTGAACTGATTTGGTCTCTTTGTGCCCATGCTAGCAGCGTGGCTCCAGACTGAAATATCTCAGTTACTATCGAGTGGATTGTCATGAACTCTCACAAACTCTCATTTGATGATCTCCTGGTTTTTCATGTAACGTCACCAGCAGGTTAAAGTTTACACATATTCAATGAAATATACTGTGTTCACATTTACTTGATGGATTGGCACAAAACTTGCCCTGACACTTGGTGCACACATTCACACACCCCCCACCCCTCCCCTTAGGAAAATTGTAATAACTTTGGTGATCCCTTAACCTTTTCTCTGGCGTCGTCGTCAGGACAAGATTTCATCTGGGAAGCAAACTGTTGGGGATCTCTTTTTAGCATAGCGTGAGAATAGAAACTTTTCTGTACTCTGCACGTCATTCCTGTCAGGAAGGAAAACATTTTATTCAAAAACTCATCTCACAGATACGAATGCTGCACATTATGTCCATCTTCCGTTCAGTCACCAGATGACTGTGCGAGCAATCTTTTGTTTCAGCATTTGCCCACATTCCAGCATTTAGAAAAAGTTTAACGTAAAAAGAGTAATTAAGAGTAAAAGCCCAGTAGTTATGACAGTTTTGGAGAAATATCCATATTTTTTATTTTGCTGTAGTCAGGGGCAAACCCAAACAGCCCAAAATATTTTATCAAAGGCAAACATCGGCTGATAGCTTTTGTGAGTGGTGACACATTAAAAACGGCCGGTGTAGGTGTTGAGATTTGAGCCAAAGAGACCAAGGAGATGATGGTTTTCTTGACCTGCTGCCAGTAAAAACAATATTACTACAGCAAAAGACTCCCTTTAAATGACTTTTATCAGCTGACTGTAATCCAGTTGCATCTGTGTTGTTGTTGTTAAGATGTGTACTTGGCTGTCTCACATGATAATATGTAGTAGTTTGGTTTCATATTTTCTTGATACATAGTTTAATGCAAATGGTACCCAGTGGTTTTCCTCCTCGACATTTATCTGGGATTAGTTTCTTTCTCAAGAGTTTTAAAGTAGTTAAAAAAGAAAAAAGAATGTTTTACCATAGCCATAAAAATGTTCCCTCTGAGTCAAACGGATATCATTCTGTCTAACTTCTGTCAGCTGAAAAAAAAAAAATGGAAAACCTGATTTTATCAAAGCAGTTCGTCTTAAAGATGGAACAAAAGTGCGGCATTAATCCGGCATGTGTGGCGAGAAAGTGGGATGCTGTTATTTCAACATTTAAAAACCGAAGGTTATTAGTTTGCATACAGCGCCGTGTGTCGCGCCTGTGTGTGTGTTTTATGTGTCTGAAGTAGTTTTTAGTGCAGTAATCTAACTCTGGCCTCTCTCTCCTGCAGTGGAGCTGCGTCAGGCCATCGTAGCCATGATGAACAGGAAGGACGAGCTGGAGGAGCAAAACACGTACGTTTGGATATATTCTCCTTATCTGTTTTCCCACAAACTCCCAAACACACACACACACACACACACACACGCTCACACTCAGATTGGAAGAAAACATCGAATGACCTTTTTGTATGAATTGTCTCAGTTTGTTTTTCTCTTTATCCTGAGATGAGAGGGTTTTTTTTGCGCTGACTTGGGGGCAGGAAACTGTTTTGTTGTGTTTTGTGCTCAGAGGCTGTGATTTTCACTGCGAACATAACAGCTGTATAAAAGGACCGTTGAGCAAAACATAATTTAATGATTTTCTGTTGTAATAACCAAAAGACACCTTATTATGTATACACACCTGTGTGATTACTCCTAAATGTGAATCTTCTGCCGAGCAGTATTTTGAGTTTCATGATGACTGTGATTTGTGCTTGAGGCATTGAAATAACAGCTATGCAATCATAGATGTGTGCTGATTAAGTGTTTTTTTTTTTTTTATTAGAGCTGCGAGTCAGCCAAGTCAGTTATTACAGCAATCATCTACTGTTTATGAAAATAACATTTGCAGAATGTTAACATTTTTTAAAAATCTAAATGTAGAGAAAATCATCGGAGTTAGACACATCACCTGAGTGACGGAGGGCTTTAATTTGTGTAGAAACATGTGACATACTTGCGATCCACTTCATGTGTTCGGGCAGGTCTCTTCGCAGTCTGCTGGATGGTGAGATGGAGCACTCAGCAGGCCTGAGGCAGGAAACCGATCTGCTGAAGAGGAAGCTGGCGGAGCTGGAGGAGAGACACACGGCCAAGGTCCAGGCGCTGGCCAGGTGAGACGCAGCCGGGACGTCGGCGGGATGTGCATTGATCGTCATTTCAGCTCGCGATGTGGAAGATTAAAGCTTCATTTACCAAGATTCTTAGAGGGAAAACTGACCCATCCTGTCAACCAGTGACACAGATTGGAGATTAGATTTAACTATTTGCTCAACTCTTGATTTTAGTGGCGCTTATTGGAGCTGAAATGTGTAGTCCATTTATCCATTAGTCTATAGTAATAGTGTGATAGTCTAGTATTTTGACTTAGAATAATCTTGCAAGCCATTTTCAAGCATAAATTGTCAAATTAAATCTTTTTCACATTTACAGTAAATAAAATATCTTCTAGGGTTCTAAAAACATGCATTTAAAGACCTTGTGCTCTGACAACTTATAACCATTTTTAAAGTCCAAATGGTTAATTTGTTTTCATCGAGAGACATAATGCTGCTTTAATTGCACGCCCGTCCAACTGAGCAGATCAATCAATAATGAATGTTAATTACCGCCTCACAATAACAAAACAAGAGAAAAACAAAGCCTCCACACCTCACAAGTCTTGCACAAAAAACTGAGCGACTAATTATCACTCTATTCAGCCAAAAGATTTTCCTTCAGAGCTTTAAACCCCAAACAAATAATCTTCTGTATAATCTTCTCCACCTGTAGGAGCCAAAGTGTTAAGTTTCCTAATGTAGTTCTGTATGGTCCTTTTTTCACTTTGACTCTGCAACCAAAATGTTAAAATATTGAAACTGGCAGGTCCAATCTGCAGGTAGTTATTTTAAAATGTCACCATGGTATAGGTATGGTGTGGTGTTTATTTTGAGATGAGAATGCAGCATAAACATTTAGTGAAGAAGAAGTACGTTTTAAGTCCAGTTTCCTCCATCTTCAGCACAAAATGAGAGCAGCTGTACATTACTGGTGAAGTATTTTTTTCTATTGCAGAATAATGGAAAACATCGTAGAACAACACGGTATCTGTTTGCAGCACACCGTCAGTATGGAAGCTGTCATAGCTGCCGCTGTCAAATCTACACATCCAGCTCCATCCGGGGTGTTACATTTCCTTCCCCCATACACACTGACACACTCTTACCTTACTTCCATCTTTGAGAGGACACTCATTGACTTAATGCATTCCCCACAACGAATGAATTAATTCCCCTATACCCTCACCCTAACCATAACCTGATGTAACCTGATTCTAACTTTAACCTTAAAACCAAGTCTTAACCTTAAAACAGCCCATTGGAGTCGAGAGGACCGGCCCAAAATGTCCTCACTTCCCAAAAATGTCCCCACTCTGCCAGTAAAATTTGTGTGATTGTCCTCACTATGTAGCAAGTACAAGAACACACACACACACACACACACACACACACACACACACACACACACACACACACACACACACACACACACACACACACACACTTTTATCCAAGTCAGTGACCACCTACAGTTTCTCTGAAAGTGAATTGCGTCACCTCAGCATCTACAATTGATTGCCTGTACGCCAGAAGTCTTCAGTCGAGCCCTGAGCCCCTTAAATAGAGGATTAGTCATCCTTCAGCAGTCTAAACAGAAGGGCCCAGCAACTCTGTTCAGATATTAGCCTCCTGCAGCACAGAGAGTGGAGCCACCAGCGAGGATTGATCGAGTGCCTCAACTTAAGGTTGTAGGGACTACTGAGGCTGATGGGTTTGTAGTTTGGCGATGACTCTTTAACATGAGATGATTTTCATGGTCACATTGAACTATTTATTAGAGTTGAAAAGGCAAGAGAGGTGGAGAATACGAGTTTACAAGGAACAAGATGTGGCCTCATGACTGCCTCTCTCCCTGCTGGTCACTGTGACACTCGCTGTGCTTTTCCACACAACCAAACGCACACACGCGGACACACAGAGTTTATTCTATAGACTGCCGCTAAATCTCAAGTGCTGCTTTTCTTTCTCAGCCAAATCTTTCTCGATCAATAGCGGCTATAAATACCACTGAAGGAGCAGCTAGCCACTGAATGAGGGCTGGAAGCTGTCAGCATCATTCAGTGAAGGAGGCCAGTGGCAACGGTTGCTATGTATCCCACAATTCTTTGTGATTCACTCGCGCTACGGGTGAACTGATAGTCAGTAAGTCTGATATATAATCTGACACTGAATGGCAACATCTTTACACTTGAGAGGACAGTCGACTAGCTTGTTGACTGACAGCTAGCTGTTCAGGTAACTGAATTGTTATTTGGGACGGATTGTTAAATCCACACTGACTTTGACGGGAAACACTTGACCCGTCTAAAAACGGAGACAAGAAATAGTTGTGGGGAAAGAGTGTGTGTGTGTGTGTGTGTGTGTGAGAGAGAGCAGAAACCTTCAGCTGAAATGTTCAACCACATGGTTTGAAGAAGGTGGAACAGTAATCATACTGTTACAGTAGACCAGCACCCAGACCAAGGAAGTGACGTTTGTGTGTATGTGAGCCCGACTGTATATGGGGGTGGCAGAGGATGAGCGAGCCGCCATAGATAGATTTCGGCTGACGTAGACTCCGGCAGAGGGGAGTGGGCTAAAATGAGCGGCTGCTCGCTTACTGAGTTACTCACACACAAAACTAAGATACAGAGCGCGACCCTTGCTCGCACACCCATCCAAATATAACATGAAAAATGTAAGACCCTTACTCACACAGAGCAGCCCACGTCCACACTCTCAGCCTCTGCCGGTCTGCAGATATCATGAGTGTTGTTACTGTTACTTAACTTTTCACTTTTCATTGTGACAGAATTTAGTGGATCACTATTGGTGCTTTAATATATAAAACCTATATGTAGCATATAGTATTTACATGTCTGATCATTCTGACAAACCAGTCATTGGTAATTTGACTATGATAATTAAGCAGGTACAGACAAGGTCATTTTATTGTGCTGCTGCAACACCGAGGAGATGAGGAAAGAAAATTGGACATTAGTGAGTTATTGCAGTTTAAAAACACAAGCAGAGTGGTGCATCTTTGTCTTGATAAATGATCTTATTGATTGTGCCAGACAATTGTAAGACAAGCAATTAGCAACTAATTAGTTAGGTGCTTGTCATGTAAATAACTGGCAGGCGGTTGGTGAGCAGTAGTCAGAATGTTCCAGGTAAACTACAAGAACCATTCAAATGTCAAAATAACCATTAATACCTCCACTGTTATCTTTTATCCTTTTAGAACATTGTTGTACCTTTTCCATGTTTTTATAATGAAAGTGAACGGGACAAAACGCTCTTTCAAAGTTTATCTCTTGAGTTTTTAAACCGTTTTCAGTCCTTATCGGAAATTAGACACCTATTGCGCTGCTTAGTTTGCGTCACATGACCTGCGATGTCACCCAGTGACTCTGCTTTTTCATCATTTGTGAATTGCTTATCAAAAACGTTTTCAGGCAACGCATTCCAGCTTTTAGCTTTTAGGAACACAGGAAATGCGTTTTTTAGTAAGTAAAACATGTTTATTACCTAAACTATTAATTAAGTTTTTATTTATATAGAAATAATCACAGTTTAAAGGGACCTTGTGGGGTTTTTCACCACTAGTAGCGCTAATGAGCAAAGTTTTAATGAATGGGTCTCAGGTTTATTTGTATAATGTGCAGAAATACAAGGTGCAAGAATGCAGCCAATGTGATGCATACGTAACACCTTTCCATGACAGTTGCTATGCCACTGGTGTCGGTGGCTATAGTGTGCCATGAATGTAGTACTGTGCCGGCAAAAGTAAAGAAGACTGATGACTAGGACACGTGGATGTAGCCAGTGCTGGATTTAAGGTATTCCAAAAATCAGCTGTGTAAATGCTTTATGCAGAGGAAAATTCATACATGCTTTGTATTTTAATTTACAAGATGCACAGGGTACCTTTAATTGTAATGAAGTATTCGTCTGAAATATTGTAATCAGCGTTTTCGATCCAATCATTCAGCCCTTTAGGTTAAACTTTAGGTTTAAACATTTTATCCCATCATATCTGGCCTCACATCTCAGTTCGTCTCATCTCAGTTTTTTTCACAACACAGGTTTATTAATTTAGTCATCATCACTGGGAACGATAACAGAAAAAGTCATTAAAAAACTATAGCTTTAAAAATTAATTTCCAAAACCAAAATGGCCTTGCGCTGAAATGTCTAACCCTCAAACTCAGTCCCTCAAGGATAGCAGTTAACATACATACACACACACACACACACACACACACACACACACACACACACACACACACACACACACACACACACACACACACACACATTCTCTTTCCCCACAACTATTTCTTGTCCCCGTTTTTAGACGTCAGTTGGCAGAGCAGAAAGCAGGCCTCTCGCAGCAGGAAGATGGGAAGGCAGCCAGTCAAGTGGGCTCGGGCCAGGAAGTGGTACCTCATCACTGGGAGAGGAGGCGGTTGGACAGGCGGACACATACACACATACACACTAAAGAAATGAGAGCAGATGCCTTTTTCTTAGCTGGCAGAGCTGCCGTCTTTTCTCCAGGCAGTCTGCTGCGGCGGATCTAAGAAGTGCAAGAGAGAACGGCTGTGAAGTTTGCCTAGTTTACTTGTTGGGAGTGTTTAGGCTCGCTGTTTTCTTTCTTTGGGAAGTCAATTATGTCACTCTGCCCAGGGGGGCCTTTTTCTTTCAATGCTGAAGTTTTAACAACCCAGTCCTGCTCCCCTTAGCCTTGTTGTGCCTGAGTGTGTTAGTGTGTGTGTGTGTGTGTGTGTGTGTGTGTGTGTGTGTGTATTTATACAGCTCTGGGCATTGAGCCTTTGGAAGTGTGACACAAGAGTGTATGCTTGGAGTTTTTTTTTCTGAAGCTGAGCAGTAAATTGCACTCAGGAGCATTACACAGCGACTGAGCTGCTTGTCTCTGAAGGCGTCTTTGTACCTCTCATTTACTAGTTCCTAACAAAACCAGATCGTACCTGAAGAACAGCCAATTTAGCTGTGTTTATTGCACAATAAGGTGACTACCAAGTACTGGGATAAAAAAGAAAGAGGTTGAGGGAATACAGAAGACAAAGAAATCACCCCAGGGATTTGCGTGAACTTGTAATTACTGTGTGTAGTTTAAGTTTAAGCTTCCCTCTTGAGAATTTTTTTACTCGTTTTTCAAGAAAAGATAAGATGCTACATCCTTCTTCTCTTTCAAAATGTCGGAGTATTTGGTTGATTGAAAAATTGTCACTAATTTTTTTTTCTTGTGGACATAATTTTAACAATCTCTCAAACAAACACAGTTAAACACAGCGGCGGCTGTGGTAGAGTACCTCAGAGGTAGAGTGGGTCGTCCATCAAGTGGAAGGCTCTTATGAGTCAGCGTGGCGAAGTGTCCTTGGGCAAGACGCTGAACCTCAACTTGCTTGAAGAGACTTAAAGTTTCAGATGAGTTTCATAAACTCACTAGACGCAAAGCATCACACAAGTTAATGCTCTCAATTGGAAAGCATCAACAGAGAGCCAAAGCTGCAGTTCCTTGCTACTGTTTTGGGGTTGAGAAAATTGTTCCTCAAGGCACTGAGGAAGGAAATGCTTGCAGCCTAAGTGGGTATTTGATAGCATAGCATAGCATAGATCTGTACTAAAATAATTCAAGGCCTCAAAGCTTTAACACTGGCATTCAGATTTTAAATCAACATTCAAATGCTGTGTACTTCACGTCTATTAATTCTGTTCAAACCAACCATTGATGTATACCGTATTTCTGCACAGTTGCAGATAAGGATTGGGCTACATTAATATTGTGGTTGCATGTTGCGACAAACCATTATTCTCAAACCTCAATAGTTAATTGTCACGGACGCCCACCTGACCGTGCTGAAGTGTATGGGCCCTCCCGTGGACTTGGAACCTCAGTGGGCTCCAGCAGCGCTGGGGGGAAAGAAGGCAACATGGACACCCAATGCATGGTGGACTATGTTAAGGGTTTTAGATACATCATGCTCGCTGGAGGCCCGTCGCATAGCTAGGGATGCTCGTCCAACGGCTCGGAAACAAACTACATACTGCTACACTCACAAATGTGATGGCCAAAAAGATTAAAACCAACAGATTAATCAATTAGTTATTGTTTACCAACAATTTAAATTATGAATTAATTGTGTAAAACTATTTACTATGCAAAATCGCCAAATATTTGTTGTTTCCAGCTTCTCAAAAGTGAGGATTTGCTGCTTTTCTCTGTTTCATTTCATTGTAAGTTGCATAACTTTGAGTTTTGGCCAACTGGTTGGACATTCAGAGATGACATGGCTGTTGGAAATTTTGACAGCCATTTTTCAATATTTTCTGACTTTAATTGACAAAATGATAAATTGATAAATGTATCGATTGATTGATGACTCGACAATGAATACGTCATGATAGAATACTTGATGTAGAGCAGGACATGCAGTTGTCTCCTAACAGTAAACTGAAGCTACAAGATGATGAAATAAACCAGCAGAAAAGGAAGAAAATTTAATATCTGACGGAGTTTCCTTGTCAGTTCTCATCATGTGGCGGCCTGAAGGGACCTGAGGGAGGCTGCTCCGACACAGGCAGGCCACAGAGGGTGTATCTTACAGCTCCAGGTTGTGTTTTATCAGTCTGCTCTGAAATTGGATTTGAAATTATACTGTGCAGGTGAGGCTGCTGTTAAAGTGATGTTCCCCTCGTATTTCCCTCCCATTTTCCCTCAAAACCGCTTCTATCGCTGATACGTCTCCTAATGTTGGTGTGATCTACACCTGTGTCAGGATTTTGTTTTGGACAAGTGTGTTTGTCTCCATCTTCTGATATAATGACATAGATATATTGTCGTCTTGTTATTGTATGGGTATATCTTTTCGCACCGGAGGTGGAACACTGAGAACATGCTTATGTCTGCATGCACAGAGCCATGCGTAGTTAAGTGTGGTGTTTAGTGTAAACTGTATTTTAGTGAAGATGGTAGGAAGTCCAGGTTAAAAGGTATCAGATGTCCTAACATTTTAATAAATGTGTATTAGTACCTAAAAACTATTAGTAACAAGCAAGGCTGATAATTCCCTTTTAGTGGCTAACGAGGCTGATCCATATTTTACTTAGTGACATTTTTCTTGTTTAAACATTTGTTTTGTTTTTCATATCAAGGAGTGTTTGCTGTCTTAAATGATGCAAAAAGCAAGCACATTACATCAGCAGAGTTGTAAGGGTGTGCGCTTAATAATTCAACAAAATGCGTTCATTATCAGGCTGTGGTAACCTGAAATAGGAATTCAATGTCAACACACAGGCACAACTTAAAGTATTGTTTGCTCAGGGAATAATCTATTCTCAGCAATGAAAAACTGCTGTGAATAAATGATTCCTTGAACAAAGAAGACCTGGGAAACGGCGTACTTGAATAAGAGCTTTTATAACAAGAATTTCTGTTGACAGCCTCTTAAGTTGTGGTGTGCCGTTGCAAATGTTCACGAAGGTCCGTAGTCGATTGTAAGCTGGTGGAGAAGGTTAGAAAAGACTCATAGTAGATCCTAGGTGGTACTGATGGCACAGTATTTTCTCAGTTTATCAGTTACATTATCAGGTCTGCTTGTTGATCCGATTATTCATGGGTTTTCTTATTGATTCCTGATCAATTTTCTTTGTGGAAAAAAGTAGGCCTGCAAAAGCGTTCAGTAACTCAACTGTTTTCTCGTTTTTTAAGTCTTTGTGACCAACAGGTCTGCCTCATAATATCTGAAATTTTAAAAAATAAATTACAATGCTCCTCTCCTTGAAGGGATATAACTTGAAAAACAAATGGAAAACTGACGGATTGCCTAACATTTGTTTTTGTTTAACTTTTCCTAGTCAGAGGAAGAATGTTTCTAAGCCTGCCTGCGTGGCGCTGCTGTTATTACATCATTAGATATTTACCCTCGGTAACGGACATGCAGCTTGGAAGCAGTGGTACTTGTGCGTAAAGTGTCAAAAACATGGCATTGCTGGAATTTAAACGCATATTGTCTAAAAAGATGTTTCAGCATTGCTGGTGTTTCCACCCCTGCTGGAACTGACAGCACTGCTGTGTCAGTCTTTCTGCTCTCTTTCTCTTTTCCAGCAGTTATAACACACAGAAGCTTTACATTGTTCTTGGGAAGCAGCAGCCTTTATTCTTAACAAACAATCTCTCTCACTTGCTCACCTTCAACAGTTGCCATCTTTCTATGTCAAATGAAGCCACGTTTGGGCCGTTTCTTCCTCTCCGCCTTGAGTCCTTGTTGTAGCAAAATACATGAAAAACTGTTGAATGGGTGATTTGTCTGGACCTTGTAAAGCTTTGTTCTCCTTGTCCTAGTCTATGTCTACTAGTGTGTTCGTGTCTTTTGTAAAGACGAAACTGTCCTCTGCTTGTGTTTCTGTGAGAATGAAACACACAAGACAAAAGAGCTGAAGTAATCAAGTTATGAATAAGTAAAATCTACCTTTGTTAAAAGTACTTTTTTTACTTCAGCTTCAAGTATCAATGCCAGTTCACCCACATTTTGTCAAATGCTGTAATCTGTCTGCTGGTGTAACAACAGACACAAGACTCATTCTCAGTAAAATGAGATGCATCTGAATGTCTGCGCATCTCCCCTAGCCCCTACACTAACACACACTTAGAGCAAGCGGTGTGCATCAGCAATAATTTAATCAGGCTGGAACAGCGTCTGGTGCTGCGGGTGGTTCTGATAACAACGTCGGGGATGGCTCCTCGGAGAGCTCGTCATGTGGATTCAGGAGGTCTCCCGGCAGGTGCCTCTTTTGTTGGTGGGGAATGAGGGCTGATAAGCAGGGCACCAAAAAAATCACCCGTGGAGAATGAGGGGTGGACGTCGGCAGAGCAAGACAAAGGCTGTTGAATTTAACCGCCAAGGGCATAAAGCCACACTCCAGCTCTGATTGATTTCCTCCCCAAAGTCGATGATGTTCAACCGGTTACGGATTGTAAAGAGACTGCCTCTGTCTCTCACTTCTTTATTAGTGTCTTTGTGTGTGTGTCCTGATCCGCAGTCCAACACACACACACACACACACACACTCAGCACTGCTCTGAACAGTGCTAATGTAGGACTGTAGCTAGGCTGTGACTCTGACCCCACTTACACCTGTTGTAACCTGTTGTACCCAGGCTGTCTTCATCAGATGTGTGTTACATTTCCAAATGATCTTAAAATGCATCTCTGAGAGACTGAACATGACATAATCATGACATTAATACAGACATGCCTTCATTCCGCAGATGCTCATTAAGAATGATGGCGGTCTCAGACCTCTTGACGACAGGCATGTTGGCAGAAAAACAATGCCACGCAGCCAACACTCAACAGCACTTGCACAACTTCAAATAACAAAATCTCACTCATTGCATAGAAAAATGAATACTGTAGATGTGCGGTGTTAATGAGTATATACACTATCAACATGAAAGATTCAGTAAGATGATTTGCCAATTGCCTTGAGTGCACAAACCAAATATTTTCCAGTGCATATGAAATAATTTTCTAGTGACTGGAGGGACTTAATTATGCTTAATGGGCTCCAAACTACCAACGACCATATCCTCCTCAAATACAATACACCAGGAACTTTGGGCTTAATGAACTTCTCAAACTTGATCTTCCCAAACGCCGGCCTATCGCTGGAAAGTGATGGATTGAGCCATCCAGCTGGGAGAGCACATCTCTGCACCATGGGGGTTGCCATGGTTACCCTGACAGCAGTTGTATCATGGCTGGTAACCATGGCGCGCTTGTGCACTCTGGAGCCACCAGAGTTACTTACTAAACCATTCTTACAAGGCGAGGAATCAGTAACAACATACAGGAGAAGCCTGGGTGGGCCATGGTGGGTGAGAGATGATCTCCACTCCCAGTGGAACAACATCCCATTCGCTCACGGAGAACCACAGCACACACTGTGCATTTTTATTGTGAGGTAAACATCCTGTGGGAAGTGTGGGATTCAGCCTCCACTCGTTTTTAGAAGGACCTTTGGGCGACATCAGCTCCTCGGCTCGGTTCTATTCTCAGTTCTATTCTATCAGGGCCCTACACAACGCTATAGGGCGGGCCGACTCTGAGTCAAACCATCAAAGATTTATGTTCCTATCAAATGTAAAGACGGCCCCTGAGCCACGTGTTACTGGCCTGACTGCGGTTTTGCTGAAGGACTGTTGAGATGCGAGTCAAGCCACATCCCTGTAAATGTATCTCAGTCTGACCAGCTGGATTAAGTTTCAAACATTTCTATTTTCGTTGTTGCTCAGGTGACAACATGTCACAACAAGTTTCCACCATCTCTCTCTACCCCATGCTGTCATAAAACAGAGTAAACAACTTCCTGTTAGTGGATTGTTGCATCTCCCGGAGTTGTTGGGCAGAAAATGTACGTTGTCACTTGTTCGCTGCGTCAGACACTGTCAGCTAATCATTTTGTCTAAATGCATAAGACTGATCAGGTCTGCTATGACTTACAGCAAGGATATTTGATATTAAAAAGTCTTAAATGCTTGAATGCAATGTATTGTAGGTCTAGCCTCCTTTCTTTGAGTGTTCTGTGTTTATAAGCTGTGGGTGTGTGTGTCTGTTTGTGCAGGGAGAATGAGGTCCTGAAGGTCCAGTTGAAGAAGTATGTGGGGGCGGTACAGATGCTGAAGAGAGAGGGGAGCCAGGGCAATGATGGTAAACACACACACACACACACACACACACACACACACATGCGCACACACTGCATCATTATGACCTGAAATTAGATTTCATATCTGTGTCCCAGTCCATCTATTTTGCTCTCTAACAGAAACGCTCATGGATGCACACACAGAAAAATAAGGTCATCAGTTTCCTCCACATCCCAGATCAGCTCTGATGTATTTCTCAGGGGATCAGATGACTAACCTCCCTTTTTTCACGGTGTGAAGCCCTGTAAAACAGAGTGAGCCTCTTGCTCCTCTGTCTATCTGACTCTGACTTGTGCTTTTTTTGTTTCTGGGTAGATTTGATAACTTTGACTTTGTTTTGCTGTTGCCGGGGGGATGTAAGCGGTGCTCTGTGTAAAGACTGGCGAGATAAGCTCCCGCTGTATCAAAGGCAAATAAAATGAACATGGCAGATTATAGAGGGCCACATAATGGCTAATTGCATTTGGGAGGGATAGAAGGGAAGGTGGTTATCTGTGACACCCCGAAGGGTTTATGTGTTTGTTCGTTTTATTGTATGCTTTTGTGAGACAGAGAGGTAAAGAGATATGTAGAACTTTATAATATCAAGTTAATTGTGTTTCAGTTTGTGTTAAGAAGCCAAAAGAACAAACAACCATTTGGCAGAGGTGGGAACCCTCAATTCCAAGTTATTATGGTGAGAATCAAGCGAGTCAAGTCGAGTCTCTGCTATAAGTCAAACAAGACAAGTCATTGCTCTGGTCAAGTAAGTCACATGTCAGGTCAAACACACAAAGTACAGCTGGAGCTATTAGTCAGTTATTCACTTGGCAGGAAATTAATTGGCGACTATTTGGATCATTATTTAACATTCTTCATGCACATGTTTTAATTGTTACACTTTCTCTGTACGGTGTCTCAGCATCTCAGACCAAAGCAATTGTGAGTCTCTTGACATTAATGCACTCTTAATAACAATCTAATGGTATAATATATAATGGTATCGGCACAGGTGTCATTTTTCTTTTAGTACTTCAAGTACATTATCCTGTTTATACTTTGCCCACTTTTCCTTAAGTAACATTTTAAATGCTGGACTTTTACTTGTAACAGACTATTTTTACAGCGTGGTAGTAGTTCTTTTGCTTGAGTAAAGTATTCGAATACTTTCTCCCACATTGGCACCGTCATGGCCCTCTTCTGCTCCGAGCCCCGTCGGAACGGTGAAGGGGAAAGCATTACACTCCACTCACGTATCATACCTGCCGCTGTGAGAGAGCTGGGGCGATAATTACACACTGTAAAATGTGAGCGGAGCAGGAGTATTAGGGCAAAATAATTCAGTGAGCCACGCTGGTGTTAGTAGAGGAGGATTTCATGTAGGTCACAGAAAGTGCACACGCACACACACTCGCACGTGGTGAACTTCTGTTGGGAGAGGAGGCGGAGGAGACGGTCATTACGCACTGCGGCGGTCCCGGAACCTTGTACAAATATATTAAAAGAGAGTCTGAGATTCTAACATCTGGTAGTGCATGTATCATCTTTCTACGGTGATGACTGTGTGTGAGTAACCGTGTGCCGCTGATCGCCAAGCACGTTCAGCACCGAATGAGCTAGAGAAAACTTTGACGTATCACGCAGGTAGAATCCTAATAAAAGGACACGGTGAAGCCCAAGATGCCGCTGTACAGGTGTTTTCCACTGCCATTCCTCTGAGGAGAGCCGTGGAGAACAGAGCCCTCATAGAGCGAGAATAATTACCAGGCAGAGGTCGTCCCCGGCTGTGATAATATGCCGAGCCATGCTTCAAAAATAGAACACCAGTTAAGTCTCAAGTCATGAATGTCAAGTCAAAGTCAAGTCTTTTATCAGTTTGTCAAACGAGCCTAAAGTTCTCAACTTTGCAACTTGAGTCTGAGTCAAGTCATGTGACTCGAGCCCCCCATCTCTGCTATTTGGTGATCCGAGTTAAATGATACAACATCATTCCGGCGTGGATTTTAGTGAACGTTTTCACATTTATTCGTTTAAGCGGAGGAAAAATAGGAGGGAAAATTTACAAGTTTATTACAATATAATTTTTGCCCTGGAACATGGAAGCAACAGTTCATCCAATGGTTAAATGTGATGTGGATAAAATCTTCTTTCCCCATATACGTATGTTTATATCTCAGTGTCCTGGTCATACCTAGGTATTGATATCATCGCATAATCTCTGATGGTACACAAAGTTATGTCATCACTGTTGGGCAGTTTTTTGAATAAGTGAAATCAAGTACTCGCTACAGATCATTCATTGAAAAAGTCATTGCATCATTTGTTTTGCTCGTATTTCATATTCATGGAAGTTTGTTAATTTTGAATATGTTCTTACTTACGTAATGGTTTTATTATTGGTGGACTGTGGTGAATCTGGATGACCTGCACTATTCTGCACACTACTGCTCACCAAGGCAATTAATCATCACTCTACTGTTGTAAGTCAGTTCAGCACAGTCAAAAGAGCCTTTAAAGGCCCCAGAGCCTCCACACTTACACTAGAAGGCACGACGTTACGATTTCATTAGCTAGCCTACTGTTTGGAGCAATTTCCTGACCATCAGCAGCTGACTAAACCCTGGTGACAGCAGCGCTCCAACGGACCATGGCGTTCACACACCAGTGTTTACCACAAGTGTTTAAATCGAAGCATTATTGTTCACGCAAGAAATTATGGCCAAAACGGCTCAAATGGCACCCAAGTTGCTTGAAATTGGACTTCTTTTTAACATGCCGATACGCTACCAACCAATCTGGAAAAAAGTTGGTGTTTTCCTTCAGAGCATATTTAAAAGCTCGACCACCCACTGGCTAAAACACATTCATGATATATTTTATGAAAAACATGAAGTCTTTCATTTTTGAGTTCAAACTGTGGAATAATTTTGCCAGCCACCACTTGTTAACCAAGCACTGACCTGTACAACTTGGGCCTACTATGGCGTCATGTTTAAAACATCACAACAGTTTCACATTTCATCCCTCTGGTTCCTGCCGGGAACCGTGCACAGCCTGCTAAACAAGGCCGCCCGGTTGCTGACTCTGTAGAGCGTGGATGGACCGCTGATGATGGGAGATGATGGTAATTCCCTCACACATAAAAAGGCACATGTATTACCAGGAAATGGCAATCACCCAGCTCAACGGCATGCTCCTGACAAACCTGTTCCGGTGTGTCATCAGGCCTCAGTGCTTCTCTCATGAGTTTGTTGTTTAGTGTTTTTTGCTCTCCTTGTTTTTCCACCACTCATTATCGTTTGTCGCCCATGTTGACTCTTCGTTCTCCCGTCATTTGCACCCTTTCGCTCCCCTTTCTCACCCCTCCTTCATCTCTCTTGTCTTTCCCTGTCTTTCCATCCCTGCTCCCCTCATCCCGACAGGCATAGTAATTCCCTCTCCACAGCGGCGTCTAAATGATTTCATCCTCCCTCGCCTCTGTCTTCTCCTGCTAATGATGTGCCTCGTTCCATCATACTTTGATGTACACTACCACAGTCGGCTGAAATGTGTGTATGTGTGTGTGTGCTGGGAGTAGAATAATGTTTGAGCAGTTTAGGGGGAGCAAAAAATCGGGGGGAAAAAAGACAAGGATGAATTGATACACAAGTGCTCCTTTTTCATGTGCTGTCAGCGTGCTTCCCCATGATCAGTGCGCTGCCTTTTTGAAACCCCTCCTGTCTTAATGATAGTGCTGCAGAGTCAGACGTGATCTCTCGAACGCTCCTCAGGCGCTGTCAGCCCCGCTGACATCCCACAAAAGACGGCTCTCCTTTCTACTGTTTCAGAGCAGTGATAATTATTTTTTTTCCTGCGTGATGCCGTCTATCCCTGTTTGTTTGGGGGGGTTTCCCCTCTTTACTTATACTTGCACATGAGGGAATAGCACGTTTGTGTCACTGTGAGTTCTTTATGTGAATCTGAATTACTATACAAACGTGTGCCGCACGCATGAATCCAATTTGAAAATCTACATATGTCGCTATGGTAGGCGACAGGATGTACATATACTTCACATGTCACATTAGCGTCGCTCCAATTTGTGTAACGCCAAAGTGAGTTGGATGTTTAAGTGCTCTAGATAGGTGTGTATGCGTATGTGTGTGTCTTTGTTCATTTCATTAAGAGAAGCCATTAGCCGAACCCCACAGGACATGTAGTATAACGGTGACAGTCATGTTTACTGCAAGGCAGAGTTAGATGAAGAGAAATCTCCGGGGAGAGACACCGAGCAGCACATGTAGAATTATCACACACACACACACACACAGACACACAGTTCCTTTGGCTCCTGAAGATCCTTGAATATTTGCACAAATGTAATGAGTTTTTTGAACATAAATCGGTGGACTTGAAAGAGTCATTTTTATATTACCTTTTATATTACTATGATGTATGTGAGTCCTTTGAACACCTACAATATTACATATGTGCAGATGCTAGAAGGAGGTCCGTGCCTTGCAATGAATTTCAATTAAATATACCTCCACAGTGTTATCTGACATCGACAAGTGCAAGTTAGTTTGCCTTTTGGTTTGAAAACCAATATCTGAGATCCAAATAGACCCCTGGATAAGTAAACGTGATCCAAAGTGCACTCAACCCAAATCCACATAACTAGAGAAAACATCAATGATGATGATGACGTGATCAGAGCTGAGAGCGAGTACGCTTGGAGCCACTTGGGTATCACACGTAGCGACATACATACCACAGCAGAACACTGGGACCCTTCTCGACCCCATTAAAGCATAATTTGGTTCTGGCCCCACTTGAATGCTGGGTCAAGCCTCAGCTACTGGGGCCTGATGGAACCTGTGAAGATCTCTCCAATTATCCAATTCTCAATATTTCAAATCTAGAGGAAACCCTTCGGATAGAATAACCAGCTGCAGTATCAACACAAAAACTGAGCTGCAGTAATTTTGATTTCTCCAAAGTCAGCTAAATCTAACTTATGAATGTCCGGGTGACGCATTGAAAACATTTGCTACTCGAATCGGCACATCTCAGCTACTCTACCTACTCTACTACTACCCCCTATGGCAGGGAACGTCTGATGCGTGCTACTACTGTTGTTAAATGACACGACACTGCATGTCAGTGGAGTTTCACTGTCAGGCCAGCCACCCAAGTGCAGCGGAAACCAAAGAGAGAAATGGTCGAGGAAGAAAAAGTGTTATGGAAGAGACAGATGGCTAAACGGAGACAACAGACACTTGAAATGTTGATACAGGCCAAAAGACAGAAAGTGATTTTGGCTGCAACCAGCTTAGTTCTTTCTTGTTGATTGTTTAGTTTAAGATATCAGATAGCCCAAGATGACGTCCACAGATATCTTGGTTTGGTAGTCAGTCCAAAACCCAAAGATAAATGAATTTTTAATATGAACGTGGTAGTTCTTCTCTTAGGCTCTAGATGTAGTAAGTCTGTGGGAGAAGAAAGGGTTCTAGTGGTGGCAGTGCATCGATTTCAGGTGAGGTGACTGTGTGGGAAACAGGAAGGAGTGCTTTTGTCTCCAGCCAATGATAGAGGGTCAGGATTGGAAACAAGGGCATTGACTGGATAAGAAATATTAGTTTCCTCAGAGAACCTGTGCTGTCTGGTCCTCAGTGGAAGCACTTTGTCTCTCAGGAGACTATGCTTCAATATCTTTCCTTCTCCCAGGGGGAGGTGTATTGGCTGGGTGGTTGACCGGCCGGTGTTTGACTGACTGCTTGACCCAGGGGATCGATTCGCGAGGGAGATAGTCACCCAACATGGGGAAACAGGTTTCACCTCCTGCCTCTGAGATCGCTGATTGCTCCACGTGGTCAGCTGAAATTGGCCTGCTGTGCTGTATCTAAAAGAGATTGGGATAGGGGTCGGGAATTATTAACCTGTCAAGTGCCGGCTGGGCACGCCAAGGACACTAAAGGAGATTGATGTGGGGTCAAAGGGAAGTTGATCTGGCGAGGTGGACTTCCCGTTCTTCCATTTTCTTGTGAAGAGCCCTGTGATATTTCTATTTCCTCTCATTTTTATCCATGCAATCCATTATTCCGTTCCATCAATGCTCTTTTTTCATAGATACAGCAAATATGGGGGGGAGTGACCTTAAGATATAGAGGCAGAATTGGTCAGAGGAGGTTCAGCTTTGTTTGTTTCAACCAGTTCTTTCAATTCTCTTGTTTTTTATTTTTAGCTGACAAGATGACCTATTTTTTTTTGTTACCTCAAATGCTTATGGATTCAATCAGAACAGATTGAAAAACCTTGTAAACCTTCTGTATTTTCAATCTTTTCCCCAGTTTTTATGATTCATACTTCATGTGTAAATAGACTCAAACTAAACCCCTCTTAATGTTCACCTGTGTTATTCCCCACCTGGGTTGGACGTGAATAGTGGCAGACTTCGATTCATTCTGCTTTTTGCCTGTCACTGTGTACGTGTTTAATTCGTCCATAAATAAACCCACCGCGGACAGCAGCTTATTCATCTCCAATAAGGAAATGGATTACATGGGCGCTTAAAACCCAATAAGCCTCCCTTGCTGTGCCTTGGTCTCTCCTGCTTCCTCCGACAGCCAGTGGCCTAATGAGTGAATGAGAGGCATTTGTCACCGCTGCCTGCCCTAATAGGGGTGTGTAACTTATTCATTACGCACATAGATTTGCGTTTATTGTCCCTCTGTGCGCTCCACTTTGCCCTTGTAGCGCCTCAGGGAGGTCAGGCATCCTGCTCTGAGGTGTCAGCTGTGTGTTTGTGTGTGTTTTACTGCACACGCCTGCCTTGTCTATCCTGACAAGTCTGTCAGCATGTTAAGAAAAACCCACATTGTTTCCCGTAGCTGACCTGTTTTTGTTAAACCAACAATATGGCGTGTATATGTATGTGTGTATGTATATGTGTTATTATGGAGGTGGTTTTTTATTATTTCAATTATCACTGTTATGTGTCGCTGAGTGTGTTTGGGGGTTAATGTGCAAGACGCGACTCTCAGCGGCGAAACAGGGGTCATCATAGAGCAAATGTGTGTAGGTATGTGTTTTGTCTCGGCAAATGTGCATATGTGTGCACGTTAATGTTCTGCATTAGTGCTAATTGTCTTTTTGTGGTCGAGTCCCATGTCGCTATGAGCAAGTGCAGATGAGACACGGTGTGTATGGGTGTGTGTGTGTGTGAAGCCTAAATTAAACTGTGCATTAGCGTCTGTAGGTGGATATGAAACTGTTGTAACTGGTGTGTAAGTGGCTTATGTTATAAAGTTATTTACATCCCAGTAGGCCGACCGTAAAAGAGCAAATGATGAGTCATTGTCTATGTGAATTGAGCTTAATTGTACCCACACATTTAGCCGCAGCCTAGGATCATAACAAGAGAAGCCGGGCAGCAGCTCCCAATGTTTGGCCTCTCAGATCTGAATCCAACAGATTGGGCATGTTTACCGGCTCAAAGGTGTGAGGGACTTTCATTTATTCAGCAGAGGGGGGTCTGTTTGTGTGAATATGTGACAATTAACTCAACACATACTGTTTATTTATCTGGCACGAGAGAGGTGACATTGTATATTGTTTGTCACAGGTGGGGCCAGGTGGTCACCGCCCGAGTGTTGAGCGCTTGTGCGTGGATTTGTGCACCTGGAGCGTCATCTCTCACAGGCGTTTCCATGTGGGCGCAGCAGGGGTGCGTGACAAATTTCATCACCTGGACGAATCGGTGTTAATGAACATTTTAATCATCTCGCTGATTGCCAGAGCCTGCTGGGTGTCATCACGTCCGCCTAGCCCAGAGATAAATATGGAAAAGCGCGCCTGAGGAGGGAAAGCACACTAGCAGAGCGTAGATTCCTATCTGATGCATCCTTTGGCTCTCAGGCAACCAAATCTTAGCATTTGCTTGACTTGCTGCCATTTTATCTCAGCATTTGATAAAGCAAACATTGCAGTGTTTGGTGAACTCCACTGTCAGCTGTTAAGAAAATGTCACAAATTAAAAATGTAAATAAACATGCTTTTCATATAGCAGGGCAGAGATGTATCTGTCTGGTTGAGCTTCATTCACAGTGACAAATCCCTCCATCACTTGCTCCGATAGTCTTGTTTTGACTGTTTTGTACCTGAAAACTAACAAGCTGCGAAGCAGGCTGCATTATTTTGACACTTGGCACCTGTGGGCTGTCATGGCATCAGCTGCTGCCTAACAGCATATTTTAAAGCTTACTATGGTGATTTTGATATGTTTTCTTTTTCTTATGTCTTTTCTTTCGTTTTCAAATGTAATATTATTCTGGCACATCCCTAAAACATTGGGAATCACTGCACTAAGTGATGCTACACATGGAGTGAGTAAATTCTGGAGTTCATTCGGCCTCTTGTCCAAGGATATTGGTTTGTTTGTGTGAGCTATGATATTGAATTATGGATTATTGTGAGGGGAATTTCCAGTTAGTTTCTTTAGCTGTAGCTATACAAGGCGGGAAGACGAACAGGTAGTGTGGTGTAAGACCTTGACTGACTGTGCCCCTTCTCATTGCCTCCATTTGAATAAAGTTACTCAGGGGTTCCTCAGGGAACGTTTCAGGGCACTGTTTCAGTTTGCAAGTCCAAATTGCACCTACAAGGGCATTTGCTGTTTTGAAAGAATATAAACTGTGTCTCATACAGTAGCCCAAACAGGTAAATCTTACTACTATCAAATTATCTCCAAAATGGACCAGAGAAGGCCTTATAGAGTAACACAGGGATATTCAAGCATTCAGGCAGCTGAGGCATTGTGAGCGGCTGTGAGTCTGAGGAGAGAAGAGGCAGAGGGAGCGGGAAGCCTTCAGGTGAAGCATCTGGAGATTCACCTCCTCTATTGCCTCAGGGTGTTGTTGAATTCACACACACACACACACACACACACACACACACACACACACACACAAGCCTCCAGGCCATTGCTGTTCCTGGTCACCGCAAGTTGCATCTCGCTGTCCTGCAACCACACAAGTGTACATGTGTGTGAAACTAGGTGTGTTTTGCTAGAATGTGCACTCTCTCTCTCTCTCTCTCTCTCATAACATCTCCTCTTCTTTCTCCCCCCACCTCCTCTCCCCATCTGCCTCCCACCTCCATCTTGGGAGTGATTATATGTGGTCCCAGCTCGCCTGCCTGCCTCCCAGCCAGTGTAGGAAGCGGTGCTGCATTAGCAGAGGCGAGGCTAGCCAGTCATTAACTGCATGACTGCCCGCGCTGATGATAACACAGCCCAGACTTACTTTAGCATGTGGCCGGGTGGAGTGAGGGCTGATCGGCCTGGGTTGCGGAGAGCCGATGTCGGGGGCAGAGGGCCCTCTTGTTACGCCGGCTGTTGTTTCACTTTGACACATGTTTTTGCTGCGGCAGTGTGCGGTGGAGCTGCGAAGCGGTGTGACTATCGAGTGTGTGCATCACTAAGAACAGAAGGAGAGTTTGGGGTCAAGTGTGTGTGGTGAATCACAGAAGGAGAGTTTGAGGTTGAGATTCTGTGTGCTTTTTTTTTTTTTTTTAAAGGGGGCGATTTTTAATTGCAACAGCAGCTGTATATCGGATACCTGCCGCAGTCCCACCGATTTCCACACCTCCTCTCACAAGTGCTCCATTGCACGCTGGGTAGGAGGTGGAGGCTTACAAGCAGCATGCTTTAGTAGCAATGATGTCATTAGTTTGGTTGGACTGAGGGGGGATATTAATCAGAGCTGATTGGCGCTGTGTGACAGCCAACCTCTGTGGCGTCCCACACACAGAGCTGATAATGAAATTGTACGAGCATCTGTCTCTGTTGTCCTTTCCCCTGTTAGTGTTGTCTTCTCATTCAAGTGAACATTTTAGGTGGACATGAGCATTCAAGGTATTTACAGGAAAGTTCTGGTTATTTCCCATCATGCCTGGAGGTGAACCAGTGGTCATTTGTGTATGTGTGTGTATTTGTCTGTCCGCAGCTAATCTCTCAAACAATTTGAACCTTTTTTTTTTTTTTTCCTGTAGGCTGGGTGGTTGGTGATTCACCAATTTTGAAAAACCTACTTTATTGTGTTTTACACTGTTGTTGATAACTCCTCACACCTGTTGAAGGATTTATTGGCATCTTGCTGTGAGGTTACAGATTGCAACCGGCTGAAAAGCCCTCCCTTAGTGGCCTTAGATAGGTAAATAATAAGTATGGTCCTCCATTTGTCAGAATTTTGGCCAATACTGTTAATTCCATAGAGGAGGACTTGCTCCTTCTATCAATATGACGAGCTCATGACATAATAGTTTATTATATTTGTGATACTTTATACATGATACTTACATGTTGCTTGTTTTTTTTATATATCAGAAAAAGCAGCATAATGTCTTTTTGTTGCTTTAACATGTTTTGGTAACCACATCAGAAAACCGGAGAGAGCTAAAATAAACCAGAAATGAATGGCTGTGGATGTTGCCCAAATTTGAGAAGTAGGGTTTGAATTAATTAATTAGAATGTGGTACTGTTGGTAATTTTGATGTTTATTATTTTAGACAGCTGACATCAGTGAAATCCCTGTTATATTAAATGTTTTTTTTCCTGTTTCATTTCCACAATTTGTGATGCCAGGTGGAAAATATCAGAACCAGCTAAACATCTTCAAATGCAGTTCTGGTATTTCTTTACTTCTCCCGAGATTTTCTGTTTTTCCTGACATTGCGATGTGCTGCTCTGATTAATTACCACAAAGCGAATGAACAACGTGATCAGTCTTTTGCTGTCAGTTTGACAGATCGTGACACATCTCGTCTCTTGATCAATTTAATTACTAGATGACTGTCAAAACAATTGCCTCACTCACTAAACAAACAGCCTTTTTTGTTATGATACAGTCAATCTTCTCCTTTTCCCTAAAGGGGAAATGTTTCATGCCATAAAACTGTAATAATTTCCTCTATTTGCTAAAACTGTCTTTATTTCTCACGAGGTGCCCTGCTTCCGCTTTAACACGCTGCAGAAACCCTGATGAGAGCCGCTAGAAGACATAAATATGACATAACTGTTTTTTCAGTACATTGATAAACTCAAGACTCAGAGTCTACAGCATCAGCATGCTAACATGCTCACAAACATGCTGACATTTATGACGTTTACTGCGTTAACAATCTTAGTTTAGCGTGTTGGCATGCTCTCATTTGCTAACTAGCACTAAATACACAGTACAGCTGAGACTGGTGGAAACATTTGATCATAAACCAAACGTTTTCACCCAATGATGGTGAAACTAAGTGGGGCCACCAAGCTGTAAAATTGGAGGATGATATTCACATCTGTGCTGAGACTTTTCACTCAAAACCGTGAATGCCAACCTCATGGCGACGCTCCAGGAAAAGCCAGAGATTCATCCTCTGCCGACAATAAATGTCTGCACCAAATTTCGTAGCATGCCATCCAATAGCTTTTGAGATGCTTCAGTCTGGACCAAAGTGTTGGACTGACTGAAATTGCTGCCCTCAGATCTATGGTGCTAAAAATGGAAGGTTTTGAGTGAATTTCTAATTGCTCTGTTCTTTGGAGAACAGCAGTCCCCTTCAAATTCAAAGGGAGATAATTGTACAATGACGTAAATCATGATTAGATTTGATTGGTGTAATAGCAGGAACAAGGAAAATAACACAAAACGAATACCTTGATAATCCTCGCGGTCTTACCCGGAGTCATTTTCTGTGAGTACAGACCGATGAGCTTCTGTTCTTTGATCAGTGAAATTACAAGCAGACACTACAAGGACTGCAAAGGTCAATCCCTCAATGACATGAGAAATGACTGCATCCAGAGCGGATCCAGTGCTAAAAGATGGCAGAAAATAGGAGCCACACAAAGACAGACGTTTAGTCTTTAAAGGTTTAGTGATTAATAATAATAATAATAATAGTAATAGTAATACATTTAGTCTGGAGTGCCTTTCAAGGAACCCAACCACGCTGCTTAACACAAAAGAATCATTCTTCTTGTCAAGTTTCAGATTGAGTCTCCAAACATGTGGGAGTAATCTGTTTTGAGTGATACGTCTCGGCTTGATTATGAGTATTATTTTTCTTTTTTGGAGCGCTGCTGGGATTTGGATATGAATATTTAGAGCCTTAGCAGATAACTATCCTCGCTCGTTTGGAGCCTTTTCATTTCAAACCCCATGGAGCCTTTGAGAAGCCGCCTCAAAACCTCTCCTGAATAAGTGCCACCAGCAAACCAGCAAATCTCTATCTCTCCATCGCTGCCTCAGAGCACATTCCACTCCCTCCCCTTGCATTGAATCACAGCCCCCACCCCATGTATGTTTGTGTGTATTTGACTAATGTTGGACTGTGTTGCTTGTTAATGTGCTATGTGATAGCAGCCCGGCTCTATAAGCGACCTAATCCTGCTTCTTATGTGCCGAGGAGCAACACTCTCTGCTCCTTCAAAGACCTCAAGGCTTAATAGGAGAGGGGCAGGTGAGAGGGGGTAGGTGTGCATATGTGTGGGGAAAAAAAGTAAAAGTAGGTAAGGAGCGGGTTTGAGTAGATGAAAGTAAATGTCGACCTCAATAGCACGTCGAAAATCGAATTGTGGAAGCGAGTCAGTAGATAGATCATTGTGTTTTAGAATTCTAGAAGTATAATTATATAATGATCATTAACTCTATTTTTTTTTTTTTCATTTTTACCTCCGTTCCACAGATCACGGGCAGTTTAACAGCTGAGTGTGCAGGAGCTGTCGACAGCACAGCAGGTGTTGGAATGACATGAATTGAAAATAAGGTTCAGTGGGAATAGGTGCAGATGTTAGCATGCTAGGCTAACTCCAGAGGAATTAATTTTAGGTGCTGTTTCCACAAATATGTCCAAAAGTCTCCTCTGCTTTATGCAAGATAGCTGCAATATTGTTTATAATTTATATTTCCTTCAGTGAAAAGTGAGGAAACTTTAAATTTCAGTGTGAATTCAAATCCAGTGTCACGGGAAGCAGCGTGTTGCCACACTTTTCACAGCAGGGGTAGTTTTGCCAAACACTTTAAGTGGACTGGGTGGGCTGTTGCCTTGATCACTGGTGCGTAGATTTTACTCTCTTAGCAGTCATTGTCAACAGTGCCGTAGCTGTGCGGGCTTTTCAAGACTATTCCAATACATCTTACATTAAACGTGTAATTGTCTACCCAGTGGGACGCTGAAATATAATTTCAGCCTCCAAAACAAATTTTGCAAAAGTGTGTAGACTTAATTTGAGTTTAATCTTTTGCAGCAGCATGAAAGCAGTTTATGTCATGTGCTGCAGAACTTCTTATTCTCACTACCTCCAAACAACCTTCTTCACTCGAGAAGGCTCTTTTTTTTTTGTATCGGACAAACACCTGTGCTGAGGGTAAGAAGAGGTCTCTAAAAGCCTTCTTGTCTTATCTTTTTCCCCCTCTGAGATGGGACGCAGGCTTTACCTGCCCGTACAAGCAGCTGTACCACAGCAGGCCCAGAATACTGATGAAGAGGTTTGTCTGCCGTGCAGCACATTCTGCAGCAGCACACAGAGGGGATGAGCCATTTATGAGTAATTTATGTTCTCTTTTAGACACTAACATGCGTCGAGGGTAATCAGATTTTAATTTGTGAGTCGAAGAATGAAGAAAAGATAAAATCCAGGTGTAAATGCATCCGCTCGGGTAGTCAGCTGCAACCTTAATAAAGGCTAAAAAGAAGTGAGCGGAAGGTGCTGTGTTTGACACAGCTGATGTAAATGATCACATTGAGACAGAAGTAAACTGTCATATCTTTACAACAGCCATTGCTTCAGTTTTGGACAGCCAGCACTGACATATGACTCATCTGATCCGCTGTAATCAGCTCATGGATCTGAATAGATTCTGCATTGGGTGTGCTCGAGGCCTGAGACTGTGATTGAGATGAATCTAATGTTTGTTGTTTTTTTTGGCTCATGTCTGATATTAGTTTAGACCAACAGGTTTAGAGATGGAGGTTTTGAGATCAACTTGATCCGCAGTTTGTTTTTAGCATGACAATCAAGTCCAGATATTCTCGGATTCTTCTTTTCAAATTGATTTGCAGTTCTTGCTTCCACATCTTGCCATCATCTTCCAATCATCTGTGTTAACATTTACGTGCATGCAAATGCTAACAAACCTTTCTCAGCTTTAGAATTGTGTTACAGACATGATTATGAGATTTTAATATATATATAAAAAAAAAAAATCTAAGTCAAATATATGGAGTAAGAAGGAATTAGCGGCTATTAGTCAAATTAGGCAAATGCTGCAGATTCAAAGGAAGGAATGGTTTGTTTTTTGTCTTTTAGTACCTTTAATTGAGAGGAACAGTGAGAGGTAGACAGGAAACAGGAAAGAGAGATGGGCACAACATGCTGCAATGGTCAACAATAGCGGCAGCACCTCTAAAGATCGTAACAAATATCAAATTTGCGTAATGCCTACAAAAACAAACGTCAAGTAGTTTTTTTTTTTTATGGGAGTTACATGCTGTAACTGTATCTAAGTGACTGTGATCGCAAGAAGTAGTCCTTTTAACCTTTGGACAGAGCCAGGTTAGCTGTTTCCCTGTTTCCAGTCATTATGCTAAACTAAGATAATGGGATGCCAGCGTACAGATATGAGAGTAGTATCAGTCTTCATTTGCCAAAATGACGCCTATTCATTTAGGTGCTTTTTGCCTCCTGTCACTGGCCCTTGGCTCATGTTGGATCCTACAAGGACTCCAAAGACGTTTTACTTGGTAATGAAAGGAAGCATCCGACCCTTTTCCTTCAGCTTGTTTTAGCTTGTTTTGTGCAGGCTGTCACTGTTGAAGGCTACATCAGATGTAGACATGTTAGATTCATTATGTGAAGTGATGATTGAATTCAAAACCTTCAATAATGTGTTATCCTTGGCCCCCCCGCTACCGCCTGTTTCCTCTTAAGTTACTTACATTGATCACACTGATTGAGTCCTCAGAGTTAGCATGTTCCCAGCACTTAATGTCCATGCAAAACCTATGGCATCTTTTATCCTAGAAGAAGAACAAAACTGCTGAAGATGAAAAAAACTTTCCACAACATAATGAAGATAAGCCACTTGGAGGGAATCCACTTAGTGAGGAAAGTTTTTTTTTTTTTCTTCAGAGCAATTTTTGGACTTTTTCCCTCGGTGAATCCCACTGTGCTGCAGCCAACTCAAAGAAATGCTTGTTTTGTAAAAGCCCTTTGGAGTCTGGATCAAAAGCATTTTCATAGCAACTCAATCTGTGATTGAAATATTTAATACTGGCACCAAGCCTCACGCAGTCTCTTTCTCATGCCTCTTTCTTCACTCGCTCCCCTTTCCTTTACATTTTGTTTCTTCTGTTTGTCCCTTTTGCTGCCCCCCTCGTTCTCTCATCTCCACTCTCTCACGTTTATCCTCCTCCTCGCCACCTGTCTTGTCGCATTAATAATCCACGCTAATGCATAGCGGCTGTGGAGGTATAAATAAGAGGCTTTATGTATATTTGATCACCTCCCAGATCTTTGGCCACCAATAGACAGCATCTATAGCAGCTGATATCGGCCCCTGTCTGGAGCTGCTGCCGTCAAAGAGAAAATAATGGAGGTAGTCGGTGAAAAAAAAAAAAAAACACAAAAGTTCACTTTAGGAGTGTTTTTGCTGCACTACTCGCCCCTTTCATCCTCTGCATGTGTGAAAAGCTTCAGAAGTGCAGTTTTTTTCCTTCCCTTTTCCTCGTTGTGTAAATATGAATATGGAAAGAAGTGTCAGGATGTTTTGGGGGAAGCTGCTGACATCAGAGAAGTTCCCGACTACTTCCTGGAAGTTCACTGCCTAATGATTGTATGTGTTTGTGTTGTGTGTTTGTGTGTTTTGCATATGCCGGGGACAAGACAGGTGATCTGATGCGCTTTTGTGCCGCTGAAATCATCAGCTTAATGCAGATCCCTCGCATCAACACAACAGCGGGGGTCACTTCACCGTTTCAACAGCTCACTTTCTTTGTTTCTGCCTTATGTTTTTTCCGCGGGACCACTCTGCTGATTAGGCTCGACAAAAGGGAAAGCTTGGATGTCTGCAGATAAGTTAGCATGATTAAAGGCCACCTAATAAACTTTGACAAGTTTGGGTGTCAGAACTTATTAGCTGCAGCGCACTGAGCCGGTATGTGGTTATAAATGAGGCTCCTGACTGGCACACAAGGTGAAGTTGAGGAGTTTACAAAAACAACATCTAGCACACCACAGTTGTTTTCAAAAGCAGAAAGTGAGGAGCAGGTGGTGCTGATTGAAACTCGCTGTCACCCCCAGTGATTAGCTATGTCAGAACTTCAGTGTGTAATAGCTCCTTCATCTCCTGCGTAATTGGCTCTTGTATTGATTAAATAAGGTATGCAGTTGGTAATGTTTGTTTAGGAACTCAGGAAGTTGAAGTTCTCGAACTTGTCTGGTTGACATGCTAAACTTCTCGTACACCGGGGGTTCAGAGCGAATGGCAGCTGTATGCTAAAGATGTACATGCTTAAGACAATATCTACCCTGTCTGATATAATCAGCTATAAGAGCTATTTTATAACATGTGGTCATTAGTTTTTCTGGCATGTCTCCTCGACAAGCCTCCTCTACTTGTGGTTATTTAGTGATTTACAAAGCAACATGTCTTGACTGGTAGGTTTTTAGTTTTCTATCAGATTCACAGTGAGTAACTTTGAGGGCATGACCATTAAACTGTTGGTACATGCTGTAGCACAGAGAAAAGTCAATCTTGCACCTGGGGCAGGACGGTACAGTTGAAACCATCATCATGTATGCAAAACCACACATAAAATAATATTGTAAATAATGAACAGTCTCTCACTGCATTACACGTCTCTTTGTACGTGACAGGTAAAACTGACGGTGAGGAATCACCAGGCTCTAGTTCCACTTTCAATTCAAAAGGCAACACTTCCTATACCTGAGAAACCAGCATCTCTACCTCTTTGGCAGTGTTTGTTGTAAAATGGCAGCTCCGAGAAGAAGCTTTTGCTCTTTGAGTCAAAGAACCTGACACGAACACCTGTTGATGCTTCAGATCGATGCGTCAAATTGATCAGATCAATTGAAGCAAACCATTGACCATCATCCCGATCGAGGAACATCCAGGACAGAAACGGCACCATGAACAGGAAATATGTGGATGGAATGTCGTGCTCGCTCTAGTTTCTTAGACATTTTACAAGGATTTACTTTAACTTCACATGTTTTGGGATTATTGGATGGATCTTTCCTTTTAGTCAAGGTTTTGACTTATTGACTTGGTGGGATTTGTTGTGTCTTTGCACCAGCAGAACCGAATAAGGAGAAAAATCCTCAACAGAAAAGAATAGCACAGAATCTCTAATGCATTGTCCTCAGTTTTGACCAGTTTGTAATGAAATGCAGCCCTTTGATGACTCATTCGGATGCCACTTGATGCTGAAACATTTCCCACTTTAGTCTCCTCTAGCAGCTACATCAACACCAGTGACAAAACAAACTGTGTTATTGATTATAATCACTGCATATCTCCATCCACACAGAACACACTGACTTAGTGATTAGTGTGACCTACGGTGGAATAAAACTGCAGGTAGAAGCTCAGTCATAGGTGTTAATGGGCATGGGGGCTTTTTTGAGGTTAAAGCCTGTGACTTTCCATTAGTGAGACAGGCTCCTTTGTACCAGCAAGCCTATACCTTTTACCCATAGATGGCAGTGTGTCCATGAGTCTCCAGCATGGCGTCTGTGTGTCTGCTGGTCTGTAATGGCGTGAGGAGAGGCAGACAGCCACTGACAGGCCTCCGTAATGTAGATTTACCATAATGGCCTGCAAGGAAATGAGATGTACACTGTTAAATAGTTTGGAAAGACATCTTGCTCCGCTCTGCCGTGGCCTGACCTCGCTCTACGAGCCGGTGAAACACCAGACCAGATCATTGATTTGACAAAGGCTTTGACTAATGATACCAGTGAAGACGAGGGAAGAGAAGACAGTGGGAAAAAAACTGTCTGTCTTTCTTTTTTTTTTTTAATCTACACTCTTTTGTCAAGACATGGGATGAAGTGATCTGAACCTGTTGATAAGGCCACGCTGGCAGAGGGGTTGTACATTAACGAGCGCCATCGACACATGCTCTCACCCCGTCTGCTGTGAATTTGCCACCTCTTTCCTCAGCCGCCTCCTCTTTTGTCCTTTTACTTGGGTCCCTCAATTAAGGCTGCCTTTTGTTCCCGGAGCTCATACGGAGCCAGTGGTCTGTGTCATTCTCCTCATCCATTATGGATCAGCACCAAGAGGAGTAAGAGCAGCATTTCGGACGCTTTAGTAGAGAGAAGTCTTGGTTTCTTGTCCTTCAGAACCATTGATTAGGCATCTGGATTGGATGTGACTGGATGATTGTGATGATAATGATGAAGATGACACATTTCAACATACATCAACATGTTGTAAAGTTCAGTTAAAAGTAAGGAGAAAAAAAAAAAGACACCTACTTGGCAAATGCATTGATTGACTTTTTTCATTTACCTCTCTTACCGGTGTAGTTCTATCTTAATAGGGCTTCTTTGCAATGTATTCTGGGTAAATCAAGACTTGTTTTCAAGCTAAAACAACACGACTGACCAAACAAACGTGTCGATCAGCTTAAACGTGTTCACTCCAGCAGAACGTGTTCGCACTCAACAGTTACAAGGATATTTTACTGGGCAACATTCAGAGCGTAACACCATACAGAAAAGTAACTGATTTGGAAACAGTTACAGCAACAGGAAATGGTCTTAATCCCACTGTTGAGAGAGCATGAATTGTTTCCTTGGGCAAACTAAAACGATACCGCTATACGTTTCCAACAGGTTATACTGCCAAATCTAAAAGCGGTCCCCAGCAGACCACAAGTTGAGCCACGTTGTCCTTTTTTTAGTCCTTTGGTGCCACAAGTCAGCAGGTGCCACTGCTTGTTACCATGGAAACATGGCTCTCATTTCTGAGTTAACCCAGGGATGGGAAGGGGGTGACTTTTTAGGGTCTTTATTTTTGTGAATGACATCAAAGTAATCTAAGAGCAAAGCGAACACTGGCCCAACACCACACAGCGGATGTGCAGAGCTCGCCCCAGGCCTCTTGTTTAAAGAGCAGTTTTGTCTTCAGTTGTCATCTTAGCTCACTTGAGACCACTGCTGCTTGGACACTTTCCTCCTGCATATGAGACATTCCCATGTGGGACGGATAGTTTCCACTGAAAAGCTGTAAGCCAAGCAGTTTTCATTGCAGCCTTATTTTGCAGACTCAGGTACAGTCATCTAGTCAGACTGAATTCAGGGCTGATGTGTATCGGCGCGTCTTTGAGCTCTTTGTAAAGTGCCAAATCTTTTTGTTGCTTGCTGTGGCAGTCAATATTTTAGACTGCTTTATCTCTGGGAAGCGCATTGTCTTCCCGTGACAAATGGTAACCCTGAGCTCTTGTCACACCTGCAGCATAAATTTCACAGGGTTTACAATGTAAAATGCAGATTTAAAAGTTTAAGTACATAATTCACGGTTTTTACGTGTTTGAATATATAATGTAAATGTTATGTATCAAACAGTAAGAGTGTAAATTGACATAAAACAAAACAAGACAAGCAAACTAGATTTTGTGGCGCCCACTATGGGAACTACGGACACACACTGCTTTTCCTGCTTCTCGATGGCAACGATTTCTCCGGTTTTAGCACACAAGTCTCGTGTCTGGCAACCTTTCGATGTGGATAATACCAAGAAATACAGATCAAATACCACATTAGGGTGCATCTTTATGTATGTGGTTCTGCACCGAGTCTGGATGTGTTTAATTGCATCAGTGTGTGTGTGTGTGTGTGTGTGTGACAGTTCCATGACGCTGCTTTTCCCCTTTACACCCATAACAGCCCATTGATTGCATCAGAATTAAAGACCTCTGCTGATCCTGATACCAACCTCTGTCCTGTCGCTTGCTCTCTCTCTCTATCCGCCTCTCTCTCTCTCACACTTTCTGCTCCCCCCCATTTCTCATTATCTCTCGCTCTTAGTCTAATTCTCTGTCTTTCATCTCTCTCTCTCTCTTTCTCTCTCTTTCTCTGTCATTTTCAGTAGCCTCCCTCTGTCACCATCCCTCTGGCTTTCCCTCAGCTCTAAAATAGGAAATGTCTAAATTACACTTGCTAATAGGTTGCAGCAGCACTGTTTTCCCTCTCTCCCAACCTCGGTCCTCTTTTTAATTTAGAGTTAAGGACGGAACACATTTCATTTGATACTAAATGAAAGGACTGTTCTTATCAACTCTTATCTGCTAGACAAAAGACAGAAAAGATTCCTCCTCTCCTCTCCTCTCCTCTCCTCTCCTCTCCTCTCCTCTCCTCTCCTCTCCTCTCCTCTCCTCCAGATGGGAACATCAATTCTTAATGCTCATTCTGCCACGCTGGTACCCGTCTCCCCCCTGGGCGCAGAAAAACCAGAGCACGGGGCACAATCTCAAACACTCGGTATCTCGCTTTGCACAAGTGAAACACCTACAAGAGGATGTAGTCTTCTCTCTTTAGTAAACACTCCCAAGACATGTGAGCCAAATCCTCATTAAAAGTGCTTCATGCAGTGCACACACATCAACAGATCATTAGCATTTTAATTTTGAGACATTACAATAACTACTCTCAACAAGCAGCACAATCACTGAGGAGATTGGCAGCCTCCTTTGGCCTCTACAGAGACACTTGGCTTCATTGAATTTTTTTGGTTTTTTGGGCAAAAAATGAAAAAGCACTCAAAATGGCAGATAGTGAAAGAATTAACTAAGACATTAGTTCTGACATGAGTGTCCAAAACCAAAGAATTAAAGATCCTCTCTTTGTATTGGAAGTACAGTCTCTAGAGCATAAGTAAAGCTGCAACTAACTATTGTTTTCATTAAAGAGGGACTTATAAATATTGTCTGATCGTCACTGATCTTCTCACCAAGCTGCACTGATGTAGGACTGCACCACTGTACGCTGTGGCATCACTGCGATCGGAGGTGCTGCAGACTTTAAGCTTTCGACAAGAGATGGTAATGAAACATCAGCCGATATTGAATTACTCTTAAAGATTAATTTTTCACTTTAGTCTTAATTGAATCTGTGACCTTGGTCCCCTAATTGCTTTTTACATGTGATCAACAATCAGAATAAAATGAGCATGTTAACACCCTAAAAGAAGATGGCCAACCTACCTGCTAATGGTACTATGTTAGCACCGTCTTTGCTTTGTGCATTCTAAATGTTAGCATTTAGCTAAAAGCACCTTTTGCAGCTCTAAAACTAGTCACTGATTTCTTTCTGATGACCTGCTAATCAACTTCTATCAGCACTACTATCAGCACAATGGTGCTTGATAGGTATTTGTCATCTCTGCCGTCTGTTTATCACAGTTATACCCAGTCTGCCAGTCACGTCCGTCTCCACTACATAATTCATTATTTTCCACCAACATTTCGTGGTTTCACAAGTGTAGTTTCATTGTATTTTCTGTCAAACTGACAGTAGAGTCACTCTGTTAAACTGGCAGCTGAATCACAGTAGATGCTGTTTCCTCAATATATGCCTGGGCAGCGATCCATGGCACACAGGATGGCTAGACGAGCTCATTTGTTACTATGGCGTCACGTTGCCTTTTAAATATGCGAGGAACTCAGCCGTTATACACCTGTAAATGTCAGGGCGAGATGCTTTCTGGTTGCCCAGTTACATTTTTTTCTGGCATGTTGATGTGTTGCACACTGCGTCTAATATCTATTTTCTCCTATCTATTCTTTATAGGCTTTCACTGTATTTTGGCAGAGAAGAGAAGAGTTATACATGCTGTTATTTTGAGAGCAAAATGACTGCTGTGACCAGAATTTGAACTCATCACCCCTTTTCCATCCTACAAGTATTTTAACCTTTATTTTCACCAGGGAAGGCGGACTGAGCACAGACAGCTCTTTCTTCATAATCTACACTCTAAAGCTTTTGTGCCCTATACAACTAGTCTTTTACTTCATGATGCTTTCATTTCCTTGCACTAAGGGCACCTTGACAGTACACTTTGAGAGGCGAGATTGTTCCTCATTAACTTTTTCCACTTAGATTTTCCCATTTTGTCTGGAATCCCAAGTCAAATTTTGGGGGCTATTCAAAAAGTCTCTCACATGCTACCTGTACCCACCATCTAATTATGGCTTAGAGGTTTTGCTACGGAGGAGTTCCCTAATGGAGGTTGTAGATCATTTGACCCCTTTAACCTTTCTCTTTAGTCATCAGTGTTAAGTGGTGGTTGGTCAGTGGGCGGCTGCAAACAGCCAGAGCTGCAGCAAACAAATGGTCCGTGTCATTAAGTTGAATGTTCGCAGCGCAGGTGCCCTTTAACGGAACAGAGACTATTAACACAATAACCAAAATGCAATTAGATTGACTTTCTAAAATGGCAGTCAATTAGCAGAGCCGCTGCGCTTCATGGTGGGGGGGGAGGTGACACAGAAAGACTTAGAGGACTGGGACACAGGGTGATGATGCAGCTGCTGGTCGCTGCAGTCTCAACAGTCACAGCCAGACAAACATTAGTATTATTATTGTTCATTATTACAAACCTCAGTGGCAACAAGAACCAGGCCTTTATTTGTTGTATGCCACTGACGGATCTGTACTACTTCACTTCCTACCCAGTTAATGCAAACTATCACAATGTTTGTCCACTTTACATGTTTTCCTGATTCATTTATCATACTGTATTTTCCTACAACACTAATTCCCGAAAAAAAAAACAACAACAACACAGAACTGGAATTAATAGTCAATGAAAGAGCAGCAAAATGGCGAGTATAGCTTGGCTGTTGTTTTAGCGACATGCCTGTGTTTTTGCTGGCCATTATTTGAGACTTGGCCATTACATCCACTAGATATCTTGCTCTGTATTTTACTAGCATTTCCAGCTCTGGGGGAGGAGATTTGCATGTCTAATCTCACCCATTACATTCTTTTGTCACAATTTTTTATGGTTTAGCTGACACTGACAGTCCCTTTTTTCACACTTAAAGGATAACTCCAGTATTTTTTAAATCCGGGCTCCATGTTTTCATATTATGGGATTGAATTGACTTATAGCTACAAAAACGTCTGGATTGCATCCAGTACACAACAGGCCAATGGCTATAATGTAATCATTTGGGGCAATTGCACCAGATCAGAGTACGTCCACTTAAAGTGCTTGTTTTTGCCGTTGACACGCTCGGATTGTTATTCTAAGTGTCAGACAACATTATGGAAAGGATCCCAACAAAGAGATTCTTTTTATTTAGACAGAAATAGCAGGACAATTGCTTGGTTCAAAGTGACAAAAACGGTGATAATATCTGTGTAAGACACAATAATACAGATAAATTGATCGAGGAAGCAGTGGAACAGCCACTGCTTTATTCTGCAAGGTAAAATTACTGTTTTTGTCAATGGAGTCTGGCGTTTGAGTAGCGTGACACGGCGGCTGTTTGTGGGTTAAACAAAATGGTTCTTATAGGTCTGTCTATGTAAGGATCCTTTCCACAATGTTATCAGACAGAATAACAATCTGAGTCCGGCAGTGGCAAAAACATTACAGCTTGTTCGCTGCACTTCTCGGCTGACGACTGAGGCGATCTACTGGATCAATTCCAAACGTTTTTTCTACCTACCACGCATTTCAGTCTCAAAATATGTAAAAACAGGACCCAGGTTTCAAAATACTGGAGTTATCCTTTAAGGGGCTGTACGGATTAAAACATAGTTTATGCTAGGACTAAACTTTCTTTCCTCCATGTTTCTTCAATCACACGTTGCAAGATTCAGGCTTAGTTCTTTCAGAAGTACGCTAAAGAACAAAGCAAAAATCCTCTCAAAGCAATTTTTGGAAGATGCTACAAAGATTTTTTTAATCTTAAAAGTAACCTTTGTTTGTTGTGCAGACGTCTGTCTTTGTCTTCTGTCAGAGCGAAGAAAGGACCGGAATGACACACGTCGACTGCTACTAATTTATTTACGTTTCAAGTCGCTCCGCTGCTTTGCGCGTTTTGGCCGAAAATGCTTCTGTTTGTTATTCAAGGAAGAAGTACACAGCTTTAAGGAAGCTTCTGAGAAAAGCACTTTTCTCTCCACTCACATTAAAGAAAATTACTGTCTGAGATGTTTTGGTTGTATCCTGTTAGGAGGTAAGAGCATTCTCCGTCAGGACATCACCACATGTGATTTTAAGCTTTCGTATATGCAGTGAAGCGTATAAGGAAGTGCTTATAGAAGCACTCATGTTGTCATTGGGATACACAAGACAATAGGCAGTAAGGCATAAAAGACTGCTGCCTACTTTGAAGGCTGGTTGACATTCTGATGAAGTCTCTGTTCATATTAGCCACTAACAGGCTGGCGGCCCGATCACAAGAGGACATGTCTAAATACTGGGGTAAATGCATATCCAACACCGCATTCCAAGGTAGTCGGGGAAATGTACACATACACACACACACATTGTGTCAAACCAGTAAGTCCTGAAGGTTCACATAAATCCATAAAGAAAGCGATTAAAGCTCACAGATGTGCGGTCTACAGGTTTTACCAAGAGCGTTTGCCTGTGTTCCAAATTAGGTCGAGAAATCATCACGTTTAAAATAAAATTATTAGAGTAGTTGACAGCTTCTCTTGTTTTGCAGTGTCAACATGTAACAGTGCTGGGAAATAGGACAGTAGTGTATACTGGGCTTCTTAGGGGTTTGGGTCTGCAGCAAGAACTCGAGTCTGCACTTGTGCCAAGGCAGCTAATAGTTTTGGTGCCAGTGTCTGTGTATTTCCATTTTCATGCCCAAACTGGCAAATATTCGGAATATATTAATATCAGCGGGAGAGAAAAGCGTCAGACGCAGCATTCAAACCATCACGGAGCAATGAACCTGGATTGAAACTCACAATAAAGAAATAGTGGGTTTCAAACGTACTCATGAGTTCAGTGGCAGGTGAAGTGAAAACCATCACTGAGCTATTTAGGAACAGAAAAGAAAATCTACAAAGAAAGCTAAATGTAAGTGATGGTTTTGCAGAATAAAGACCTGATATACTGGATCAGTCCAACTTTAATAATACTTCCAGAATTGCATTGTGTGGGATAAGACTGTAATTCTAATGGTCTGTTTTTTTAAAAGGGTCATACAGCACTGTGAGGGTCACAGGCTTTATTATGCTTGGAGAAAAGACTGTTTTTGCTTATTATGATGTGTTTTCAATATGAATAACAAATGATCTACTATAGGTTAGTAAAAGCGGACTTATTTCTGCAGTCCTTTCCGTCTGGTACAAGCCGTTTGTTCCTGAGCTGTCTAGACCAGCAGCACAGGATTTAAGACAGGTCTCATAGTTCATGCATAACTAAAGGTAAATGCCCACATGCTGCGTCTTGCGAGAGGTTTTGTAAGTCACTGGAATCGACGCGTAATGTGTGTTTTTGAGTCACTTTGTAAGAAAATGGGTGAACACAGTGTACGTGAGTATTGTTTTTTTAGGAAACCAGTGAGCGCTTTGCACGCGAGCTGTTCTGTAAATGTGCGAATTTTGTCACGCTTGAGAGTGCGAGCGCTCTGTGAATGCTTGATAACTCTTTTAATAGGCTGCAGCAGATTGAGCCGTGATGCTTTCCAGCTGAGACAGTTTTGGGTCAGAGTTTCTTTTTTTTCTAATAATTGCTTTGATCACAGGAATAATTAGGTTTTTTTCCTCTCTCAACTGCTCAGAACGCACACACGTTAGCAGACGCAGGCAACCTGCTCGCGCACAGTCCTCTCCCGTCCTTCACTATACGGTGACATACCAAATAAAATGCACTGACAAAAGGTTTTGGAACTGGCAACAGAACGAGGGAAGCGCTGTCAGGCTGGAGATTTAGCTGAATTTCAATCTTCTGTGTGCACACAGCAAAGATAATGTGAATTTTAAACAGAAGCTCCACTATAGCGTGCCAGGATAAGAAGAGATGATCACTCCTGAAGCTGCTCCACTAACTGTTACCTATTTCTCGAATAGAGCCGGGCATGCTGTGCGCAAGGTGGAGACTTATAAATCCCAAATTCAATTACATAACCCCCCACAGTGCTTCTTTTCCTGCTGAGTCTTTTTCACTTAGAAGTACAATCATATCTGGATATATGGAGGCACAAGTTTATTTATTTGTTTTTTATATTTTTGTTTTTTTTCACGATGGGAGTCATGATCATGCAGCATCTGGGCAACAAAAAGTTTATTTATACAAGTTCTTTTCCCGTGATTGAGTTAAATGTAATAACTCCACATTATGTTGAGGTGAAGTAAATGTGCCGCTCGCAGAAAGGAGACGTTTCTTTATTATAGATGTGCCAAAAAGTTTGGACCACCGTAGCAAAATGGCTTATTTTTTTTTCTCAGTTTTGTCACAACCGAGTTTCCCCTGCAGGAAACCTAAGCCATCAAGGTACTAAATATGCACTGAACGAAGAAAGTTTTTCCACAGGTTTAATTTAGTGAAATGAGATTTTGCACGGCGGAGTTGGGAGGAGTGAGCTGTGTGGTTTTGGATTCTGTGTTTGTGTCTACAAGCCTTCTCTCTATACATGTCTGTGAAACGTGTCTGTGTGTTAATGGCACTGACAGTGACATAGGCACATTGTGATCCAATTCTTGTTCTCTCTGAGAATTCACGATTAACCCCTTTGCATGCCTTAACATTTCCTCTAAGTAATAATTAAACCATTCCACCGCACATAATCAGAGTATTGATCACCCCACCCCTCTCCAGCATGAGCGATTCCCCATCTCATCATTCTCACCACGCGGCATTGCACGCTGCTCGCATGCAGCTGCACTCTGCAACCTCGGTGAATGTTCATGTAACGCTGAGAGGTGTGAAGGCTAAACAAAGGCTGTGTACTTCAGATTAGAGCAGGTGATAGAATGAAACTTTGATAATCTCTGTTGGGGAAACTGGGTCATTGTGGAGAATAGAAGACCAGAATATAGAAAATGGAGACTCAGAAGGTAATTGCACCCAAGGAACATACTGTACTGAAGGTAAAACAGCAATGATACGCTACGGTGCAGTGTATTTATTGGCTGCGACAGCGGGGTAGAAACGTTGTGTCCATTTGAACAGAGTTTTGAACATATGTTCACAGCATATGTTCAAAGATGTAAGCCAACCATTTACAGATTTGTTTAGGCACATGTATTGGCTAATAAGGCAGAAAAGCAATGAAATAATCTTGTCAATGGAGCACGTCCTGAGCGCAGACACCAGGTCGCAGCCTGCTCAGGTCACAGTGACAGGCTTACTTGGATTATGTGCTTGTCCAAACAATCACCCCGCTGATTTGATCAGTATTGCCGTAGACGCACAGTTTGATTGCGGGCTGAATCCCTCATTATAACCTCAGTGTAACACAACCAGATTTAATCGTCTGAGTCTTTGTTAGAGCGCCAGATGAACTTTATTGATCCTGGCAGCTAAATTGGGTCATTACAGTAACCGCGATTAGAGCCGTGCGTTTTTTCGAGAACACTGAACAAACTCATTTTCCAAGTCTGTGTTGATCCTTGAAGGAGAAATTAATCTTTATGTGTGACCTTCAAATTACATGGAGGAGATATTTTCAGACGGCTGATGAGGAGAGTTTATAGCTGTCCCAAAGCCATACTCATTTTTTATAGTATGTGTTCGCTACGATTCTTAAAAGGACAGTTTGGATCCATATCCATACTTAGTGCATTACAGTAGATTGTGCTCAGCAGACCACTAGTCTGGCAGGAACTTTACCTCACAACTAAGGAAAAGCACATTAGTTTCGACCCAAACAAGCCTTTTGGGAAACAGAAGTTACGCAAAAACAGAAGTAAACTAACCAAGCAGTAGACTAGTGACTCCTGTGTTCTGAGAGGTAAAAGAGTGCAGCTGAGTGCACAGAATGAATGCATTCATCAGTTTTATATTACAGACACCAACCAGTGACTTTGGAACAATACTGTCACTTAATCTTTATAAGAAGAAAACAAACATGTACACTGTTTTTTGTTTTTTGAGATGGTCTCGCCATTGTTCACACATTGTTTTAATTTTTCCACCTGTGAGCGGCTTCTCAATAATTTTCTTTGCATTGTGGGAGATGGTCTCCTTCAGTAGCACCATTGCGTTCATCAGTAGGGGTCCATAGTTTTTAAAGCCAGAGATCTCAGTAATCTTTAGATTAAGGGTAGAAATTTGTGGATTTTCCTGTAAAACGGTGTGTACATTTGTACAAAACGAATCCCTCCCGATCATCACGTGAACAGAAAAGTAGTTTCTTTGTGCTGTTTTCATTGAGGCTGGAAATTATGCTGATGATACATTGTCATTTATTTTCCCTTTCCATATTTTTATTGGTATGAAAATAGTGATACCTACTTGCAGCTTTACAAGAAGTGTGGAAATATGATAAATTAATGGAGGATATCATGTCTTAAAGCCACTGGGAATCTTTCAACATGTGTTATTGACTGTGCCAATAATATCATCAACAAAATCTGATTATGGGTGTAAGAAACTCAGCAGCTCACTGTTGATGGTTTCTTATCATTCCGAATGTTCTGCTTGAGTCACGGCCATCTTTAGACACTGTTCTGCCACCAGGCCTGCGACATCTTTTCTTGTTACTATGAATGGCTGTTAAAAAGGAAATGTTTGTCCATTAGTATTCCTTACCATCTGCCATCTGATTTTACACTTGCATGTTATATCTTGGCCATTCAGCTGAGGCTTTGAAACTGATGAGACATTGTGTTAAGGGAGCAGGTCAGTGTACAAAAAGTAAATCAAGTAAAATCATGATATTTTCCGCTGTGACATTTCCAGGAAAAAATTGCTTTCCGATTCCTATTCAAAGGGTGGGGACATGATTTGACCTGGTGTGTGGTGCGTAAAAAGGACATTCTGGGGCAGAAGAAAAGCACTTTCAACTGCTTTTCATCTTTCTGTGTGATGCAGGGCTGGAAACGGGCTGAAAAAGGGCTGTGGTTCGGTCGTGATAGATGGTAGATGGCAGTGGTTTGCTCTGATTGGAGCTATTCTGCACTATTCCAAGAACAGAGCAAAAAAAAAAAAAAAAAAGCTCAAAGACCTCTCTTGAAATGAAAGTAGAACATACACACAAACAGCCAGATGGTTTTTAAGTGATGGCTTTGAGTGTGTGTGTTTGTTGCACATATATTTTTTATACAAACAGAGCTTTTTAGCAAGTGTAAAAAAAAAAAAAAAAACGTGATTTAACTGGTTTTATAGTTTCCTGAGAGGAGGATCTGACGTTTCGAGATTCGGATGCATCACAACATCCCTGTCTTTTGGTCACATTTCCCTACTGAGCTTGAACCAGAAGAAGATGTTCTCTGGCATCCTCTCCATCCATAATTGGAGCCGTATCTTTCCTGCCACCCCAGACAGCTTTGGAAAGCTGACGACGGGTGCGGAATAGCTCCTGCGTATTTGTGCGTACATGCGTGATGGGGATGTCTGCGGTTCCTCACTCATGATCAGCAGGCCTTTGAGCGAGCCAGGCCAGTGCAGAGCTCCCTGATCGGAGCCGTCTGAGCGAGAGGAGCAGTGAATTGCACACCTCCTGCCTCACGTGCGCATGAGTGATAATCTCGCGCCGTTTGTTTTGTGCAGCAGCGAGTTGACCTGATCGCTCTCTGTTCTTCCTCCACACACATGCATGGACTGATAAACAAAGGCTTGTGTTATCTGGAGGAGGAAATGCGAGAAATGAACTATGAACGATTAAAAAATTAAAGAAGATTGCTGCTGATTAGCACTTGTTAATTAACTCAGTCAGCCGCCTGCCTGCTCCCTAGCCAGCCCATCAACAGTGTATGGCCTGACTGCGTGATTAACTCCACTTTGTGTGTGTGTGTGTGTGGAGGAAATTCGTGCCATTGTTAGTGTACCAAAGCACAAAGACATTTTTCTTCCCTTGTAGTTTTATAATGAAAAACAGATGAACCTTGAACTCCAATCTGCATGTGCGGCACTCACTTTCTGTGTTGGTGTGTAGGTGTGTGCGCATGTGTGAAAAATCTTTTTTATGCACATTTCCATTGATATGCATGATGGGAAGCGTCTGGCTGGCCTTCACAACATACGTGATTAGTGGCACGGGACTGCAGCAACGCCACACAACAGCACGCTGCCAAGTGAAACTAGATGGCAATGAATGATTGATAAAAGAAGATTGAAAAAAGAAAACGTAAAGAGAGATGAGAGAAAGACGAGGAGGAGGAAAAAAAGAGTTTTCAAAGGTGAAGCATGAGGAAAAAGGTTGAATGAAGGTTGCGTAAGTGGCAGGTGGGCAGTGCAGGAGTTTGGAAGAAACACGCAACAAAGGCAAAGCAAAAAAAAAAAAACCCCAAAAAACAAATCAATACTTCACAGAGAAGACTCGACAAAAACAAGGACATGTTCTTTAAGCGAAAAAGAGATGAAAGAAAGTTGGGGGCTCAAAAACAGAAAGAACAAAGGGTGGGAAGCAGGAGCTGGGAGGGATGGAGCGATTTCATGAGAAGATAAGATATGGAAGGCGAGATTCAGAAGAGCCCCAATTTCACAGTGGTGTGAGTGCCGCAGGTTTGTGCTGTTACGGCATCACAAGGAGCGCTCCACTTGATTGCGCATTAGTCCCATTGTGGAGGGAGCCCTGCGCATGTTTTATTTAGCAGGCTTGCTCCGGCTCGCAGAGCGCCTCGGCTGCAGCAGGACGGACGCTTGTTTGTTCTCCGGGCTGCTTTGCGCTGGGGGTCGCGGATGCAGAGCCACGTCTCTTAACTGCTAATGGACAGAGCCGCATTACTCAAGTGTGTCAGCCGCTGCCCTGCTTTCCCCAACAACTGGCCGCTGTTATCGCCGTCAAGGTTTCCACTTTGGAACGGATGTTTAAGGTTTTTCTTGATTTCACAGAAGGGTTACATCACAACTCGTTTCCAGTGCAGGTTTTCTCCCTATTCCTGCCTTTCCTCTGTGTTTGAGCATGACTAGAGTAATGTCATGTGTAATATGTCTAAGGTCAAACAGGTTTAGGCTGCCTCCTCTCCTGTCTCTCATACCCCTCCAGCTGGTGTTTGTCTCGGCTCGTCCATGTTTCACCCTTTGCCATCACGCTTCTGTGGTGACTCTTTCTTTTAACCTTTTGACCTGCTGGCTGTAGGCAGTTTCCAGCAGCCTGCCCTCAACACCCCAGGCCAGAGAAAGGAGGACGACTCTGCCTCTGACAGCAGCTTGTTCCGTAAGCTGCGATCTGCTGTCCATCTGCTCCGTGGTTCAGAATTAAAAAAAAAAAAAAAAGAAACTTTCATCTGCAAGTGAAAACAACAGAAATTTGAAGGATGAATGGAAACTTCTGAAATCCTAATTAATCCGGCACAAATAAAGGTGCCATACCGGCCTAATTAGTTGAAACAGATTGGATGTTGAGCACCGCCTGTAACAGTAAAGATGTACTGCTAAACAAACCCCTTGGTTTAAACTTGATAAGGTCATTCGACACCAGTGTTGACTCGGCATTAGATGACCCTCTTTCGTTGCTTTTCTGTTTCTTTAAACATGTTTCACTCTAGCTGCCTCCTCTGTTAGTTGTGTGGTCTGAGGGGAATCCAGTCTGAGTGCACACTTACACTCTTTTCTATGTATGCCAGTCATCTTGGTGCTGCTCTCTCAGCTCTGTGCTGTCTGAGGCAAAGCCCAGAAAAACATAAGGATGAAGGTCTTAAAAAGGGTGGGATGATTTGACACTGGACTTCAGTGATGACCTGAATGAATTGGGGTATTGTCACTTGCTAAAGTTTCTTTGATGCCAAATAAAATTCAGGCAAATGTTTAATTATGAAACAATGAGCGCATATTATTGTTCATTTAAAACGTATTGGGACTTCACAGGTTGTTATTAAGAATGCAATATATGCCTTAATTTTTCCAATAATCAGGTGTTTGTATGAGATGATGATTTGTTTCATAAAGAACAAAGCTTAACCCGGTTTGATTTTATGTGGACCGACTGAACTGACATTTGTCATTATTAGACATTCTGGCAAATCTACATCAGCAACCTATGCCAACAGCACTAAATTCAACTTGCATTACATTAGTAATAAGCAATAAGACAATGGGATTAGCATAATATGATACGGCGCCACTACTATCTTTAGTGTACACAACTTCAATAGTCTAGTCGGTAAAACTGGAGGATTTCACTGGATAAATTCCAAAACTACACAAGGTTGTTCACTCGTCCTGATTGTGGTGTTGCTACAGTCTCATTCGTGGACTATTATGTTCCACTTGGGAGAGGTTCTGGTAAAATTTGGTATTTACAGTCCCAACCCTAGAACAGAGCAGAGTTTTTACAGCAGTTCACAGCTGGTCATGCTGCCCATAGCTAACACCTACCATAGTTCTGTCTCAATCAGGTCCTTTGGTGTTAGTTAGCTCTAGTCAAAAAAGAACACATTTTTGACTAGAGCGGAGCTATTTATTGTGGCTTCTCCTGTTGTTAATGTTTGACATGCACTGTGCAGAATGATGTTTGACACCTGAAGGATCTTTCACATTCATCCGTAAGAGGAGGGAAGTTTCTTCATCTTCACCTTAAATCTCAATCTAACGTGTGTGCATATCAGAACTAGTGTGAAAGCAAACTGTGGCCCAATATGCACCTTATTCTAAACCAGTGTGATGTGGAAAGTCAAACACAAGAATGCATCTTTCACTGAGGCCGGAGACATTTTGTGTCCAGCAGGTGAACTTTGGAAATGACCATTATTTGCATATTCATGCTTTCCAAAAAAAAAAAAAAAAAGATAATCAAATAAAATGAAGACACAAATTGTTTTTTATAGTTAGAGTATTTTCATATGCCTCTAAACATCTCTAGATGGAAAGTTTTCTCATGGCGCTTTGCTTTGCTCTGTTTGAAAAAGGTGAGGATGACATCTGTCCCAGGCCAGATGTGACCCTCATAGTGTATGTTACATATGTTGTACTGAACCACACACCACTGAATATTTTCATTGCATGGTGATGGTCTCTGTTCATAGCAAGTAGCCTCACTTGGAATGGGAATGCATTATTCAAAATAGCAAAAGAGTCATGTTTGTTTGCTAAGTATCTATCAAGATGGTCTAAGGATCATCTGTTATTGATCAAACATCTGCGCTCTCAGTCCTCACTGGATCTCATCAACTGGCTGCTTGTTCCAATTAAACGTGGAGCAGCTTTGTATCTGAAAGCAGTTTGACCAAGTGGATTTCTAAATGTGTTTGGAGCTGTGGCCAAAACTAAAGCGCTCCTGCACAGATCTCCTGGATGTAACAATGTGAACCTTTAGATCAGTTTCAGGGGAATTCCTCCCAGTTTGGAGATGCAGTCACTTGCATGTGTTTGTCCGTCTCTCAGTGGACCTTCCCACTAAACTGGCTCATTATCTCTGACACTGTGATCATCCGAGAGGCGTCCCTGGAGATGCACACACTCAGGTGTACACCCAGGGGACCATGCACCCCTCTGGGAGTGGGACATACAGACGCTAACAGTGGCCATGATGATAGGATGTGATGGTCTTTGTGAAGCTATTTCAATCACACAGTCTCAGCATATTGCTCATATGTAGCTCAACAGTTCTGATGTTTTCCACATGCCACACACACGTAGACGCACACACACAGAAAGACAGCTGCAAGGGAGTTTTGCTCAGTTAGTTTTGTTATTACAGACCAGCTGTCTGCCCAATTTCCTAGAGTCAGGAACATCTGTGTGTGCCCTCTTCTCTCTCTCTCTTCTCTCTCTCTTTCTCTCTCTCTCTCTGTCATTGGCCCACACATCCCTTGTATGTGTCATTATTAAGAACGTATCAATGTGAAAATCCAACTTCAGGGGGAAAAAAACCCTCAAAGCTGAGGCAAATTGATACCGAAGAGCAACCATCAGCAAACCTGTGTGTGTGTGTGTGTGTGTGCGTGTGTGTGTGTGTGTGTGTGTGTGTGTGTGTGTGTGTGTGTGTGTGTGTGTGTCAGTGTGTGTGAGTGTGACAGTGTGTGTCTCTCCTTGGATTCCTCTCTCACTGTGGAAGTACGTTTTTTGGCATTTTTTATAGTATGTATACATTTTCATTCTGTGTTTGTGTCTGTCTGTGTGTGTGTGTGTGTGACAGTGTGTGTGAGCGTGTGCGTGTACGTGTACAGTAGTTTTCTAGGCTATTAGGCTGCTGACTGAGGTATACAGTACAGTGCTGTTGGTGGGCCAAAGATAAGCTTGGGGATTGTTGTGCTGCTGGGCACTTTGCAGGAACCATGATAATGCATTTCTGTCAGCTTGTGTGTGTGTGTGTGTGTGTGTGTGTCTGTGTCTGTGTGTCTGTGTGTGTGTGTACAACCATCTTTATGAGTGTGTGGGCTGGTTTGTGTGTGTGTACCTTTCCTGCTGTGCCGGTAATTGTAGGTAGTAGCGTGACAAAACTTCGACGTTTCGCTTTGCGGTGTGTATCTCTGTATGTGTACTCTGTATAGGCGACATGTCTTTCTGTGATCTGTGTTTTTGTTCTACTGAGGTGTCTAAATTAATACTGAAACAATCCATGAGCTGATCACTCATTTTTGAAAAAAGCCCAGCAATGTAGGTAATTGCTTGAATAAAAATTTCCAATTTGCAGCTCTGAACACCTGGATTTTGCAAAATGAATTTAAAACCAGATTGTACCGTATTGTTTACTGATTAAGGAGGTTCTAACTGTGGTTCCCGTTTTCTATTCAGTCCCCTGCTCTGAATAAGTCACTATCATTATTACTACATAATAATATACAGTTGCACACGTTAATTTGATTGTCGTACTATTTTAACATATGGCTATATCGAGTGCGTGGCTGCAGTTGTTCAGATTGGGATGGGTACATCTTGTTCTTATTCTCTCACCTTCCATCGCTGCTGATATTTTCTTTCTTTGTGCAACATGTTGTTATTGCTCTGTTTGGTTTTCACACGTGTTCGCTGTAAAAGAAAAAGAAAGAACGGCGTGAGAGGGAGATGAAAACAGTCTAACCGCCCTCTCTGTAAAAATTGTCAAACGGGAAAAGTTTCCGGATTGAGTTGCTTGATTCAAAAGCATGTCAGTGGCAGCTTTTGTAAGGACGGATTGAATTTTCTAAATCTAAAGAAAATGCGCTTCATGCCTCCTCTCCTATTTGCGTGTGCATAGGCCCTTCATGAAAGGCCTCCAAATTGTGTCATTGCGTCATTCTTTCAAAGTACAAACATAAAAGAGAATAGAGTTGCAAACATTGTCTGTTACGAATGGACAAATTGACAAAAAGTCTATTTGTGTGACGATGCGCATGTACAGTGCATGCTTGTGTGTGTGTGTGTGTGTGTGTGTGTGTGTGTGTGTGTGTGTGTGTGTCCACTGCTCTGAATGCTCTTATTTTTATACCCATACCCTGCTGGTGATTCTCAGCAGCTTTTTTTTTCCCGCGGGTCCTTTCTATTTGGAAGTACAATGAGCCGGCCTCCTTCATCAATACCGGCCTCACTCTGTCTAGACATTCAGACACCTGCTGGGGGTTCACTCTTTTTTCTTAATCACAGTCCAGCCATATATTTTCTAAGATTCCTCCCTGAAGAGCCATCGATACAAGTTTGTTTGAGCTCAGAGCAGCCCTTGGACATGCTTTATTTCGACATCTCTGTACTTTATTTTCCCTCCCCCCCCTCTTTGTCTCCCCTCCTCCTCCTCCTCGCCTCAGCGTGTTTGTCTAGGTGTTAGCCGTGTGCAGTGGCAGCGAAATAACAGTGTTAATTTGCTTTTGCTGAGGTGAAAAATCCGTCTCCCAGCCACCCCTCAGCGAGAAGACACAGAGCTCCGACTTCTGCTAAGTTCTGCTGTTCTCCGCCGAGGGAACCCGATTAGTTGATGTTTATGGGCTCTGAAGCGGCGCTTTAGGCTCCGCTGTGATGACTTCAGCTGGTTAGTGAGTGACAGGAGTGCAAAGAAACAATAAGGTCTGTCTAAGGAGAAAGTAAAACAGACGATGGTGGTTTGACAGAACAGTAAGAAGGTTTCTCAGAAGGAGAAAGGTGTTTTTTTTTTACAGTATTTTATAATTTACACATGAGAAAGTGTGCGTTCGTGTATTGGAGCCTTTGTGTGCTCATGTGTGTCTTTCTCTGGGTGTGAGTTAGTGAGTTAGTATGCCCGCCCTTCATGATTCCATGTTTCTTTTCTTTGTTGTTTTAGTAACATTCATGACTCATATCTACCTCAGTGTTCCATTAATTAAATAAAATGAGCTGGTAATGTGCATATTATATAGATCTGCTGCTCCGTGTGCGTTCTTCCCTCGCTGCTAAAACAAAATCATCAAACACCCGCAGGTGTCACAACTCGCTACAGAAGACGACACAATGCGCATAATTGTCAGAAACCCACGGTGTATAATTGCTTGTGAGTTTTTTCTGTGTGTGTGTGTGTTTTTGACAGATCACGGCGTCTGCATATTTGTGTAAACACTCTCTCTCTCTCTCTTTTCTGCAGCCCTGTCAGTGTTGCGGTCGAGTGAGGACCAGGCCCCCGTCCCGCAGAATAAGTTCATGGGTGACATCGAGGAGCTGGCCGCCAGCTACGAGCGCAAACTCATAGAGGTGGGTGTCTTCTTTTCATTCCTCATTCTGGATTAGTTGAGATTGTTACCTAGTGCCACTACAGAGGTTCTGCTCTCATGCCTTAGCTTAGCATAAAGACTGGTAAACAAGGCACCCTCACAGTAACGACATATGAAGCTCATGGTGGCACCTTCATATAATTCATCTTTATTAATTAACCAGGGTTATTTGCAGTCTCTTTATCATGCCAGCATTATTTCAAAATTCCTAAATCTTAAATCCCATTACTTCTTCTTCCAAAGAGGAATTTGATTCTTCAGTCTGAAGAGGACAAACATCCTCGTTACACTCTTAGTATCATCTGCCACCAGAGCCTCCATCCTTATTTGTTCTGTTCGCTGTAGATAAATTGTGTAATTCACTACACCTCTGTCCAAGTCTCAGCTGCTGCCTCACAACGCAAAAGGTAGGGTAGGGGACAATAATCTTGTTTGTCGACAGTAATTTCATTTACATGTGGTAACGATTTATTGATGTTCCAGAGCCACTTTGCATTTAGAAACACCTGAATTGGTACATTAGCAAGCCGAGTTGCAGAAAAGGATGATAAAACATGTTTTGAAGTTTTTCGGCCTTGTGAGAGCTGTGAGGGGGGGGATGGAAAATTCCGAATGAGCTACTTTATCTAAATAAAGTAGAGAATTGTACTTTCTCCAGCTGCATTGATTCAGTGCTTCACAGCACCAAGAGCTATTCCCCGAGCAGAATCTTCCCAAAAATCGATTGCATTGCATGGTGAAAATCACTGATATCTGGACAGCAGGCGTAATGTTAGCAACTGTGTGATGGATGATAGGAGTTGTGTTAAGTTTACCGTTGGATTGACCAATGAGGAAACATATCCGGTAAGAGTGACATCGGTTGAGGAAAATAAAGGCCCTCGTCTGTTTATTCTAATGGTTGGTGAGGTGTTCACTGGTGCCCACATGAATAATGAATCCACAGTTTTATTTTTCTTTAATAAGAAATAATTCTGCCTGTATTTGGCAAGCTTATGTTTTCACTTATTTATGCACATGTATGTGTGGTGCATTTTTAATGGTGTTTACTTATTTATTTGTCCATTTGCTCAGTTGTCAGTCTCAATCAGACTTGCACAGCGAGCCTGCGGGGCCCGTGAGGGGCCAACCAGGCTTTGGTGGCTTTGTAGAAATAAGCCAGTCATGCACAATGCAAGAGTTTTCCTTATCTCTGATATATAACAAGTTGTCCAGCAGAAATATAGCAAAATCTGAGGGTGGCTGTAGCTCTTTGGATAATGATATCAGCAAGTGTCTTAACCACAAGAGGAGATGTGCAGCAAACCGGTGATACAGTTATTGTTTACCACCACTTCAACAATCTGGTTTAATAGGAGTTGCCTTAGTATTCAGAGGGACAGCGGCACTGGAGTTGTATTTGTATAACAGAGGAATATGAAAATGTGTGTTAGCGGCTGTGTACGTGTCCGCCGTTCAGAGTCACACTACCGGATGTGAGGATTCATAAATTGAGCGATTTACATGAGTAGCTGTCAGCGCTCCTGATGCAGCTGTCTCACTGCAGCGACTGAGGCAAAATCCGACCCACCGAGTTATTGATTTTTGAAAATGTCACATCGAGCCTCGTTGGATACATACAGGCCTGTCAGACACAAATAAATATTGGACAGGGCTCAGCCTTCATTAACCTGGGAAACACGCCCGTGTTTGTGACCTAGTTCAGTTTTAATTTAATGATGCTAATGCATTGTATTGACTTTGGCTTTGTTTATATTTGAGCCGAATCTCAAGGCGCTCTCTGCTCTTTTCCGCCTCGTCCTCCTCTGTTCATGTGTCTGGCTGGGCTGTGCACAAGGCAATAAAAGGTCTCAAGATTAATGATCTGAATGAAAATAATTTAAAAGTGGGCATTAAGGCAAAATTTGCCTTCCACCTCTTCAACTGCCAATGGCCAGTCACTTTGGGTTGGGGGTAAGGCCGTTTTCAACACATGTGCTCAGCCACAGCGCTGCCACTGAGTTGTCTTAGGCTATGTGGGACACTGGTCAGTCACAGGCTATGCCCTATATTGCCAGTTCCATTGAAACTACTGATTGCAACACTCAAGCAATCAAATGTGACAGTTTGGATGCTGATGAGGCATAAATATAAACATCTTTTGGCCTGGCAGTAGATGTTGCCTGTTATCCGTCATCCAGTCTTTTTTACACTGCTCTTATCTTCAAAGTTGCAGTAGATGGTTTTCACATTTTAGCAGAGGAACAAGCAGAAAATACAACCCAACATATAATCACTTCAGCCTCCGTCCAGCTGAGGAATGCACGTCCAATATTTACTCGCCTTTTAGCTCTACTTGTTAAAAGACGTTGGCAGCTAGTAGGTGCAGGTAATAATTGCGAACCTTGTCTCTGCTGTTCTTAAAGGTGGACGGGCAGTGTACAGTTGGTTTGTTAAAACATTTTTTTGCTCATAAGAAGCTGCCAGTTGTTGTTGAAACAAGGTTCATGAGAGTTTGCAGGTTCAAAATAGACACATTACATGTAGTCATGTGATTGAATGTTAACATAAAAGTATTTATTGGTGCTGCTTTAATGGCAGTGTTCCTATTTGCAAATTAAAAGATAACTGATATTTTTAAATTTGGTCCCTATTTTTTTTACATATTTTGGGTTCAAAATGACTGTTATGTACGAAAAGTTTTGTAATTGATCCACTAGATGGCCTCAGTGGGCAGCAAACAGGCTGCGAATGACCTACAATGGCTGGAAGCACGTCCACTAAACACTGCCGTGTTCTGCAAAGTAGAATGACTGTTTTTGTCAGTGGAGTCTGGTGGTTTTGAGCCAAGCCATATAACGGCTGTTTAATGGTTAAAGAAAAAGCATCTTGCAGGTTAAATCTCTGTCAGGATCCTTTCTGTAATGCTGTCAGACACTTTGAATAACAAACTGAGCCACTTTGTCTGGCGAGGTTTGCCCGTTGGAGCCTGTTCTCAGCTGCTGGTTATGGTGATCTCCTGGATCTCCTGGACCAGTTACAAAACCTTTAGTACCTACCACTCATTTTGAACATAAAGTATGCAAAAAACAAGGCCAAGCTATAAAAAATAGTTGTCTTTTAATACAGAACACAATTAGTGGTACAGTATGCATCCTTTCTAATTTACTAAACATATTTGAACCTAACAGCTGCTTTGACAGCTGTTCAGTGATACATTTCTGAATTGTTGGAGGCTAACTGCCCGCTCACAGTTAGAAACTTTGCTAACTATGCCAGATGTACAAATCAGTAGTTACCGAAAGCAAGAAGGTCAGCGGTTTTACCAGCAGTTATTTACAGGGTTAATTCATATAATTCCTATCTTATTACTCATGTATTTTTTAATTGTCTGCTTGAACCCATAATTCATCCAAACCCAGAAGAAGCGTAGCCTGATACACAGCAGTGGCTCGATGAGGAAGTATTTATTTTTACCGTCTGACAAGTCCAGGACCTTCTCTGCTCCCGCCGCCTTCTCGCTCACTCCTTTATGCTTCGTACTCCTTCACTTCTCAGCTGCGACAGTGAGAAAGTGATATGAGGTGTGTTCATGTATGCGTGCATGCATTCACCAGATGTGCAAATTCTTGTTCTCGGATAAGTGGGATTTCTCACATGAATCTCGGTGGATGTCTGATCTAAGTGGGTTTAAAAATCTATGAAAGTAGGAGGGCACTTTAGCATATCCCGATGGACCGGTGCCTGGAATAAAAGGAAAGGAATAAAATGATGAATAAAAAGAAAATGAGTAAAAGACAGGCAGATGCAGGGAGAGATGAAGACATAGAGGGAAGAAAGTGAAACTACAGCAACTCGAGGGGATAGAGGCGTAGGCATTTTAATTTTCATTTTTATTGCGTGATGCTTTTCATTGTCTATGAGTAATAAAAACAAATCACATAATGCGGCTAAATTGTCCACTGAGGTCTCTGAGAAACAGCAAAATTGCCATGATGTTGATCTGTGAGGCCCAAGCGATAAGCTAAAGGTGGGCAGGTGGTGATGTAACACGTCCTCTTATCAGTGCACACAAGCTGTTGGCGTCAGGCTGAAGGTGAAGCGGACAGCAGCCACCTCTCCGGACTTCTGGGCCTGAAAATCATCCACACTCACCAGCATTTGGCTCTATTTTAATGACCTTTTTAATAACTTGTCAAACTGAAATGACAACAGCATGTTTCTGCCATTTTGTTATTGTACGTTATTATTCCCTTTTTTGTTTTGAGAGTGATCTTAGGGGCGTCAGTTACTGTTATTGTTAGTGTCTTTCAGTTGTCATAGACCTAGAATACATTTCCAAAATGATTAAAGCAGCTGCACATGAACAGGCTGAAAACTGATGGACGGAGTCCTAGAGAAGGACAGTTTCTCATTTGAAACAGAGATGAAGGTACAGACTACCTCTCCTCAGGCACTTCAGATATTCAAACTCACCTGGCCGTTTCGAAGGAGACGTTCAAGGACTCGTCTGGAGTGAAGTCAGAAAACCAAATTTAAATCTTTTCAAGAGCTTATTAATGCTACCCACTGACGGGCTGAATGCTAATTTACAAACCAAAATAAAGGAAAATGTGGCAACAAAGGACTTGTGTTTGTCTGCCTTACTGACAGCTATGAAGATATGACAACACATAGACTGAGAGATGTGATTGAAAGCTTAAGTGGAGCCTCAGTTAAAGATTTTTTTGTCAAACTACTGCTCCCAAAGTCAAGAATGAACTTTCACGCTCAATTAACTAAGACACTTTTGATAGAGAGAAACTCTTTAGGGTTATAGAAAAATGTTTAGTGTGTCATCCTCTCATAACCCCTCCTCCTTTGGACCGAGATACTGGCCCTGAACACATTTAAGTACCCTTAACCTCCTGTGGGTTACACTTGTATTTGGGGGTCCTGCTTTTTTATTCTTTCACACTGTGCCTACTGCTCTTTTCGTCCTTTTTTTAATACCTCTGTTTTAGCTCCAGTCTGCTGTGATTGGTCAGGTCCTGAGCAGACACTGCCCACCAACTCCCAAATCAGCTCCGCCGTCTCTGAAGGGGAAACACAGTAGCCGAGCAGCATGCTAACGCCAAGTCCAACTTGACTAACCCGCCAGATAAACAGCAAAACAACATAAAACTCAGTTAAACTTCCAGCTTCTAAGTCTGAGGTTGGGTCACGGAGTCAGTATCGATCCATCCGTGAACTAGAAACATGAAAAGCCCTCGTTAGGAGATCAATCCTGAGTAAAATGTGTTTTGCAGTCGCTTTGAAGACACAAGTTCATCCAAAATAAAACAGATCCTCTGGGTCTTCACTGCCTCAGATGGTGGGAGGACATGAGGACTGTTCTGACTGGAACAGCACAATTTGCTTGCCTTCCAGAGCCAGCATTAGAGAGCTAAGAGTGGGCGGGACCATCAGCCTGCCGAGGAGCTGTCACATGTGTGATGTCACAAGCAGGACAAAATCTAAACGGAGCGTTTTCATACACATTTAGTGAAGGTGGAGCAGGAGAGAAAGAGAGAGGTCTGTCTCTTTGTCTTACTTTGAGGATCTCTAGACACACCGGGGAGACATATTCATGTTGGAAAGACATTAACAAGTGCATTTTGGATAATATGTTGCCTTTAAACTTAATGTAGCCAACTGGAAGTGCAGGTACTGCAATATAAGTAAAACTACTAATACTTGCATTATATGGAGAGTGCATTATAGCATTTTCTTTTACTGTGTAAAGGAAATACATTTTTATCCTTATAGGCCTAAACTTCTACTTCTTTCTATGAGTTACGCAGTCCTCTGAACACACAACAGAGGTTAAGGGTGCACTTCTCACCAGTTCATTTAGTGGAAACTTGAATCAAAAGCAAAAGCAAAAAAAAAAAAAAAAACCCCAAAAAGCAAATTAATGTGTGTTTTCATCAGCTGTTATGTGAATGTTAGCAAGGCATTGGCTGTAAAAACATAAACATTTGATGCAAGCTTTAATTTCCCCAGGACATTTAAAGGGATAGTTTGTTAGTTGGATTATTTGAAGTGGGGTTGCATGATGAACTCATACATAGTTGGTGTGTTGCAGCGGTGTACTTCTGTGGATGGGGTCAGCAAAAAAAAAACTATTTTAGGCTCCCCCAAAAAAAAGGCCAACCTTAAAAAATCATCTATATTGAAAATCTTTTCTTGGCTTCACATTTCCATTAGATAGCCCTTCTGACGGGGGAACTGAAGCTGTTCTCCCTTTGTCTTTGTTCGCTTCAAAGCCATCAAACTTCATTGACATAAACAGTAATTTTACATCAGAGAAAATGGGACTTGCTAGTTTACCGCTGCCTTTGAAGCGAGTAAAGAGAAAGAGAGAACGGCTTCGGTTCTCCGTTGAGAAGGGCTATCTAATGGAAATGTGAAGCCGAGAAAAGATTTTCAATATAGATGATTTTTTTTAGGTTGGCCTTTTTTGGGGGGGGAGCCTAAAATAGGTTTTTCTGCTGACCCCATCAACAGAAGTACACTGCTGCAACACACCAACTACACTTACATTTGTGTTGATTTTTTTTTTTTTTAGGTGGCTAAAAAATGTTTTGTGCTGCGTCCATCCACAGCAGTACATTTCATAAATTTGTGCCAGGACTCCAAACTGGGGGGCATGCTGACCGCCATGTAGCGTAGGTAATACACTGACTGATAGGTACTCGTACAACCCCACTTCAAATAATCCGAACTATCCCTCTAAACCACATGTTTCATTACTACTTGCTAAGTCTGCTTCCATCTATTTTTACTGCTTTTTGCTTTTATTGATGCACCAACGTCTTCATCTTCGCCAATCTTAGCTTTTTTTGTTTTATTTCTGTTTTTTCCTCTGTTTTTTTTTTTTACTCAAAATCGGCATAAAAGCAGGTGGATTGAAACATTTATTGTGTTTAAGTAGGAGAGGCTCAGCTGGAAAAGGTAATGTCATGTACTTTGGTGCACAAATCAGCATTTACCAACATTCGAGTCATGACATTTGGTGGGATGTTTGATCACTGTCCGTCACATCTGATCAAAGCACACCCACGCAGTCCTGAGGAGGCAGATTAACTGAGTTTTTGAGTGTTAAACTCTTAATAATACCTAAAGATGTCTTCTTCAGCTTTGATTTAGCTTATTTGAGCATTGGCACAGATTTCCAGGGGCTTTAAAGAGGCATGAAGTAGTTTGTATGACTTTTATCAATCTCAGTTGAATGGATCAGTCAGCTAATTAGTGCAGAGATCTAACAGAATTGCCTGAGGAGATTAATATCAAAGTGCAAACTAATACTATTTTGTAATTTGTCCATTTGTGTCTTCCAAATGTGTTGCAATTTTTTTTGAATGTGTTAATCATAATACGGGCTGGAAGATGAGTTTCTAAAAGGCAGAAATCTCAGCAGCTGTTGTTAAATAACCTCATCAAACCTGTGCAGATGCAGTGCGTCGTGGTCATGAATTGCAATGAAACAATGCACTCTTACTCAAGAAACCTGCAGATGTGAATCATTACAAAGTGCCTCGAACATGTACGTAATTCAAATTTGGAAGGCAGGTCCTTTCGCCTCAAATTGAGGCCTCATTACATCATGCGTATAAACTAACTCCTCTGTAGCTCAAAGGCTGGATCATCCTAACCCAAATCGTTCAGCAGACGTCTGCCTCACAACCAGTAAACAAACAGACTCTAACTACATTAGGAGTCTTGTGACTGTGCAGTTACAGTTACAGCAGATCTTTTTTTTTTTTTTTTTTTCGCTGTTGTCGTTTGTTTTCCCATGGTGTATTTTTATATCTGCTGCGTTGTATTGATAAGTGGAAGGAGAGCGCTTTTTGGAGGATGGAGAAGAGATATGGGTCGAAACTTCCAGTGGGATCAGGGATTCTCGCTTTGATCCGCGAGCTCATTAATTAACCATAAACAACATCAAGAACAAGAACAACAATTACAAGCCACCGACTGAGAATCTCCTCTGCTCAGAGAGAGAGAGGAGACGCAGTAATAACAGGGAGAATATGAGCTGATATGCCTGTACGGTGCTTGTTGTCTTTGCTGTGTAATGCAAGAGAATGTGACTCTTGAAAAGCCAAAATACTGCATAATGCATGCCATTCTTCTCAGAATAATGCAGGTGAATCTGCTTTGAAGTGTTCACGCATGCTCTGGGCACAAAAGCCTCCCTAGATCTTGTTAAACTTGCTTTTGCTCAGATTATTTGTTACGTTGCGCGACTCCATGTAAGGATATCTATGCCCAAATTTGAAAAGAAGCAGATTTTTGGACTTTGGAAGCAAAAGCACAATACTATAATAATTTCAGTCTTTTAGTTACAATATGTTGTTGTTCATATTTGGATGGATAATTAAAGACCTGCAGCACGAGGTGCTGCTTTTTGCATTTAGCACAGAGGGGAAATGACTGCTGGAGTCACGCATGTTTCCACTGAGCCTCACAGCTTTTAGTTAGTGTCGCTGCACTTGTCGAAACTTCGTTGCACAGCATGCATACACTTTGCAATAAAAACAGTGGCGAATTTACCGCTCGAAATTAGCAGTAATTTGGCTCATTCATTTCAGACGTGCAGGCGTCTCATTTCTACCCTGCTGCCGATGATTTTGTTGCCTGAAATGACATTTCTAGCTAGCTAGCAAATTTGGCTAACATTAGCGGAATGACTTAGTTGAGAACGTCGCCTCCTGGCTGACCTTTTAATGTTTCCAGGTGATTTGTTTATGCTTATATATGTATTTGAGGGCTACATACATGATAACACTCTAAGGCTAAAGCTGTAGACGTGTACTGCTACATAAAGAACATCCAATGGTGTTCCTTTACTACTGTAGGTACAGTAATAAGCTGGTTATCCTGACGAGCTAACGACTGCAGCTTACATTAGAGCAGATAGACACACTGTTTAATCCATCCCCCACACTTTTTTCCCCCAAACTGTTTTAATCCTGAGTATTGCTGTCACTACAGCTCCATGCACACTACTCGCAACGTGCAGAGAAATCCAAATCTTGACGGACCGGCCATGCCTAGTTACGGTTGCTAAGCTAGAATCAGACAATCACTGTTCAACGATCACGCTGTAGATCTTTTAGCACTGTGGAAGCAAAGACTGGTGCAGAAACGAGTGAAAACACACTTTGCCACGTGCTGCAAGTATCCACATCATGCCAGCTGACTGTCATTTAATCCGCTATCTTCATAACGGCAAAGTCTTGTCAGAGTGTATTAGAATTTGGGCTGGTGATGCTGAAAGTGATTAGTTTTTGAATGTAAACCTAATCTGTCCAAATACTTCAGGCGCTGTTATGCGACTTGGAGAACATGCACTAAGAGAGGGCTTTAGTTCTCCCAGTGTTCATCCGGTTGTGATGAAAACACTCCCGAATTAAGGCTGACAGACTCTACTTTAACATTGTCATCACTGCAGTGTTTCAAAGTACTAATACTACACAACCAAAAGAATGTGTGATGCGAGTGCACTTGGAGCTCGCCGTGTGCGTGTGATGCGGCAGTGACAAAGAGCTGCGTCTGTACCACGGGCCAGATTTAGCCTTTTTCTATAAACTCCCATTTCTGTCTTTTCTATTGGTCCATCTGCCGCTCTCATGCGCTCACACTTCTTCGCTCATCTCTCTCTCTTTGTATCTTTTTTTTTTTTTCCACCTCAGCTCAGAGTGGACAGCACAGCTTGTGATGTCTATATCGGTCCTTTCTCACCCTCTTTTTCTTTGCCCCCCCCCCTCTCCATCTCTCAGCCACGTCTCTTCCTGTTTAGGAGCAGCTGTGCCGAAGTGAGTCAGAAACACAGATAGAGACACAGGATTCATTTACATTTACAAAGTAACCCGGTATTGGCCAAATTCCCTTTGAGCTCTCACCCAGTTTAAGATGTTTAAACGAACCTTTGATACTCTGAGACTGGGTCTCCCCTCTGTCATGAATAAAAAAAAGATGAAAGAATTTTCCTTTCATGTCATGGTGTCCTACCCACTACGAAATGATCCCAGTTGTAATATGAACACTAAGAGCCACCTGCCATTCGGTTTAATGTAACATCACAGTACATGATAAGATGAGGATATGAGCGTGTAATCTTTTAAGATAACTTTTGAATTAACGTTTGAATTGGAAAGGAGACAAGTATGGAATCAGATTTGTTTCAAAAGTTTCAAGCAAAACTTATTAAAAGTCAATCAAAATAAATGGATTTGAGAAAGAAAAAAATGAACTCAAGCAAAAAAATTATAACCTTCAAAATAAAAAATGTCTCTTGAAAACAAATAACTTTCTTTTATTTTGTTCAAGGATGTAGTTTTGCTCTCACTCTCTCTCTTTTGGTTACGCTTCTGGCTTTTTCGTTTGCGCTGCCAGATTCTTTGTTTGAGTTTTGACACAAACCTATCGAGTGGGCGGGCTCTTTCAAGGGCGCGTTCCTATTGGCTGTTGAGTTTTTGAGCGACACGGCTGTGACCCGGAGGTTGTTCCCCTGTTTGCTTGAATTGACTCCTGGGGATCTATAAAGTTTTTTTGAAAAAACTACATACAGTGATTAGTGCTTACTTTAATCTTGAAGCAGTTGCTTGTATGCCCCCCTATGCTTCCTCTTCATGCATGCCTTGCATGGCGAATGAAAGATTCTTTCTCCCGCTTGGTGATTAGAAAAAGTTTAAAAAACTTTATAGATCCCCAGGAGTCAATTCAAGCAAACAGGGGAACAACCTCCGGGTCACAGCCGTGTCGCTCAAAAACTCAACAGCCAATAGGAACGCACCCTTGAAAGAGCCCGCCCATGTGATAGGTTTGTGTCAAAACTCAAACAAAGAATCTGGCAGCACAAACAAAAAGCCAGAAGCGTAACCAAAAGAGAGAGAGGGCGAAAGCAAAACTACATCCTTGAACAAAATAAAAGACAGAGTTATTTGTTTTCAAGAGACATTTTTTATTTTGAAGGTTATAATTTTTTGCTTGAGTTCATTTTTTTCTCTCTCAAATCCATTTATTTTGATAGACTTTTAATAAGTTTTGCTTGAAACTTTTGAAACAAATCTGATTCCATAGACAAGCCCCCAGTATTTGACTTGAGAAGGAGTATTTACGTCAGAAAGACGTGTTACTGTCAGAAATTGTGGATTTTTGTGGCCCTGCATGTATCTGGAGGTCTAGATATCTAAAACTCACAGCATATAACAGTAAAAGTAAGATTGGTACCAAGTGATCTTTGTCATCCTCCCTCTTTTTCAACATTTCCACTTGCTCTCTGCCCTCAGCTTTCAGATAACAGCAGAAATATCCGCAAAAATGATTGTTTGTCATGTTTTAATGTTGCCACAAGGGCAGCAAACAGATTTGACTTTGAGCTTTGTTAGTGAGGTGTACTGATGTGCAGATTGTAAACACTGAAGCAGTGAAATGAATATAAAGTGCGCAAAACACAAAATGCATGCAGAATGTACAATGAAAGGACGTTGTGTTCTTCAGACCGCAGGTTTAGCCGTACCTGCCTCTGAATCTCCTTCAATAAAACAACAACCCATAACTTGTGGAATATGTTAAAGGAACTATACAACTAATATGAGCATACTGGGCTGTTCTGAGCTGCTTTACTGACTTGACTTTACTGAGCAGGTAAGCACCACCACTGTACTGTGTGTGTGACCCCCGGCTCTCCCCTGTCCTCTCTTCTTGCCTCTTGTCTGAACATTGATGTGTTTACATATTCTCTCCCTCCTCTTGACCTCTTTTTGCTCCACCCCGCTCATCATACGTGTCCCGTTTAATTAGGGTTATTAGGTTTCAGGTCAGCCGTAGCGCTGCTGCTGCTCTCGCTCTCCTTTTCTCCCTCTGTCTCTTTTTTTGGGGGATCCCACTCAGCCAGGGCTTTCTTAGCCTTTTTATCCAGGCCAGCTCAGCTCGGCACAGCTCACATCAGATCATGCACCGGGGGAGAGGAGAAGAAGAGGCACAAAGAGATTGGGTAAAGATTAGAGAGGAGGAGGATAAGGCGTTGTGTGAAGGAGGAGATTGTGTGTGTCTGCATGTGTGCTCTTCAACGGGGTGATGCAGAGTGTTTATGTGACGGAGCGTGCGGTCAGCATCACTTGGGTGGCAGTTAGCTGTGATGACTCCAGCAGAGCCCACAGTTGCATCACACTAAACCAACCCTGCAGGCCAGACAAAAGCGTCTGATGGCAAACAACGATTTTCATCACTGCCGCGCTTCGGCCACATTTTCAGTCCTATCGGGTAAAGAAAACCCACCTTATATTAGATACGTACACTCTAAATGTGTGACAGATTACATGATAATAATAACTATTTTCAAGTTTTTGTCACTGAAGAGGAGCCTTTTTCTTACATCCTGGGTTTGTTCATGTTTTGTTTCTGAGACCATATATAAAACATGAATGGCTCCTTTTAAAAGAAGGGAATGAAGCTGCTGTGAAATTGTATTTATAAATGCAATGTGTGTTTCGTTCTGTTGGTCCTGAGAGACTCTTTAGTGTTTTTATCATAACAAAAGTAAACTTTGCTTTGGATTTACTTTTAAAGCACTACAGTTCCACTTTGCAGTGTTGCATGAAATAAATGATGCCAATTTGTCTGTGTTACCCAGAAAATAACCAACATGGACAGTAATATTCACTGCAGAGCCTACAATATGTAGTGCATTTGTCATTATTAATCACATCGGGGTCAGGTCACAGTATAATTTTGTCCTTTTACATTTAGTTTGCAGCTCTCTGGCTCTCACTGAAAAGACGGCGCGTACCATGAACAGTCTGAGTTCAATAGTAACATGACTTCCATAGAAAGTTGAATTAAAGAACAGAAATGACCTAAGCCATGAAAAAGACATGGACAGAGTTACTGTGCAGTCTCAACTTATTCAGGCATATAAATAGTTGTGATTTGATTGGTCTGAGTGAAAGTCTAGCCCATGATGGCCACTCACAGGCACTCTCACAGAGAAGAGCATTGGCTGCAGTGGTTTGTAATATTGTGCCTGTAGATTTACCATGAAAGCTGGCGAAGCTGGAGTGGCTATGTTGAATGTTGCTAATTCTACTAACTGTAGCCAAAGGCTGCAGCTTAAATCCGGTTCATGTTTATATAGCTAGTTCACGTCAGAGCTTGGAATCCCAGTAAATTATCTCAAAGGGCTTTACAGGTCCACATGTTTTAAGAAAACAGGACGGTAAGTGCGTGCATGAAGAGCGTGCACATGCCTGTGCTCATTCTTAAACGAACAGGCTACAGTTCTATGCTTTAACTTGAGAAGTTTCCATGCTAAAGTCATGACAACTGTCGAGCTGTCGAGATACTTGCTGCATAAGCTACTTAAACTGTTCCTACTGTTTCCACATACTAAGCAGGAAAATAAACTTGACTTCTCCTCTCGGGACTGCAAAAGGAACAGCCACAGCGATGTGTAAACAAGCGGCTGATTCTGCTTGTCCCAGCTCCCGAGGCAGACCGTTTCAACACACTCTGGTCACTTTCGGTACTGATCTTTGATGGTAGGATGGCTTTGGGAGCTCCCTGGCTGAGCCACCGCAAGCCTTCAGGTAGCCCGTAGCCCAAAGCAGACAACAACAGCCTGTCAGGCTTCCACTGCACTTTGCCGACTTGTTGAGCTGTCAGGTTTATTGTGATGTTTTTATGGTTTCATACTGAAAGCTTTTCAACTTGAAACTGCACTGGCTGGAAGGAAATTGGAAAGCCAGTCCATCACCTTCAAGACTAACAAGTCCCTGTTCAGGTAGTGAGTGTCAGGCTTTGTGAAAGTAAACACACATGCTGTACTCTCATGCATGCACACACACACACACACAAGCACACACCACAGTGCACCACTTTCTATTCCTGTTAGAGTATCATCCCCCTCGCTCATTAATTTTTGTTTGTATGTCATGTTCTCTGGATCCAATTTATGTCATCGTTTGTCATGTTATCTTTTTGTTTTTCTTGTCTTTGCTGTTGGAGTCATTAAACTAAACTCTGAACCTAACTCGTTCAGACGGTGCCCTTTAGCTATTGAAGTCTCCGTAACTACCTTGTGTTGTACTGATCCCTTTTTTTTGCTCATATATTTTGTCATGTGAATAAGATTTCTGCGGCCACTAATTAGCCCCTGTCCTGCAGATATTTATTAGCCGATGCAAGCCTGAAGCGTGCCTTTCGATGGCCTCGACTAGAGAAAGGCCAGCCAGAGAGTGGGATAATGCAGCTGACTAGTAATGCCCATTGCATGTGAGGTCCGGCCATGAGTGAATGAACACTGAAACCTTGTTGTGTGGCCTCATGACCCTGAGTCAGTAACAGTAGACAAGATGAACCTGCCTGTTTAAACAAATTGGCAACACTAGCACGTAGCCACACAGCCAGTGCATTACATAGACCACTGTTTTTTTTTTTTTTTTGTTAGCACACACGCTCTCAAAATACACACTCACACCAGGCAACACACATGTGCATGCACATACACAAGCTTTACTGTACATGCAGACACACACACACACGCACACACATGCACGGCCAGAGAATGACGAATTGATTAGCTCCCTCTCACTGAGAATTAATTGGGTTTCTTCACGCTTAGAATTAATTCCCTCTTTTATAATGTCCTATTTAAGAGTCGTTGCGGCTAAATAAATGGAGGTGATGAATGGCTGGTGTGTTGAAGACAGTTGAAGTGCATCCATGGGTGTGCGCTTACTGTTCTCTGACTTGAAAACGGCCGTAGGCGACATGTGCCTGCTGGACGTGTGGATAAAGTCGACTTAAAATTGTGCGTCTGGGCATCTTTTTCAGTTTCCTTAGGAAACATCAGGCTTCCTCCAGGATACAAACAGAAACATTAAGGTGTTTAAGGATTTGCTTTTGTGCTCCTGTTTTATATTCTAAGATTACCATCATCTGTGCTTTATTGCTTTGCAGCTATCTTATCCAGAGATTTCTGAAGTCTCGCTTGTTCTGAGACGTGGAGTTATTGACTGAGCACATTGATATATGTGTGTTATTCAGTTTAAATAAAATGCGTCAAGGCAGGGGATCAGCAGAGCCCACATGGTTTGATGCAATTTGATTCCCATGGTCTCCGTTTAACAGTACCCAGATTTTTGATGTGTGGTCCTCGAAGAGAAATACTTTATTTTACAGTATTTCTCCCACTTAATGAAAAAAAAAAAAAAAGATACTTACAGTCTTTTTCTTTTGTCAAAAAGAAAAATATTACTGCTGAAATCAGCTGCGAGGGACTGAAAGCCCTCCAAAACACTCAGACTTGTTTGAACTTACTTCATACTTAGGATGGATTACTGCTGATGGAGCTCAGGTTGAATGTGACAGTGGAGAGATTTAACAGCCCGCCGGAGGACACACACATTGTTATTCACTTCATAATGTCTGAGCTGCAGTTAACCAGTAATATTGAGACACGAAGACAGACCGACAAACAAATCAAAGCTGGGTCTCATTGGGTTTATTTCATTTTAGCAGCTGTGGAAGTGATTAATTACAGTCGGCTCCATTTACTGACATTATTATATGGTATTATATGGACAGTGGTGGTTGTTATCATTGTTTGTGGTATGATAAGTTATATATAGTGAGACCATTATTGTACTACATTTGTTTGTTTGGTTGTTTGTGTCACATTAGATGTATGGTAATGTGTTTTGTCCAGTGTATTCAACGTTCTCAGCCTTGATGTGTGGTGATGAATGCTGCTCTTAAAAATGAAGACCTCATTACACACAGTAAAGTTGATTTAATATAATCTTTCAGTGCACTCGTGCATGGACTAATATTTTTGCAGCAAATTTGATTCCGTCCACACTTAGACTTGTATTTCTTGCCAGTTTTTACTTGTTTATCAGTGTAATGGTTCCATGTTTCTATATCTGTCAAGGGGGGCATTCAAATTGGTGGCTGCATGAGGAGACATATTTGTAACTGTTTGGCCCAGAAACAGTCTGCTTCAGAGGTGGGGACAGCACATGTACTGTAGCTTGGCTTTCTTTATTTTAGAAATAGGGTTGTCATGGCAACTGAAGGCTTGAAACCACTTCAGCGCCACAAACATTCCTTAAATGTGTTTTCCTTAAATTCCACAGGAGCGTCACCTCTTGGGAGCGGGGGGGGGGGGATGGCAGGGCACTGTTTGGCCAGGCCATCCTGTAGACTGGAATAGCTGAGGGAAGGAGGCTCAATGTACGGAGCTGGCAGGGCCTTGAATCCACCTTAAATGATCGAAAGGATCAAAAGGATACAATCCTAATGTGGTCTCAGTGTAAAAAAGGGGGGGGGGGGCAAAATCCACAGAGCCTGTGCTGTGCAAAATAGGATATCCTTCAAAGTTCTAATATTTTTGCTGCAAAAACTATGTCACCGGGGCATCTCTTAAATTCAGATTGGATTAGGAATGAAAACTATGTCAGCCTGCTAATTAAAAGGCTACAGCCATTAGTCAATTAGCTTAGCTTAGCACAAAGACTAGAAACAGGTGTAAACTGCTAGCCTTGGTCTGTCCAAAAATGGTAAAATCCATCTCCTAACACCTCTGAAGCTCACTGATTAACACGTTCTTTCACTTGTTTAAATCATAGAAAACAAAATGTAAATGTTTATAGTTTTATGTGTGGAATTCTTCTGAGGTCTTATCTTCACTATGAGGAAGTTTACTTCTCCAGCATAGTGCCAGGTCTCTCATAAAAAGAGGTTTCTTGCCTCAGTGGAACTCCCCTGGTTAAGTAAAGGTTAAATAGGAAAAAATATAGAAGTATTGTCCTCACAGAGCCACTAAATATAAATGCCCGACCATCGAAAGTGCTACACTAGTTCCAGTGTTTTCCAGGTTTTCAATGCAGCCTTTGGTTGAAAATAAACTTCGCAGCTTATTCTATTCTGGTGATTGACATTTTTTCAATAGGGCATTGTCATAATATGAATATCTGGATATAAACTGGTATCAAAACAGAAACCTATGCGCATTTTGCGGTTTATTGTGATCATCATCACTTTTGTTGTTATTACATAAGGAGCCCCTCCTCCCCCTTTATGGCAGTGTATGGGCTCCTAAATGGGATGTGAATAAGTTAATGTCTGAAGGTCGGTGTTGGAGCAACAGTGGCGCTGCCGCTCGGCTCACCTGTCAGCCGGCGACGGTGCTCTGCCGAAGCGGCTGTGACAGCAGGTGTCCTCCATACAGCACAGTGTGTGTCACAGCTGTCAGTCTCCTGACAGAGACCTGTCCACACTGTCCGGCCTGGTTAGGCAGACAGGCCGGGAAACACACACACACACACACACACACACACACACACACACACATACATACATACATACACAGAATAGCCTGCCCATATTTGCATGAGCACACACACAGATGTGAATAGCACCACGTCAAGGTTAGTTAGAGCTGATGACAATTGATTAGCAAGCTGGCAGGAGTCTGACTGTTTAGGATATGAACTGGTTTCACCCCCTCACTCTCTCTCTCCCTCCCCTTCTGTCTGTTTCTCTCTAAGTCTCTCACCCCTCTCTCCCTCCCATCTCTGTCAGGGGTTTGACTGTTTCCCAGAATCTGTCTTGCTGTCAGAATTCATTACGTCTCACCTGGAGTGCTTCGGCCTTTTGTGTGTTAAACGGAAACTGAGAATTGAGAATATTTTTTGAATGTTCTCCGCTGTTCATACCACATTTTCACGACTGTCTATGGTCCATTTTTTAAAAGAATAATTGTGTGCATTGCGATCTACAGCACAATTAATTCACTTTTTTTTGTGTGTGTTATGTTTCTGTTCTTCCGTGTGTGTGTGTTTGTGCTGCAGGTGGCTGAGATGCACGGTGAGTTGATAGAGTTTAATGAGCGGCTGTACCGTTCCCTCATGGCCAAAGACCACCTCATTGTCCAGATGAGACAGGAACTCATTGACCTGAGAGGACCAGTAAGTGACCGGACACACACACACACACACACACACACACACACGCAGATGTCCCCTCTCATCTGATTTCTTTGCAGGTTTTCTCTTCTCCCCTCCTGCCTCCCCTCTCTGTCACCCTGCCATTCCTTCAAACTCTCCTCCCAGTGACTTTGTTTGATTTTCGTCTCCACTTCCACCTGTTTGTTTTTGCAGTGGTGCTCTGCTCACTTTTCTCTCCGGTCAATGCCTGCCAGTAACAGTTAACTGCACTTTCCTTGAAGCTGTCATCTGTGAGATTCCTCTATTTTTGTTTTTCTTTGGCACTTCTGCACCGCAGTTCCCAGAGACAGTCTGTCAGTCAAGCAGTATGTGCTTACATCTCTCTACTTTTCTGTTGATGAGGTTTGATTTTCTGTAGGTGGTGCTTTTATTATCAACCAAACGCCGCTAATACTAACCATCCATCTCTGCTGATAAAGGATACTTCAAACAAACAAGCTTTTCTCAGCACTTTTAAAGTTGTTCGCAACAATAACAACAAACACACACATAATGCCAACATCTGGTCATGCTCAGGAGAGCTCGAAGCGGTTTGGACACACAAACAAACACACTGTCCACAGTGTGAGTGGATACAGCAGCTGTGATGAGAGCCCCAGGCTCAAGATAGGACCTCTTATCCCCCAGCTTCAGCCCTGCTCTGCTGGACCACTCACTCTGTGTGTGTGTGTGTGTGTGTGTGTGTGTGTCCATCTATCCTGATTACTGCATGCTTCCGGCTCCCAAGAGCTACAGATGAACAAGCCTGGTTCACTTTCTCCCCACCTCCACTGTTTCTCTCTCTTCCTCTCACTCCTGTATTATTTTCTTGGTGTGTGTGTGTGTGTGAGAGACTTGGAGGGTTTGATCAAAGCTTGGAGGCTGGACACCACACTGAAGGGGCCTGTGTGGTGACATAGCTCAGGTTTAGATGGTCTCTGTGGGAGAGCTGAGAAGCTGACGGGCCACCTCTGTACGAGAGAGATGGTGGGAAGACGGACACACACGCTGTCTCATCCAGAGGGCCAACATCTGGGCCTGGTCATGTGGTTCCTCGAGGGACCTGGAAGCATGCTTAGAGTGAAACAAATCGCAAGCCTGACGAACTTGCACACACACACACACACAATTGGATAAAGGGTGTCAGATCAGGATAACCACTCATCAACAACAACAGCATCGCACACACAACATATGTGAATGAAGACGCAGAGGGCGCAATACAGTGTATTGTATTTTGTGTGCATTTACCTACTCTTTATGAATTACATATAAATTAGCATTTCATATCATAGTTTTTAGCCATGTGTTTCAACTGGGTGTACTGCTATAGTCTCAGGGAGCTGTGCACTGTGCAGTCGGCCTGCTGTTGCTTCTTGATTGATTATTGTGACGATAAATGACTAAAGTTTAGCATCACGCCAATTTGTAAACCCATTTTTGCTGTTTATTTTCCTCCTCAGCACAAATATTTAGGTATATAATTTTCTTTCTAATTACTGGAGCTTCACAATCTTTCCACGTACCACCTGCAAACTGGAGAAGTACCCCCTGGTGTACGCGTACCCCTGGTGGGGAACTACTTGCATATTGGACGTCACAAGTCTGTGTGTTTGTGTGTGTGTAAATTTGGGTATGGCTTTGGTCTGTATGTGATGAATGTCGTCCAGTTGTTTCTCTCATAATCATTAGCATTTTTTCCAGGTTCCAGGTGATTTAAGCCAGACATCAGATGACCCCAGCCTGTCAGACTTTGAGACGTAAGAATATTTCTCCTTTATTCTTCCTCTTTTATTCCCTCCCGCGTCATTCTGCCTCTCTCTCTTTCTCCTTCTCCAATCTTCCTTCTTTTTATATTGATTGACTGCAACATCCGGAGTGTCTCTTGTTTTGTAAAGCTGCTTCCCATCCATGTAAAATATGTGTTGCCCCGGAATAATTGTATCCCAGTCATTTTTTCTCAAGTCTACCTGTGAGCAAAGCTCAAGCACTGTTTGATTTCATACATTCATTCATTCGTTCCACTCTCAGATCATGACTAAATTAGATTTCGAGATGTTTTACCAGAGTGAGCTGTAATTTGCTGTAGCTGTCCAAGCGTAGTGCTGACACACTGTTGCTGCTGCCAGCGATAATGATGATGATGATGGTAATGACGATGGCAGTGAGGATGGTTTGTTGTTTGTGTCACTCAGGGCTCATCGCGCTCTCATCAACGTGTGGATCCCCTCTGTGTTCCTGCAGGGCAGAGCTGCCAACGCCTACCACGTCTATCAGGTACAGTCAGTCACGTTAATATCTGTCTGTCTGAGCAGTGCCCTCTGTTTAACAAGTAGAGGTCGACCTGTAGTGGAATTGAGGGTATAGTACCTTAATGACATATTATCATGCTTGCTGTGGGAAACCCTACCCAGAGGACAAAATAGCTGATGAAATCAAATACAGTCAAGAGATTTTTTTGCAATCGAGTTATTTGAGTGAAACATTCATCAGACATTCCTGGTCCCCCTGACTCCTCCTCCGCCACCATTAGTTTGGTTATAAATTGTCTTGAAAACCAATTAAATGAAATTTGCTGCAAACATTCACGTACCCCTCGGTGTGGATTCTAATAACTTTGGTGATCCTCTGACCTGTAGTCATGTAGTACCATCATCGGGTCAAGATTTGAATTTGTCCAAAACTTTGGTTTATGCCCACATACCTGCAAAACTAATGGCACTCCCATCAGCCTCAGCTGTACTCTAAGTTTTGCGCTAATCAGCAAATGTAAGCACGCTAACATGCTAAACTAAGACGATGAACATGGTGAACATTAAATCTGCGAAACACCAGCATGCTAGCATTTTTATTGTGAGCATGCATTTAGCTCAGAGCACCAGAGTGCCTAAATACAGCCTCACTGCACTACAGCTGCTAGCGTGGCTGGAGAGTCAAATATACGGCCATCATGTAAATAAAGTGATCAGAAGAATGTTAGACTTAGAAATGTGTTGCCTAGAACATTATGCCATTTCCAAATGCCAAAAGAAAAAAAGTACTATGTTTTAGCCGCTTTTTTTTTTTTTTTACTGATCTTTCACATCACAGAAGAATGTTAAAGTGACAACCCCTTTTTCCTGTTGATTGGTACTAGGTCAAACAGCGCTTCCCGCTGCAGTCTGTGCAACTTTGTAATCAAGTCTAATCAGAACGTATTGTATCTAAGCCACTGATGGCCGCACAACTCCACTTAACTAAAACAGTGCTTCCTGAGCTCTGTGCCAGGCACTTAGCTAAGTTAAGTGTGTTGGGAGCTGAACTCTAGAGCAGCTTAACAAACTGAACTGCTGCTTCTTATTGTATCTGTCAAGTTATCGAGCAGAGCAGACAACGGCGGCTCAGTCCCTCGGTGACTGTTTTACTGTGTCTGTCACATTAACAAGGTTTTACACCTCAGCTCTCTCACCACAGCCGTCCACCGGTTCGCTCCTGTGAGACAGAAAGGCACGCATGCACACACACACACGCACACACACACACACGCACACACACACACACACACACACGCTCAAACACTAAGAGATTCAGTCCCCTGGTTCGGCTTTGTGAGACAGACACACACACACCCACAGACTATTGCACTGACACATGAATAAAAACACATCTATACACATGTCTCGACACAAATATAAAGTTTATTGGGTGTAATACACTCAATACACACAAGAAAACACACTTACACTGATACACAAACACACAAATACATCTAGAAACACATGAAAGCGCAGGTACAGTAGACACACCTCTTCACACTGTACAGAACCACTTGTTAGACAGAATAACACGCACATACACACACTGTGTTGTTATCTGCTCTGCAGCCAGGAGGTACAGCTGTACTGTTAGTCAGGGGAAACCATATGGGACGGGAAGAGACAGGTGACACATCCTCAGCTCTAACTGATAGTCAGGACTGGCTGGCTCCTGAGCTCAGCCGGCTCACTCTTATACATAATAGATGTAAATTCACAGCTCGAGGCTCAAGCTGAGAGCTATCTGACACCTTTCTGTGTGAAATTATTCCCATCCTACCGACAGGACAGAAGAATGACAATGGCGAACGAGATGCATTGTTTTAATTCCTCTCATTCCTGTCGCTTACATCTTCAGACCCCCTTACAGGGATTTTCTGGTCAGTTTTTCTTTATTGAAAAGCAGACACTCTGATAAAATATATGTTGGGCTCCGTCAGTACATGTGGTGAAAATGTATTCATGCTGATGCGTTCTGGCATTTTGTGGTGGTAAGTTTCTCATGTGCAAAGCAGCTCACTTTTAAATTGCAGGGCAGCGTTGGGAAAGTGAGTTGTTCCCTGCAATTTGGCAGCTTATTTATGCTACAGGACTCACAGGTGGGTGCATTATAATGGTTCTGTTATAAAAGCACAGTTTTGGAGGACTCACCACAGAGTGATGTGGCACTAACGCAGCATATCACTAACAAGCCCCATTTTGAGCCCATGTATTACCAACACATTTGCATAAAAGAGCTAAGCATCCAATTTCCTTAAAAGTAAATAATACCTTGTGATCATTGGTCATTTAACAACTCTTACAGACAGCTGTTCGGGAGGTATTTCCCGAAGACTCTTCTACCCATCTGGATGTAAAAATATTCCACTCGCTGTGTGGTAAACAACATTTTTAACATGGTTCTCAAGTTGTGCCTCTTTCTCATACTGTTGGTAGCCAATAATTGCATGTCCTCTTGTTCACTCTGTACAAAGTGAACCAAAATAAAATATTGTATTATTAGATATACATGTCTATATATTGATGTTTCACTCCAGTATTTTATATTTTCCTGCAAAATAGCCTTCACATTCTGATATTTTGTCTTACACAAGGATCAGAGACAAATGTCATTTCTGGTTACCTGGATTATGAATCCATCCAGATGGTTGAAAAAAGTGAAGGTTACAAAAACAGTGGAAATACCTTCAAACCAGAGGTAAGAGTTGTCAAATGACTTCAAAGATCATCAGGTATTTATTTTTCAGAAAGTCGGACGCTTGGTTCTGGAACTCTGAGAAATGTAAAGTTCATACAAACCGAAGCAAATCTCCAACATGAAGGTACAGATTACATCAGCAAACAGTGGAAGTCGTGAGGGTTGATTAAATATGCTAATCGTTTGGTTAAAAGTATGTGAAACACAATGGAGTGTGCCCGTATCTGCCTTGCTTTGGGTGATAATCAGTGTTCTGCAGTTTCATATGCATGGACTGACTCCAGCATTGAACCTGAACGTTTTCCATGTGTCGCATTGGTTTAGCCTAATTTCTCCCTCTCAATAATGGTCTCTGTGAGACTGTTGTCCAGCCCTGGAGCTGGTAGAAAGCTCAGCCCATCTGGCGTGTTGGATACTTCCCTTTCCAGAGCTATATTCGTCTAATGGCTCCCTATGGAAACAGCTTTTGTTCTTAGACAGGCTAATGGATGGCCAAGGTTACGGGAGCCATTGTTGTTAAGGTGAGGTTGTTGTGGTGATTGAACATCAAGCCAACAGTCTTAAAGACCAGAGAGTATCATGAGAGGAGGGCAGGGGTGTGTTTAAAATACCCTCAAGTGGGTGCACAGACTTTCTCTCTCAGTATTTTTCTCATTCCTGCACTTGCACACATGCGCATATGCTTAGAAAATTGAACCAATGATGAGAGCAATGAGCCATAGCTGAAGCTAGAGAGGGTTTTGGGAGGCTTGGAGAGTGAATGGAGCTTTAGAAGTCGGGGTCTACGTTAGGTCACAGCAGCTTTGTGGTTGAAAATACACATGCTACCAGCTCTGTGCTGCTGCTAAACTCACCCAGAGAGGAGGAAAGGCTGATTTAACCACCACCTCTCACACTGTGTGTCCCCAAATGTCTGAATTTTCTTCTCTTTGCCTCCTGCGTCATCCCTCCTTCTCTCTGCCCTTCTTTTCCAGTCGCCCTTTCCGTCCCTCCGCCCTCTTCCAGATTGCATGGCATTCTGGCAGCGCTAAAACTACTTGTAGTCCATTTTCTCTTTGCATTTCGTCAGAGCCACTTTTCACTTCAAGCTTTCTGAAATGACTTCCATCTAAGACTCAGTGGATGGATGACAAGGGACAGACAGAGATGGAGAGCGAGAGACTGATGGATATGCTCCATTATCAGTGGGGTTTTGTGATTTGTGGCACGCCTTGCCTGTGGGCCTTCATCCCTCGATGTGCCTCTTTTCCCCTCTGAACTCATAATGAGAGAATTATACCGGCCGCGGCAAATCAGTGTCTCCCTCCCACACAATACCAACAATAGAGGCTATCAGGAGAGGTGAGAAGGAGGAATCGTTTCCACGCCATCAACGAACACAGTCATTTGGTGTGTGCAGGAGTGCCTGTGTTTTCATCACCTGTGTATTTTAGGGTGGCATTGCGCTGTGGAAAGAGCATCACTCAGAGCCTGATGAGGAACTATTTTTTCCCAATAAATGAGGTGGCGGGTAGTTGTATGTTATCAGGGTTTGTGGCTGTGTGGAGTTGTGTGTTCAATACAGCAGTCAGCTAAAGCTCATATGCAGGAAAAAATGACTTTGGGATATGGAGCTAAGAACTGAAGCATTTGGATTTAGGGATGACAACGTCAGTGGTTCAACTTAAATCCTGACTGAAATATTTCAGCAGCTGTTGGATTTTCCAGGAATGTGGTACAGATATTCATGGTGCCCACAGGATGAATCCTGAGTACTTTCCTGATCCCCTGAGCTTTTATCAAGAGCCACCAGCAGGTCAACATGTTCACGTAACCATTGCAATTATTCAACATTTACTTGATAAATTGGCACAAAATTTGGCGCAGACATTCACGGTTGCCATGTGATGTATTCAATGGACTTTTGTGATCCTCAGACTTTTCCTCTGGAGCCACCTTGAGGTTGGTTGGTTTTTTGTGAAACAGCTGTTGAATGAATTGCCATGAAATGGGGTCCAAATATTCATGTACTCCTCAGGATGAATTGACCTAACTTCGGACTATCCCTTAACTTTTCATCTAACGCCATGATCTGGTCACAATTTTAATTCGTCCAACACTTTCACTAAAACTAATGATATTCTCATTAGCCCCAGCTGTACTTCACTTTTAGTCAAATGCTAGCATGGTAAAGTGCTACAAGATGAACATTATACCTGCTTAGCATGCTAGGATGGTCATTTAAAAAAAATGTTAGCATGCAAAACACTCAAAACACTGCAGTGGAGTACAGCTGTATCTTCTGGATGCTGGATACCACCTATAGTTGGGTATCGACCTGTTTGAGTTAAAGAGGTATTGTCTCATTGTCTTCATCATATTTTTGAGTGTGACAATGGTGAAGCCTTCAAGTTTTAAGTTCCAGGATAGTCAGTGAAGTTCCTGTTCAAATGTAACACAGCATAAAAACCTTTAATTCTTAGTCAGGCTATTTAGCTCAGGGTATTTTATGTTTTTCCTGTCAGACACTGTGGGGCAGCCCTGCTGAGAAACCCACTGCTGTGCTGCTGTCTGATGGGAGCTTTCAGGTCGTTGATTACTAGGTGTCATACCTGTGGTGCTGCAGCAGTGGGAGGGATATACGCTTTGTACGGCAGCTGACAGCATCAAACTATGATGAAGTTTTGTCTGATAACAAAAAGGAGACAAATGTATTTGGGATTACTCGTTGGCATAGATGTATTTGGGCACTCTAAGTGGCCTTCTGAATAATTTCACAAGTCTCATGTAGCGTGAACTCCTAATAAATGCAGCTTGGGGAACCGCTAACCAAAACACACAGAGAAACATCTTCACCTTCACACCTCAGTTTACACCAGAAGAGGGAGAAGCTGGTATACAAGCAGCCTTAAAAGACCTGATTAGCAACTACTTAGCATCTCCAAACACACATACATACACACTCCTAATATGCCAGTGATGTTAGGGCAGCATGAAGTGGAAAAGTTTCACCTTCCACAACTTTTAATAACTTGTACAACACCCACACCAACATAGAATCCCAGATAAGTCACCTTCATCTTTTTCTTAATGCCTCAGCTGGCAATGGAACTAAATGTTATTTAAGAGTTTTGGCCCAACAAATTTGCAGTGTTTACTGCCCCTTTCATGGATTTAGTCCCTCATCATCATCCATCTCTCTACCTCTCTCCCCCTCCTACTTTACTCTTCTTTCCTTTATTATCTGGGTCTTTTTTATTTTGTCATCAATCAGTCTTTTCTTTCCTTTTTTGCCCCCTCCAACGTTTTTGCCTTACCTCCCACTCTTTTGTCAGTCTTCTCCCAATCATTTTCCATTGTTACACATGTTGTGAAGGTGGTGTTTCTCCTGATGATGATTTTCCAGGGCAAAAGGGGTGGGACCCTCACAGTTCCTCAGCAGTTTGACAACAGCAATGAATCACAAATTTATCTTCACACCACTTCCCCCCCGATGAGACAAAGACCAACACCTCATTGCTGTATTTACTCCACAGACGAGAAATTGAGCACAGTTCATTGCGAAAAAACCTATCAAGTCCAAATCTGCATGTACTTGAGCGTCTTTGCACGCACACACAAACACCATCTACGTACCAAGTACCAATAGAATCCAGCGTGAATGAAGATTGTGTAAATAACAGTATATACAAATAGCTGCATGCCAAAGTTGAGAACTGGCGCCTCTGATGCACAACTCACTGGCTGGTTTGCATATACATTTAATAGATATATGTGCATATATTCCAAATGAGCAATTCTCTTTGATCAGCAGAAAGCTGAGGCTATACTGTAATTTCCACACAAAGTCAGGGGCACACTGCAAACTTCTCACTGTTTTAATTATGCTAATGAGGCTGGATAATGTCTACTGTAACTTTTCTCTTCCTCATTCTTTTCCTCTCGCTGTCCTTCACACTTTTGTTCTATTTCTAAAGAACTGCGCCAGGTTGAAAAGATACTGTAGGTAGGCATATGTCCACTGCATTTTTTAAAAGTACCTTTGTATTATCTTTCTGCATATGCATGTCCTCGTGCATAGTACAGCACCTTTAACCGTAGCTGTTTGTGTACTTTAGCAGGAGAGTGATAGAGGGCCCCAATTAATAGCAGTTACATAAACCATCTTTCGCTTCCCTGTGCCTCCCAAAGCCTTTAATATGCACCATATGAAACCACATAAATCAGCCACTCAATGAATAATTGAGACGTCCTCGTTGACACTCTTTCAGATGTGTGCACCGCTGCCTGCAATGGTCTTGCCATCCTCCAGAGAAATCCAATGTGGGAAATGTGTTAGCACCTTTAATTTCTATATTTGCCATTGGGCATAGCTGGGTTAGCCTGGGAGGCTTGTGGCGGCCGAGGCGGTAAGCTTTACATTCAGACCTGCTCAGTATGAGTTGCTCTGATTAGCCAGAGGCATAGACCGCATAGTGATGGGCTACGTTAGCTATGCTGATGAGATAACGCATCCATATGCATTAATGCGAACTTGAACACGATTGTATGCGTGTAGCTGTGTGCGCGTGCCGGTGTTACATTCATAGACGGATGGATTTTCTGTTTTTTAATGTGGTTAATGCTGATGATCTTGTGTGCATTTTTTCTAAATGTGCATGTGTGTGTTGTCACGCATGCACAGTTGTGATACTGTGTGCGGGCGCGCATGTGAGTGATTATGGTTATGATAATGACTGGTTGGTGACAGAGGGAGATAACTATTATGTTGATGATGGTAATGATGAATGTTTTACAATGATGATGATGATAATTACAATCGTTGTCTTGGTCTTACTTCCATCAGTCATAGATTAAACACCCTCGGGAAGATACAGAGGCTGCTTTTACTGCTGCAGTCTGCAGCACGGGCGCCACATCAACTTCGCCATCAGCGTAATTTACATTACATTTCCATTTTAGGTACTTAAGTCAGTGCTCTTATCCAGAGCGAGCCACAATGGGGAGGCCGTGGTTTGGTATCTTGTTCAATGGCACTTAAACAAGATGCATGGCTGCTGATGGGCATGTGCTGGCAATGGCAGGGTTCAAAACTGAGACCTTTTGGCTAAAGAGGGAGGACAAACACTTTTTTAAGCCTTTTAAACATTTTTATGAATAAAACTGGATTTTTTTAAAGTTCTTTCATCAATTTTAATTAATGCACATGATAAGTTGGTGAACATAAAGCGGGGTTAGAAAAATGGTGGATGAATGGATATACGACAGTGTGTCTGTTTCTCATACCAAGCATGAAACAAAACTTAATAAACCATATATCTGTTTATTGACTGGATCTTTTTTAGATCATAGATCTGGATCTTAGACTTAACAACAATAACAATAACAAGAGAAGTTCATTTTAATGAGAAGCGTTGATTTTGTAAAACAATACACACAACATACACTGATTATCATTATAGCATGAATATATATCTTTTAATGACATGAAATATGTCTCTGTAAAATAAGAAATGCTTTTCTTTATATTGTTGTTGCTGAGAAAAGGAAATTCACCTCTCTGGCACAACAAAGTTCTAATTTAGTCTCTCAAAGGCATTACAAAACTATGTTATTGAATTCCATGACATTGTGCAGGTGTGAAATTCAGTGTGTGCACCCTCTATTTTATGGCAGATGCTATTTACAGCCAGGTTTATATTGAAAAGAATACATTTTGTGTTTAATGTACCTTGCCTTTTATATTTGTATTTGACTTATTATTTTAACCCAAACCATGATTTCTTTCCTAAACCTACCAAGTAGTTTTGGTGCCTAAACCTAACCAAAGAGCTACTGAAAACAGATAATAATAAAGAAGACTGAAATTTAAACGTTTACTACTTTGACAGCTGGTCTCATACAGGACTTTTTTTTAATTTTTTATTCTGCTGCATCACATCCCAAATCTCTATGCTGAATTTAAGCGTCAGTCTGCTGTTAAGTGCCGCAGTATGTTTGCTGCGTCTTCTTCTCCCCCGGTGACAGCGTCTTTGTCCGTACATCCTCTGGATTTGAACCCCGCGTAAAGAAAGAGTGAGACATGTGGTCTCCTGAAGGGCGCACAGCAGTCACAGCTCATGTGAAGTCCCGCCGTGTCACTTCATCAGCGAGCTGCCCTCCAATAAAAACTTCAAAGGTGTGTCGTTAGCACGTGGAAATGGAATCCGAGAGGTAGGGTGGGGAGTTGGCTCAGCGCTCTATTCCTCTGTGGGGATGGGATGGTGGCATGAGGATTTTGCTAGTGATTGAGTCGTCCCTTTGAGGGAGTCAGGAGGGAGTATGATGAGCTCTGCTTTAGCCTCAAGACATCTGATTAGATCTTGGGCTGGGACATAATTTGTCAGTCTGCCCAACCTCCTCTCCCCTCTCTGCTCTGCTCCCTCTCCCTTGTTACTCTCAATTTATATTTACCCATTTTGTTTGGATCTCTAATTGTCTGCTTCTTCCTTTCAGGCTTCATTTTCCCCATCATTCCACATTCCCCTCCCCTCCTTCTTTCAGTCTCATTCAGGTCTACTTTGCTCTACATCCTCTGCTCCCCACCCTTACCCTCAATCATTTGCTCACTGGCTTCCTTACTACGCTCAAAGCCAATTTTCAGGACTTGTCAGCGACTCATTTTTCACATGAAACAGGGGAGAGAGAAAGACTCTTCCTACTGTGGCTGAGTTTTTCGTCAAGTGTTTAAGGAGGGACACACAAAGAGGACGAGTGGGAGGGAGGGAGTTGACATGAGAAGGTAGTGGGAGATGAAGCGAACAGAATAAGGGAAGTAATTGTGATAAAAGATGGAGATAAAAGCTGCAGTTTGTCCTGTTTTCCTCCTACTGTGTAGTCAGACAGATTTTCCAAGGTTGCCTCAAACTTAGATGTTTAGTGCTTATATCTGGTTACCACCCGCCACTCTTAAAGAACTTGTGCTGAGTCCTCAAGTGATAAAAAGCTTACTGCGTTTGCTGTATTGATGGCTGCTCTTTGTGAGGAAGAGAGCCTGGAAAAAAGGAGAGCTGTTTCCTTCCAATGGGCCTTGGAGGCCTTATTTTACATCTTATTATTATCTTATTATTGGTGGGCTTGAATCTTTGTCCTGCATCTGACTTTTTTTTAGACCTTACTGTTCATATATATATATATATATCTCCTTCTCCCTCTGGCTGTGGTAACATAACATCAAGTGCCACTGTGGCTTCTCGCTGTTATTCTCCAAATTAGTAAGATAGTATCTCTGATAGTAAATCTGATTTTAACTCTGCCGTAATTCATCATCTCATGAACACTGCTCCCAACGTGGCTTATTTGACTGCGCTGTCTTTTCATATCTTTTCTAGCTTATGTGCCACAGTTGATTTGCAGTTTGGTCACAGAGATCTTTACTCGTGTTATTTTGACACAGCCGTAATCAATATTTCTAGAATGATAATGGATCACATGACTGCTTGACATCCCCACAGAGAATTATCACTCGACTCTGCGGTTTCTTCTCAGCTCTACAGAGCTTTGTAGCAACTTTTAGCTCATTGTTCTGATCTTCTGACACTCAACCTCACTGTGTGGTTCACCCCCACCGCTCTCATCCTCATCATCATTTTCTGCCACAGTGGTGTTCAGCGAAAATCTTCTAAAGATCCCCTGTACACTAAGTACCCGGCACCAAAAGGCAGACAGACAAAGCTGGCAAAAAGCTATTTCACTCAGTAGTTGGTGGAGACCAAATCAGAGCTAAAAGTAGAGATCAGGTGGCCAGAAACACAATTCCAAATGAATTCTGTTATTAAAATGTTTCACCACACCAACTTTAAAAGTAGTAGAATTATTAGTATATTATAAAGGTATTATGTTATGTAGTGTTCCCTATGATGTCCCCAAGTAGCCAGAACATAGGTTCTACGGGTTTAAATGCAGTATTGATGTGGTTGTCTTGATTTTTTTGGACGTATGATACAGATGATCTGCAGGAAGGTCACAGAGGATTTGTAGCTTAGCAGGTTAACTCATGTTGATGAAAGAAGGCACAGTTCCACATGCTAATCACTAGAGTGCTATTTGAAGAAATGCTGCAAATTATGCATTCAATCTAATACCTGTGTTTGTGGTCAGTGTTTGGGATTACATTTCCTCTGAACTGGTATCCTTTTCCTGCAGCGTAAGCATTATGTTGTCTCCTGTAGGGTTTTTAAATAGCACACACACACACACACACACACCTGTTAATGCATTCTGATTATGCTGCAGATGTACATGCAGTCTGCCACCCAGCACTATTCTTTTCAACAAAATTCAATTTCACCAACATTCTGTCTTTCTAAAGCACCAATATGCACTTAAGGATTGGTAGCAGGCGCCGTGTTATTTGCCGAGATTTGTAGAGTGATGTGACATTTTCTTCAATTCAAACAGAAAACAGAATATTTTAATAACAGGTCCTTTTCACATTTAGGTATTGTTTTTGACAGGGATGTAGGAGAAGCTTGCGTAGTCAGTAAAATGTGTGGAAAAACCTTACCTTGTCACTCTGGTTTAGTTTCAATTATTAGGTTTTAATGAGATGAATCCTCCTTGAAACTGCAGCTGCTCCTTTTTTTTCCATTATACAGACTAATGGAAGCAATACAAAAGCGATCTATTTATGAGTGCGCCACATATTCTCAATTATGGGAATATTTTGACAACATGCAGGAGATGTCTGTTTAAACAAGGTGATCATGAATTTGTTTCCTTCCATGCTTTGCTCTGTTGAAAGTATACAGGTGAGGCAGATTGCAAAGCCCTCTTTACCTTCTGTATTCAAGAGCTCACCCATACCTCATAAACCTCCAGCAACCTTCCTCGAGCAGAGACAGAGGGTGTAGGACACACTGAGGGGGAGAACACCTTTATTTTATCAGGCAAAATATATATCTGAGCCTTTATTGGTAGTTATATGTGTGTGACCTAAGTCCGAAGGGTGGGGGTGGAAAGTGGATCTTGCCTCAACCAATGGAAGTGTATGGCTCACCCTGTAAAGAATGTTAGATTCCCTGCAGCACCACTGAATCCATGAATCAAGTTCATCAAAAGGACACGCGGTAGTCTTTTGGCGTAGCAGCTTTGTAGTTTTCATTCGCCTCCTCTTTGTGACGGAACAATCAACAGTTGAATGGATGGTTCGGATTATTTTGGTTCAATTGCCACCTGTTAACTACATCAGGCTGTCACGGTAATACTAGACGTTGTTTTGCTAGTTGATTTCTTTGTGGAGTCAGTCATTCAATCAATCTTTAATTTCCCCATTTAATCATTTCTATAATTTAAAAGCAAGCCCAATTATCAAAAGAATGCTTAGTTTATTTTCCGTTCACACTTCTTCACTTTCTCCTCTTCACGCTTTCTTTTCTTGCCCTTCAACCTGTTTTTCTGGTGTTTTTTTTTTTTTACAGGTTCAACTGTACGCCCCCTGTCTTGAATGTCTTTAGTTCCTCCTCCTCCCCCTCTCTCTACTCTTCCAACAATATCCTTCTGCCTTCCCCTTCCTCCTCCTCTTCCTCCTCCTCTTCCTCTTCATTTCTTCTTCATCTGCATCCTCCACTAGCTCCTCTCCTCACATTGTCTAATTCTGTGGGATGTCAGGAGCAGCAGAGCTCTAAAAATTCCTCTTTTCCTTTCTGTTTTTTTAAAAGGAAACTTTGCTGATTTGATTGGATAGTATATGCACCATGAGCCATGTGTAGCTTTCCTCCATGTTGCCTGCACCCAGAGCTCCCTGCTTATTTGAGTCATGCTGTCATTCGGTGAACATTAGCCGGCTCAAGGGCTGGTGGTCGAACTACAGATTGTACATTTGCATTTTTTGTCTGTCCATTGTAAAGGAACAATTTTTTATCGCTAGAATCAGACATTTGGGAGGAATAACAGCGTAAGGAGGAAGAGGAAGCCGAGAGTCAAGCATCACCAGCCGATGAGGAAGCAACACAGTACATTCTGGTCATAGGTTTTCTACCTCTTGAGCAAAAGCAGCAAATGTCAATCTCATGGTGGCACCACATGAAAAGTCTAAGTAGTTGTTGAGATATTCCAGCCTGGAACAACTGACCCTAGAGCCACGCCGTTAGCATGGCTAAAAGGTATTTGCTTCCCTGGATGGGAGGTTGCAGGATGCACACACACATTCATGTCTTTACTTTCCTGTGGTCCTTTGCTAAGGTCCCCTTTCTCCAAACCCCCAAATGGGTTCTTTTTTCTGCCTAATGTTGGCAAATGTTTTGGCCCACAATGATCTGTGAAGTTGGAGGGAGGCGGCATGACGTTATCTATCGATCTATCGATCACACATTTACACACACTATTAAAGACATCCTGGTACCTCATATGTCTCTCTGGGGCTCAAAGCTCTTCTCTTTCATTTGCTTCCCTCTTTTCTAATTGTTTTTCATGGGTTCAAATCAAAGCCTTGTATCGAAAATAACCATTTTTCTTGCAATTTGTTGCTGTGGGTTTTTTTCTTGTTGTTTCTATTTTTTCTTGCTTCCCTCTGGTCTGATCAACACCTTCAACCAGCGTTAGATTTCTCTGAGATCGACTAGAGCAAGTCACGAGCAGATGGATTTTGATTAATTGTGTCTGTGACAGCACGCTAATGTAGAACACATCAGCAACCTGCAAACACCAGCACCATCAGTTTGGCGATATCATACACTGGTCAAAGACAACGGCAGCCATCTTGTGCCTGTGCCTGGCAGTTGCATAGTCTTCCTGTTAACTGTGAAGTGAGCAAGAGGGCTCTCTGTGTGGGTCTCCTGAGGTGCTGGAAATGGGTTTGCGCACAGTTTTTACCACAGTGGGAACTCCCATCTGTCAGCCTGCCTGTCAGATGGGGGAACAACAGACCAGGATGTTCTCAGACAGATACAGCAGGGAGAGACGCATCATTATCATCTGCACTTTCTGTAGTTCTCGGCTGTGGTTCACGACTACTCCTAGTTCCACCTGCTTGTTGGAATACCCTCAGGCTAAAGATCCAGTTGAGTGCCAAGCAAAGAAAAAACTGCAATTATCCACTCACAGACTTCCTGTTTCAGATCTCTATTTCTGAAGTTATTTCATGGTATGCAAGTACTCTTTTCCTCTGGAAGCTGTCCTGCCGTGTCTGTTACCCTCAGTAAAAGTCTCCTCAGCTTCATGTGGGTTTCTACCAGGTGCTGGAACCTCAATTAGGAAGTCTGAATCATGCATCATTGTGGATGTGGACCTCAGGCCAGCTTGCAGTTGCTGAGTTGTCTGCTAATATGGTTCTTAATGAATAAATTAAAGCACTTGTTAGCCTTTTTATGTCTAAGCAGGCTGGGACACAGCACAGCTTCTATTTTAGGTGTTACTACCCAGGCGTCGTTAATGTCATTTGATAACTGTCATTTGGCATCGATTGTTGAAATTAATCCACACTCATTGGAAGGACATGTCCAGAGGATGAGACATGCTGTACACACACACACACACACACACATTCTTACAACAGGGGAAATCATTTACTGCTTTTGTTAATTTGCTTTCTGTTCTGCAGTCATTTATATGTGCACACACAGTATATTGCGCCTCAGCTAATAGCGTGGGTCCCATTCTCACTCAGTGACGTTCTGTCTTAAATGTCACCACTGATCTATAGGAATTAGTCCAGTCCGTTGATGAGAGCATCTAAAAAAAGAGAGAACAGTTATTCACAGTTTCTTTGATCAAAGATTTTGTGCCATTTTAGGGGCTAGAAAATGACGTCTAATACTTCAAAAGTGTTTATTTGTTGCATTTTGTGTTGCATTGTGGGAACTGGGGTGGAAAAGTCTCATTTAAGAGCCACAAAATGTACCTCTTGTAAGAATTTTCTCGTACCTAAACTTACATCGCACGAGTCACAAAGATAATTTGACACAGGACAAAAAGCACTTGTTTGATTTAAATGACAATGCATCAAACAGGGGCCGCTGCGATAAGGCCACATACTCTACCAGGTGAGCCACCGCGTTGGCCTGGTGAAATGTGTTTAAGCATCTCACACCATGTAAAACCTTTCCTCCTTTATGTTTGTCACAGCCTGGTGCTGCTCTGTCGTTGGCAGCTGTGCTATTAATATTTTCCAATTGCAAATGCACTTCCATTTTCAAGCCTTTTACTTGCCCCATGCACACATAAGCGCGACCTAAAGCGTAATTTTATACTTCAAGTCTAGTTTCTTCTATTTTTCATGCTTTGACTGCAGTGGACTCTTAGTGCTGCCAAAACTCGGGTATCCTAAACAAAATACTGTGCTGTACCTCTGGTGCGGACATAATGTGAGTTAGAATGTGAGAATGGACATGCGATGGGTGACGACATGATGGGTCACAGTTACAGTTTACTTTTGTAATACTCTGTATTTCTGTACCCATTTTGTCTTTTTCTTGTTTAGTGTAGATAAGAAATACATTTTGATTCAGGAATGTCACTCACAATATCAACAGTGTAGACAGTTTCTCAGACTCAAGACAGACCTCTTTTTCTGCAATGATGTTATATATCATAGAATGAGAAATCCATCATGTAAAAGGCAGAGACAACTTCCTGCACCTACATTCGTCTCAGTGGACAAAAATGCAATGCATTTACTGTGTAAGACATGGATTAGTATGACTAAGGAGAAGCACATGCACATTTTCCTGACCTTTCACTCTGCTCCAGTTATGGCCTGAAGCTGAATGCACTGAGTTTGCACCTGAAGTGGGTGAATCAATTTTGTGGGAAAAGTCGGTACACCAAAGAAGTGAATCGCAGCACTTCACCACTGACAAAAAACACCTTTCTCAGCATCATAAATTGCTGATAATTCAGTAACCAAAGGTGGATTTTTCCCTCTTATGTTGAGTTATTGAGGTTATATTTTCATCAAACATATTATTATGCTTTCTCAGATATTCTCACAAGCCATTTCAATACCAACAATAGGACTGTGTCCATCACAGTCGAGCTTTCAACAGCAGCCAAAACCCATCAGCCCTCTTCCATGAGGTCCCTCTGAACCATGATTAGACGCCCCGTCCCTGTTTGAAGACAGCGTTTATTATAGATATCAAAGCGCTGGTGCTCAAATATTTAAGGATGCTGCAGTTTGGATGTCGCTAAGATTTTTGTCAGAGATAATGGCAGACTATTTGTGATTAGTCGGGAGGAGGGAGCTGCTAGCTGTGTGCAGAGGCTAATATGTTGCCATAAATAAGTATGCCAATGAGACGGTGTAAAGTGGATTAAGCTTGCTGTGCTAATACTGCCATGTGGAGCCATTTGATGTCTGAGAAACTGCAGACACTATGGGACTGATTCCATCATCGTTTCTTTCCTAATGCAGCTCTTAATGGGTATTCAGACTCAAGAGACGACGTGTGGCTATGTAACACGTAGGACACGTTACCATATGCACAGTGACTTGTATCAGATATTAGAAGTGAAACTACAATCACATACGTTCAGAGTTTGTCTGGAAAGGTACCATAGGTAGTTATTTGTCATATATGTGAGGGCTTTATGTTCAACAGGGTATGTCAGCAGATCATATGGAATATTTGACCTAGCTTTCCTCAGTTGAACTACAATGTATGGAATGCGTAATGAAATGTGTAGCCCTAGTAGTATCGGTTAGATGTGGCCTGTTTTTAGAATAATGGAGGGACTGAGGCAAGCAAGCAGACGTGGATGTGGATTTTTTTTTTTTACACTCCTACAAAATATTATGAGCGTGATTTGAAGAAGTCACTGAAGATGCTGGAAGAAGGCATAACACACACACACACACACACTTGCAAGCAGACCACACCAAGCCAGTCCTCCTCTTAACTTGCGGGACAGAAGTTGGTAAAAACTTAGATGTGCATCTGTAGGTCAGACACAAAGTGCTGAGAAGACAAGTCTCCAGTCCATTAGTGGCCTTGTCTGCTCCCATCTTGTCAACTGCTCCTGTCATTTACCAGATTCGTGTCTTTCTTTTAGTGCAGCTGCTCTTAACACAACAAGTTATAATGTATATAAGGGGTTTTCAAAGTCTGACACTGCGGATCCCCCCTCAGATAAACTCAGGACAACTGCGCACATTTTTGGCAAACTGTCACCACTAAAAGTATGCTGAATTAGCCTTTAGCAAGTGTACCCATAGTTGTACAGAGGGGTATCACTGGATTCCTTTGATAACGAAGACGCTGCAGTAGTAACTTCCCTTCATGCACCTTTACCTTTCACCTCACGCAGTATTCATAGTCATTTATTCCCGTTAGTTCCTTATTGGTTGCTCCTCCAGAGTCAAGGAGCTGATTAGATTTCTGTGGTCTTTAATTCTTTGAGTAGTTTCATTCAGCATATATGTGTTCACACTACTGTATAAGACCTTTTTCAATCTATTTAATTCAGCAGTTTATTCTACTATTCTGTGGTTATATTGTGGAGAAACGGAGTGCTAAATGATGAAGACACTGAAAAGAGCAAGCATAGCATTAGAAAGAAACATCATGGTATTCTCTCTCACCTCCCACTTAACTCAGTAGACATCCATTTAATGACGGTCCATGCTTTTAGATCATGCATTCAACTACACTGTGAAGTGTCATTTTCAGATATCTTTTTGTAACATTAACGATGTCTAGACGTGTCTGTCTGCTGAAATATTAACAAGGAGACATTTAGGACAGCTAACAAAGCTTCAGCTGTCAGTCTCCTCTTATTGGCTGTCCCAAAATGTCAAATTTTTTCCTGTTAGCCGTGTAACCTAGACTGCACAGCTGCACCCATGCTGACAAAAGATCACTGAGTAACTGATTAAAAGAACTGTCACCTCAAAACCAAAAAAAAGAAACTGTCGTTATCTCCATGCTCCCATGTCCATCAAATGTCTTTGAGTTTGATATGAACACAAATGGTAAACTGTACTGTAGCTCTGTCAGTTTGTTGCTCTGAAAAGAGCATTAAATGGCATCAAATGTCTAAAGAAGTGTAATTCAAATGAATTAAAGGGGACGTAGAGACCCTCAAACTATGAGAAAAGACCGCACTCTTTTTCTTCTGTTTTATCTTTCAGTAGAAGTGTGTGAAGTTTAGATATGGCCCCTCTTATAATGTTACATGCATGGCCTGTTTAACATTTATCTGTGATGATCCCGCCCACCGCAAGCCTGAATCCACTTCGCTGTCCACCATTGTTGTTATCTTGCCAACGCTAGCTCTGGTAAAACTAAGATGTCGTAGGCAAAGCACGCAAATAGCTGTTGGCTGCAAAAACCCACGCACAGTCATCATGTCCTCCCAAAATATAAGGAGGTGAAGACCAGAGGACTTACATAATTCTGGATGGACCTCTGATTAAAAATGTCCCCACAATGATCAAAAAACTGGAATTTCTGCGTGTGACCCGTTTTTATTGCGAAGGCTTTCTTCGAACGGGGGCCAGTAACGGTACAAGCTCAAGGACGGATTGATACCGGCTCCATGACCCTAATTAAGACTTGGAAGCTGTATGTGTTGTGATGCAATTTCTCCTTTGGAGAGCTGGTGGGTGATGGCTGCCCAAGCTTGTGGGAGCTAACCATTCAGAGCAGACTGGGCTTTTCAGAAGTCCAGTATGCGCAGTATGAGAACAATGTGTCTTGAGCATCACGGCATGTAAATAATAATGGCGTGGCTCTAGGTGTGGCATTGTTGGTGTGTTGGTCAGTCCACTACTTTTGACCACTGGAACAGATGCAGTCTCCCCGGTGTTTGACATTGGAAAAGTGAGACATGGGATTTCAGGCATTGTTTGCTTATTGACAAGTCCTTCTGTTGAAGTGCCTTAAGATTGAAAATGAAAGAAATTGAATTGAAAGGGGGATTAATAGAGTCCCGTTATGTGTAGGCGACACACTTCAGTCCATTCAATCCACTCAATCCATTCTTGTTTCTCCGCTTTATGTGTGTAACTTCTTGCTGATGATGACAGAGCAGTCATGGAAACTCTCAGGACAATGCATGTTTGGAAGTGAACATGCAGTTCAACATTATGGCACAGCTTTGGTGTTCTCGCCTTTTGTTTACTCTATATTTTGATTTGCCTGGTAGGGGGGAGCTATGCCTTGGTACTTGCAGTCGATTTTTAAATCCATTTGTGCTTTCATGTACCTGAATCAAGTCTATATTTTTTTTTTGTGGTTGGGCATTTTGAAATTGAATTCTCAAAAGCTGTTCTGCTCTCTCTTTTGTCTCTGTGTGTTCCCTGTTTTCTGAACGTTGAAAATGGAACCCATCTCTTGCTTTCTCTCTCTCTCTCTCTCTCTCTCTCTCTCTGTTAATAGGCTCATCTCTCCTCCTCTCTCTGCTCCCTCTATCTTTCGTGAGTCTGAATAAAGCAGCTAATGGTGCATGGAAATGGTGGCAGCACAGTCACGCCTATAGACAGACTCTTTCTCTGTTATGTGTTGCAGAATGTAAGTGAAAATACAGATTTACAAGGATGAGAGGAAGTCATTCTTTCACCCATCTCATTTATTTATTGTAAGGCACTGGAAGAGCTTAATGGCAAATACGTTAACTGCAAAAAAGGAAAAGAAAGAAAGAGGTTATTGCATAACTGCATGGTATAGATGCAAAGTGTTATTTTCCTGTGTTTTAAAATATTTGATACCTGAGTTTGTGGTGTAGTTGGTTTCTCAGTGGGAAAAGCCTGTTTGTTCATTTACCAGAGAATTAATGAATTGAGGAGCTCATAGATTTGATAAAATCAGGACATCCTGCTGTGATAGTGGATTGTTGTTGATGATGATGATGATGATGATGAGGTTGTGTCTTACCTGCCCACAGGTGTATATCCGCATTCTGGACAACGAGTGGAATGTGTACAGGCGTTACACTGAGTTCAGGGAGCTCCACAACCACCTGAGAACCCAGTTTCCACAGGTGGACACCTTCAACTTCCCACCCAAGAAAGCCATAGGGAACAAGGTGAGCTGAAAGTAACCGTGGCCTGTTTGTGGGACTGACTGTTGGCATTTCTCTGTCTCCCTGTCAGCCACTTATGTAGAGTAGCAGTATACACAGAATAATATTTAACTTTCTGTTGATAATTGTAGACGAAATACGCAAATAATTGATCACGATTCCAGTTGACTGATCCCCCTGCTTCCACTTTTGCCATGCCCAATAAGCTTTTTGTTCTTGCACGCCACATAATAAAGTTAACAACAATAATGGCTGCACATTTAACGCTCAAAATTCTTAATAGCAGCATAATAAAAAAAAAAAAAACACACACACTGTTTCTGGCCATTTAGCATCAACTTTGTTAGCTGAAATAACAACTTTTGCTGAAAGATTATATAAAGTGTAGTTTAGTAAACCAGGATTAGTTCCATGAGGTGGTTCGACAACTGGCTGCCTTTTTAAAGTTTGTGCATGTTTACCACATTCCTAATGAGTTTATGGCCTCAGTTGCTAGTTTCAAGTCTTCTTCAACACAGATTATGATCTTCATGAATGAATGAATGAATCAATCAATCATTATATAGGGATTATATCGGGTCTTCACAGAATGAACATCACTTCTGGTTCTGAAACCAAGATGGAGAGGGCTCAGATGCCAAACACGAGGCTTCAAAATGGCAGTCTATAAGCCAATGGGGGACATCATGATGGCAATGTCCACCTCTTTTATAAAGTCTGCTGTTAACCACCAGCGGTTCCTTGCCAGCACTTTGTCACTCCTCCTCACCGTCGCCTTCTTTTTCTATTTCGCCGACACACATGACCAACCTCATTCTTCATCTACTAGGGACAATCACTGCTCCAGGTCCCCGTGGCTCAATTTCCTCTCTAGTTACTAGAAGAACTCCCTCCTCTCTCTCTCTCTCTCTCTCTCCCTCCCTCAGCCCACTCTGCTCACCCTCCTTTTCATTCTGTTTTCCCTCCAACATTTGGGAGATAATTTGGTTCTGACCCCGATTCTCTGGCTGGTTGGATTTGATGCTGCCACAGCCGAAAGCTGTGGTCTGACTCCTCACCTTCAAAGACACTTCGCTTTCACAGATAGAAACTGGACTGAACGCTGAATTGTGTGTGCGTGCGTCTTTGTGTGGATCTGCATGCCCATGTGGGATCATGTAGAAGTGCAAGTGTCTGTCAAAGGCCTAGACAGTCGGTGTCATTGTGTCCTGGAAAGCTCTCTGAAAGCCCATTACGCTGCAAGTTTGTGTGAATTATTGGTTTTCACCATCTTCAGGAAGTCAGGCACCCACTGCAGAGAAAGCAGCCTGTCTGTGATCACATTTTAAAACAGTAAAAGCACACATTGCTGGAAGGACAAACACATAGTGGACCCTTGCCTTTCACTTCCTGTAAAGTCTAACATTAGTAACAGAGTTTGTTTTGATTGGTTGACGAATCAGAATTAGCAAGGGGAAATTAACTTGTGTTGCAAATAGCAAAATGGGTGAAACTGAGATGCAAATATTTGACCTTTAACATACGTTATCTCTATTGTTCATTCAGTGTATTTGTCTTCGTTAGTACTGTATTGTTTAATCAACTCTTGCTGTCACGTTGATGAAGTTAGTCTGTCCCTCCATGTTTAAGGATTTTGGTGCATGTTACTACGGTGCCCCTGACCAAAAATATGAGTCTTCAAAATTCTAAATACCACAAAAAGCATTTGATTCCAAATGTGATGAATCAAAAGAGAGAAGCTACAGAAAGGGCTGCTTTTTAATTAGAAATGTGATCTTAATTCCACCTGATCCAAATTTCACACGTTTTTGCACAGAGGGCTGGTCCACGCACAAACGTATTCACAAATTAGGGGAAACTTCTCCTGAAGGTCGTGCTGTAGCAACCACCCAGAGATCAATATTTTAAAAAGTAATTTAACATCAGCCATGCATGCTACAGCTTCACATCTTTCAACCAAGTATAGACTAGGCTGAGGAGAATCTTTCATACGCCACAAACTAGTGGATATTATAAAGTCCCTCAAGCTGTCAAATTAATTAAATTTAATATTTTCTTCAAATTTATAAAATGAGCTGCTCCAGCAACAGAAGTTTTAGAGAAACTTGCTTACAGAGCTCAAGGCCTTCGGGCCAGACTGAAATGAAACGAGGGAGCAGGTGGAGGGCTTTGTAGCTTAAAGATTTGATAAGCACCAGATTGGTGAAGTGTGTGTGTGTGTGTGTTTAAAGTGTGTGTGCAAAATATGAATTTCTCTATGAAAACTGAAGGTGCATAACAAAAAAGCAGTTATACTCTGTGTGTGTGTGTGTGGGTGTGGGTGTGGGTGTATTTGTGTTTGAGAGAATGTATTGGTTGTGGAGCATGCCTGTGTCTGCATGGGGGATGTGTGTTGTGTTCTGTCTGAAGAGTTGTGTGTGTGTAAAATTTTTATACCTCAGAAGTGAGTCTCTGCATGGAGTGTGCATTTTGAATATTCCTGTGTGTTTATTGTGTGTGTGTGTGTGTGTGTGTGTGAGTGTGTGTGTGTGTGTGTGTGTGTGTGTGTGTGAGTGTGTGTGTGTGTGTGTGTGTGTGTGATTTTCTAGTGATCAGCAGGCCTGCCGCTCTGTGCTTCCCTGTTATTGCAATCTAGTCAGTGTTTGTTTCTGGCTCCCTAGGAGTACGTTAGAGTGACTGCAGCAGCAGAGACCTTCTTCTTTAGGTGAAGTGGAGAGCGGTGTTGCTGTAGAAAGCAGGAGTAAGGCGGGCCGAGAAATTTTACTCAAACAGAAATGCTGACATGTTAAATAGGCTTTAATGAAGCTAATGTTACGGGTATAAAGATGAAGAAATAGAAGAAATAAACAGCTGGTTTGAATAGTATTAAATGGTACTGAGTATGATATTAGCTTAAATTGATGTTTTTCATATTCATATCAAGTTTTACATATTAAAAAAATGTCACTGTAACCTTTTAACATGCCACCCAAAAGCAAATATTTGGCACCTTCCTTGGTGATCCTCTGCCTGGCCTATACCATAGCCATCTTCACCCGCTGCTTGTTTTGCATTAGTCGGGCTTCACTAAATCAGCCTAACTGAGATCAGATGATTCACTTATAAAGTCAGGATCTGGCCACCGTTGGCCGTAAAAAAAACTCCCCAGTTTCCTTGCCTGTGTGATCAGGATCTCTGTCTCACTGCGTTGCCCTAACACTGGGGGATTATGTAGAAAATGGGCTACTATATTGGGTTTATCCAATAAACTCCCTTAAAGCTACAGTAAAGAGTGAGCACTCTAACCACAGTCACTGCTTCATTTAAAATCCCAAAAAAGCGTGAATGAAGAGAGCACAATGCCTGGATACAGGGCACGTGGCAAACACCAACTGTTGATCAGTGGAACAGCATGAAACCATCGACAGAACTGTGTGATTCCTTCTGTGTGTGTGTGTGTGTGTGTGTGACACACACTTAAAAGATACTCTATAATGTTGCTAAAAAACTAGACAAGATACCTTCAAGTTTCAAGGTTAGCATAAGTTTCGGATTCAGTGTTTATGCAAATGCCGGACAGTTTGTTCTATTTTGAGTGAATGCTGAATGGAAATTTAGCCAAGCAGACATCACAGTAATGAATCAGTGAAATGTGAACAAAAAGCACAGTTACTGTAGTGTCTTCCAAATGGTACAGATGCATAGATGATGCTCAGTATATGATGACATTTTATGATAATGAATTTATTTACTTCCACATAAGTTGACAGTTTCTCCAAACATTTAGTGAAGGACTATGACAAAACCTTTGCTGATAAAAGGTGTCGCTGTGCTTCCTCTTCTCTCGCAGTCCATCTGTTTCTGTTTTTGTCTCTCTCTGTTCGTACATATGTGTATAGTTCTCTCATCTCTGCTTTTCTTTCCTCCTCTTTCCTGCTTTCATCCATAACAAAGTGACACTTTAGCTACAGATTTTTTGCAAAGCTGACTTTGATACGCACACACACACACACACACATAGGGTCTTTATTTGTGGCTAATGATGGAGAAATGTTAATGTTAGGAATGGGTTGCTTGGTATGTTGTGAGAGGATGAGACCTTCAAAAGCCTTTTAACGGCACCGTGAATATCTGCTCTGCTAGAAAGGATGAAACACACAAACTGTCAGTGGAGATCAGGTAGCAGGAGAGACACATGCCCCTTACTAACTGTATTACATGCCAAGGACTCGCTCAGTTTTATCATCACACACACGTACCCACTTCCCAAAATGATTGACAACTCGGAGAGCAACACAGCTGTAGTTGTCAAAGAGCATCTGCTCTGCTATGGATTTAAAGCATTAGAAATCGTATGGAAAAACATCACACACATACCTATCGTATGTAGCAGCTAAACTACACACACACACACACACACACTTGTGAGATTATCTCACTTAACTGACTTCTCAGGCAGTTTGCATGCCAGTGCCCTGTGATTGGACTGTTTAGCTAATCTCCTGCCTTGGTTGGCTCATCACTAGTGCAACACAGGAACTCAGAGGGAAGGTGAATCACAGAGGTGTAAACCAAGTGTGGGCTTAACTCCAGCTCTCTCTGCATGAATCACACATTACATCTGAGAAGCCAGGAATTTGAACTAATATGAAACAGATATGTTTGCTTATCTCTGTGTTGTTGTATCACTATTTTACGCACATTCTCAATGTTGGAGTGGAGAGCCGTTTACTCTGACTTGCCCGGGCTAGAGTTTACACTGGAACATTATTTCCTGTTTGGAGTCAGCAAACAACAAGATGCCAAGGGAGGTTTTTTTATCCATAAAATTGGATCCACTTTCTATAGTCGAATCTGGGTTGCAGACAAGCTGCCATACTGCGGTGGCAACCAGCATTTAGCACTGTAATCCATGTGCAGGATTTCAGTTTCAAAGAGCTCCTGTAGAAGCAGTTATATCTTGATAATATCGCCAAATGCCATTGAAATAATGGTTATAATCTACAAACCCCCCCCTGGCTGCGGATTGGTTGATCCGATTAATTACGTGATCACTGGAGAGATTCACTGTAAGAAGATTTGGTGACTTAAATAAATGTAAATAAAAGTGTTTATTTTCTTCAAGCAAAAGCCTTTACTCATTCCAAAGTTGTCTCTTAAGTGTAAATCTCAGAACTTTCATGAAGACGGGTCCATACAGTAACCTCATTCTTCCGCTTTAATGAGGTCACAACGATAAACAACTTTCAGGACTGACGTTGCCTTGATTTCAACTTGAACAGCGAGCAGTGTGAGAAGAGACGCTTCATTATTACATATTTACTATTTGAAATTGTGCAGTTGAGTTGTGCAGGATAGATGCAGGACTAAAACATGGAGCCAAGTGGCTTATGTGTTGACATTTCATAATAAACTGGCTCATTATTTAATTTAAATGATTTAGTTAGAAACATTTTGCAAATAAAAATGTGTTACGTGAGCATTCCTTCAGATCTTGGATAGTTTGACTCACTCTCGTGCGTTAAGGTGTCACAGAGATTACAGATCATGTATGTATGTATGTAACTATGCATGTATGTATGTATGACTAACAGAAGTCTTCATTAGCATGGCTGACTGTAGTCCTTGTAAACAGGACACCTGAAGCTATCACTATCTGAGAAGCGATCGTGTAAATACTGTTGAGCAAATCATCATTTGGTTTCATTTAATTTAAATATTCATTTCAAGAAAATTGGCTCATGTCATAACAGCCAGTGGCAGAGTTGACCCCCCCGACGGTGGGAGCTGTGGCCCTTCGAGGCCTCGCAGCCATACAGACTTTGCATTTTTGACTCGTTTGTGCATCTGTGTCTCTCAGTCCCGTTAACGAGCTAATGAGATTCTCCCGCTCTGCGTCTCCGAGCGCTTTAGGCGAGACTGTCCAGCTGCGTAAGCGAACAATACAGATGATGTCACACTCACTCACACACACATTCGTATACAGTTGCGCACATGATGCCTGTGACAGCTCTTAACCAGCTGATTTGTCGGGGGCCTGGCCAGGCATACAGGCTAAATGTTCCCAAGTTGCAACTGTCAAATCCCTCCTGATGCCAACACCGCGACAGAGACGGGGCAGAATGATTACATCAAAGCCATGTTGTTGTCAGACCCCAGAGTCCAGCTGTCAGGCTTTCCCACTGGCCGCACCTCATTCGGATTTTATGGCTTATGTCCAAAGGCGTTTGCCATTCTTTTTTGTTCTCCTCCCTATATATTTCTCTCATTTGCCCAGTTATATCGCTCTTTCAAGTCACTCACCCGCCTTAGGCTTCCATGAAAATCGCTTCATTGTTTAGTGTTTTATCTGTCTCTGTTTTTCTTTTCAAGGCCGCAAATGGAGATATTGTGGTTTTCTTTTCCCAGGAGCTACAGATCCAAAAAGAGACAAAATGTGAAAGAATTCTTGCTGTTTCTTCAATTGTTGTGGCCACTCACAGTCGGCATGTCCATATCCAGCCAGCAGTCGCACAGTCGCAGACTGCGTTGAAGATATGTTTTTATTTTTTCAAGTCTTGAAGTCAACAATTGCGTAGTAAGAAGAGTTTGCAGAACAATTTTTGCATATTATCTGCCTGCCTCACAAGCTGCAAAGAGGCATCATTGTGGTCTTGGTTGGTCAGACTGACCAGAGAGACAGCTTTGTTTGTCTGTGTTCAGCTTCTAACTGCGTCTCTATAGTTCCACTCATTAGCTTCACATTAACAACATTCCACTGGCGAACCAGCAAGAGGCTTTTAAGCTGCAGCAGCTGTAGGAAATGTAATATGTTTAGCCGAGCGATGTTGGTGGTGCTATGGACATATTGGGTTCTAATTGGTGGGTGGATCAGTTGCAACTATTGCAGGTAAGCTACGCAACTAGCAGAAACGGCCAACGTGAACTGTTGGATGGGAAACTACAGATAATTTGCTGCATTTTCAGCAACTCACCAAACATGTCATTAAGGTAAACAACTTTTTTTTTTTAACCTTGCCTGGCTGTGTAGAGGAAAACACACTGTGCCAGCATGAGGTGGTCTTGGTTGCTTACAGCTCAGCTTACAAAAAGGTTATAGTAGACTAGACTGTCACTGAATATGACATACATTATCAAATACATTACCAATTCCATAAATTCATCATTGAGTTGGATCATACGCTGAGAGACCCACTTGTAGCTTGTTAGATGATGGGTATTTTTAAGTTCCAGATTTGGGCAAATGTGCTTATTTGCCTTCTGGCAGAGGGTTAGATGAGAAGATCAAAACCTCTCTCTCATATCTGTCAGTCGAAGGCCTGCAGCTAATCAGCTTAGCTTAGAAAAAAGAGCGGAGAAAAGGCGAAACAGCTAGTCTGGCTCTGCCCAGTGGTGACAAAGTGTTCCTTCCAGCACGTTTAATGCTCACCAATTACCAAGCTGTATCTCGTTTTTTGTTAATCTGCACAAAAATTTGAATACAATAACGGCAGTTCACTGTTTTACCAAATTACTTCTCGCTTTTGGGATTGTTTCTCTCCCTCACAGGCTTGAACCAGTGATCGAACCTACTAATCATACCACATTTGTAGTTAAAATGTGTGCCATAGCTGAAGAAATGTTTGGTTCCCTTTGCTCATATTATTGAAGGCGGACAGCACGCTCAATTGATCATCACTACCAGCCAATCATATGCTTAACTCATTAAGAATGATATAATTTGTATGTCTACACAAAAAAAGCTTTCTTAAACAGAGTGACGCTTGCAGAGGGGAGTAGAGACGAGTTGACATCGACGATCCAAATAATTAACTGATGCTGATCCTATATAACCAGATATTTGTTGAAATAGAATTTACAACAACAGCAATGGGATTTCATGGCTTCTGATGATGTGATTACAGTAATCTTTTATAGTGATATAGAGATATAAAAGTGTATCACAGAAAAAATTGTACACAAAAATTACACAACTACCATTTGCCCTTGGCAAGTCACCCCATCTGCACATGCAATGAGAGAGAGAGAGAGAGAGAGAGGACTGCCAAGGCTGCCCTGATTAATTAATCAGAAACTACAAAGTGAATTATTAACCAGTCTTTGTATGTTATGTTCACATATTATGCAATATACATGTTATGCGCTTTTAATTATGACAAGGAGACGTTGTGGAGATCTTGTATGAGCATTTGTGAATTGCCTGTGATGTTTTATGCATGGCCCGGACCCGCGGTTTGGTGTGTGTTTAAACGCGGCAACCAGGGAACAGCCTGTTCAGCCTCGCTGAGGTCCAGTGTGGGTTGACTTGGTGGAGAGTGTTGACCTCCTTTTGTTGCCTGTGTGCACCGATGCTGTTCACTCTCGTTTAATTCAAGTGTACTGCAGGTTCAAATCAGCACTCAGGTCGGCGTTCCGTGTTAAAAGTGGCGACTTGGGATATTCTGTTTTTTGCATTTTGATGCCAAGCAGACAGACGGGAAATGCCAACCTGAGAACAAGGGGCCAGATTTACATGCAGAGAGTCCCAAGTTTTAGCTCACAGTCTCCTCGTTATAAGTGTCCGAGCTGCCAAGACAGCAGCTTATTATGCAATCAGCGAGTTTGCCTGGGATTTCCATTACGTGGCATCCCTCCTGTCACTCTCTTTCTCTCTCTGTAAAGAAATAAACCAAAAAGCTACAAGAGGAATATACATCACTGTAAACACACAGCAGGATCGAATTCTTGCTCTCTCTCGGGAGAGAAAAAAAGTGGTTGATACTGTTAGGTGTAGTTACTTTTCACTTTTGAAACAGTTTTTTTGTTGCCAGGCAACATTTAGACCTCCAGACGTGCTGTTTTGTAGTTTTTCTCCTCCCTCAGAATTGAAAGGCGTAAAGCTAGCAGAAAATTCACTGAGCAGTTGTGGAAACCCAGACGCATATGTGACTACTTAACGCTTCTCTTCCATTGACAGCTCCCCTCTCCGGCTTATCTGTTCTCTCTGGAAAGCGACATTTAGCTTTGGTGTGTGTGTGTGTGTGTCTACTTGCGCATGTACAGCATACATACATCCAGTTCTCCTTCTCCCATCACATGACCATTTCTTGATACCATATCGAGGTACATTTCATGCACTTAACCACACGGCAAACATTTGCTACCGATAAGCATGAATATAGAAATGTTTTATCTCGCAAAGCTTTGCTCGTGTGCCGGTACGGAAAGAGGGGAGGGAGGGGAGGAGGGCAGGAAAGAGCGGGATTGATGTAGCTGGATGTAAGCAGGCAGATGCAAGACCTGCATCAGTATGCCACTGTAGTTTCTGCTCTGTCCTCTCGTTCCTCTCTGCAAACAAGAGACAGCACCTGGCCTCTTCAGCCCTCCTCTCCGTCTCCACAAGAGGATGAATCTGTCATGATGTCCATTAGCATTATTACTGCTCTGACATCCATGAAAGCAGTCAGGGTGTCCCTTATTGTGTTGACATAGCATGAAACCCTGGCTGGCATGCACAGTCTAATCTGACACATCAGATTTACCCAGTCCTACCGCGTTTATTTTACCCTGCATGCAACAGAGTTTAGGTATCCATCTGTGCTCTCTTACACTTACATAGTTATCTACTACTTGAGGCAACAGTGATCTACTCCCCCCGCTTTTTTTTTTTTTTTTAAAGTACCAACTTTTTGGCAGGTTGACAGTGGCAAAATGTGAATATACTGTACCATAAATATGCAGCCAAAGGCAGCTGATGTGCTTCTGAAATTTTATCAAAATTCTTCTCACCACATTTTCCACATTTGTTAAACACAACTTCATTTGGATGCACAGTGATTTATACACAGTTACTGACTCAGGAGACAGCACAACATCAGTAACATTTCTGATGAATAAGGTCATATGCATGTGTATTTTTCTTTCTTTAAAGTTTGTTTTTGATGCCACTTCTGCCAAAACTTTATGTGAACTGAACAGATCTTCTGTGATTCTGGGTCAAACGTGTGTGAAGCGTCCACGGTTTAGAATTTGCAGCTTATTAGCAGAAACGCAGCATAAAATTTCTCATCCATTACCTCTGTAGTTATTTCCCATTTCAAGGTCAATGAAATTCCAACATGTTTGTAACAGTACATACAAGCTTTAGTATTGTGGAAGTTACAAACAGGACAGTGGACACAATGCAGGAAGGCCGCTGGAAGTTCCATCTATGCAGTTCTTGTCATCGCTTACAGGGAAGAAAGTGAGGATCTTCCTACAGGTTATAGGTTCAAGCGTTCAGAGGCTAGATCGAACAGAATTGAAAGTATGATTTTTACCACTTTGATGAAGCATCTACTCAAGATTGATCTTGTTTCCAACAACAGATATCCAGATTTTCATAAGAAAGATGGTTTTTAATTGATGTGTATTGTGTTTGCTCCAAAAAAAAAAAATACGTGGAAAACTTAACCAAGCTGCTGCTTTCACCAGAGTATGTGCATTAACACAAAGGGACTAAACTACTAACATATTTGATTTAAATCTCTTTTCTAATACCAGATTTTTTATTAATTGTTGAAATAAATGTTTTTCTTTTTTGGTTTGTTTTTTCATTATTAAATCCAAAACTTAATGGGCAAAATGTAATTTTGCAGACAGTCTACTAGTTTTTCTATTTTTTTAATCTCTTTTATAGCCGTTATCGATTGTATTGTTCTCCTTCTTGCGAGCCAGTTCAGTCATATTTTCAGAGGCATATCTGGTAGTGGAAGTGCAAATGTCCCTGCTCCTGAGCCAGGTAGCTTGTTGAAAACAAATATAAGTCCCCACGGGCGTTAGATATTAATAATTTATTAACCAGCAGTTCTTTCAGTGCACCCGCTGATAAATGAATTTGAAACTACATCAACCCTGTGTTATCAGTGCGTTCATTATGAATTGCTTGGTGGTTACTACATGCAGAATTTTTAAAAATTGTGCTCTTTTATTTTTCCCTCGGTGTCCGATTGATGCGTTTTCTACAGCCATTCAGCCCCATTCAGAGCTCATTCTCTTTGCACAGAAGAAACATCTTAAGACGTGACAATTAAAATCACTTGGGTGTTGGGATTGCAGATCAAAAGAGGAGCAGTAGTTTCAAAAACAGGAAAATGCTGGCCTCCTACAACGGCTGTTTGTTCCAGTCCCAAGCACCAGAGAGTGAAGCGGATCATTGCCCAGGCTTTGTTCTGAGCCTTGCTGGACACTGATTAGCCATGCTAGCACTGGCCATGTGGCTCCGTGCCTCTGCCTGCAGAGTCGCTCAGTGAGGGAAGTCTGAATGCTCACATGACCGTGCCTGATTTCTATTCAACATCAGCAATCAAATGATAAAATAAACACAAATATTGTGGTGTGTTAATCCTCGAATATGCATGTTTTGTTTTTTTTTACGAAGTGTGGAGCATGGCTTGTCATGGGGGGTAACGAACTTGGAAGCCTGGTGATTGGCAGCATTACAGACTAATCAAAGTGTTGTTGGTTTTAACTGCAAACATGCAGCCCAGAGGGACAAATCACAGCAAGATTTGATCCTGGTAAAGCAACAAGACATAATGGTTCCAGAGTCACTGGTCTTGAAGTACCAATATGTAATATTTGTGAGACCTACCTTCCTCGCTCTGCGCTGGGCACTTCACACTTCGAAACATGTCAGTCATGCTTGCAAATTAATATTGTACAACTGAAAATTCTTTGGATATTGAAAGAAAACCTGATATTAGCCGTCTTACTGTTGTTGAGCATTGTGCATAGATATTATTAAAAGAACATGTTTTTAGTAAAAGTAACATTGTACTCGCAAAGTTAAATGGCTAAGATCTGGGATCAAAGTGCAGAAAAACTTAGAAGATCTGAAAGTTTTGAAAGAAACCTCCATTTTTTTTAGCCAAAGTTATTTGAAGGAGCAAAAGAAAAAACAAAAACAAAAGCAAATGACGAAATAAATTCCTAAACTGTCTGTTATTAACTTCCCTCACAGTTTATAGACCTACCGTACTTACCAAGTTCTGACTTTTTTTAAAAAAATGATCTGGCTTCACTGTTGGCAGGTTTACAACCAAACTGACAGGTCATGTTTCTTAACCTTTCACACTTTGCTGTAGCACTGTAGCCATATTCTCTGATCTCAGCAATTGGTGAGTATAATGTTAGACGAACAAACACAAACAATGGCCAAAGCTACAAAACATGAGACCGAAGTTGTAATAGTTCAGAATTGTCCTTTAAACCTGCGATAGCTGATTTTTTGGCCACTTGGTGCAGTGAAAACACACAGTTAATATGGCAAACGTTTTACAGACCGTAACACCCTGTGCAATCACTGTCCAGCCGATACAAAGCCACATTAGCATCTGTTCACAAAATTCACTCACTTTTAGGTCCGTTTTGGTCTCCACCAACTCTTGAGGGACAATATCTTTAGCTCTTTAGTTGCTAAATCCTCCACTATGTTCACCAGCGAGTCGCCCACTGTATCTGTCTGCCATTTAGTGCACGGCAAGTGATGTATTATACATTTTTAGAGTTTTTTTGTTTCCCGCTTGTCACATCTGAAGCGCCACTGATGGGAGCGGTGACAGTGAACCATATTAGTGAACTTGTGGCTCCATAGAGCTGACAATGACTGCAGAATTGGGTGTTAATTCTTTGTGGGTTGCAGCTTTAACCTCAGCTTTTCTAAGCATAGTTTTATCCATAACTAACTCATTCTTCCCTCGATGCTTCCCCTCTCTGTTTGTGCTTCTCTCTCTCTCTCTCTCTCTCTCTGTCTGCAGGATGCCAAGTTTGTTGAGGAGAGGAGGAAGCAGCTGCAGGGCTACCTTCGCATGGTGATGAACAAACTGATCCAGACACTGCCGGAGTTCACAGCCAGCCCCACCAAAGAGACCCTGCTGTCTCTGCTGCCTTTCTGTCTGTAAGTGGACACATACAGGCGTGTTCAATACAGCATCTAAGCTTTTATGTGTGCATGTGTAGTTGTGTGCGTGGGTGAGAGAGATTCAGGACGCCAACACGTGCGTGCAGATGCAGGGCTCCTGTCTGTGAGAGACTGCTGCAATGTTAAAGGAGGAAAAACACTTTTGTCAGAAGCAAAGTCAGATATGGTGAAATTAACATGATTTGTCTATTTAAATAAAATGTAGAGCAGCTCTTACCCTTTGCAGAAATTCAATTGTATGCTCACACAAAATCTAAAAGGAAAAACTGCCTGTCAGTTTTTGGCAATAGTTTGTACGTATTGTAGCAATTTAATCTACAACGTTTTCAGAAAGAATTAGCTGCCACAGCTGTTGTGGTGGTAGTTGTTACAGGATACAAACTGGGAGGATTAATGTCACTGAAAATGCCAAATCCCTTGTAAACAAACTCGAACGTTTCCCTGCGTTTTGCACTCACATTCACACATACGGCGTATATGTCCTCTGACACACACTCAGACCAGCAAGTGTGAAAGTGCACGATGCCTCGGCTGCCCACCTACCTACCAGGCTACTTCTGAAAAATGAGATGTTCCAGTCATTTCCTGTCAATATTCACATCAGTTTCCAGTTACTGCGATCAGTCAGCGAGCGTGACCTGTCACACCGTCTGACTGGAATGTCATTTCCTCTCTGGAGACATCTGAGTCATCGGGCTAAGGCAGCAACAACAACAACAACATAACTGACATGGACGTAGACTCCTCACTTTGCGGCCTCCCTGCGAAAAAGCTTTAGTCTGTTTTTCAGATAATTCCCATGGCATACGTTTTTATTCGCAGGAAAATGAGACGGTCCTGGTGAAAATATAGCGGGTGCAGTCTATGTGTTACTTTCAGCCCAGTCATCTCAGCGTTTCTGGGATGCTAGGGGAGCTTTCTCACCCAAAATGTTCAATTAGGTTAAAACAACCGCGATTAGTTTGCTCATTTGATGTCGTTCGTTAAGGTTCGTGTGAAAGCTGTCAACTGACCTTGAAAAGATGGGTCTCAGTGCGGTCCCAGACTCTCTGGTACTACTAGTGGTATGTTTATGTGTAGACCAGCTGCGGTGCTGTGTGATAGTAGATATGTGATTTTATGATCAATTCAAAAGATAAACTCCTAAACCCATCTGCTTATCGTGGGAACTGTCTAGGAGGCGATCTACATAATTATCCGAGATCATTTGGTAACCATGGTTACATGTTTGCACATCAGCGTGTGATTTCGGGGATTTTTCCCAGATACATCAGAGGAAAAAGAAGTCAAACAGAGGTCTGCTGGTCTTTGGTCCCACTCCATGTTCTTACCCTATGAGAGGTCTCCGTTTCGTCCTGTTTGTACAGTTCTTCATCATTTAGGACACGTGAGGTCCGGCTGTTGTCTTGTTTAATAATACCCATAATCACTCATTTTTTCATGAGCTTATGAGGGAAGATTGATTAACTCATAAGCTGCATTTTAGTGAAGGATGGAAGTACTCCGATCTTTTACTAAAGTAAACCTGCATTCAAAATCTTCCTCAAGCAAAGCAGTAGCATCAAAATATACTAAAAGTTCAAATACTCATCATGCTGAATTGCCCGTTTCAGAATAATGTGTGCTATTTTATAGGTTTAAAATTATGGGTAAAATATTGTGGAGGCGTTACTTGCAGCTGATAAAAGTGTAGAATTATAAAGTATGAAGACGCATGAAATGGAATTTCTCAAAATGGTATTTAAGCACAGTAGTAGTTGAATGAATGAGTCACCTGTCAGTACAAATGTCTTTATGTTTACACCTGTGACATGAAACCAGCATTAACACGTACCTTTATTTCTCCTGGTCCAAACCACACTGGCTTTATATAGTTATAATAATTTGATAATAACAATTATTAAAAATGTCATTGGCTTGAAGAGGAAAGTCTGGGATTGTAATGAATTTTTGTGGGTAGTGGGGATATCAGGGAACTCTAGAAACTGCTGAATTTGTCAGATGGGATACAGGAATATAATAGAAGGCAAATTAAATGTGTGTCCACGACAAGTGGCCAGCGGAGAACAGAATTTTAAAGGCCCCGCACAGCCACACTGGTGTTTTTGAATCACTCTGGCTAATTAGATCTAGATTAGAAGTATGGTGAAGCTTTGCTTGAAATTAGCCAATTAATTAAATAAGAAAGGAACAAGGGGGCAACACACCAAGCATGTATCAGTGCAATCATTGAAAAACACACAATATTCCATATTGCAAAAGTAGAGCTTATTCAAATTGAAAGCCAATTGAAAGTGTCCAAAGGCAGCAGTCCAGTCGAATTAGAATACAGCAAAGGTGAGCTTCCAAAGCAGAGACTGCTCATTATTTAGTCTGCCCTGAGAGACTTAATAATCCTATCTTTCTTTCTCATATCTCTGAGCTGAAATGGAATATCTCCATTGCACGTCTCAGAGTGGAATGAAATATAACAGTGTGTCAAGCCAGCAAAGTCTGCTCAAGACTTCATGACATGACTTTCTTCAGTTCTACCTACACTGAAACAGCGTTATTCATCCATATGTACTGTACATCCGCTGTTGTTGTTAATGCATGTGTTTGTGATGGTGAATGTCTGCTTATTTACCCACTGCTCCTGACCTTTATCCCAGGAACACAGCAGGTTAACTGTTAGTAACCAAAAAAACAACATGAGATGTCGGCCAGAGCTGATGCTACCTGTCTAACTGGCTGCTAAAAGCTGACTAAAAAGTCACACGGGAAAAGGGTTGCACTGAAGTTGAGACGAAGCAACAGAGAAACAACCACAGCAGCTGCAGAGAAGCTTAACTATACATCATGTTAACTAGCGCTGCAATGACTAATCATCAATCCATTACATGTCAACTATTAATCATCAACTATCTAATAATCAATTGATTTTTTTAAGGAAAAAAAATCTCTGATTTTCTTCCTCTTAAATATGAATATTTTTCCGGTTTCTTGACTCCTCTATGGCAGTAAACTGAATATCTTTGGGTTGTGGACACAACAAGACATTTTAGGATATTGAATATTGATGGACATTTTTCTCCATTTTCTGACATATGAGAAAATGATGGACAGATTAATCAATGAAAACAATCATCAGTTGCAGCCCCAGTGTTAAAAACTTTGAACAGCAACATCATGAGCATCATATCATGTAAGGCTGCAAACTTTGCGTTTGATTAAACTTTATGGTGACAGCTGACAGAGAGTTGAGAGTAAAGGAACTTTTACCTGCACATGCAGGGCTGTCTTGGCCTGCCGCCATCTGTGCTGACACTGGATTTCTCTCTATCGTGACTCAATGGAACTACAGCCGACACCAGATCAACACCAATCAGCATACCATACTATTTTTGACCCGTCTGTAAAGACTTACAGCATTCTCTAGTTTCCCACCAATGATGCTCAGAGACCTGCCAGTGCTGTCACGATGTTTAATGGTTTAACATGATGCTACTGTCTAATCTGGACCCCATAACTGCCTGCTCAGTTGGCATGATCAGACCTGTGCTGGTCTAACATCTTCAGCGAGGGATGAAAGCCTGATTAGTCTGATCATTAACTTGATTATCAGGGAGGGAAGGAATGCAGAGGTAAGCGAGACTTCTGTTTGGCTTTGAATGGAAACCATGCATTGTTTGATTATGTAACAACCGTGACTGATCCAAATTGAGAAAATATTCAATACAGTTAATTCTCAAGCACCAACAAATAAAGGCCTGTCGCTAATATAGGTCAGGGGGGAAAAAAAACCATTGAGGGGGTAGAAATTAACTTAAGCTAACAACAGCTAACGCTAAATTCAGCATAATGTTCATTTCCACTTTATAAATGGACTTAAATGGACCACCAGACTCGACTTTGTCACATAAATGTACGTCCACAAACTAACAATACAACATTATCTGTCTACGGCTAATTATCCTGCAATGATGTCACCAGATTTTGTTGCTAGCAGACTTGTGACACAATGGCAAAGCCTGTCTATGGGACGAGATGACAGATGTGCTGGTGCATCTGGTGTCCTGGTGCATGTGAAGCCAGTGGAGAGAGAAAGTGACAGGAAGCAGTTAAGTGAGGAAGATGAAGGGAAAGGGACAGCAGAGGATGGAGGGAAAGAGAGAGAGAAGAGAGGGGATTGGGGTTCAGAAGTCCAGATCTCCTGCTGAGGCGCTTGGTTGCCAAAGGCCAGATGGATCTCAGAGCTCCTTTATGATGCTGCATGGACCTAAAATCCTCAAGAAAAATGGGTGTAGTAACTGGGAGGATTTCAGCGTCAATATTCCTGTTTAAAGCCAAGCCACTACTTTCCTCAAAATATCAGCTTGACATTGAGTCAGTTCAAAAACTATATTACATGCCATCAATCTGGTGTAACTTAGCAGTAGTTGGACAAAGGCACTGACACTAGATGAGATCTTAAAGCTTAAAGAGATCTTAAAGTGTGTAGAAATTAATGACAACTAGCGGTGAGGTTGGAGATTGCGACCAACAGAATATCCCTTGCTTCATCCGTCCATTTCCATGCATATAGAGAAGCTACGGTGCCAAACGAGGATTCATGCTCCCCTGAATCATGATGACTTTGGTGATTACCTGACCGTTCAACCAAGCACCACCAGCAGCAGTCCAACTTTTCACTTCTCCAGCAAAATATCTCAACATCCACCTTCTGGATTGTTGACAAAACTTTTTGACAGTCATGTTCCCCAGAGGATGAATCCCACTGACTTTAGTGATCCCCCTGAATTTCCCTGAGGCGACACCCTGAAGTTCACATTTGTGGGTCTGAGTAAAATGTCTCAACAACTGTTGGATGGTTTGTCATAGAATCTGGTTCACAACTCAACTCAGCTTTATTTCTATAGCAGCGTTCATACAAACGTGCAGCCCAGAGTGCTTCGTGCAGCAAACGTACAACAATAACACAATAAAATCTTAAAAATCGAGGAAAAAGTCAGTTGTAAAAGTATTTCAGAAATCAGTGATTAGAACTTAAAAAGTAAGACTATAACCTCTACTACTCTAAATCAAAATTGAAACCCAGATTCAAAAGATTTCCTTTTGAAATCCCTTTTAAAAATGCACATGCACGTTCCCCTCAGGATGAGTTTTAATGACTTCGGTGATTCCATAGCACACGATCATCAAGTCAAAATCTTTATTTCCAGTATCCAAATACCTCCTAAACTAATGAATCAAAGCACCATTGTGCTTAAACTCAGTGCTGCTAGCGTGGCTGTAGATTCTGCTGATAACCAACCAGGTCATTATTAGCCCACCCATTTATTTAGCACTAATATTTTATGTATATTTTGGTAACCGGTCTGACAGCAGTGCTTTGTGCTCGCTGACACAGTGAGTACAGATCCGTTTGTGATTCTCCACGTCCACTTCTTGGGACTTGGCGTGCTGCAATTTTCCTCACCTGCCTGGAACAGCAGCAAGGTCACGCCTCTCCCTTAGTATGCGGCTCGACCTCAACACTTTGATGGCTCACTCAGAACACAACGTACACACACTCAGTCTGGGCTCCCCCTTATTGACCTGCTGCCTCAGAGAAAAAACACTTTCAGACATTTGTCTCGCTGTCAAGAGCAGTTTGTGGCTGTTTGGCTTCAGAATGAGGATGTAACTTTTTATTGTGTTGGCCTGAGACAATTTATCTGTGGCTACCTGTACATATACATGTTGGGAGGCTGTGTGTGTGTGTGTGTGTGTGAGAGAGAGAAAGGAAATGCTGAGTTTATTATTTAGACTGAACTATTCATTGCACCCCATCTTTTCCTGTTAGACAACCACTGTGATGCATGGCTTGGGTTTCTGTACCCGTTCACTCTATTTATGCTACTTTGCAGTCAAATTATTAATATTCCAACAATATAGGGGACGATTATTATCCTGCACAAGTCAATATCATGCCCAAAGGGGGGACAAACACCTGCTGAGAGCCCAAAGAATCTATAAGCCTAATTAATTTAGCACATTTAGCCACTGTACCCATTTTGATATGAATAAATGAGATGGCTTACAGTTTCAGCTCCACATGCTGCCCCCAATTTAGAATGATTTTCGCTGATATAACTCTGCATCGCATCGCCGTTTTGGTTTGGACAACCTTGTGTGACTGCACTTGATTGAGCGTGCTCGCTGCAGCAGAGATATGGGAGTAAGTGGTACTTGAGCCACTGCTAAATGTACATTATGTGCCAGAGGAAAAAGGAATAATGTTCACCATATTAATAATGTTCAGGGTGCTCTCAGATTGGCTGGTCACACCATCCCCCAAGCTGTCCGATCTTGATGATTGTGACAGAGACACTTTGCTGCCATTCATTTTTCATACTGAAATAAAGTTTGAAATCTCAACTTGCACTTACAGAGTCGTGCTGCAACTGTCTCTTCCGTGTCTCAGCCTATTTTAACGTGACAGAGCCTCTTGGCCCTCTTACCGCGCTGCTTTTTTAGCCCCCACTGCCTCACATACAAGCATATGGCTCGCAGTGACACTTGCGGCCAAAGCACCTCACCATGAGTGTACGTATTTTTAGCCAGTGTTGTCCGAGTGGGAATCAAACTCTGAACACAGGACCACCCAGATGTCCCAGATAACCTCAAAGCCTCTAGCAGCTGGGATGTGTCATTAAAGAGGCCAGTCGGACATCAAAAGGGAAAGGGCCCTCTGCCTCTTCACTGTTTTGAATATTTATTGAAAATCCCTTTGTCGTAGAGGCTCTTGAACTGGCCGCGCCCATAACAAAATCCCTGCTTTATCACAAGCAGCAGGTGAGAGGTCACTGTCTCAGGGATGAAATGCTTCAGAAGAATGCATCAAGAAAGCATTTACCTGGAGGCATTCAATCTCTCTGCTTTTCATTTCCTGCCTTTGACAAGTGCCTCTCATTCATCCTCATCATTATCAGATAAGACTCTGGGATCAGAGGTTCACGTGTTGTGAAGACGTTTCGTCGGGGTAACTAGGGCAACAATGTCATCAAACGGCCAAGATTATTTCCTTCTGAGTGATGAGAAGGCTTAACATCTTCATCAGAGATGACTGTTTGATTCCTTGTGTCACATGTAATGGCTTCCGGGGGCGAGGGCAGGCATTATGGGCTTTTTTGATGTTGAAAAAAATGATTTTTGGTGAGACGTGGAGCTTTAGCCTCAGTCTTTGAGCACCACGAAGTGCTTAGCTATCAAGTTTATTTATTTATTTTTTACAAGGTTTGGATTTTACAGGATTCTACAGGGTGTTTCTTTTTTTATGGCTCAGCTGGAAACATTTAAAAAGTCAGCTGTCAGCATCTTTTTCCAGCTCTACCATGTTAGCTTGGTTAGCCAGCCCGCTAGCACTGTAAAAATCATTTGTCATTTCAGTTGAACCGAGAAGGCTACTCCTCTTCAACCTCTGTCTATAACCGAGGACCCACTGTGTCAAAAGTCCATCCAGCCATCGTCCATACTGCTTATCCTTAAGGGTCACGGGGGGGCTGGAGAGGTGGAGTTCACCCAATCAATCACAGGGCTTGTTTCAAAAATGACCAAAAATTTTGAATAGTGAAAACGTCCCCTTTATCATTCGAAACTGCATATGTGCTGGGCAAGAACAAAATGCTTGGCAGGCATCGTAATGGTAATTAAAGGGAGGTGAACAGTCATTTTCTTTTAGCAATTAATGTGGAATAATTGAGATTCAGCTTGCTTGGTTCATGAAAGCTTCTCTATTTGCTGTTTTGACTAATGTTGGGTTTTCCATAAAAAAAGTCCTCCGGCAGAAGGGAAGTTATGCATTCAAGTCTCCAGATGCAGCATCAGTAATTTGTTTGAATAATACATTTGGTAATAAACTTCACCAGGTGTTTATTTACAGTCCATGGCTCTTTTCCTCTCCTTCCTACTGTTTCGTCCAGAGACACACCCCAGGCCAACGACGCTGGAGCCAAGACGCCCCGGTCCAAAACGTCATCCCGCTTCCCCAGACTGGGCCGCAGCCGCAACCAGGAGGCCAGGCCTGAACCTCAGAGTGGTGACCTTTAACCCCCGAGCCTTTGAACTAATAATCTCTCACTGGATAGGCTGAGGACGACAGTGCTCCTGTGTCCGCCCCGTACTGCGACACGCAGGCTCGCAGTGAGTGAGGACATTAAGGGCGTCTAACGGACCTTCAATGCCTTACGGATAAGAAGCCTCAGTCGAGGACGGGAGACGGATCTACGGACATGGCAGGCGTCTCAGTGAGATATGTAAATGTTTCTGTTCATTGTCTGGCTGAGGAAAGGATAAATGACTCCCCTGAGGCTGCCTATCGATGGGCCCAATCATACAGCACCTCTTACCTCACCGAGAGACCAAGAGACTCTCTGTAAACTGCACATGAACTAACCTGGACTTTCTAATCTGTCACAATGAGATGTTGGGGAAGTTAGAATAATTCTTATTATTTTTCTTACTCCACTCAGTTTTGTAGTGACAGTGTATCATAGTCACAGTGCCTACAGTGTTTTGTAGCTGCTTTCCTGCTCTGGGTGGGGAGGGTGCGGGGTGTAGAGAGGCGAAGAGGGGGTAGATTGAAGCTTCCTCTTGGGGAATGAATTGAATGTTTTTCAGCTCATATGTCAGCATCAAGGTGCCATTACATTTAGACGACAATGATTCACAATCTCAATCTCTGGTGTGGACCACAAAGCAACGGGCATTCCATTTTCCTACTTCTGTTATTGTTTTTATTATTATTATGATTATGGCTATTATAGATAATCTGCAGAAAGTGTAACATATCTTAATGCCACCAGGAATGCAGTAATCATCACAAATATCTTTAAAATTCCACATAATGGTCATATTAAATGATTAGGGTTGAGCACCACTGATAAAACTAAAATCTCTTAGGCAACGTATGAAAAGTTTTGGGACCTTGAAGTGAAAAAAAAAACAGTAATAATAGAGAGACAAAGCATAAAAGTAAAAATTTGGAATAGCCAGTTGAATTAGACATTTCCAGATTTGAAGCAAATATAGCAAAATAGAAAGTACTGCAGCTACATTATTTTAGAATAAACAATATAAAATAAAAGGCTACATTTAAATGATCATATTTAAATGTTTTTTGCCTCCTGTTTTATTGCAGATTTAAGTGACAGAGGAAAATGGTTGTTCCTCCCAAATAATTTTTGTATGGTCCCTTTTCGAAACAAAGTTGATAGATACGTATAAATTCTTGCAGACTGCCTCTCAAACATCCCTTTCCTCATACACGTCTTAGATCATTTTCACATACCAACTGTGATGTGTATGCTGCAGTTATTTCATAGCAGAAAGGAAGAGAAACACTATTTTACCATTAAAATAGCAGGTTAAATTGTGCTTTGGCAGGCCTACACTGCACTTTGTCACTAATAAGGGTCTACATCAAAGGTCGGCTGGCTATACTGAAAAATTCAATGTTTAAAGATTGTTTAACTAATGTGTCTTAGCAGGATTTAATGCAGCGTTATGTTGCAAATGAATGTTTTAACCACGACTAAACACTTGAAGAAAAGCTGCTCGTTAGAGTGCAAGGAAAGGGCTGCCGAGCATCAAGTGTGTCTAAAACAGAAGCTCATGCATATGTATGGGCCCAAGAGTAGTCAGAGGATATGTTGAAACCAGGAGTGATTGTGTCGGAGGAATTTTCGAAAACTTGAATCAAAGGGTCAGCTCGCAAAATGGTAAACACTGCTCACTTTCTGGGACGGGAGGTGAACAAACAATGCTTGTGGGTTTTAATGAAGTTGTTATTCTTAGACAAAAGTGACCCTAACAAGAATCCTAGTACTGGTGAACTCTGCGCAGTGTTGTTAGGGAATTCTCACTGGGATGATGTCAGACTTCCCTTGACCCTTTACAGAGAGATCCGGTCTGTGGTCAACACGTGGTGAGCTAGCCAATAAAACATCAAAAGTGGAAAGAAAATAATAAATAGTATCCAAACTTTTTAAATAAAGTATTTCACACATTGAAATTATTTTTTTTTTCTTTCAAATGTTACTGCTGTTGCATCCTATCAAGAACGTAATTAATCTTAACATGGATTTCTGTCATTCTTTTTTTTTATTTTTTATTAAAGACTCTTCTCTGCTGTGATACAGTAAAACAGTGGAATTGGTGATTTTAGGTGAAGCGCTGCCTTATGTGCATTTGAAAAAAAATCAGCCTACAGCATCTCACAATATCCTGTACCGCTAACGACCAAGTAGTCTCTCAGATTATAACCAGTAGCCTTTTCACGGAGGTCGCTTTTACAGCAACGGTTGGGGTCGGTGTGTCTCTGGGACCGCTGGTGGGTCTCAGTTCTCTGCACAAATATCCATATTGTATATCTAGTAATGTACAGTAATTATGCACAGTGGAGTTTTTGACCACTAGTAGCGCCCTGGGGTAATGTTTATATGCGTGGGTCATCATTTTGATGGCACTCTGGCGAAGTAATGCACGGTCGTGTGTTGCTTGTTTCACGCCAGCCTGCTGATAGACAGTTGGTGGCGGTAAAGAATCGCTGCAATGCGCCAACAAAACAAAGGAATAAGACGACTGCCAGTTAGCAAACATGGATGTAAACAATGCAGGGCGTAAAATATTCAAAAACTCAGCTTTGCAAATGTTTTATGAGGAAGAAAATGCATTTAGCCGCGTAAACCTCTGTGTGTTTTGGCTCGTAACTCTGAATATGAAATGACTTTTGTTTTATTAAAGGAAAACTCCACAGGGAACCTTTAAACCCGAGACTTTTCTTTCCAGATAACTGGAGAAGGTGCTGATCTTTCTCTCTCGCAGTTGCTAAGCACTCATTCAAAACCAGTGTGAATCAGGTTTGTTTTGCTAAAAGTCAAAATGATGTTTCCTCTATGGCTTGAAGCTCTAGATGCTAAAAATATCTCAGGTGCTGTTGAGAATACACAAAGTACAAGCTTTTTATCGACAATGGCAAGAAAAAAAGTAGCCAGTGCTGTACTGAGAGGTCCTGGTGGACGTGCAGGATTGTTCCTCTATCTGGGTTTCATGATATGATCACAAACATCACTATTCTTTTAAATGGCTCCATCTCCTTCCCTCAGAGTCCTCCAGACGCTGGATTGAATCTTACTGTGCTCTGAGGCTGGTAATCAGAGCGATGACAGGCGAAGTAAGTGGGTTTAGTTTATTGAGGTGCAGCCAAAGTGTTCCCTTGCAGTATGCCATGTCTGTTCTGTACTTTTCTGTCCTTGCCTTAGTCAGCAGTCAGGCCTTATCTTTCAGTGTCACTGCGAGGGAGGGGGCGAACAATAAAGTACAGTGTGTACAGTACAATACCAACACCTTTGTGTCAGTGTTGTCATTGTTAACCTTGTTACTTTACTGTATGGATCAAGGTGAAAGGCCATTACACAATTCTGCCGCAACAGTAAGCTTTTCTGTGTGAATGCGTGTCAGTGTACATTTATGCAGTCATGCATGTGTAGATACATGCAGTCTGTCTCTACAGTCTAATTTGAATAGAGACAGTAGGTGTGTGCTAAGGCATGCACGTGTTTATATGGCGACACATTATATTCTGCATATGAACCTTATGCATAAATGGATGGATGGATAACGCATATTCCATCTTCTGAGTGTCTGTGGCCCTCCGTGCATCTGTTTTGCTTATTTAACCTTCACTGCACCACTAAGCAGTCTCTGAGCTTTTGTTCAAACCACCCAGCCAATTTGGGAAAGACCGGGTCTTTTCTGCGCTGGGTGTGCTATACCGGGTCGGTAGAGGGGAGAATGGCAAGGGTGTACAAAATGCTCATTGTCCATTGACCAGAAAATTGGTTACAGGCCCGTTTAGGATGTGGATGGTTGCTTTTGGCAATGTAGAAATGCACAACACACAAATACACACAACTGGCTGCACGCAGGCCAAGTGCTGCGAGCGCTGACACAACACATCTCCTGCAATGCCTCTATTGTTTTAATAGATTAGAATAGCCTGGCTCGGCTGCATCAGCTGAAAACTAGCTTTATTGTATCAAAATATACACTATATAGTATATTATGAGATGCTTGGCCTGCATATATCTCTTATATGGGGGGAGGGGGGGCACATGTGATTTGTAATCGGCCACTAATGTAAAACGCCTGGGGGGTGCCAGCAGAGCAAAAGCTGTGAGGATGACTTGTTTCACTTCATTTTTGGGTACATAAGGATGAAGGTAGGACATGTTCTCCAGTGTCCAGCAGTGTCTAGCCGGCTTAGCACAAATCATGTCTGTAACTACAACAGCTATAATAACACCGCCTCTGTTTTCCCACTTACAAATTACTGATTCTATTCACATTTAATTTCCTGCAAATATTGCAGTAGATGTGTGGCAAAGTGATTTGAGCGCTTGTTGCCTCGGGGAGCCCCTTTTCCCTGAGAAATGCCTGTCAGGCAGTGCATATTCTAAGACAGTATTGCCCTGATTAATTTAAACTTCTAACTTTTAACTTAAAACTTCAGTATACAGTAGAAATTAGACAGCTATGATGAAAGTTAATGCGGGTGTTGCAGTTTGGATTCACCTACCCTGCTGACTGAGGCATAATATGCATACAGACGAGTATAACATTCACACAGTGACATGCATAATGGTAATTTTAGTCTCTGTCCTTGCTGCTTTATAGATTGTACGTGTGGGGATATGTGTCAGTTTATCTTCCATGTGTGGTATTTATCAGACTGCTTGGATAAAATGGGCATGGACAACTTAATAGTAAAAATCCTTCACGCTTACTCCCATTCGCAAACTTAAGATTAAAAGCTATTATATCACATTTTTATGATCTAAGGTCCCTGAAGTTGCTTCAGAGTGTAGATCCTAGATGAATGCGGTTCATTACCAGAGACATGCTTTGGAGGGACTGTACTTGTGTGTAGTCTCTTCAGACAAAGTCCTTTAACACTTCATTCACGTTCACCCTGTCGCACAGCATTCATACACCGATGGGAGGCTGCCATTCTGCTGTCAGGGAGAAGCTAAACATTCACACATAGAAGCACAGCTTCAGGAGCTATTTGGGTTCAGTGTCTTGACAAGGAGCACCCTGGGATTGAACCACGATCTTGTGGACGCCCCCCCCCCTGCCTCTGACAGCTGCCTGCTTATGTATAATCTTGGTAAGATAGTTTGATCCTTCGTGTATTTCATTTGCGTTTCTGACAGGATGTTGCACCACCTTTATTTTTCTTTTAAATATTGTATCAGGGGTTTATACAACAAGAATAAAGAGGCAAGCAAACAAAATGAAAGCTTCCTCCACTAGAGGGAGATCATCCGGTATCAAGACTGTCCCCGTGACAACGTCCACCAATCAAAATATGAATAAAATTACCGTGTTTCACCTCCTCATCCCTGTCTAGATCTTTGTCCCACTCTCCTGCTTCTCCTTGAAGACGTGAAGGTCCTTCTTTGCAAATTTTGCAGGACTGTATGTAATTAGCTCGCTCTTAGGTTTACGTGAGGAACATGAAGGAGACAGTGACCCTGGTTTAAACAAGGTCACTGTATAAACAGTTCTCCTATCTCTACTGCAAACAATGCCAACTAGGAATCAGGACGCCTGTTCATTGTAATGATAAGGAACAGGCTAAGGAACTGGAAGGAGATCCCTAATGGAGACAAAGATTAGCATGTGCTTCATATTTATGCTCCCAAGAAGGGCAGCAGCAGACGTCCCTCAGAGATCGAGAAGTCTGAGCTGCATCTATGTGAAGTGCTTGTGTCAGTAATTACAGTAACTGTAGCCTTTGCTACTTTTGACTGCTGGGGCATTTTGTTTACTTACTGAGGATTCTTTTCAATACCCCCAGCTTCCTGATAAGAAGTTGTGCGGTCTGCAATATGTAGGGCGTAAACAGCAATTAAAGGTACGTTTAGTTACAGACTGAAAGGGAATTTCACAGGTATTCTTTCACTTTTGTGCAGAATGACTTCTGGTCATGATAACGTTACTCCCTGGCCACAGTCGAAGAATGACATCAATCAGTGCAAAAAGTGCAACAATTCTCAACAGAAACAATTTTCTCTTAGTGTTACCAAAAGTAAAGAGCAGTAAATGATCTGTATTTGTACAGCACCTTTCTAGTCGTTTCGACTACTCAAAGCACTTTTACATCACATCCTCATTCACACATGATTCATTCAGGAGGAATCTAAGTTGGAGACCATTCTTTCACACACATTCACACACTGAAGCTGCTTCAGGAGCAAGTTAGGGTTCAGAGTCTTGCCCAAGGACACTTCGACATGCTGACTCATAGCCGGGGACCTTTCCGATTGAGGGACGACCCACTCTCCCTCTGAGCCACAGCCGCCCCAGGACAGTAGAGGACAGTCACAAGGTATTCTCTCATACTACTCTCACATACACACAAGCTAAGCCAAAAGCAAGCCACCTCCTCACACTACTGTAAATAAAGTGCAGTGTGCAAATACAGCAGGCAAGTAACATCCAGTTAGAAACGGTTACACTCATTTTTGGAATAAAATGTCAAATCCCTGACAAATGTCTCCTCTCAGAAGTAAAGAGGACAAATAATTAGGGCCCGAGCAACAAGCGGTGCGAGGGCCCTATTGAAATGTAAGGAAATGCATCCGAAATAAATTGCAAGTTTGAGGGCCTAAACATACACGAAAACTCATGAAACTTCGCACACGCATCACTCGTGGTGAAAAATTACATATTTTGTGGGTGTTGCAAATGGGCGTGGCAAAATGGCTCCATAGCGCCCCCTAATTTCAAGCCTCGGAACTGTGTTTTATGTACATGTACAAAATTTGGTGGGTTCATGTGTCTCTTCAAGATGTACAAAAAAGTCTCTTTGGTCAGCTGGTAGAAAAGATATTAACGATGAAAAGTTATTAAAGGTCTCTACAAAACTTTAACGGTGTGGGCGTGGCGAGCTGTCAAACTTCAGTGTCTCGCCATGAAACAGGAAGTTGTTAATAAATAGACTTTACATGATCCAATCAGCACCAAACTTGACTTGTTTAATGAGAGTCCCGCCCTGAAGAAGTCTACATGTCAATATTCATTCACAGTCATAGCGCCACCTGGTGGCGACAGGAAGTGCTATGTTTCACGCTATGATGTCTCAAGACCAGCCAGTTGACCAGATCCACTTCAAATTTGGTCAGGAAAGCCTCAAGACGTTGATGTTGGTCTGTAGTGAAAACTGTGAGTTTTCGTCAAAAGGCGTCGCCGTGGCGAATTTCGATAGAAAATTTTCCTTCGCATGAGCATTAAAAGTGCAGTAACTCGACTCTACAAGGTCCTATCTTCACCACATTTATACTGTTTGATGACTGTCCGGCTCTGGAGACATGCACATGCTAATTTAGAACCATAGTCATAGCGCCACCTAGTGGCGGGAGGAAGTGCATATTTTATTCTCAGACGAACACTTTATATGCTGAAATATAGGACGTGATTAGTGGCTGTTCTCTAGCGCCACATAGGGGACACAGGAAGTGACATGTAACTCCTTGATGCACTGTCCGAAATACATGAAAATTCTGAGCTTGGCATGGAAGGGTCGGCGTCCGGCTACAGGATGAAGCTGCCGCCCAACCCGACGTGCACGAAGGTGCGAGGGCCCTCCAACGCTGCTTGCAGCTTTAATTAATAGAGATATTTGATTATATTCATTATGCATTTGATCATTTAGGTCTTATACATGTACTGTATAATGCCAGAACTAGAATCTGCTTTGACCTGTATCCATGCAGCTGAAGTGGCATATTTTCTTACGTGAATTTATCTCTGATCCCAGTGTCAGATTCCTGCAGCATATATTTCAGCACAACTGTTTGTTTTCTTAATGTTTTTTTTCAAGGTCTGAATTATTTGTCAGGAAACAAGCACAGGAACTTTTCTGTCACACTCACAGTCTCCTGTTCTCCAGCTGGCAGAAGTTGAATTGAAGGTTCACCATATTCCCTGCAGATAGTGAAATGTTCCTCCTTTGTATTTTCAACACAACACCTTTTCAATCTCTGTCTGTCTCTGCTTTCTCCCCTTTGTCTCCCTTTTCCGAGAATTAGACAACAGCCCATCCAGTCCATGTTAGCTTCACTAAATTTATACAAATCTATGCTCGTTATGTTAATTTTTACAAATATTAGTTGAACTTTTGGTGGACAATATTGGACAATGATAACATAAACAGTGGCTGCATTCAAAGCCACATGGATTTCTCTGCCAAGCATCCTGCCAGCCAGTGTACAGGCATTGGATGACCTCCATGCCCGCATCTAGACTGACCAGATCCCAACAAACCACATGTGGGGCAAAGAGTATGTTTGTGTGGCACACACTATCAATGCTGAGAAGTAGTCTAAAGTTTGGACAATTTGACCATTTTTTGACAATCTTTTGCTTATTTGCCATAATGATCATGCAGTTAGGAAACAATAATAATATAATAATAATAATACATTTTATTTATAGGCGACTTTCAGAACACCCAAGGACACCGTACAAGACACAGATAAAAACAAACAGTGAAATAATGATGAATAATGCTGATGATAATTGGATAAATGTTTGCAAAATTCATTCCAATGTGCACCCAGTTAATTAAAAGCACTTTATAAGAATGCCAGTTTCAGTTGTCGGATCCTTTTTATTCAGTGGGTGTTGAGGACACAGAGAGAATTTTTCTTAGCTTGAGCAGCCCAATAGTGTGAAAACAGAGTGACAAAGCCACAATTAGTACCTTGATCTTTTACTGACTTTCCTGTTGATGGTGGAAGCGCAGAAAGGCGTCAGGGGCGGCAATTACAGTACAGTTGTTGATGACTGCCTTCCCTGCTTTCTTCACAGCCATTGTATAAAAGCCAGATCTTGAAAAATGTCTGTCCTGCGTTGGTTTGTTGGGCTGAAAACGAAATGAGAGACATCGTCTTAATATGTGCGACATGGGACAAGGAATAAAAATACTGTGCAGTCACCCTACCTCCAACCGGATATTAGGAACTGTGATGTCCTTTGTTTCACCAAAACATGGCTAAGTCCTGGAATACCAGACAGTGATATTCAAGATGGTGACTGTTTTTCGACCTGACAGAACAGACGACTATGACAGGAAAAAAGGAGGAAGCTTGTGCTTTGTGATCCTATCCCATTCCTGCTCTTCTGATCTGTTGTCAATCAAATGCAGTCAGCACTTTCTACAAAGGGAATTTACATCGGTCAGTATCACAGTGGTCTACATCCCACCACAGGAAAGCACAGGCTGCCCTTTTTGATCTTCACAAAAACTTGAACACACATCTTTAATCCTGATGCTGCTCTCATTGCTGCTGGAGACTTCGATAAGGCTAACCTTAAGAAGATCATGCCGGACTTCCATCAACCTACTGTCAGTTCCACAAGTAGAATAAACACTCTGGGTCACTCTGGGCTACACATCATTCAAAAATAGTTACAGAGCAGAATCACTAACAGCATTTGGTAAGAGCAACTATGCGGCCATCTTACTTAGGTCGCAGTATGTAAGTCTGGATTTGATGGAATGGATTTACCTTGTGTACAACAGATTCGACTGTGCCCAAAACTATAGCTGATCATTATCACAACTAGGAACAATGGATTACCAGAACTATCAGGGATGCAATAAACACATGCAATTACTGTAGGGGCTGCAGTCTGGAAACACAGACAATTATGAAGCAGCATCCTACAATGTAAGACGAGCAGTAAAGGAGGCACAAAGGGACAGGGAAAGTGGACAGTTCTTAGGTAATCCCAGAAGCATGTGGCAAGGTCTAAGATCTGTGACACATTACAAGATGACCTCCCCTTTCTTGTCAAGTGCTGATGCAGCTCTACCAAGTTAGCTAAACAACTTTTATTTTCCTTTTGTGGCCATCGGCAGCTGGCAAGCAAAGACAGATGAAGCTGAGGTTCATAGATGTGCAGGGGCGCCTTGCACACCTATCAGTGTTTCAGTGCATGACGTCAGGAGGGCATTCAAGCATGTGAGCACAAAGAAAGTAGCAGGTCCAGGCGGTATGAGCTGGCGAGTTCTCAGACTGTGTGCTGACTAAATAGCGCTGGTGTTCTCAGTGATATTCAGCATGTCCCTGACTCAATCTGTTTTACCTACTTCAAAAAGCCCACCGTCACTCCTGTGGCCAAGAAAACAAGACCAGCCTGCCTGAGGACTACCGCTAAGTGGCACTCACTTCTGCAGTGAATCAGTGGTTTGAAACTCAAGGATTACGTCTGCGTCAGACTACCCAGCACAGAGGACCCACTACAGTTTACCTACCGTATTAAATGATTAAAGGAATTCGCCATCGCACACAACCTCCACATCACCCTATGTCACATGGACGAGAAAGGAAGGTATGTGAGATTGCTGTTCATTTACAAGACTGTAGCATGTAACCTAAGATCCACTTGCCTGCCAGCGTCCAGGGTTAGAACTAGGTTTATTTTCTAATCTAAGAACTGTAAGGCCAAAATGCAACCCTAAACCCTAAATCTAACCTTTGTTGGCTTTACCCTAACCCAGGTGGATCTTTGACGGGCAGACCCCAGGTGGTGAGGTTGGGTGGACTCACATGTTTCACCCTCATGCTGACTCAGTGAGAACGACAAGGCAGAGACTGCTTCACCTTGACACTTGACACTTGACAAAATTCCGGGTATCGCCTCAAATACTGAGGAATTTCGACTCCTGCACCTTTGAGAGCATCCTGACGGAGGACGCCGTAAGTGTAGGGCTAGGAGAATCATTAAGGACTCCAACCACCCAGGTAACAGTCTTCTCCCCCCACAGTCCCCATTCATACACATATTTAATGCTATTCCTGTTTAGACAGTTTAAATGCACAAATGGAAGGAACTGCCAGGATTACATTTCACTGTGATTATATGTGACAAACCAACTTGATTGATGATATTCTCCTTGTTTCTTTCAGCCCTCCTCCACCCTCTCCGTGCTACATATCCCTTGATTTTTTCATCTTCCCCACTTCTCTGTCATCTCCTCTCGTATTAATTTTCACTTTTCGTTTTCCGTCCTTCCCATTCTTCTTCTTCTTTTCTCACCCCTGACCTCTTTTCCTCTACAGGTTGCCCCTTTCGCCTTTCTCTCCTCCAGTCTCTCACTCCCTGCCCTCCTTCTTTTCTCAGATCTTCTCTATCCCTCTCTTCAAAACCTAATTATCTCTCTAACTTTATCCCTCCCTCACACCCTCCTCCATACACCGCGCTATACTCTCTCTCTCTCTCTCTCTCTCTCTCTCTCCACCTTTTGCTTCCTCTGAGACTCAACCTGCTTGGCAGGTTGTATTTACTCAGCCCGTCACTGGCTGCCTCTGTTTATTACCTATTCAGCAATGAGGCAGAGGAGACAGAAACGACCAGCCCTACGGAGGATTTTCCTTCCAACTCTCCTGCTGCTGTCTGTCGCTGAATCTTAAAATACTGTGTTGGGAAATTGATTGTTTCAGGGTTTTTTTGTCCTTTCATCTTTTTCAATTTATTCTGTATCGAGTGCCAACTCCTGCCTCTTGTGTCAAACTAAGTTCACATGACCTGTAATTACAGGGAGCGGCGGGTGGGTGTGGGGGGAGATCATGAAAATGGATCACCTGAGGCCCCGAACAGAGGATAAATTTCTGTTGTATCTTATCTGAATTAAATCCCAAGTTAAGCTGTAATGGATTATGTTAATTAATATGCTATCAGTTCTGGGAACATGGGAAATAAACTGTGTGCTTTATCCCTAAGCTGTTTATAAACTTCTTCAGCATTAAGTCGACATACAGCACTGTTAACATCAACTTAATTAGATAACGGATATGCTGATTCTCACCATGTTGGGGCCCAGATAAAAACAGAGAAGCAAATAGGTAAGTGAAATACATGTTAATTTCAAGATAATATTATAGGTAAACAGGGAGGATGGATTGCTAAGACATTCCTATTTATCCATCATGAAAGCTTCAGCTTGGTCTTTAGCTCTTACTGTAAAAAACCTCCATCTCGCCAGACTCTCCTTTGTTCTTGTCCTCTTATTTGACTTTGTTTCCTTTACCTGCAGACTGATTCCCCCCTTCACAACACAATAGGATCCTGAAGTGTGCTCTGCCTGCCCCTCAAAGCTATCACAGGCTTTCACAATAGCCTACGGCACTCTTTTGATCAACCCAGAAGCTTGATCTGAACACCTGAAGGCACTGCTTAAACCGCAGCAGGGGAGGAAGTGCAAAGTGAGCGGAGAGCGGAGATGAGATGTAGCCGCGATGAGCTAATGGCAGAACTGTCAATGATGGCGGGTACTTTTGAAAGAATCTCACATCGACAAGAAATAGAACTAAAACTGAATCCTAGCTACATTCAAAGGGGCTATATTCCATATATTCTCACGCACCAGCATTTCAGACCAAAACAAACCCCCTCAGCCGAACAAATAAACATCTCTTTTTCCAACAATTAGCCAGTGGGGGAATGCAAAAGAAAACCCTCCCTGCGTGTCCTGGTAATGTGGATGTTATATTCTGTCCTGTTGACTGTGTTTTGCTGTATTGTCAGACTTTGCGTCGTACCTCCGTCTGCTCTCCTTTGCAGATAACCTCCAGATTTTTATGGGAAGCACACTTGTCAGGTGTCAGAGAGCGGAGACCTTCCTCAGTGAGGATGCTCTGAAATTGTCAAGTAAGAAGAGAAAATTACAATCCTGAAGTGGCTGCGGTATCTGGATGCAGACATTTGCAATACCATGAGGTGGAAGGGCTTTTTCTTTTACAAGGAACATATCTGCCCTTCCCTTGAACTCCTGGATCAAAGCCTGTACGTGTACATGGAAGATAGAAACAACCAGGGTCTTCTCGTGACACAGCTTTGACCGATTAAATCAGCGGATCACAGCTCTGACCCACCTGAGGTCCACGGGAACTGTACATGCAGTGTGATGGACAATGTGATGAACCACTGTCAGCCACTCAACATCAAACCTATTGACTTTTGCCTGGCACATCCTGTGTCTGCTGTTCAGGCCAGTGTCTGTTTGCAGACCACCTGGCCGAGGCACGTGCAGAGGTCGATGTCAAAGAGGGCTTGGCATTTAGCCTCCTAGAGAGAAAGTGCTTTTTCTGAGGGTGTTTTTGTTATTTAATAAATAAATAAATTCCTGTTTGCCCACTGCCTGCACTGCTGAAAAGATTGATTGAATCAAAATAGCAGTTTGGGCGATAGGTGCTCCTTGGTGATACTCTCTACTCTCCCTCCTGGTTTCCTGCCACAGCGATGACTACTCTGTGGCACAGAGCCTTTCTATAGCGAAAGAACAAACTCGTACAAAATTGCACACTTACACATGCATGAGGACTGGCAAGTCAGCATGAATCAGTCAGTGTGATTAGTTTGTTTGAGCCAGACCAAATATACTTCTCATTTTGTTTTATATTGATATTGATTGCTTTAAGAATCAATAGACACTATTTGGCTGGCAGGGTCAATAAACCACAAAATGCTTCAACTGCCTACCATTAACATTTATACGTTTTTTTTTTTTTTTCTAGTGATCTGGGAATCCCATCACCAGAAAAAAAATAGAAAAAAAAATCAAGTTATTGTGTCCTATCCAGTGAACCTAAAGGTCCAATTGCACCACAGCATTTTTTTTAAGCTAACATAATTTATAGCTAGCAAACATTAGCTCTCTCTCTCTCTCTCTCTCTCTCTCTCTCTCTCTCTCTCTCTCTCTCTCTCTCTCTCTCTCTCTCCATCAAACCAAGTAAATCTTCTCTAATATTATAATTGATCATTAAGATCACACATGTTGACTGAGATCCTCTGGTAGGCACACAGGCTAATTGACTTAAACATTAACTGCATAATGATTTGATTGTAGGCTTCTAACTTAATAACCATTCATTCTTCTCATTGCCCATTATTAGTAAAGCAATTATATCTTCAAACATGGAGACAACAGAGGCAGCCATGCAGCATCTGTGTCAGCTGTATCGAGCTGAGCTTCGGCAAGTGAGGATGTCAGTCAGAGGGCTTGGTAGGATTCGGACTGGTTAGCATGCGAGGAGAACATACATGTGCAGCCTGGTGGTGAAAATAAAGGGTTAAAACAAGTTAGTCTCTAATATAGTTAGGTGTGAAGTTTTAGTAAGACCATTAAAGTGAAAGTAATTGAGTTTTAATAAAAGGAAAACATGGTTAACTAAGATAAAAAGAATTAAGTCAAAAATTTGGTAGGATGTAAATAATTGTTCACTCAATCAGTAGCCAATATATACAGTTCTAAAAAGTATTTAAGGCAAAAGAACAGTGAGAAAAAGAGAACAGATTGTGCCTTTAGTTATTCGCGTTTGATTGGTTACTGGAGGTATCTGTCAGCACCACCTGTGTTAATTGGTAGTAGGTAAGGAAGAGAACCGTGGAGGGCGGGAAAAAAATGGGAGAGGTGCGAAAACAGAGAGAGAAAGAAACAGAGCAGGAGGAAGTGCTGGGGGAGCTAGCACAGTGTATGAGTGAACATATGTGCTTAATCACAGCTGGTTAGGGAGACAATGTTGTGCGAGTGTGTCTGTGTTACAAGTCGGCGAGCTCTAGACCATGGACTGTTGTTCCCGGATTGACACCGAACTGTTTTCACCTCTGCTGCCTATATGTTTCTCCGAGTTGGGTACTGAACTGTAAGTGTGTGCCTGGAGGATAAATTGGCCGCACCGCACCCGAACAACACACAAACCAGCACCTTTTTTATTTTGTACGTGTGAGTGTGGGTGTGGGCCCACGGTAATATTGAGAGTACAATGAAGTACTTCATCTGAAGCGCCTACAGGGAATAGTAGACAAAGTATAAGAAATTATGGAGATCTAAGTTTTGGTTTACAGTGTTTTGGTATAAGCCAATTTATTTTGCATCTTGAGAAAGCTTGAGAAAAATAATTTTGTTTTATTCATAAAGTTACTGTTTATCATTTAAGGGGTCTAATTTGTGCTACTTGTGTTTTCTTTCATTGTAACTAAAAGGGTAAATATTATGTGAAACTGTAAAATTAAGATTAGTCAACTGTTTTTCACTTTTCATCAGTCAGAGTTGTCTGGGTCAGTTATTTAACACACATGAAAGTTGATATTAATAAATATACTGCTAAGTTTTACACTTCATTTGTTTATTAGGGTATTAGTGCACCCAAAGCAGGTAAACCTTTGTGGTAGCTACCTTAGGAAAACACACCCAAGCACCACGTCATTACTGTCTAAAGTCAGCTGTATCTACATAATATTGAGTGTTGGGGTGCCTCATATGGATATATGCTGCATGTCTTTGCATGCATCATTAACTGTCATGTAGCAATGTTTGAACTAACCTCAGTCATGGGTTTGTTTTAAATACATACGATATCATTTAAAAGTGTCTCAAAAATAGTCATTCCAGGGATACTGTCTATAATTATCTCCAAACATTGCCTGTTATTGCCTTTTTGCCTCTGCGCCTCTATAGTATCCTCTGCACAGCCCTGCCAGAAGTCATGCTACATACTCCATTTAATGAGGCCATTCATATGTGGTCCCTGGGCCTGGTAACTACCGAGCTGGGTACTGGGTACCTGCTCTTTCCCGGGGAGATAGACTACGGCATGCTGACCTTCATCATAGAAACTCATGGCCAGCCAGCTGACTATGTGCTGGACTGTAGAAATGGAAGAGATCATTATTTCCACGGGCGAGAAATCAGCCAGAGGCACTTGAGATTTAAGACCCCAGAGCAGTTTCCTTATGAGAAGAGGTTCTATTCTCATGAAACGCGATTATCAGCTCAAAGTGTCAGGATGACCTTGAACAGGTGATGCAAATGAACTGTGGACACCAGAGAGACCAGCAGCCGGAGAGGACGTTGCAGCTGCATGCAACCTATCCAGCAAACCCCTGCAGGTTCTGCAGCATCGGTGTTTTAGTCGTAGCCTCTACCACAGCTCCATCCTGACGCCTGCATAGTGATAATGGACACTGGGGAGGCTGAAACAGACTTCAGCTGGCAATCTGCCTCAGATCACTGTACAGGAAAAGGAAGCATTCTTAGATGTTGCACGGACAGAACTGCAACAGACTCCCTTACTGGAGAGGCTGGAGTCAACCAAAATGACACTACCAAGGACCTGAATGCTCTGACAGAATCCTCTGTCCAGCCTGAGGCCAAGGTAAGACAGATCTTCACAAGGCTTATAGGTTTCCTTGTAGGGAACAGACATCATAACTTGACTACACTATAAAATGACTTTTGTGAACAGTGCTTAATGACTAAAATGATGGGGCTAACTTCTGATCAGCTGAAATGGAATAGTTTGGTTACTTCTGTAACAGGATAATTGAGAAGCTTATTTTGAATAAGGTCAGTAGTTGTGTACAAGGCATGAGGGATGTAAATGAACCTGGAGCATTTGAGTCAAACCTTCTCTGAGGATTTTCTCTACCTGCCTTTAATCCTTTCCAGGGTTACAAGGGCTGCAGCCAATCCCAGCATCCATTGTGTGGAGGGCAGGAAGACACGCCGCAGGTCCTTATTCGGCTGCAGAGCTACACAGACGGGCACACACACTCCCATTGATATCTATGGGCCATGCAGGCTGCCTTCAAACCTCTGCACCTCAAGGTCGACTCTGGGCGGCTTAAAAGACGGCTTACATCTGTTCAAGGACACAACCCTCTCCGCTAATACCAACTGGAAGAGATTTTATAGTAACAATAACCAACCACCACAAGGGATTCTTTAACTCACACCCCTCTTTCTTTTCATTGACACATTGTGTTTACAGTAGATGCTTACGGTTACGGTCTACATTTCCTTCTATTCTATTGTTGTGTCTAGCATACTGACACTCTAGCTCAAGTGGCGTGTGGGTGTCCTCAGGTCAGTGATGAAAGATTTTTTTAAAATAACAGCAACAGAGTCCGTGTGTTAAAATTCAAGTCATCCTCTTTGCAGTTTGCACAGTCGCTCCATGCTAGAATACTACTTGACTCCAAGTTTGCTGTGTAATAATTTGACTTTAATTTGGCACATTCTGCCAACTATGTTCTAGGACTACAAATGCAATTTTTAATAATTTCATTTTTTACCTTCATTGGACAGTGATGTTGAAGAAGCAGACAGGAAATGGAGGGGCGGAGGGACAGAGAGAAAAGGGAAGAGAGGTATGACGTGCAACAAAGGTCACTGGCTGGAACTGAAACAGCTTTGTTGCAGTAACCATTTGCTCCTAAGGCGCTCCATTCTCTGGTTCTTTTGACACAGTTTCTCTTTATTTTTCACACAACAGTCACACAGATAAAGATGCTTTGCAGAACATCAAACAAAAGTGCAGGTCAGGAAAGGCCTACTCACACAGACTCACACAGCATGTGATGTGCGTGAAACTCTATTAGCAGATATGGAGCAGTAAAAAAGACTTCCTGTAAATATATTTTGTTCATCACCACTGAAGGACTATAGGTTTGAGCTTTTGTTTTGGGTTTATGCAGAAGAAGAAAGACTGATGTCTTTTTGCTCTTTTGTGGAGTTTTGCTACAATCTTTTCTTTCTAGACACTACATCGTGATTTTATGTAAGAGTTTTGAGAGCATTTGCTGATTTGCAATCAGAAAATACAGTTTTGGGGGGATGGGTAAATTCCCCAAAGTCTTTTCTTTTCCAACACAGCAGGAACACAATGCAGAGAGGGTGTCATTCAAGAATATGCAACATATAAGCAGAAAACTGAAGTTTTTAAAACTTAATTTTGACACAGTTAAGCACTTCAAGACAGGCCCCTCAAGATTAGGTAGAGATTTGCCTCGAGGCTATTTTCTTGCCAGTTTATATGCTTTAGTGCTGCAGCTTCCTCATCAACAGTTCAACCCCTGGGCAGTTTTGTCAGCTTGGTATGCCATCCTTGCACAGAAAAAAAAACATGCTAACATAATCAAACCTGAGTCTTTCTTAATGATGCATACCACTGAACCCCTTAATTCTCCTTGAGCTAAAGTTGATCTGAAATATCAGGAATCACACAGGCTTTATTCTCCCGTGAGACTCTATCAATAAGAGAAGCTGAGACCCATCCAGACAGTGTGATCTGAAATCTCCTCTCATGCAATGGGTAAGAGGAGGCGTGGGAGGAGAATGGGATTGTAATTGGACACTTAATCACGGGAAGTGGTGTTTTACGGCCAGAACTGATGACCGCTAATAGCAGCGAGGGATGGGTGTAGTGGTGGAGGGTCATCAAAGAAGAAGGCTGTCTTTGATGACCCTGTGGCTCTGGCCATACTGGTTGAAATACGGCTGCTATCGACCTAAAGCAGCAACGTTTCCGTGCCTCCCATCCTTTCCTCTGTCTTACTCTCAGTCTTCCTCTCCCTTGACTCACCTGGTCCCGTTTTCTGGCTACAAAATGCCATTTTTTAGTAGTTAGCTCTGTGGCAGAAATTGGTGACCCCGGACAGTAACCCCTGTCATTACCACTGAGACTCTGTTCTCTGTTCTGCCAGAGCACACAGACAGGAAGCAAAAGGGGACAAAGAGAAGTTGGAAAGGCGCATACAGTGGAGCAGAACGTAGGAAACGATAAATGTTGAGCACAGGAAGAGAGGAAAAAAGAGGGGAAGTGAGAAGGGAAGTGAGAAAGGATGCAATGAGAAGAAGTTACTGAGTGATCGAGACAAAGAGGAAACGAGAACTGAGCAGAACGGAGGAGAGAGGGTGGGGAGAAAAGGGAGAAAATCGAGATCACGCGACAGAGAGAGGCCGCCCGCCTACCCTCCTCTTCAGAAACGGAAATGGAGCGTACAGAAGGGACGGGATTTGAAGGCAGCGCCGCTGCCAAACACACCACAGCGGATCTACCTCATGTGCATCGAACGAAGGTCAGCCTCATTTGTTCTCCGCTGAGACAAGGGGGTCCTTCATGTGACGAAGAAGAGACATCGGGGAGGGGAGAATGAAAGATGAGACCGTCAGTGATGGGGAAACATGAAGGTTGATTCCATCTTGTGTGTTTTTGTCATAAGCAGACACGCACAATGGTCAGGAGGGAATACATTTGACTGTCAAACAGGTGCTTCTCATGAATGTGTAATGCTGTTTGCTGTGCAGCGCTGAATATAAATGGAATATGAAAAGACGGCCTTCATCAGTGAAAAATGACACGATTTGATGGCATTCGGCAAAGTCCTTTCATAAGTTCTCTCTCCCCCGGTCGCTCTTCAAGGCTGAGGAAGGCAACGTTTGCATGTCTGGAGCTCAAAGTGAAAACGAGAACGGAATAATTCACGGCGAAAAACTTATTCAGGGTGAGAAAAAAACAAGAGGCCGGGGTAAAAATGTTGGTGAAGCTTTGGAGAATACATGTGAAATTGATAATGACAGAAAAACTGAGTCACTTTTTTTTTTCCCCATTTCACCTGGATCACATTTTAACAGCTGAGGTGTTAAAACCCCCTGAGTGCAGCTACCGTCCCCGCCCTGAGCAGATTCTCCTTCATATTCAAATATGAACACTGTTGAACTGCAGCCAGCCACAACTCGCTGCACATCAGCCGACAGACTGACTTCTCCTTCTCGGGGTGGACGCTGTGGCTAATTAAACACACGCGTAACTAATGATGCTGATCAGCAGCTTCATCAGTTCACTCGTGTCAGTTAAAGGTCCCCGTCACTGTGCACGCTGGCTCACCAACATGGCTCCACTTACACCTAAGTGGAACAGAGCAGCCATTAATGTTATTAATTGCACCTGCGCACCTTCTGCTAGGAAAAGTCAAAAGCTGTGTCCCACTTTCACACCACACACTGCTGATTCTGAGCATGCTTTGTAGGCTGCTTCCTCACCACTCTACTGCCAACATTTCTGATTTGTGCACCAACCACGTTTAAGTGCCACGTACCAGTGATTTAAGAGAATTTCACCAATTTTCTCACTTAGAATTTTTCTCTGAGGTACTAATGTGAAATTCATGAGTGGTCCAGAACAGTTTTATGAGTCATGTACAGATAGTCTGCCTTCTCCCACAGAAAGAAACATTACCCTTAAGAATCATAAAGCCATAGACTGAATGAATTTGTAGTTTAAATTTGACACTGAAATCAATTGAAATGAGAAGAAATAAAGTAACTAACACAAAAAATGACATGCCAATTTACTGTGAGGGTTTTTTTTCCATTTTATTTAATTAAAACATTCTGACACAACTTCTTCAGCATTGTAAGTAAATCTCACTTCATCAGCTGCCTCAGGGTCTTTATGCAGGTTTCTGTCCAGTCATGCTGTGCTGCACCGAGCAGTGTAACATCCCCCACTGTTGGCTCCAAGGCTACGTTCACGCTAAAAGTCTTATTGCGCAATTCAGATTTATTGCTCCGTTCCGATTATTTTGTTTGGCTGTTCACATTATTTTTTAAAAATGTGGCCAATATCAGATTACAGTGTGATCTGGTCACGGTCCTGAACTAACCTGCATGTGTGATGAACAACAACAAAGACGTCAGACACAACGCGCTGTCATATGGATATTAACTTGGAGGCCACTGAAGTCATAGTTTATGGTGCCATTCAGAAATTGATTTGCAGTGGAAGACACAAAAATTCGTGAGCAGATGATAACGAGGATAAGGACGAGGAGAAAGTGAGACAAATTTTTAATTATGGCTTTTTGTGTAGTGGCCGCTACTTGGAGTGATGGAATCATAACAGATTTTAATCCAAAGTTTTAGGATCCAGAGAGCTGCTTTTAACTACATCATCCCCTCCCCACACGATTGTCAGGACAGGGTATTAGGTGATGTAAAAGTTGCATGAATTCCGATATGGCTGTTCAGACTGAGGTCGCTTTGCAAAAACTCTTATATCTGATTTAGCTCCACATATGAAGGTGGCCCAAATCAGAATGGAAAAGATCAGATTCCAAGTGATTTGTGCTGCTCGTGCTGTTATGAAAAAACAGATCTGAGTCACATATGAGCAGAAAACATACAACAACATTAAACCAGATTTGGGTCACTTTTGCCTGCAGTGTGAACGTAGCCTAATATCCTTTGGTCTAATATCTCTGACCGCCTCTCTTATTAGTCATGAACCGCTCCGCTTTAGAAAGATGTTTTTAGCACCCAGCTTCATGTCAAACTACTCCTTCTTTATTTCTGTCTCAGTGCGTCGCGGCACTGATGACACGCCGGTGGCAGCTGTATTAATGACATGAATTGTTTGAGTGCTCTCATATATCACTACTGGCACTGCTAAATTTGTTCTGTTTTCCGTCAGCTGATTTATGACAGCAGGACTCGAGTTTCCTTTTCGCTCTTGTACAACATTTTTGTGAATGAAACTTGCTGACAGGCAGCCTCACATGGCATTTGTTGGGGCGTAGATTATAAAGTGAAAAAACTAATCCACATACAATTTATACCAACTGGAAACAATAAAATATATGCACAGACGCAAATTGTGACTTTGTGCCTTTATTTTGTCACTTTTGTTTTCCAACTCAGAATTAGATGAGAATTAGTATGCAGTATGGATTTGGAACTATTTGGCCTGTTAGGACACTTAACTACGGCAGAGCCATTGTTAATGTTTCTAGTAACAGCTGTGATTTGCCTCCTGTGATGAGTCAAAATGGCCGCTGTGAAAAGCACCTGTTGAAGTGCACAAACAAAATGGAGGATCCAGTCACAGCTGCAAATCATTAAAACTGATTGTGGATGGTGGTGAGACAAAGTAAGTACCAAATTTAGCTATGTTTTGCTTTCTGTTGGCGAGATTCTAAAGTCGCTTTGGTTGATGCCTGTAGCTGCGCCATTTTCAGTTAGTACAAAATGGGGAAGTGCATTAGTTTCTCATACTAACTGCAGCAAACAATTTGTAGCATGGAGGTTGGACACAGCAGAAATCTGTGCCGTGAGACAGATCTTAGAGGCACACTGAGTTGCGGAAGACATTAAGGAAAATCCTAAAAGGTATCATCCTCCTCCTGCTTGGTATCCTTCAGTGTGTCGGATAGAGCTTTAAAAATCTTAAATATTTATCCTAAAGTTTTTCTGTGTGTGTGGGTGGGAGGGAGGGAGGGAGGGAAGGGGTTGTGTTAGTTGTATATTGATGTTTAAAAGAAATTCAATAACAGTTTAAACAATAAGAAAAATAAAAATCCTAAATAACTGGGTCAATGGTAGAGGAAGCTGAGCTTTTTGCTGTCTTAAAGTGTCTAGCTGACAAAAAACTTGAGGATTCAAGTATAAGAACATCTTGCGAACAGACAGCATCTGCTGTATGTTTCACACTTTTTTTTTTTTGTTTAGTTTTTTTCCACGCTGCATCAGTTATCACTGAATGTTAAGTGTGTTATTAAATGGTATGTTTATGCACACAGAGCTTCTTTAATGGAAAAAGTGACAGATTTTTCTTCAGGAGCAATGCTGGTGGCAGAAGTTTCCCTAACAGCTGAGTCATGGGTGGAATCCTTGTGATTTAGTGCCATGAAGGACGACATGCTAAGCTGTTAAATATCACACTCTTAGTACTGTAGATTCCCTCCTCGCCCACACAAGGCTTCCCTCACATGCTGCAAGTGCTGCTGCTTTGTTGGAAGAAGGTGCATCCCTGTGTTTGTTTGCACTTTTCTGTTGCTGTTTTTAATTTAATTGTGAGTGCCTGGATGAGAACTGTATTGTTTGTTCATGTGCACAAACTATATGTGTGTGTGGGTGCTGTTCTGTTGCCTGCGCTAATTACCTTCATTTCTCAGCAACAGTGGCGACTGCTGCTATTTCAGAGGAGCGCAACATCACACCATCGCAGGTCGGCCAGGCTGCTTGCATCGTTTTCGCAGGTTATTCACACTTTTCTTTTGCAGTATTTCAATACAGTGTCATCACAGCTGACAACTGGCTGTTCAGTTCCATTTTTAACAGATCTGTGGCTGGGTTTACAAAACAGGTGGCATTTTCACACAGACAGTGCATCGTGTAATGCATCAAAATGACTCGTATACCTGAGCGCTCATTTATTTTGAGAAACATCTTTCTGCAGCCCTGATCTGTTGAACTCTCAACCTGGTTTGAGAATGGAACATTTTAACCAAGGCTGGTGTTTTTTGCAACACCAGCTGCTCATCCTTTGTAAAGCGGCTAAAAGTGCGAATGGAAAGCTGGGGGGGGAATTGGGAGCTGCTCAGAAGTTTTAGTCGAAAACAGATTACAGACCAAAAAGTTAGAAATCTCAGTACTTAGTGATGCAATCATTTGTACTGACATTCAACCCTATTAAACTCCCAGTCCAGGGTATTTTTGAAAGTACAGTAGCTCCAGCTGTGCCGCCGACTGCTGTATCTGAAGTGCTTTAGCTGTGGCGGGGTCTGTTCGTCTAGCCCCGTTTTGCCAGTCTCAGATTACATAAGTGTCTCTCTGTGAACCATAGAGCTCCATGAAACCTCCGGGACTCCCTACAGCGCTGCTGCTGCTGCTGCTGTTGTTGTTGTATCTGTGTTTGTATAAGTGTGTGCAGACTCTTGTGAACCTACTGTGTCATGTGAAGCTGAGGGAGCTTGTGTTGTTAATGCTCATTAAGTGTGCTTATCAGGGAAAGAAAAAGGAGATAACGTGAAAGAGACGGATACGAAGACAGAAAGTTTTCCTTTTCCCCTACGAGCTTGGCAGCCGCCGCTCCTCCGCTCACTCCTGCTTTTTGTTATGGGAGTAATTACATGCGGCCCAGGGCAGAAGGTGTCTCCCCTTTTGTGTGATCTGGAAGACAGCCACCGCTCCACCTCCAGCTGCAGCGGCACATCTCTGCTCCAACTTGCTGCAAGGGATGAGAGAGTAGATAAAGGCAACAGCCGGTCCAAAGCTTCTCTTATATGGCTGTTATGTGATTGTGGGCTGACTTGCCAGCCAGGGTAAAGCAGTAAACCAGTCAGTCAGACAGCGGTCTCTTGATTAGAACAGTCCAGCTCCCAAGAAGATGCCATTGAGGTCAAAGCAAACTCAGAAAAACCTGATATCGGAAATCATTAAACTAAGTTATTTTTCTTTGCTTCGTTTCTTTTGGTTTATCTTCATGGAAAATATCACAAGGAAAAAAGAAAATGCTCTTAATGCAAGTCACTATGGACAAAAATGTCTGCCAAATGAATGGATAAAGTGATGTGCAGAAGATGTAAAAGAGATTACATGATTAGGACGAGACGGAAGGAGGACAAGAAAAACTGAAGAACATCTAATAAGAATCACTTGAGTGCCCTTTTTATTAATGTTTCCAATAGATGAGTGATGAATACAGTAAGACAAACCAATAAACTGAGCAGCATGAAATGCCACGTCAATACAACATGAGTGGTGAAGGACATTTCACAACTAACTTTCCATATATCCTGTGTGTGTGAATCCGATCTCATTCCCCAGTGAAGCATCCTTTCATTTATCAATGAGTAACCAACCGTCAATTCAACACCTGCAATGGTTCTCCAGTCCTCTAATCAACCCTCTTAAGTTTCTTGTCCATATAATTACCTGAACTAGTCACCTGGCTGCCCAGCTGCCTCCCATGAGTCGCCCCAGTGCAGGTTCACAACTCTTGCTTTTAGATCCTCCATGTGTCTTCAGCATTTCACCCTTTGTACCAGCCTGTCTGCTTTCTATTCAGCCTTCAGTTTGCCTCTGAGTCAAAGTTGTGTGTGGCTCAGTTCACCTTCCTAATTAACCAAGAGTTTCTAAAGCACCCTTAGCCCATTTCTACTTCTATCTCTGCATCCTTCCATGACTACTGATGATTTGGCTTGAGCCCAGAGCAGGAAATAAGTGGGGGTAAAACACAGTTTGACATGACATTGTTGGTAGGCTTAATGAGTGTAGGAGCTCAGACTGAGCACTTTGGGAAGTGACCATTCCACTGAGGGTTGGGGGTAGTTGTTGAGGGAAGGCTGAAAGCAGTGATAAACACTCGGCTGATTCTTGATTGAAGCTCCCTGAGAGGCCCTGCACTCCTACACAGGTGTGTTTACTTACTGGCTGATCAGACCTCTGCTCAGGTTAAAGCTGATTACATCTGTGCTGGAGGTGAGATCACAAAAGTTTACATAAATGCTGAAGGTGTAGTTAGTAAAGTACTTCCTCTTAATGTGAAAGGGTTGTTAGTACTTCTGATCCCCCAGAAAAACCCTCCTATACAGATTTTTGCAGCTTTCAGCTACTTGTCGTCTTGGTTCAACACTGTCCACCAACTGACCAGTTATTTTAGCCAAGCTAGCCCGGTCTGTCAGTGGGTCCACCATTTTGGTCAAACCACCAAACCAGTTGAACCACTTTGCTTCAATTTCTCAACATTTTATTGAATCCATATTTCAGCACGCTCCACCAGTTAGAGGAAAAACAGAAGAAATCAAAAATAATGTACAGAAATTAGGTCTTAACATCCCTCTATAAAAGTGAGTCTGATCAACTCACAAAGAGGGGAAAGGTGCACCTGTTGTATTTATAAAATTTTTTTTTTATTTTTACAAATATGTATGTCATTGTCTAGAGAACATATGTGAACGGGTGAAGGAGGATGTGCTTTGAGTAGTCCAAATGACTAGAAAGGTGCTATACAAGGCGCTTCTCTGTAATGCCACTGAGTTCCTCTGGTTCTGAATCTGGATGCAGCTCCTGTGCTCTGCTACACCATGTGGGCATTTGTTAGGGTAGATTACATTTCTTGTGGAACTAGATATCGTGCCCCTCACCGTCTTTGTCTTTTCTGTTGTTGGGTGGGTGGATGTGGTACGTTTCTATGTTAACCTACACTGACTGCACAAACCACACAGATAAGTCTCTGGTGCACAATCAAGGAAAGTTGTTTTTAGCAGGGTCACGTTGGGGGGGCATTTCACCACCCAGTGGTCTTTCTCAGATACGCTGGCCTTAAGCATGTTTGAACTCTAATAGGAGAAGGTGATTTGAATATCCTCTTACTCCAAAGAGAGAGTTTTTCACTTTCACTCTCCACACTTTCATAACTGGAGGTCTGAATGTGTGAAATAACGTGTGCCATTTTTCTATGTCTGACACACATATATGAAAAAATGTTAAATTGTATACATACCGCTGATGTGTCTCTACTCTACCTCTAATCTAACGTTTTAGTTAGAGGGGTGTTAGAATAGAATAGAATATTTTAGAATGCAGGTGATGTAGCTTCTCACATAGAAGATGGTGTATCTGATAATATCTTAATATTCATGAGTTTGATATTTTAAAGTATAGCATTTACATTATTGTCCTCTACAGTATGAGCCTGTTTCTATGTAATCTACTGAATCGTTAATCATCACTGGGCCATTTGGATGGTTAACCACACCTGCCATCATGGAGCTTGTCAGCCAGTTGGTGTGAATGAAAAATGGAAACCGCACCCATATTATATACATCAAACATTTTGACCATGTAGGATCAAAACATTTTCATTACAAAATTTTAGTTCCATGAAATGTCATCAGTAAAATTTGGTGACGCAAGTGTTTTACTCTAGCTTAGTTGTACTTTGCGTTCAGTGCTAATTGTGACATCGGCATGCTAAGCTAATATGATGACCATGGTTAACATTATCTGTAAATATAAACATGTAAGCACAGTCACTGTGATCATGTTGGTGTGCTGCTGTCAGCATGCGGCTCAGAGCACCTCTCAAGAGCCGCTAGCATGGCTCATCATTAGTTTTGGCAGTAGTGAGTGTGGGACACACGAACATCATCTCCGGAGTGGTGAGCAGCTGCAACTCACAAGAAAAGGTCACCTGAAATCGTGAGGATTAGGAAGTTCAATTGACCTGGCCTTTAGGGAGTCACTGTGAGCTGTTTGCTCAAAATCCTGAGTACTTACAGCAGCCTACCTGAGTGGGAGACAGGAAATGTATGTTGAGATAATAAGTCAGGCTATCATTTATAGGTTGAATAAATCTTTACACTGTAAAAGCTGTTCACATCTCATTTAGTATTTTGAATGTGTGAGGTGTGTGTGTGTGTTCTGGCTTTTGGTGACAAAGATTGTTAAAATAAGACGGCCCTGCACAGGAAAAACGGAGAAATTTCAATTTAGTCAGTGTTGCATGAAAAGATAAAGAGTACCCTCCCAGAAGGTCAAAAATTAGCACGTTCTTCAAAGATTTTCTCACAACAATAGCCTGGGGGCGATTAAAGGAAAAAATCTTTCTTGCCATCCGTGAAAGTCCTTGTATGAAGCAATTTGGTAAAGGTTAAAAAGAATTGTCAAATTTATTGAGCCGCTGCTTCACGTCGCTTTTTATATGGCAGCTCCCCCATTTTCCTGACACCTCTCACCATGACATGCAGCTTTAAACAAAAAAAAAAAGTAATGCTAGAGTTTAAAGCAAATCAGATGTTGATAAATTTGGAAATCTATAATTACGATTTTCCTGGTGATTGACATGCCCTTGTGTTTAAGTGTGTTCGCTCCCTGTCTCTGTCAGCCAGCCTCTGTGTGTGTGTGTGTGTGTGTGTGTGTGTGTGATCCTCCCTGTTATGTCCCAGGAGACCGCTGAGTGTGTTGACAGTGTATTTAGGGAGCTTTTAACTCAATATATGCCTCAAACCCCATGGCAACTAGGTCTTTTCATTCCTTGGCACATCACCATGGAAACGCTGATGTTCATTAAATTTCAACCTCTCTTTGAAGATATTAAGACAAAATGAGGGGGGAAAAAAATCATATTTAACAAAACAACCCCAAATGCACATCCACAGTGTTCAGCAGTAAAAGAGACGCCCTGCAAGCCCTCAAGGATGCTGAATTGCTTGTTGTGGTGAAACCCAGGGGCTGAACGGTCAGCAAACACATGGATACCTATAGTCTTTCACATGGAACGTGAAGAGGGAGATGGTGACGTCTGCATTCTGCATTTGCAGTATAGATCCCAGGCTCAGTTTGCTGCTGTGGCCCCAGTGTGATGCACACACACATGAATGAACAGAGTTAGCCGCAGGAGCATTATGGTCAAGCAGCTGAAAGGCCGAGTGAGACGTCCCTTAGGGAAAAATCAATTTCCATACATCTGAAGTTCTGTGTGTGTGTGTAGTGCCATTCAGATGCCTCCTTGTGTTTCATTCTTTCCCCCACGCTCACATGAATTGCATTAAACTCTTGACAGATGTGATAATAGCGTGTGTGTGTGTGCGTTTGAGGAAGTGAAAGCCAACACTGCATTATATAAGTACTGTAAATGTGCAGGAGTGACACTGTCCCAGCAGCATCACACTTTCACATGCAGCACACACGCACATTTCCACAGACATGTATGCATACTATACATAGACACCCATACGGTATAGACGCCCATGCAGCACACCTACACAGCACTCGGCCCGTGCAGCAGCACAAATGGAGTCTCTCTCCTCGTCTCTGTCAGCTGTCCTCGACTCATTACAGTGAAGCCACAGTGCAACTGCAGCTGGGGACCCTGGGAAGCTATGTTTATCTAAAGAGGATAGAGACAGATTGAATATGTAAAGCCAGTAGCTGGTGGAATCCCATCACACCGATTGCTTTAGACCAGCTGAGAGACTGAGATGGATTCTCTATTGCTCTCTCTAACTGAGGTTTAGTGGGTCGGTAGCAGCGCTGGGGTAAACAGCAGGTGACTGTGTGTGTGGGGTGTGGATATTGGCTGGGGAGAGTGTGATTCATATCCATCACACCTACTATATGCTCATGTCCACCAAATATAGACAATTACTACACAGAAGAGCTTTTGTGGGGTAGGTATTGGTTTTCACATCTATTCCTAGTAAATCTATGAGCATTAGGGGGAATAAAATACATACAGTGACGTCTTTTGGAGTTTCTATATTTCATTGTCTTCCAGCACTAAATTGGAGTAGATGTAATGTAACTTTATTGACACAACAGGAAAAGACCCCAAAAGTGAAAACAGATCAATACAACGTGATCTGAATTAATTACAAATATCAAATACTGGCTCATGTAAGTCTTTAGCTCCTGTATGTCATTCTTTGATCAAGCTCTGTCCCAATGAACAACCTGTTTCAAGTCCAGTCACAAATTCTCAGTCGGCATGAGATCTAGACTCTGCCCCTCCAGGATCTTAACATTGTTGTGTTTAGGCCGTTCCTGCGTAGCTTTGGCCTTATGTTTGAGTCATGAGACAGATTTCCATCTAAATTCACCACAAACTTTCAATTTGCAGGGATTTCCAGAAAAATGCAAATGAACGTGTGTTTCTTTACTCTGCCTTTATGACAGTTGAGCACTGAGACAGCTGTTGATGGCACTAATAGTCCAAAAGAAAAGGGCGTAACGAGATGTTTAAAAGAACGCCAGTCAAAAAAAAAATGGAAAACGTGATGGAAATATGTTGAAGAATGAAAGAATCTCTTCAAACATGACGTATAAGCAAAGTGAATGCACACAAACTAGTACTTATTCAAGAAGTCTGTGCAGTGAGAATGTGTGCAGCTCACATATACTTCGGACCAGGCGCACACCGCTGTGGGGGCTATAACCTGAAATATAAGGTCAGGGATGTAATGTCCTCCATTTATGTTGATTTCTTTTGGCTGGATGATTATGAAAAACCTGCTTTAGGAAGGAACCTTTTTCATAGCAGATTTTATTTACCAAGCTTGGGAAGGAAGACAGAATATTGTGTTTAAGACCGAGCTGTAAAATATCCTGTAATTTTATTATGAGGTGTAATGAAATGTTTGACCTCTGCAACTGTGTGCTTGGAGTCTGGTAAACCCATGAGGGTTGGGCACACAAAATCACATGTATAGTAGTAATGTTGTTATTATTATGCAGTCGACACAGCATTTCGTAAAATGTCAAAGGTGCTCTTATAAACTTAACTTTGAATTAGTAATGAGTGATGTATTTTATCATTCTTTTTATCTAGATTTGAGCCTGATCATTGAAGCTCGCTCTGTGGTCTTTAATTCCTGCTTGAACAGTCACTCTAGGCTGATTTACAGCTGTGCCATTCTCTTTCCGTTTCGTAATTATTGATTTAACTTTACTTGAAGCGATGTTAGAGCCACCACATGTTGGTCCTTCCTGATGTATTTCCACCACAATCAAGTGAAATCCTGTGATTTTACCTCTGAAACCAATTGGCTGCAGAACTGATGACGTGTCCCATTAATGGTGGTTAATACTTATGTACATATATATTTTACTTATACTTTTATTCAGTTTAGCTCACTTTACAGAGATCTGTGTTCACTTTGACAATAAAGGTCTTTTTTTTCTGTTGTGCAGAAAAGCCACATTAAATGAAATTTCATTCAATATATATTATGCAGACCTGAAAAACGAAAGGATTAAGGATGAACTGGCTGCAGAGAGGAGAAATAGGAACCTACTTTTTTGTAAAATGTGCTGTCTGATTACTTGTAGAGATTGGTTATGTTTTTTTCAAATATGCAAATAGTTATTTTAACAAAATAGTTTAACAAAAGTGCTAAAGGATCAAGAAAGGGAATCAAGGGGACTAAAAGCACCCTTTGAATGTCTAAAAAATCATTAGTACAGAGTTCTCACTCATGAGCTTCCATTATTTTCATGGACAATATTTCATTTGGTTACAGTATGTGCAGAATTGGAGGAACAGTTGTTAGCGATCTGAACCACTGAAGTTGGCTGGAATGACAACTGTGCTCCTTAATTAGCTGAAGAAACCTGCAGAGATCCTCCATCTCTGCCCTCTTGTTCTCGTTACGCCCGCTTGTCCAAATACATACATCAGACACACACAGACCCAAAGTCTGCCACGCAGCCATAACGGTACACGGACAGTTCACATAACATACAGTACGTAAGTCTTGCATTCACAGAACTATATCATCCTCAATTACAGCCTGGAGCAGTTTTCCTTTGATGTAAGCACTAACCCCTGAGAGAATATATACACACAACCACTCACTGACCCACACACACACACACACACACACACATCTATCTATACTAGGAGACCTCTGATTATAATAGCCTTTTTTTAGAATCCTATTTCTAGAGTGAAGAAGCATGAGAATCCCTCCACCATTCACTGAGGCCCGGCCTCTGAAGTATAGTCAACAGCAGCATGTGGCGATTAATTAGAGATTTGTCTGGATGAGGGGAGGTTTGGGAGGCAGAAGGATAAAGCAGGCAAATCTGCTGGCCTAATTAGGGGAATTTAATTTCTCACAGGCTCGCATTGACTCAGACCTTGATGAGGCATTTTTGGGAGAAAAAGGGGTGAGGAGGGAGGGAGGGAGGGAAGAGAGAAAGCAGCTCGTCCATGATGTTACATGCGGTAATAGATGGTTGAAGAGAGACTGCCAAAAGGAGAGTGCGAGACACTGCAAAATCATGTAGCGCCTTGACAATGGAGCTAATCAAATGTGCTCATGTATTCTCAGCGAGGGTGTTTCTCTGCATGTCTGCAGTTTCAGGGGGGAAAAAAGTTGCAAAGTTCTGTGAGGGTTTGGTAATCTTTTGTGCTTTTTGTTTGCTTTAAGGCCGTCTTTTGTGGTATCATATGATTAGTGGAGAGAAAATGACAAAGTGACACGAACTTGTGTCTTTACTTCAGTACTTTTGCACTGATCAAATGAAAGAAAAGATAATGTGAGAAGTAGTGAGCTTTAGAGGAGCTGTTAGGCTGAATTTTGTTACCCTCAGACAGAGCGAGGCCCATCGTTTCCAGTCTTTATGCTAAGCTAAGCTAACCGGCTGCTAGAGTGGCGTCGATCTTCTCATCTAACTCTCGGCAAGAATCAATTCAATTCAATTCAATTCAATTTTATTTGTATAGCCCAATATCACAACAGAGTGTCTCATAGTGCTTTACAACGTTCACTGAAATAAACAAGTGTAAGCGAACAAACAATCTAATAAAGAGTCCAGCAGTCGATGAGGCCAATGGATCAGTCCGATGGATCAGTCCGAGGCATCACCTGCCCTTTATGACCCTCCTTCTTCGGGAAGGAAAAACTCAAAAAACCCAGTGGGAAAAGAGAAACCTCCGGGAGCACCACAGTGAAGGAGAGATCCAGCTCCCAAGGACGGACAGGCTGGAGCCTTGGACAGACGCACATCCATCCATCAGAATGAATGTATTTCCCAAAATGTTGAACTATGTCCTCAACTAAGAGACTGGTAAATGAATGAAAGCAGGCCCGAACCCTGTTCTCCAGTATCAAGCCTTTACCACAAACCTAATCTTTCCTTTTAACTGTAGACAAAATAGTTATTTTATGTTATTATGCAATTAGTAGGAGGTGATGGTGTTTTCCTTGAGCTTGCACTCTTTTCATTCTTAATTCGAATTCTAATTCGCCAAGCATATCATCAAGCCTAAACCTGGGGAAGAGACGACCCCAAAACAGCAGGAAACAATCACTGAAGTCAGACTCTATTCCATCAGGAAGATAGATAGTGATTAGAACAGCAACAAATAGTTTGTTTATTGAATTAGCTGCTTTGGTGGTAGGAGGTAGGAGCAGACAGATGAAAAGAGAGGAAGGCTTGCAGTGTCAGGTGGAGGTAATAGAGAAGCTGATGTTCTTTTAAGAGGAAGGCTCGGTTCATCTGTACTTGCATGTCAGAGGGAAGCAGCAGGACAGCAGCTGGACTCGTCTTTCTCCTTTCGCTGGAGTAAACAGCTCATACTACAGCATTTAAATACTGTAATTAGCGCGGGTCCACAAACAAACCTGACCCTTCCTCACATCCTCTGCCCATCTGTGAAGATGAGTCATGCCGAGTGTGTAAGGAAGCATTTAAGTGATGCAGTCAGTCCATATACATTACACTAATAGTACCCGGAGGAGTGCTAAAGAGAGCCCTACAGTAGAAGGGACTAATATTCTCTTTTAAAGACTGTTGGCCTTTGGTGGCCGATGGAAAGGTAACCCATCATTGCACTACGTCTCTTTTTCTGCCACACACACACACACACACACACACACACACATGCAGGGCCTAATGTGTTCTCGGGCCTAATAGCTCTTTCATTAGTGCCAATCCAAAGACAAATGGATTCAATAAGCAGCACAAATCTATCTGTCTGTTTGGGTTTAGAAACACCCCTGCTCCTTTACTCCCTGCCTGGCATTTATGTACTTTGAGAGAGAGGCAAGAAAATAGATGAGAAAGTGGTGGAAATAGACAACAGATTGACAAAATGGGGCATAATGACTGGAAAAAAGCGACAGGCTAATGTAAACTGGCTCTGTGTCAAGATGCTGTTAACAGGGATATTGACAAAACCATTATGGAAAGTTTAAAAAAACCAAATGGCAAATAGATGAGGACTGGGAACATTATTTGGGTGGTATCGTGGATAATTTTGTTAGTGGTCTAACAAGAAATTTTCTTAGCCTAAAATAGCCAGTTTGGAAACTCCCAGTTCATTTTCGATTTCCGAGGGGCCTTATTAATGGGCGCAGACCAAGATGCCTCTGGACACAATTAGAAAGACCGATATCCTTTAATAGCGACATGATAGCGGATTCAAAAGAATGTCCCACATCAGCTGCAACTATCTTTCATGAAACTGTCGTTCACAAAAATGTCTCAACAGCGCTTCTCTGTACAGTCACCGCATCAACTCCACCCCATATTAGATAAATGCTTTTGATTGGCCCTACCTGTGCCAGGTCTGCCGGCAATCTGTCTGAACGGGAAGGGAGCCAAACGCATCTGCCAGAGCACACATTAGCTCCCAGAAGCGTCTGGTTCCCAGGCTAAGATTTTAGCTTTCTCAACAGCTGAAAAGGAACCTTCTAAATATTCCTGTGCTGAGACATTAAAGGGACTCTGAGTTTCAGTACCTTTTGTGCTGCATTTATAGAAGCCATCGAACCAAAGGAGGGAGTAATTAAACCTTGAATACAAAAGACTCATTTGCATGCACATACTGTATATTCACACACCCGTGGGTAAAATGAATCTACACAGCCTTGTCCATATTTGTCACCGATGAGCATCAGTGGTGTGTGTTAATTACAGGCCCTTGCCACGTGCAGGGCAAAGCGGCATATTGGTGGCACGCATCCATGGATGGTGCTCGTAGAGTCTCTAATCAAGTCTCCAATTCCAATTTCCCAGCGATGCCCTCTCTTTAAAGAGGGGTCAAGTCTTCTTCGCTAATTTGTTTGCCTGCCGGAGCGAGGGGGAATCCAGCTGACCCCGGCAAGTGTCAAACAGCAGAATGTGTCAGTAGCTTTAGAGGAGCTGAGGATCTATGTGTGTGTGTGTGTTGAGATTTTTCCCCCATCACTGAATCGTTTTGTGGATCACTGTTCCTTAAAAAGCTGCTAACTGACGGAAGGATTTCACTAGTCTGGGTTTCATTGAAGAGTTTCATGTCTAAATGCTGCTTTGGAGGCTTTCCCACCCTGTCAAGAGTGAAATTTTTTGGAGGACAAGCTCACATGTGTGTGTGGTGTGGGTAGGATGGTGAGCAGCAGCGTGGGAGGGGGATGATTGGTGTGTGTGGGTGGGTGGTTCGGCCGGTGGTGAGGGCTCTCTAAATAACAATGGTCTGTCTGAAAGCCTGGAATAAGATACTTCTCTGTGTGTGTGTGTGAACATGCCTCTCTCGGTGCTTATGATGTGACAGGACACGAACAAAAGGATTTGGTTAGAATTAGTCAAGGATTAGACATCTATTTTAATGTCTTTTGTCGAGTCAAATGTGTTATATGCCGCTCGAACGAACAAAGTGGGCCATGCTGCATAGCAAGCGCTCTTTAGTGTACTGGAAAAGCAGAGGACACACACACACTGTTGGATGTTACAAAGCGAACACCCAACCTAACAGATAAATCAAATAAACTTATTCATGACTTGTTGATGGCATCAAAAAATTACTTCCATTTTTCTTTTCCAAAACAGCTATTTTCCTGCGAGTCAGAAGCTCTTACAGCACTTTTTTTTTTTTTTTTTTTTTGCATCCCTCAAAACTCTTTTGAGCCTTTTGAGGGCCCTGTTTCCATAGCAACTCAGGCTGGGTGTGTGTATGCATGTGTGTGTCCAGCTCGACTTGTTGCATTTTGTGATGCTCACAAGCACCGAGCATTGCCTCAGGCTTCAGAGGACAGCAGCACGGGCGGTGCAGCTGCGTTGTGGTTTCTTTTTCAGCTGAAACACACCTCCACCCATACGGACAGACAAAAGTGTGTTCACACTGAGAGACTATATGTGTGAACATGTGATATAAACACACAGCAACTGTAATTACTGCAAACTACAGGCCTGGCTGGTGGATGCACTTAGTTTTTCTTTTGGCCTCACCTCGTGTTTTATTCCTCGTTGATCAATGCAGCAGCAGCTTCGTTCTGCCAGCATCATGTTTACACGCTGCAGTCAGTAATTTGGAGGCAGAACAACATCTCTCTCATCCTGTCAGTTATCACAGTTTACTGAACATAGCATCTCTCACTGTCTCTCTTCCCCTTCCTTCTCTGTTTCTTGGTATCAGCCAGTGTGTGCACATGTACATGCATCCCTCCACGTGCTCACCCATTTATTGACCTGTCTACCAACCCGCCCGTCTATCCCTCCCTCTCCTCGAAACTTCTCCCACTTTCTGTCCACATCACCTCAGTTTCACTCGTGTCACCTGCCTTCCGTGTGCCGCGTGCGCCGCCGTCGAAACCCTCCAACCCCACCCACTCCCCATCTCCCAGACTGTCATTTGTCGCCTGTATCTCCCGTTGATGATAGCATCTGTCTGTCTGTTGATAAATCAGTCATCTGCCGTGGATCAAAGTGCAGAAAAGCTCTCAGATACAGGTAGCTATCGTTGTCATCTGTCTACCTGTCAAAGCCGGCCCTCCCACCGTCTCCTCCCCCTCCTCTCCTGTGTCCTGCTGCCCTTGGTTACTGACACTAAAGTCAGACAGAGAGAGTCAAACAGTATTAGCAAAATGCAAATACATTGAATTAATGTCCTGTTATGCAATTACAGATACTGTAGTACACAATAGCAATGTGGCTACTGGTTAAGTGCTGGTAACGTTGCCATACTGCCATAAAATGTGTCTGATAATGGGCTCCAAATGTCGAATAAGTTAATGGAGTTGTTGAATATCAACTATTATAATGTCATCCTTTAGGGTGAAGAGGTGACATTAAATGGATGATGGTACGAACAGTACGGTGGACTGATAATGTAATAAAAAGAATACAATATGTAACCTCCTGAATAACTTCATAGACGAAGGCTGTGCTTTTAGCAACATGCATTTAAAGCCAATTTCAGGTATTCATCTAATTATACTTTCACCATTATTTCATTTTGTTCACCTTATTATGTTATCAACTGTCCTGTGCAGAAGTACAATTTAAGTAATTCTTTTTTTTTTTTTTTGTTTAATCCAAATAGTTTTTGTATGACTACATTAGGACATAATGTAGGCTTGTGTACAGTTTTAATGAATGAATGAACTGAAAGTTCAATTTGAATGAATGAATGAATTAACAGAAAGTGGTTGTAATTCATTTTGACATGACATTTTAACTTCATTTTACATGTTAACATTACTGCTGACATGTAGAGCACAGTTTTTTTCCAAATAATCTGCTAAATATACAAATACATATGCAGTGCTTACACAGTCGCATGCTGTTTTTAATCCTCACTAACACATGGTTCTCGGGAAGAAAATATTGGTCTGTCCACCACTTTTGTCAAGACATGAATATCTCAACAGATATTAGATGGACTGCCGTGGCATTTCATACTGTCATAGTCCCCGGAGGATGAACCTCCGTGATCTCCTAACTTTTCTTCTATTGCCACCACGAGGTTGACATCTATGATTTTTAGTGCCATGTCTCTACGCTGGACTGTCTTAAAGTTTGACACAGTGATTCATTCATGTTCCCCTTGGGATGAATTCAAATAACTTTGGTGATCTAGAGTCATTATTAGGTTAAAAAAAATATATGGTTTATGACTAAATACCTGCAGAACTAATGACATTCCCATCAGCCTCAGTTGTACTTTGTGCTTGGTACTAATTGACAAATGTTACTATGCTAACATGCTAAAGTAAGATGGTTGACAAAAAATGTTATATGAGCTGAACATCAACAGGTTAGCAATGTCGCTGTGGGCTTTCAAACTGAAATGCTATTTGCTGGAAACAATGCAGGAGCCTTGGTATTGCACTCAAGTATTTTTATAAGTCAAAAGAGGAGCCCAGGACATTTTAAGCCGGGAAGTCCCACTAAGATTAACAGGTGCCCACATTAAATCTTGGTGGTCCAGTTAAGCTGATCATTAATGGAAGAAGAGACGTGGGACTGTTTTGTACTGAGGCCCTGATGGAAAATCAGGGTTGTTAAGATAATTGGGATGTGTGGCTGGGCACCGTTTGCCTTTAGCCAGACGCAGTAGGGTGTAGCTCTTTTGGATAAGCCCAGTATTTGGCATTCGGATGGACAAGTCCCACATTTGGCGGTTAGAAAAGAGCCAGGCAGTGTGACAATCAGGCTAATGACAGTTGAGAACGGGCTCAGTGACTGGCGTGGAGCTTGATTGTTGTGGGATTGAGCAGGAGCAAGAAGCAAGACGAGGATGGCAGGGATTTGAAGGTGGGGTTGTTATAAAGACCCCGGCCCTGTAAGGTGCGCCAAACAGAGCAGAACAGTTGGCCGGGCATGGTAGAGCCTGGAACAGCACGGTTTGGCTCAGGGCTGATGTGACCTCTTGCTCCTTCTAACAGCTACTGTGGAAAAACACAGAGGAGAAAGAAGAAGGGAGACAGCACAAAGGGATCGGAGGGTGTTATAGGGAGGATGGAGGCAAACAAGAGAGGGATAAGAAACACAGAAGACAGAAGTGGGAGGAATTAGAAGCAGCAGGGGAAGTGGTGAGGAGTGATGAGAATTTAAGAGGCAAGACGCACTGATGGAGAGGAGAAAAAGACAAGTGGATCCAAGTGGAAGAAAGGGTGGGAAATAGGATAATTGGGTAGTAAACACAGCCACAGAAGAAAGAAGATGCAGTAGGAGGGAAACAAAAAACAAAGTAATCAGAGAACTGTCACAGGGAAATTTGAAACTTTGTCAAAACACACAATTGGACCTCACTTACATCAGAAATGTAACAAACAGAACACTCTCACAGTATATATGTATTGTATTGCATTAAAGTTCCACCAAATCCACAAAAGTGCAAAGGACAACGTGTTTGATTTAACTTAAAGAATGAATTTCTTCTTCTAGATTTTGTTTTGGTACTCAGCATCAGATTACAGCTGAACATTTTTCCTGCGTGTTCCTTGTATGTTCACATGTTCAGTAAAAGTTGTTTATCGATATAAATAACACTGCATTGTATCAAACACTTCGAAACACCAACCTGATAATAATTACTGTAAAAATTTCAACATGATTTTAGCCATTAGCTCAGAGCTAATGGTTTATTGTTCATCACTTCATAGTTTTGGTTTTACAGCACACAACTACACTGTTTTGACTATACTGTTGTTCTCCACACTGTCTGGAGCAGGATACACCTGGAAAAAAAGTACAGAAAACCTCTAATGAATCCCTCAGGAGTTGGTGGAGACCAATCAGAGCTTAGTCATACCCATTTTACACTTATTGGGTGGCCCCAAAAAAATCAGAATGGTCTTATGGTCAAAGTATAAAGCATTACCAGTCAACATAATCCAGGTATTAGTGATGTTTACCCCTAAATGTATTTGGCAAAGCAAATGAATAGTTTATGAACACATTTTGTAGCAGAGAGGGTTGTGTAGTGATGCCACTGTTGCTCAGAGGATGAAAACAACCCTCCTGAGGGTCAGAGGTCAATCGGGTGATGGGGAGGTCAGTATCTCCTTCATTGTTCCTTTGTTAATTTACGCAACCTGCAGTTGTACGAGGCACAAAAATATGAGCTTGTGATGCGCGATGATCGATAAGACTGAATTAGTTGTGATACACTGACTGTACACAGGAACGAGAGCCTCTGCTGGGTATTCTTGATTCGATTAAAGATGTTCTCATCTCATTTGAGGTTGCTACAGATGGCTGTTCCCAGGTCACCTCTTATAAATGTCAAAACTTGGTTGATGACAGCTCCCACAGCCGTTTTTATGAGATATTTGTCTGGAAAATAACCGTTGAGAATTGAGCCGAGCTGTTGAAAGTCAGACCTCTCAGCAAACCACTATATGGTGAGTGGTTTATGATAACAACAAGCAGTGCAGTGTTTTGAATTGCAACCTCTCAATTCCCGTACCTCATGAGCAACGCACGCTGAGTGTTTTAGGTCGAAAACACAGCTAAGCAACTTCAGAGCCTGTTTTTGGGCTGAAATGTATTCACAACCTGATGTCTGTGGGCCATTTAGTCACGGTAAATGACCGTGCATTACGGCATTATGGCTGTCTCTGGCGTGGCACTTCTCATATTATAGGCTGCAGACTTATCAGCGTATCTGTCCTATTCCTGCTGCAGGGATTTAATCAACTAAAGAAGCTTTTCACGTAGTATAAAACAGCTGTGACTAATATATACAATAAGAATCATATATTAATGTATAGGTAAGAGTACTAGAAACTACTAAATGCCAATTCAAACACATCTTGCACAACTTAGATTGCTTTCTGAGCATTTGTCAGTCACCTGTTGCAGTTAATGACAAATCTATTAATCTTCTCTCTGAGCCTTGATGGACCACAGCATTAGTTGTGGACTGGCTCTGTGAAGTTTGCTCCAGAATACACACGCACACACACACGCACACACACACACACACACACACACACACACACGCACACAAAACCAATTTTTTTATTGTGATCCTGGTGACAATTATTTGCTGTGGAATGGGCTGTTTGTCCACTCACAGAGCTGATACGGCTCTGAGGCAGCTGTTCAAATTAACTGTGATGGGTGAGGACTTAATATAAACATGGGTACTGTTGATTTTTATAGGAGCAAATGAACACTGTCAGCTTTGCTGTTCAGAGTGACCCGACTAACTCTCTAAAGGATAATACAAATGTCATTTATCTTTTCTACGATCACCACTAGTGCAGTGGATTTGCTGCATTTCGAAGCTCTTAATGTTTGTTCTACTAAAGGTTCATCTCACCTCCCTGAAGTGTAGGCTCTTATTATTTCACACACCATTACAAAGAGCTACAAGCTGCTGGAAGGATGAACATTTTTGTATGAAATATTTTGGAAAAATTAAAATCAACATCTAATTAACTTTCCAGCGGGTGAGTCGCCCACCAAACTCCAGCCAAATTTCTAACAGACATACTGTGAATAAAAGAAAAAGAAAATCTTCTAACTCTATTGGCAGAAAAAATCACAGCGTCAGTTTTAAGCTTGATGGGAATCTGATTCTGCCTAATTAAATCACACCGAACGCATCAGAGGAATAACTCATGAGACCACCAAGTGGTTGCACGCAGCCAGAAAAATCAAGTTATATACAGAACCGAACTGAATATGCTGAACTGGATGGAAGTGAGTTTGAGTTTACATTATCCTCTGAAGAGGGGGTTCTTTGAATAGCTCACAAAGCAGTGAATGCTCGCACACTGACTGTAGAAATCTCTCCCTTCTCCATCCTATTCCTTCCTTAAAGCTCCACTCTCTCCAGAGAATCATACCTGGACCTGCTGAACAGCTTCCTGCAGGAGATGTTTGAGAGAAAATCTTGCCAGGAGTTTCTGTCTCCAAAAACTTTTTTGTCCAGTTCTTGAATTATTTAAAAGGGAAGTTGAAGCTCTGTTTCTGCATTCAAACTTTTTCTCTGTGCTGCTGGTGGTGGAGGAGAAGGAGGAGGCGGCAGAGGAGGAAGAGGCTGTTTCGGGTGTCTGCGATGTGTTATTTTCTCTTAGCCACGCCACAAGCTGGGTATCTTCACCCAGAGCTTGGCATTAGAATGAAGAGCGCAGATATTAAAATGATTAATTCTGCCTCACAAAGCCGAGCTCCTATTTAGCCTGACCACTGCTGTGTCGCTCTCCTCTCCCCTGGTCATACTGAAAGTGTCCTATTCATACAGATGTTCCATCGTGGGTCTTCTTCACACAGGCATGATGATGGCTTCACAGTGTGTGTGTGTGTGTTTGTGTGTGTGTGTTTGAAAATGAAAAAGCTTCTAGGAAGAAAAGCGGGTAAAGGAGGAAGAGAGAGCATGAGGAGAGTGATAGCTGTGTGGATTCAAGACCGCCGACTGTCAGCTCAAACCATTCACAGACCCATCCTCACCCACGTCAACAATGCACAGCCCAGCATCCCACTTCACATGCACTACAATGCTGCTGTCCTCCTCAGCCAGCCAAATGACCAACCGTCCGGCCCTTTTCTCCTGGCCTTTTCCCTCCGGACACACAAAATATAACACAAGTCAGTGTTTGAGAAACAACGCAATCATATTCACATGTAATAAAGAAGAAGCAGGAGGCATCCAATCAGCATTCATGAAGCATCAATAGTAATCTTTAGATTCCATTTTTCTTGGCTTAGATGCTCAACTGTGGGTATGAAGCTTAACTGGTCCTTTTGGCTATCACCTCTGTCACTCTAGAAGAGTTATTGATGCTGGAAGGTGACTGGGTGTTGGCGTCCTCGTCGTCATAGTCGGGATGTGACAGCTAATTGGATTAAAAACATGGGTGGTGATTAATGATGATATTATTATCAATTCAGCTTCTTAACAACGTTACAAAGTGCTTTACAAAACAGTAAAGTAAAACCAGCCAGTTAAAAATTAGGATAAAAGCAAATGAACACAATTCAAAGAATAAAGATAAGATAATATCAGTAAGAACGGTGAAACTAAAAATATATATCAAGCATTACTGAAAGCTTTCACAAAGGGAAAAGTTTTAAGATGCGATTTTAAAAGAAGCCAGAGATTTGCTGCGTCTCAGTTCAGTGGGCAATGAGTTCCACAGTGTGGGGGCTCTAATAGCAAAAGCTAGATCCCCCTTTGTCACCAACTGTGACCTTGGAATCACGAGCAGGGCTGACCGCAGAGGACGAGAGGGCACACAGTGGGTGAGCAGCTCGGACAAATACTCAGTGGCGAGGCCAGTGAGGGCTTTAAAAGTCAGTAATAGAACTTTAAAATCGATTCGTTGCCTAACAGGAAGCCAGCGTAGGGAGGCGAGCACGGGGGTGTCGCTTTGTTCCAGTGATGAGTCGTCGGCAGCGTTTTGAATTTATCTGGAGACGATGGAGGGAGCTCTGGCTGCTGGAGTAAATGAGGAACTTTACCCACTGGATTGGATGAAGTGAACCAGGATGGAGTTTGTAGGTGTAGCTGGGAGACCTGCCATTAGCTTCTGTATGAGTAACCAGGTTAGTGCTACTGCTGGTTTGCAAGAAACGGCGGACCACTATTGGCACTGCAAGCTGATATTATAATATTATCTGACTTATGCTTGCATGAATATTCAAGAAGGGCATGATAACATGTTTTGGAGAGGAGGTCAGCTTGTTTTATTCATTTGGTAACTGATAAAGTGAAGAGTTTTACTACTGTTATTGCCTTCTTTCAGTAAACAAGCTAACAAGGCCACTGAAAAGTACCCTACTGACTGTTGACCTGTCAGTCATTCACATGACCATATCCCCAGTCTCTCAAGAGTCTCTCAAGAGTCTGGTCAGACCAAAATCAGCTTCTGGTTGCAGATATAATCATGTCTCTTTAGCTTCACGAAGCGTTCAACTTGAACTTTGAACTCCAAAACTGTGAGACACTTTAACACAAGCAATCCTGCCCTATTTTCTGTCCCACTTGCTTTTCATCACAGCGGGCAAAGTCATCAGATCTCACTACGCCTTTAGATTTTATGGGGATAATAGAGGAAGGAGAGAAATAAGTGGATGCTGCTGTGGATGACATGAGAGGCTTACTGTCCACTTACTATACATGAGACAAAGTTTGAAACTCACTCCTCAATTTGTTTTTTTGTTTTTTCCCCAAGTAGGGGGAAACAAACTAGTATTTTTAGAGGACCTCTGTTAATTACAGCAAAGTTGGAGCTGGTGTGGGAGCAGTGTCTCACAATCAAAGGAGAATGCGTCCCTGACCTGTAGCCTTGTCTGACCCACTTCGGCTGTGTGCTGCACACTCACTTTCCTAATTGCCCACCTGTGGCCATCCTAATTGGCTTAGTACACTGGTTTTAATCATGGAGAGTACCGCGATCAACACCCTGAGACTGCCTCCAAAAAGCCGAGGTGCTGCTAGAAAGCAGAGTGAGAGAAGGCCGGCAAGAGAAAGAGAGGGGACAACACGGTTAGAAATTCCTGTTTAGTAAATGAAAACAAAGTACTCATGGCATTTTGAGCCACCTCACACACAAGTGAGTACTTAATGATGCGCATTAAAGTAGAGATTTATTAAGGAATCTGTAGAAGGCCATTAGCTACGCCTTTGATTTATTCATCGAGGACTGAAGCACCACAATAAATATGGAAATAACTCCTGGCCTTTTCAGACCACAGCTCTGGGGAACACCCGACCAGAATTAGAATTTGGATCCAGAGGGTGTCGATATCTTGTTTGGAGATGAGCTCATGATATCTAGTTGGTGGTCTCCGTCCGTGCGAGCCTAATCACCGATGACAGAGGATTGCAATGAATTCTCTCTCCTTTAGTCCGTTGTGCTCACACGCTGAAATCTTTGCAAACAGACGCTCACACATACAAAAAATGTGAACCTGTAATGCAAATTGATTTACACATAAAGCAATTCATAATGCTTGTTTTTCCTTGCCTCTCCGCCCTGTGAGCCAAATGCAAGACATTCATTCATTTGTTCAGATCTATGAAGTCAAGGTCAAGTGGGGACAAAGCCAAAAAAGAGGTGTGTTTTTCCATCCATATCAACCTGCACAGTATCTATCATGCAAAACTGTCGTTCAAATAATACAGATGGAGAATGTGTTGGATTTCACCAAGGTTGTTTATCATGTGACAGCTTTTATTGTTTATAAGCTGATCAGGCCAAAGGAAATGATTTAGTGTGTGCTTCAACATCTGTGAACGTAATTAAGTGAGGGCTTATTTAGGGTCGATAGCCTCTGTCCATGCCTGAAGCATGAAACTCCTCATTTTATTTGTTGTATATGTACAATACGCATAGACTCAGTTCTGGCACTTTATTATCAGTAATGTTTTGACTGAATTTTTGATGAAGTGTCATAGTTAACTTGTTTGTTTTACCCGATTAGCCTCAATTACTGATAAACTACATTTCCCAGATTTTCTTTCATCTTTTTGTATTAAAAAGATAAGATCAAATGACTGTGTAATGTGAAAAGGGCCGCTTGTGGTGGTGAATCCATGGAGAATAATCAACAAAATCTACAGTCAGTCGGGTTTATGGAACATTTTAGCTTCTTTCAGCTCATTGGTTAGACTTTGCAGCCCACATTTTTCTGTGTTTTGGTTTACCATACTCGCCAGTACCACTTCAAGCCACAGCAGGCGTCTGTTTTCAGCATAAAAAGGCTCTGATGAAGTCAGCACTTATGTACAGAACATCAGATGGCGAGTGTCACCCGAAGAATAAGAGTCTCCAAAGACTGAAAAGACATCCCAGTGATCAGATCACCTGCATGAAGTTTGACTGACAGAAACTCTGATTTGCTGCTGTCGATTTTTCACAGCGAACTGAGAAACTGAAGTCCTGAAACCACAATGACTCTGAGTGTGACATTGGATTTAATGGATCCAGTATTGTACTTTAGTGCTTGAGCCATTTTGAAAAAACTCTTTAAAAACCTTCTGCTTTAATTATTTACAGAACTGTAAATTCACAGCCAGGCACCATCTTGAAAGATATCTTTTTCAGCGTCTCAAGCTCACTCTGTATAGAGCAATACATCACCGTGACAGATCTCATCACTGAACAGGGGCGGGGCAAGTGCTTCCTTTGTTTCTACCATACTAGATAACCGCCTGCCACTGGATGTGAACCGCCACAGTTTGGCTCCATCTTCAAAAGAGCGGAAAAAAAGAAAGATCTGTCTCTCTGCAGACGTTCAGTCTGATGTTACACAACAACAGACAGGTTCTACTTCTTATAATCTTGTTTCATGTAATGAGCGCAAGATAAATGATGACACATGGCCCACACTATACGCTACTGTATACTGTGTAGGCTTATCATTCTAGTTAAAATTACACACAGATACACAGAGAAGTTGCTTTTAGCTTGAGTGATCATCCTGTATGACATCTGCTAAAACCCAAACACAGCTGTGGGTGTCAGGAGTGCAAAGGGCACAGTCACTGTTACATCAGTATGATGCAGCTAAGCTTAAGTAACAGGGAAAGGGCAACAGTGTTGAACATGAATTTGCATTTCGAAAAAATATCAGCTCTTTTTTGAACAAAAAGAAGTACTCGTTTCATAGAGTGGACTGAGATTTAAAGGGACATTCTACTGATTTTACACACAGTTTGCCAGCATTGGTAGTGTCTCTCGGCTGTGAAAACGGTAGCGTAATGTCTTTGGTGGTTCTGGAAGAAGCTTTGTTAAATCGGATGAAATAACCCTGATGATGTCATTACGTATGTGTGAAAATGGTATTCTAAATTACAGCAGTACTCCAGATGCTTCTTCATGCCTGTCTATTGCTAAAAGTAGGTAATATGTCTGCGAGTGTGTTTAAAAAATATTTATTTTAAAAATGTACCCACCATCTATAGTATTTCATCACATCCCGGAGCCTCGTGCCCATCTGATCAAACAGTAGTTCACAATAAAGGTCGAAATCAAAGTCTTTCTTGGCTGATGAACAAAACGGAACAAACAAGAATTGTCTTTTGAATCTTCTTACTCCTTATTTTGCATCACTGCTTTTCCCTGACACTGGACTGCATACAGTATGTCTTCATGTTTGTCTTTCACTGATGCTATCCCAGAGGGCCGAGCAATACTCTGCATGCACGTTCCCTGCAGCTATTTGCAATATGTGTGTGGGGGCGTGTCTCATGATGCCATGGCCTACAGAGGATCTCCTCTGAGTCTGGGGCTTCTACCTCTAACACTCCCCAGATCTTGCCAAATGTCTCTGGATACAAACTGTGTATGGACGCTCAGCCACACTATACATGCACAAACAGTCACAAAGCCCATCAACCTCATATACCCACACCCACCGGCTTTCCCCCTAGCCTCTGCGGAAATCTAAATAATAATTCTGTGTGTAATAATGCCAGTAATGCCAATCCACACCGGAGCTAGCGCACAGGGTCCTGGGGGACTGCTGCCTTCCGCTCACATCAAAGCCATAATAGAGAGACTGGCATACAAGCAGGCTGCTGCGTTTGTCTATATGAGTCTATTACGTACAGTAATGTGGAACCAGATGCTCCCATGTGAGTATCCTACAGGGCATAAAGCTAACTCGGCAATAATCAGATGAATCCTGCATTATTAGAGGCTTCTTCTGGCTCGATCCTCCAGAAAAGCAAGACGCATGTCATCCTTTGATCAAGAACATATGGCTCCAGTGCACAAGGCCAACATGAATGTCTCTTTTAATGGTTAAGAAGCGGAGAATGTTATTTACCTGTGAAAATGCACACAGGGAAAGAGGCACATGGTATTATTTTGTACAACTTTTAACAGCGAACAGAACAGAACGCATTTTGGAATTCATATTTTTTTTTAGGCATGATCAGTCTGACATTTACCTCCAACAGACGCGGAGCCTCAAAGCAATATTTTCACAAAGCCCAGATATCTACAAATGCACACCAAAGGGCCGTGAAAGTGCACAAACCCACGCACACACAACACAGGCTACACAATAACCGATAACTGTCCCCCGGTTCAGATATCATTGTAGAGGCAAATTGCAATGTCAGAAACAAACAATAGACCTGCAAATTCAAATAGAGTGAGGGAGGGGATGTGAGCCCATTTTCACAAAGCTCCATGCGCAGTGGCTGCATGTATCTCTAAGCCACTGTTGATGCAGATAGCAGATAGAATTTACCAGCATTGCTCTATGAGCGTATGTTTACATATGCATGCGCAAACGCCACATGAGTCTCCAAAGCCACTGCAAGCTCCTGGAATGGGACCGGATCCAGCTGTTGCCCTTGGCTACAGATTAATGTGTGTGTTCATTTGCGAGAGTGTGTGAAGTGCATAAATGTGTTAAAGAGCCATATCTATCTCTCAAACACCTGTGATCCACTCTCTAATACCTCCGACTTCCTTTATGCACACAGAGAGAGCTTGAAATACATTCAGCAAATCATTCTAGTACAAAGTTTGCAATCTTTTCTTTGAGTTTTGCAACTGAGAACTATGACTATCACACATGAGCATGTGTGAGGCACCGTAAGAGTGATTTCACAGCATCACAATGCACATATTGATTTGTGCAGATGGATTATAGGGAATATGTATAGCACGATCAATGAGATTAAAGCCAGGTAAGCTCTTGAATGTAATGCGGGGGTCATAACCAGCCATTATTCGCCTTAAATGCAGAAAGACATGATTATGGAGGGTTTCGCAGCAAGGTTATGCTGACAGAATGCTAACTGCAGGAGGAAATGTATTTACAACAGCACACTTAAAGAGCTAGCATGAAGTTGATTCATAAGGGAGTGCTCGTTTCCCAGAAAGTCTCAAGTTCTCCTTAAATTTTGTGGATCCAATTTACTAATTTCTCTGTCAAAATTTATCTTACACAATAAACGTTAGACTATCTCTATTTATTCTTTTTTCCTCAAGGATTTAACTTCCTTAAAAGTGAACAGTTTGACTTTGGCATGAAACACTTTAGCAATTGATGAGTTAAACTTAAGTCTAAAGAGGGGGGATTTGAAATAAGAGAGTAGCGCTGAATATGACAAGTACATGAGTCTCCAGCCATGCTTGGGGTGATGTGAGGCTCAGGCACAGAGGCACCTTGAGCTAAATGCTAATGTAAGCATGCTAAAATGGTCGTGCCTATGATTGCCAGGTATAACATCTTAGTCTAGCCTGTTGACATGCCACACATTCGCCATAAAGTACAACTGAGGCTGATTGAAATGTCATTGGTTTTGAAGGTATTTGGCCATAAAACAAAGTACTGGACATGTTCAATTTTAACCCCCGGACAGCCTTAGATGAGAAGTAAAGGGGTCACCAAAGTGATTAGAGATTGTGCTGAGGGGAATGTGAATGTCTGTACCAAATATCATGGCAGTCCGTCCAATAGCTGCTCCATTCCACTCAAAACGACATATATCAAGCTCATGGTGGCGTGAAAGGAAAAGCCATCTATCACAGGTTGGATAGATATACATTTTGGCTCGCTGCTGGCACTTGATGGAGAGTCAGAGGATGATGAAAGTCATTGAGGTCCATGCTATGGGCACCATGATTATCTGTACCACATGTCATGGCCTAAACAACAAAAATGTCAAACTGCTGGTGAGGCTAAAGAAAAAAGCAAGGGATCATGAAAGTTGGTGAAATTCATCCTCTGGGGACAATGAATGTCTTAAAGAATTTCATCACAATCCATCCAAAAGTCATTTGGTTATTTCTGGAACCAATTTCTGGACTCAAGTGTTGGATAGACCAAACAATGTACAATATCGCTGTCCAGAGAGCGACGCCATTAGCATCTAAAAAAAGAGAATCAAACCAGAGCAACTGAGACTGTCTAGAGGCATTTCTCCATTTGTGATCCATTGTCGTTTAAATCAACATCATCATTCTGATCATAATCGCAGTCAAAAGCTCGCTTGCCCTCTCTTTATCCTTCTCATTATTGCCATCAGTATCACTATTATCAACAGCAAACTTATCTCCTTCCGATCCCCCATCTCTTCCTCCTCCCCCTGATTTTCATATCTGTCCGCATCATCACATTTTCACGTCATCATCGTGTTATCAAGCGATGGTCGAATGCAGAAAGCCTCAAAGTCAAATTTATCCTGCAGATCAAAACTGCTGTCTGTGACTGAAGGGCTGAGTCTGATGTTTGAAGGCCGTTGCTCGGATAAAACTCCCTCATTGTGGGGAAGAGGTGGCTGACAGCATCAACACATAGCTCCCCAGCGATTGCGATCCATTTCATCATGCATGTGCGTTGTTGGTGTCAGTTTAACCGCCGTCGACTTGCAGATAGATTTTAACAGCTGAAATGAGAATGGTTGACTGATTGGTTATGGGTGCATTGTTGATTCTTGAGCTCAATACATGAAGTGTGGCGGATGTCTGCAACTCTGAATGGGCGCTTCGAGCTGCAGATTCTCATCACATGACATTAATTAAAAGCAAATGCAATCCCATCTTAACTGTTACAGTATTAGAATGCCAGAGGAGAGAAGAGCATTTGTACTATGCCGCACTTCTTCATTCACAAAGAATTTCTTTATGTTTTTGACAACATAAATCCGGGAATAAAACCCTTATCCCTTTTGGACCTGTATCTGTCTCAAAGGAGGAGATGTACTGAGATATGAGAGGGATTTTAAGGTGTCACACAACTGAGATTGTGCAATATTGTCTGCAACTTGATATCCTGAAGATCTCCCTGCTATATTGCTGTTGTGTGGAAGTTAATCTTATTCTCTCTGCACGTTCTCTCCATTGACTGGATATCATAAAAAAGAGACTGGAATGGCGTGCTTATTTTGTATTGGAATAAAAAAGTGCTAAGTATATCATTCAGTACCAATAAAAATTCAGCAATTCAACATTTAAAGCAACCAAATTTCATAGTGAAATCATTTTTGATGGACTGCAATCGACTTGCTGGCTGGTGGGGAACCATGAATCCTTAATTTTGAGTTCTTGAATGTTTTGTGTCTCTTGATTTAAGAGTTTGGTCTTAACCTGCTCCACATGAAAAGTATCTCGAGATAAAGTTTGTTATGAACCGGTGCTACATAAGTAAAAATGTATTAATTGATTGATTAATTGAAGCTAAAACCAAAGTCTGTCTCTCAAAGATGTGTGTCTTTAAAGAGTGGAAGTGAAATGGGAGCTAGTTTACAGCTACTTCACCAACCGGCCCTGCTAGCGGTCACCAAGTTTCTACAACTACACATTTTTGTGAAGACATGAATTTAGCTGTGCCACTCTCTGGTATGACAGAGCCTTTAAAATATGGGACATTCCATATTTAGGGCTTCTCCAACAAAGATGGAGACATCTACAGCATTATACCAGCGCTGATAAAGTGCGATTACATTCATTTTGTTACTCTGCGGTCGTCCTGCACCACTCATAAAAAGTGAAAATACCTCTGCTGAAGAAGAGGAAGCTACTGTATTTAGACTCCAGTCTTTGCAGGAGTGACTCAACCGTGTCTGCTGTAGGTGTCAGAGCCAACCTGCTGGTGTCAGGTGGGTTCCATTTCACAGGTTAACCTGATAACCCGCCAACAACCCTCTCAGGATTTGCTGTCACATTCAATTACCCCACCTGAGTGGCTGTGTGTTTGTATGTGAAAGCAAGAGAGAGAAAGAAAAGAAGGCGAGAGAGAAAGTAGTGCTGAAAGGAAAAAGATTGATGAGTATTCAGATGTTTGTGTTTCTGTTTGCTCGGCTGTTGTTTGCTTTCTCTGTGTGCGAGTGTGTCTGCCTGTGTGTGTGTGCTAATTCATGTGCGCCCATGCCTGCATGAGGCACATCCCAGCGGTGTGTGAAAATGCTGTCAGAAAGTTAATGTGATTTCCTCTGGTGCCTTTGATGTCAGTCGTGTCATCCTCATCACATCGTGATTCATCATCATTCATCTGTGTGTTTGACCTGCACTGGCTTATGAAAACCAACTTTCTCGTGTCACATCTATCGTATGAAAGAGTTACGTGTGGAAGACTGATCAGGAGCACTTTTGATTGTCTGTGACAGTGAAGGATATCCACTTGTTGGAATAACCGTGAGGTTGGTGACAGGGAATCCTTTCTAGCCTTCAACATTAATCTGAGTCATCTGTGTTGTAGCTTTTGCTGCACAAACAAGCGCCTTACTTTTCATATAAGCTCTCTCAGAGTCCAAAACTGGAATGAACTGTACAGTAGAAATGTCGATATGTAGACCGCTACCGTGGCTCAGGGTGATTTTACACCTTTGTTCTGGTCTGAATCAGGGATTCAGTTTGTTACAATGTTCGTCTGGTTTGTTAAGTGATGTTGAGTTTGCTTTGTGTTCACACAGAAACACTCACAAGTTGACAAAAATTTGTGATGCGCAGGCAAACTGCTCTCTAATTGATTAGAATTTCCATGTGGGAAAACTCTGGGAAGAAAACAAAGAGTAAGAGAAGAGCAGACTGTTGTTCTGTTCAAGAAATATATTACTATGACACTTTCCAATTTTACAATGGAAGGACAACTTCGTGGGTGGATCGTTCATTACGTTGTTTGTGTTTATTCCTTGAGGCAAATGACAAAGTTTTGAAAAAGAGGAATGGCTGCAGCTGTTAACGCATAGGAGTTGCTGGAAAGGCCTATGAGGACAGTACACAAGGAGGCATGTATTATTCCTCCTGTACTGTGCTGACACAATGCTTCGAGCAGTTGGGTCGGACTGATGTCAGATCATAGTCTCACTGTAAATGAACCGTACTTGAGTTTGTTTGTAACCAGACTGAGACCACTGCTTTAACAAGGTCTCAATGCGGTTGTTTTGGTTCACACCTGCCCAAACTAACAGTACTAAGGCGGTAAACCCGTCAGGGTTCGATTAATCTGAACTACGCGGGAAGTGTGAAAACACCCTACGTCTTGTTGTCATACCTTCAGCTTGGACTGCTAGAAAAAACTATTTAGGACATTGGAGGCTCCATACTCCAAACAGCAAGAAAATCCATGCAGTTCTATAAAAACATGCATTTGCAGCCCAATTCATGTCTCAGGTGTATAATCCTGGTCCTGTCATTGGCTTACCTGACACCTCATCACCAAAGGCTCTGAAGGAGTGGCCATCATCTATGCCACATGAATAAATAAATGAATAGCAACAGTGTTTGACACCATTTATTGCACCATGTACTGCTATTGTTCACGACCGACAGCTCAGCTTAACTCAGAGCTACAAGAATCCTGTGTCCAACTTTTGAAGTCACCACCATATTGTGTGACATGGAGCTAATAAGATTTATCATGTGTACCTGTGAAAATGTAACGTTCTCATTTGTTTATCATCGTCTATTGGATCATCCCTTAATTAAAGCCTTGATAGGATCATATAAATATTCATATATTCTGAAGTGCATGTGTGTGTGTTTGTTTATTAAGTTGTGCACGTGTCTGCCAGTCTGCATCCACATACCTACTTGGCACGACACAAGTTTTCTCCCCCTTTCATTCTTATAAATTTGAACCCTCCTCCACAAACCTTTCAATAGGTGATTTTCAGCCCCATAAGACAACACGAAACAAATGTTTTCTCCTCCCTGTTTTCAGAGCCAGGGAATTACAAAATGCACCATGACACTGACATATGCTGCTGTTTTTCACCGCCTGGAAAATGGGGTTGTTATTTTTTTCCATCGATCAAAGCAGTATTGGGTATAATTCATAAATCTGTAAATCCAGAAAAAAGAGATAATCTTTCAGTGTAGAACAGATGTAATGCTTTTGAAGACTTACACCCATTTCTAGGGCAGTGTGTGTGTGTGTGTGTGTGTGTGTGTGTGTGTGTCGCTGGAATATTGCCACTAATTACTTAGAATAAATCCACTCCGTATTAAAGCATTTGACTGAAAAAGTGTGACCAGATACATAGTAATCTTCTGCAGTTGAATTAGTTAACACTGATGGCATTTTGTGTTAAACATTGATGGTTTGTTTGGAGTTGTGCTGATGAGTTGAGTGATGTAAATGCAACACAGACAGCTTCTTTGGGCTGTATAACAGTAGGCCTATGTGACAAAAATGTGTGAATGTATGCCGGTATATAAAATGGTAATAATGCTTCAGCAAAAGCTTTATGCTGTTCATGCTGTTCCTGTTTGAATCAATGTGTAAATGCGAGACAACCCACAATCCTCCCACAGTGCTCACATGTACACTCTGGTGAACTTCAGACATTAAAAAGCCAATAAACCTGGTCTTGATATGTGCTATATGGAATGAAAAAACAACAACAGCTGACTAGGTCAAACTGATTTGACAGCTAGAAATTTGATAAAAGTAAGAGTGCTTTTAAACATTTAGCCTTCACCAGAAATTTGACATACAGTCAGGGAAGAACAGTAACAAAGTACATTTACTTGAGTACTTTTTTTTTTTACCATCTCCACCTTCTCTGAAGGTTGCTTATACTTGTTACTTTGAAGCATTGCTTTAAAGTCCATTTTCTGTTCTAAATTGCAATAGGCCATTCTTTGCATACAGAATAATTATATCAATTTCTATACTGAATATTCTACATTTTACTCTCTGTATATGTGCTGTATTCATATACACAAACATGCACACACACACACACACACACACACACACATACACACTGCCAGAGCTGTGTCGGAGCCATGCTGTTTTGTGGGGGTGTGTTTGAGGGTGTTAAATAAAAAATTGAAAGCGACAATGGCTGTCCTTTTGTCGATTCAATTGTATTCTCACAGGCATTTCTAGAGGCTTTGTAGCACATTCTACAAGCTTTCTACAAGCGAGTCAGTATATTCAGCAGGATGTTTCACAGTCATTATGTTCTGTAAATGCTTTGTACAACAATACAACAATGTGCTGACATTAAAATAAATGTACTTTTGAGTACCTAAGTAAGTAATATTGACCAGAAGTAACTCAAGTAACTGTCTTGTGTGTTCTGCCCACCACTGTCTGAAATTAGTATTACGCTTCCTTGCGGGGGCTAGATTATAGATTGCACATAGAAATATCCTTCCTTGTAATCCCAACTATGTGTCAAACTCCACAAACACAGTACCCTACACTTCCCACAATGCAACTCAGAGGTGTCTTTTTAACCACACTAGCGTTTTGGCTCCTTTGATGGCAATGCAGGTTAGTCGGTCCACCACTTTTGTGAGAGAAAAACTGTTTAGCTGGATCGCCATTCATGTTGTACATACATTCATGATCCCCAGAGGATGAACCTCACTGACTTTAGTGATCCCTCCCATTGCTTTTCTGTTACCAGGTCTTGTTTTGATGAAATGTCCCGACTATAGGATTTTTCACTCAGATGAACTGTCTGTCAGCTGAAAAATTATGAATTTGGTGAACTCTTAGTGTTTCATCAGTTTTACAATTTAAAAAATGAAATCTCTAAGCCCAAAATGAGATTACCCTGATGACATCATCAGGGTTACTTCCTCTAACTTGACATGAAGTTTCCCCAAAGACATTATTTTCACAGCGTCTTTGTTTTTGCAGGCAACACACCCCACGAGTAGTAAACTATGTCAGTGTGTAAAATCCACTTTCAGGCATCCTTCAAGAATAATGAATCACACTGCAGTGACTAAAGATATCACTGCTAAAGATCCATATGAGTTACATTAACAATATGAGGACCAACATTTACTACAGAGTTTTGGCTGATGTCTGAAAAAGACAAAATGATTTCTCTTTGACTGAACAAATAGCTTTGCATAGCACCCAGACTGCTCAATAATTCAGAATAAAATGAATAGCAAAGTAAAAGAAAAAGCGAAACAGGTTTGACCCTCTTAGCCTGATGCTCAGGATGCGTGTGTTGAAAATCGTTTAAATTGCTTGTGAAAGTAAAAAAGGTGGCATGGAAGATGCATCTGTAGCAGACCAGAAACAATATTCAGACAGACAGATGGATCTGATGGCGTGCAATTGGACGGCCTCTGTTTTCAATCAGTGCTGAGGCCGAGGCTGCGTGGAGCCAGCAGAAGAGCCGAGAAGCAGAAGAACTGCAGTCAGAACAAAGTTCAAAAGAGTAATTTCAGCTCCATTTCTTCGAAAAAAGAAAAGCCAACTTATCTCTCCCATTGTGTGGTGACCCATCAGCTCCAAACCCTAACAGTTCTGTCAGGGATCAATAAAAATTACAACATAGAAGAGGAGAACAAGAGAACAAGTACCTTCTCAACAAGCTTAATTGTTAGATTTTTTTTTTCTTCTCTTAAACGCTAATCATCTCAAGAGGCTGGAATTAGGAAATAGGTTATGATTATGAATGAGTAATCTAATTGGAAGTTCACTGTTCCAGTGCATGCACTGTGTGTGTGTGTGTGTGTGTGTGTGTGTGTGTGTGTGTGTGTGTGTGTGTGTGTGTGTGTGTGTGTGTGTGTGTGTGTGTGTGTGTGTGTGTGTGTGTGTGTGTGTGTGTGTGTGTGTGTGTGTGTGTGTGTGTGTGTGTGGGGCCATCTTGATTGGCTCTATGGCCCTTCTTCGTTACTAGTATTTAACGTCATTTAAATCTTTCACACCTGAAATTATCCAGGTGTGTGAGTGTTGCCATAGCGACAGATGTGTGTGTTGGAGCAAGAAGTGGAAAGGATCCATGTTTTGCTGTAATTTGAGGGGGTGACTTCTTGTATCAAACCTCTGTTATTTGCAGTCGATAAGCCTCTACAATGATGAGGATGTATAAAAAAAAAAAATCACAAGGGTGAATTCATCTGAAGGTCTTTCACACTGTAAAGACACACATTCTCCTCAGAGACACAAGGTAAACTAATCCTGTACACATCAATAAACATCTCACATAATCTTCCACCCAGCCTGGAAACATACGCTGAATCAGAGGGGAAAAAAACGGCACAGCCTCACACTGTGTTTCTGTTTGAGCTTCTGCCTTTAAGATGCACTGCTGCTGCATCTTTCTGATTCAGTATTCTGCTGAGTAACTTTGTTTTGGATGAGGTCACAGTAAACTGTAAATTCACCCACGCAGTCACGCATAATCGGGCATAAACAAGGCAGAGATGGAGGGAATAAAAGAGAAGTGGCCGATCACGTCGTTCTGGAGCCACGAACAGCCCACTTGTCATCTGCAAGAAGAGCGGCCTAGCACTGATTAGCGGTTGTGCCTGGCAGTCACAGTCATCTCCAGTTGCCTTGACTCACTTTTTGCTACAAATGTGCAAAAATCAAATAAATACTATAATCCTAATTTTGCCCTTGCAAAACAAATGAGTCAGATGAAGCGGTGAATGATGCATCAAGCTGAGCACCAGGACCTTAGAAAACAATATTTCACATTTGTATTATTGTCAGGAATGAATGTGTCCCACTAATCAGTACTACCTGTCTTCTACTACTACAGTGTATATAGTTGGGACCAATGAATGAGGCTGAGAGCCTAAAGCAGGTCAGAGAAGATGGAATTACAGAGACGGATCAGTGCATTGTTGATTTTGGTCTTTTCATGGGATTTGGTGATTTGCAGAAACAGAATGAAGGTGACAGCAACAGGCTCACTCCTATTTACATTAAGCACATAGCAATGTAAAAGTGACTTTAAGTATTCAGTGCACTATATTTAGTGCATTTTGTATTTTATTTGTATATATTGAATATATTATTGTTATTTATTACGTAAGTATGTAAATATACTCTATAATGTAGGCTTTACAACTTGACTCCCCTTGTTCATTGCAGACATTTAGATTTTTCATAGAAAAAGCACATATGGAACTTTTTTGTATATTGTATATTAAGCTAATTAAAACTAGTAAAGCAGTCACTTTGAAAGGAGATGATTTACAGTGATGTTGAAGTGCAGTCATCTGAGCTGGTGATGTCAGTGAGAGGGTCACAGTTTGCCCACTCAGGGTCTTTGGAGTTCGAGCTTAACTCTCCCATACATGACTTGGCGTACTCTGCACGGGGGAAACCCTTGAAACAGCATGAACGATATACAGTAAGGTGTTTGGAACTGGGAAACTTAAAAAAAAAAAAAATACAGTTTCCATGAATGTTATTATTCACCACTGTATGTTTTATGCGACACGTCCAAATGTCTGCTGTGGAAAAAGGCCTACTGTACTGTGCATCAATGAATGTTTTCAGTTCTGAGTTCTAATGTTTAAAAGGAGGGGAAATGCATTGCAGCATTCATGCAGCATTTTCCCTCTCTGCAGCATCGCTTTTATATGGCTGTGAAATTATTACTAATTATGCTTCAATACTCACCTGGGCAACACTGTTAAACTAATGAGGTATGTTTGCAAAAAAAATTGATTTTGTGATTTGTACTGTTTGTCTCGTAATAAGCATCTTAAGATTGTGCTGATATTGTTTGAAATTAGCATATTACTGAGGGATTTGGAGGAAAAAAGCATAAAGTACTGCAAAAGCACAGACACCTACTGTAATAACTGGGAACACTGTTTAGCATAAATAGCACAGAGTACCTGTAGCTCTTTTTACTTTGAGTCAACAAGTCTGACACTCAGCGAGGCTGATTAGATAACAGTTATGGTACTAACTGGCATTCACATTTCACTGGCTGCAGGGACAGGCACTTCATCTTCCACTAATACCATCTGTGAGCGCTGGCACCTTGCCCAGAGCAGGACAGACGAGCGGGGAGGGGCACCGAATGAGTGTGTTGGTGTGTGTGTGTGTGTGTGTGTGTGTGTGAGAGAGAGATGTAGAGTGAGAGTGAGTGAATGGCTGATAAAATTAGTAAGTAGTTAAGTGAGTTCAGTTAATGAGGGCATGTTCATATATTACAACATTTGCTTTTTTGAGCTCAGGTGACCCCAAATAACAGCCAGTTCCCCTTTTCCGTACAAACTGTTGTGTTGTTTGTTGAGAGCTGAGAATATACTCCAAACCATCTACAGGAAACGGCTACAAAATGCATGAGCATGCAGCTTGGAGGGGAGAGATGTTGAGATTTGTTGGCCAGTAGTTCCTCATAATTAGCCAGCTGAATGGAACAAAATAAACTGCATGTAATCATTTGTAGCTATTCCCTCATTCGAGACACCTGTTGTGGTTTAATCTGCCCCATCCTTTCCCAATCCTTCATATGCATCCATGTCCTCTATTTAGTATGTGTCATTCATTAAATGCACCATTCCTCACCTGGCTACTAGTCACCTATTTCCCCTCTACTCCAATTTTTGACCAACTCAAGACTGCCTCACGTGCTCTGATTCTTAATGATCACGGTGACACCTGTTCGAGTTAAGATGCTCATTAATTGCAGCAATGTGTCCAGTCGCTTGTGCTTAGTTTTCCCCCCATCACGGAAACCTTTAATTTGGCAGGGTGCCAAATCATTAAATGTCCGTCCAGAAGACGTGCTAACTACCTGTCCATGTGACTTTTGTTTAAATGCCTGAATGCCAAAATGATCCATTTTGATTAATTCATGAACTTCTCGAGTTGTATCCCTTCTGCTTGTTTATTATGTCACTTTTGCACCTTTTAAAGCTGTGCCAATATTTTTTTCTATTAAAAATGGATCAAATCATAAAGTGTAATGTGAAAAGTGTTGCTTGCATTGAACAACCCACAGAGAATTATCACCAGACTCTGCAGGTTTATGGAGCGTTTTAGTATCTTTCAGCAAATTGTTTCGGTTTTTATGATCTTTTTCCAGCATCGGCAGGCACCAAATGGCAGATCAGCCAAGTTAGCAACTAGCTGGTGAACATTGTAGAGAGTATATTGACTAAAATGCCAGATACTTGGAGGAGACCAAAATAGTGCTACAAGGAGAGTAATTTTTGGATGTACTTTCACCAAGAACACAAGCAAACATGAATGCTGACATGCAACTGTTTCCTTAAATGTGCTTTGTTGCAAGTTGTTGCACTGCCCCTGATCAGTGCATGTTTTAATATTATTAGCCTCTTACTTGATGGTTGAGGTTTAGTCACGTGTGTCTAACTGTACACATTTCTTCTATGGTGGATAGAACCAACCGTACTGGAGCATCTATGTTACTGTAAAGTGATGTGTGTTCTCTCTGTTGAATAAACCATTCAAGTACACTCACAGCAAGCAATAGTGTGGGACAGACAGGGCATACATCTAACATCATAGCTGAAATATACCAATACATCACTCAACACAGTCTATGACTCACGACACAGGGAAAAATCTCATTCATCAGTTAGTTACTTATTGAATTAATGAGAAAATGAATGATCGAGTGACTGCTTCATGCTCAGTGATACTGGAATGGGAGAGACAAAAGGACTGCATTCAGGAGAATACGTTTGAATTCTTTGCTCTGAGAATAAAATCACCCATGATTATGACAAAGATGAAGATTGCATCAAATAGCTTTTTGGTGAGAATGACATGCTTGAGGCAAAGTTGACGGAATGAGCATTTGCGTACAGGTACCAAGAAAAACCACGTAGCCCTGTTGAGGTTCTCGTCAAAGCATTTTTAATTCCTCGCCCCTCACCAAACTGTTGCGAAGCCAGGACTTTCTTTTAACTCTAATTTCAAGTGAAGTTAACTATCAGGTCCTATTTTAACGGAGGGCATGAGGAGGCAGCGGGAGCAGCATTGTGCTTCTCATTATCACTGGATTCAACTGCACTTTTACCCCGGGCTACTGGCAAAGCTCATTAAAACAGGCCAACAATGGAGTCACATCCTTCCTCACAGCAAATGGGAACTTTCTCTGTTAGACTCTGAGAGGACTGTCACTGGCATGTTTTGTTCTTTTTTCAGATTCTTGTACGGGTTGGTGCTGCCGTCGTGGCAGGAGGCAATTTCGAGCTGCCACATGGTAACTCCTGGGTGCTCCAGTCCTCACACCTTTTCAGCAAGAAACACAACTCCACACTGATCAAACCCACCCCCTCCCCCTCCCCCACCTTGCTTGGACGTTTTAGGTGTCATTTTGCATCCCCAGTAAAATCGGGTCAAATATTTCAAGACAGATACTGAGAGACCACAGCATCTCTCATCGAATCGTCCTTTATTTTCTGTTGCCATTTTTATCAGCACTGATATGGCCTTGGATGTGTGACTACCTTCAGTCCATCTATCCGGAGTATCTGTCACTAACGAGTAACAGATTTATGCATTTAATTACTAATAAATTACAGATTATCTGATGATACTCATACTCTTTTCAGCAGTGTCAGCAATTTCATTTGATCTCTACCATGCCCTTTTTGCAAAGACGAACCATTCAGTCTTTCATGCAAATAAAACATTAGAGTTAAAGGGTCAGTTTGCTCAAATCATGAAACTATATTTCTGCTCACCCCTAGTGGTTTCTATCTGTACAGATCTGATTTGCAGTCAGAAAACATTCATTCTGAACTTAAATCAAAGATTACTGACAACTCCCTCCCACAATATACAGTTACTCTCTTATGTTCAGGCACTTATAGCACTTGATTACCTCCATGAAAGGAGGTCTTTCAGGTCTGCTTGTCAACGTGTCTACTTGTGTCCACGTGTTGTTGCCAAACTATGGCTGGCTACGAGGAAAGGAAAGAAGCTTTGACTCCGCATAATGTGGATTCCCGCATTTGCACTTTGAATATGTCAGTTGCACATATTGTTGCAGTTGATCACTTTTCACACCTATAACCCAGTCTACACATGCCTATGATCACTTACCTGGATGGGGCTACAGGCACTGAGGGGGTTCATACAAACAATGCTGTTGTCCAGCTTTGACTCCACCAATAAAAGACCGTTACTACCCAGGCTAGAAAACAAGAAGACTTTAAATAAAGTCCACTCAGAGTAGCATGATGTGTCCTACTCGTATTGATAACACAAATATCAGACCAAATATGTCACTTTATTTCTTAAAGAATGGATCAGAGTGGCTAAAAGTCTCTGCCTCTCTAATGATAAGCTACAATTATTGATAAAGTGAGGAATTCAAACATTTCTCCCTGTTGTTAGGTCTTGATTGGCCAGTCACTCATGATTCCCATTGTTTTATTGCTTTAAGGTGCTGTGCCCTGTGCTCTTTTGACACCCACTGACTCGCATTAGATGGAGGTGCATTCAGGAGGAAGCTAATGTTGAATTGGCATGGCTTGGATGGTGTCCATTAGGAATGAGAATACAAAACAGACTGAGTTTTGCAGATAATTTCATTTTGAGCAGCTTTATTTGGGTTAATATTGAAATGCCTGAGGTAAAAACTCATTAATTTGCTCATTAAAGATATTTAGCAATTTTTTGAGCTTGCTGACGCTGCTTTGTTTGCTTTGTTTTATATATCGGCTGCCACAACTGGATCATTGTGTATTTAACCTCCATTGCTTTGCTGTCTTAACAAAACAACCTTACTTTGTGGGCAGTGGAGCTCAATCACGGCCTTTGTTTCATAAGAGGAACACAAGGGCATTCATGGTAAACAGTTACTAAACTGAGAATACTGTCAGAGGTGAATTTATAGTAGTATGCTATGGCAGAGGGAGATAAATCTAATGTAAAATAACATTATTAAGGATGAAATAAAGACACTATACATCTGTCATCATGACTTTTCCAGTGTAGAGGAGTCTGTGTTGTATCCACTTGCCCTTCCAGAGTGCTTTCTAGCTGTTTCATTGACTCAGCCACACCTCCAACATCAATCTCAGGCTCCCAAGTAAACTTACACAAAGATATGAGCAACACTAAAGCTGAAATGATGCCCCCCCCCCTCATTTAACTTTCTTTTGTGTGTACGACTCTCCCCTGGAGCTGGTACGTGTGCCTGTATTTGCATGCTAAAATATGCGGGAAGTGGGGAAGCAGGATCCACCTATACTACCATACATACATGTACTGTAATTGCAACATACTATTGTAGCTCCTGGCATCCATTTAACAACTACTAGCAGAATGGAAATTGCATGCTTTCATAAAATGAGCCCTCTCTACATTTATTGTCTGTCTTTGCATTTATATACATAGACAGTATCTGTGGTGCGTATAGGTGTTTGGGTATGTTTTGCTTTCTCATGTGGGCTTTTGCCTGCAGTCACGCTGGAAAGCGGGCGAACGACATCATGTGAGAAATAAATCATAGATCCTAGAAGCACTTAGGTAGTAGGAGGTCTGATGTGTCTTCAGCATGTGTGTGTGTGTGTGTGTGTGTGTGTGTATGAATGCATATGCACGTTTAGGCGTTTGATTATTTTTGCCCGAATTGCTCTCCCAGTTAGTCTCAGTGGAAGCTGAGTTGCCATTTGGATCAACTCCATTTCCTGCAGAGGAAGGCGGGCCTGCAACAGCCTCTATGTGTGATTGAGAGAGTGTTGATGAGAGTCTGTTTCAGGTTTTTGGTCCCCAGAGCAAGGTCATGAGGGACAAAATAAAAAAATAAATAAAGAGAACTCCTTTCTTTTAGAGTTTGAGAGTTATTGGGATAATGAAATATGACAGTTAGTCAGAGCGTGTGACTGATACTGTAGATGTTGAGTCTGATAGACTGGTATGTGTCAGAGGAAGCAGGAAGAGGCTGATAGGATTTGGTATTAGCTGAGGGCTAATACACACTATTCTCTGTGTACCAGCCTGGATCCGGCCACAGCAATATTGATTTGAAACAGTGATCCGTCTTTGTATCTGAGCCTGAACAGACAGCAGGAGAGACTCCGCTGCGCTAATAGCCTTCACTCACCGACCTCCCTGCAAGCAAAGAACATACAACGGGAACACGGAGGTGAAGCGTGCGAGTGACGAAGTGTGTGTGCAAGTTTTTTTGTGTGTGCAGAAAGGTGTGAGAGAGAAAGAGAGAGAGAGAGAGAGAGAGGTCTCTGTGGGAGTGAGGTGGACTGCCTGCCTGGAGTGTGCATGTGTGTGTGTTTGTGTGATGGAGTATGCATGAGCGCGCATCTGCAAATTTGTGTATGTGTTTTCATGCGAGGAGTTTAAGCAGTGTGATACCTCCCGGCGCCCCTCGTTCACCTATCCCCTAATCTCTGCCGACTCCCAAGTGAGATAACAGAGCTTACTGACATTTGAATATTCCGACTCCTCGGCTGGAATATCAATTAAGACTAAGGTGGCGCTTGCAGGTTTCTCTTTCCCCTTCGTTCCTGCTGCATGTATTTCTCCAGTCAACCCAGTGGCCTGATTGTGTCGGGGGGAAAAAAAACCCCACTTCACATGGACAGGGTGAAGGCTGGCCAGGTTTGCACCACCATGGGAGGTTTCATAAAGTTTGTGCTGAGCTGAAGTCCTTCGTTTTCCCTTCACCAAATGGCTGATTGTCTCCAGGCTGTCGAGAGAGATGAGATGCAATGCTGGCGTTAGATAACAGATACCTTTCCTTTTGGATCCATGCTCTTTCCTCCGAGCTCCATGCAATTTCGGGGGGGATTTGATTTGATTCAGTTTCCCTCTAATCTCGCTCCCTCATGCACATTAGAATGAGTGGAGCTGTGTGTGAAGTGTGGAATTGGGGTGGGGGATGTGGGGTGGAGGGGGACTGATGAGAAATTTCCCGTTGCTTTGAGTAACGAGCAGCCTGAAAAAGGGAGGTTTGCATAAATTTGCATGCATAACCCAAATGTAACCAAAATCATATTGAAATAAAGTCATTCATCCTCTCTCTGTCAAGTCCTTCTGTCAACTCGAGCTTCTCCGGCCTTGCAAGAAAGCAAAATTGCTACATTATTCATTATATTTGTTATAGAGTAGATAAAGCTGCAATAGAGCCACTTAGACACACATCCACACTCGTGTACGCTGAATCCAGAAATGCTGAGGAGACACTCCAGTGTAAGTCTTCCCCTCGCTAGATTTCTGCAATCAATTTGAGTACAGTGGGAATTAGCGAGGCCCCTGGGCAACACAGTTCAAAAGTTATCAAAATTACTTGAATAAATGCTCTCAAGCCACAATTCAAAACTCTAAAAAAAAAAAACAGGTGGAATCATTTCTCAGCTTTGGAGGGAAGAGAGAAAAACACACGACAGAGGGGAGGAACAGAGAGAGGAACAGACAGGAGAGGGTGCACGAGGGGTGCAATAGTGAGGAATAGAGGCAGATAGAGGAAAAAAGAGAGCGGGACTGCTACAGCAGAGACTGGAGATATGGAGTTGGAATAGGAAGCATTGACTTATTGTGCCCTGGTTGAGCTTGCCTTCTCAAAGATGTGCTGCTGTATCCATCTGACTCAAAAGAATCTGCTGAGTAACTTTGTTTGGGATGAGGTTACAGAAAACTGTAAATTCTCCCACGCAGTTGAGAATCATCCAGCATAAACAAGGCAGAGATGGAGGGAATAATAAAGCTGGAGCTCATATCTCTGCACCTCAAACAACTCATCAGCTCTTCTCCTTCCTCTCACTTCATCCTGTTATTTTTACTCTCCCTCTTCTGCCCAATCTCTCCCTTTTTTCTTTTTTTTTTTCTCTCACTCCTCCTCTCCAAGTCTCCCCTCTCTCCATCCATCCGTCCCTCCCTCCCTACCTATCCACAGTTGTTGCCTTGGTAACAATACAAAGAGATTTTCTTCGCAGCTCTGTCACCGTGGCAACGCTTGGCTTTCCTCCAGGCCGTTGCTGGAAGCACGCCGCCCTCCGGTCCGCTCCAGCCGGCTTGTACTGACCACCGTCAGATTGAAGCTATGCATCAGCTGGAAATTGCTCAAGTGCTGATGCGTGGAGGAGGTGCAGATGCTCTGAGATGACGGGTCTGCGGCTGTGAAACTGCTGGAGATTCTCTGCACTGACCGTGTGTCTGGACTGGAGCACGTTCACTTTCAGAATTATTTTCTGGGTTTGTTTCACTCTGGTTTTGGTTAATTTGCATCAAAAATCACATTCCTTCTTCTCCGTCAGTGGATAAACATCAATGCATGTGCTTGGAAATCATAAATAAGAGGCTCCTTCTAGCTTTGATCTTGTCTCATAATCATCATGATTTGAAGTCGTCTTTAGGATTAAATGTTTTCAGGTAATTGCTGCCCGTTATTCGTGGTTACGGTGCAATCATGGTTGGAATAGTAAATGAACCTGGTAATGAACCTTGTAATTCGGCATACTTCTAATAAGTATATATGTGAGAGTCTCAATCATTTTTTCCATAGACAATTTTATGTGATTCACATTTGGGAGTGAAATACAGACAGGGAACAGACTCTGGAACCCTTCCACATAAAGACTCAGACCCATCTTGCATCTGCGTGGTCTTCTGGGAAATGAAATTTCAAACTATACTAAAATTAAATAAATATGTAAGACTAAAGAAGAAATAAAAAAGACTCATGGTGTCCCATCAACATGGTGACACTGACACTCTCCTCTACCCACTAATATACATATCTGCCCTTTGCTGAAAATATGTGGACATACCGGCAAAAAACTACAACAACTTTAAATAGTAAATATTCTTCGATGCAAAAAACTGTCCTAGAACGTGAACACAGCTCAGATGCACAAAGATGTGTAACAAGTGTAACTACATGGTTTATCTGACACAAAATGAAGCGCTATTAGAACTAATAGTTTGACCCAAACTATTAATTAACTTGCTTGCGAAAGTACTTGTGTTCTAGTAGTTGATAGATATTCCTGATGACAGTGCTGAGCAGAGTTACCTTCCTCCACGCGGGGGCCATAATTGCTCGCTACACTCCTGCTGGCGGAACACAGATATTGCTGCAAACGGTAATGCTGCACAGCTGGTGCTGAAACTGCGCGCCACTCGCAAGGCGCACGAGCCAACTGAGAGGCTTATTACAACAGCAACAGGAGACTTGACATTTCGGATGTATTGTGCCAATGAGTAAAATGCACTTTAGAGATGTCACGCTAATGGGATTGTATTTTGGCAGGCAGGCTCTGGCAGTGGTTTGGAATTTCGAGATTTACCAGGCCAAAACCTGGCAACAACGCTCCAGCAACTGATTACCCTTGTGCAAGACTGTCAGTGTTCGATTATTTAGTGTCTTTTGTCTAAGTGTCAATGAGTTTTTTGTTTTGGTTTTGTTTTCTCAACACAACATGACTTTATGTCTGCTTCACATGAAGGCTTATTGAAAAGATTTCTCAGGGTATCGTCTCGACAAATTAGTCTCCTCCATTCCCTCATTGTCATGGTGCCTGGCACTGCATATTGATAACGAAATCAATTCAATTCAGGCTTTGCATACAGGCAAACAAAAGAAGTTATGTATCCAAGCTGTTATACAGCAATAAAGGGGCATTTCGCAGGTTTTATATGTTAAGTTTAATTTACTTGGTACAACTCAGCCTGTGAAAACAGTCTTATGATGTTATCTGTGGCTCTGCAGGGAAGAAGTTCCAAGTTGGAAAAAAATCACCTGACTATTCTTTTTATCTTTCTCCTTTAAGTTACCCAATTTTCTGGAGGTGTAATATTAACCCTTCGGAGTCTAGGACCGCCACACGGCGTCAAAGTCACATGTCGCACGTTTGAAAACGTAAAGCTGTGACACAAGCACGCAGGTGCTCAATTCAAAGACTGTTGGAAAGCGGACACTTCAAACTTTTTACAAGTGTTTGAATTTTGTCGATCGGCCTATTAAGACTACATTTATGAAGAGCTGAAGTCGCGCACTGCAGCTCTTCTACGAGTTAGAAGATGCTGAATCTGGGGAAGAACGTTCTGATTCTGAGGAAGACTCCTTTCAGAGGATGAAGTGGATGCTGCGCGTGAAGACGAACGAGAGGAGGTGTCCGCGCAGACCCCCGCTCCTCCAAAGATCCAACTAGTTCCTGCTCGGATTTTGTGTTTCTTTTGCACTTTTACATACAGTGTGTCCATATATTATGTCAAAATAAATAAATACTTGTAGAATCACATAGGTGAGGTTGTGCTGAAAAGAAAGACACAAAGAAAGGCAAGCTAAGCAGTTTTAATGGGAAACACAAAGGTAAAATGAAAAGTAGTAACCCCAGACTCTGAAGGGTTAAAGGGAACTCACTATGCATATTTCTACATTGATAAAGTGAACATTTGTTAGCCTCACTTCAGCTATGGCCTGCCAGTCATTCTTTTATCCCAGTGTCAGTGCTCATCAGAATCCATCTCAACCCATTAAAGGTATCCCGTTGAGTTTTGGACCATTAGACAGATTAAGGCTGGATGCCCAACTAATATTCTGACCTCTGTAAATAAAGTGACTTCTTGTCATTGAGTGCGACCCCCTGCTGTCATCATTACTTCACATAATTAATTAGAAGTAAGCTTATAGACATTTTCATTTTCATACTGAGCCAGAATTGTATAATTTAGCCATAACGTTGGTAGAAACATAGTGAGTGCAGTTAAACAGTTACTTACACCACAGGCCATCACATAAAACATCACCTTCCACAGTGCTGTAGTTTGGTCTAGCAGGCATGTGTGTCCAGATCAGTGTAAAGCTGCTGTGGTTTCACCCTCTACCACAGACACAGAGCAGTCGCAGTGCAAGATGGTTTCTCTTCCCCCCTACACCTCACCAACAACACACACACACACACACACACACACACACACACACACACTGCATACATACATTATAATGCAGCTGCGTCACCATGTAATCCGGGTTGTAAGGAGAGAAATGCTCCTGTCACAGTTCAGGGACTGCTGCCTGAGGAAACAGTGACACAGTGGAGACACTCAGCTGGAGGCTGCAGTGTCACTGAGCCTCCGACCTCCAAAGATAAATTGAATTTGTTTGGTTTTAAGTCACTGTGTTCGAAGCAGACTTCAGTATAGTCACCACTCCAACTTTTGAAATTAAGGACATCAATTGTTTTGCTTTTCTCAATTCTGTTCCGCTTTGTTCTGTTTCCTTTTGTTCTCTGTGAGGTAAATCAGATGCAACGTCTCACTTATTTGATACAATGAAAATGATGAAATCCGTTTTATTAAGTTTTCTGTTTTGTAATGTTTAGTTATGCTCTTTGTTAAGTAACAAAGCTGCTTGATGCCATTATAGCGTGTTGAAAATACTGCAATCTCTTCTCTTCTCCTGCAGTTAATCTTCTTACGCCTGAAACGTACAGTATAATACAGTGTCTCCCTCTCCCCTCCCACTCTCCCCCCTCTCTGTTTCCCTTGGCTCTCTACTTTCCAGCACACCTTTGATGTTGGCTGTTGATAGAACGCCTCAGACTAACTTTGGTAACACGTTTATATATAGCAGCAAAGTAAAAGTTCGTACAGTACATCAGCTGCTTCCTGAATTGTTTTATAAGGTTGAGACCTAAACGTCTCACAGTTGTCAATTCAAGATTAATTCAAAGCTGCTTTTCTCTGTCTGTATATAACATGTTGCTAAATTAGTTACATAAAAAACAAAAGGAGCACAAAGTCCTTTTATAGTGTGATACCACTGTACACACTCTAAAAACTCATATTTAAAGTGTTTGGGCAACTTTATTGAAGGTCTTTTGCACCCCTACAGGCATGTGTATCAACATTGTTATTGGCAATTGGATTTTATTCACAATAACTTTGTAGATAAAAGGTCCTGGGTCAGCTATTAACATGTACATTTATTCAACATAAAACTATTTGCCGGATCGATCCTCTTCACTTCTGTCCTCTCCTCTCCGTCAGCTGACCTTTTCGCTGAGATTAGTGTCTTTGTACAGCAGCAGGTACCTGAATGTCTGATAACAGAAATGACGGAGATGGCCAGCGTGACTAACACTGTATCCAGCAGGGTGACTGGTGAGATGCGTAAGTGACGCACGAGAGTCTGGCTGGTGTGGTTGTCTGTGTGTGTGTGTGTGTGTGTGTGTGTGTGTGTGTGTGTGAGGCAACAGAGAGAGATCAGGACAGTAAATGATGACAGACAAAGTGTGTGCATTTGTTAAAGACTGTATCAAAGAATTAGACGTATAAATGCAAAAGTGCCTTAAACCTGCATTATTTTTAGTGGCCAGCAGGGGGCGACTCCACTGGCTCCAAATAGAAGTGCAATTGTATGGAAGTCTATGAGGAAACGACCCTACTTCTCAGTTGATTTATTACCTCTGTTATTTTACGTTTTTATTTTATTTTACATTTTCCTGATGAGTTTGTGGTTCTGAGTTGCTATTTTCAAGTCTTCTTCAATGCAGCATGATATAGACGACAAAGCAGGGTTGCTTTAGGGCGAGGCTACCTTGTAACAAACCAATCAGAGGTGGGTCATGCATAAACCTAACCAATCAGAGGCAGGGGAAGAAACTCATGCGTCACCTCTGGCTCCAATATTCCGATGGCGATGGCTGTAAAATCAGGATGGCAACTTTGAAAATGCTTAATTCAATGCGCTCAAAACACCAGTCTACAAAGCAATGAGTGAGCAATGAGTGAGCAATGAGGCTTTGTCCACTTTTATACTAAACTCTTTTATACTGTCTGGCATGTAAATGTGAGTGTGCGTTTGAGTACACGGAGGCAAAGTAAAGGTTTCCAGAAAAAAAACATATTGGTATGTTCAAGAATGTGGGGCATGTTTACGAGCATCTGGGAATGTGTAGTACCTGTATGCCAGCGTTTGTGTGTGTCCAAAAAAAGAACATTTAAAAAGTCTGTCTTGCAAGTTTGTGTGTGATTGTGCATAAAGCATCAGGTGCACCCTTATGTATACAGCTACTTATAGTGTGCGTAAAATGGTGCTGTCATGGTGTGCGGGGAGGCCTGGCAGGGCACGCTGGGACAGTTGGAAATAAAGAGCCATCTGACAGCTCTGTGCTGAAATGCACTCTGGGAAAAGGAAAGAGGAAAGCAAGAGAGTGGCCTATTTGACAGCCGGTGCACTGCCTGTGGTGTGTGTGTGTGTATGCGTGTGTGTGTATTTGTGCATCCAGGTGTGTACAGCGCAGACGAGTGCATTTCTGTTACGTGTATGTGTGGTATGACTCAGGTGTAACAGTCCCTCTGTGTGTGTGTGTGTGTGTGTGTGTGTGTGTGTGTGTGTGTGTGTGTGTGTGTGTGTGTGTGTGTGTGTGTGTGTGTGTGTGTGTGTGTGTGTGTGTGTGTGTGTCTATGCAAAGATGTGTGTGCATGGGTTTGTGTGACTGTAGGTCCGTCTGTGTCTGTTTGCATTGTATGTGTGTGTGTGGTCCTGTAGTAATTAGGTAACAGTCTGGCCCTCAGCAATCCATTTCCTGTCAGTGAGGACGAAGAGAGACCTGCTGATGAACCATCTGGTGTCCAGGTGCATCACTAGTTCTCTCTCTCCCTCTTTCTCTCTCTCTGTTAGCAGGACGTCTGTCTGTCCCGCTCACTTTTACCCCGGGGAAGCTGCTTGACCCCCGGCCACAGCTCGCTCTGGTCTCCTTCGTTACAGATCGATTTAATCTTCAGGAATGATTAAAATGTGGTTGTTGTTGCCGTCCATTTGGTTCTGGACAGCACTATTCCTCTCTGTACCCACAGACAGTACTTTGTCTACTGGAAATGAGCTAAATGTGCTAGCTCACAGGCTAATGTGTTAATAGGGGGAGCTGTGGAACTGATTGCTACATCTGTGACAGTTTTGTTTTTTAGAAAGAGTGTGTTGTCCCTGGAGGATTGATGGAGCAAATCCGGGCACCAAGCCTAACAACAACAAAAAAAAACATCATGACAAGGACATTCCTGTGTTCACCTGCGGATCTACATGCTTCACTTGGGTAACGTGGTTACATACTTAATTCCTATAAGTATGTTTGTTGCTAAGAGTCATTTTCTGATACATGCAATGATTTCACAATGTGATTTTTTAAAACAAATGGTCAAATAAACTGCTGGAGTGTTGGGTGCTATTAATCCTATTTATGCTTTGGTTCCACCAGCATTTTACTTGCACATTGATGTTTTCATTCAGCATTCATTTGAGGTCATGTGTTTGGACATCTGATGAATGTAAGTCATTCTCCTTTTTGCTCTGTTTTGGTCTCTACCAGCTCCTGAGGGAAACATCTGGCTGCTAAATTCTCAACAGAGATCAGCACTTAGTTCCTAATTTCACCATTTGGTGCTGGGCAGGTAGTGTCCAGTGGGATTTTGGATTTTTTTTTTTTCTGAAAACAGGTGCCTGCTGCAGCTGTAAATGCTACTGATGAGAGCCATGGGAGTGAATCAGCGGTGACATTATAATACTCTGTAGAGTTGAGGGGAACTGCAGTCGGGTACTAATTATCAGTGGGTTCATCATACAAGAGACACCTTCACATTACATATCATCAGTTTTTTTGTTATAATTAATAATGTTAACCCTGAGGGATTTAGATAGTAAAGACAGGAAGTGCTTGACTAAGGGAGCATGTACTGTTGTTGGTTCACCTCCAGACCCTCATAACAGACATGCAATGGCACATACATACATACCAACACAAGTCTCTAAGACTGTATCAATTCCAAACTCAGAACTACTAAAGTCTATTAATCACTACTACTAAAGTAAACTTATCACTGCGACTATACTGTCTCGATGTCATGCAGTCTTCTATTATGTGCGTATACCCACATTGCACCAATAGAATAAAAAAAGTCTTCAGATGTCTAAAATTTAAAATGGCCATCTCACAAGGATAGATGTACTCCAAAATGCACTCAAAAACAACACCCCACAAAGAAAAACACACACACACACCATACACATTGCTGCTTATAGCAAAACTGAGCAAGTGCAGAGTCTGACAAAGATTGGTATAGAAAGAGGAACTTATCTATTCAACGACTCCACATTATATTCCCTTCAAAAGAGCGAAGAAGAGAGAAGAGGAACCCAGCTTAGCTCAGTGCATTTTATCCCTGAGAGGCCAGAGTCCACTCTATATCTTCTGCGCGTGTGTGTTTGAATACTGTATTATCCTGACAGAGAGAAAGAGACTTTTGACAAGATGACTCATTGAACTTTGTGTAGATGGTAGTCCCATAATACAATGCCTTCTGCATAACATAATTTGCTGTGGCAGGGTCACGAAAGAAAAAAAAACAAAAAAACAGCACTTTGATGGGCAGCGTGCACACCGTGACAGGCCTGGCTCTGACTTTAGTTACGCTGCTCAAGTTCAACTTAACATTTACATTGACATCTATGGCACTGATGTCTTCATACATGCAACAATATAAGCCACTAGCACTTAAGGGTTAAAGGTCAGAGCTGCAGTCTCATGTAATTATCGTGCATGTCTGATGGGAGTAATGCCACAAAGGGAAATCAGAGCTGAGGGTAAAAGGTAAGAGGGATTATTTTGACACTTGGGGTGATGAAACACAACTGCCATAAAATGTGATTTGGTTAAAAGTGTGCGATGGTGTGTGCGTCAGATGGCTTAGTAATATACTGTAGCTTGTATGTGTGTGTTTTAATGTATTCATCTATTTATCTAAACTCTTTATCACACATGTATTACTCAATATTTCTTTCTGTCTGATCTTTTACAAAAATCTGTCTACAAAAATGTGTATTTTTTCTGTCTTTGTCACAGTGTGTCTACTTATGATCGGGAATTTCTCCACAAATTCAACTTGCAGAAACTCAAGCATCTCGCTCTGAATTCTTTGAACCCTTTTTTTTTTGGGTCATAATATTTTCTTTTACTCATAACTTTCTCCTAATCTGTAAAATGCATGATAAAAGATGAACAGGAAAAATTAGAAAAAAAATAAGCTTAACAGAAAATGTAAAAGCAGAAGAAGGAGAAAAGGAAGAAGCACAGAATCAAGCATGATATATTCTGACTATAAGGGTACATCTCTAATTTCAAACAGACATGACTACATTATGAAGCGAAGCTCCGTTGGATCTCAAAGTTCAAACAAACAGCGCAAGAGACGACAAAATGAGTCCCAGCGTCACTGTCAGTGGTATCCCTCCAGGCTGTACATTGCTTTCTCTTCACAGATTAGAGTCTGACTCCTCCTGGTCTGAAGCTTTCGAAGAGAATGGTTCATTTTCACAGACGATGCTTTTCACTGCCCTGGGCCATGAGAATAACATATGCAATTTCTGAAAGGCTGAATGCTTCTTTTTACAACATAATTGATGTACTGTGCAGTGAAATGTAATGATTACTCAGACTTATTAAAAAAAATACCAAAATATAGATTTACACCAAAAATAAGATTTATTCTTCACCCTCGCTTACATGCAGACAGAGCACACACACACACACACACACACACACACACACACTTCAAGGCAACTATATGGACTCTACTAATAACCACCAATCACCGCTTCACTTAAATTCCTAAAATGGAACAGGCGTTAGATTTAATCATGTAATAAATGAAATCCAGACACATGTCCACTTGAAGAAACCCACGTCATTTTCATCCAGCACTTTAGATCATAGTCATCAGAATTCAGTTCAAGTCTCGTTATCATTCAATACAAAGAGATGTATCTATATTAATTCGTATGAAAGTCCCATTCATTTAATTTCCACCATCCACCACCATCTGACTCAGCAGATCCATTATCACTGATACATAAATCAATAGTTTTAATCTGACTATGGCAAATATTTATGGGCTAAACTCAGATGACCCCCCCCCCCCCACCACCTTTCACAGATTCCTCACATCCTTTTCACTGGGCATTGGGATTGATTTTAATAGTTCTTAGCTCAGACTGATCAGGAATATCAAGCAGGAAATTGCAATCCCCTGAGAAAATAAAACAGTATATGAAGGAGTTTAGACTTGATGAGTAGGCAACTAAATAATCCAACAGCAAATAAATCTTCATATTTTTCACCACTAGCACCACTCATTCTCTCTTGTAGAATTCTTTCTCACTAACAAGTCTATCATTCAAGACATAAGAGATACCTCAATCCACTCAATTGTGATAAGTAATCAGACACCTATTCCCTTACAACTCTCCAGATGGTGCTTCAGCGTTTCAATGCTTTTGGACCCTGGCAGGTTATTAAGGAGAGAATGGGCATAAATGATTCATAAACTCACAAACATTACTCTGGGATACCACAAAACGGTAATATAGTGGCAAAATAGTCGAATATTCATCTGACAAGACGAAAAAAAAGGAACACACTGAAATCAAAAAGTAAAAAAAAAGACCTCACACAAACACTCCCACAGCAGAAAATCTTTAAATCTCTAAATTTAGGCAGTATACATCAGATATGTCTAACAAATGCTTGTCTCTCCAGAAGACATAAACAGCACTTTCAAATATTCTACATTCAAGCATTAGAACAACCATTTACACTGGAAGAATTTCATAAAACATTCATACAAATACTTCCAACAAAGTACCAGGCACAGATGGCATCCCTGTTGACTTATTTAGACATATTTGGCAAACTATTTCACCACTGTTTTTCAGAATGACACAAGCACATATACAAACTAGTAAAATCCCACCACATATGAATGCCGCTAACATTACAGTAATATTGAACCCACCATCCCATTCAGCTATCACTCTTCATCAATATAGACATGAACATTTTTGGTCAAAGAGGCCTACACTTCCTTTTCGCCATTCATTAAACAACGTGCTGCAGCTGTCCACCAAAGTAAACTTTAAAATGAGCTTATACGCAGATGACATGTTACTTTATTTGCAGCACCCACGTGTCATTACAAGAAACTATTATATACCAAACCATAATATACCTAAGTGTAACAGCTGTTACATAAAAACAATTGAAGACACAATCAGGTGGTTGAAACTGACAATCACATTTATAGGAAGAATTGCATTCATCAAGATGACGATACCACCTAGAATAAAAAAAATTCTGTGATTCCAATGCGCCTGCTGCCCTTGTGGTTTGACTCCCTAGATTCAATAAGATTGTTTTTTTTTTTTTTACTGGAGCACACAAATTTAGGAGGTTGAACTGTTAACTATCAACTACTTCCTGGCCAGTCAATCGCAAATTCTAACCAAGTTGGCTCATTCCACCGAACAATGCCATCCCAGGTTGGATTTTGAACAATTAAATGCAAATAGTTTGAAATCTCAACGTTGCAATTTATCAGCACCTCCATAAAACACCATAACCATTTAAAATATATTACTATAGATATAATACAGCTCAAACAGCTTTTGAGAAAGACCAAAAAATTTGCATTTAACATAAACACTGTGTAAATATACACCACAAAAGAATAATATGGAATTCCCTCAGAGCAAAAAACTTTTGAATTTCGCTATTTGGAAAAGGTATCACACAGCCACAATCTGGACAAAATTCAGCACCCACGACTTTCAAAGAACTGGTTCATAAGTGCAGAATAGGCCACAAAACATTTTCCAATAACTCAACTTAAGACATGACAATCTTCAAGCTTACGTACAAACAGAAGAAACAGTCAAGCACACAACACCTGATATATAAAACTCTGTCTAAACAGCGATCTGAACTGTACAAACTTATCAATATTATCCGACTGAACCCTCACACTCAAAAAGTGCACAAAATAGGTCTCCCAGATTCAAGTCACTGCTAACTGCCACTGTAACACCTTAGATGATCACATCCACACAGTCTGGCACTGCCAACCAATTCAACACTTTTGGGAGGGAATCAGTGATTTTTCAGTCACACTTGCTCAACATAAAATAAAGGTAGTAGGCTAGTCGCTCTAAAGTGTTGCCAGGAAGACCACACTGGATAGAGCTTTCTACAGAACACATGACAATGGAGAAATTTACCAGATCCATTAACACATAAAATACATTAGTTCCCTAATGCATGAGAGTGAGTGAGTCAACCCTCAATGTGTAACTTAATATAATGCCAAACACAGCACAAAACACCCATCTTAAAATTACACCCCTTGTACCCACCTCTTAATATGATTATTTTTTAACCATCATAACAACTAGATTTAAGTATAGTCATATTATTGTTGTTGTAGTTGTTACTAGTATTATCTATTATTATCATATTTTTAATATCATAATATAAAACTGTCTTTCCCCACATGAACAGACTTTCTCCCACTGGATCTCAGGGCTGTTAAGGATGGGTGATGGGGTGTGACCTCTGACAGCTAGCCCCAGGACCAGGGAGTGGCCATTTCAGTCATGTTCTCAGAAACACCATAGCACAGATACCAGCTTTCCATTTTAATGAATGCAGATGGCAGAGACTGCTGGACCTTTTGATACGGTGCATCATGGCGTCCTGAGAACAGGACAAAAGTGGCTTATCATATCTGGCACAGCAGGGGTTTTCATCAGATTTATCACACTATGGCTTTCCATTTATTGATGGGTGACAGTGTCTCCTCTTTAGCCCTAGCATCCTTAGGAGTGCCCCAGGGTGCGATCGTAGTTTTCCTCGTATACTGTATACTTTTCCTCGGTCACATCATGTGCAGATACTACACGTCATGAGACAGGGTTAAAACACATCTAAATTAATAAATGAAGAAATGAAGTGTTTAAGTATTTGATTTACTCAAGATGACTTGGAATGATCCATACCTACCAACCCTATTCATAGGACAGCTAAAGTTTATAGTTAACTGAGTTCACTTGGTTTGACCATGTTATGTTTGCGGTTATTGGACTACATACTTGGCCCCCCTTAACCAAGAGTGAGGTGGGTTTCACCTGCATGCACAGATCAAGCCATATCCCTGAGTCATTGTATGTGTATATTTTTTGTATTTTGCTAAATGTTGACAATTATATCATCAAGCTCTTCCAGTCTTTATTTCACCTTTGATACATTTATAACATTAGTTTTGTATAACTGTGGTTAAACAATCAAACATGATCATTTTATTGGAATTGTGATTATAGCTAAACAATTTGGAAGACAACAGTGAGGATGACTGAAGGATGACAGTGGTGAACATAATATGTTGATGATGATGCATTTATAATGACTGATGTTGTTGGCAATGCTGACGAAAAAAATCCCAGTGACAACAACAACAACTACCAAAAAATGATGATAATGATGGTGATGATGCCCCTGACGGTTGAAGCAGAGATCAGTGCCAGATGGCTTAAAAACACACAGAAAGCTCTTGTTGTGCAGCTCTGCTCTGCTGAGCAGGATTCAGGATGGTAGAGAAGGATTGGCAGGGGAGCAGGAGGAAAAGCAGGTTTGCTTTGTTTTGAGTTAAATTCCCTGGACTGTTTCCTCGCTGCCAATAGCACTGGCAGCCTGAGTAATTAGTGCAAACTCACATTGTGTGAATGTGCGTGTCTGCTGTGGTGTGTGTTGGTTTTCGGATGCATGTGACGGCAAAATTTGTGTGCAGTTAAAAGGTGGTTTATTGTGGTGGTGTTTTTGGGTTGTTTTTTCTTACCTTGTATTTACGGTTCATTTGAAGGTAAAAAAAAAAAAAATATTTACAACCAAACCAGTAGGGCTGATTTTGTCTGGCAGTGATCATCTGTTTGAAGCCCAAGGACACATTAACTGTCTGGCTTCAGCTCTGCATGCATGGAGAGAAACAGCAGAGAGGAGAGGAGAGGAGAGGAGAGGAGAGGAGAGGAGAGGAGAGGAGAGGAGAATACATGTCAGATTCAATATAGTGATTTTGTAGATATAGTTCATCTACCCTGGGACCTTTTGTCTGATTATTAATGAGAAATGAAAACTCAAAGAGGTGACGGTGATGAACCTACATGCCAAAAAGTATAAAGGCAGGATAAAACTAAGCAGTAATACAAAGCTGAGGCAATATCTGTTGCTAAGACAAAGACAAAACCACATCCTTAAAAATTCAGTCCAGGTTCATTGGTAATATCCTTGGTTTCTGATGGTATCAATATGTGCAGTTTAATACTGCAGGTCAGTATTATTTCAGGGGGCAACAAATGCTGAACTTGAGAGGCTACCTTGTCAGGAATACAACAAGCGAGCAAATGGTTTTATCTGTTGACAGCACAGGCAAGCAAACTTGCACTGTTTTGATAAAGAAGGTCAATTAACTTTTTTTCCATCATGCCATGAGCAACTGCAATCCAATTTCATGCTGTGCATGGCGTAAGTAGCTTTCCGCACAGCAGGGGGGCAGTAAATGGAGTTGGAGGTGTGCAGCCTGCCACCTGCAACTCCATCCAACACGTAACTGTGGTTGCTCCTTCCTGTTTCTTTACTTACATGCACTATTCAAAACTGATCCACTGTCTTTTTTATAGATGCATTTTTAAAGGTCCCATATTCTTCTCATTTTCAAGCACATGCTTTTATTTGGTGTCACAAGAGCACAGTTTACATGATTAAATGCTCAAAAAGCACATTATTTATCTCCTACAGACGTGGCTGCTGCAGCTGTTTTCAGCCTCCGTCTGAACGCTCTGTTTTATGAGAATAGAGCAATCTGCTGTTTTGCTCTCGCCTGCGACATGTTTGCGCTACCAGGAGCTGGTGTTAGAGAGGAAACAACAATTGCGGACTGAATTCAGACTGTTTTTTTAGCACGCTGAAGGGCCGGAGGAGGTCATGATCAACAGATCTCCTTATGATCATAAAGGGTGCTAAAGGGAGCAGGTGAAACAGAGAGTTTAGAGTTTGGCAGTCTGTAGATAGTCAATAGACTGGGAGGTGCTAATTTACCAGCATTTACTGGAAAGAAATAGAAAAAGATACCATTCGAAATTTGTTTAAATTGACATCAGTGAGACATTTAGGTGTCAACCTGCAAAAACAAATGAGGAAGCAGCTGAGTATAAGTGTTGCTTCAACTTCTACATTGCTTTTACATATAAATGTGTTTCCACAGTTAGTCCAATCCCTTCTAACAACATCAAATGTTTGCTGGGAGGTAGAGAGCCAAGGGAAACAGACAGGAGGAAAGTGGGAGGGGAGATATGAAGAAGAAGAGGGAGGGGGAATAAAGCAGAGCTGAAGGACTTTGCATATCTCATCCTGAGGACAAAAGGACAAAGACAAAAAAAGAGAATCAAAGGAGACACGAAAGTAAAACGAAGAGAGGAACGTTTTTACAGAAGTCATCTTTTATTGCCACGTAAGAAAGTCGTATATAGAACAATGGTGATATACTGTCAGATGGCAAATCAACAACAAAGGAAGAACAAAAATATCCCTGTCATCCCTCCCCAAAATAAGATAAACAGACAAATTCATAGCAACACTATGGTAATATATTTCTTGGACAAAACGTCTGCTATATCTCTTTTTCTAACAATATTTGAATAGTACCAAAATACAGCTTTTTCATAACTTAATTTCACAAATTATAAAGTCAGTAAACAGTGAAAGGACAATGGGGCATCACGGTGCATATTATAAGCTACTGTGCAAACAATAGCGGGAGATGGGCTCTACCATAGAAAATATGCTTTACTAGTCACGCATAAATGCAGTGTTGGGGCCATATGTATCCATATACACATATGCATAAATACCACAAACTGGTCTGGACATCAAAAATAGAAAATTGGATCTCATATAATTTTGTATGTAATGCATGATTAACACCAAAATGAGTTAATCAATGAGTTATTCTATAAAAGTATGTTTGCTAATGGATAGTAGTCATATCGCAAATAGCTTATTGATTCTTCAAAGGTAATGGAAAATCCCACAGCTCCGGACCATAGCAGAGGTCAGTAACCAGTGTATTTTTCACATCCACTGTGATTAATATCCTTCCGTTAATTCTAACAGCAAGTATATTTAATATAGGTCGATGATAAAAATCATACATATAAAGCACACCATAGGAGCAAACCCTTTTAAAACAGATGTTGAGCGTTACTGGACAACAAACACTGCATCTCCTCTGTCTCTGTGTGCATAAGTAGACAGCTCCAGATTGGTGAAAACATTGCGCATAAAGACTGATGCTATACAAAGTCGTAAACATAGCTGACGAGAACCCCTTTGATAATATAGTGATATACTGATTTTTTTGATCATACAGACGCTGCTCTTCATAGGCTGTAATGTTTACAACACTATCAAGTCCAGCAAACGGCAACAGTAAAGGATAGAAAAGAAAAGAGTGGAGGAAAATCTGGTAAAAATGTGTTTGAGCCCTTTTAGTGTCATCCCCGATGTACTGTACATGTGATCATGGTAACGCTGCTCTTTCTTTTCTGTAATGACAAGTATACTGCATTTTATCTGTAGTGATTAAGGGAAATAAAAAGACTTTCTTCACTACCTCCCCACCAAGAAATGAATATTTACAGACTACTGCATTGTCCTGATTCACACTGACATCAAGAACAATCCACGCATCACATCTTTATCTTAAATGGAGTGTAAAGAAATACTCAGCCCAACAGGAACTGACATGTTCCAGTGCATATTAGTAATGGCCAATTTGTCAGACTGATTTGGGACTCTGTCGAGCCGCTGCATTAATGATCAATACAAGTCGACATGTCTGTATCGTTACTGTAACAACATGAAATCACTGGACAGGAGAGATTTTGTGTAAAGGTGTGCGTGTGTGTGTGTGCACCAACATCATCTCTGATTCACAGCTTTCCAAATGGAGCTGTTAGTGCTCACGTGCTGTGCGCCAGCAACATTTTGCAATATTAATAATTCAAAGCATCCTCCCTATCAAGTGTTGACATTAAGTCCCTTTTCTGTCTTTGTGTGCCACTGTGGACTGAGTCCCTGTCGCGGCACCAAAGCTCCATATTTCTCTGGATTTCGGTGATTAAAGACCACAGTGAGAGCTCGTAAAGCCCCCCCGGCCACTGGTCCCAGTACAGTTCCTTTTCTGTCTCTTATTGAATATTCCTTGTAGATATTCCACTGTGTGGTTTTCTCCCAGCGGCTGGCCGCTCTGCTGAACAAGAGAGCTTGATTTCAGCACAACTTGTCTAATGGGTCTGCTTTTTTGTATTAACAGGCCTTTCTCTCTCTCAGTTAAATCAAGAGAAAAGTTGGACAATAATCCCTGTTTTCATATCCCATTCACACCTGAGGGTTAGGGTTAGGGCTAGTGGGAGTACAGGCTTTTGTAAATGTCGGTTTTGGTATTAGTGGTTCGTGTCGATGTGCATTTAGCGTGTGGGTAGGTGAGCGAGTTTGTTCGGCGTTTGCCTTCCAGTCTTGTTTTGAGACGTTTCATTAAAGTCAAAATCTCATCCGCCACTCTTGCGGTTCACTTTTGACACGTTATGAAACTCTGCCGCAAAGCAGGCCAAACAGTTAACTCCTCCAACTTAACATTAGCTCAACAGCCATTCAGAAACTTCACCTGGAAGAGCAAGAATCAAAACACTACAGTAAATGCGCATCAAAAATGAGCACAGTGGTGGCTACGTGGCTGTTGAGTCATATAGCGTGATGGCTCAGGTGATGCAGGGCTAAAAAGTTGTCTTGCAGAGGCCTGGGTTCAAATTCCAGGAGAAGCACAATTGGCGGTGTTTATGGGTGGGAAGCCAGTCAGGGATCATTGTTGCTGCACCGGCAACTCTCACTGGTTGGTTGGGACACCTGTGGGATGAGTGGGGGAACCTGGGGGCTAAATAACCAGAAAATTTTCAGCTCCTCATTGTTGGATGAAACATATGATTGTGCACAGGACAGGAGGCGTGAGCACTAACAAGGACCACAGTGCGCAGTGTGGATTACACAAATATGGGAGAAACTGCAGAAAAATAGTGTGATATCGGCACTCTTCCTGTAGCTCAAACTCAAGGTCTGCGATGTTTCATAGCGAAGTAAATCAAAGGGGTGAAAAAAAGGGAAAAGATGCCAGGCTGGTTCTCTGCTCACTGCAGAGTGTCCTTGCCAGACACCATACTTTGATTAAATAAAGTGACGAGAGAGATAGGTCTCATTTGTCTCTATTGTGGCCCTACTTGATGATTTACATAGAAAAGATCTGTGGAAATGCAGTCAAAATGTTGCTTCGGTAAAAAACACAATATAATATTAGATATTAACTCCCAGCCGCTGGGCCGAAGCATATTAAGCAGAAGCAGTAACACCAGGTAACTTCAGGCATGGCTGCATGCTCGATGGACCGCTGCAACCTTTAACTTGGGTCTGATTCCCATAATTAGGCCAATTGCACCTCCACTCTTCATTTCTCTTCCATTCAGACAGGAAGAAAAGAAATAAAGAAAAACCCTTGAGCTGTGACAGGCAGTGTACTAAAGGACAATCAGGACCTGAATGGTTTGGAGAAATGAGTTCACACTGAGTGGCCGTCCCTAAATTTGGAACTCATTTGGCAGTGTCATGGTAGGAAGTAAGACACTAAGAGGTGAAGGTGATCACTGACACTACGCTTCATGATGTCAGTTACTACAGAGTGGTCACATTGGCGAGTTTTTGATTGACTTGAGAAAGTCGTCCATGTGTCTTCACAAAAAGTTTGGTGCCATGATGACTGCTCACAGGAACATGCTTGCGCTAGTCAGTAACAATTACTGTTCCATCTGCACTGGGCCATTTACATTTGTTATACATATATTTTACAGATGATGCCATATCGTAGTGATCCACTCTATACCCTGTTCATGATAGCAGTTCTCCTGCTGAAAATAAGGGCATCTTTTTTTTGTGTGTGGAAGAGGTGGGGAGTTAGCATGAGCAATAGCTAGGAAAAAACACAAAGAAGCTGCAGAAGCTCAAGCTCCACCAACACAAAACCCAAAGAGGTAAAAGTGATTGATTGCTCTGGAAAGAAAAGCAGCCATCTGTGATCTTTGAAAATGTCCTTCAGGTTACAAAAGCACTCCAAAATGAGAAGGAATAATGAGAAATGATGTCCATTTACCTCCTTTTCTTTGGAACTGCTTGGTATCTTTTCAGTAAATGAAGAACACAGCTCCTGTTGGCTCTGTTACTGAGCTGGCTGTTTGCAGCCTGCAGACTACCTGTGTCCTTTTGTCTCTGCTGTGGATTTTTTTGTCTGACTGACTCGTCTGATGAAAAATGTCAGACATGACTGCCTCCTGAACCCACTCATCTGTGGCTGTGACCCTATCAACCATGACCCAGCCAGCGCAACCAATTCCCCGTTTTCTAGCAGGTTTATTTTGGCTGTTACGGTGAGGGATCAGGCTTTTTTTTCCCTTCTTGTTTACCAACTGTTTCCACTGCCCTGCCTGCTTACCAGTTGTTCCAGTGGCTGCTTTTGCAGAGCTGAATGGGCTTTGAGGATGGAGCAGTATGGGGTGGCAAGGAGGGTTCATATTTCCACATTTCTGCCTTGCTGGATTAAGTCAATTGGGTCTGATAATGCACATCCTGAGCAAACATTGACCTGCTACTCAACTCTGGCACACAAAAAAAAACACCAGCTGTCAAGAAAAGGAGGAAATAAATAGGAGGAGGAGGGAAAAAAAACTAAATTTGCAAAGGATTCTCATCGGACACAAACAGGTTTATGGGATTCTGAACTCCATTTATATATGATTCACTATGTTTGGTTTGTTTGTTTGAGTTTTGACTTCTTCAGAGACAGTAATCATATGCCTAAGTTGGATTCACACACACGCACGCTCACACAAAGACGTACGAAAAGTTATAAAGAGTGAAATGTGCGCAGTGTTCAAGAGGACACACAATGGTACAAAACTGCAAACTGAGTTACATTTTTTTGGCACACAGAATCAATCACTTATATTTCCTGCTGGAACAATGCACAGGGGGAAACCAATCATGCCTTTCAAGGTGGTGGTGAAGTATTATTATTCACTATTTCATCATGACTGTACTCCACTATCACAGAAAAGATTCATCACAGCCCTGTTTTTGTTTCTGGCAGATGTTTCTGCTCTTGAGGGTCTTCCATTCAGACATGGAGGGAGCAAAGGGAGAAAAGAGGTGAAGAAGAGGAAAACGTGAATAGAAAGAGATTAAGAGAGAAAGGCTATGTATATGTTTATATATAAAAAGCATAATATCAGTTATCGCTACAAAGGGCCATGGTCTGGAGTTTCACAGTCTTTCATGTACAACAGGCGCGGTAACAGTACTGACTCTTTGTCTCCCTGCTGTGATGATGCCTGCCGCTCGGCACTGTGGGAGCGAAGGAAAGCAGAGTCCACCCCATAATGTATATTGTGTATGTGTGTGTTTGGCGTGGGTGTATAGGTGACACATTTTAATGCTCTGATGACTTCTTCAATCCTGTCGCATGCCTTCAGTTTGGTCTCATGTTTCCAGTCATGTGACCCTCGAGGCAACAGGGGTTCCACTGCATGAGGCAAAAACATTCCCTCCTGTAGACCCCCTTATCTTACACTAAACTGGCTTAGTTGTTTCATCTGGCGTTTTGATTTAGAAGCTGTGGTATTATTAGGCCCCCCTTTGCACCTCAGATCTACATGCAGTCTGGATACACAGTGTGCCCGTACCGAGTGTAGCTCTGCTGGCGCCTCCAGTAAAATGTGTCACACTGAGATCCACTGTCTGTTTTCTCTACACAGATTGTCATGTGCACCTTCTTATATTGACATGCTTTAAAATTGACAATTATCGCTGTTTTTGCTTGCTCTGCATCCAAAAACTGTCCGGACAATCTGTCTTTTTTAGTGTGACACTGCAGATCGCCTTTTTTTCGCTTGTACTTCCGTTGAATCTGAACTCAAATTTCCAGTTCATGACTGCATGTACGCTGCCACCTCCAGAGAAGCAATCCAATCGTTATCTTTCCTCAGTGCGTCTTAGATGAATTTGCATCTTCACTTTAATGTGGCTAAGCATTGTCTGATTACAGTCTGATCGCTTCAAAAATGAGTCTTAATCGTGAGTGTAAAGAGGGTCTTCGAGGTGGGAGCAGCGCTTTAGATAACAAGGTCAAAATGATGACTGTGGCTGCGGCTGCTAATAAGTCTCACATCATTACAAAACATGCAGATAGGGTCGGTGAAGCCCTTAGAAGATTTGGCCTATTTGTCAGACTTAAGGATTTATTTTTATGTTTGAGTCATGTAACCCAGATAGTTTGTTTTTTTTCTGTTGGCTGTGATGTTTGCTTCAGCTAGAGCTTCAGTACAGTGAGTGATCTAATCAAGCCTAGTTTCCTGTGGCAGTGTCTCCCATTACCAGCAAAAAACTGTGTTTTTTTTCATTCCTGTTACACCCACTTTTCACAGTAGTTTCTTGGTTTTGTCTAAAACTAGAGAAGTATAATGTCTTATGCAAAATCTGGAAGATGTTGAGAAGTCTTACATTTGGTCTGGTGAAACACACTGAATTTGCCCTGAACTAATACATACGTAAATCATATTTTTCATTTAATACATCATTTTGTTCCTTTCCAGTATCTTCAAAGCCATTCCTGATCACAGCGTCATTAAAAGAGCTTTATTTTTGCACATAAAGAAATAGTTGACATTCTGTTGCCTGACAGCCTCAGCTTGACATAAAGAATCTAAAGTCTGGCAAAAGTGTCCTTCTTCCACTTTTTTGAATTAAACAAACTAGATAATAATCAGTGAGCTCTGGAGGTGCTTGCAGGGACTATTGGACAGAAGCAGGCTATCTGTTTCGTCTTATTTCCAGCCTTTATGCTATGCTAAGCTAAGCTAAGCTAAGTGACTGCTGGCTGTAGCTTCATGTTTAACCTCCAGGCATAAAACTGATATCAGTCCTCTCTTCTGGCTTTGAAACCAAATACACGTATTTCCCAAAACATCAAACTCTTCCTTAAGTGTGCAACCCCTTTTGTAAATAGTTATCTCATTTGAATGGATAAGGTGGGTCATTCTGATATAGTTGCTACTTCTAAAAGCTTATTTTTTTTCGAGGGATTTAATTACAGAGTTAAGAGTTATAAGATGGCCTAAATTCACTAACAAGAATATAGTGAAACACTGAGCTGAATTTTTGAAATGCAAACTGTCCAATTTAAAGACAACAAATATCCACAAATTAAACAAAATATCAGCCGTCAACCAACTTTATTCTAAAATCACTCTTTAAAATCCTTTACTGGTCAAACCCTGTTGTGGTATTTCTACAGTATATTTGTCTGTGTGTATGTGTGTGAAAACATGTGTCTGCATGTGCATGAACATGTGGATTTGTGTGTGTGTGTGTGTGTGTGTGTGTGTGTGTGTGTAGGAGAATCGTGCTCCAAGGACCCTCCGCTAGTTGCGGCATCATCCAGATGCTGCCTCCCTGCCTCCTTATCCCTCCTCTGGGCCAGCTGTCACCACACAGATGAGATCAGACCAGAACATTGCCAGTGTGACAGCATCCATTCTCTGTGCTGGAGCCTTGTGGAAAAGGGCGACCTTCAGCTGCAGAGCTTATGAAGGAGCTCCTGAATAGCCACAATAGTCCAAAGCCCAGCACCCTCATCATATGTGGCTGTTTCAAAGCCCTCAGGATTTTGGGGGGTGAATCATAAGGGAATGTTATTTCTTCCAAACTATTTGACGCTTTGTTGGGCAGATGAGCAGAACTCTTGTTTTATGAGGTTTGTGGGTAAACTTGCTGTGTTTCTTCTCTCCCACGATGCTTCGGTGCTTTAGACTTGATCCCTTATATTGCTTCTCAGGTTTGTTTCCCAAAGCAAATCCATTTTATTATCAGCAGTTTCCCATTTCATCATCTGTGTGTATTTGCACCGTAACGCTCAGATACTGGAATCATTACCAAGCTGATATTAGCTGTAAAACAACACTCTAATATCACCACAAGTGTACAGACATCCCTGCTCTGTAGGCTCTTTGAAGTTATGGTTACAGATGCCACCAGCTTGGACGCCATCCTCTTGACAAACAAAGGTCTGTTCAGTGATGTAATTGGTGAACTCTCTATTTGTGAAACGAGGACCACTCAGACACAGTGTCACTGTCCCACCACATTCACCAGTTTACCAACGAGCCACACAAACACACACATAGATCTGCACCTTTGACCACCGCAGGACTTGGTGTCTCAACTCTGAGATTACTTGTGCCACCGCTCCACATGCATCCTTTCCCCCTCTTTTTCTCCCTGTCTTCCTCTCTCACACAGTCACCTCTGTTTTGCTGTTGGTCACAAAGTAGGGCTGTGTGGGGAGGAAGTGTTGGCTGTGGCTGTGGCCTCTGGTGGTGTGGAGCTGATTGGGCTCCAGCACGGTACACTGAGGCCTCTTGTGCCCATAGGTCTTCCTCCGTCCCACCGTCTCAGTCCCATCCCAGGCCTTCAGCCCCAGCCCCATCGCATGCCCAGCCGCGATTGTGTTGGAACTGTATGCCAATGGGCGGCCCATTGTAGCTGAGCTGGAGCCAATGGCGGTCTCAGCGGCCCTGGAGATGCCCAGGGATGTGCCACCTGGCATGGTCCCCGCCATGTGTGCCAGGGAGGTGGCCCCGAGTCCTGGCGGCTTGCTACTGTGGCTGTGAGCGTGAGTGTGAGTGTGAGAGCTATGAGAGCTGTGAGAGCTGTGCCCAACATGACCGTGGCTGCCTTTGGGTTTCTGGCCATTCGGCTTGAGTCCCCCACCACCTCCACCACTGGCTATGTGCCGTTCTGTCGAGAGGGTCGAGACAGAGGAGATGCTGGGCATCTCAGTGACATAGGTGGCCACTGGCTCAGGAGTCAGTGGACCCAGGGAGGTCATAGGGGTCATTGAGGGCATCGGGGTGAGGGAGGTCATGGGTGTCATAGAGGTCATGGGCATCATAGACGTCATTGGGGTCATGGAGGTCATCTGGGTGATAGTGGGGTTCATGGGATTGGAGGTCATTGGGTTAGAAGCCATCGGGTTGGTGGTCATTGGAGGAGTCATCGAAGACATGTTGACCATGGAGGATCTGGAGTTTCCCATGGGCTGGAGAGGAAGCCCGCCCTTCGTTGGCAGCTCCACCATCAGCCGGCGCTTGTATATTTCACCGTTGTACTTGGCAGCTGACAAGAGAGGGAGAGAGAGAAATTAATGAAAATGTTAAGTGGAAAGACAGAGCTGCTAAGGAGCACAGCTGAATTCTTGTGTTAAATGCTGAAATCTAAATTAGTTTGCTCTTTTTAGACTGTCAGTAATGGGGAAAAACATCCTCAGCTCTTCTATTGGGTACTGTAATAAACAGAAAGAAAAAAAATGTTATATAGAATGACTCATAAAATAAGGCTTTAAGCTGTTTGCAGATCAAACTAAGACGTGTGCACACACACAGTCAGAAGTTTGGATAGAAAACATCCCATCCCATGGTACTCCCACAATCTGAAAAGGTCATACAACAAACCCCAATACTTTGTTAGCCAGCCTACCCTTATGTACTGTAACTGACCGAGCAGCGTATCAGGTCTCATTTAAACGCCCGCATATAGAGGCCTGTCGTGCCACCGGAGGAGTTAAATCAAAAGGAAAGCCCAGAATGTCTCTACCACCTCCACTCCTCCTCCCGTATAAAGCCAAGAAAACATCTCATTTTTGTGTGGTGGGAAGGCATTCACTATCATAACAAGAGGAGGAATATCTGGGAGGAAGATGTGAGACCATTACAGCATGTGCAACAATGGCAATTTTTCCAATATGGCAAATGTCTGCTTCCCTTTGACATATAATAAAGAAAACCTTGTTGACTGGATTTTCCAGGGAGCAAATTAAGGGTAGTGCAACTCCAAAGCCGGAATTCTTTCTGAATTCTTTCTGAATCCATAGTGGATCTAGTTTTGTGTATGAAGCATCTGACATGGTTTGGTTGTGGCAAAAAAAGCATTTCAGTGGCCACCCTTTCAACATGGCAGCATATCCCGTATAGATGTAACTGTCTGTAGCTCCAAACATTGAGTAACAAAGATTCAAAGATTTTGAGTAGAATTCGTGGATGGTTTAATTATATTTAATGCTATTCCAGAGCTAGAATGTTTTTAATGCAAAGATATGGATCTGGTTTTGTGAATTTGTAACAAGGTTCTTACAGTGCACGATTCCACTTGCCATACATCCAGTAGTGTGGGTTTATTGCCTCCTCTCTCAGACGGTAAATGACATGAGTAACTGTGTGACTTTGCTAGTTAGAATTCATATACAAATGGACCCTGTATGAACACATTATTATAATTTTTCAGCCAGACAAGAAAGCTTTGAAAAGAAAAGTTATTATTGCAAATTATTTCCTGAAGAGCATAATGAAATGCATACACATACATGTACATGTATATAGATATAAACATACATTCATGCACATATGAAACCCACATGTATCTGTCTACTTACATTGACTCAGCGGCCACTCACTGTGCTCAATACGTTGGTGCAAGCATCTTTCCATACCCTCTGTGTGTGTTTGTGTGTGTGTTTCTTTAGCCTTGGAGCAGTCAAGTTTTAATGCCTCACATTTGTTCCTCCCTCTGTCAGTCACCATCACCAAGCTAAAGTCTTAAAAGTCTCTTATCACTGTGAAATGTGACCTTTTTTTCCCCGTCATATTTGCGTTCACAGTCGAGTCATTTCTCTTTAGCCCTTGTTGCCTCCACGTCCTTGAAGATAAAGTTAACACACTCAGCAAGTTTGCTTTGCCGTTGTAACTATAAATCTAGTTTATCGCTCTGTGAACGGGGCGAGGAATGAGCGAGCGGCCCTGTGAAGGGACAACAGAGGGCCTTGTGGGTGAGGAAGGGGTTGGGAAGAGAGGAGTGCCTCACCCGCAGAGTCGCCGCTAGACCGCCCCGGGGGATCAAACTTGCTCGGGCGACAGGTGAATCAATCCAGCGGCAGTCAGCTCGACTGTGCACACATCCAGCAGCGTACGTGAGTGGAAATGAAAAGCACTGTTGTTACGCAGTGTGGGCTCTGTGCGCCTCTACCTGAGAAAGGCCAGCATCCCACAGAGACTATCACACATTATGCATAAGGAAAAAAATCAAGTACCGCTTCTCTGAAGTCCCTCGGTGCTAATAACAAGAAGACCCTATTAGGATTTGACCAGTGTGTCAATCTGCTTTTTATTAGCCAATTAAGTTGTCTACCGCCAAGGTGATGGAGGGTTTATTAGTTTTAAGTCTTTAAAACCTTCAATAAATTTCTTTTTGCCTTTTACAGCATGTTTTTGCAAATTTAAGGACCTAATCTATTCCTGAGATTTTTAGTGTTTACTGTAAGTGGGTGGATCTCACTGTCAAAGGGCTGCCACCCAACCCAAAAACATCCATTAGTCCGCATTTCAGCGCAGTGGTTTTATCGTCTTAATGAATGATGATGTAAATGTCTGTGATGCTTTTTTTTTTTTTTACTCTGAAAGCTAAGCTCTTTACAACTAAATGGTTGTATTCTTTGGCAGGAAAATGATCTAAGATAAAGATATTGAATGTTGGCACAGAATGTGAGATGTAATCTGAACCTGCTCTCTGCAGTAGATCAGCTACTATCTCCGCCGTCGAAATAAAGTAAAATCAGGCAAAGAGGCTGAACTATTGGCAACTGTAGCACATAAAACGGGCCGTTAAAGATGCAGAATGTGACGTCCTATGGTCATAAAAGTTTTAGCCCCCGTAGCGTGGCTCTAGGAATGACACTGTTGGTGGACTGTCCACTACTTTGGTCTACCTCAAAATGTCTCAACGGTTCTTGCATGGATTAATGGGACATTAATGGTGCCAAAAGTATTAATTCTACTGACTTTTGTGATCCCTCTGACCAGGAGGTCAATCTTTGACCTTGGTATATAACCAAAATATCTGCAAAAAACTAGAAGTAAACTTGTAGAATTAAAATATCACTTCCCATGTTGCACCAAACCAAAAAAAAAAAATTTCTCCCTCAGTGTTTCATTTTTGAAACTCATTTGCAAGTAAAGAGGATTATAGAAGATTAAATAACAGCTGGTGTGTGAGGGTACATGATCATAATCTACACATTCTCAAAAAAACTTCAACTAAATATTTAATAACTTCAACGATAAAGATCTGCTACTAAACACTGCAATGAGTACTACAGCAGCTGGTGGGGTTTGTTGAAAACGTCTTTAAAAGAAGGCTTGTTACTATTTGGGGCAAAAGTGGTTAAACCCTTACCCAGCAGCCATCAGCAGTAAACTGGTTATATTGGACATGATTTTTTAAAGAAAGATCAGGGCAGATGTGCATCAGATGTGGGCTATAATTGGTTATGTAGAAGACTGCGTCCCCCTCTGGACTGAGTGGGTCTCCATCTTGGGACGGTTATTAGTTGGTTCTTGCCTTAGTCGTGGTAAGAATTCGATAAAGTGACCTTATATAGATGCACAGGGGGACACTGGAGATGGCTATTGATTGACAGAAGTGTGGCTTGTCAGCTGCATGGAGGACCGTTGGGAAAGTGGCAGAAGCAATTAAAGAAAAAGGAAAAAAAGGCAGTTGGGCGGTGATGGGAAAACGGTGTTGATCTTAGACTTGGTTCTATTTCTCAGGGGGTCTGCAGGTAGTGAAAACATCAGAATGAGTAGTGGAGGAGAAGAAAAGAAAAGCAAAGTCCATTAATGTTGCTCAAGATTAGCAGAGCGCGCACAAAGGTGACGACAAAGAGTTCCACCGCTGGCGTTTTGGTTTTGTTTGCTGTCATTTAGCCCCCCTCCCTCTCCGTCTCTCCGTCTCTCCCTCTCTTACTCCACACACACATTTTTCACAGCTTGTGCGTGTCATTCCCATCATTTGACTCACAGTAATGGCACTTTGCCTCCTGAAATCCCAGGCTACTGTGCTGTGTATCTCTGGACAGGGCTTCCAATCATTTCATAGGAGCCTTTTTGAATACCACTTGTGGAATGGAAATCTGTCTGTCAAGTGTGAGCCCGAGGTGGGGGTGGGGGTAGGTGCTCCTTTCAATTACAGAAATGGAATCAGATATGAGCCGCTATAAGGGCCCAATGATTCTTTAAGGAGTGATATGGAGCGGGATGGATTGAGGACGGGAGGGAGGGGGGAGGATGTCAGAGGGTGAAAAGGAGATGGTGCATGTGGAAGGGGGAGAGAAAAGAAGCAAAAATGAAAAGTTGAAGGAAAAGGCAAAGTAGAGGGCAGGAGGCGGATGATAAAGGCGACAATATGAAAGAAGGAAGAAGAGACGAGGGGAAATGGGGAGAGGCGGGAGGGAAGGAGCAGGAGAAAAGGTGAGAGGAAATGAAGGGGGGGGTGGGCCTGATGAGCGGAGAGGGAGGGACCGAGGGAGGAAGATGAGGGACAGAAAGATGAGCCAAGACATTAAAGGTGAGAGTAGCAAACAGGAGGAAGGAAAATGGTCGAGGAAAAGTGGTGAGAGGCCATTTTAGATATAAAGAATCAGGGAGGAGGAAGTGGGGGGGCGAAAGGAGCTGAAAAGGAGGAAGGATAAAATATTGACAGACGTGCTAAAAGATTTGAATGTAGTTTCTACACTGCTGCCTGGACCCAATTCAATCTTCACAAGGAGAGCCTCAGCCGCAAACTGAAATGTACAAATTTGCCTCGTAAATGAATCGCCCTGCTAGTTTTGTACATTTTATCCCATTAAGTTGAAAAAGAGCACACTTTACATCGCTTCTAACCATTTCTCAGAGCCCACCACAGCTTTTTAGATTGATTTTATTCCCTCCAGGCAGTCACTGCTTTCAGAACATGTCAGTACGTAATAAAAATCAACTTGCAGAGACTTAAAACTGCTTCAGAATAGCAATCAATCAGCAGAGAACATTTAGTCTGGTATGTTTTTGTCAGTAAGTTATTGTTGGGTAGTCATGCAGTTGGGCTTTTCTCATAAATTGTGTTCGAAAATGAAACACTGACATGTGAAATCCACTGGAAAGTTGGAACTAGGGGTTGGAAATATTTGGAATTCTCATCATTTTGAATTGATTCAAAGCCGATTCTTGATTCACGGGGGCACGAGCTTCAGGCTCTCACTTCAGGGCACCGTGCCAAACGGTTCACATGTAGTTTTGCTCTCAGCTGAAATGTAGCTTGAAACATATCAGGGCAGTTAGCCAGGGAGCTACATGGTCTTGACGAAGGCCACTGTCAAACAGAAAAAAGGTCGTTGCATGAAACTGACTTCGTTCTGACGTCTATGAAATGTTCGCACAATACGTCATTGTTACGCTTCCCACAATGCACTCAAACACATTCCTTCTTTGAAGGTGAACTGTAGTGTATGTGTGTGTGTGTGGTCCCCTCGTTGATTCTACCTTTTACACAACTTCTACTAAGGAGATTAAAGAATCAGCTTGTGAATCGATTCAGAATCATAGAAGACAAGAATCTCATATGAAGAGATTTTTTCCCCTCCTCTACCTGTTACGTCACTGGGGTGTTTGACCTCGACTGTGCAGATGAGATGAGCGTTAACACTTCACTTTAACATTCATCTCTCAAAGGGGGACAGTTTCCTTCTGTGCGCACATAGAAGCATGATTTGAAGGAATAACTGGCCAACTTAAGATCAGGTTTCCTTGAGTCGAGTCCCTTCCATTGAAGCGTGCATTTAGATCAGAAATGGATGTTTCTACTTCCTTTGTGCAGTTGGAGTTGAGCTGATTGATGCCATACATTTGCTTAAATGTGATTGCTACAGATAGTGCAGAATCTTGAATATTTCTTCTTCATTTCGTGCCACAACATCTTGTATTTTTAAATGTCTCTGAATCCTCAAACTTTAATCACTGCCAGGTTTCTGGGAAAATATTAGAGATAAAATATTTTTCTGACTTTTGGACCCCAGTGTAGACTGAGAAAAGACATTTTCAGTGAAGTAGGAGACATCTTATTCCCAGTAGTTCAACTTTTAAAATGTAATATTTATTGTATTTTCATATTCATATGCTCTGGATTGCTCAATAAGGGTGATGGGGAAGATATTCTTAACCTTTTTCTGTGGAAAAACCACGAGACACAGATTAATATATGTGATAATATAGGTGTAGAAAGAATGCTTTTGAGCAGCAAATTGCGGTGCTTTAAAGGAAAAATCCATCTTCCGATGCTGTTACTGAGTGCATCCTCATTCATTAGTTTGACAAATTCCAGTAATTTAGCTTGAATTCCCTTTTTCTTTGTTCCTATTTTTCCATCGGCCTGCCTCCATCTATTCCCTACAGTTAGCTACATCCCAAAATGCCGTCCTCCATCCACAGACCATGTGCTGCAACCATCTGTTGGTTATACGTGTGGTTAGATAAAAGGAGAGCTGTAGCCCAACATCAGAGAGCAAAGTTTTCCAGCTGAGAAACAGCCAGGTTGCATTCTTGGCGCAAGCTGCGTCTTGTGACTTCAACGCACTCTGATGTATTGAGGCTCCTATCGGTGGAGAAATTGGCATTTCTGCCTCTCCTCTGATGGATTCCCTCTCTCCTTATTGAATATTGGCCCAAAATGTTGAGTTGAGGAACAATCTCTTTGTTCTTTGATCCACAAGCACTGACACCAAAACGCCTTCTGGTGGGAATTGAGATAACTGCGCAATTTTCTACAATCAAACACAGCTGTAGCTGTCCCGAAAATATCTATTGCCTCATCTCTATATTTAGTCAGTTATCTAGGAATTATAAAAATACACCACCAAACAATAAAGACGCCACGGTCCAGGACTCACAATGACAGTGTTAATCACCACTTTCATTGATGCTCTTGGCTGGCGGTCCCTTAAGCTCAAAGATGATGTGTCCACTTATCACTTATTATTCATCTGTGTCTCTGTTTTCTCTGTTTTGCTGGCAGTTATATAAACTGCTACCTTAATTACACAACGTCTTCTTGCTTCCAGGCCACAAAGCAGCACTCAGAATAAACAATGATGATAATCTATTACAGTAACATGTCTGGGGATGAGTCACGGCCCTCCGCATGCAGGGTGGTGTAGGTAAAAACATTTACAATCACAATAAAGAGAAAGTTCACACCCACGTTTGTCATCTGAATCAAATATTTTCCTTTCTGGTGCTTGGCATGCAGAAAAAGGCTGTTCAAAGACAAGCTCAGAGTGATCATTTTCTAATAAAGGGCACAAATGCAGACAAATTGCATACAGTATACAGGTAGCTAGATGTGCTGGTAGATAGTACCTGGCGTGAGTGGGCTGAATACTAAATCGAGTGAGGGCAGGGTCTGGCATAAACAAGCTGACAGACATGCGCTGAAAAATTCACAAGTCAATCTCAAATGAATTCAGGTTATGAAATAGTGATGCCACTGTCAGTAACATATGGGCATGCTGAGGCGCATTCAAATCAGCTGCACAGGCAACTGGGTTCGTTGTGTTTGGTTGCATGCATTAAGCTGTCAATCAGCTTGATAAGCAGGCCGTTTCTGTTTTACAGCGCGTCCAGTTTGGTAGTGAATCAATAACGCCTGTCAAGTCTGCCTGGGGGCTGCTATAGTTCAGTCACATCGCTCTTGGAGACCTCTGGGAAAAATGCTCTGCTGCTAGCCCGAAGTCGCCAGGCCGACTCACGGGCGCAAATTAGTCTCTCGGTTCATTTATGATTTCTGAGGGGTGTTATCGACGGGCGAAAATACTTCTGAACGCAAGTGGATAGACCTACCAACCAATCAGAGCAACAGAACGTGTGATGTAGTAGCCTGACATTGCCGGATCAATTCTCAAATGCAAAGTGCAGTTGTTTGCACTCTTTTTAGAGAAAATACGCGATCCAGTTTGTTGGTTGTTTATGAACACACCTCTGTACGATCACGGTATCAACTGTGCCCCATGATTGTGATCAGCTCCACCTTGGCCAGGTCGGCTTGAAATCTGTCTGAATAGGAGGAGGGACCAGACGCATAAACCAGAGCGAATAAAGCATGAGTCTGAAGACCAGTATTCCCAGGCTAATCTGCTGCTCTTAACGTGTTTGAGTCGAAATGTCCTGAAATTTCATTGCCGGCTCAGGATGCATCAGATGGTGACTCTACTAACAAGACTAAGTGAATCCCCAAGATCATTGCAACGATGATGCACCCTGTCCAATAACTGCTATAGTCAGAGCCAGCAGCAACAACTGGCAAAATCAACACTCGTTTTTTTATAACAAACTCCGTAACATCAAGTACACTGACGATCCCAAACTGTGAAAAAAATCCTCCGTTCTTCAGTTCATCCTAACATTTAAAGATGTTAAGATAATAAGAGAACTTGACAGACACTCACCCACAGCCTTCAGGGAGGCGTACTTGTTGATGTCCTTGTTTTGCTGCTGCTGCTGCTGCTGCTGCTGCTGATGCTGCTGCTGATGCTGCTGCTGCTGCTGCTGTTCGTAGACATGAGCCAGCTGGCTGAGGGCAGGGTACGGGTGCTGCTGGCCCATGTTTGAGCCCGGTGCCACGTTGTTGTTGATCTGACCACCCTCTGCAGGCAAGGACACAAGACAGGACAAGGTTACAACCAGGTTTCGGGTATGTGAAAGCCACGTGGGCATCTCGACAGGACGACCATTCATGTTTTCTGGTACCCACTACGCACAACGGCGCCATTCAATACTCATTGACCTGCTGCTTTAGAAATTCTGTCCATGCTCCACAATTCTCAAGACGAACATCCATTCATGTCAGAACCATCAACTGATGGTCTCTTGCCATCGTTCTACAGCTGCAGTCTTTTGTATGTCATGCTGCTTAATACACATTTGGACAGAATCCAGAGTGTATATGTGACACTGATAAGCTGCATCTGCTGTCTATTACAAGAGATTGTACCAGTAATCTTACCGAGCATGCCAGTGGATTCCTGTCAGTATTAGCGCAGGAATTCTCATGTCCCTGAATACAAATTACATTACATTTTATGCACATTTGACATCTATCTATCTATCTATCTATCTATCTATCTATCTGAGTGATTGCTTCAAGGGAATATATCAATCTTTTACAGGCATTCTCGTCATAAAGGAAGTTTGATTTTAAAAACAGGACTACGTAAATTATTAATCATAAGGTGGACGGGCAGAAGGACGTTTTCATATCTCTAAAATATCTTGGTAATGTATTTTTAGGAGAAACAATTGTGGAAACGCCAGCCGCACATCATTTGATCTCGTGTTTTTCAGCATATCCTCTTTCTGAGCAGTCCTATGGGACCATCTTTACACAGATGACCGGAGGTGCATTCTGCTGCAGTGGCAGGGTAGAAAAATCTGCTCAGCCGTCAGCGTGTTGTTTTGGGAGCTTCAGGAAAGAGACTATTGTTCTTGGACACAGTTGTAGCGTTTGGGTCAATCCTTTGCACTCCGCATGTTAAAAGCTCTGCAGTCGGTCCTACTGCCGTGACGTGAGGATGAAAGTCTCCATATCTGACTGAGCCACTTGTTGAAGTGCCATCTGTTAGTAGTTTAAAGAGTCTGTGCTTTGTTCACACACAGTTGAACTATAAACATCAGTGTTAACATGAAAAGGTATAAACTGCTGCAAGTGACATGATGATGTAGTTGGACTAAATTTACACTTTAACAGTTGAATAGAAGTGTAGAGTAGTACAAACTATAAACCAATGGAACTGTATCATATATTATCCATAATTTTAACTAATTACTGATTAATTATTACGTATTATTTATTATTATATTTATTATTACCATTACTTTTAGCTAATTTAGACTTGCATATACTGTATACTTTTGAACCTGAGTCATTATTCCTATTTGTTCTTTTTTTCCCAATTAGTTACTCCACGATCTTCCCATGTATTTCTTTTATATCTTGTTTGTATGCGAAGTTGACTGTTGTGGCTTTAAAAGGAATAAACCCTTTCGTTTTGCCACCTGCTTATAGTGTCGGAAGTAACAGATGTTTTCTATTAATTACGATCGCTCGGTTGTAAAATTTGCTAACTATAATACAGCCCCCTAATCAAATAAGTGATAATTAGATTTCAAAATGTGTTGAATATTTAAGTCTACTCTCCAACATCACTGCAGCACATACAGCAAGAAGTACACCAGTGGATTTTAAATCGCTGCTTCTAAACCACAGTCAATCATCAGAAAAACACATGTTGATGATTTACAAGAAATCCAGTTGTCTTTATGTTCTGATAGTGATTAGCAGGCAATTAGTACTCTGCACCGCTGCACATTTTAAAAGTAGCCATCTCAAGCATGGCTATAATTGATAAGCAAATGGATCTGCTTTCCTCCACAACTGCTCCAAAAGCTGCACCTCCTCTGGAAGACACAGAAACCAGATGGCGGGATAACACATCCACACACATGTACAGATGGATATGAAGGGCGGCAGCTCGTAAGAGTCGTTCGAGAGCGGCGGGGAAGTGCAGCAGAACTGCACAGTCTGACTTTAAAGCACAGCTGAATGTTAAAATATGTGTGGGAATTCAGAGGACACTCTCTTCAGCATTGTTCTCTCGCTGCGCTGATCCTGACGGATAATTGCAAATTCCTGTTCCTGAAGGCGAAGGTATCCTTGCTAAGTGAATACACTCTGCTAAAAGCCCTGATACTGCACACTTGATAATTTGAGGAGTAAGAAAAAGTTGAGAGACCGAGAGCAAGAGGGAGGAAAGTGAAATTGGAGAAAGGGAGAGGAATGCATAAAGAATGAACTAAATGAAATGAAGAAAATGTTAGAAAAATGGCTGGCAGAGAAACAAAGGAGGTGTGTGTGAAGCACAGAGGGAGATAGACAAAATCATTTTGGCAGGAAGCACAAGAAAAGAATATGCACGGACAATAAAAAATGGACAATTTCAACGAAGACCTATAACTACAAATTTGTCTTCCTCTGCTTCTGCCTTCTGCCCTCTTATAGGTGCTCATGCAGATGGCCTTTTGTTGCTCCGCAGCAAACAGAAGGAGACGTTGTGCGGCCAGAACCCGACAATATTGATTTCCACCGTCATTTTCTCCCTGTTTCATCTCAGCGGGGCCACGAGGTGTGCCCAGAGGCCTGAAACCTGCACAGTTCAACTGTCAAGGCAAGGCAAGTTGTGTTGTTACTAATTAATCACTTAGCCCTGGCACTGACTCAAGCTACACACACACACACACACACACACACACATACACTGACTGACAAGGTAGAAAGAGAGTAGAGACAATTAAAAAGAGGGCGCCAGAGTGGGAGACAGCATGAGACTGTGTAGAGGAAAGATTAAGAGGCCCCCCAGTGTGATGAAATGTCCCATGGTGCTTGGTGAAAAGCAAAAGATACATGGGATGTAAGTTAATATAGACAACTGAAGGCTATACACATTCGAATAAACTGAAACTGAGGCTGTGTGAGGAGGACCTGGGCGCCCTTCTCTTTCGTGCATTTCATTGAATTTCTCAGAAAAACAACATTCACTCCAAGAGCGATGAAAGCCGGCCCACTGCTTCATTTTTCATGGCCCACCAAAATGCCCGTCACAAGGTCACCAATTTTCTCATTTCATAATGGATTTTGTTTGGTTGCTGAGCGCAATTGTGAAATTCAATATCTTGTGAAAGCACAGGTGCACCTCCTTCATTTCAGGCACTCTGCCACGAACTGGCTCGCAGTGGATCCATGAACAATGAAAGATATGGCAGCACAAAAATTGTAAAACGCACAGTTACAAAGACAAGAGCCACTGCCACACATTTGTAGTGTATACTAATGTGACTGTATGCAAATGCCTTACAGTATTGGTGGTTGATAAATAAAAATCTGGTGAGATGGAGTTTAAATGGTTAGACATCAGAGAGACTACACACACACAATGCATTAAACTGGACTCTGCCAAATTGGCTGGCTGTGCGGAGTGGGACAAGCTAGCAAATCAAATTACAGCCTCACTGAGCCACAGATAAACATCTGGTTACAACTGTGATGCATTTTAGCTTGAAGCAATTGTTCCAGATTTTAAGGGAATACATTTGCTGTGCGGCACAGAGTTAGATGAGAAAAATAAACACCACTCTCAAGTACAGTAAATATGTAGCTGGAGCCAACAACAGGATAGCTTAGCTATCCAAAGGAAACAAAATCAGTCTAGCAGCACCAATAATTAACTTGTGATATGTCTCTTATTTAATTCAGAGCCAGGCGAGCTGTTTAAAACTGATCCCAGTCTTTGTGCTGAGCTAAGCTAACTGTCTCCTGAGCTGGATGTACCTGAGGGTTTTTATCAATCTTCTTATCTAATAAGTCATCGAATAAGTTCCAAAATTCTTTAAAAAGTAGGAGCAACACTGTAAACTGACTGTACTCGTATGGCGTCTCAGATTGGGGTTCAGTGTCTTGCTCAAAGGCACTTTGACATGTGAATTGGAAGAGAAGCAGGAATCAGATCAAATCAGATCTTCTGATTGGTGGACGGCCCGCTCCCCCTCTGAGCCACAGCTGCCCAGCAGCATAGTTTGAAAGTCAAACCACGTTGAAAGGCAAAAGTGGAATATATACACTGTTCGTTATGCTCACAAAATAATCTTAATTATCTTAACTTCTCCATGATGGGTTTGAGTTTTTGCTGTAACGAGAGTGCCAGTCCAGATTTTGCCCTTAATAAACCCTGCTTTATCCAGCACCTGGAGGTTGTTTTGTATCATCTCTTTTTAACAGTGAATAGAGTTCAGATGGCTGGTACATACAGCCTCAGGATCAGGGCTCGTGGCTACAATAAGCATGCTGGTGGCTTCACTGGATATTCTGCATCAATTTTGGAAGGAACATTTTCTGCAGTTCATCACATTATATAACAACGTCTTAAGTGGCCCCGGCTAAAAGACTTTTGCACTGCTAATTTTCCTTTAAGAGGAATTATTTGTAAATTCATTTCTATTGCTCATGCATAAAATCCAAGATAAGAATTAATGCTGTTTACTGCTGCTTCCCATGGATCACATTGTCCTACAGATACATTTCTCTTTCACAGTGAAAAACTGTCCACAAGCTCTTCCTCTCCTGTTTGCTTACTGAGTGCAATCATTATTTCAGGTTCATAGAAACCCTTTATTAGCTCTTGTCACACCTTCACTCGACAAGGGTGACACAGATGATGGAAAGTTGAGCCAGAATCCGAATAATTGCTCACCTTGTCTCAGGCAGGGTTGATAGTTAGCAAAAAAATACATCCAACTAATCAGCTCCGTCCATCCTGCTGTTCTATTATTCCATATCATTGCAAAAACCTCTCATCTCTGCATTTGGATCACACACACACACACACACACACACATGCACACAGACTCATACTCACGACACAGTTCAGAGTGAAAACAAACACAGCCCCCTGATGACATCATCACACTATGAACCCGTTCACCAGCATGAGTGACAGCTGTCACCAGGATGACGGTTACAGCGATGAAAGGGATGCAGTGGGAGTCTGCTGGTGTGGTCACAGTGCCTCGCCAAGCTGAACCAAAACACACTGATTATCTGAGGTCACCTCAGTCTTTTAACTAAATGAAACACAAAGAAAGGAAAATAAATTGCATACAACTAAGAGTCAGTTTTAAAAGCAGAGGGAATTACAAGCCTGTTTGGTTTTTAGGTATTGTGTCAAACAATATGAAGATTAAAGACCAAACTTCGACCCCACAGCAATGCTTCTCTGCATCCTAATCAATAAGATTTACACAATGTAACTGGCACATGCAAGTAGTCCTGGCAACAGGAAACACAACAATGTATAGCAATTAAAATGGCCACGTCAGAGTTCATTGAAAAAGCAAAGCTTTGTATTACGAATGAATGAAATCTGAGAAACTGAAGGAATCTGAAGAGAAAAATTGTTCGGTAGCGCTCAATAGAAACCTCCACCAAAGCCTGATCCTCTCAGTAATTTGGTGCTTTGACAGCCGTGCTGTACTGGATAGATGACTGTTGTATAAAGTCCTGAGTGAAAGGTCACAATGTCGATAAAATCAATAGGTTTTGTCCTTTTGGGAGCCTGATTCTACAGGAAAAATTGGTGTTTTTGACAAAGGCTGAAGGATATGTTCATCTGAATGAATGTATTCAGCATATCTCACTACAGTATGTTGCTGGAGAACAACAGCTGCGGTCACATAACCTGCAGTTGTTACTGGACGTGCAAACTGGTGGAGTTGATCCTTAATATTGAATTTCTTCATTCATTCGTTCCATTTGTATAAAGACTTTTCAAATAAAAGATTCAGAAGGCCTTCAAAATTTCTAATGAAATTTTGATAATCTGCTCTTGGGACTCTCTCTGCGCCTTCAAAATAAAAGACTGATGGTGAATGCTTGGGATCCTTAAAAGTGACCAATCCTCTCTATTAGCTATCTATTAACTCCTGCAGCGGGTAATTTAGTCTTCTAAATATTGCCGTCTTCCACCTATATCCACTCCAACACTGAGGCATGAAAGTCTTATTTTACTGGAAAAACACTGGTCTGTGGTCTCTGAAGTAGCCATTCTGGGTGCTATTGAAAATATTTATTGTTGACTGTGGATGTAATCCTATAAGGGGATGTAATCCTGTAAGAGGGCTTTTACACTAACAATAGCAAAGTGGCAAAAAAAAAAAGCATGCTTCCCCATTCACTTCAATGAAGCTGCACTGGTGCACCAGGGGGCCCTGTTGGTTCTGGATTGGCCGGGAAAAAAGTGCAAGCCCAAACACGGCACAGCAGAACATTTTAGTGGCTAGAGGTCTGTTGTAAATAGGCTAAATAGCCTTGCAAGTATTTTCTGCTAGAAAATGCTAGTTTTATTGTATTTTGCCACTGCAGAAGGGAATCCACACTTCTGACTCACAACTGAATCCATCCAGGTACACTGTTTCTATAGGCAGGTGTTTTCCACCTCACAGCCAGCTGAATGACTCCCAGAAGATGTCTAAAGGTCAGTTATTATGATTTTCCTCAAACCTCTGTGAGCCTGACAAGATGGACGTCTTGCTTTGTAAGATTATTGCTCCCCGATATTAAAGATTTATCACTTCCTTTATGCCATTTTTTATTTCAGAACTGCCCACGACACTGGCTGCTTGTAAGAGTATATAGCAAAAGTGGCAGTAAATTGGCTTAAGGTTGAATCATTGCTGTGTTACATCAATCCCTGACAGGAGGAAACTGGGCAATTACTAACACGATGTACTACTTAAGGAATTGTGGGTAAAAGCAGTCCATTTGATCATGCATTTGGTTTCAAATGTATGCCACCGTCTGAACCTCATTTCCAATGTTACAGTAAAAGACATTTATATGAATTCACCCTGCAGGGCAAAGGCACAGGAATGTCAGGATTACAGTAAGTGTGACTGCTCTGATGAGACAGCGTGTGGATGATGAGCTTATGACCGCCAGGTAACAGACAGTGCAGTCAGCAACGCACGACGTGACTGTGCACCACATAACACTGCAGAGACAGAGTCACACGACACCAAAACACAGAATGAGTTCATTTCTTGTGGGAAGCCAGACATCCAGCATGGAGCCGAGAGGCAATCCTCCTGGGGCAGAAATGGTATCTGTGCTTTTGTCATGTCCCAGACAAGACTATGTACTGTCAGAAAAAGGGTAGAGAACACATTCAACCGTATCCCTTGATCTGTGCTGTACAGTTGTGTGCGTGCAAGAGAAAATGAGGCAGAAAAAACACAAAGGGAGACATCAAGAGAGAGCCAGAGCACATGTATGTAGGAGTGTTTCTATCTCATGCTTGGCCTGACTCCATTGCTACTGGCTGTACAGTGTAATTTCACTGCTTGTTTGATTCGCCGCTGAAAATTGTAAGCAGCTGACTCATCTATTATTCCCTCTTTCTCCTCACTCTGCAAATGGATAAACCCTCTTCTTTTCTTCAGCTGCAAAACTGCCTCTCTGTCATTACTCAACCCTCTCCATCTCTCTCTTCCTCTCTCTTGTCATGGCAACAGTACTCTCTCGTGTAGTATTTGCTCTGCAGCACACGGCGAGTTCGCATTGTCCCGCAGTCACCCGCGCCCACATATCAACAGGCAGGCCGGCTGTACTGTACTGAAAAAGTCATTGTTATGCAACCTATGTTATGCTGCCTGCTGCTCTGTCGGTCTGTCTGTTCATCTCTTTCCACTTCGTCTTCACGTGTCTGCTTGCCTCCTCTGAGCTTGTTCTAGGTCACATCCTAACAGCTTTGTCAGGCATTGTCAAAAAAAAAAAAAAAAAAAAAGCATACATGTTTTATTGAAGGACTTGCTCTAGTTTGGTAAAAAGGCAATTTTGTGAGTCATCTTTGGGTATATCCAAGCAAAGCATTTAGACGTTGAATAGATGTTGACACACTGCACTGACAATGAAAACCTGTGTAAATAAAGCCACAGTAATGAAAGATGAGATGCATGCAGTTGTCCAAAGCTGCTGCCTGCGTTGTTTTGTGAAATTGGGAGCGACGGTAACGGATTTTGCGATATTAGTGCAGAGCAGTCATATGAAAATATCCAGGACAGATAAGCAATCTCTAATGTGTGAAGCTTTCTGTATTTATTATATGTTTACTCGTCCAAATCAATCATCCTCATGTGACAGTGTGCACACATCCTTGTGTTTTGTGTAGGTGTGAGTAGAGGTCCTCTCTGTCTCTCTCTGTATATGCATATTTAGTCACACTGAAAATGGTAAGCAAGTTATGTGTGAGCCTGAGTGAGGAGGGAGTGGAGAGCTTGCTCTTTATTTGCCGTCCTGTCTGTTTACAGTACATCAGAAGCACTGCATCTGTCTTGACCTCATCCCTTCAGCCCATATCTCTCTCCTGCAGCATGGAGGATGGCGGGGATCACAGAGCACAAGCAGAGGCCTCACTATGCGACCGCTGAGCTCACGAGAATTTTGCCGGCAGCCGGGTGTGTAAAATCCCCTTTGTGTGGCGGTCGGTAAGGTGAGGGAGTTCATGTGGGGGCTTGAGCAAGAACGTTTTTGGGCCCTGAGGTGAACGGGTCAGATCCATGTGATTATCCTTATCCTTATATATGTAAACACGAAAGTTTGATCGAACAGACAGAGAGAGAAGAACAGATGTCTGAGGCTGCATGGGTCTTGCTACCTGCTGGCAATCTCAGCAGTGCGAGGCAAGTTTGAAGTGTAAGGGCCAAAAAGCTCACAGATAGAAACTATTTGACCCCAAAGCTTGGTCTTTGAAAGGGGGCCAGCTTCATGAGAGCTGAGCAAACTGCACACAGCTTTTAGAGGTGCTTCAAAAGTCACTGAGTAGCCTACTTTAGAGTAGTAATTCCCAACCAGAGGTAATTGCACCCCAGTGGGTATTTTTGCAGTTACATTGTGGAGTAGCTCAACAAATTTGATAAATTTAAGAATTACAATTATATACTATATATATATTATATATTGGTAACAGACTGAGTCATTACACCTAAAACCGACTCAGAGTATGCAAAAACTATTAGCAAACAAGCAGAGAAGTCCAGACATTTAGTTTAAAGTAATGGATGAATGGCTGAATCAAAAGCTATTGGATAAATGGTGAAATAGCCAAAAAGAAAGCTAACAGCTAAAATGTACCACTGCACCATGGCCAGGTCTCTTGCTTGTTCTTGTTGTTTCTGTACACAACCTCTGACAACCTCTCTTAGCTTTCATGTTAGCTCAGTAGCTTAGCTGAGTCTGTCGCTGGGCAGCAGCTCTGAATCATTTTTTTTTAGCTCGGTTTCACTGTGCTACTGGTTCACTCACTGAACGATAAACAGATTTGCATGCACTGACGAGTACCCGCAGCTGTTTCACACACAGAATGAGTGTGGCTTCATTCTCTGCTCAGGTCACCATCACTCCACTGTATCTTTACAAAGCAAATACTTGTTTAATGCTATATCATTGTCCTGAATGTAATACAGAGAACATTTAACTAAAAGTTGATAAGCAGTTGAAATGATTAGCTAAAAACTGGATACATGGTTGAAAGGTCCAGCGTCTGCCACCAGTAGTATGAATGAAAACATTTCTGAGCCAGCCTAAACCCTGACAGTTCAATGCTTGGAAAATGTATTGCAACAATATCTACTTTTATATCGTTGATAGTGTTAAATAACATCCAATTTTGACCACATTTGGAACTTGATGGATGGTGTCATTGAAGGGCTACTGCATCGATGTACAACAAAGACGCACATCTGTAAAAAGGTCTGGAACTGCTCTAGATGACAGGACTTAGCAGCACAGTAAGTTTGGGAGCCACAAAATGGGAACTTGCATGAAGACTTGGGGGCAAAAGCTAGCCTTGCACAGTATGATCAAAGGATCTTACTATATTAAAGTCATGTCACTGGCACCAGAATTCATTTATTTGCCCGGAAACATTGCCTTAAGGACTTGGGTGTGCATGGCCATGAATAATATATCTCATGTAGCTTAGCCTTAAGGCTGTGTGGCATTCAGTGCACAACAGTGTCTGTCTGCTCGAAAGCAATGTGTCAGATCTTCACCCTTATATATGGCCTTGTTTTCCAAACATTGTTCATCTCATTATCATCACCATATGCTGCTAGCTTTGTCTTCGCTCATTAGCGCACCAGTACACTCCCATTTAGGAAGAGATAGTGAGAGAGAGCTCGGGGGGGGGGGGCACGATGGAGAGTGTCATGAAATGCTCAAGAGAAATGTGCTACAGAGAACTGTGTGCAGCCATTCCTGAAACCGATCACATATCTCTGAGTAATTCTCATGAGGGCTGACCATTAAACGGATAGCAGTGCAATGCAGTGAAACCGTATTATTGAAAAGTCTGTCATGGAAAATGGCGGTGGGAAATGATAGCAGACAGAAATAGGTTATCTACCCTTAATTGTTCTTCCCTGCGCCTTAGAAAGCACAATGACTTCCGCTGCACCCTTTTATGATACGAGCCTTCCGTCATACCTTCCTCATTTTGAAGTGCTATTGATTTCTTTTGTTCATTTTTTTTTTTTCCCTCCTATTCACAGTGGAGCGTTTGCAGAGGGACTCTCCCTCTTGCGTTGTCTTGACACAGGACAATGCATTGACTCGAATCTCACAGGACATTGTTAAAGCAAGAAGCACTGAATCAATGGTAAGATATCACTGATGTGTATAAAGAACTGATAGCTGTTAAAAGTAGAAATATCTCAGTCCAAGGGAATTGTCTTCTAAAAGGCTGTGTGGGAATTGAAAAAAAAAAACAATGTATCAGTGTCCATGTGTCCGCTGACCATCACTGTCCCATGAGACACTAAGCCTTTGAACACATTCCATTAATTTCCCTTTCCACTGCTTCTAGCACACACTGTAGGCTATACGAAACAGTTGTAGAACATTTTTTTCTGCATCCAACTCTTAAACCGTAGCAGATGGGGGCAGCCATTTGTATCTGGCATTTGGCATTATAATGTGTCATTACAACTGACTTCACACTCGTATTTGAACGGAAAGGGATCTACCTTGTGGCATCCGTGCTGCACGAATGGATGGAACCAACTCACACGTGAAGGGCATTCGAGCAAATGAAATGCAAAATAACACCTCCGGATAACAAGACCTGTTTATCAGATGCTTAAAACCGTAAGTCCTCTGCGCCGCTGAGTGCTGACAGATGTGTGGGAAGAACACTGGGTAGAAATCAAAATGTGCAAAATGCTGTTTGGAAAAAAAAAAACCTGTGGAGTATTGTCTAAAAACTGCAGGTTCACATCAACAAGAAATCAAAAACTGCATTGGCCTTGTCTTTTATTGTGGAAGTGCAATGGTTGAATAAGCTTTAATTAGGAGCATAACTGGCAACCAAAATTAAGGAGTGCAAAGGTCTGAGCCATATCATTATAACTAATGTGCTAGAATGACTCGCAGAATAATCATGATTTGCGGAATGATTGATCTTCCAGTTACCAGACATCTACACTCTGCCTACACAGCCTAATCCGACTACCAATCCAATCCCAGTGCTCTCTTTTTTCTCAAATTTAAAACCTGTGTATCACACTCTACTGAAAACTGTGTCTAAATGTCTCAATCGATTGAATGACACAGACAAAGAAACTGTATTCAACATGGATCATCACATCTAGCCAAAGTCTGATCTGCTTAATAAGGTCAGAATCGGCCCTAGTACTGATCAGGAGTATCGCATCTCTAGTAGGGTTCAATTTACAGTTAGTGTAAGATGGGATCCCTGCCCTCATGCTACCTTATTACATAATGAGCTTCATGTAGTAATGTATGCAGATTATTTATAACTTAACCCTGAAAACAGACAGAAACATTATATTTGTCCTCAATGAAGGGAAACTGTGCATATTTTTCAAGAAGTTCCTTTTCTTGGTATTCCAGAAAATCAGAATTCACAGTCCTGTCACACGATTGTGTCTTGTATAGTATGAGTCCCCTGGGCAGTCATCTCCGGTGGCTACAGACTGGGTGTTTCTCTGTGTGACAGCGCTCATCAGTCACCAGACCACAGAGAGAGAGACAGGCAGACAGCGAAAACAGAGAAATAAATACCTGCTCCACTAAAGCACATGATTGACAAAGTGGAACCCTTATTCATCATGGTGATGGAGCACCACTCAAGGAAACAGAGCATCCGCAATAACATCTGGGCCTATTGTTCTCCTCAACGATCCTCTGTCTCTCTCACAGAAAAATGTTCCATTTTTAAGTCGTGGCCTGATTGTTTTTGAATTTTTGCCAGAAAAAAAGGGACCAATTTTAAAAGTCATTGCGTCCTCAAGAGTTTGTTTGAGTGTTTGTGCGCTTCCTGACTGGCAGGGTGCTGCCACTGCAGTGCCGCCGCAACTTACTGGGCAACACTGTTTCCCCCCCTCATACAGTGTTATGAGTCAGCAGTGGGACTGCCGCTCCATCAACTGAGGGCAACATGCTGCTAGAGACAAAGCGAGACAGACAGATAGGGAGGGAGGCAGTGGGAGATGGTGATGATAATGATGTGTGTCTCCATGGGGGGCTGACACCTCTGACAACATGTCAGCAGCGCCGACCCAGATACCACCGGAGAGAGACAGGAAGGACACTGCTTTCATGAGGTTACTTGTAGGAGCCTGTCAGGTGGTTATGATGATAAAAGTAAAGCAAAAAAGAAATGCAACATTAGACGGGAACTAACTTTTTGCAAAAGGCCTTACAGTATTGCGCGTGCATCAAATTTACTTGTGCTGGAAGTATTCTGTATCATACTGTATCATACTGTATCATACTGTATGGAAGGAAAGCCTGCAGAACTCTGAAACAGTCATATAACATAAAACCTCTTAACTGAAAGTCAAAGAGGTCAAATTAATTCAGAGTTAGCATGTCTACGGTGATCCCTCTTAAACATTCAATGGCTGTATTGAATAGGTCACAGCTTTTTAGCTAAGCTAGCAGCATGATCAGCCACTGGATCTACACTAGATTATCTCAAAAGGTTGCACAGACATTGATTGTGACTTTGGTGAGCCTGTGACTGTTCCTCTAGCGCCACCATGAGATGGATATTTGCGAGTGAAGTGGCTCGACAACTTTTAAAGGACCTGTTATGTTATTCGGGCAGCACGGTGTTGCGGTGGTTAGTACTGTTGCCTCACAGCGGCAAGGTTCCAGGTTCAAAATCTGCTGAATCCTTTCTGTGCGGAGTTTGCATGTTCTCCCTGTGCTTGCGTGGGTTTTCTCCAGGTACTCCGGCTTCCTCCCACAGTCCAAAGACCTGCAGGCTAGGTTAATTGGTGATTCAGAATTGCCCGTAAGTGTGACTGTGAGTGTGAATGGTTGTCTGTCTCTGTGTATTGTTGACTGGCGACCAGTCCAGGGTGAACCCCACCTCTCACCCAGTGTAAACTGGGATTGGCTCCACCCCCCCTCAACCCTTAAGGATAAGCGGTATAGACAATGGATGGATGGATGTTATGCTATTCCCTCAGCCTTACTGCTGATTACAAAATGCAGCATGCAACTTAACTAAGTGAACATATTACCACAAGCAGAGCCTCATGGAGCCATTAACATGACTCTAGTCTTGTTAAATACATTAAATAAACAAAAACAAAACTATTTGCGTTGTTATATTTTTATTTAATATTTTTTGTGCTCTAAAATACTACAATACCTGCAATGGACAATATGCCTAGCTATCTGATTTTTACAAGAGGTTAATTTGATATTAGTCTCTTAATCCAGCAGCCTCTATTATAACAAAGCAGACAGGCTGAAGGCAGGATACTGATAGCTGATAGTGTTTAATTAAATGTAACCTCAGAATTAATTCCCCTGCAGCCTTTCACCCACAGTCTGTTCCTCTGGCTCCGCTGAAGAGAAGCTTTATGTTTAAAAGCTTCAGTCTGCTGCACCTGGCCCCCGGGCTGAATCCCTGGCAGGTTTAAATGTTGGAGCACAGCTGTGAGGGGCTTTTCTTGGCCTGCGACGACAAGACAGGGCAGTAGGCAGATTTCCCCTCGCTCATCCCTCAGCAGCCAGCCAGCCAGCCAGCAGGATGGGAAATGCATGGCAATAATTGCTGATTTCGGGTGGACCTGGGAGTTAAATGTGAGCACTAACGGCTTAAACTGCATGCAGTTCACACAGCATCAGAGCAATCTAATCAATCCCAGACTGCAATTAACAGGCTTCCTTTGTTTGGTGAACAAAGAAAGGGCTTCTAGTTGTATATCTAGAGAGCTGTAGTACAAATAACCCCTTGTTACACACTTTCTAGAATTGGCTTGAGGCACAACAGCTTGATAACATGATCCTTTATCATCATCTGCAGACGTAATTTCTTTTGCTCGTGGACTCATAACTTCATGATATTGGGAAGCTTCCTCAACAACATCCTAACCATAATCCATTCCTCTTTTTTCTGCCCTCTCGTGCTTCTCCCCCCTGCTTTCTAAAAGCTACATGACAGCACATCAGTGATGAAGTGAGTCAAAGTGAGGCTGCAGAAGAGCTTTGCCTCCTGCACATCTCTCCATCTGTGAGGTACATAATCTGTCTCGTGCTCCTCTCTAGCTAAAAACACTGTGATTTGGCCTTCGGTTGGCTCGCTGGGGGTAATCGGCCGGGAGGATTTTCCTCTGAGAAAGTCTGTCCTCAGTATCAGCCTGTGTGGCTTTGCTATATTCTGTGATGTGTGTTTGTGACTGAGCTGTGAAAGTAACTTTGCTTTAATTAACCATGATTAGGTGCTGTATTGTAGATGAGACATGGGTTTACTAATAGGGAGAAAGACTTCCGCAGGGCCAGATTGAGAGGCTTGGTGTTTTGAGTGATCTCTCCACTCCCTCTGTCTCTGCCTCCTCGTTGCAGCCATATGCCTGTCTGCTATCAGCACATGGTAAGCAACACACTCTTATCCGTGTGCCTGCTTATTTATGTACCTGTTTATCTCTCTTCTCTTTCTCTCTGTGCCTCCTCCTCTCTCTCAGTCCCCTGCTCCCTCAGTCCATCTGTTGTCAAAAGCATCCTGAGTATTTATCTGCCCGTCTCTCTGCCTTCTTGTCGAGCTGCAGCTCAAAGAGCAGGAGGAAGCAGGTCAGCGCGCTTTCACTGCACCATTGTACACTCAAACACATATCCAGAAGGGCATCTGATATCTTTCTCCTGCTTACCTCCAGCTCATGAAAGATGTAAAAATTTAAGCAGAGAGGAATATTCTTACAGGAAGCTCGGAGTGGCCCCGAGGGATCTCCGCACTAAGAGGGACAGATTAGCCCGTGTCTGAATCCCACACTCCACTGCAGGACCTGTCTATTCATCCACAAAGATGCCTCAGTGACGTTCTATTATTAGCAATATAAACTAAACGCGGCGCTTATTGATAGCCTGTGCTGCAGGAATCGACTCGAGCAAGACATCCATACTCCCTCAGAGAGTTAAGGATGCGAGCGGAAAAGGAGAGGGGAGAGAAAAAAGTAGGTTACTGAAGAAAGACCGGCTGCCTCGCTCCATTTGTAAGCAGGGGAACACAAGCACTGGCAGGGAGCAAAGTGTACAGTGTGTGAGCGCACGTCATTGTGTTTTGTGTGTGTGAATGTGCCTGTGTGAGAGAGACGGCGGCTGAAAGAATTGTACGAGGAACAAACAGAAATGGTAGCATTTACTGATGCACGTGAGTAGATGTACTATACGAGTGCACATGCTATTGCACATATTTGCTCTGCAGAACATTCGTTTGCACATTCTCGTGTGGGTATTTGCACTGAGCGTCCATTTGTGCAACAGTTTGGCGCTGCTTTCCGTGTGAATACTTTTGTTTTTCCCCACGTGTCTTTGTTTCAAGCATCTACGTTGATGAAACACTGAATGTCATGCGATAGCTTTGAGGGTCCGTGCAAGCGAATGGTCCTGCAGAGTGCCAGTGTAACCGTTGGCTCCTCTTCACCGCTCCGTGTCTTGGCAACAGTGAGTGTGAGGGAACCAGTGCTAGCAGACAAAGACACCTCCTTCTGCCTGACGAATGCTGCAGAGCAGGGAGGCAGGCAGGCGAGAGATGGCTTCTGTGTAACAGCATGGGGCTAAGAAGTGGGTCATAAGGAAATCCCCATATGGACGACCCCCACCATGCACCCTACCCCTCTGGGCCCTGTCCGCGCTGCCAGCAGCCTTCCGAAACTAACCCAGAGCCCAGAGCGAGAAGCACTGGAGGGGACGACCACTTGGCTACATATACAGTGAGTTGTTTATCAGGAATGATCTCTGTCCCTGATACAGATTGTACATTTTAACAAGTCACATGTCACACGACTGCATGTGCACAGAAGACCAGTCAGTTAGTGTTTGTCAGTGTAATCAAATTGGCTCGTGTAAGGGAAAGTTGGAATAGTTTTAAAGTGGCCGACCTTCTGATTTTCTACCAACACCCAAATTATTGCTGCTTTGTCTCAGTAATCCACCAAGAATGGCATGACCAAAAACTGCAGATCACAGGGATCATAGGAGACCTTCCAGAAACCTGCAAAATAGACAGACCACATCCAAACTCAAACTCTGTATAAAGAAGATCATGTAAGAGTGCACTAACGGATGCAATTAGGCTGTTGTGGCTCAGAAAAGACAAAAAAAGGCTCCCGCTGGAGGCACAAGTACAACACAGAGACACACACACACATACATATGCATGCATACTTCCTGTACATTACACACTGTATATTGTTTCACTCTGACATTATCTGCCACTTTGCCTTCTGGTGTCTCCTTCAGATGTATGCTCACACACACACACACACACACACACACACACACACACACACACACACTTCTGCACCCACCGCCTCATTCTCATGTCTTCCCAAATGAACAAAATCTAAACTGGTTAATTATGAGATTCATCGCTGTTAGCACCTGTTAGGTAATTAATGCCAATCACTGCCTTCTGGGGAGCAAAATTATCCTCTATAAAAACACGGTTTAGCTAGCATCGCTCTCTGTCTTACCTCTCTGCTCTTGTTTTTCCCTCCCATTCTCTCTCCCCCTGCTTATCAAACCTGTTTTGCCCCATGCCTGCTGCTAGCAAATCATCCCGGAAAACAAATAAGCACCGCTATAAACAAGTGTTGCAGCGATGGCTGCGCTCGTGGATGGAGCAGTGTTGGAATTCCATCCACCACCAGATGGGTAGACAGTGTGGGAGTGTGGACGTGGCGATGGAGAAACTTGAGATGTCAGTTAGAAAACGCAATCAGAAAACAATAAATAATTTAGGACCGAGCTGATGCTGGGATGGTAACGGTGGTTCTGGCCGGAGTGGTGGTTTCATGACTGTATTTTGATATTCAAACCAATAGTATATTATGAAATTTTAAGACGTGCGTTGCAAATTTAATCAGACGTCAACCACTTGATATTAAAACCTTCACTCCAGGGTTGCTGCAGCTGTAGGGTAGGAGGCAGTGGAGGATACCTCAACATGAGCTTGATTTTCTTCTCAGAGCTAATATTGATACACTGCTTGCCAAACACCGGTTTATACTAAAGCTGAAAACCGTGCAATTGCTGGCAAATAAATTGGCTATTAAAGGGTTTTTATTTTAGCACTGATAAACCATTAACACAAACAAGACATAAACACACGGATTATCATTTACAAGATTTGCAGCCTCTGTTGGGCCGTACTCTGCACTTCGTTCAACAAGAAAAGTCATTCATTTAGTAGACACTAAGAGACTTCAGCTTCACGGAGTGTTTTTACCAACAAATGACAGGAGCAATGTAGTTTGTTTTCACATTCACAAAAGAACGTGGAACAATGTGAGATGCATTACAGTTTAGCAAGCTTGAGATGGATATTGTGGTTCAGGGGAGGCAGTCATACAAAAACGTAGTCTGTAGCGGAGGCAGCGCTGCGTGCAATACATCACTGACGGCTTTAACTGTTGATCTTAGGGCGACGTGCAGCCTGGCGGACTAATGAACACAATCAGAGAGGCAGAGACGATGAGAAAAAACATGGGATGGGCAAAGAGGAAGTGGCTGACGGTTGAGATGTATTGAGGGTGCAGATTAAAATCAATACAAACATGCATCTGGAATAAATGACTCATGTACGGCGGGATGAAATTCAATATCATGCTGAAATAACATGAGGAGCAGACGGGCAGCTAACTCAAATGTTTGCACTCAAGGTCATGCATGCAAAATGTCCCATTTAAGCCTCGACAATGTTCAAAAGCACACGCGTGCACGAGCAGCATGCTTAATGCGATGGGCCGAGGCCAGAGTTGGAGACTTAGAACACCTGGATTTGAGTTGAACCTCAGCTAATAATTGAGGACTTGAGAACTGATTGCTTAAGACTTAACTTGATTCAAGTTTTGACCTTTTAAAATCCCAGAGCAACACAAAGCTCACATAACAACATCAGGCAGGCTTCACATCAAACTGCCAAAACTTAAATATTTAATTATTAATCCTGCGCATTTAAAGGACTTGTTCTCACGTATGTAGGAAACACCGTTACAATATGCATGACCTGTATAATAATGGTCAGAATTTAGAGATCTACTAAGTACTTGCATCTTGAATTGGAATTGGGAAAAAAACTTGAGATTTGACCGAAACTGAAATGTGGACACATCTTAATATCATTATAAGTTTAGCAGGATCATCTGAAGCACTTTATTTGGCAGTAATATCAAAAGGGTTTTTTGTGTGTAATAATTGCATAAAAGATATTAATTATTCTTCATAGTGATCTCTATAGTATCGTGTTTTGAGAAACTGTCAAATGTCACTGCAGACTAAACTTGTTTCATGCATTTTTTTTTTCCCTACAACTATTTTTGTTGTCTAAGGTGTTCCTGAAGCTATTTGATCATCATCCACAATTATTTTTTCAGCAGCTCCTCCATTTGTGTGAGATAACAGCACACTCAAAAAAATCAAGGCTTGCACACTGTATGCATACCGACTTCACTCACGTCACTTTTTCAGTATGAACAGCCTGCATAATCAAAGCCAGCTTAGAGGGTTTTGTAGTATGGAGATAACATAGCTAAGTTTAGTCAACCTGAGTGTTAGTTTAAATCCTGTTTGATCATCTGACTGCTCGTGCTTCTCACATCAGCCTTTGTTATAACAACGTTCAACCCTGTCGCCTAGAAATTACATTTATATACGACGAATTTGCTTTCCTAATTACGTTTTGCGAATGTTATCACTACATCAGTGCATGAAACACTACATTTATGCCCCGCAGTCGACTCGCAGGGAGGTCCAAATGCAGGACTGTCACATCAGAGCCCAGAGGTCATCTCTGCTCTCTAGATAAGTTTAGGCAACAAAAGCACTTTGGTTACAGTGAGGGAAAGGTCATAAGTTTGGTTATTTTGGTGGAAAACAAATGAACATTTTACTGATAATTTACTGAGAATCAACATTTTTCCTACTTGCCAGGTATGCCAATTAACATTTCTTCATTATGTTAATAGAAAAATGGAATTTGGTCCACATTACGTTTCTCACAAAACATATGTGATGATGCAAATTAGCTGAATATAACCGTAATTTGCGGGAGACACGGCCACAGTGTTGCCACATTCCCAGATCTCAGCAATTAGCTTGGTTAGCATAATGTAATTATCATCATCAAAAATTATGCTTGAAGCTATACAAATAAGACCTAGGTAGTACTGAACCGGAATTACACTAAAAACAAACTGGCAGAAATCAAAATTGGATACGTGAGAGAAACAAAATTGCTCACAAGCGTGTTTGTACCACTTACCTGCGCATGCACGCATACATACGCTCACAGTCCTACACACATGCAACATACACACTTCAAACCCTATTCTCTCTGCCTCCTTCAGTTCTCCATCTACTTATCAGCTTCCCTCTTATTGTCTACCTGCACAAGCAAGAAATCCATGTCTCCCATCTTCAGCCTGTGAACTATGCAAGACTGATGCACCTGCCACATTTACATCAATACTGTTTGTTCACATTTGACATGTAACAGGATCGCCGATGCCACAGCAAATAGGGACTTTGTACACAGAGGAGCTCTGGGCCAGTTTGGGACTAAATGAATGTCAAAGCACAGAAGCCACATTGCTATAACAGTGGAATGTTGCTATTGTGTGCCCCAGGTCGAAAACGCAACAGGGAGCTTTGTCTGAATCCTATCTGCTCTGGGTCTTCCCACTCTCATGTGAGGAGTGGCCTGAAAGATCGATGGCCTCAGTATAGATTTCCTCACTCCATCTTTCGGCAAGCACTCTCAGCCTCCCTGCTTCTTTCTTTTTCACAATCTTTCCCTTCTCATCTCTCGCCCTCCACTTGCACTCTCGCCGTCTTCATTTTTGTTCCCTCACTTTATTTCTCTCACAGTATCTATCTTTCAGACTTGGCATGTGCGACTACTCTCAGTCAGGCTCCGTATATCAGAATAGGAGGGGGAAAAAAAGCCACTTTCAGATCCCCTCTGCTTCCATTTCCCAGGATTCCTGAGGGGGACTGATTCAATCGCTGCCTGCTGGTGAGGTTGACAGTGACATCTAAAGGTACCTCTCCCTCTGGATGCCTGTCTCTTATGCTTCTCTAGAATTCCTATTCCTCCACTGACTCGGCAGCACTCAGTGCAATTGCTATCTCTCTATAGTGAAAAAGTACCTTTCTTGTGTGATTGGAGATGGTTATCATAATGTGCGAAGATGTATAGAATTGTAGGATTATAAGATGTGGGTAGACACTCCAGGGAAGAATTAAATCTGCATACAGGAGTTCCACACACAATAATAGAGTTAGATAAAAGTTGACTGTACCATCACAGACAGAGTATTGTGTACCGTATATTACAGGGCAGTCGCCTAAATTAATGTGCTCTCTGATTTTCCAATAAGGTAAGCTCCGTTGGGAGTATGAAGCTCATTAAGTTGCTTTGTGTGCAGACACAAAGCCGCACTGCTGCCAGTGATCTGATGAGAAGATACTGAAATGGTGCATTTGCATATATGCGAGAGACTAAACACAGCGGCCAATGAAAGAGCAGGAAAACAATCCGAATTTCCATATTGCATCAACAGGTTCAGCAAACCATCAAGAGCATGCTTTTGGCAAGAAAGGATTTCAGTTCTGTGGCTTTGAAATTGTTCATGTGTATATTTTTTTAATTTATTCACAAAGGATTGATGCCATGCATAGCTTTTTTTTTTTTTTTAAACATGGCTTGTGCTTGAATATCCTGATTCAGATTGTATTTACTCCAGACCACACATCTTGGTCTGGTGTACAAACATAAAGCAACACAGCAGTACAATGGTGTGAGACAGATCTTTAGAACAAACCAAATCACTTGACTGCACCTGGTTTACATTCATCCTTGGTTTATCTGTCTGCAATAATAATATAAGCTTAAACATAGATGAATGTCACTGACATACAAACTTGGAACAGTGATGGATTCATTGACAAGTTCTCTTTAACAGGAATGCTGATTGATTGATCAATTGTCAAATGCTTTTGGGTAACACACACTTCCTTTCATGACCAATGTGTACCACCACAGTTGAAAGCGACAAACATTTGCAACATTTAAGCCTGTTATAGCGAAAATAAAAATGTTCTGAACATGATGAGCATACAAGGGGACACAGGACAGGTAGATTATACTGGGACTGTATAATCTGACTGATCTGAGAGGTTCATTCGTATGAAGATTGATCCCACTCATGCTTATAAGCTAAATATGAAACTGCAGCTGGTTACCTTAACTTAGCGTAGCATAAATACTGAAGACAGGTAAACAATTAGCCTAGCTCTGACCAGAGGTTAACTAAACAAGCTGTAGGCACCCCTAAAGTTCACTAATTAACATTTTACATCTCATTTGTTTAATTCTTAAGTTTAAAACGGACAGTTTGTGGTTTTGTGCTCAGACTATTTCTAGGCCGGCGGCGTTGACTTTCTTAAGTCCCGCTGACGCTCCGTTTGCAGTCGTTATGTTGAGCTGAGCTAATCAGCTGCTGGCTGTCATTACAAATTTAACATCAAACATCAGATTGGATTTTCTCATTTAACTCTCGGCAAGAAAGCAAATAAGCTTATTTTGTAACATGTCAAGCTTCTCCTTTAATGCTACTGTTTGAAACTGGGTCACCATTGTAACTGTTAATTCAAGTTGACCACAGCTGTCGTCCTGCTTTCCAAAGGAGCAAACTACAAACTTTTCAGAGCCACATTTTATACTTGAAACAGGTTTTCAGTGGATCAGTCCTTCAAAGATTCCAAAGCTAGGATAAGTGCAAGTCTCACTGACAATATTGTGTATTCAATCAGTGTTCTCCTTGACTCTCATCTTTGACACAGAGGTTTTTTTGGGGCTGTGTGAAGCTTTCGCTAATAGTGTCAGGTTATATGTGGGCAAAATAAATACAGACACCTGAGGGAAAAGCTCCCGAAAAAAAACAAAAAAAAAGATTTGATCTCCTGGTTTGAATCCTCCAAGGAAGGAGATTTGTTTCGCAGTTGTAAATCATCTCACAGCACAAAGAATATTCAATGTTACAGTATAATGCAACAGGTTTAGAGGGCACTGATGCCCTCTAAACCTGTTGCATGCATGTATTGTAAATGGCTACAAGGAGAAACACAATCACACCTCTGCTCCTCTCAAGGGAAAATGGTGAGAATGTCATCAGCGAAAAGAAAAACCATGAGTAGAAAGAAGAATAAATTCTGTAACTACTGCCATAAGACACGAGAAATGCCAAGACAGAAGACAACGGTGGCCAGAAGCCGAGGGAAGCTGAGAGCAGGGCGATTGCTGCAATCAGGGGAGTGGAAAACAAAACTCTGTTTCTGTCTCTGTTTTTGTGAGTCGTTCCAGGCTGGTAATTTGCAGGCAGGAAGACAGGCACAAGATCTGTCGGAGCGAGAGCCCAGCATCGTGACGCATTTCGCCCAGCCACATGTCCCCTACCCACGGGCCAGCGCCCAGCAGGATGGGGGGTGGTGAGGGCGGGGGTTGTTAGCTGGTCCACGAGATTGTGTGTTTCAGTGTTTGTGTGTGTCCATATGCAAGTGCGAGGATGGGAGGGTGCGCGGAGGGACGGCTGCCAATGTGTCCCTACCTCCTCGGGGCAGGGTGGTGAGCGAGCCAGGCCATACTGAAGCCCGCAGGCGAAAGAGAGAGCAAGACGCGGAGCTTGCTCTCCTAAGACCACCGCTCTGAGTTTGGTGACGGGTGTGTGTTTGTGGAGAGAGGTGGCATGGGTAGTGCATAGGGATGTGAGGTTGGGGGGGAGGGGGGAGGTGGGTCACAAATGCGCTCCCAGCAAGAGATATCCCAGCCTGTAACATTGCTCGTGGCATCAGTCAGCTAGCCAAGCAAATCTGCTGCCTGCCCCCGGGCTGTGTGAAACACCGGCCTGGAACAGAATACATGTGTGGATACGGGGGTTGTACACGTGTGGGTGCCTTTTCGTGTCCATACGCATGTGTGTGCATGAGAAAAAGAAGAGAAAAAAAAGAGCCTTCAGTACTTTTGGGGATAGGGGAAGTGATCTGTTGCTTTGGCCAGTTCATCCAAAACAGACTGTTCTCTTTCAAAGCCAAGACTTTCAAAATGTGCACACATGAGGAAGTGACTGGCCAACACATAGCTTAGCTCCTATGAGGCTGTAAGTCTAATAAGATAAGACAGCTCTGTCCGACCCTTTCATCAACACAACCAGTGATATTCCAAATGTCTTCATGTCAAGTGATTTTAAGCTGGATGCTATTTAACACTATTGATTATATAAAAGCAATCTTGGAACCCATTGGCTATCCTCTGATGATAATCTAATCTTTAAGGGCAAAGGCCAATTGTTTGGGGCCAAGACTTCTTTTTCCATGTGCTGGTCAATGAGTTTTTTTGAACAGATGTCTGCATATGAATGAGGATATGTTTTCAAATTAAATAGCTAATAAAGAGCAACATCATCATCCTGGGTTGCATTTCAGCAAATGAACCCAATATGCTTCTTTTGCCCTCCACATGGACTATTTACCTGGATGCAACCCAAGCTTGCTCAAACCTGATTGGTCAATACTCTCAATCACAGCCGCTGGTGTTTAGGTGTTACAGAGCACTCAGGGTGTGGATGTGTCTATTTTTTATATTATATATTTATATTATTACTACTTGTTTTTCTTTTTTCTTCAAATCCCACTCCATGATCTTCCACATACCCCCTGGCAACTACATAAGTACCCCTGGTTGGGTGTCGCTGATGTACTCCATGAGAAGAGAGCTTGAATACTAATAGAACACAGCTGGAACACTGCTGGGAAGTGTCGGGAACATATATACTATTATCATCAGCAATACATAGGATTAGAGCTCTATTCTTCTATTAAAAACAGTCAAAAGGAAAACTGTGTGACGATAGTGGCAGATTACAGAGGATTTCACACAGCGTAACACGGCTACATGTTAGAGGGCCTAAATAGACTTTGAATGCTACTATGGGATTCTAGCTGCTTACTGACAGACAGTGAGCGTGTTCCTACTAAACGGAGGATGGCTGTACTCTCAGTAGCTCCCCTTCTGCAATAACAAACATAAGAATGCATGCATTGAGCTAAGTGCCTCTTAAAGCTTAAACACAGCCAGAATTACAAACAAAAACGCTGACTTGAAACCTGTGTTTATCTTTGTTAATAATTAGATTTTTGTGTGAATTCATATGACAGAAAATAATCCCAATATTTGCGAAAGGCTTGACTCATTAATTTGAATAGTCGATTAAGGAGAGTCAGTGTAGCAGTTAATTAGAAACCAGTGGTGATAACCACCTGTTCAAACATACAGATGGGAAGTCTGTCAGCTCAGCCCAAGACTGCCTTCGAGTGCTGTATCATCACAGATAGTCAAATGCAAATGAGACTGAAATAGATTAAGATGGACGCAATATTGCTCACCGCGCCCACAGGTTACATGCCTGGCATATGCACGCGCACGAATACGCAGGCGCATATGATGGGCACGAAAGTGAACCTACACATGACACGTGTGTGCACCTGCAAACACACACACACAGGCACACACATAGTCACAGACGTAATTACCTGTCAGATGCAAGATGTGACTTCCTGGGAGTAAATGAACTGATTAATATTCGCGAAGAGGGTGGGAGGGGGGTTGGTGGTGGTTGGCAGATTAGAAGTTGAGATATTCACCGTTCCTATTGCTTTTTTTTTTTTATTACAACACCACAGTGACAGGATGGGAAATTACACACTGGGTCACGCAAAACACTAAGGACAGAAAAGGATGGGCAGCATACATTAGACCACCTTCTCTGTCCATCAACATTCTGTTTGATTTCTTTAGATGCCCGCAGAACGGGTGCTTGTTCCAATTTAAATTACCTTTCATAAAGAAGCTGATGCTCAGAAACAGGAGCGTGATGTAGCTAGGGGTCGCCCGCTAAGTATGGGGAAAATCACACTTTCTTCTCGAGGATTTCTTCTTGTTTTCCAATACATTCTTGCGTCTTTTCTCCCTCCAGTCCTCAGTCCCAGTCTCCTCCCCCCCCCCAGGTTGGGCTGACACCTCCCTGGCTGGCCTTCCTCCGTGCCTAAACTGAGTGAATGTCTGCCGCTGGTCGATGCTCGCAGGCTGTGCGGCCCCAGAGCCCTAATAAACAGGAGTCTAATGGCATCCCTGGGCTGCTGAGGGGCCTCACATTAAGATAATTAGGCGGAGAGAGGGTGCAGGAATGAGGCTCTGGAGAGGAGAAGGAGACGCTTCTGCACTTCCTGAGAATCTGAGCCTGTGACTTACTTTTTGCTTTGTTGCTCACTGTAGCCTGGTACACGCACAAAATCAAGGGCGTGTGTGGCACCAAATAACTGCACCAAGATGTCTGAAAATGTGGGAAAGCAACGTGATTTGTCAGGGTGACAGAATATTAACTAAATTACCTTTGATGCAAGGTATTAGAGACCTGTTGATGTCTGACAGCTTGCACAGAGGGTGAATTGTGCCAAAGAGTGCAGACAAGTCTATTATGTAGAGCTCAAGTTGCAATATGTGGACTAAAATCTTATTAATTCAGTCTTAGCTTGTATTTCTCTAATATTGGCCTTTTGACAGTGACATTAGGGCCTCAATGGCTAATCTAATTTTTGCTAATGTTTTTGGACATGATTTGAAAGTTGTAGTCCATTAAGAACATATCAAGACTTAAAACACAGCAACATTTGGGGACGTTTTTTCTTAGATGATCACTCTCAATCAGGGTGGTTGTGGTTTACTGGTTTCACCTGAAACTTGCTGCCTAACTATGAATTTTCTGGGAGAAATCAACTTTCAAGATGGTGGCATGTGCTAAAGCCAAACAGTCTTCAAAACGCCCTCTCAGAAACCTCTTGGTGAAGTCGAAGGCATAGAGTCTATGATTTTCTTGAATGAATAGTGCAACACTTTGGGAAATAGTCTTTCCAAGACTTAGATGAGAAGATTGATATCACTCTCATGTCTGTATGCTAAATATGAGTAAGCAGAAGATTAGCTTAGCTTAGGTTAGCTTAGCTTACTTTAGCTTAGTTTAGGTGCGGGGAACAGCTAGCCTACCTGCCAGCACCTCTAAGGCTCACTAATAAACTTGTTATATCTTGCTGAGTGGATATATCTGGCCAAGGAATAGTGTATTTAACGTAACCAACGTCAAGCTAGCTGTTTCCCCCTGGGTGCAGTCTTTAAGCTATGCTAAGCTAACATGTAGCTGCTGGCTGTTTGTTACCAGACTGTGCTGCTTACAGGCAGAGTGAGCAAAAGTAAATCAGTAAATAACTAAATAAAACAAACATTTTCCTCAATAGTTTGGATGAAAGAACACTAGCTGTAGATATAGCCGCCGCTTTACTGTCTCTGCAATAAGCCATGAGCCTGAAAAAGACACTCAGGGATGGAACCTCGGCTTCACCTCCTTTCTCGCCTTGTTTGAACACGAGGACAGAACCTGAGCTTCAAACGGATAGGAGCTGGATTGACGCCTCACAGATAACTACCTCCAGCTCTGTCATTTTCTTTTTCACTGCGTCTCTTTACTTGTTTCTATGGCCTGTGCAGCGGTGTGTAGGTTCACTAGCCGGGGCTCCTCTTTCCGCTCTGACACTCTGCAATCAGATGTGACACACTGAAGGCTCAGGTGACAGCTGGGAAGACAAGGTCACACAGTCACCTGCTTTTAACGAAGGATATGCACAGCTCCTTTTGACAGGCCTGCACTGTGCACACTTAAGGCACTGCACACACACACTGTGCGCACAGCACGCGTGCACCTTCACTCTCACACACACACACACACACACACACCCTTGTACAGACATACTCACGAGGCGGAGTTGGAGTGTTTTGCAGACAGGGCCTTTCTCGTGCCTCTGCAATCTCAGAAGCAATTACTTATTAAAATTTCATCCTTCCCATCTCTGAATGTTTAGGAAAAGATTATAACTGCTGGGGAGGTAATTAAGCCTGCAAATGGTGAATTGAGTTGTGAATACAGAGTGCTGTGTATGTGTGCGAGTGTGCGCATGTAGTTGTGTGTGTTTTGTCTTAATAAAACTAATAGTGCTGCCCACCTAAAGCTCTTTAGTGTGATACCCATAATGACACTTACACAAATAAGAAGTGCAATATTTGTCTGGAAGAAGCGTTCAGTGTAATAATTCATAGGGATAAATACTATTTTCCAATTAAATTTCCAGACTTAATTCTTCATTAGATTTTACATTAAGTGTAGAAATGAGATTAGCTGCTGCTGCTGCTAGTTCCTAGTGCCAGACATTGTGGTGAAAGTCCTCCTGAATGAAGTGGCTGTGGCTCAGATGTTTTCATGGCAATCCAAACAGGAGCGTAGCTACAGTGCTGCTTCACTATGAAAATGGAGCTTGACAAATGGTTGCTGCCATCAGTCCTGAGTGTTGCCACAAAGATCTTTTGACTCCTCACATCGCACGGTTCCTGCTCCCTCCATCGGTCTCTCTTTCCCCTCTTTCTTTCCATCCCTCCCTTCTTTGTCTCTTCAGCTCTTTGATGCTGGAAGTGCAGAGACGCTGGATTTTGAGCCTTTTAAGGATTCAAACAAAGTCTCTGGGTTTTGAGATGACATGAAAGTCTGCCAGCACGCCCACCTGGGGATTGGTGGGCTGGCTGGTTCTGGTTCACAAAACAACCAAAGTGTCCGTTTTATAATATGCAGTAGGTTGCAGGGGGGCCCCTGCTGGATATGCACTGGAGCCCAAAACATAACAAACACAAACCTCAGGCTTTTGTACTAACTAATTGATGTTGTGTGTTCCTCACTTGTGTGGTGCATGTGATAATGATTATGAATTATTAACAAACAGCAGAGCACATTGGGAATAGGGCTTTGTCTACCTTTCTATCTGTCGACAAATGCATTCAATAGAATGCTGGCAAGGGAACCATATAAATGATAAAGCAGCAGTGGTCATCAGTGTTTCCTTTACAGACAAATAGCATTCTGTGACTGACAGTCGCACAAGGCCCAGAGGAATTTTCTCCCCCTATATAAGCAGCTGATACGTGCCACATCAGATTTATTGATGCCGGCAATAGGGCAGTCTGGCCATAAGCTATAATCAATACACAGTTTGCACTAAAAATAGATTTTCCGGCAAAAACCTGCACCATATCTTAACAAACTTCAGCTGGTGCACATGTACAGTGGCCCTTTTAACCCGAGTGCTCATCTTTACATTACAATTGCCCCTCTTTTAACTCCTCTTCTCCCCCTTTTTGCATTTGCAAAATAATTACATTTTTCATCTGCATAATTCACTCTATTTATCTTCTGTAAATCACTTAAAACAAGAATAACATGTCCATATCCAGCAAATCCATGTCTAATTCCTCCCCTATCCAAACATCCTCCCCGTGCGCCCATGATGAATCGTCTCCCTTGCCAGCGGAGGGACCTGTAACCCAATCAGGGGGCTGTCGGGGAGGATCCCCCCCAGATCACAGAGGTTAATAACATTCCACATGATCACCCGCAAGTCCGAGGATTAGAAGGTTCAGCTGAGCAGGTTCCACATTGCAAATAATAATCACTATTTCACAGCAGTGTCCTCCCGGCCACTCAGGTAATAGGCCACCCCGCTATCTCATCTCTCCCACAGTGAGGGAAGAGAAAAGGCTCGAGCGGACCCCAGCACCTACTGAAAGTGTTATTTATCTCTTTTCATGGTATCATGGTAGCATTTTTTTTGCCTGATCCCCCCCCCCCCCTCCATCTGCCAAACCATTTAAATGAATGCAACCTTTCTTCCCCCCTTTCCATGAGCTGTGCTCTCAACACGATGTTGATGGTGTCTGTGGGCGTAGTGCTTCACGCTGAGTAGGGTTATGTCACCTGGTTGTTAGTCAGGGGAGCTGTTGTAGGATTACATATTTATGTCATTCTTGCGAACAGTAGTAGTTACTCAAGTAGTTACTCATCCCTCTGCCCCACCCCCCTGCCCCCACACCCCACCACCACCACTTCCTTATATGTATACTTCCTGTCTGTTGTAGCATTCAACAGCGGCTCACAAATCCCAGAATTTCCTACCGGCTCACTGTTGATAGTTTAAACTCAACTGTGAGTTGTGAAATTTCCAAACATGTGAAACTTGTATTTAGGAGTACAAAAATCATTTCTTTTCACAATCTAAGCGATAGGAAGTGGTCCGAATAAACAAAATTTCTGATTCACTTTATTTGAATTGGAAAACATATAAAATAACTTGATCTGCCTGGCGAATCTTTTCCCTCTTCCCAAAACTATGACTGCAACACTCAACGCCACAATAAATAACTTGGTGAAATGTAGTTAAAATGCGGCCAAAAAGAGAGAATGCAGTGTTTTTCATTATTTCAACTGCAGTCGTGTGGAATCGCACAGGGTGCCAATCATGAATGGCTTGCTAGTGACACCAGAAAGAGTGTGAGTACAGTCACTATCCGCCTCAAACATACTGTTTATGGTGAAATTCATCTTAGATCTGCTTTTGTTTTGGGACAAGAAAAACAGATCGGTGATGCAACTTTGAGGGTAATCTGAATGCTTTGTGCTTACTGTTTCCATGTGTTTATGATGTGTGTGTGTACTGTATGCTCTGGTCTGTGTGTGTGTGTGTGTGTGTGTATTCATCTGTTTGATCTTCGGTGTTAAAACACAAAGAAGCTTGGTACTGTAGCTGCCCACGGGACACAGCAGAAATAGATGGCATTCATACGCTCTGTATTCTACCACCACCACCACCACCACCACCACCACCCTTCAAACTAACCAGCGCCCCCCCATCCCCCTACACACACACAAACACACTACCATCTTCACCACCACTTCCTACCAACTCACACACACACACACACACACACACACAGACTCCCACCTCCCCTTTTCTCTCTCACTCATTATATCATGTAGGCATGAACCAAAATAAAACAGTGAATAACGGTTGGATTTGAAAAGCTGCAGAAAAGGCAGGCAGATATTCTCTTTCTAGCGGGTTATGAAATGGATGGATATCTGGCCGGTGCCAGATAAAACAAAACCCAGTGCTGTCATTTGAGACAAAATAGGAACAAGCCTGCAGGGATGTGTGTGTTCTCCCAGTGCTTACTCTGTATCTTTGAGGATTTTCCAACTGCTCACCGCCCAGACGCGACTTAGGCTCAAAAACGGTTGAGTCCAGCTGAGGTGACTTGATCTGAAAAACCTCACATCCTCAAGTCACTCCAGGTGACCTCATGAGGGCCTCTGACACCAACCTGGAGAACATCCACTTCAGATAAGCAGCTTTTTTTGGGCCAGGCACAGGCCCCACCCACGCCTCCATATGGTGAAGTTACACACACAGTTCACAACACACCATTGATGAACTCAAAGAAAACTAAAACTCACGGAGATTTGTGGACCTGGAAGCATAGTGCTGCGAATGCATCCCTAGGGCCTCCTCCCCCCGGTACTGCTCACCTGGACACCCGCCCTGCAGCACACTGGCGACGGCCCTGTCAGACAGACAGACAGAGAGAGAGAGAGAGGAGGGAGAGAGACGGATAGGCGGTGATAGATGAGAGGTGCAGACATGAGGAACTGGGCATGGTTGATTTAATTATTCAGTTAGGCTGCACTGCTGTACGCATCTCTTCGTGAAAAGTGTGAGTTGGTGCAGCCAAGTGGAAGAAGGCGTGATTCTGTCGTAAAAGATTTGGTTTCATTTACCCTATCATTGCTGCAGTTATTGCACACCTTGCACTCTTGCCAGCTAGATGACACCATGAGGGTAAATAAAAGCATCTCCACTGATCTCCACTCAAGACAGAATGGAGCACAATGGAGCGCAATGCCGCCTTTTACTCTGGAGAAAGAAACCGCCCCCGCCTAATGAGAGAAGAGTAGCTCACGTAATGCTATGCTGTGCCACAATAGATGGATAGAACACGCAGCATCCACTTTTTTTTTTTGCATAAAGAAAGGATGGAAGAAGTTGCTCTGGTTGCATTACGCCTGGTGCGTTTTAAGCAAATTGCAGGTTAATAATGTAACTATCGTGCTTCTGTGTTTCAGTGTATTCCCAGTGTGCACTTCTGATGTGCGCAGGGGCAGGTGGGTGAGGAAAAGAACGACGCGTTGTGCGCTCCGGATCAGTGCGTGCGTAGTCTACTACTGCAAGTCTCTTTGTAAACAAGCGCACAGAGAGAACAGGCAGGCGGGGAAAGAGGGAGAGAGAGAGAGAGAGAGAGAGAGAGAGAGAGAGAGAGAGAGGGAGAGAGAGATTTACCTGGACATGTTCTCTCTCTGAGGCCGGTGCGCCTTTTCCAGCCCCAGTTTGGTGAAAATCCCCACGAGGGCCATAATGGCCACTACTCCACATATGATGTAAACAATTAAGTTCGTCTTGTCTTTGGTGCTGTCGTGCATCTTGTTCATTTTTTTGTAGGGAGTCTGTCCGGTCTTCATCCACACCGGGGTGTCATAATTTTTACAGGTGCTCTGGTCCAGCCGCGAGTGTTTGTAGGAGCAGCAGAAGCGGAAGCCACAGGTGCCGCAGCAGTAAAGATAATTGCCCGTTTTGCAGATGAACGGCGGGTCCCACTGGCCCATCACGTCGTAGTAACCCCGGCATTTGTCCTCCGTGTGCGGGGTCTCCTCGGACACGCTCTCCTCCTCTCTGGAGCCGTTGGAGGTGGCGATCATTACGAATCCTCCGAGCAGTCCTGGCTCCCCGTCAGCCTTGCACACCAGAGCCATAAGTTTGAGCAACAAGAAGCCGAGGAGAAAGTATTTCCCTCTCATCGTGCTTTCTCCTCCGTTCAACTTCACGCGGAAAGGAAAAGACTTGGAGGGAGGAAAGAAGGCGCGCGGTCATGATACGCTGAAAAGTCCAGAAACACACATCCAAATAGCAACGCACCGACATCCGCGCTCATGGACATCTTTATTACCATGTCATCATCCCAACAAAAGGCGCAGAATTAAAAAGAAAAAGAAAAAGAAAAAAAAAACAAAGACTCGAAATGATCTAAACTAACTGCTCTCCGACGCGCGCTCTCAGCTGCGCACCTACGCGTCTCCTCAGAAAGGCATTTGCGGGCTCTGATTTCGCGTTTTTCGGGAGTGCATCACTTCACGTATCCATCGGTGCGCTCTTACGCACAGAAGTAGGCTGACACACGAGCCGCGCCGAGGATGAGAGCGCAGTGAGCGAATAGAGGAGCCGAGGGTGGGAGAGTCTGGTGCGCAAAAGGAGAGAGGAGGAGGAAAACATGAGGAGGGAGAGAGAGAGAGAGAGAGAGAGAGAGCCTTTATTGTGGAATATTATTATAAAAGCCCCGAATACGCACATCACTATTCTGTTTCTGTTTTGCCGTCGAGGAAAGGCGTGGGAGCCCCTTCCCCTCTTTTTTCTCTCCACTTTTTGCATTTTCAGTCGTAGGTTGCCTTTGTTTTAGAAATCCTGAAGTCACAAGCAGCTTAATGTGCTACAATAGGCAGAGGCTGGCAGAGCTTCTTAGAGCAAAGGGACGGATTTCGAAAAAGAGCCCTCCACCAAAGATGTGGCCCCCGGACGTGATGCCTGCTGTGGGACTTTGGGAAAGCAGTAAGGGTTCTTCCTCAAATGAATAAATAATGACAAGGCTGTGGAAAAACAGTGAACAATAGACCTACTGTGTGAGAAAAGCATTTTATATGGGAGAAAGTTTTCTATTTAGTGAATATCTCACCTTCTCCAGGTGCACTTTTTGTTTTTGTCAAACAGGTGCTGTGAGAGAAAAAAAAAAAAAAGATTAACTGCCTGAGTTGAGCTCAAGTGAGCTGAAAAAGGCAAAAAAAATCTGACATTTTCCCACCTGCAAAACATACTTATACAGACCTGTAGCACAAGTGGTCTGTGTCAGATCATTTTGGGGATAAAAAGTAGACACCTGAAGGACCTTCAAGGTTATTTGAACTGTCTGGCCGCAGTGAAAGTGAGTAAAATCAACAATTAATACTCATTCAAGTATGAAAAAATATTAAAGCAAGCACATATCTCTCACCAGTCAACAGGATGGATGGATAGATGGTTAGTTTAAAGTGAGTCCTGACTGTGACTGCTTAGCGAGGTCTTTAATCTTTATAATACATCAATCCAGTTATGCTAAAGTTTAGGAATAAAATGATTGGTTGGTTTGGTTGGTTACTCAGCACCCTTAGTGGCCCCTGGGCCTCCCTGTGGTGTTCGGTAATCACTCAAGAAAATTAGGCTAATTCACTTTTTTTTTTAAATATGTGGTAGGTTATTCTTATTTAGGACAATTAAAGGTTCAGTAGGTAGATTATTATGATTAGTAGGTCATAAAAATAGCTTTTTGTCATAATTGCTGAAACTGTCACTTAATCTTGGCAGTAGTACCAGACAGGTGCTCTGAATGAGTCAGGTGCATTTGGCTTCCTAGCGCTCCTAAAGTGTATGAATGAGTGAAAACAAACGATCAGAGCAGTAAGAGTCTCTAATGCAGTGTCAATCACTGCTGTGATCTGTTGATCCAGCACATTTCCCCACATCAGTCAACCAGCGATCTGCTCTTCTGCTCCTTTATAATCACACGCAGAGCTGATCTGTGTCAATAACCCACAGACTGTACATCAGAAGTGAGCGTAGCCACCGTGACGTCACCCACTGGTTTGTGGACCACCATTTTGCAGCCTCATGTTTAGCTTCATGGGCGTCACCATGTTGGTTTTTTGGAGCCAGAAGTGACGTTCATTCCAAGAAGAACGCCTCTGATTGGTTAGTCACAAGTTAAAGCATAGACCATCATTTATAATAATAATAATAATATAATACATTTCATTTAGAGGCGCCTTTCTGGCACTCAAGGTCGCTGTACAAGAAGACATTTACTAAAATTAACATTATGTTGTATTGAAGAAGACTTAAAACTAGCAACTGAGACCATAAACTCATAAGGAACACATTGACTGAGGTAAAGTCAAGTGAGAAGTGGACTCATTTTCTCATAGACTTTCAAGAAAAAGACACAACTGACAAAATTGTGGAATAAGCTCCAATCCCAAAGAGCAGTGACTCCTATTTCTAATCGTACTCTTCAATTTTGAGGTTAAGTTCACTCTCATCTCACTGCTACCAACTGCTGCTTTGAATGATATGCCATGGTTTTCTAGTTGGCTGCCTGCATGCCATAGTGTTATTCTTTTATTCAGTTCAATCAATTCAATCTGGAAAACAGCAAATGCGTAAAAATCAGCAGATCATGAACTTAATGTGCACTTGTCCCTCTTTATGTCTCTGTGGGCCCTGCTTCTGGGAATAAGCACATATCACTAGTTAGTAAATACAAAACTAAATGTACATGCCTACAAACAGGTCAATCAAAGGCAACATACATGTAAAAAAATGTGTGATCTAACTTTTTTTTCTCATTATTATCACAATTCTTGGCCCACTGTATCTTGTGCCTTGGTATTTCTGGTTTAATGATGTCTGTATAATCACTGTGCAGGCTACAGGTCGTGTGTGAACAGTGCTGAACAGGACAGTAAAGGTTAACATCTGTCCTGAGCACTAAATCTCCTCAGACATCATTAAAATGACGGACAGCGCTCCACTTTGTCGCTCTGCCGGGTCACTTGCTGCGCATGCGCACAGTGCTGACAAGTCAAAATCTCACAAGAATCTAAAAAACAAATTAAATTTTGTTTTGTTTTTTGGGGGTTTGGCTCTTTAATGAATTGATTAAACACACTTTAATATGAAAACAGAACACACCGCTTTCTTCCTCTTTTAAAAAAAAAAAATTCTGACCCGTTGTTTTGTTTGTCAGACTGAATGAAGTGATTGAGTGAACGGGTGATAGCTCCATGGACAGCACTCGGCTGCTGTCTGTCTGCCCGCGAAGACCGCAGGGGGCACCGGGCTGCGACACACCGAACCTGCTCGGAGGGTGCCTGACAGGCTCACAGCTCACAAATTAGTCCGCTCGGACAACCACTGGACCTTATGGCTGGCAGTGAGGATATCTTTCTCAGGGCTACACAGCGGACATTCAGCGGGCTGACTGAAGGTAAGTGTCGCTAGCTGCAGGCAAGCTAACTCCGAGGCTAAGCTAGCTAACGCCTCCTCTAACTTGGCAGCTCCACCGCGTTTAGTTGTTGTTGTTGCTTTCTGCAGGTTAGTTAGTCTGACGAAACAGGCACTTGGTAGCTTTTGTGTAGCTTATGACCACTGTCGCCAACCATAGCGAGGCTAGGTGCCTAGCTTGTTATTGGGAATCTCGTGAGAAGTGTTGGCCCTGTTCCAGTAGAGTTAATGAGTCAAATAAGTGCTGCTAAACACTATTTATCACTGTTGTGTAGAAGCGCCGTAGCCTACTGTTAAAGGTCATAGGTAGCACCTGCTGGTTAAATACTGTAAGTGGGCTGATAATTTAAACTTTCAACACTTGTTCTGGTCTAATACTCCTCTAAATTGTGCAGCAACATTTCTGAGGAGGAGTTGTAGCACAACTTGAAGCGCTGTCACAGTGGCAGACCTTATTTAGGTCGAATAAATGTCTCATTCCTTAAGTGTATAATTCAGTCCTGCTTTCAAGGTATCCAAGCACCCAGACCATACAGTAAACACACTAACATGCTATGTGTACGTCGACTTCTACGTTTTCTGGCCTGTTTAGTCCTTTTAACAACTATAAGGAATCCATCTATATTAAGGGAACTCAAGGGAATAAATTGAAATGCACAGTAATTTACTATATGCAGCAAAAGCAAGCCCCCTTGTGCTTTGATCTCACATGATGATGTACTTTATTTAGAGCACACTGTCTACCACCTGAGAAATCTGTGCAATTTATGTTTGTAGTTGTGCTCGGCCAGGGCAGCCACACAAGGCTGCTGCTTCTCATCTCCTGTCATGAGAGCTGAGTCGGCTCTTGCAAGTCCTTGTGTGTGTGTGTGTGTGGTTTTTTTTGTCTTTTATTTTATTTGTTTCATCTGTCTGTGAAATAGTTCACAGATCTGGCTCCAGAGAGAGACATTTTACTTTAAAAAATGCTCAGCGTAACAAAAAGCTTGCAGGAGTTGTGATTTGCAGCTTCATAAAATCTTTACAGATCGTTTTCTGTTGTTTGGAGCGCTCACAAAGAAGATGGCTAATAACTCAGGAGTAGGACCGAAATACGCGTGGGTGTACATTCACATTTGCATGTCCCATGGCTATATATGTGCACACTTGTGTGCCAGCGTGACCTGAAAATATTCCTTTGTAAAGAAGAGCAGGTCTTACCTTCTTACTGAGGTGCGTATTGTTAGGTAATGATTTCCATATGCAAACGCTCATAAGCTGAGACTGAGTTTAGAGACTTTTCTGCTGAGCTGCAGGAGTTGCAAGATGTGCTGATGAAAGTTTTTGATGTGTTTTTATGAGACTGATCTGGTCTGCATTCTCTCAAGAAGTAAATGCTGATAGACTGTCATAGACCTCTGAGGTATATTTAGGCCTAGGTTTCAGCAGGAAACTTAACTTTCTACTACAGCGGTCATGGCAGCTGTTTAAATTCCCCATTTGTCAGCAGTTCCCACTGTGCAGTCTTAAGTTAAGATCAAGGCGAGGCCGGTTTGGACTGAAGGCATTCTGAAATAATTTGACTGAAGAGATGATGGTGATCATAAAAGTAGAATGTGTTTCCCCTCGCAGTTTCATAAATGTCAGTTACACCGATGGACTCATTGTTAAGCTTTCACTCATCTGGCTCCCACGAGCAAGACACTCTTTGTCGCTCTCTTTTCCCGTCTTTGCTCAAGAATTATCATAAACTCATTTGGGAGAGAGATACATGGAGAGCATGTTAAACACAGAGGATGTTGAATAGCTTGTAGTCCCTGCTGAGTGTGAGTGAGGGGAATTGTGGAGAATGCAGATGCAGTCTCTCACAGTGACAGCAGTACGTAACTACAGTGCTGCCTCCACATCCTCCGGAAACTAAATGAATAAAGCAGAAAGCTGTTGTGCAGGCCTGCTTTTAGCATCTGTCCATTTGCGGGCACAGGGGGGGGACTCCATTTCCACAGCACTTTGTCGGGATTTCTCATGTCCCTCAAGTCAAACCTTGTCATTACCATCAGCCATTCTTTACGTGGAAAGCCAGGAGCAGTTTGCCTTGTTAATGAATATTGGAGAGTGATTAGATTGTAGGGCCCCCTTCTCTTGCGTAATATCAGGATTACGCAAAACACGTGTTCTTTGCCATTCATGCCCCGAAATGTCGCTGTTTGTTAATTACTTGGCACTGGTTACTCAAGCAGTGAGCATGTACAGCTTAAACAAAAGTACATTACACCCCTCCCTCCCCATCTTCAAGTCCCAGGCTTAAATCCTGATCACAGCACTCTGAACTAATCAAGTGTTGTGTTCATGAATAGAATGCTTCTACATGAAGCTTTCACAGGAGGCCTGATACAGCAGAATGACTAATGCTGTGGTGACACCTAATCCCATAAAGCTTTTACGTTTCGGTATATTACCATGCGCAGCGTTCTGTGTAAGCATCCTGTGATACATACTGAATTGTAAATGCTCACAGAATGTGACGTTAATACCCAGCAGATAAATCAAAAGGTCAGCTGCTAATGAAGGCCGTGTCCATTCAATGAGTATGTGGACAAGATTACATTTGAGCAAAAGTACCCAGTTATATGCATATTCCATTAATAGGTAAAGCAACACTTTTTTTATCTTTGAAAAACCATATATTCAAGTCTACACATAAGTGTAAATCAGTATTATTTGCTTTTTCTCACTGTATTAGTCTTATAAAAATCCCATCAAGATCGTTTGTGTGTATTCTCACTTCCACACCAAGTGGCTGTAGAGATTGACAGTTACACCATGAGGTGGTGTTAATTGATGACAATTTATTTATTAGATTTATGCAACTGTGAGAGAACCTAAAAAGGTGTTGTATTTTGTTCTTGTAAAATGCTAAGAAACCTTTTAACACAGTGCACTAAGTAGAATATAAGTGAATTTTTTTTATATCAATATTTGATTAGACATAATGCAAGGGGTCCCTGTGAGAAGCACATTTTTTATTCTACACACTAGTCTGATCAATTGGTAATAAAAATATATTAATTAGTGCAACTTCATCCTTTGAAGTCACCAGTTTTGCATTTCTTTCTTTCCTCCATCATCCCAACATAGCGTAAAGCTGCAGCTTTGAATAAGTTTGATTGCGTTGTGGTATTGGTAGTATTCTGCATCCGTCTCTGTCAGCACAACTGCTGAGTCTGTTCTCGTTTCTTCTTGGTCCAGATGCAGAGCGTGAGTGGACGGGACCGTTTTGCTTCATCCAGGCCGCAGACCCCCAGCTCGGGCTGATGAAGGCCTGGAGGGACGGCGACTGCGATGGCGGAGGGGACGTTTGGGCCGAGGAGGTTGAGCTCACCAAGCAGGCTGTGGAGGCCGTGAACCAGCTGAGGCCCAGGCCAAGATTTATGGTGCTGTGTGGCGACCTAGTCCATGCCATGCCAGGTAGGGACAAAGCAAACACAGGACACTGCACTTGAAAACCTTTTTTAAAGTTTCAAGAATCACACGAGAGCATCACTGAGAGAGCGAGATTGTTATTAAAGTTTTTCAAGTCTTTCTTTTCAAGTCTTTGTCATTTTTAATGATTGAACATGTGTGAATCCTGCTGTTGCGTTGTGATAAAATGCAGTTTGAAGTGCTTTTTTTGCTAAACAGTGAAATACTTAAAACCTCTAAGTGATAAATACATGCTGTGTTCTGAGGGCCATAAAGAAACAACAGCACATGCTTGCTGCTGAAAACAAGCCACAGCAGCGAGGAAAGGGTCCCAGCAGACACACAGCCGTATGGACAGGAAAAACAAGACACTGGCATCAACCAGGGTCACTGCCAATTATCCACCTCATGTTGGAGGACATAATATGAACTCAGAGATGCCAGCTGCGTGAGCTTTAACTCGTCTCAGTCTCTTTTAGTCAGACCAAACAACTCAGCAGCGGTCCCACGAGCGTCATCCCATGGCATCTGGTACATCACACAGGCTTGTGCAAGTGCAGCACTTATTTCGAAGTGTTTGAAATGGCTCTCCCAATTACAGATGACGGCATACTATTTAGAAACGCAAGCTGTGATTTCGCGCGTTTCACCAATCAATTTCCTTTTTAATACCTCGTTTGTATCCCACACTCCTAAGCTGCACGCAGGCACATTTTGCACCCAAAGCTGAGATCTTGTTTTTCATCAGAGACATCTAAGTGATCAAAAAATGATTAACAACCACCACCTAAAGACTGTAAAACTACAAAAAATAAAAATAAACACCTGCTGACCTTTGGTATTTGTGGCCAGTGTATATAAAAGTTCATTAGGCTGCTTCCTGCTTTCACACACACAGTACAGCTTTTTAATGTGACATTATATTATATAAGAAATTAAACTTCCAGACAAGAACATTAAATCATCGACTCCACTCAAATCAACTGATCATTAGCTGGTCTCAGCCGATCTATTGATCTACTTACACCCCCAGTACCATACATCTAAATGCTATGGCTGATATCCAAGCTGGGTTTACACTCATTTCATCCAATAACAGCATCACCACTACATATTTATATGTATTACTATGCGACTAAAGGAGTGCAGTGACTGGTGGTTAGCAATGTTGTCCCACATGAAGTGGGTTGGAGGTCCTCCGTCTTCCTCCCACAGTCTAAAGACATTCAGATTAGGTTAATTGGTCATTCAAAATTGCCCCTAGGTCTGAGTGGGAGCGTGAATGGTTGTCTGTCTGTATGTGTTGGCCCTGTGATTGACTTGGAACCAGTCCAGGGCTCCCCGCTTTGCCTCTCATCCAATGTCAGCTAGGATTGGCTCCAGCCCCCCCCTGCGACCCTTGAGGATAAGCGGTATAGATGATAGATGGAAGGAATGCAATTTACGACACAGAGCAACATCAGTCTATGCTTTAAAAGTGGAACTGCATCCAGGTGACTTATCCTTCACCTTGTGTTATCACTGAATAGGGGACTATTGCCATCCAGTTGAATTGGAGACTGAGTAGGTTGCAGTTGCAGTGTTTACAGTCTTGTAGAGCAGCGATCAAGGTCTCCCCGGGCATCAGAAGCAGGTAAAACACAAGAAACTCAAGCTGGCCAGTCACAGTTCTTGTTGACTCTTTGTCGTTTCTCTGTAGCCCAACACGCATCACGCATGAATTCACTTGCATTGCAAGCTGAAAACACACCACTGACGACCAGCAACCTGAGCTTCAAAGTTCAGCTTTATTGCTTCTCTGCAAAATATATAAACAGATTTTCATATATTTCAGTTAGAATAAAAATGATAAAATAGGCAAAAGATAGACCAAAGTATATATAGGTAGCACTAAAGGAAGAAATAAAAAGGAGAACTAAGTTATATTTGCAAGGAAGATATGCAGTTACTTATATATATATATGGTGCAAAACAGACTTAAGATAGTAGTGGTAAGGTAGTAGTAGTAATAGTGCAAAAGAGGACGAGCATAACAGAATAGTTTCTTCTGTAAAGGTCAGACTGATCAGCAGCGTTAAACCTAGCTCTGCTAACTCTGCTTCCACCTGCCCAGCATGAGCTGACTTTCAGATTAAACCTCTCTGAAAAGAGCTTTTATTACCAATGTCAAATATATTTGTCATAATAGTAAAATGTGACAAGAATGTTTCTGACTGAAGCAATTAAAATTTCATGCTTTTTCTGTCATATAGGATTCCAAATAGGCATGCAGTGTAATCTGAGTCTCATTGGGAGATGCAGCAGAATTCTTTATTTGTGACCCTGGTGCAGCACGCAGGAGAGATTTGTGATGATTTGCAAAATTAATACACGCATGCATCTCTGGTGACTGGCGTTTAACCAACATGTAATATAACCCTTAAAGGACGCATGGAGTAGGCATGTTATGTTATTACACAGTGATGTTGAATACTGGATTCAGATTAGTCTATCCCGGTATTCTAGGGTCTATTATTTCTGTATAGCAGACTGTTGCAATAGACGCCGTGATAGTGGAAGCCAAAAAATTATTTTTAGTCAGTATTTTGTGTCAAACTGTTGATCTCTTTCGTACAACGCTGTGTGATAAGCAGGATAATGTACAGAGGGCAGCAGTTGTTATTGCAAAAGGAACCCTGATGGGGTGATGCAGCATCCCGACGCAAAGTGAAGGGATCTTGAATCATCCCTTACATAAATTCTCTCACATGCTATCAAATTCTAGCTCTGCCTCATGTCTTAGTCCATTGCTGCACATTCTCAGATATGTTAAAGTAATTCATCGTAATTAAAGAGAATGGAATGTATATAGATAGATTAATGTATTCTCCGCTGCCCTCTGAGATTAATGTAATTAATGCACTCTGTGAAGAACATCAGCTTTGGGATGGTTCAGCTACAGTATATTCCTCACTGAGGTAGGTTTGAATATTGGCCTTCTGTGTTTCCCAGCCAGAGTGTGTAAATAACGTACTCCCTTATGACAGCCGCAGATATTTATCTATAAAATAGTACAGGCCTTCTGGCTGTTCTCAGGCAAGTTTAGTTTCTGTGCTAATGAAGATTTAGGCTATTGATTTAACCAGCCACACTTGAAAATCCCGTCTGATTCTAAAAATCAGTGTAAGATAGCAGCCGGTGTGTTTTCAGGTACGGCTGCCTCTGCAGCTGAGAGGTAGAAAAGTTTTCTGGCCTGTTTGTAAACCTCAGACCCCCTGTGTCAGCATGTAACATTTATCTATAAAAAGCACCTGGTTGCCTTCAAGCTGTTTGTATAAAGGCAAGAGTTTGTTTGTTGAAATGGTTTAGCTGTTGAATACTAGTTGCAGATGGAGAATATGATGCCCTTTAATTCAATCATTTGGTTTGTAAGTGATTTCTAATAGTTAATGTCCGTTGGTGTCTCTCCATCAATCTGATGCCGGGGGTCAGACTTGCTATATGTTTTGGAAGCAGGACAGAAAGCTGACTTGTTTGGCAACAGTGGCAGCTGTTTTCCCCAAAATAGATTTTCTGAATAGAACTGGACTTGAAAAAGGTTGGAGCGAGAAATGGATCGTCAAGTAAATACAATAAGAAAACGATCCCACAATCGATCATCCAGCTCGATTTCCATCCACAGCGCATGACTTATAGAATTCAGTCGGTTCAAAAGTTCATAACTTAAGAGAATTAGAAGAGAAGAAAAGCAGATAAGGTAGGTAAACAGAGCAGGCATTTAGTTAGTCAAACCGTATACACACATGTAGAGAAAAGTGAAAAGTCTTCAAGTTTTTTTTTCATTGTGGCGGCAAACACAACACACAGCCTTTCAGTAGCCATTGTACTGCAGCATGAGCTTACCTACTCTATGGCTGACTAAAGTAACATGAATACGGCTGATGGTATGCACTTTCTGTGACAGCAGCAATGTACTGGTACTCCTCTCACACACCGGAAGAAACACCTTCCACTACAAACCTGCTAGGCATACGCATACACAGGTAGCACAGGCTCTTAGGCTGTGTGTGTATTACCATAGCTTATTGTGTGTCTAAAAAGAGAGGGGACATGGATTGAACAGAGGGATGGAAGAGAAATAGGAGAACGTGGGGAGGGATAGATGAGGAGGTAAGGAGAGGAAGAATAGGTGGCAGGGAAAAGCTAGTAGTTGTACTAGCCCCCCACCCCTCTAATAGACCTGGACAATACTGTTTCTCAGTAGAGGACCTTGACTGTGTAGATTGGCAGGCATTAGTGTCAAGCACATGCTTTTTACTGAAGTAACTGTAATGAAATAAGTGAGTGCGGCGCGGCGTGCTTGTTTCTTGATGTCCAGCTGCCTGATTTGATAACCGGGTAAGAGGAATGGGCTGGCAGGACCCACTGCAGAGTAAATGTTCTGCAAAAAGAGCCACAAGCCGCCAACCAACGGAAGCTACCTTTGCATGACAATTAGGGAGTAGCATGAGCCGCCTGCCTGGCCCGAAGGAATGGACATGAGAAAAGATGTTGGCAGACGACAGTGTCCCCCCCCCCGTCTCTGTGTGTCCTCTCTCAGCATGTGTGTTTACATTGTGTTTGACTGGACACATCAAAGCAAGACTGGCCTCCATCCTGATTTGACAACACATGTTATTGAGCAGAAGTAGAATATTTGGTGCAGTATGTCATCTGTAAAATGTCCTTGGCCCCTGTTTCTAAAATTTCACTCAAGGCAAACTATTTATATGCAACACAGATTTGGCTTGGCTTAGTCACAGAGCAACTCTTGCTTTCCTCTACTCTTTTTTTGGGTCGTAATGACCACCAATTTTAGCTGCACAGGCACAGTCATGAACACTCCTGGAGCTGTCTCACTCTGTCATCTAGGACTCTTGCTGTAGGCATCCAAGTATCCTTATCATCTCTGTGACTGCACCATTTAGTGCAAAACATGGCCGCCATCCATTTTCCACATTTTCCTCCCTGTCTCCCTCTGATCAGTCGCATTTATAGGTCATAGTGAGAACAATTTCAGATGCAGAGAGGGACAGTAGATGGTGTAAGCATGGGGTTTAAACCGCAAGGCCTCGGGGACCTTTAAACGCCATGGCGTCAGCCCTTGTTACTGTCAGCCCCAACGGAGCAGGTTGTGTGTGCCATCCTCATTACTCACCACGTCCGTCACTTGCCTGGCGACTGGGCCGCTGCATCGCTGGGGAGGAGGGAAGAGATATTATAGCTGGAGCTGCTCCTTCCGTCTCTCGGCTGACATTTCCCCTTAAACTGTTTATTTACAATACAGAATGAATGGTTGGCGGCCAGAGGAAGCTGGCTGTCAACCGGCATTGTCAACACTGCTGCCTGTCGGCGACAGGAAATTGGCAACTGTATTTCTGTTCCCACGGATTTCACTCTCTATCTCTCCTCTCTGTCGCTCCCACATTCTCCTTTCCTCTCTGTCTCTTTCCTCTCTGTTTTTCTCACATCTGTCTGTTTTCCTGAGCAAACAGCTGTGGTCTCATGCCTCATACCTTATTTTGACAACCCTCATTTGCAAGTCTGACACTCATACGCAAACACACTCATTTATTCATGCCTGTGATGAATATATTTGAAGCATCCATGTGAATTAAATCAAAAGTTCTGTTTGTTCTAGTAATTGTTCTGGTACAAAATTGTTCTGGTACAAATAGAAAAACAATGGGGTCAATGTGTTAGTCAGTTAAAAAAATAAATAAAATGACGTTTGCTTCAGACCTTGAAGAAAACCAGGACAACTGAAGCCTAACAACACTAGTGATGTCTGCATTCTTAACGAAGACTTATCAAAGAAGTGGAGATCCCGTTTCCCAAAACTAAACGATCTTGGGTCATGCTTCCTAAAGAAATGCTGACCAGCATTTTCTCTCACATTTTGTCATCCAGACCTTTAGTGATAGAAAATTCTTTGATCCCAATTCCCTGTCTCCTCTCCAATCCAAGCAAGCCCCCAAGAGACTTTCATATCTCAAGGACTTCCTTCAATCTCTCCCCTCTTTCTCCTCCATCTCACCCTCCCTCACTCACTTCGTCTTTCTCTCAATTATTTTCAAAGCTGACAAATGAAGAGGATAAAGAGCAGGGGGGTGTGAGTGGTGGCAGAGGAAGGAGGTGTTGTAGTGTAGTGTAGTGTGGGGTGGGGTGGAGGTGGGGGGGGGGGGGGGGGGGGGGTACAGAGCTGATTAGATTAGAGAAACATGCTGGACTTAACACTCCCCTAATGAGCACTACAAAGGATTCAAGCTGCGTCTCTGGGGGTTCGTGAGGGATGTTGCGCATGATACAGCAGGGAAAAGTGTACAAGTATGTGTTCGCATCTGTGTGTGCACACATGTGTGTAAAACTCACAAAGGTGAAGTAGAGGTTACCATGGGACTTCCCTGTTCCCTCTCTGTAACTGTGGAAACCTTAATTGCTGTAGAGGGCAGAGAAAACAGGGTTCTCGTGGGATTCTGAAGCAGAGTATGAGAGTATGGGACACGTGGAAGTATTTTGGATTTTCTTTTGTTTTTTTGGAGGGGGCTGGGTGAGCAGGGAGGTTGTGTTTGTGTTTATGCAACGTGATCATTCAGTGGCTTGTCTGCCAGGAGTGTAGAAGTTAAGAAGTCTCTCTTACCATTTCAATTTTCACACCTCACTATTTCATAGTGGCCCAGGAGATACTCTGTTCAAAATGTCAGTGCAAGATTGTCTTAGAGGCTGTAAGGTAACCAGCATGCCCTCTGTTTGCCCAGGAGTCTCCAGTTTACAGATTGGACATTACCCTAAGTTCATGACCATAGGTGAGAGGTGGAACATAGATCAACCGGGATATTAAGGTCAGGCCTGCTACAGAGATGATATGACCTACCGCTGCCGTCGTTTGTCATCTTAAAAGAGCATCGGTCAGTGCTGGCTGTTGCCTGAATGTCTACACTGCTTTTTGCTAATTAGAAAGAGTGAGTCAAAGTCAGAGCTTAGAGAATCGGTGTAACGTTATTTTGCCAATCCGGGGTGTCAGAACTGGCACTGGTACACCCAAATACATTTGTATTCACTCTCTCTAATTTCCCCTTGTGTAAGCAGCAAAACTCTGCACTGAAAAGCTGTTGTAAAGGACAGCAGAGCTGCAAAACTAGCAAGCTGAAGTGGGCAAAACACAGTACAGTAAAGAAAGGATCGGTTTTTGACCAGCTTCATTTTAGCCAATATGATCCTATAAAATATCCCCAGATCACTCTGGTACTGATCATCAGGATCAGCGAGGGATCTCTGGTTCTATGGAGACAGTAAGTCTAGTCTTTTCAACCACTCAAAGCGCAGTTGGGTTCAGTGTCTTGCTCAAGGACTGTGGACTGTGTGACCTGTGGACTGAAGGGGCCGGGGATTGAACTGATCTTCCGATCAATGGACGTCCCGCTCTACCTCTGAGCCGCAGCTACCCTTTGTACAGTACACAGACGTTACAGTTTGCTGTATGTGTAGTGAATTTCATTCCTCCAGTTTGTTGGCTGATTGATCTAACACACTGTAATGGAACTAGATTGTGTGTGTGAAAGGTTGTAGCGTACGTTTAGTACGACTTCATCTTCACTACCACCTTGTCATAAACTGTAGGCCACTGCCACATCAGCACAGCCTGTCAGTGCCAGTGCATGCTCGAGTTAGTCACAAACACAGAGGTCCCCACACATTGAAAGTTGTTTAAGTGCAGAAAATGCATGCGACAGCAAGACCCCACGCACTGGGGCCTGTGTGCAGTCTCAATAGCCATTCTTTAGAGGAAATTGAGAGAAGTGCTTTCAGTGTTGGGTAGGCTCAACGAGAACCTGCCAAAGACTCCTGTCAAGGTTTGAGAATCACAGTGTTGCAATCTCATTAAACGAACAAGGTCTTTCAGTCAGAGCCCTAGAGAGCACTGAGAGCAGCATTGTGTTTTTATTTCCGTACACCGTTCTCGGTACATACATTGTTTATTCAAAAAGAGGAGGGCAGGAAAATGAGTGCGTAAAAATTCATTTTTAATGAAAGGTTTCATGATCCTTCATTATATCAAGGAATAAGATAAAATAAATACTTACTACAAAATTCTACTTATTTATGAAATTAACAGCATGTTTCCTCTATTCCCCCTTGTTTCCTACTCTTTGCCTGAGCAATTGGACATTTGCACAATGCTGTATGGCACTATTACCAGTGGTTAAGGGGAAGTGAAGGAGGGCATGTTAAGTGACACATGTAAACGGATAAGTGTGAATCCAGTTCTGCAGTAATTAAACAGTCCAGACCTTCCATCTGCAGCAGGACATATGTATCTAAACAACCTACAAATGTTAAACTGCTTAGGGCCTTAATGGTGTCGCAACTCCCCATTAATCTAAAGCAAGGTGTCTGAAATGCAGATTGATGGGGTACTGTATGGTTGAGGATTGGTTGGCCCTGTGTAGTGCTGAGGGATGACTCATGGGTATTACCATGTTAGAGGATGGCTGTAGTCGAGGGCAGGCTGCTGGAGGTGTGAGGAAGCAGAAGGCAAAGCAGAATCCCTGCCACTGTTCCACCTTTGTTTATCCAAAGATCATATATATAGCTCCACCTCAGTCCCTCACACTCGCTTGCTTACACACGTTGATAGCTCGCTCATAAAATGTTTGATCTGTTTTTAGCTACCGATTAGCTCCACTGGAGCCGCTGACAAGATCAGGTGCCTTGCTAAAGGGGACATTGGTGGCATTTAAGAGCATAAAAATGTTCTCTGCTTGTTTATTACTCTGAGAAACCGACCTTATAGAAATAAAAATCCAAAAACAAATGCACTTGTGAATAAGAGGTTAAAATCCAATCATCTGTACCAGCTGGGTTTGTCATGATCTTGCAGCAGCGATTGCCTCAGCATTCAAAATGACAACCTTTGTGCCCCCTACCCTCCATCCCAGATTCATTAGAGCATCTTCCTTTGTTTGAATATAATTGTGGCAGCGGTCAGATATTGTGATTGCGGAATAATGAGACCACATTGTTGTGGCCTCAGCTGCTATCATTTTCATCAAGACCTCAACCTGCGTTGCACATCTCCTGCTGGATGCTCAGACCACTTATGTGTGTATTGAAAATCACAGATAGCACTGGATTGATAGGGAAGGTAAAACAACTTCACTTTCACTTTTCACAACACAAAATTTGTTTCCTAGATTGAAGTGAAGTAAACTAATTAGTGAAAAATACTACAGAATTGCAGTATAATTACCATTATTATAAAACTTGGGATGAATGCACCTTCATTGCATTCTACCAGCATGCTCAAAATAAACCTTCCTGGCACAATTTGGTTTAAAAATGGGCGTTTTTTTTTGTGGGAATTTTGTAATGTTTGCTGATTGGTTCGTGCATGAAATACCAGGCAGCTATAACATTAATAGAACACTTAAAGGTGCAGCATATTTCTTTACCCAGGAGTACATATTGGCCAGACCTGCTAGAGCTGCACTGGCAGCTCAATTATTTAACAAGATTTACCCTCTGGTGTCATCATTCAGTCAAGTGCTACCCAGTCAGGTGCAATACGTTAGGACACCATTGATAGCTAGTGATGATCTATGAACATTATAGCTATAATCCTATTTTTCCTCTTGAAATACTACCTATTAAATGTGTGGAAATTAATACACCGAGTAAAATTAAACAGAAGCAGTTAGTCTCCAAAGCTGAATAGGAATGCAGAATAAAAGTGTCACACAGAATCTGCTTTGCATAACAAAAAGGCCCTTCATGTCTCTCTTTGTACTTGAGTGCATGTTTGTGTGTCGCATTGACAATCTGAAGTCTGACAGGCTGGCTCGGTGATAGAAGAGAGACAGGTGAAAAGGACGTTTTACCTTTTCATCTGGATGCGTTTTAAACTCCACATTCTCTCACTCTGTCACGCACAAGATGTTCTGTCGGGAAAGGCTCTTATGTAATGAGTCCTATCCAAACATCCAAGAAAACGTTTGCTCCAAAAGTAGGCCAGTAAAATAATTACTCAGATGAATAAAAAGGAAAAGAAATCAGAGAGGAGAAGAGGAAGGAATAACTTAAGAGCAGGGGCTGATAGCTTTGTTTGATATACTTTACATTCTAAATTATAAATAGATTTGAGTCTCACCCCTTCCCTGCCCTTTACCTTTGCTGGCACTGAATTAATTTAGCTCAAAACACCCCCCTCCTTTTTGCATGCTTCTCCTTTTTGTGAAATCCAGGCTTAATAGCATAACACTCCTGATTTCAACACAACAAACAAATGACCACATTGTAAAGATTTCGTTAAAAACCAACAGCCTCGTGTATCTTTGACCACTGAATGTGGCAAGATGTGGCTCGTAATCAGCTCAGCAGCAAGGTCAGGTTTGCCGTGTGGACCGGGGCGGCTTCCACCAGTACACTATTCATTATGTCCGTAACCATGGTGATATAAAGTAGAGCTGTACAGAGCATTGATCATTCTCTGAGCTGTCATCATTATCATCTAAATAATCCCCCTTCCCTCAGGCGACTCTCGCCTGTAGTACCCTTCACACTTCTCAGTATGACAGTTTTCATCAACACTCGTGTACATCTCTCCCCCTGACTCATTTCATCCTGTCCGGGTAAGATGATATTATCAGTATTAATAATCAGCCATCGATTATTTTGTTTTTCTACATTGACGCCTGTAACCACAAACCGATCTGACACGAGGAAATTGAGCTGCCTCTCCCATTATGACCGTGAGTTCCTTCTCTTTGCCCCCCCAGACGCCCCGTTCAGAGAAGGTCAAGAGCGAGACCTGAAGGCGGCCTTGAGGGGGACAGATCCCTCCATCCCGCTGGTATTTGTCAGTGGGAACCATGACCTGGGCAATACCCCCACCCCCAGGACAGTGGAGCAGTTCTGCAGCGCTTGGGGGGACGACTATTTCAGCTTCTGGGTAAGCAGACGCCCAAGACAATTAGCATTACTTGTAGCAGCACAACTAGTACAAGTGGCTGTAGCATCAGCTGATTATGACCAGGGGTCCCTGGCACAAGCACTGTTTGAGGGCTCTTAACTTACATGGATGTACGCCATGTATCATGCTGCAGTTAACCAGATTATTTTGATATGTGACATTAACCACATTTTGATTCTTTGTTGCCCAGTGCATACCACCAATTAGTTTTTAAAGGCACACTCTGGCTATTATTTGGCTAGTGTTCCATCCATTCACTGCCATTAAGTTGGAGAACTTACAAGAGACAGAGCCCGAGATGTCCTGAGTTTTAGTCTCTAGTATGGCTCAAGCTTCAAAAACACTAGATCACGGATTTGGACACAGGATCGTGTAGCAACCTTCATTAAATCCTCCCTGCTTTGTAAAAAAAAAAAAAAAAAACAAACACATTTTTATACTTTACTGTACATATTTCAGCCATAAGCCCTCCTCCACTCCGGGGCCCAGTTAGACTTTTGCCGTAAAGGAATTACTTCAGGAGAAAATGAAAATGTAGGAATAGGAATGTATAGATGGTAGGACATGCGCCATAAAAGGGCCCTTCATTATAACTATGCATTGTTTGAAAACTAACATAGCTCTCTGTATTCTTTTGTTGTGCTGTCTCAGGTGGGTGGTGTCCTTTGCCTGGTTCTGAACTCCCAGTTCTTCTACGACGCCTCGGCCTGCCCCAAGCTGAAGGAGGCTCAAGAGACGTGGCTGGAGGAGCAGCTGAGAAGAGCATCCTCCTCAACGGTAGCACAGCATCAATGACATGATTCTGTTCTTGTGTGGTTTATTCAGCTGAATAATGCTCTCCTTTGCCATGTCTGGACGTTTCCATAATTGCTGCCGTCTGTGGAAGTGGAAGAATTTTGTCTTTAGACAACGGTCACAAACTCATCACTCACATCTGTCTTTGTTCAGGAACCCAAACCCAAACACATCCTGGTCTTCCAGCACATTCCTCTGTACCTAAAGAGTCCTGATGAGGAGGACGACTACTTCAACCTGCAGAAGGGCGTCAGGCAAAACCTACTGGACAGGTTCAGGAAGGCAGGTAGGACAGCAAGGGGAAAAAGTTATGGGCTTGTTAAATTTATTGCTGTAGTTACTCTGTTTGTATGCAGACCAACTTACTGCAATGTGACTGCGCAGGTTCACCTCCACTATTTTACTCAAGGGCACTTCAACATGGCATACAGCATTGTTGTCTCCTCTAACTACAAGGTCTTGTCAATTCAGATTTGTGTTAAATGTTTGTTTGGCTACAAAGAAGTCACAAAAGAGAGTTTTATTGTTTTAAAAGTCAAGCGGCTGTCCCTTCCAAAACTCTAAAACATCAGCAGTATTTTTCTATAATGACGGATTTAGGCCACTTGTGAAGTGGTTTTAAATTTCTTGCCTTAATACTTCTTAGCTATTATTCATGTTAAACCTGTTCATTTTGTAGCATATCTAACTGAAGCACAGTTAAGATCCCAGCCCAGAGGATTAATTTGCCATTAGCCCGAACCACACGAAGAGCTCCTGTCACACACACAACACAGGCGTAATTGAATTAATTAATGCATTCACTCCCTATAAGAAGAATAATTCCATCATCAAAATCCATTGTTGTCGGCTTATAAGAGTCCGATACAAGGGTACTGAGCAGAGAAACTCTCACAAGGACAATAAGTCTTTAAGAAAGCTCCGACTCAACACACACACATGTTCACATTGCACCACCCGGCCAATTCGGCACAACTGACTGACAGGATCGCTCATACAGACACGTGCCACGCTTCTCAATCATGCATCAAGGTGACTGTCGGGGGATGGTATTAATTTCATTATCCAGCCATTATTCAGGCATGTATTTAACCATGTTGGCCCGTTTTGGTCTGATGACCCGTCTCTCTCATAATTGATTGCTCCTCCAAGGGGAACACTAGTTAAAGATTTAAAGGGCAATCCGTACAGGCTTTTTATATGCAGGAACGGAGATGTGTGCAGAACATGCTATGCGCAAGTGTCCTTTCTCATCCACACTCTTGTTCACACATGTCCTGCCTGCAATTAACAATTCAGTCTACATCCAGGGCATGTACTGTATAAACTACACACATACATGTACTGTACATGGTTATTAATAATTGATGACAGACATGCTGCTGCTCACTGTAACGCTGCATACGCTACATGACTTATCATGTTGGTGTGCGCATACATTTAGCTTTTTTTTGTGTGTGGAAGTACAAGCAAGAGGAGGGATGTGATTTATCTACAAGAATTGATTTTTTCTCATTGAATTCATGCACCCTGTTTGTCCACTCCTGTCCTGCACTACGGCCTTGTGTAAAATGCCAAGATATGTCTCTTGAATTCATCTTGAAATATCTGTTTGCACCACTCAGATGAAGAATTTCTATATTGTATACTTTATTTTTGTGTGTTTATCAGGGTTTGCAGTCATTCAGATCATTAGAAATCTATTAATAGTGTTGAAAAGTGTAAAGTTCCCTATGGAAAGTACAAAAAAAGCTACGAAATACAGCGCAGCTTTGTCACTGTTTGTAGCCCTTGATAGCTAAATGTACAAAATGTAGAACTCAAATCCAACTGACAAAAAAAAGAAAAACACTGTCGTATATAAAAGGAATCAAATGAGCTATTGTTGAATAATACAGCCTTTGTCTCTTGGTTCTCTCTGCTCTCTTCTGATCATGCAATTTCTCTTTCATTCTCCTTCTGCTCTCTCCTTCGCCTCCTACTAGAAGTGTCTTGGTGGCTGATGCTGTAACGTCTGTACTAAATACTCCTCATGTATGTTTAGTATGTCCTTGAGGCGTGATTGTAAGAGACTGACGGTGATCACCCCTGTGCTCTGGGTCAGTTTTTGCTATTCCTGCAAGTAGCATTACACAATTGCATTTGTCAACAGATGCTAATTGCAGTAGATGATTGTATTTGTTTATTGAAAATGACATTTTCTGTATGTTTTATTAAGTCACCCAGAAAAACAATTTGTATGTGTATTTTTTATTCACCTAGAACTACAAACTTTTACAAAACAACGGCGGAAGTTGGCGTACATTAAACAAGAAAGGTTGCACCACAAATAGTGCATTTACAGGAAGGACGTACTACTAGACAAAGTCTGTCTCTCTCTGTGTTTCTCTGCAGAGCGTGTGCGATTATCATTATACTATTCAGGGGCGAGGGGTAGTGTAAGGGGAGATTGTCCTCTAGTTAATAGATTGTGGATGGCATAATTGTCTCAGGCGTATGAAAAATAGAAATGTTGAATGCTAAAATTACTAATTGACACTCAACACAAGGTACAGCTGAGGATTATAGTCATTAGTTTTTCAGGTATTTTGTGATAAGGTATGGGACACATTTAATTAATTAACTTGATTAAATTTGCAATTGATTTATTAGTGGACAAGTCTATGTGTGTCTGTGTGTGGGGAAACAGTGACAGCTCAGTGGAGGGAAATGACGGTTAGTTGGTTAGTTGGTTGGTGGGTGGGTCCACCGCCCTGCTTCAGACACTAGTGCCACTAACGTTTTTTTTTTTTTTTATGTAAAATGTCCTGGCAGTTATTAGATGGATTGACATGACATTTAATACAGACACCTATGGTCCCTAGAAGATATATCCTGACGACTGGAATTGACATAAGATTTTGTACTGACAAAAAATAACTTGCTGATCCCTTAACTTATTGTCTGCGCCATCATGCCAAAGTTTTAATTTTTCCCGTACTTGCAAAACTGATGACAGGCCTGCAGTCTTCAGTTGTATTTTGCATTGAGTGTCATTTTCAATTAGCAAGTATTAGCATGCTAACATAGCTCCTGCAGCATTACATTAGCATGCTACCATTGTTATTGTGACTATGTAAGCATAGCTGCACACAGTCTTTTTTTAATTTATATTTGTACTTTTCAAGGCTATGAAAGAAGGGTTCATCAATCATTTGGGGAATGTGATATGTAGAAATCTAATTATTTTATATATATTCACAAAATTGGCCCACACTCCACTGAATCGTATTGAAATGCCGGCTGTTTACACTAATTCATACATGGATCATAAATCATACATATTAACATAGGAGGTTATATTTTCCTAACTTTACATCACGAACCCACATCATGTAAAAAAAAAAAAAAAAAGCAGGTAGATTATTTCCAACACCAAAACTTATGTTTGCATAAGTCACATAAAAAAGCACTTCACAAATCTCACATTCACAATAAAATTGAGCGACAAATTGCAAAAAACGATGTTGTTTACTGCATGTTAAATGAAAAAGAGAGTGCCAGGAAAAGTGTGTCGTATGTTTTCCTTTCTGTGCGGTGAGGGGCTGTTTCCTCTCATCCGTGGTAAATTATATCTCTTCTGGACATTGGCTAGATTGGCTATGGTAATTTCTTCCCCCTCTTTGCATTGTGTTACTTATGCATCATCTCTCACCCATGTTGGTCTTTCCTCACCGCTGTACCGTGTGATCCGAAGCCTCCAGATGTGCTCTTGTACTCCGGTGATCATTACTGTCATTACAGTAAAGGGCAGCATCATTAACCTCACACACATTCGCACACACACACACACACACACACACACACACACTACTTCTACTGATATTTTCACTAAAATAAGATGTTAACAAGGACAGGTCTCTAGATATGTTTTTGCAGCAAGCTCACAAAATTTTGCATTGAGTTTCAAGATCCCTTAATGGAACACTGGGAAGCTCTTTATGAGACCAATAACAAATAGATGTTGTTCAGAAAAACTTCAAAGTTCTCATTGGTTCTTATTTTAGCAAAGCGAAGCAGCAGTCGGACAAGAACAAAGAGGTAAAATTGGCTGGTTTTCCTCATTCGTTGCCTAGTGATTCTAATTCTACGGAAAGCGGCCTTGAAATGGAATCGCTGGATGTTACACAAATGTGTCTTTGGCGTCAAATCAATCGTCATAAATAAGGACACATTCTTACATGTGACCACGTTCTCCGACCACTCCAGAAGTGTGTGTTTGCGTTGTCAGTTGACTCACAGCATCTGGGGATTTGGCTCAGCGTTTGTGAGGTTGTTATTGCTGCTGCTATGTTTTTGCAGCCCCCTACCACTCCAGGGACATATGATGGAAATAGAGAATATAGTCCCCCTGCAGACAAAGAAATACATTTAATTGATTTTTCCACACTGAGGTGTTTTTCATTTCTCCCCCTGCTTCGTCTTCTCATAGGATATGTCTGTCGGGAGATTTTTGAGCATTTGTGTGTGTTGTGACTGTTTATTTTTTTTACACGTTTTTGTGTGTGCAAATGCATTTTGCATATAAATCGCAATGCAGTGGTGCATTTCTTAATGCATGACATATTCTACAGTAAGTATCTATATGTTATCTCAGCAGCACAGCTGCACACGGGAAAGGTGCGACACCAATTAGTCTTCATGTGGCTCATCAGAGCGAGCAGTTCCACCCTGGGAACTGTTGACTGCATTCCAACTCTTATTAATGATACACTCTCTCTGTGTGATGACCCCTTCTTGGGCAAGTAAGGCATTGTGCAATCCCCTTTTTAATTGCACAAGCAATTACTATGATTTCTGATTTGACAGTGATTTGCTTGATATTAAATCTTGCCTTTAATTGTGCACTTGCTCTCTGTGTTTAATATCTCAAGGATTAAACCAAGCACCTGAGTGGAAAAGGAGGTTTCAAATAAGGGATTTATTGGTTGCTTTTCAAACTGTCATGACAACCAGTAAACAGAACAACACAACAACTTTTTTTGCTTCTTTTGTGGTTTGTTGGTAACAATCATGCAAAAGCCTTAAAACCCCGGAGGAAGTTCTTTACTGCTATTATGGCTACTTCTGTGCTGCTTCGTCACTGTCAAACCCATAATCAAAGTAAATAATGCTTTTTCTCTGGCTTTTTTTTTTTTGCCCCTACCTATGCCAGTTTTCAGTCTTTCAGCCTTTAGTTAGGACGAAGAGGAAGAGTGACATGCAAAAAATGTAGGTTGCTCGCTCGTTCAGGATGTTGAATTTAGAGAGAACAGGTTTTGCACACATCCAGAATCTCTTCAGAGAAGACTGAACTCCCGCTGCCGGGAACCGCCAGCTCCTCTCCGAGTGGAGCAGAGCAGAGGGGCAGAAATCCCAGCAGTGCTCTCAGCCTCTCCTCTCCTCATAGACCGTAGTACTGTAATTTGATTTCTTTGCACCCCCCACCCCACCCCTCTCAGGATTCCTTGCTCAGGATACCTTGAGCACACATACAAACATGGACGAATGCATGCACACACACACAGATATACAGACAGATACACGCTTCCATGCTGCCTCCAGATCCTGTTTATGCATAGAGGAAAAAAGAAAACAAGAGTGCAGCTGGGAAATTCATTGGAATTCCCAACATTGCTAGCGGCTGTAGAGTTGTACATACAGTAACTAATTAGAGGCGAAGATAAGCCTTGTGCTGCTCTCCTTAGTCTCTCTGTCTTTCCTCCTCTCTCTCGCTCACTCCTCCTCTCTCTCTTGCCGCTGGTTGTCTTTATCAGCAAGGGTCTTACTCAAAAGCGAACACACATTTATCACCCACTGGGGATTTGATAAGAGGCTACGGTAAAGCCTTTAACCCCATTGTTTTAATGATGAGGCTGAATAATTCTTTTGCTTTTTCCTGTAGCTTCCTCTCTTATTCCGTCTTTTTCATTGTCTCACTCTCTCATCCTACTGCAGCCAAAGGTGGGGGTTGTCAGGGGCGACTTACCAGGCACTCGAATGGAAAGCCAGGCCTCTGTCCCTGTTTATTAGATGCATGTGAGACGATCCGATCCAGGAGGGCTAGTTTTAAGTAATGAAGTCATGTATTTGAAGGCCTATTAGATTTAAACAGTGCTCAGTGGTTTATAATACTTCAAGGACTACAGCCTCAGAAGGTTATCTCTGTGGCAGTCATCTTATCCTTTGCTGCGACCGTAGACAGGTAAATAATAGAACTACCCTGTTAACCTTACGATATAATCTACCAACCATGTGTATTGCACGTGTTTCATTGGCCAATGTAGTACCTCGTTGGAAGACCTTGCATTGAATTGCCAGGTTCAGCTTTTTTTTTTTTTTTTGCCAGTTGTGTCGGCACCCCAGCGGCATCAACACAGTGGCCTCATTGAAATGCAACAGGGGGCTAAAGTCTGTCTAAACACGGCCTTCATGCTCTGATCCATTGTATCTTCGTGCTTGAAACAACCAGGACTGTCTGATATTCACGAAGACGTCACCAACACTTGATCAAACTGTTGATGAAGGTCTTGTCTTATTTCCATTCCATCCGTACATCACAACAATATAAAGATATTCAAGCAAACTATAATGAACTACAGCTGTCAAATGAATGGAGTGGAATAAATATTACAATATTTCCCTCTGAACTGTAGTGGGTTGGAAGTTTGAAGTATCAGAAAATAAAAATACGTGAAGTGAAGTTCAAGTCTCTTAAAAATGTTACAGGACTTCAGTAAATGTACTTTGTTAAACTAGCTTATTATTTTAGTATGGGGACATATCAGTCATTTAAATGTCATGAAGTTTTAGTTGTACTTCTGAGCTGATGCTGGTTCACAGACTCCTTCAAAAGTTTTCACCATCATTGGCAGATATGTGGTTGGCTCAGCACAGCTGCATCTCACCTCAACTTACCTCGTACTTCTTCTCCTGCTGCGGTTTAAGCAGCGCTTCAAGGCCTTTCCCTCTTCATATCTACAGTACAGTGATTATGTTTTGGGCTGTGAGCGCTGCCAGAACGTGGGTTGTCCTACACTCAGTACTGTGTCTGAATGCCTCCTGTGTAGACACTGAGGGAGCACTGAAGATACTGCTGCTGCTGTGCTAGCATGCTGCTCACACTACGCTCCTGTGTAGACTGGAATAAAGCACAAGTGTCAATAATAAATACACACATGCAGCTGTGGTGGTTCTTAGGATAATCAGTTAAAGAAAGTCTGCACAGTCTGAAATCTGCATATTTCTACTGAAACTTCTGTGTGGAGCTTTCACTGTGAGGATTTTGATCAACAGCACATCAAAATCCTCAAATTTCAAAGTTGTTGATTTTAAAAAAAAAAAAAAAAAAAAAAAAAAGGTTCCACTGTTCCACCCACTACAGAGCCCCTGAGACGTCGTAACAGTTTCAAAGTCTGTCGTACATAATTTAAGGATCATAGCTTGGTAAATTCAGGATGATTAGGTACCATGTTGGGTACCAAATGGCCAAAAGGCATGCATGCTCTGTGAGGGATAGATGACATGCTGACTGCTTTCATTCGCCAGCTCCCTTTGTGATTGTGTGTATGTGTGTAACTGGAGGACACAGGAAAGGGATGCTGCGTGGTGACTGATGGCTGAAAGTGATTTATGGGGAGCCGGGGCTGCAAGATGCCTCACCACGCTGCATCATTTTGTATCCCTCTGTCATGCAAATTATCAACAGCCACCATTTCATGATAAATTATTTCCCAGACCTGCACTTTAATGACAGCCGCCCTTCGATACAAGCGCACACGTTGCATGTTCACTCCTACGCAGCCCGTCCTCACAGATGTGCAGATAACAGCTTTGTTCAGAACTACGTTGAGTTTGTGTCAAAGAGAGCGATGGAGAAAAGGAGGGAAAGGTCTGTAGGAAAATGGCTTCTACTAGAGGTAATCACCGATGGGTGTAGGTTTAGTGCAAAGATTGGAACCTGGCTCGCAATTAGCAAATCCAATCAGTGACCGAGAGATGAAAGAGAGATGATGGAGAGTGGGTAGGGAAAGAGGGGGAGGGCAAATTGAAGGAAGGAGCGCAAACATCAAACATGATTAGACGTGGATGGACGTTTCTTTATTTCCTTTCTTCTTTTTATTTTGCTCTCTACATCAGCAACCTCTATTAACATTTAAATAGTAAATGTGTTCAGAATATTCAAATTCTTCCATGAATCAAGAGGAACATGGCTCAGACAACTGCAGCATATAAAAATTAGAATATAAACAAAATACAGTCACATATTGGAGGGGACTCCCTTTACCTTTCTGTGCATTTTTCCACAACCCTGATGAAAATTCAATTTGACTCTGGGTAATTTTCCTCCGTTAGCATTCAATATGTTTTCATCACTCTGACTGCTTACTCTGGGTGTTTTTTGAGCGCTCTAACACCCCTCCTCCCTGCTTCCCTCCCCTCCCTCCTCCCCTACCTCTGTCAAAGCAAAGGCCAGTCCCCAGATGGGAGTCTTTATCACAAAGAAAAGCACAAAAGAACCGGCACTGTTTCAAGGCTGACAGGTAAATGGAATTTCCACAGAGACCAAGACAAGACGTGGAATTATCAGCACATAGCGTGCATGTTTTCACAAGGGCACCCACTCAGCAAGAAAGAAGGAAACGTAAGAATGCAGCAAAGCATGGCAGAGAGACAAAAATGGGCAGAAATTGGACTTAACAATCCTCTACTGAATGCAATACTGCTATTTAACGCTCTGTGAACATGCACTGTGCCTCCCGTCTGCATATAGCTCAGTGAGTAAACCAAGACTCGCACACTTAGCATGGTTGAATGGTCCATTCTCTTTATGACTGAAACGGTTTAGCATGGTATCGTCCATTACCAGAGCGAAGGATTTCAGGCCACCCATGCTGATTGTAGTGCGAGACACATTAGAGAACAAAGTATAGAAAGTGAGGTGTGTTACTTTGACTGGAGTGAAGCAAAGTGAAATTTCGTCATTTGTCAAGTCGGTGACTCCCAGAAGGGCCTTAAAGTTATATCCCTGCATAATTTGAAGCAGAGATGGTAATGGTACATACCGTGTATATATTTTTCTTAAAATCTCAATATAAATGCCTCCTAAGGGGTAAAGCATTGATATGGTAATTGCATTGCAGCTAGTATTGTACTCTTCACTGTATTATTAGGACATATTTAGTATAGTACAACTAGGTATTTAAAGAACACTTATTGTGCTAAACTGCAATGATAAATGGAAAATAAAATACAGGTTTTTCTCCTTGTCGCTGCTGGATGATTCACTTCCTCTTGCTTTCCTCCTATTCCTGAATGTGTGTTGATTTGAGGTGATGGAAAAGATGGCTTGTATTACCACCCCTTGCAACCACTCATCTGTCATTATATGTGGAGTATTGTTTTCTGCTTGTTGTATGACTTTTTTCAAGCACTTTTTGTCAAGCAAAACGAGGACTCTACCAGACGTATGAAGGTGAAATCAGCATTTGTAGTGTTTCACGACAAAGTGCCTGTAGATTGCTGGCCCTTAAATGGCCAAGTGTACACTCAAGTTTCCTCTTCTGTTACATACGTATGTCTCTCTCTCACTCACACACACACACACACACACACACACACACACAGTTTTTTTTAGTTGTTTGCTTTTTATTTGGTGTATTTTCCAGTTCCATGCTGGCAGTCTCAGCCTCTAGCCCTCACTTTGAAAGAGTGCTTTCCCGCATTCATTTTTTGGCAAACAATTTCAGAGGCCAGCGCCATCATCTGACTGCATTGCAAAGGGGACAGCTTTCTTTATTCTATTTTTATTTATTTTACTCTCAATTGTTTATCTTTTATTCATAGAGACAATCTTTTGGAGATTGACAATACTTTTTTTTTTTTTTCTCAGACCAGCCATCTTTTCTTTATAAGGGCCAATGTGGGGAGGTTTGACTTCTAAAGCCTGCGTAATAACGCCGCTCTAGAAGGTACGTGCTTAGATGAATTCAGGTCAGGGTGTTATCTCTGGGCCTTTGCTAAATTGTTCCTGTGAAATCAGTTTTGGTCCGTAAGAGCCAGTGGAACAAGCCAGCAGAGCGAGCCGATTCATTTCCACGACATACAAATTGCCCACTGGTTTAGTCCACTTTAATTCTTAGCTACACTGAAGACCTTGAAAGAAAGCTTGTAGCGTGCAGCGTCGACCTAACACAGATCCCTTCTGCCAGATAGATATTAGACAGGTTAGCCAAGCACAACTCTCCCAGGACCTCTGTGCCTCAGAAGAGAAAACTAGGAGGTGAATCTCTCAGAACAAAATAGAATCTGTTATTCTGGTATTTTAAGAGTACTATTAAAAATTAGGTTACTCTGTTTGGCCAGTTAGAAACATGTCAAATTACCACTGAAGTGTAAATCTCAGTACATGCTAATAACCAAATATCACCACTTGCACTCACTGTTTTACTCTACTTGTATGTATGTACTAAATGCTAGTTGCTTGTACTCAATCTACAAAAAGACTTACTGTATATTATTATTCATATATATATCGTACAAAGGTTGTTTTTTTTGATTTACACTTTGCACAGAGCCAGTAAAAAGTTATGTCAGGCCAAGAAGTACAATAAGTCAGTTCCCTGATCAGGCCAGTGCTCGAAAAGGTAGCAACAAAATCATTTCATTGAAATCGCGAGTGTCTTTACCATGTCTACTCTACTTTCCAAAACTCTGCTCTGCCTGAGCCAAAAAGAAAGTAATTATATAGTAATAGAGGAATAAAGAACTATCGAGGAATAGTGCAGTAAAATAAAGTTGAAATGAAACAAACTAAATAGAGTCATTCACCATGAAAAGGCTTTTATATAATAATGTGTCTTCTGATGAGATTTAAAAGACTGAAGCAGCTGGCCTGAAATCCATTAACAAAAGGGGCCCATATTACAAAAGCCTGGCCACTGTTTGTGACAGGGCAGGACTTCAGAATCGTAAGGAGTGTCCCAGCTGAGGATCTCAAGCTTCACAAAGGGACAAGTAAGTTAGAAATGTAAGTGGGACCCAGTGCCGTGCTCAGCAATGAAAGAGATATATTATGCTAATTTTTAGATTCACACCCTTAGTAGCGTAGTACAATATGTTTACATGTTGTAGTGTTCAGAAAAAAAACATACATGTGCATGCTGCCCTTTTCAGCCTCTTCGTTAACTCTCTGTTTTAGCTCCTGTCTCTTTAAAGTCCCACTCCTGAAAAGTCTAGTCTGCTGTGATTGGTCAGCTCCCATAAACCTCAGCTGGCACCACCCACCAACTTCCCAATCAGGTCTGCCGTCTCCAAAGGGGAAACGCATTAGCCAAACAACATGCTAACATGCCAGCTTGAACAGACTAACCTGCCAAATAAACATTACAGAAAGCCAATATCCATCATTGAGCTTGTAGCATTTACAGCCCTCATTAAGAAAGCAGTCTTAAGTAAAATAATGAAACAGACACACACACATACACACACACACACACACACACACGCACACCATTTTTGCAGCTGCTGCAAGGACATTTCTGTCACAAGTTCCTCTAATGTAAAGTAAATCCTCAGGTCCTCACTGCCTCAGATGGTGGGAGGACATGAAGAAATTGTACCGTTGTTGGCTGCCAACAACGGTACAATTTGCGTGCTTTGCTCATGACTTCGACATCTTATTCATCACACGCAGTGATAAAATCATATTTACAGAAACATGAAGCAGGAGAAAAAGAGGAGATGATCTCTTCTCAGGGCCTCACTGGGGACATATATTAATGTTGAGAAGACATTAAGAAGTGTGTTTTGCATAATATGTTACCTTGTGAAGGGAGGCAAAGAAAGGGGTAATGTGGTCTCATATTCTGCAGTTGAGTAAGTTAAAGGCCCTCTGCCTAAGACAACAATAAAGAGCATTGCGATAATCGAGGCACAAAGAAATAGAAGCATGGATGATCTTTTCAAGGTCTGCTTGAGATAGAAATGACTTAATTTTTGTGAAAAGGCTGAGCTGAAAATAGAGCTTGTAAATTGAGGGTAGCAAAGGCCCCGGTGTTGACCCTTGGGGGACGCCATAGGATAGGATGTTCACAGAGGAAAAGGTTTCACCAATTTCAAATGAGGAACTTCTATCAGTGACGAATGTGCAGAACAATTCTAACGAGTCCCTAATGCCAACCCATTCCTCTAGACTATTGATTTAAATCGAGGGGTCAGCTCTATCAAAGGCCAAGTTACGATCGAGGAAGATTAAAATTGAGCTGTCCCCAGAATCAGCAGTGCAGCAGCCGTTATAGGCAATCTCAACCAGGGCAATTTCTGTGCTGTGGAAAGCCCAGAAGCCAGACTGAAATTCCTCAAAGATGTTGTTATTCATAAAAGAAATTAATACAGCATTTTTTTTTTAAATATTAATTAATTGTTAATAATGTTAATTATGGTCAAGAGATTGCTTCTTTAGTAGTGGTTAGGTTACTGCATATTTATGGCTGATAGGCAGTTAACTACAGGATATAGCCACATAAAGAAAATACCTTTTTAAGAAACTTGAGTGGGATAGCGTCTAGCGGACAAGAAGAGGACTTCAAGTGATGATAAATGTCATTTATAGTTGGCTGTGACATTAAGTTGAAATGCCTTGGCAAAGCAGGGCTTTGTTTGTCTGCAGCCTGTTAAACTGTTCCTTTAATGTGTGTCCAACAGTGCCTCCCCCTGTGGCTCTCCTTAAATCACTGCACAGTGGGGCTTTTTGTGACTTTCTTTCTTTCTTTCAATCTTAAAGCTGTAACTAACAAACATGCAGCACACACTGTGCTACATGGATCCATCACAGATGTGTCACATACATATTGGGGAAGCTCACTGCTGCTGCGTGGTAGCGTCATACCGTGTGTGCGTGGGATGTGAATCACCAGAGACGTGGCTACAGAACGTAGACGTACTGACACATGTATACATATGCACACTTGCACACTCCCACACACTTTATTTGGCGGCATGATTAATCACAGTATCTCTGGGAGTTTTAGACTAGGTTCAGAAAAACCATTTAAGCTTCAAAAAGTTTTTTTTTTTTTTTTTCACTGGTGGTTTAGTCGTCATTATTACCACAGGATTAATTCCTGTCTATCACTTTTGTACTACTGCTGTCTTAGCGTCTTCCTCCCACCACCTCATCTCCCACCATCTCTGAGGTGACAAAGAGGTGGCAGCCCTCGTGTGGATACTGTAACAAATCCAATTTCCACAATCGGCATCGCTAACTGAGTCATCAGGTGATCCCATCAAACATTTTCCTTGGTTCACACTTCTGTAGCTGCTCTGCTTTGTTTTCATTTGCAGGGTCTGAATGATTGTAGATGAGCCGTGTAATTCCTCGTAGGACAGATTAACACACTCATCATAGTGCACACGTGCCTATACACACACATTCATACAGAATAATGAGTACATGCTTCGGCCCAGAGGCGTAGAGGGCATCTGTGGCCTTTTCGACCCCTCATCTACAAACGTCAAGGACGCACATGTACACTAACACACACGTCCAGACGTTTGTGACCAGACAGTGTTGAGCCTGGCCAGTTATTCAGCCACCTGGAGCAGTGGCAAGGTTATATGAAAGGCTATTATTCCTGGCCATACACACATACGCACAAACAGATTCATGCAATGTGTGGTCCATAATGATATAGCTGCAGGCCCACCCATAAGTCACACAACGGTGGGCTTCGTGCTGTGCTGCCTCAGGTTTTGATTGTAAATCACTTTAGCCCAGGCATACACACATACTGTACAGACCCAAAACATCCATTTCCATCTATGGTGGATTAATTATTAAATGGTCCAGCATGTGCAGCAGCCGTCCACACGTAGCACTGAATATTAATATAAATTTAGGTCACATTTGTTTGCTGCCACTGTTCGATTATGTGGAGTGGAGGACTTGATAATTCAGAGCAATTTCATGGCACTGACATCGAAGCAGCATCAGCAGTGGATACATGAGAGCTGCTCGGACGGTTCCTACTCAGCTTTGTTGTGCAGACGTCTGGGACAGACTGATGTCTTTCTCATGCACAGACTGCAATTCATCCTCTTTTGTTGCCAATTTTTTTTTCTTTTTTTTCTGGAGGGAGCTGGGTGTCTCTCTGGAGATGAGGCAGCAAAGCAGCTAGACTTCCCTCCATGAAAACACTCGCCATTCAAAAATAGAGCAGCTCATTTCTTCTGTCAAAAGCAGTAAACAATCCCCTCACATACACATACATGCACATATGTACCTAAACAAGGGTAAACACCAGGATACATACATACTTTCGTCCCATCGTCTCCTTTTATTCATCAGAATCACATCCTAACTAGATGAAAATGTATTGAAATTTTTGAGCATGAACGCCCTGACTATCCTCACTTTACCTTAACATTACCCTAATACAAACCTTTTTCTTTAATCTATTCCTAACCCTGTGTTTACCCCTTGTTCAAGTTAGAATTGCCACCAGAATGACACCAATTTACAAGAAAGTCAAATTGATTCTCCCAGAACCAAAGAAACAAATTCACACAGTCAGACAAGTACCATCTTCACACAGGGCTGGGCAATATGGCCTGGAAATAAAATCTCAAATCGATTTTTTTTTTTTTTTCTCTCACACTTCTCCAGCTCGGCTGCGTGCCTCTGTTTGAGATGCTGGAATAAATTAGACGTGCTGCTGCTCTTACTCGCAGAAAAACTTTAGAGCGGACACAGGTTCGCTCGAGGTCGGCCGCTGCAAAACCGAACCTCTTCCGCCAGACGCCAGAGGAGAAGGTGCCTTTTTTTGGGAACAAATTCCGTACTTTTATTGTTGCATGTTGATATTTTACCTGTGTCTGAAGAGAACTCTGGCAGAGCAGAGCAACTCATTTTGCACCCCCCCACCCATTCAGAGCGAGGCTTGTTTGGCGAGCCATTTTGAGTGTGCAGTGATTTCAGCAGTAGTGACACAGCGTCAGCGCCGCAGGGCCGAGCGTCACCCTCGCCGTTCTATTAATGATGTCGTTTGTAATTGAAAATAAATTGAAAATCGTGGCTCCCTTAATGAAAGTTCCCCAGGTTTTCAAAATATGTTACAAGTGGAAGGCTCACAAGTATGTTCCTCTCTTTCTCTCCGTCTTTCTTTCTCTTGTTTCTTTCTTTCTTTCAGTTTCTCTTTTCTTTCATTCTTCCTTTTCCTACATACCGTTTGTGTCTTTCTTTCGTCGTTTTTACTTCCTACCTCTCATCACTCTTTCCTCCCTAAATATCTAATAATATTTTTTCTTTCTTTCTTTCTTTCTTTACTCCCCTCCGTCCTCCTCCTCTCTCTTTTCCCATTTCTGTTTCCTCCCTTTTCTACCCATTTTAACAGTAATAACGGTGTCCCGCTGCACACTATAACAGTGCTGTTGTGTATATGTATGTGCTGAACAGCTGTGACTAATAATGATATTATGCTAATGCAAAGCTGTATCAGAAAACAAGACTGAGCAGCAGGTTCTTGTTTAAAACCACATTAGAGGCTGTCTAATGTCTCCATCTGATGGAGCAAACATTGAGTCCCGGGTGCTGATCACTAACCTTGTCAGGTCCTTGCAGACATATTTTGGTAATTTGTGCTCAGAGGTGTTAATAATTGTACACTGCACCTTTATTTGGGATGCATGCGGGGCAGAGAGGTCAGACGTGGTGTGAATTACATGGCACACTAAAGAGCATGACGCCTATTCATAGTACTACCCAGTTTAGATCAGTGACGTCAGAGACAAACTAAACCAGGCCACTAAAAAACAAAGTGAGGTTTTTGTGTTCCGCCATTCATCGTTTGTGTTCCACCATTTATTTCTCCCACGACGACTCTCACACCTCTCTCATCACCACAGGGGTGAAAGCGGTCTTCTCCGGCCATTATCACAGAAACGCCGGCGGTCGCCACGGCGGCCTGGACATGGTCGTGAGCTCGGCCATCGGCTGCCAGCTCGGCGAGGACACCCACGGCGTCAGGGTGGTGGTCGTGACCGCCGATGATGTCGTCCATCGCTACCACAGCCTGGAGCAGCTGAGAGCGGGAGGCATGGACGAGGACCTCAGGAAGCTCCTCCCCGCCTGAGCGCTAAAGCAGGAAAATCAGGAAAAACGTATTTTCGTGAATTGTTTTGATTTCACAGTTTTGAGCCCCTGTTTCTTGACACGCACAGCAAGGTTTCTGGAAACTGGAGCTTTGGTCCACTCCTGTATTATTCCTAGTAGATCATTTGCTCCAGTGTGATAAAACTTAGGGTCTGCCAGGTCTCATCACTAATATTGAAGTTGACCAATGACCCAGTTTCCAAAAATTCTGTATTTTCATTGAAGTGGAAAAAATTGTTTAAAGATTGATATTGAGACACGCTACATGTCAGACCACAAACAAGAGGAAAGCAGTGAATTAAAACCAACAAATGGACTACATGCCAGCCGCACATTATAAAGTGTACAGAATCTTATGATGAAATTAAGTTTATTTTCTCTCTCTAATGAATGTTTTCATAGGAGCATCTATTGGCAGAATGGATGTTTATATTTTTTTGCTCTCACAGGAGCATACAAAGATCATTGAACGTTTCCTACTAGTGGTTCTTCTGTGGAGAAGCACAACCTTAGCCCACAGCCCTCCTGCATCAGCAGGAGGCTGAAACCCACTCTGTCTGTGCCGTGTTCGTGTTAAATGTTCGAGGTAATACACTATGATAAGGTTAGATGTCGTCCGTGCAACTTTAAATGTACCCAAGCTATCCCATCGTTAAAGGAAGGTTCCACCCTAAACATTGAAACCTCACTCTAAACGCATTGTGTTGTTTGGTGGTGCGGTTTTCTCCAGGTAACCGTGGCAACAGTGCAAAGAGAAGTTCATAAGAGAAGAAGAGAAAGGCAGCCACATGGCTCATTTGATAAATTCACTTTAGAAATGTTCTTTAAAGGGTGATAAGCATCACGGGGAACGTAGGAAATCCCGAAGGTATTTAGAAATAGATCAGACAGGTTGAGATGAAAAGATTGTCTTTATCTCAAAGTGACGACTGGACTGATCTGAATGCAGCAGGTTAATGTTATTGAACAGTGTTAGATAATTAAAGGGTGGAATTTTCCTTTCAGTGATTCTAAAATATCCAGCTGTCACATTACTTACTATGTTCGTTGTTGCTGCGGTCTAATGCCTTGTTTACCCTATGCAAGTTATTTACATCACAATAATCTGTGTTTTAAAGTGGTACGTTGTTTATCTGTCTGAGAGGATGTGTTGTTCGTGGCCCCTTCGCACTGCCCCTGCAGGCAACAGGTGACTGTTGAGTGGAACTGAGAAGCTTTTTTTTTTTACTGCCCAGCCAGTGTACTGTTTCACATGGTCTTTGAATGCATGTTGGTTTATGAGATTGTTTTTAATCCATATTGATTACAACAAACCGACAGTCTTGTTTTTGACTATCTGACTATTCTGAAGTTATAATCCTCAAAAATTCAGTCCTGGTTGGTAAAGAAATGTTGACAGGGGTGACACCTGTGGCAGTATTCAAAACGGACTGCTTCCTAATTAAAGCCAGTTACACACTTTTAACATGAGTTAAAGCAGTAAAAAAAACAATAACTAGCTCAGATACGGAGTTAGGAGAGTAAACGGTTGGCTGATAACAGTCAGATTTAATGCCAGCACAGGAATGGCGGACCCCGCCTCTAACAAGGAAATAAAAATTATAAGCAGGTAATTTCATAATGCCTTTAATGACCACCATGCAGGAAATTAATGGGACCTAGATCATTTCAAAAATGAGGTTTGATTATATGAAGATCTCAGGGATTATAACTTTAAAGTCCTTGTCCTTTGTTGGGCAATATTGCAGTTGTTAATTGTGCTCAAATACAAGGCGTTCACGTTGCAATATCCACTTGGTTTCTTTTAGTTACTAAAAAGCATGGATCAAACTGACTGGTTTTCTCACTGTGATGTGTTGTGAAATCGAAATGCATGATGCAACACTTAAATTACAACATTTAAATAACACCCAATCAGTTTAATCTGTTTGAGATGTTTGTGCTCGGTGCATAAAACGAATGAATAAAGTGTGATTTTGTGTTGTCAAATAACAAACCAAAGGACTGGGGTTGGGCTGATAAAACGGTGATGGGATCTGTTGGTGATTAATGGGAGAAGCGGAGTCTTTCCCGACTGTTTAGTCATAGCTGGAACAGCCTCACAGTGCCCACTAGCTGCAGGCTCATCTGGAAGCTCACAGTCCTGAAATCATATTTAAAATGGACATTACTGCAACAAAATGACTGACTGTGAGCCCTAAATGACTCTACTCGATTACACTTTCCACACACACACACACACACACACACACACAGACTCTTACAATCGCCCTGACTGAGTAGGAATTTAAGAGGGTTGTCATGGCAACCCTTTAGCAACACATCAGTGTGTGTCTCAATGAAAGTGTTGCAGAGAAAGTGTGTGTGTGTGTGTGTGTGTGTGTGTGTCTGTCCGTGGTCTGGTGGGTACCGTAGGTGATTTCGCGACCACTGACCCCATTTCACACTGACGAATTCTGTCTCTTTTCCAAAAAGTCAGCATGTGATGGAGGGAGGAGGGAGCGTCTGAGGGGAATGGATAATGAGTGTGATGTGTGAAAGACGACTCAGTCCATCTCCTTCATTTCCTGTTTGAGAAGGAACCTTATGTCCTTATCTATTTTTATATCCTCATGGTAGCCGAGCTCAATCACATTGTTCTTTATCTTTTGGTGTGTGTGTGAGTGTGAATTGGTTTTAGAGCTCTATGAATTGGGGAACATCACACATTTTGACTCGTTCTTGTGTTGAATTCTAATGAATAACCACACTGAGCACCATGACTGTGACATAGTTGGTTGTATTTTTTATAATAAATGTTGATTTTATCTAATGGTTTGTTGTGTTTGTTATATTTGGTTAGCCATTCTCAGTCACAAATACATTTTAATGCAGGTGTCTATGTGTTATGTTTATACGCAAGGAAAACAAAAGGGGTGTTTCATAAAGCGATGTTAGCAGTTAAGCTAAGCTTACTTCAGCAAATCTGGCTTATTTTCAGGAATTTCTATTTCATAAAGGGGGTTTATGCAAGTCTGTTTTTCATCTGCGCAGCCTAAAGAATGGTTTTCAAAGTCTGGCGCTGTGGGCCAAAGGAGCCAGGGGTTTTTGAACGTCTCTTTGCTTCCTGCAAATGCTTTGCTGCTTTTTCTCCACTCTGCTTCCCCTCTTTTACTTGTATTCATGTTTTTTTCTGCTATACATTATGAACAGTGGCTCCTGGGTGCTTCTAAATCACTGGGACTTTACGAAAGGCACACTAGTTTATAATCATGTCTGTCAACTCTTTTATTATTTATTCAGTAGCCCACCAACAAGCACGAGCATTTTGCCTGAAACGGCGACTGGAAACCAGCGACAACTTCGACAAACATCTACAGAACATTACAGAGCTTGAGACCACAATCCACCTGTGAGAGGAGAATGTGGAGAAGAATAGACTCCGGGGAAATGACAGCACTATACCAGAGACAACAGGAAAATGCTAACACACAGCTTATCAGCACCAACAAGATTAGTCAAAAATTGGAGGGCTGCCTGTCAGGCAAGTAGTAGTTCTTTCTGAAACAGTCTTGGTGCAAAGCCCAAGAATGAATAATTTCCCAGGGAAATGGGAGGTTGAGTGGCAGCCATGAGCCCAGCGCCCTGAGACTTGCAACAGCACTGGCTGACCAGCACTAGCATCCACGCAGAGTGCCTCATCAATCCCCCCTGTGCTTAGTGGGACTTAGTGGGATCTTTTCCTCCAGGAGATTCAGCCTCTCCTCATGTCTCTCTCCCTCCCACTGTGTGTTTGTTTCCTCTCTCCGATCTGTGTGAGTGGCACGCTTGTGCTTTGCCTCTTGTGTATTTGTGTTGTCCTCTTTCCCAGTCTCCCTGGTGGAGAGGAGCTCCTGTGGCTCAGGTCCTTGCTGAATTGTCACAATCATCCCTGCTTTTCTCAGCCACCTTTATGAAACTTCCCCCAGGATAATTCAATCAATCCGTGTTTTTTGGATGAACACGGATCAAATTTTAACATGAGTGCCGCTCTCTGTCTCCTCTCTTTTTGTGTGTAGCCTTCTCGGAGATCACAAACAGGTCTGGCTCCCTCTAAAAAAAAAAAAGTCTGCTCAATTCTGTTTGCTAAACGGATGATGATGATGATTCTGACATACAGCCAAGTTTCCAGTTAAGTCTTTATAAACTCTTGTCCATCAACACAGACACAGCCAACTCACGAAGCACTTATTGTATGCAAGGTTTTTGGCACTTTCTCTCTGGTAAATTAGAAATTAGCTGACTCCAGCGCAGCCAGAGGGCTGTGAGCAGCAAACAAATGGTTATTGAACACAACAACAGAGACTGGACGAGGGGCCAGCTACTTACAGGATAGTATTTTATTCACTCACCAGAGCCCATACACATTTAGAGCAATTCTGCTCAGATTTGAGGTTTAATCCCTCATTTCAGTGCTGCAAAATTGTGATGATTTGTAAAAATCGCCATCCCTGTCATTTCTCTGAAAGAACATGATGGCTCATTTTAGGGATTGCGAGTAAATGGTTGATAATACAAGAAAAAAAAAAAAAAAAAGTCCAAAAAATGTCCTCACCAGATGGCAGCTCTCCGGACAGTCTTGAGATCAGCCATGTGGCCTTTGCTCTACACTCCGTTCCTGCAGGAGATTTATTCTGCTGTGACAGATGAAAGCCACTTCCTGTTTATTGATCCAAAGCGCTGTGGCAGTATCCCCCAGTGCTCGTACATGCAAAAACACGGACATACACATAATGGAAACACTCTACACACACATAAAAGACACATGAATCTCTCTGCAACACTTTCATCAGCTGGCAGGGTGTAAAATCTGCAACACTGATGTTTTTCATACTGGTGTTTTTCATATACAAGTGCACACTTCAAGTACAAGTGGGAGACTCGGGTCAGAGGTCACCTGCTTTTGAACTTACATGAGAGAACAACTGTGTGCAGTCTGATAGCATGAGGGGGATGTTAACATTTCAGGATTAAATCACCAGAGACACAAAAAAGGAGCTTATATGTTTGCCTGAGTGTTTTGGTTCCCTAATGGAATCCAAGAGGTCATCATTACGCGGTGGAAAGATCTATTTGGCTGTCAGATATTTTTGGCTCCATGCTGTTAGCTGTGTGAGCGGGTATCTGAGGAGACAAGACATACTGTATGAGAAGCAACCACTTGAAATGGTAAATACCGCCATGAAGCACTCCACTCTTCATCCAAAGTTCATCAAAGTTTTCAAACTCAAAGTAATGACAGCTGAGGCAGTTAAATTACATGCTCCACGAGTTAGGACTCCCATTCCTATTGCTGGAGTGGGGAAAGTAATTTCACAACACAAATCTTGTGCAGTAAAATGCCTGAGGACTTAAATCCACTTTTGTTTGGTCGACTCAAATTGTTTCGTGCTGGGGTCTAGTCTAGACAAGGCAAAGCAAATTTATTTCTATAGCAATATATTGTAACGGCATCACATTTCAAGTGCTTTACATAAGACAGAAAGATACAGTGAAAACACAATGCAATGTAAAAAGGCAACTAAGAGTAAATCAAAACAAAATAAAAAGCTAAATAATTAGAATATGGATGCTAGAATAGTAAAATAAAAATTACAGTGCATATGCAGTACAGAGAAAGATAAGAATAAGTAGTCCAACATTTACTTTAATTCAATAAAGTGTTGTGGCAAATAGAAAAACTCTGACTTTAATGAACTAAGAGTCAGAGCAGATTAGGTGGTGAGTAACAACTGAATGCTGCTTCTCTATGTTTAGTTTTGGCTCTGGGGACAGTAAGCAGACCTGTTCCAGACCATCTGAGTTCATAACTTACCAGCACATTAGAGATGCATTCTGGCCCTAATGCTTCATAAAACCAACAGTAGGAAGCAGGGAGTAAACTCTCTGGGAGCCAGTGTAAAGATCTGAGAACTGGATCCAGCCTCCTGGAGTTGGTCAGGTGCCCTAGCAACTGTCTGATAGTGTAAAGATAGCGTTACAGGAGTCGAGCCGACTGAAAATAAACACATGGACAAGTTTTTCTAAATCCAGCTGAGATATAATCCTTTTAATCTTGACATGTTCTTAAGGTGATAGTCGGCTGATTTTATAATTGCTGTCATGTAGCTTAGAATTCAGGTCTGAGTCCATGACTTCACCAAGACTTCTGTCCTGGTTTGTGGCCTTTAATGTTAGCGATTGAAGCTGAGCACTGACTTTAATTTGTTTTCCTACTCAGTGCTTGTATGGGACCATGGTCACCTGGTGATACAGTATAAATCTGCATGTCTTCTGCATAATTGTGTTGTTTTCCATAATCTCTTATAGTGGGAGTGTGGAGTTGTTGAATAGAAGAGGCCCAAAAATAAAACCTTGGGGGACTCCATGTGAAATTTTTGTACGCTCAAATCATAGACTGTATCTATAGATGGATGACGTATCTCTACATCCTCCCAGTGCGAAAATGAAGCAAAAATATCCAAACATCTTGCGTCATTTGGAGCCAGCGTCTTTGCAGTAGTCATGGGGGGTTGGAGCCGCGGTATTTATGTCCCACCTATACACCTGCCGGACTCAATGTCAGTTGGATGTCACTGAAGACCTTAACAAGATCAGTGTCTGTGCTGTGGTCGAAATCCTGACTGGAAAACATTTGAACAAGTGTTTAGGACCAAAAAGTTGTTCAATTGTTGAGAAACTTACTTAAAGTGGGAGGTTTGCTTTGGGCCTTTAATTTTTCATTATCGAGTTGTGTAGATGTGTCTTTTTTTAAGAGTGGTTTAATAACTGCAGTTTTCAGCGCCTGTGGCAAATGGCCCCAGAGTAGAGAAGTATTGACTATTTGGAGAGGATCTGATGGAGTTAAAAACATTTTTAAGCTTTTCACATGTTGCACAATTTCTCCCAAGGTTTCACAATTGAATTGGACACAATACAGACCCTACACCTGATGTGGAGGAACAGCTTGTGTAGTTTTCTGGATTTTGTCAGATTCATTGCATGTCTTAGTGGATGAAAATTCACTTCATTTGGTCAGCCTGTCAACAGCAGCAAATAATTCACATGCATTAATATCATTTTGGCAATAATGTCAGAGAAGGAGGGCTGCCCTGCATGTCCTAGTTCTAAATTAAAAAGGTGAAGTCTCTCTTTATAGATGTCATAATGAACCTGGAGATCAAGACCAGTGTTCAGCTTTTTGACACTCCTTTATTAATTTCTACAAGTGTGACATTTCTACCTTAGCGGGAGCTGTGGCCTCAATAACATTTTTAATTGTAGAACCGAAATTATCTGCAAGTTCATTGACTGAGACCCAAGATAGACCTAGTGTGGAAGAGAGAGACTGGATGATTAATTCACTGGTGTTTTCGGCAATAGTCATTTTTCTTAATAACTGAACATTTGTGTGCACTGAGGCAGTCATCTACAACCTTAACAACCCATAACGTATGCGAAACATAGTACTCATATTAACTGATTTCACCAGGTTATTTGTATGCTATTGTTTTCCATGTCAGCCAAAAAGGCTAGCCAGCTCATAACAAAAATATTTCACGATATTAGCCACCATGTCTGTAATATTGTTCGTTGTTTTTCCTCACATCAAAGTCTGAAACTTTTTTGACACATGCACCAGGCAAGCAAATCTCTTTGCGCAGAATGGATGTAACTTGTTGTCCATGTCTGCAGGAAAGGCAAAGACACAACTAACATGAACTAGCTAGCTCACAAAAAAATGTCACAGTATTTGCCACTATGTCTGTCGGACTGAAGTTTGCCCAGTTGTCATGCAGACATTTAAGAACTTCCTGTCTATATTTTCTGTGGGTTTTTGTCACTACAAGCTGCTTGCTTCACATTACATTTGATACACTGTTGGTATAAAAATGTTGATTATATCTACAATTACATGTACAATTTAATGGCAACTGGACAAACTCTATCTGCTGAGGAAGCCATAAAATGGACCTTTTAGTGAGATTGATTTGCTTTTGATTGCAATGTCAAAAATAAACTTTCGATCCAAAACAGATCCTAATCACACGACTATAAAGACGTTAAAAACACCCCAAATGACCATGAATATCCTCGTGCTGCAAGTGTTCAACTTGAATTGGCTTTCGAGCGGGTAGCCAAGAACATGCACACACACTCGGCTGGACTCCAGTACCACCACCCTCTCATTTCTCCACGCAGTCCACAGGTGCTGGGGGGAAGCAAATGAAAGTTGGCGTATCCAATCGTGGCCTGACGTCAGGGTGCCGCCCCTTCTGGTGGTGAGCCCGCTGACAGAGCGAGCCATCTGGGCAGCAGAGAGCCAGCGACAGGCCCATCCATCCCTGTGCCCTGCCCTCTAGGCCTGCAGCCAGCAAGACAGACTGGGAGAGCTGGCGGGGATCAGCACTCCTAACTCACTTGCCAAGCTGGAGCATGTTTTGATGATTCGAGCATTCAGTGGGGTCAAAAATGTGCATGATTCACTTTATTTAATGCAGCAGGTTGGTTTCAGCCACGTAGTCTGACTGGTCACAGATGTATCCCAACTGTTGCAATAAGGTCATGAATAATCCTTCATATGTTCACAGAAATATATATGTTTGTGCGTGTGTGTGTGTGTGTGTGTGTTTTGCACTGTCTATTACCAGATTACCAGGTGATAAAGAAATCATGGTTTGTTTATGCACCTTTTGACTGACCAGTATCGACATATTTACGACATATTCCCGGTAAATGCAGAAAATATGTCACTAAATTCACAAATACAAGATCTCCAATCACACTTCTCCTGTTTCTGTCAGTTTTTGAGACATTTTTCTGTCTCGGTTAAACTCAAGAATCACAGCCGGTAATGCCTGGCGGGGACACTGCTGGAACCAGCAATGATATCAAAGACACACAAACATGTAAGAGAGTTTAAACACCCTTCGGCTAGGTTAATCATGGTTGACAGTGAAGTACATGCACATAACTTAGTGAGTTCACTAGATAATAATTGAGAGGTGGAGACCGGGAATGATGAGAAAATTAAAATGGTAATTGTCTTCCTGCTTGAACTAAAAGCTTCTTTTTTCTCACTTGAATTCCAGTGAAGAGTTTCAGCTACACTTGAAGCCGTTTTGTACAGAGAGAATCCTTAAGAGAAACTGTGTTTAAGCATTCAGGACATCGAGCGTCTGCCCTGCTGGAGTGTCTTTGACCAGGGCTTTGACGTCCTCCACACATGAAGGTGCTGCTCACTGACCTCCAGAAAAACAGCCTGCTGACACAACAGATATTAAACAGAATTTTGATCCTATAAAGGTGAGGTCTGTTTTTTTGACTTTTGAACTATTTCTCCCATCAATTTTGCCATTCGTGGTTCCCAGATGATGAATCCTACTGACCTTGGTGATCCCTTTCTATCTAGCACAATCAGAGACTTTTTATCCAGGCCAATCGTCTGGTCAGAATTGTCCAATAATTTGGACCAAATACCTTCATTCCCATCAGCCCCAGCTGTCCTCTGTAAACAAATGAATTTTATTAAAAAACATATTACTTATTACTTATTCAGCCAAATCTATAATATCTTCACAATTATTCATTATTTTTTGTATCTGCCTGTGCTCTAACACTGTGAGGCAGCTTTTTTCATGTATGTCAGAGTTACTGTAATTAATGAATTACAAGTTTCCAAATCATGAGGGAGCTGCAACTTTTTCTGAAAGCTCCAATATAGTCAACTTGGCACCTACCCCTTTAAAATTCCACCAGTCCACCAATGGGCCGCGGTAGGGATAGGGTTAAAGTCTCATACATGGGTTAGGATTGGCTAAATTTTTTAAGAAGTTAATGGTATGAAAGCATGAAAACCAAAAAGACGTTAACATATGTATGTATAAATTGAATTGAAATAGTGAGCTGTCCAGTGACGTGAGGCTCGCAAGTCATAAACATGGGAATCTTTCCCATCTTTAACATCCATCCGATGTGACGCACAGTACATCATGTCGAGCCACGTCTGCTACAGTCAGTGGTTACACAAATGCTCAATGTGCCTGTGTGCCAACAGAGTAAAGAGGGATATTTTACAGTGTAACTTAGGGGAAAGAGCCAACACAATTCTTGATTTTGATGTTTTTGTTCATAAAACAATCAGAAAAAGAATTTAATAGCTGCATAGTAGTTAGACGTTTGTGCTAAGAACTGACACTGACAGTGCTCAGCCGTTACTGTTCCTCAGTGTTGTTCTCTCTGTATGTTAAAGCAGACAAAGTGGTGGATATGCCCATGGATTTTTTTTTTGTTCACTTAGTCAGATATGGAACAGAAGGCTCTTGGTGACATTTACCCACAATGCTGTTCTTCACACCACCACCAACTGGACTCCCACTCTCTCAAAGTGAAGATGGAAGATTGTTTCAACAGTTTGTTTGGACGTCCAACGCAACCTCCCCAACAACCAGCCACCTGCTGACTAAAAATGGCCGTGTGCTGTTATTTACCAGCTCACAGGATGTGCATGTAGTGGCTGAGAGGCGGAGAGAGACAGGAGTGGTTTGTCAGGACAACAAGGTGCACCTGCGCCCACCTAGCACACATATTTTACTATGTGTAAGCCGATGACAGCTATGTTTATGAGGAAGTGGCCAGGACAATACAGTGCTTACTAGTGCTTATTAGTATAAACTCCTGGATGACTACATTAGGAGACATTGGTTATAATTACTGAGCACTGAGAGCTTTTTTCAATTATTTTTTTTTTGAGCACCAGACACCAACACCTTGTATAACATGACGGTATTGCGTCCATCTGATGTGTAAACTTGACATGGTCTCCCGCGATTCCTATGATCACAACACCACAGTTAAAGTTAGCACAGTTGCTATGAAGGCCACCTACTGAAGAACTATTGGAGCCGCGTTAAGTTTGTCATTATTTTCACACATGGCACTATTTAAATGAACATTAACAAAGGAAGCTTTTAGAGGGTTAATTTTGCTAATGCATCATGCTCCATTGTTATAAGCCTGAAGACTAAAAACTGTGTTTCAGTTTCATAGATTTATTTCCACTGTGGTTTCCATTAGGCTCCGAATATGTGATTAAATGTGCATCATAAAAAGCCACTCAGGCTACCGTCAATTGGCTAAAAGTGTTCAAGGCTTTATATGTTTGCTTACATTTTATATGACTCATTCATGGCTTGATTACAAATAAAATACATGATTACAATTAAATTTATTCAAATCTAGAAAGATAGATTTAACCTAGAAACACCTCAGTAACAAATGGCATCTCCTGTGATTTCACCCACGCTTGCAGAGTATTTACAAATATACAATGCAATACACCACACAATACAACTACTGCTACTTTAGCAGTAGATTGAGTGCATTTAAATATTTTAATATCTCTGGAATATTCTCTGGTGACTCCAGTGCCACCCTGAGGTTGATATTAGTGGGTTTCAGGCTAATTTCATGGCAACTATTGCCATGAAATTAGCCTAAAGCCAAAACCAATTTTTTTTTCTCTCGTTCCATCAAGTCAAATTCTTCACTTTGTCCAAATTTGTCACTTTGAGTCATGGCCTCAGCTGCAAATTAGCATGCTAACAGCCTAAACTACACATTACTATGCTAATCATAGTAAAACATTATCCCTGCTATACATCAGCTTGTTATTATGCTGTGGTCTTCTTCTTTACAAGTTAAAGATTCTCTGTCTTTACTTCAATTCTGAAAATCCACATCTTTAACACTCCCAATGGGAAGTTAGGCCTCCAGTGACATCTTGGAAAACAACAATGTGTTTACCTATGATTGATTTTACCAGTTTTATGTCATTCTTGGAGCTCCAATTACATCAGTTAGAGTCTCTAAGGCAGGGCAGGATGAGTTAGCAACACAGGGTTGAGACGACTTTCTGTGCTATTAATTAATTTGATAGAAAATGAAAGTGTTGCATTGTCCAAGATGACGATGTTGTGATATTTAACAAACTGAACATCTAACAGGAAATAATCAATTTGACAATGGATTCTGCAGTTGGGAGTAAAAGGGGTAGTTTTTCCCTGTGGGGTTAGTTCTCCCTATAATAGTCTGCTGCTTTAGAACTCTTGAAAGATTTCAGGATGATCAGTCTAAATATGGATCTAAGACACAATTGAAGTTACCCCCAATTACTCATCCAGAATTACTTTAATGAGTAGGAATAAGTGAAAAGTCACTTTGCTATAATTACACTGAGCTGAGAAAGAAGAATAAAAAAGTCTGGCATCTCCATCTCCTTCGATCATCAAGATTATGCGATTTTTCAATTTAGTGTAACTCTAACCCCTCTGGTCTTGATGTGTGATGTGAAATAGCGGTGAAAACAGCTCAAGACGGCTGTATTAATTATCTGTGATCCCATAGCATGTGTACAAGTGTGTGAACTAATATGCATAATAGTTATGAGTTCATGCTTCCAAAAAAATTCAATCAATTTATTCTATTCTGTCTTATAAAGCCAAAAAATGTTAAGCTAAGATCAACTTAATATTTGTGCCTTGATCCCGGAAGACGAGTTGCATCATTAACCAGAAACATATTATCGCCTTCTGTCTTTCCTCGTGAACATACTGCCCCAGCAGAGTTAGGTATATTTCACATCATATGGTAGTTGCAATGAACCCACTGAGTTTGAAAGTTTAGAGGTCCTGCGGGCCAGCGCTAACCAACTGAAAGTTTCCTTTAGCCAGTAGAGCAATTTGTAGTGTAGCGTAGCGGCCATTTCCTACTGTCATCACAACACTCTCCCCTCTCTGCTGCGTCGCTTCTATAAGACCCCCAAGGAGCAGCAGAGTGTAACAGCTGAATACAAGTGAACACGTCTCTAAACCGCCTGCTATCCCCTGAGAGGAGGCTGCACGCACAAACACACACAAACACACACTTACTCTCTCTCTCAGTGTATGTACGCACACACTCACATATTAACACACATAGACACACACCCACTCTGAGACGCTCACATTCACACATGTGTAAAGGCCACACACACATACATACATACATACATAGAGATGCTGGCAAATATGGTACATTGGCTTCAAGCACACACACACAAACATACACACACACACAGTATACAGGCAGGTAGACGTTTGGACTTCCTGCTTGTCAGCCTCTCTCTCAAGTCTTAGCTTGCTTTAGCACATGACGGCCCATCTGCTTGCCATTATTGTGGGTTTCGACACTAATGGAGCCATTTCGCTAAGCAATAAAATGTGGGGGAACATTAGCACCCGAGATGCAGGCTAACAACACACTAAACTGACGGGTGCTGACGTGCTGCGCATCGCTGAAAGCGCCTCTGGGGTGAGGCGGTGTGAGGCAACAATCATTCTAAATATTAATATTCTTAAGTTTCTCAGGGAAGGATGAAAAGAGGAAGAGGAAAGCCCAGGCTTAATGTGGCCTGCATATGAACCTCAGTCATTCACACTCAACAGTGGAGTGGAACCTCACTCAGCAGGAACACACACACTCACAGCCCCCCCCCCAACTCAGCACGAGGTAGACAGCTGAAGAAAGTAGATGGATGTGCAGATGAGTGGCTTTCTTGAGTTGCAACTTGCTCACAAGTGGAAATCATTTTACCTCCACCATCCATTCTTCATAACATGCACACAGCACACACGGTATTAGTTTTAGTCTCTTTGAGGCTGGGGGGGGGGGGGCTGATGGTGGCAAGGTAAATCCTGTAGATTTCATCTGATGAAAAGACGCCGCCTCAACGCTTTTATCGTGGCATAATAATTCAATATTACTTTCTTCAAGTTTTTATGTCCACCAAACCACATACTGTTTCTACACTAACCCAGAAGCACATGGTCCTCACAAGGACATAAGTACCAGCACACAAACACACACACTCATGTGGTTGATTTATTTAAAACGATGCCTCCAGATTTCCCGCTATGTGTTTATGGCCGTGATTGCATGCCTTTAACATGTTGACATTCAAATTTAATCCGTCCCTGTAATTAGCCACCATAAGCAAAAATAGAGGCAGAGTGATTAAAACAGGAAAATCCAATCAAACATGCTTCTTATGACAGTGAACACTCGCTGATGAGGTGGTGGCTCCACATATAGGATATAATACACTAACAATTACCCTCTTATGTACTGTCAAATGCACAAACACACATGCACACACATACACCATTCCACGGGCATATTGCTACACACACATACAAACAGCTGTACAGCCAAATACACACATACTCCACTACAACAATACTAATTAATCCAGATATCTTTTCCCACACAGGATATCCTTGGCTTTCATCCCCTCCTCAATTAGAACTTCCTACTGTTATGTTAGTGTTTGGATTAGGAGGAATTATGGAGGAATGCTAATGTTTGAAATCCTCCTTTGCCTTTGACTTAATGCATCAGACTCTTGACAGCTATCTGGCTTTCATATAGAGAAGTGTGTACTTCTTTGTGTGGGTACCTGAATAGTGTTTATGCTGCACATAATTGTTTGCTAAACCTTCACTACATGCTTGTACCTCCACTCACTCTCTGCAAATACACTGACATCACCCTCCCAGCTGCACTTCTTTTCGTATTCCTAACATGAGATGGGTCAAAATGAGAGCAAATGATTCTATAGATGTTTTCCATGCAAACTTTGACATGGTCTCTCATCTCCTTTGGGTCTCCGGCATCAAAGACCTAAGCTTGAGTCTTGGTGATCACGTCAAACACTGCATACCTGACCTTTTCTACGCTAGCTAATTAGCCTAGTTGACCTGAATTCAAATCAGCTAAATACTGCAGGTCTAAACGCTAATGTTAATTAGCAACCTGCTGAACATCCGAGGTTATCACATGGTCATGAATGGAAGATAAAATTCTAGCTTTCAACTCATTGTTTTGCCTGCTTCAGCAGTTGAGTCCTGACGGCTCTCATCGTTGATTGCCTTATATTTAGATATGGATGAAATTAACCGGGGACGTCACACCCACACAGGTCATTTGAGTTGTTCTGGCTGATTATACGAAGGTTCGGCTATTCTAGGTGTAAAGTCACCAGACTGTATGTACTAATGAGCGTCCTGGACTTTTTTTCATGGCAGACATTTTGACATGTGTTAGCAGGAAGAGCACAGGTGGAACTGATGACATTAATAATGGCTTCATAAACCTACAGTGAACTTATGAAACTGGACTTGTAATTGTAGTAAAAATAGACAGCTTCATTCTATTTACATCTACCAGTAAACCATATGAGTGAAGCCAGCACGCACCAGGACCAGGAACTGGAGGAATGCACGTCTAATATCAACACCTACTGTAAAAGAAATGCACCCATTATTGATGTTATTAGTTACACCTAAATGCAGATGTAATTCATGAAAAAGGTCTATTGAGATCTGTCTATGACGTTGATTTAGTCGGTGTGTGGATTTGTCGCCTGTGCTTTTCAAGCTGTTACGTGTCGAGATGCCTGCTGTGGTTCAAGTAAAAGGAGAGTGAGGGAGATCATGCAACACACAAAGAAAAACAGCTCTTCAAAACAGCTGTGAGAGCCACTGAAGTATCATGCATGACAATGACACAGGACACTTCCAGAGAAACCGGCCAAGAGTGGATCCGATTTGAATTAGCCTCCTGAAATGAAACCCAGTCCGTTACCCACAGTGAGCACAGCATTTCATGCTAACAAAACTAGCCTGGTCCTTGATTGAAACGTCATTTTTAGACATAAGGAAATGCAGAGTTAAATCAAAATGTGAAAAACCTGCAGCGAAGAGGAAATTTGGCAACTTCAGTCCTCTACAGCAACTCCTTTCACGTGCATGGACAACAGGCCAGACCAAGTATTTTGCAAGTATATTCAAAGCGGTTGGTCTCAGCTATCAGCCGGTAGTTGCCATTTCAAAGTACACAGCTCATCAAAAATGAGCAAAAGGTATCATGGTGCAAACTTGTCCAGCTGTGGTGAAGGACGGAGGTACAGTTCCCTGCTCCAAGGCAAGAAGTTCAATAATGTAACCTTCAATTCCCTCAATGTGAAGATGCTGCTAAACTGAAAACATAAACGCCTATACCGAGGTTTTAAATTCCACACCAGCCTCCTCAACCTCCACACCTCTCACATGCCTCCTCCACCCCGCCACGGAGAGATTGGAGGTTTGCCTCTCCAGGACATCTCTGGTAGAGATCAAATCAGCCTTTGAGCTGCCTTGATCTCTGCTTTACTCCTTTGGTTCTCTCTTGTTCTTCCTCCCCTCTCTATCTCGTCAAGGAAGTGCAGCATTGTGGATTTGAGGTCTAGCAGTCGATAACGGACATAGAATCTGCCAGGATTTAGGGTTTATTGGCATAAAAGCGGAGGAAATGCACGCCTGTGGCGTCAAAAAGAGAGTCTTCTTGCCGTAGTATGTGCGGGGGGAAAAAAATGCTGTGAAAACAGTTGCAGTTTTCCCATGATCACTCGTGAGGAGAACTGAGTGAGATATGCTAATGGAGACTGAAAACTCAGTGTGCAGTGTGGGTACTTCTCTGTTCGTGCACACTATCCCCTCTTCACTCACTCACTCACATCTTTTTCACATATTCTTACCAAACAAGCCTCATGTGTTTCTCCAATTGTCTCACACACACACAAACTTAACAACCATTCCCTCTAATGCGTCACTGACATCCACTCCAGCCTGTAACGTGCCTCCCCTGTCACCTCCTGACATCATCCTCCAAACCTCCAGTCTGCCAGCCGGCTTGAATTATTCATCTAATATGCCTGTTTGATAAAAGCCAGCCATTGTGCTGGTTCGCCAAACATTACAGGCAGGAAAAATTTGTTTATCTGTCTCTCTGTGTCTCACTCCTTCACTTCCTGTTATTGTCTTATCCTCTCCCTCAGCTCTCCCCTCTGTTCCTCTTTCTCATCTTTTCTCGCAAACGCCACATTCCCCTCCTCTTTATTGGCATCCGCTGTCACAGTGATTTGCTAAAGTGGATGTGACAGGCAGCGAGCCTTGTTCATGCCTCTTATAAAAGCCATACATTTGCTTCAATAGAATTTCTTTCTCATCTCATTTCTTCTGCTTCTTTTGCATGCTGTGCTTGACTACAAGGAAGTGTTTTTTTTCTTCACTGCTATAATGGTTATTCTTATTTTGTCTGTGATAATATAATGCAAATTGCAGTCCTGGAAAAACACAGGTCTTTGCTCTTGGTAATCAGCTCGGACCGTTACATAAACAAAGAAATGACTTGTGTGCGTGTGTGATTATGGTTAAGTGTTACAGGGGCTGCTTGACTGGTGCTGCTTGACCCAGCTCTGAGTGCCAAAATGCTCCTTTCTCTCATCTATATTTCAGAGCAGCGAGGGTGTTCTGTAATAATCTCAATTTGTGAACATGCAGCGGCACCACTCTGCCATTTCCAAGCAATCTGTAGTCACATTCCGCTAAGGTGCTGCAGTCCGCTAAGGGTCATGTCAGCCTGAAATGCTATACGTGCAGAGTCTGCAACAGCCATCTTCTCTGCTGCTGGAGCACTTTTATTTCCACTGAAACTTAGCTCTGCTTGCACGGTTGTGTAAATTCATGGCTGCTCTTAGCACTAAAAGGCTTTCAGTGAGTCATACTTTTCAGGATTTGACCCTGAATTGGTTGGCTCACCCTGAGGTCTACTCTAAGCATCTAAGGCTCGACACCTTAATCACGGACACACTAGAGCATCTGATAGTATTTGAAAAATACTCCGTGGAGGTTTTGATGGATGCTATCAGTTTCATGTGTCTTTCAAAACCTAAAGGCTTACCAAAAAGAAAAAGAATATGAGTTCATGTTGAGCTGTAAACTAAATGATGTGACTGTACTGTAATGAAACACGTCAATGCTGGTGTTAATATTGACTGATTGATTGACTATTGATTTATTCCTAAGTAGCTTATATAAAAAGCATTTCATGGACTGAAAATGGCTCAACAAGCCATCCACTGTCTTATATCAGCTTGAACCATGCAAGGCCAGTGCTGCGACAGTGTTGCCCAGTTGGGACCTATCAACGTTTATTATAGAATAAGAATGTTAGCGGCCATCACAATTAGCTTTCTAAGTAACGGTAATATTACGTTATCACTCAGAGACTCATCGTTCGCAGAGTTTATGCCACAGAAAGACAGCGCTCTAGAGAGAGAGAGAGAGAGAGAGAGAGAGAGCTGAGGGTATATCTGGGGCTGGAGCCAATGGCTTGAATTGATATGGCAAATTGATACAGCTTGGGACCACGGTCCTTCACGGTCCTCCACCGTGTCCACTTCACAGGATTCAGAAGGGGGAACAGTCCTCCACCTCAAAAGAGCCCTCTGTGGCATAGAGACCGTGCCATTCGGTGTCGCTCTCCATTTTTCTGTGCAATTTATCCCTGAGCAGCGCCTTACCCACTTTTTAGCATTTTTTAAAATCATGTGTGTGGACTTAAGGGTGAAAATACACTTCAAGGAGGAGTTAATCTGGGTTGAATGCCGAAGTACAGTGGTCGCCGTTACTGCAGTGGCCTCTCACTTGCAAAACTGTGCAAGAACTGTGACGTATATAAAGATTGAAATTTTGAAGCTGACATGTCACGTGTTGAAAATCGAAATAAAGTTTAGAATATAAAACATTTTTCAAGAAATCAAGTGTCCACACTGTTGAGGTCGACCAAACGTTGAGGGTCCTTCACCGGCGGTCAGCTTAGACGGGAACAACAGGTAGCCAGGCTCTGTCCAGCACTATCAAAATCCACATACTAGCACATGAAGCTCACTTAATATATTATGAATACTATTTGTTTAATCCGTACAAAAACCGAAGTGTAAAAAGATAACCTGTTGTGTTTTTACAGAGTAACGTGCCCGGCTAACTAACTTACCAGCAGACTAAATGTTTAACCCCTCGTAAAACCTCTATGAGTCTTTTTGCAGAGGAGTTTCTTGGTGGCTTTGTTAACTTTGGGCAGAGCAAGACTAGCTGTGTACTCCTGTTTCCTGTCTTTTCCTGTCTAACTCATATTTAACGTGCAAACATGAGAGTGGTATCGATCTTCTCATCTAACTCTCAGCAAGAAGGCCAAGAAATGTCAAGCTTTTCGTTTAAGCAGTGTGTGTGTGTGTGTGTGTCAACCTCCAGAGGCGCTGAGTTTGGCCCCTGGAGCCCAGTTGGCTCTCAGGCTTAGCCCTCCGTTTACAACAAAACCCTGCTGCTGCTCTCTTTTCCTAATGATGGCTGGAGGGACGTGTCAGGCCTTTAGCTGTTTCCTCTCTTTCCCCTCCTACACTGCAGTCGGGCAGGCAGAGGTAAACATCTCGTCGTGTGTTATCCTCCAGCCTGCCATCAATTCCAAGCTGTTCTCCTCTGATTCACAATGGTGCCACGCAGCCCGTGATATCAGGATGCACATCAGCTGCCAAAGGTGCAATTTTACTCATCCTGTTGATGCAAAGAGAAGCAGACGAGCGGTTTTCGCTCGCTCTCCGTCACATGCGCCAACCAACCCGAGGCCCCCTTCAGCGGAAACATGCTACTTCCTCCAAGCACATTTATGCATCATTTGATTCAATTTCATGTACCATAAAACTGTGATAACAGCCGAATCAATTATCTTTTCTTGTCAGTCTTGATGGTGTCGTGTCACCACTCCATCCCAGCCGCTTGCCTCGTGTTTTCACCCTGACAAGAAGCTGCTGATTGTCTCCCATAAGAGGCTGGATGGACACGAGTGTTCTCACACACAGATCACCCCAGAGGTAGACTGGGGAACAGTGTGAGAACAAAAGCGCTCCACTGCTCTCTATAGGCTTGTTCATGACAGTGCATTTACTGTAATCCTCCAGGAGCCATTTCTGAGTCTCTGCACACAATTGTTCAAAAATTTTGTACTCTTCCATTGCAGAGGTTTTTTTGCCAATTTGTCAGTTGCTCTGATCAAGGGACCCTTTGTTTGACATAATTAAGTTTTATTTCTTAAAAAAAAAAAATCAAATGAGCCCTTGTAGTCAGAGAATCTTTGTCTTAATTAAGCTAATCACTCCCAAACTCAACAGGGTAAACATGGTTTTGAAGTTCTATTTAAGGCTGTAAATGTTTACATGGTAAAAGACATTTTGGAGATGCAAGTGTTTCCTGCCATTTTTGGATGTTTGACTTGAATGAAAATCCAAATACCGTCCTCATCCAACCCTTCCCTACCGAGGTAAAGTCTTGTTTTTAGTTTTGGTGCTGGGTCTCCTCCGGCACTCCCCTCGCTTCTATCAAGTTGTCAGTTTCTGTTCAAGGCACCTATGGACCTCTCCACCACTGTTCAGGCGGGGCAGCGTGGGCCTGACGTAGTGTCTCCTGCTGCCCTCAGGGTCACCTTTGATGTTGGCTGAAGTGTCTGGGCTTTTTTTTTTTTTTTTTTTGATATCTCTCTCCACCACTGTATCTCCTTAGTCAGCGTGCCTGCAGTTTTTGAGAAACTGCACTGTGTGAGAGCATATGGACGGACGACTGGTGGACTCTAAAATACTGGGCCAGCAACATTACAATACACCACAGGGCCAAAAGTGTATGGACACCTGAACATTAAACCTGGACATTAATATGCTGTTACAACGACATCCAGTCTTGTGTGAAGGCTTTCTGCAAGATTTTAGAATCAGGCTGCATCCATATGCAAGAGAATTAGTGAGGTCAAGACTCATTGAGATATTTTACTTTAAAACATTTTGCAGAACTTGAACCCTGTGAAGCGTTTATGTGGGCTCTAATCTGTGGTGCTGTTAATTGAATTCCACAAATTAACTCTTGACAAGACATATGTGTTAATTGTAAACCATTCAAGGTGCAAAGCTGTCAGCGAAGCAAAAGGTGGCTACTTTGGAAAATATAAAATGTAAAAGATATTCTGGTTTATTTAACACCTTTTTACTACATACTTCCATATGTGGTCCTTCACAGTTATGACATCTTCAATATTAATCTACAATGTGGAAAATAATACAAATAAAGGCAAACCATTGAATGAATCTGTCCAAACTTTTGACTGGTACTGTATAGTGTCAGTAGATTGGTAATACTGAGGCATATCAGTATTTATACTCATGCAACAATATTGAAGTAGCATTTTACTGCTATAGGTGGTCAAGGTGGGGCTAGTTTTCTATAGTGTGCAGTTAGGTAGTTTAGTCCAGGGCCTCAGTGTAGGGGTGGGGTCCCTCTACAGAGTCACAGGATACATCCTATGGGTCATTATGAGTTTATGGGTAGTTAAGAATAGAGTAAAACTGAAAGTGAAAGTTTGGACTTTCCATAACTCTTCCTTCACTTGTTGACAGCTGTGATGGAATTCATTAGTGATGGAAGAGTCACTGAAAGATGAGTTTTAATTAATGTACTTACTTAATTTCTGCAACACTTCTTCACCCTTCATTTATTCAAAATCAGGATATTAAATGAAATTAGTTTTCCAGACAGATTCCATCCACAGTGTTAACACACACGCACACACACACACACCCTCAGAGTTTCCTGTGTCCTTTCACTGTGGCCCCTTTCAGGTCACTTGAACTAACTTTAGAATAACACAGAGTGAAAAGAAAGAACACATTGTCCACATAAGTCATTATAATCAGTGTCTCTAAAGGTCTGTGTGTTGGTTTATATAATCTGGTTACACACAGCGTCAGTACATCACAGCGGATGAGTGACAGATGTAAACATCAAAGTGCCCAAAACTCAAGCCTCAAGTCTTAAAAATATGGTGAGTCATGTCCGTGCCTGTACGTAATGAAACCTCTGTGAGTGTGAAGGCTACGTGTGCGTGTATTTGTGTGTACGTGTAGCGCGTTGGGGTTGGTGGTGGGCTCAGCATCATCCTGCTCCTCTGCTGTCGCTCATGAGCACAGACCTATTCTGGTCCCCTCAGCCTCATCGCTTATGATAGAGAAATGTGGGCTGACACAACAGAGTTTTACAAAGCCCAGCTGGCAGGCTTTGTTATGCAAGCATATTACAGCTCTGTTCCTGTCGGTGCATTACAGGAATAATCCACCCAAAAACACATTAATACTGTCACTAAAACAGCTACTGGTGCTGAACCCTGTGGGGCTTTGCCCATTTTATTGTTTGGTAGTGTACTTATTATTGCTGTGGTTAAATGACAGTGGATTAGTGTTTGACTGGTGAGAGTTTTTTGCAGGTCTGATAGTACAATGATGCACCTGAGAGCCAGTTATTTTGACCTGTCATACCAGATAGGAAATTAATAACTTTAAACATGATGTTTAATGAAAAAAACATTACAAAGTCTTATTGATTTTCCTCTCTCTCAGGAAGAAAATGCTAAAACACAATTTAGACACTGTTTGTGCTGTTTATGCTTTAATTGAATGAATACTGTCTAGTGTATTGCTAACCAGTTGGTTATACTTCATTTCAATGTGTTCTGAAATCAACTTGACAACGTGGCATTACCACCATTGCATTATTATTCTGTTTAAATACATTTGAGAACAGAAACTGTTTTCGTTCATCGCTGATGCATTCGCATGCTCAGGGGAAATCCAGCATCAAAGTGTTTGTGTCTGTTTAGGAAGCCAAAATTGGGGAGACAGACACAAAGGATGACATGAATGTAGAACTCATCCGCAGCTGATTCTCAAATCTCACAAAAACAAAAAAAAAAGGTTAGAGATTCTCAACAAGGAAGAACTGCCATTACGTTTGTATGAAAATGTGACCAGGAGATGTTTACAGAGACATAAAGTGAGAACTAAAGTGAGAGTAAAAGCATTCTTTGCACATTAAATAAACCATCAGCAACCATCAGAGTTCAAACAGGAGAGCTTGATATAAAAGAATTGGCAGTTTTAAAGTGCAGTCCTCCGCGTCACCAGATGGCGCTCTTGCTTGTAAATGTCACGCCTCACGTCACGTCGTCGGTTTTTTTTAATATCACGTGACCGGATGTGCGGTTTCAAAACATTGAACAACAGAAGCTGGCAGCGCGCAAGTGGCTGTCTCACAATGACTTCCATCTATAGTAGCTAACATTTACCACCGGGAGCGGGAGGCAGCTTTGGAGGTCTGTATTCGTGGTTCCAACATGGCGGGGCCGCTGCTGGAGTTCGAGACTGAGATGTTCCTGAGTCTGTTCGGCTCTGACGGGCTGCTGGTGGTGGCGGAGGGGATGGGCATAGACCGCGTCCTGCTGCAGTTCATGCGGGTTTACTCGGAGCAGGGCAGCCTGGTCCTTCTGCTCAACACAACCACACCTGAACAGGTGAGCAAGTGAGGTTAAGGTTAATGCTAGCGTACGTAACTGGCCCGCTGCTAAGTGACGTTAGGGCAGCAAAGTGGCTAATACGTGTTGCTTAGCGACAGAACCACATACAATTGGGCTAAAGTAAGTCAGAGCTCTGAAACAGCTTTACATGGTAATGGGCTCAGAAATTGGTTTTAAGAAGAAAATATCCATAATTACCAAAACCTGCCAACAACATAAAGGGAACAATAGCTTAGAGCTGTACCTATAAGCTATGTGATGCTACACAGACCTCTTTCACAACAGACGTTTTGCCTTGTCAAAGCAAGAAAAGCACAGGTGGGATAACAATAATGTGGCTGCATTCCATTTAGGTGAGCCAGTTCCAGGGCTGTGATACTGTGCATGCTCACTGACTGCCACAGCTCACAGGGACACTTAATGGAATGGAGCCGTCGTTATACACCTTTTCCTGCTTTGACATGTCAAAATGTCTGCTGTACAGAAAAGGGCCTCTATAGCATCACGTGGGTCGTTTGTCATTATTAACTCCACTACTGCAATGTGTCCCGCAGTATGTCTTGGTTTGCTGGTTAAAACTCTTTCCTCCTTGTCCTCCCCTCTCAGGAGTATTTCACAGAGCAGTTGCGAATGGAGGGTGTGACCCACCTGCCCAGGACGGTGACCAGCGACGTCCAGAGCACTGAGCGCTATGATGTTTACACTGAGGGAGGAGTGCTGTTTGTCACCAGCAGAATCCTGGTGGTGGACTTCCTCACTGACCGCATCCCTGCTCATCTCATATCAGGTCAGAAGATCTGGTTCCTTGTTTGTTTTGTAGCATATTGTGCTATTTGTTTTGCCTCTAATAATTATTAATCTCAGTTGATTTTATTTTAATTACAAGCCTTTTAAGTGATGTGGTTCGCATTGATGTGTATTTGTATCACTCGGTGTGGTCTCAGTACCAAACAAAAGCAAGTAGTAACATCTCTCTGCACCACTCCCTCAGGTATTTTAGTGTATCGCGCTCATAAAATCATTGAGTCGTGTCAGGAGGCCTTCATCCTTCGTCTGTTCAGACAGAAGAATAAGACAGGCTTCATTAAAGCCTTCACCGACAAAGCCACGGCCTTCTCCTCTGGCTTCTGCCAGGTGGAGCGTGTGATGAGGAACCTCTTCGTCAAGAAGCTCTACCTGTGGCCCAGGTATGATGGAACGTAGCATACATTTTGTCAGGCACAGGTGTAACTGATAACATTAACAAAGACCACATTCTTCCTTAATTGTTCCTTACTTTTGCTCCTCTCACCTGCTTCATTCAACAGGTTTCAAGCATCCGTGAACACAGCATTGGAAAGGCACAAGCCAGAGGTGGTGGAGCTCCATGTGTCATTGACGCCAACTATGAGGGCCATCCAGAGCTCCATTATGGACATCATGAGCGCCTGTCTGAAGGAGCTGAAACGCTACAACCCCACTCTGGAGGCCGAGGACTTGTCCCTGGAGAACACACTAGGCAACGCCTTTGAAAAGGTCTGTGCCTGAATAACAGCCACAGATTCAGCTGCTTTGTCATGGAATTTGATGTTGAAATGAAATTTCCACTTCTGGAATGTAATTGGTTAAAGTCTTAAATGGTAATGACATTTTTTCAGAAGGCCTAATGTAACGGAAACATGAAAAAATTTGCTCAAAACTTTTATTGGGGGGAAAAGCCAACAAAATCCTACAAACGTTTGGCATACACAGCATTTAAATCGTTACAAATAAGAGGAGGACCTCACTAATACTTGGAAAATAAGACTTATAACAGCAAACCTTTTGTTATTACCCAGAACTGTAGTTCTGTTGCCTTGTTTATGATGTATATGTGAACTAAACTTGTGTTTGGCCTTACTCCCATCCAGACCATCCGTCACTACCTGGACCCCTTGTGGCACCAGCTGGGAGCAAAGACCAAGGGCCTGGTCCAGGACCTGAAAGTGCTGAGGGTTCTCCTGCTCTACCTCACCCAGTACGACTGTGTAACCTTCCTCAATCTGCTCGAGTCGCTGCGCTCCAGCCAAAAGATCTTTGGATCCAATTCGGGTAAACTAGATGTGTTTAGCTAATCGGAGCACTTACTTGGAAATACTTTGGGTAAACAATTGTTCCCATTCTTTGTGATTAATCACCTTTATCCAGGTTTGATTACATCCATGTGTTGTTATCGTCATCAGGGTGGCTGTTCCTAGACTCCAGTACCTCCATGTTTGTGAATGCCAGGGGTAGAGTGTACTGCATCCCTGAGAGCAAGAAGAAGCTCAAAGTCGGAGCAGAGGCAGAGAAACAGAAGTCATCCTCTGCCTTAGGTAATTAACCACTCCACAGATTTCTGACAACAGGTTCCTTAGAGTAGATGTCAGCAATGTTATCTGTTTGTATGTGTATTGATGTTGAAATTACCAAAGGCTCTGTGAACGTGTGTGTTTCAGTGGTGAAGCGGGAACTGGTGCTGGAGAAGAGCCCAAAGTGGGCGGCTCTGACTGAAGTACTGCAGGAGATTGAGAGGGAGAACAAGAGCTGTCAACATGAACCAGGTTAGAGTTCAACTAAAGTGTTATAGGGGTCCATCATGTTAACAGTCGATGTCATCTCTATTCTATGAATTTGCATATAATGTACTATATTAACAGAATTTCAGGAAGTTAAGGGGAGGAGCTCAGACATCCAGAGGGGCCGCTGCTCCCTTGCGTTGAAAGGAGCCAGTTGTGGTGGTTAGGATGCCTCCCATGCGCCTCCCCTTTGAGATTATATGGACATGCCCAACAGGTTTCAGACCCCAGAATAGAGCCAGAACTCACTGGAGGGATTGTATATCTCATCTGATCTAGGAACACCTCAGGCTCCCCCCCCCCAGAGGAGCTGGAAAACTTTGCTCAGGGGGAGGACCTCTGTAGTGCCCTGCTTAGCCTGCTGCCAATCTAGAGAGGATGGATGGGGTTTTGTTGTCCATTGAAAATTTCCTCGATTCTTGGCAATTTTTTTGGCCAGGAACTGATGCACCTATGGAAAAGCAGTCACATGATTAATGTTATTAGTTACACCTGCGTTTGGTGAGTCCCAATATCCACCGTCAGCAAGGTGTATTTTACATGCCCATGTCACCCCCAGGTTGTGTGCTGATCTGTGCCAGTGATGACAGGACTTGTGCCCAGCTGCAGCAGTACATCAAGCACGGCGCTGAGCGGCTGCTTAACCGGCTGTATGCCCGCACAGTTGGTAAAGGGGATTCTGCTGCAGCCAGCGCCTTTGAACTTGACTCGCACAAAACGGACAAAGGCTGGCCTAAAAAAGGAGCCAAGGGAATGGAGCCTGCACAGAAGAAAACCACAAAGTCCACAAAGAATAAAAAAAGGCCGTCCCTGACCCTGACTCAGATGGTGGGGAAGGAGGGGACAGATGAAGCAGCTGTGATGGGCAGCAGTGGAGATGAGGATGAACTGATGGAGGAGGATGAAGGGGAGGGAGAACAGCTGAAGCTGGATTTGTCATCAGACGCGTACTATGGTGTCCTAAAGGAGCCGCTGACTGTCATACACCCACTGAAAGGCCTCACTGACCCCCACAGCCTGACGCGGGTGCTGCATGAGGTGGAGCCCAGTTTCGTGGTGCTGTATGACGCTGAGCTCAGTTTCGTCCGCCAGCTGGAGATCTACAAAGCTAGCCGTCCTGGAAAGGCACTTAGGGTGTATTTCCTGATCTATGGAGGTTCAACAGAAGAACAGAAGTACCTGACAGCGCTGTCGAAGGAAAAGAAAGCCTTTGAACACCTTATCAGGTCAGAACCATTTTTCCCCCCCAGGCTTCTTGAGAGAATAAAATAATGTGTGTTTTTTCGAAGTGCCAGCTTCTCATTACGCTTGTATGTGTGTTTCTCTGCAGGGAAAAGGCTACTATGGTCATCCCAGAGGAGAGGGAGGGGCGAGAAGACACCAACCTGGACCTTGCAAGGAATTTAGAGGCTGCCAATGCCACCACCAACACCCGCAAAGCAGGCATGTCTATTTCAGTATGTCTGAGGTGTAGATTTGTTCTGTATTTTTTGACTCTCCTTCCTTCGTCCTAACTTATAAACGTCCTTGAAAAAGTGTCTCATCATTTTGTACTTCCATTTCTTCTTCAATAACCAGGAGGTCAGGAGCAGCCCAATGAGCCGTCACGAGTCATTGTGGATATGCGTGAGTTCCGCAGTGAACTACCCTCCTTGCTGCACCGCCGTGGGCTGGACATCGAGCCAGTTACCCTAGAAGTAGGTGACTACATCCTGACCCCGGACACGTGCGTCGAGCGCAAGAGCGTCAGTGATCTGATCGGCTCGTTGCAGAGCGGCCGCCTCTACACCCAGTGTCTCTCCATGACCCGCTACTACAAGATACCAGTGCTTCTCATTGAGTTTGACCCAGCAAAACCGTTTTCCTTAATGTCCCGATCAGATTTCCGTCATGAAATATCATCTAATGATATTTCTTCAAAACTCACCTTACTCAGCTTGCATTTCCCCCGGCTACGCATCCTATGGTGCCCGTCCCCACACGCCACAGCTGAGCTCTTCCTGGATCTAAAGAAAGGTCGCTCTGAACCCGATGCTGCAGCAGCTCAGGCAGTCACAGCCGAGTCAGACTTGGTGGCTGAATCGGCAAACGTCTATAACCCTGGACCTTATGACTTCCTGTTGAAAATGCCTGGAGTCAATGCAAAAAACTATAGGGCTCTTATAAAAAATGCAGACAGCCTGGCAGATTTAGTCAAACTCAGCCAGGACAAGCTAGCAAAAATACTCGAGAATGCTAACAATGCTAAGTTGCTGTACGAGTTTTTGCATAATGTCGCTGATGTCCCTGCTCCTGCACAGAAGGCGAAACGGACATGATGGGCATCAAAGCATCTGACTTATGTATGTAAACACATTTTTCCTGGCATCAGGTTTAGTTTTGCATTAATAAGCTGGATGAAAATGGTTGGCTGCTGATGAGTCTTTGTCATCTAGTGAAATGTGTATTATATTAATGTACAGAATGTACTGAAGTAATGAAGTTTTGTCCTATTGTATTTTGTAAACTAACTTGTCAAAAAAGTATTTTTACATTCTTAAATCCGTAAATATTTAATAATTGTTTAGTATAACTTGTTTAAAAAATAAAGCTTTCAAAAACACCACAGTTTTTATGCCCCTAAAGGATACAGCACACTCTAAAAATATACATGCATCAATGTTTTTAAGGGGGAATGCACAGTGATTGGATGGTGATGTCTTTAGTCAATAAGTAGAAGGGTGGCTGCACCATTCACTAATTAGTGTAATTCAGATGTGGAAAAATGTACTCCAGATTATATATATTAATAGTACTTAATGTATATGACCTTTAGCGTACAGCACCAGAGATTTTTTTGCATTATCTCCTATAATCAGACACAAAATACAGGGAAACTGCATCAAGTTGTGTGAAGGCGGAGTGAACAGCATGAGAATAGGGTATATTTTTATTGTCAAGCACACAAGAAATATTAGAAACTCATCTTTATCTTTAGTTTCTGTGCCAATTGCTCCACATGCTGTTTAATCCCCACATATCTATAAGACTCAAACCATTTCAGTATCATTAAGTGTGTGGATGGCTGGGAGATGTGAACTGGAATCATAGGTCCTTGAGAATAAAACATTTTCTTTAACTGCACTCCAATTTCTTTTTGCCTACTTTTACATTGTGTCGTACTTTGTAAAGTAGTTCTTTTCAAGGTTTATGGCTGAAAAAGTGAAGTTCCCTATACAGTGCCCTGCATGCTAGAAAACTGGTCAGCCTCTACATACCTCTAAATAGTTAATAGTGTGTTCTTCAATACAGATGTGTGATTATACTTTAAATCTGAGTCACACAATAAAACAATTACAATTAACCTTGACCAGAGTTTCATGATAGATGCATCTCGACTTTCTATGCACTGGTTCCCCACCGCATCCAGCTGGTGCCCTTTCTCTCGCTCCTGCCCCTTGAATTGAAATTATCCATTGCCAGGCTGTCTCTGTTGTGCTCAGTTTCTGATGCACCCCTGCAGTATGAAACACTTTCCTTACAGCAAATAGTCAGTGTAGAAAATGAGTCAGGACATTTTGGGGGTTTTCCTTGTTTATAGCTGAGGATTTTTACTCCAAAGTATAATGAGAGAATAAATGATTGGGGATTACTCTTCTAATTTCCCCCTGGGGATTATTAAAGTAATTCTGATTCTGATAATTGTGGATGTGAAAAAAAAAAAAAAAATGTGTACCAGCTTCACCGTAGCGAGTTATGTAACACTACCAAAACATATGTGAGAATAGAATCTAGGTGTGGTTCCTTGGGAGAAATCAGTGGTGGTGCAGGGTTTTAATGCAGAGATCAGCAGAGGAAGTGATCAGACTCCTGTGTAGTTCACACATGCTGACCAGCGACCCGCCCCCTCCGTCCTCCAGCGTCATTACGTCACTCTGCATCCGAACCCAGACCAGTCGCAGCCATTTTACTCCGCGAAATAAACTTCAATCTCACAGCAAGAGGAAAAAACACAAAATACAGAACATTGCCCCGCTGACATTAATGGACATCCCGTTGTGAAGCAGTGCTCGGACAGACACGGCCTATAAGTCTCCGCATTTGGGTAAGACCACACGCCCGGGGCGGCGCTGTCTTGTTTTTAGCATGTTAGCCTGTGTTAGCTAAAGCTAACTAGCGAAAATGTGAGGAGGTTGTTGTTGAGGAGCGGTGGTGATATGCAGACAGAGACGGAGACAGCGGACGGGGCTCGGTAACACCACACGGCAGGACACGGACAGCGGGGATTCGAGTGTTAAAATTATTTTAAGGTGTGTTTTCTAGTCCTGTGTTTGATGTCCACGGAGGCGCCTCGGCGTCCTCCATGATTGTAACTGTCTGCGACTCACTCACCTGTCAGATTTAAAGTAACTAGCCGACGTTAGCTTATCCCACACCCACCCGCCTCGATAACAGCGTCTGTGGTGGAGCCGACAGCCATGTCAGGTAATAAGAGTCCTCCAGGAAAACATATTCTGGATGTTTAAAATAACTATTTGCCAGGACGCTGTGTGTGAGTGCGGTGTTTGTGCGCTGCATGTTTATTCCAGCCGTGTACTGCTGAGCTGGGATGCTCCCTGAGCGCCAGGGCATGACATGCAGTATCACTGTGAGTTACCAGTCCTGCTACTCAAGTAACACTAACCGGCCGGTGCGCTGTGTAATGAGGCCCCTCTCGCTTGCACAAACCCGATGATGTTATCTTATTGCCTTCCGATCGATTGAAGCGAGGAAAGTGAGGTAGTGCTGCAGCAAATCCAAACAGGTCGCGGTCTGCGTGAGTCATACAGACGGGCAGGATGTGGTTGTTTCAGAGGTGGCCCCATCCAGCCACAGTCTGGCCTGTCACTGAGAAGTGTGAATTATTAACGTTAACTTAAACACCATGTGTATGGTTGGGTTATTATCTGGAGGCTGTGGGCCACATAGCTCTGTGTGTTTTGCTTATTTCAACCTCCCCAGTGCTGTATTAGTTTGCAGGCTGTCTGCTCACATCAGTCGAAACTAGGGTTTCTCCCTGTTGGCTAATGAGCTAAAAATGCTTAAAATGAAACAGGATCTCAGTCTAATATTGGGCTGTTTTACAGTGATGGTGACTCATCAGAGTTTGTTAGTGCTGACATGCTAGAGGAGTGTGCCACCCATGGCAGTATATTCAGATCTTTGTCAATGTTTCTGAGACTACTTTACATACCCAGTTTACATAATTCCCCATCCCAGATAACACTCTCTAACTAGTTTGTACTCATATCACAGTCTGGTTAAGGAGCTGCTTTAATGGTCCTTCATTTCTAAGGTGCAACAGTGATTTGGTTTCCAGCCACCGAAGCCTTGTTTTCTTGTCCGTCCAGTCGTTTTGTGCTGTTTTTTTTTTTTCTCAGCGTCCACAAAGGCAGCCAGGAAGGAAACGACACCCCACGTGTGTCTGTGGGAACAACGCAGAACAGCGACTCAGTGAATGAGCCACAGTCATGACATCACTCCTGTCTTATCTCGGGATAAAAGAAGACATTTTTGTTGGACTAGACGTGCTCTAATTAAGGCCCAGAAAACTGCAGACTCAAAGTGTAGTTTGGCCAGTGTGGCTCTGCTCATGCTGCGTTCTTGTGTGTGGTACATTTATCACGTGGTCCATTATGCTCGTCTCTCACATAAGCACAGAATTAGTGCCGTATAGGTGCTATCAGCAATATTAATAATCCCAAGGTTATCTATTTTAATGTGTCTTATTTTAGGTTTAATTCTTTGAAATTTAAACCGTTCTTTTTCAAAAAGATCCATGTCTACTCTGAAACAAAGCCTTTGACTTTGTACCTCTAGATGGGAGGCCTAGTTGTTTTTTTTGTTGTTCACAACGCATAGTTTTTTCATAGATGATTGTCAGATTGTTTTTGTCCATTAACAGAAACCAGACCTCCTGCGTGACTGTTCATGGATTATTAGCTCTTAGCTCTCTGCAGTTTTCAGTTATCTCATATTGTCAGTCAAGTGTGTGTGAGAGAGAGAGAGAGAGAGAGAGAGAGAGGGAGAGAGAGAATCATCACTTAAAGTCTTCCTAGCCAGGTCTATTTGGAGTAAAGTTGAACTATGGCCTCGTCTTGTCAGTATGCAGAGACTGGGATGTGGCAGCCTCACTCTGTTTGTTGCGTAGCCCTGTGGTTCCTTTGAATGGCTGTAAAATAATTGGATTGCTAGTTGATTTGCAGAAAACGTAATTGTAAAATACAAGTCGGACTTTGACCACATAAGATGTCACATGTTTGCTTTGCAGTTCTGACAGCTTTAAGACAATCAGGAAGATGTTCGCAGTAGAACGTCATTAAGCTTCTCACTTTTTCTAACTGCTCCAGGGGACAGACACACCCAGATACTGCCATCACATTGTAAAAATGTTGACTCAAATGATTGCTTAGTTGAACTCTGATCGTCTAGTGCTGCAGATATGTAAGCATAGACGAAACCTGAAGGCAGTTTCTGTTTCTAGTTAATCCTAGAATCCACCCTGGTTTGACATGCCAGTGTTGCATTGAGCTCCACAATAAGTATTGGTTATGTGGAGAAAAACCTTCAACCTACAATCTAACCACGGTCTGCTGAGTGGTAAAAATGTTTGTGCCTTAAGTAAAATATCCCATTTAGAAGTCTCTTAAGAGTGACAGCCCGGGGATCAGAAGCTGGCATTCTTACTCAGTTTGTTGTCTTTTCACTGAGTGGGGCTCAAAGGACTTTTCAGGCCCGTACAGGCTGTCCAGTTTTTGTTACTTTAAATCTGACCAGTGCACGACCAATACAACACGCGGGTCATGCCATCTTTCCATAGCAGTTGGTAGAGCAGTGTCCTCATCACTAGCTTTACAATTACAGATTAATTTAAGTGTCCTCTGGCAATCATTAACTGCACTGTTTTGTTTTAAGAATAACACACCGAATATCATTCAGTGCTGTTTAGACTGGCTGTTCATTTCTGATGCTGCTGATAAAGTTTTCTTTATGCTGGTGACTGATGAATTTGTCTTAATGACATGTGGAGCAGACCAGATTACATGTTCTTGGCAATATGTTTAGCAAAAAGCAGGCTACATGCTGACAAGGAAGGGGTTGGTGCATTTGTTAATATCTTGCTGGCTGCACAGTACAGTGTTGATGATTGATTTAAGTATCACCTGTGCCAGGTTCAAAATACCAAACGCACCCAGTGGCAGAATAAGACTGCACTGTCTGGTAGCAGAACAATATAGTAACACTCAGACAGAATACCCAAAGCTTTTTTTAGCCATGACCGGTCCTTCATTGTTGACACCAGGGGGGAAAAGTATTAGCCTACATTTGAGCATAAACATGAGTAGCAGATTCCAAATCTTTCACGCCCTCTACTGTTGATCCCACATTTGACTCTAGATGTGAGTGTTTGTGTGTACAGTGTGTCTGCATTACCCTTTTGATGATACACATGGTACTCGTTGCCCCATGCCATTAAAAGAACGGGCCAGAGGCAGGGCAGCACACAGCACCTTCCATCTGGATCTGCTCTTTGATTCTGCGGGGGCAGCGCCGATGTTTATCCCACAACGCCTCGTGAGCCGTGACAGCCGTTTGTTCCTTCTCTCTTTCATAGCCCCTTTTCTCTTGCTGGCTTGTTCGCCCACCCTCAACACGTAAACACACACCGCATGTAGTGCTGCAACTGTTTGAATCCTGCCGTCATTTCCTTCCTCTCTTCTCTCTCCTCTCTTTTTTTTTTCCATTTAACTCTACGCTTATTTATGTCACTAGTAAGTGATTATTATTTCTATTCTCATTTCACAGACCTGCAAGGGGTCAGCATTCCCCAAGACTTGTGTTACTGTATTACCAATGAAACAGCTTCAGAAAAGCATAGCCAAAAACCTCCCCACTAAAGCCCAGATGTCTGCACGTACATAAAGAATAATTGACCAAAAACACAAAAAAAAATCATTGCTTTTTACACAGTTTTTATGATGGCTGTGGTCATGGAGGAACCTACATAAACAAGCATAACTGGGCAGTATTAGATATGTCATACAAGACCATTATCTGATCCAGAGTGTCAGTAAATTGATACTTGAATCAAGTCCTAATCTATTTATCTAGTTTGTATACTAGTCCTGAAAGCTTGTGTGTGCGCATTTGATTGATTCTTATTCTGAGAGTCGTCCCCTCAGACTGCAGTGTGATGCCACATGAGCTCTTCAGTCATCAGCACAGAGAGTTTCTATTGTCTCTGCATGGAGGGATCCGCTTCCATCGTCATAGAGACCACTGCAGGTTTTCCTAGCAACCTGTGACCATTCATCCCCAGGCCTTGATGCAGCCTTGAGTGTCGGCTAGTTTTATTCAGGCGTCTTTAAGTGGTACTTGTCATCTGTTTTTTATTCATTGTTTAATTCATCTTCAAACGCACATGTTTATGCAGCATCAGTGTCTGTTTTTTTATTATTATTATTATTGTTATTTTATTATTTCCTAATAGATTTGTTTTGTAAGAGTTATGTCAAGTTAGTTTCTTGTAGTCATTCGTTTCCCTTTTAAATGTATTCCTTTTGTAATATATATATTTTTTGCCTTAATGTCATGTAAGTAAATGTTGTTGTTTTAGTGTTCTGGGGAGCTTGTTTGAATCTGGCTTCCTGTAATATGTCTTTTGTCCAATTTTATCTTGACCAAACTTTTTTGGGTGTTAACACAGGAAGAGGGACCAGCAATAGACAATGGCAGGAAGGACATAGACATAGAAACTTATAGAAACACGCTTTAGAAACAGATGAAATATTGAACTGAATATTATATTTGATTGTAATCTATTTGCTGCTCAGGGAACAGGTAAAATCCTACTATATTATCCCTTTGGGTTTTGATAGACTGATGTATTGGTGATAATCATATTTGCTCCTTTCTGTCTCCCACCAGGTTTGACTCCATGGCTTAGAGTGGCTCTTGACAGAAACTAGTCCGGACATCTCTTTCCTCTTTCCCTCACTGTCCTCTGCCACTACAGGTATGCACGAACTCTTCAACTGTAGTTCTTGTAGTTGGGGTAGCCACGTACAAGCAGGCACACGGAAACATTTGATCTGGTTTAGGAGCTTAAACAGTATTTCAAAGAGTGAAATTCACGACCTGATTTCATCCCCGATGGCCTCCTCCTCCCACTGCAAGACAACCTGAGAGAGATGGATAACACTTGACTCGAATCCATGCATGTACACTTCCTTTTCAAACAGTTTTGACTTGGCCCAGAAAATCCAAAGCAAGAAGGGTCAGAACACAGGATGCACTGTCTTCCTGTAAACTGTAAGATGTACTTCTATCTCATGGAGCAGAGATTGGTTAATCACCATAGATCAGGAAGGCGATCTGTTACTGCAGTTCTGTCACAGAAAATCACTGAGGTCAAACCGTTGAACATCTGCTTTCATCTTTGAACATCGAGGCCTTAAGTCTGTGTGTTAAATGGTGTTTTAGAGGCACTCAATCACCATTAAGAGGACAGAAAGTGGCTGTAAGTCACAAACAAGTTTTAGAAAAGTGGGTCGTTTTGCAATGGTCAAAAGATTCAAGATGACTATTTCAGTTGGCAGTTAAAGCCAAGTGAACTGGGATTGACTCCCCAGGTAATACTTGATCTGTGATTGGTGGAGCTGAATGCACAAAATGTCACAGACACAGCAGGTAACAATCCCCACAAAGGACTCGCATACCAGAAAGTCTGAAACTCACTGTGAAACAACCAACAAAATGATTGTTTTTGGTTAATTATTGATGTGTCTGCAAATCCATGTAGGCAATTAGACCCAGTAACCAATCCATGTAAATGTAGACTAGTCAGTGAAAATCCTTTAATGAGCTATGGCAGAAGAAATTCTGTGTTCGCATTTCTGAAACTATTTTACTTGCACTGAGGTACATGGGATACTTTATATATTATGATACAATCTTTAGAAGCAGAACGCAACGAGATGTTGAAAAATGGACTTCGGGATTTGTTGTGTTTGGCTCTCATCAACATTCAGCAACCAGAATGGACGAGATTCAGACGTGTTGAAACCAAATGTCTCTGAGTCCAGTTATGTCCCATAGTCTCTCAGGGCCTTTGGCACTTTAAGGGCCTACAGGGAGAAGTAAAAGCAACCATAGGAACACAGTGGTTCTTAGCCAAAAGCAACACATCAGGATGGTTACTAGAGAGTACTTACGTCCTGGAATGGATAGATGTGGGTGCTGCTGTTGAGCAGTTAATAGCATACATGTTGAGACTGAGCAGTCCGTCATCTGCTGCTTAAGAGGCTGTCGGGAAGCCATGGATACTAAACTGTTTGTTTTGCTCCCCGAAATGTTTCCGTTCCCTCTGTTTGAAACCGCCACAGCGACGTCATATTCCAGATTATGAAGCTTGTCTGAACAGAGAGAACATTCATGCACAAACTGTTTCTCATGCGTAGCAGTCTGAAGTGATTATTTGGTGTAATAGCCAACCCAGCTCATTTAATGAATAATTTGGGCTGCGTCTGAGCTCTTCCAGATGGCTGAAATGAAATGCCACCCGTAGCATTTCACCAGTTGGGTGAAGTAGTCATACCAACCGGATGGTGGTTGAATTACCGATGTTCATGAGGAGCCCACAAAATGTCCTTAATGTCTTGTTGAGTTCTCCAGTGAGAAGAGTGAAGCAGCTCCTCATTGCCTCTCCTTGTTTCTTGTATCCACACAGGTAGCATTGTGAAGTAACCAGAGGGACGGTGACCCATACCCCTGTTGTGTGCCTGGGAATCGCCTCCTGTGGCAGGATGGAGCCCCAGGCTTCTCAGGGGCACCTAGGAGTAGAAGGGGATTGTGGGATGTCAAATCTGCTATTGCCCAGTCCCCAGAGCGAGGCGGTGACCCACGAGATGGAGGAGCTGACGCTGCAGCCCACACAGAATCTGCCTCCACTCAATGAACGCAAAAATGGTGAGGACATGCTGCTGTTCAGGCCTGTCATGCTAGGACAGAAGGTGCATTAACCATCAGGCCACCATGATGAAAGGGACTAAAGAAGTCTCGTTGGGCTTAAATGTACACATGCACACAGGCACGTACTCCCTGAATCAACTAATAAGTTAAAAATGGACCATAACACCCCTGAAACTCCAATAAGCGAGGAGATGATCCTCATCATGCTAACCAGCCTGCATGTTAGCTTCTCATCACCCTCACAGTGTTACTCTGGCAGCCACACAAGACTGACTCAGACACTGATGGATGGGTACGTGATTACACAGCTTTAGGAGTGGGTTAGATTCACTGCTGCCTCTGCCAGGTCCTAATCACAGTTTAGATGGTGAAGGGAGATCAGCTCAGTGCAATCACTGCAATATTGATCACCATTTTCAGAAAAATCTAATTTGTCAGATACAGTCAACAAACACAGGCTGTTTAGCCTGAGCCGTTCCACGTCTGATTAAACATGGATAAGTGTAGGACTTCTCTCTGCCATGCACGGCGGCTGCTGCTGTCTGCTGGAGAGCGCCGTAAAATGTCTGAATGGTGGAAAAATTTCGTGGAATGTCAACAGTAGTAGCAGCCACCCATCATTTAGGCTTCTGTCATTTCCCCTGCAGCGAGTACACACACCTCATACTTTCCACCCTCTGAGCCATCTCCAGCACTTTGCCAACCACAGCCCCCTCTCTTATCTTGGTTTTAACGTGCAGGTGTTAATCTGTCTACCGTGATGACAGGCCTGAGTGTCTTAAGACCACTTCGGGTACATGGGGCAGGCAGGAGGCTGGAGGAAAGTGGAGTGCTGCTCCGTCAGCAGAGTAGGACGTCAGGACTCAGTGCACCGAGTTTGTTTTGACAGGGAGTGAGAGTGTTGCCAGTAAGAGGTAGACTATGATGTGAATCAATAAGATTATTGATAACAGTAAAAGCCTGCCACAAGGATAAAGTGGTTTATAGAAAGTCACTTAATCATTTTGGTCAGTGCATGAAGCCTGTTTACTGTTGATTACTAAGCATATGATACACATTTAAACTAAAATGTCTCCAAATGATAATAGATTACTTCCCAAAGTAGATGGCTCACATTCACAGAATTTTGAGAAGTTTCTAAATGGTTAATGTTGTAATTAACTCTTTAGAGTCTGACTCTTAGACTGACACTTCCTTTTGAAATTCAGAAAATAGGTCAGATTCATTGTAGTATTTAACACTCAGTGTTTCTGTTGAAACTCAGAAGCGTGTCAGTCTGCAGTTGAATGTCTCACATAGACACACAAACACACCATCTGACCTGGTGCGAGGTGTATGCTTGTCTGTGCATTTGTGGTATGGTGATGTTGTCAGATTATTTATTTTTGTTAACATAGAGGTGAAAGCAAAGGCAATGGAAAAATTATTTGGACAGTCGTGTCATTTTTTTCTTTGTACTCTTATCAGGTTGCTTTAAAGAATACTACTGCGACTAATGTGACTCTCATATGTGTCTGCTAATGAGCTATCTGGCCTGGATCTGTCCAAAGGCAATGAAATCCACCTACCAGCACCTCTAAAGCTCACTAACTAACATATTGGATCTTGTATTTTTTTAGTTTGCACAAAAAAATGTCATGAATCCCCACTTTAAATGAAGTTTAAATTGGGGATAAACGTGCCAGTGTATTTTTTGGCTGAATCCAGTGACTCACTCACTGGAGTCTCCACTGGTTGCCAGTTACAGTGATGTTTTTACGCTTCAGTTTTCGTACTGATTAAACAAGCGAGATATAATGTGTTAATTAGCAAGCTTACTAAGAGGTGCTGATTGGCAGGTTTTGTTGCCTTTGGACAGAGCACGGCTAGCTTTTTCCTTCTCTTTCCAGTCTTTATCCTTGGCTAAACTAACTGAATGCTAGCTCCAGGTTCATATTACACAGGCAGATATGAAAGTGTGTCAGCCCTCTCATCTAACTTGTTGAATAGGTTTTAAATGCACCTCGAGATCATAATAAAAAGCTCACTTTTTCACTGGAGGTAAAAGAGACACATTTTTATGCAAGCCCGTGTTTCCTCACTTGACCTGCTGACTGGCCGTGTGTGTGTGTGTGTGTGTGTGCGTGCCTGTTTCTGTGTACATAAACAGCTCAGTCGTGTCATCCACCTCTCCCCTCCGTCTGTTCAGGTCACAGGTCAACATGTGTTTGTCAGACCGAGCAGCATTTCCCAGAGGAATTTAGGACAGTGGCACTGACTGGAAGTCGATATGCATCACCTTAAACAAACACGTCCCCACCGCATACCTTTGCTCAACTATTTTCTCAGAGTAGCTGGGGTCTGAATTGGTTATTTCAGATTGAGTGTAGGATTTCTCTAAATGTTTCACCACAGCTCTGTCAAAGTACACGAGGTGATGACATTAAACATATGGCAGTTCTGCACTTAGATGATGCAATCAGTGGTCGTGCCCTGGGAGAAAGAGTTGCTCAGTTAATCTGCAGCATATCTGATAAAATAACGACTGGACAACAATTAGATGAGAGAGAAAAGATGTGAAGCAGATGAGACCAGCTGTTTCCTGTTGGAGAAAGGAAGCTTGTATTTCACTGTAACATCTGACGTGTCCCTTCCTGTGAATGGAGAAGTGTCTTCATTAATGCGCAGTATTTTATGTGCAAATCTACACCTCCTCCTGGTTAATGTGACACTTCCTCAGGTCACTTGTATTGTGGCCTCAAGCTTGTCAGCTTAAAGATGCAGTTGCTGTCCTTTGTCCTCAGTGAGTGGATGAGTCTTGGCTGGTCTCCAGTAGTTAGAAGGAACCCGCGCACAACTCCACATCAGTCTGTGTTGGAATCACCCACAGCCAGAAAATAACCAGTTACCAAGCGGCTGAGTGAGACGGGGAAGTGAGAGTGGAGGGGGAGGAGGCGATTGTGGCCCTGTAATAAAAAAAAAAAAAAAAAAAAAGTCAGGGAGGGGGAGAGAAATGGAGGACGGGCCCAATGTTGCTTCCCTGTAATTCTTCGAAACGTTGCAGAAGTGTGGATTCTTATCATTCGGTTGGTGTCGTTGCACTGTGGCTGACAGGATGCGACAGGATGTAAGCTGCAAATTTTGGTTTTAATACAAAGACTGTCACCTTTGGATCAATCCCTCCGTAGTATTTCGGACAGCCCTACATGCCAGGAGTGTCACTCTCACACAATGTCCTGTGTGGAGGTAGAGACAGTCAGTGACTGCCACACTGAGTTCAGAGCAGGTGAGCACTCCTCGTTGTCGTTATTGTCATGCTGATCGCACAACTCAAGTGAGCTAATGCTGTTGCCAGCTTGTCCTGGGGTTCTGAAAGTGTTGAGGCTTTATAAAACATCTTTTACAGGAGGCACTAGCTTGATAAGATGAGATTGAATTAATAACAATGAAAACTAGTATTTGGGAGGTGGATGTCTTTGCTTGTACTGATGGTCATGAACTGTTATGGCTTTTGTTTTATCAAGGGTCCAAACGTTAAATCACATAATAGCAGCTTGGGAAGTGTCATCCTGGTAAATAAAGTTAGTTAGTGGGTAAACGGAAACACCATCCCATTCTTAACAAACTTCAGAGAACTGAAGTTGTACGAAGTAACAAAAAAAAAAATCCCACTGGCTTTTATTGGCAGCGTAGGAACAGCTGGTATAGTTTCACCACACTACTATGCACTTCTGTGTGTCACCAATGTTTATAGCAATGTGGTCAGCTGGTAAGATGAGGTAAGATGAATTAAGACCTGAGCCCTGGGTGCAAACTGCCTCTTATAGCATGACGTTATCGAATGCTGTCTAATGAGTAGAGAGCAGGATATGAGTGATATGTCAGGGGTTAAGGAGAAATTAATGTGTGGTTACCATCTCTGTTTGATCTTCCTCCTTCTTTTTAGTTTTATACAGTACTGCATGTGTTAATGCTTCTTTCTGCTTTACCTCATTCTTTTCTTTTTATGTTTCCCTAATTTTTTCTAGTCAACATTATGAACAAAATACCTCCGTTTTTCTTCTCTGACATGTTTTTTTGTTTTTTTCAGTCCTGCAGTTGAGGCTTCAGCAAAGGCGGACCCGGGAGCAGCTGGTGGACCAGGGCATCATGCCACGTGAGTGTCAGCGCTGCCAGTTGTCCATCACTCACCAGAAAGCTAATGTGTTCTGTGCGGGAGTACGATAACAAACTAGGACCCTCACAGCTAAGATAATAAACGTGTTTGCTCTATTTTTTTGTCTAGATCATTTGTCTGTAAACTTGCACAAATGAAAATAATTTGTGTTGCAGCTCTGAAGAGCCCGGCAGCTTTCCATGGGCAGATTCGCAGCTTGGAGAGAGCCAGGGTAGGTCATCCAGTTTGTAAATACAGTGCTAAATGTGGACTTGGGAAGTGGTGGGAATGCACTCCTGGACTGTTGGGCTGCTCAGCGCAGCAGAAAAGAACAGGACATGGAAATTTAGACGATTTACTGACTGACCTGTATCTGTCTTTCTCTTTAGACGGAGAATTTCCTCAAGCACAAAATCCGCAGTCGCCCAGAGAGAGCAGAGCTGGTCAGGATGCACATCTTGCAAGGTACTGGTGATTCTCTGGTTTAACTAACTCAGTGTTCAAATGTTTGTTACACATCTGACACCTGACAAAATTCAAATTTGCATCAGACTCAGAGCAATAACCACCCAGCACCACTAAGAAGAAATCTAGAAGCTGACATGATGCAGTCTGATGTGCTGTGTGTTCTATGTGTGACATGTTTTTTGTTCCTCAGAGACTGGAGCAGAACCGTCACTACAGGCCACCCAGATGAAACTGAAGAGGGCCCGACTGGCCGACAACCTGAATGAAAAGATCGCCCAGAGACCCGGCCCCATGGAGCTAGTGGAGAAAAACATCCTGCCAGTGGATTCCACCCTCAAACAGGCCATCATCGGTGAGAGACGGGCTGCTAATGCTTCCATATTAGACAGCCAATGCTTTTAGAGCATTTCTTCCTCGATGGACACTATCAGGAAGAGGTTGCTGTTTGATCAACCATGCAGGGAATTGGAGAGAAATAATATGTTACTGGCAAAAAGGAAAAGAAAAAAAACAATGAGTGGTTAAGTACTGGACTTTGTTGTTGTCACTCAGTAGGACAGGTGAATTATCCCAAGGTGCTGGATGAAGACAGCAGTGACGCCCTGTCCCCGGAGCAGCCGGCCAGCCAGGAGTCTCAGAGTTCTGTCCCCTCTCCCATGGAGAGCAAAGTGCCGGAGACGCCCTGTCCAGCCACAGCACCACCCGCACTACCCAGCACCATACTGCAGGTCAGATACAACACTAGGAATACTGGTGTTTGTGTATGCTTGCCCTAATAGCCCCCAGCGGCTTCTAACGCCATAACATTGATATTGGGCTCTATGGTGTTTTAAAGAAGTTAGATATTTTCTTTGCTGTTATAAATGTCTTGTTGTTATGCTTCTCCAGGCTTTTCCAGTTGCTACAACAACAGACTTTGTGAAAATGATCTCTTCCAATGAGCTGCCTGCCGGCCGCCCAGCTGTCGCTCCCATGCAGCCGGTCACCACAGGTGCTCCTTCAAAACCAGCCCCAACACTAGTGAAAGTAAGAGCCTTTTTTAAAAGCTCTGAATATAATGTCACCCCTCTGCGCATTATTTAAATGCTTCCCAGACAAACTGTGCGCGTTCTTATTTCCTCCCACAACAGCAAAGCCAGCAGAAGACGCCTTCAGAGAAGAGCCGTAAGAAGGGCAAAGACTCCAAGCCCAGGGTGAAGAAGCTTAAGTACCACCAGTACGTTCCCCCAGACCAGAAGCAGGAGGCCAGTGAAGCACCCATGGACTCCTCTTATGCCCGACTACTGCAGCAACAGCAGCTGTTCCTCCAGCTGCAGATCCTCAGCCAGCAACAGCAGCACTACAACTACCAGACTATCTTACCAGCGCCACTCAAGTACGGACTAACAACATCACAATGAATACGAAAAAAATTACTTATGTTTTTTCAGTTTTTACTCATCACAGATAGTTTATGGATTTATATTTTTCAGGCTTCACCACTATTGTATTTAGTGCAAAAATAATCATTTTTTTCCCTATAAACTGGTTTGGCTCACCTCCATGACTCCACTCCATTAAATGAAAACACCTGAAAGCAGGCCAAATATTGTTGTTTTCAAAGACCCAGAGGGCCATTAGCTAGTTTCCAATAACAACTCTGCATAACTAACAGGATGTTGTTTCACCAGCTGCTGATTTCATAAATGTCCTCACAGCAGCGGCACGGCCAAGCTCCCTTTGAACTGTGCCCGTGCACTGAGGTTTGGTCGACTGGCTTTGTTAGTGAGGCGCAGGGCACAGGATGGATGTTCTCTTCATATTGGGAACAGATTTCCTCTCTTGTTCCTGTCTTTCTCTTCTCTCTTCTCTTCAACGATCTCTCCAATAATAGTCCTTTGTCCACCTTCCCTCTTCCTCCCACCTCCTCCTCTTCCTCTTTTTCTGCGTCTTATTCATGTGATACAGAAGTAGTGTCCATGAGTTCCTGAAACAACAATGACCTCATCTACTTGTTTTCCCCTGTCTGTAGACCTGTGGCAGAGGGTCAGAGCAGCAGCACCAGCAGCCTGCCAACCTCCATCATGGTGTCTTTACCCACTGCACCTCCACCTACCCCTGTGCCTTCGGCTCTGGCTCGTCCAAACAACTCCCACTCAAACCGCAAGCCAGGAGTTTTGCCTGCCAACCTTGAAGAGATGAAGGTATTTGGAAATCCACGTGTGCCGATAAACCCTTCACTCTTGGAACAGCGTCACCCGGCAGCTTAGAAATCAAAGTTATGATTGTAGGATGGAGGGAGAAATTATTATAACTGTATGAAGATATTACACTGTCAGCACAAGAATGTTTTCATAGAAATCTGACCGCTCCACATAAGATCCAACAGGTTTTGTCAAGTCATTTTGGAAGTTTCTTTTTTTTTTCTCAAACTTTGATTCAATTTAAAAAGTACTAAAACTCTGTCTGAACACCAGTAGACAAACCAAGAAGTAGTAGCTGTCTTCAACCTATTAAAAACAGTGGTTATTCACCCAAACTTAAAGGAATAGTTCATTAATTTGTGACAGGGTTGAATTAGAACAAGATTGATGCAACTTATGTCTGTGCGGTAAATATGAAGCTACAGTCAGCAGGCAGTTAGCTTAGCTGAGCTTAGCATAAAGACTGACAGCAGGGGACGCGGCTAGCCCTGCTCTGTCCAAAGGTAACAAAATCCATCTGCCAAGTGGTTATGCTTTACTGAGATCAGTGACTTCCTGGAGTCTTGCTGGTGGTGGTCGCTCCACCGTTTGCACTCCAGGAATTCACTGATGTCCGTCAAGAAATATTTGTAGTAAAAGGTCTCTTTTAGAGTTTTTTAAGGCTAGCTGTTTTCACCATGACATCTTCCTCTCTGTTAATCTCATTTTACTCAAAAATCATCTGCTGTCGTCTTTTTTTCCACATAAGTGATTATATTTATATTTGTCTAGGTGGCTGAGCTAAAACTGGAGCTAAAGCTGCGTGGCCTCCCTGTGTCCGGAACAAAGACTGATCTAATAGAGAGACTCAAGCCTTTCCAGGACGCTCCTTCCATCTCTGCTCCAACCACCATTCCTGCCTCTGCCACTACCACCCTGTCCTCCATCCCCATGGAGGTCACCACCACCGCCACTACCACCCCTGCTATAGTCCTCCCAGTGCAGCAGGTGGCTCCAGAGAGCATGAGCTCCACACCGCCGGTCTCACCCATTCCCACTGAACCTTCCACCTTCCAGCAGGATGTAGGCATGTCCGAGGCCCCCTCTGAAACACAGTCAGGGAGCTATGGTGGGGCGGGTCCACAGTCCTCACTTCTCCCATCTGTCAAAGTCCCGGAGGAAAAGGACAGGAGGCTCCACGAGAAGGAGCGGCAGATAGAAGAGCTGATGAGGAAGCTGGAGCACGAACAGAGGCTGGTGGAGGAGCTGAAGATGCAGCTGGAGGTGGAGAAGAGGGGCCAGAGTGGCTGCACCACTGACTCTGCCTCTATATCTCCCAAACTCAGCCCTGTACCTGCCATGAAGTGTGTTCCTACTGTCCTGAACTCAAATATAGTAAAAATGGAGGGCACAGTCCTGTCAAACTGTTCATCCACTGCTGCCACAATCCCTAGCTCTATCCTGGGCACCCAGGCTCTCGCCCCCCTGCCAACAGTGGTCAAGTTGGAGGATGTGACTGTTTCTTCTGGCAAGCCGCTCCAACTCCAGACCCAAGCCCAGCTCATCACCCAAATCCAGCCCCAAGCCCAGCCCCAAGTAACCACCAGTCCACAGCTACTCCCCCAGTCACAGAGAAGTCCCAAACTCCAAACCCAGCCCCAGTCCCAACCCGCAGCCCCCAGCCTGCAGCAGTTCTTCATCAGCCACACAGGTGGGGTGTCCCAGGTGCTTGGTCAGCCTCAGGCCCTGTTAACCACATCTGGTCAACCTCAGACTCTGCTGACCAGGACTGGCCAGGCTGGAACTCAGATCCTCGTCCCAGTCTCACTACCCAACAGCGCAATCCAGCTGCCAAGCACCACTGTCAGCCTGCAGGTAGGATTGCAACAAAGTAGGGTGATATAACGCGTTGTCATTTCAGACTGTTGGTTTTTTGGAAAACTGGCTCAGAGTCTTATTGCAAAATTGTGTTCTTATACCCTTTCACCTTCTTTCAGCCTGTTCTTCAGGCCACAGTGTCAAATCCAGGCCTGGTCCAGACCTCAGTTCCTCAGCTGCAAACCACTAAGATGGAGACGGCACCCGGCAGCCAGCAGTTAGCCAACCACAACCAGTTGATACAGGTCAGTCACACCATGAAAAAAAGTTGCTGCAGTGACTTTTCCCAACATGCCACTGTATAAAAACTCTTGTATCGTGCCGTGTAAGGATGTACTGTTGTGGCTGAATGAACAGCCCAGAGCAAAGAGGCATTCATAATGACGTTAAACAGAAAATCCTCACATCTGAGTAAGTGGAACCGTAGTGTTTGAGGGTTTTTGCTTGAGAAATGACAAAAACATTGTTCTGTTGATGGATTATTTGACTAACCATTTACTATATTAGTAATCATGATTTATCCAACTCTAATCCTGTATGTGCTGTGCTTTCAGTCCCTCCTTTAAAACCCACATGACTGTGGCTTATTTCATGTTTTGGAACTTTTGTGTCTATTTATGTCAGCCTTGATCTCTTTGTGCTGCTCCGATGATGTTAAGCCCGTGACACTGCTGTCTTTTGCCTCGACAGACTCTGACTATGTGCAATAACACGACTGGTTTGGAGAACCAAAGTAGACCTGAGATGAATCCCCAGTGTTTCCTGAGAAGCTCTCCAGAGAACAGGGTCTCTCCACGGGCGTCACCTAACCACCACATCACCAACGGACCCTTTAATAAGGTATCGGTGCTGAGTCATTACTGGAGCAGTACGGGTTTAGTCTGAGTCATTGTATAGTAATTACTCGATGTTTATGAGATCATTTACAAATTCATTTTAACGCATTTTTTCCATCTTAGCTTGTAGTATTTGGTTCTTAATTCTGCCTGTACTCTCTTCATGTCTCCTCTTCTTCCAGTCTTCTTCTCCGCAGCCCACCTTCATCCTTCAGCCCACCTCCCTCATCACTCAGCCTCCCAAGACAAAGGAGCCTCCCCGTTATGAGGAGGCCGTCAAACAGAGTCGTAACTTGCACGTCAACAATGTTTCACAGGTTAGATACAACAGGCATGACAGCGTACGAGTCCATTTTCAGTTTTCCAGCCTTGAGGAATTGTTCTCACCTTCTGTGAACCATCTTCAATGTCTAAACCTCGTCAACTGTCTTTTCAGGTTCCCACAGCAACCAGCCAGCAAATGGACGATTTGTTCGACATCCTCATAGAGAGTGGCGGTAAGGAGGTGCACACGGACAGTACAAACCCAGAACATTGTGTCGAAGTTTAAGAGCAAGTCCGGCTCATTCTAATCTTTGCTCCCTTTGGTGACGTTGCTTCATTTGCTAACACAATTGGACTGATTCTGACTTAGATCAGCCTTTTAGATCTTTATGTTGTCTTGGTTAACAGTTAGCAAAAAGTAAATGGTTGAAATATTAGCTGAAACTAATAAATGATTCAAACATCCAGCTGCTGCCACCAGTACTAGGAATACAAACTCTATCAAATAGGTGATCAATTATCTGAGAAACATTGCTGTTCTATCTGCACTGATATAAATAGTAGTGTTAAATAGTATCCGGTTTAACCAGTTCATGTTCCAGTCAGCTTACTTGAGCGCTGGTGTGTGTTTGTTTGGTTGAACTCTTACAATAGTCCATGTGTTTATCCTCCTCTTCCAGAAATCACTCCATTTATCCAGCAGGACCCTGTGACCTTCGCTAAGACCATCCCAGTTACTGCAAACATCTCCACTCTGCCAGTCAGCACCGCTCTCTCCAGGCCGCCTCCACAGATCCAGATGGCCCCTCCGCCCACCCTGAGCCCCGCCGTCAGCCACGGCCTGCCTAGCCTTTCCTCGCTGGCCACAGACAATCAGCTGGAGGCCTTTCTGGAGGGCACGCTGGCTGATACCCCGCCGGCATCAGACCCACGCACACAGGGCCTGATGGAGGAGCTGCAGGCCCAGCTGATGGACCAGCAGCCCTACTCGCCCATGGACACATCAGACCTGTCCTTCTGCGATTCCTCCTCTCCTCCCTCCTCGCTCAACATGGGCCTGTCCGACACAGGCCTGGACAATATGGAGTGGCTGGACCTCACCATGCCACCGGGTCCGGCCGGGGCACTCACACCACTGGGGATCCCGGCAGACTTCCTGGATGCACACGACCTGCAGCTGCACTGGGACTGATGGAGGGATGGATGAAAGAAAAAGTAAGACCAAGTCGAGGGAGCAGGCCGAGCAGCTCAGCAGTGAGTGACAGAAGGGTGGATGGAAGAAGAGAAGAAGAAAGAGCCTGATGGCCACAAGGGGGCTCAGTTTCCACATTTTCTATAAGGAGGCAGATGTAGGAGAAAACATGGCAGTTCTGTGCCATATCACTGTCACGAGTACATCCACTCCATCTGTAATATTCCACTATACTACAGTAAGAGACGATGTCCAGGCAGTGCACTGATTCAAGCTGAACTACAAGCAGGAGTTTGCACAGCTGTAAAAGAAGGCTGAACAACCAGAATAATGTGGTCACTAAGGTGATGGAGGTCACCTGTAGTATTAGTGATGAAAGGGTTTTAAACTGACTTTTAGACTTCTTCAGACAGCGTCTGATGACATGATTTTAATAAGATACGGAGCCAAATGAATACTGGTAGCACAGACTGCTTGTAAATATCGTTTAAACCACAATAATACAACTTGACTGTCTGGGACAGAGAGCCTCAGTAGTACTGAATGCTGATCATTTCTACTGGACGTTTGGCTGGTTGGCTGTCAGTGTGAACACTGCGTCTATTTTACCATGTAAGCATGGTAACTAATGTTAAAAGGTTCATAAATAACTTAACCTTTCTGATGGGAAGGCCTCTGTTCCACTGAAGCGTACTGTGCCATACTAGGTTATAAAAGCTGGTCATTACAACACAACGACTACAGATGAAATTGAAATTGATTAGATTCTCAGTAAAAATGCATTTGAGGCTTGGCCTGGGACTCCAGTGCGTCGTGATGTCAGTGCTGCCTCAGCTACCTGACACTTCACCTGGGAAGGCTCAGACCAAACCAGCCAGAGCTTTTGAGACGTTGCTGGAATCAGTCGGTTCCCTTGACGATGGGAAGCCAGATGTGCTCGATCAGTCGCCAAGCCAAGTTTTCACAGGGTTCCGAGCTGAGAGGAGGTCAAGCCTCTGTTCTATGTACTGTAGATCCCACGTTCGCTGACTAATCTGATATGTCGTATCAGACGTGACTGTTTTCCTCTGACCCATCACGGCCCCGATGAACCGATGACTCTAAAGAACAAAGACGACAAGAGGAGCAAGCTCCTCCACATGAGAGCTATGCACTAAAGAGGCGGAGAGATCTGCACCTCATTCACCTCAGAACAAGGAAATGTGAACTTTGCATATCCAAGGCAGTCGTTAGTATGAACTGATCAATACATTTGCGATTGGCACAAATATCAGGCGGCCAAATCATCCGGACAAACTGCAGTTGCTGTCCAAGTATCTTATTCTGAATGTAATTTTGACAAGATCGGAAAAAAATAAGACTTTACTCACAAAGTTGGCAGCTTTTTTTTTTTTTTCTTCTTCTGATCGTGAACTGACATAAAACAGTGGAAAGGGAACAAATATCAAGTATCAAGGTACACGCAGACACACATCTGGAATAGGTGTGTGTGTGTGTGTGTGTTTGCTACAAGTTATATCAAGTAATATACATGTCTTCGGAGAAGATGAGCTTTGTATCTAGCTGTCCCACAGTACCCCTGCACTTTGTCTTGTGTGCGTGTGCGTGTGTGTGTGTGTGTGTGTGTGTATGTCAGTTGGAAATGCCCACATCATTAGCACCAACAAACGTGCTAATTAGCTGTCTGTAGCTGGTCAATTTATCAATCGATCAACCATCATGTGGAGGAGTTAAAATATTCTCATGTCATATGCCTGGCTGATGGATCAGTCTAACTTGTTTACTGTGGACGGCCAGTGTCCCCAAGTGGGTGTGAGAGATGTGAGGACGCATGTCAGTGTGTGTGTGTGTGTGTGTGTTCATGTGGGTCTGTCTTCCTGTCTCTTGCACGTATACCTGTGTCTCCGTGTGCATGATCGTATTCACGTTTAATCTCGGGCTGTTTGGAGCTCGCTCTCTCTCTCTCTCTCTCTCTCTTTCAGCCATTAGAAAATATCTATGAAGTGAAACCATTTGCTCTGCAGTGGACGTGTTCATAACTTTGCTCTTCAAAAGGCTTCTGAAGACTGTTTACTGTTTTTTTTTTTTTTACCTGTGATTTTCAGTCAAAAAACGCACAGGCACCCTCGAGGTGGGCTTGGCCACTCATCAAGGCTTCGTTAATTCTAGATGTTTATTTTTAATGGATCGCACCATATCCCACTAGCTGTGTCTTTTCTCACTTGCATATCGAGTTACTGATCCAGTATCTCGGACTAAATGACCTTTTGGGATTGATGCAGTCTTAGTGTATGGCACTTTGAAATAAGATTGCTTTTTAATCGTCATGTTTTTAAAAGTGAAATCAGCTCCTCGGTCCATTTAAACCACTTTAATTGTGTAGTGATGTCCGTGGGCACTAGAGGGCGTTGCCTCTCTTCTGTGGCAGCTGTCGTCACTTCAGGGTCATTTCTAGCAGGAACAAGGTTGAATGGGGCTGCGTGTTTTTTTGCATTTGAAATAAATGTATTTTCTGCCTGTGCAGTGCTGATTTGCTTCCACATCAGCGAGCCCAAATCTAAAACGTTTGACCGCCTGAGGGAGTTACACCAAATACCGCACAGACCTGCTTCCAGGCTTTGTTGTGTTTTTAGTTTCATTTTTACCTACATTTTTGTCTACAGACAAACTTGTTAAACATCCTGTTTGAGCCCCATTCAGAGACGGCCTAGTTCTCCCGGTCACCCCGGGGTGCCTCACCTTTGCTTGGACCCTGGTCGACCTGCTTGCAGGTCTAGTTGTGTTTCTTCTTTTCCACATTGTCAAATCTGGGATGAAAAGAATCACGATCTGATTGATGCATATCCCAGAGGAGATGACAAGCTGATAGTGTTTTTGTTGTTGTCTTCATTCTGTCAGCTTCAAGGCTTTCAAATGTAATATTTTGATGCCAGAAAGGCAGTGGAACATATTATCACCTTTTGTTAATTTTCTCACGTTTTTGTATTTATCACGTTTTTTTTTTTTTATTAAGAGTGAAAAGTAAAAGATAAAAACATTTAATCATGTTTTCATGCTTATGTAAAATCTGTAAAAGAAGATCTCAAGTGTATATTTTCAGTTTGCAGAGTTTTTTTTCTGTTTTATTTTTCATATCAGACACACACAAACCACTTGGCTGCAGTAAATCCACACATGTGTCAGATTTATGCTCCGTGCAGCCACCACTTATCATTTGGCAATTGTGGTTGCTGACTGGTCAGACAGGGACAGCTGAAAGCAATAATGGCTGCTCTCCCTCGATATACTGTACTGTATGTCAGATCCTGCCTTGACTTTATTCAGAGTGATATCGTTTATAAGTCCAAAAGCACTTACAACATCTGAGTCTGAAGAACGTCTAAAGGCTCCCTGAACGTTCCCGTCAGCTCTCCTGCTTGTCCGCATTCACCTGCGACGTTTATCAGCATGTAAACAATTTCCATTTTCCTGCGGAGAAGCTGAACTTGTGTACAGAGCTCTGTGCAAGACTTCCTTTTTTTTTTTTTTTTTTTAAAAAAGAAGCATTTTGGGGACATTAGTGGAATTGATTTACATCCTTCATTGTAGCCGAGTGTCACTTCTGTCTCCATGCCATGCCTCTTGTTGTTTGTATGCCATATGTTTTGCACATTGTGTACATATTTATATATATATGTAATGCATATTTTTATACATGTGTAACATCCATGGGTTCTCTATTTTGTAAATACTCAGAAAGATGTATATAAGTACTGTATGCCTTTATGTGTCAATAAAATTTGGTGTACTGTGAGCGCCTCTGCAATTCTGTAATTCACACTTGTGTGAAACAGTCAGGGCGGTGCTGCCTCTCAAATACCAGAGAGAGAACAGAGGCAGGTGAATCAAGGAAGGCACTGCATTTGAACTGTGTGTATGAAAGCAGCTTTGTTGGGTTATAGGTCTGTTTGCATATGTTGAGCAATGCATTTCCATCTTCCCCTCAGATAACAGACGTTCCCGAATATATTTTCCTTATACCATGGAAACGGGTCACAAAGATAATTTGATTATTAACACAACATGATGCTACATCAGCAAAAAGACCTTTGATCCTGTAGGGATCAGTTTGTCTAGTGCAGCTTTTAAAGTTTTTAGCATCTGCCTAGTCTAGACAGAGCTGAGACTCTTCACACGATGACTGCAGCCAAACAGCAGCACGTTTGACTGAAGCTGTCTGAGCCTTTGTGCAGATTGCACGCGTGCTTGCAGTCGACTCTGTTCACTTTGCTGATCATTTGTAGAATCAAAAGTCCAGATGAAAAGAGAACCAGGGCTGTTGATAAAGTGACCTCCACGTCAAAATGGCTGCTGGGTGTGTATGTGTGCCTGGCACTGGGGACACTGGTGGTGGACTTCCCTCAGCTGGCTCATGAAGAAAGGAATTAAACAGCAGCCTGCGACGCAGCTGTTGAAGGAAGGAAGAGAGCGAGGATGAGACGGGCACTTTGGGTGACAGGGTCAGCTTAAATCAGCGTTATTTAATTTCTAACTAAAAGTAGACTATGGACTAGAAATAGGTGTGGAAAAACATCTTGGTCAACTGAAATGAAAATAAAAAGTAGTCTGCAAAAACTGACGTAAATGATATTGTGTACTGACATAATGGATGGGTAAAGGGATGACCACATGACCGAGTTACTGTGTTTGTATTCAAGTATTAATACTGAACTTCTTAAAGTGGCCTTTGACAAATACCCTGCATATTATAATTCAAACAAATAATAAAACTAATGCTGAAACTAATAAAAAACTACATTAAAACTAAACTGAAATGACCAAACCTACTCTGGAAACAAACTGAAACTCATACAAATTGAAAAAAAAAAGTCATTTATGCAGTAATATCTATCTGATGTTAGCTAGCAGTAGCTAACGCTGACCACTGTTAGCTACTAGCCGCACGAATTAAAACAAAAGTGTAAAAAAACATGTTAAGCGCTAAATATGTGAAGGGGAAACAAACACATACATAAACCTGCTACAAAGTCGTAGTTAAAACCTTTCGACATTTTACTCATATCCGTCTGTTAAATATGAAGCTACAACCAGGAGACTGTTAGCTTAGCATAAATAATGGAGGCAGGAAACAGCTAGCCTGGCTCTGTCCAAAGGTAAAATGTGTTAACTGGGAATAAAGTGGTGGAAAAAACCCAGAACTTGAATTTCTGTAGTTCATTTGTTGTTAAAATAAATAAATAAATAAAGGAAAAACACATAACGCGTCATTTTGCGAACTAATCCTTTCAGACTAGTTCCAGTGAGGTCTGAGGAGGCGTACCCCAGCATGGAGCACAGGCAGCACACCATCCACACAGCCTCGCCCACTTTGCTGTGGGTCTGCGTGAAGACGACCTCTTTACAGGACGGACACTGGATGACAGCAGGCGTGTGGTCCAGACTGTCCACTTCCCCATGAGAGAGACAGACAGGGGACACTGTTACTGATCACATGTACAGAAAGGCATGACTGAGACTGTGTGTGTGTGTGTGTGTGTGTGTGTGTGTGTGTGAGGTGGTGTGACTCACCTGGAACAATCGGGCCTGTTGGTCCTTCTGGCCGCAGTGTGCTGCCCTCAGGAGGCGGCAGCATGTAGATCCCCCCGTGGGGTGTCTCAGTTTTATAAAAAGCGGGCCACACGTTCGCTTGGCCTGATTTAAAACACAAGCAGTTCACAGAGGTTCCTCAGAGTGACATTAAGCAACACCTTCACGTTATAAAAAGCCTGTATCAGTGTGGGTGCTCGTCCACTGGGTGCCATTACTGAGTGTGGAGCTCTTTCCCTGTTTGTCCAGCTCCTCCTTTTTCAGCAGCAGCTCCTCCAGCTCCTTCTGGATGGCCTCCAGCTCACACACCTGGTCGCTGTCCTCGCCGGTCACTGGTGACACCACACAGGGGGGAGAGGGGCTTTACAAAGCTGGGACAGACCTGTAGCACGCATGTTTTTAAATGACTGCAGTGGTTCTGCTACGGAGGCCCAAAACTGACAACATGGAGTAAAAAGTTATTAGACAAATTAAAAATGGAGCTGAATATATCAATGAATGATATTTTTACTTTTACTATAATTCATTTTGTCTTTGTTTCATTCATTTTGCTTTTCCTCCATGTTTTTTTGTATGCATTAGCTCTTAGCACACCTTCAACCATTTATCATTTTCATATTGTCACCGTTCCCCTGATGATTAGATGAAGACGAGGCAGGAGTATTTGAGGTGGAAAGAAATACCGGCTCGCTCCTGGTGCGTTAGCTAACTTTGTTGGAGTTGAGTTGAAAAGTAAAATGAACTAGTAAAAGATCAAATAAATCAAAATGAATGGTGGCAAACACTTCATCAATCATTAGGAAGCTGTTCTAACACATTAGATAGAAACAAATAGTGATCCCACATTTATCTGTACTGTTGAGCCTCACTGGTTATGCAGCTCACTTTGTTTAATCCATCAGCCAGCGTTTATAGATATATAGATATTAGATATCTATAGATATTAGATAATAGATATACTTGTTAATTATGGATCTTGCTAAATAGTGAGCCTGCATTGATGTGAAAACTGTGGTATAACTGATTATTGATTTATTGATTTCGTGCTTACAGCCGAATCAATAACTGTATTATAAACCATGTCTAAATACTTTCTAAAGGTAGTCTTAGTGGAAAGTGGTACCAAGCTGGGTGTTTTTGTACAAACTGATTGGAGGTTAAAGGAAAAATACAAAGCTTCATATTTCTCTCACCTAACTAACTAACTAACTATATTATGTATTAATGTGCTCGGGTACTACCTAAAATCAAGAGTTAGTTTGTTGTAGTTTTTTTTTCAATCAATCAATTGAATTTGAATCTAATGCAATGAAAGTCCTGAAAGGATGTTGATGAATGAATGAATGAATGAATGAATGAAAAACAAAAAAAAAACATAAATTTGTAAGCTGCAAATATACAAATAAAGCAAATGAGAGACAAGTACAGAGCAGCTGTCAATCACCAATGATCAACAGGATCAATTTTTCTTTAAACTGAAATTTTAAAAGAGATTGAAATTATTTCAGTGGACTGATTCATCATTTTTATCATCAAATTCAGACACTGACTCACTTTCCTCTGTTCCACTGTTGTCCTCTGCCTTCTTTCTTAAGTGCTGCATCTTCAGCAGCAGGAAACGCCTGTTGTGAAGCTGCTGTATGCGGAACTCAATGGGGGTCCGAGGTGGGGGGCCCTTGCCTGGCTCCGGTGTCCCCTGGATGGTTTTAGTCTGGGTGTCAGGTTCATAGTCGACCCCCTGCTTTTGTTGTGGGTCTGAACTGATGCCTGTGTTCACCTCCAAGCTGTGAACAGACCAGCCGTCTGAGTTCTCCATCCTGCCGATTTAATCCAATGATGAATCCTCAAACTGGAGCGAAGCAAACCATGAACAAAAAGCAGCTTAAAAGCAGAATCTGAATCCAATTTAAAAATGATTATAAAAAAATCCAACTGGTTTTCATCACCTGGCCAGTCTTGGCTCATGACACTGAAAGTAGCTTCAACACAGGAGCCACTGGACGAGGTTCAAAGTTCTGTTTAAATGATGTAAACAATTTGCACAAACAGGTGAGGACATAAAACATGCAAATGTTGCCAGGCTGAAGCCGGACAAAGGACAGCTGACTGATTAACTGAAGACTGTAGTCATATTGTACGTTACAAGGTGTGAGCTAAGCAGGGTTATTAGTTCATCGTCATTTGAGTAAACCATTCGCCTTCCTCTTGTATTTTTTTTACTCAGTTGATTTTCTCTGGTTGTTTCCAGTGTGCTGTTAAAAAATACCACACAATGCACAGTAGTGACCTCAGAGAAAAGGTCACAGTCGAGTTCAGATCAACTACACACTATGTTTAATTGTATTTATTTAAGACTTTGAGCTCTGGTTGAATAATTATAAGTCACGTCTGTATTCAAACTACAATAGCACCGATGCTAGTGCTCACTAAATAAATTGTACAGAGACATTTCATGACTTTTTCTGCATCCCCTGATAGTGATACATATCAAGTAGCAATATGTTTAAAGGTCCTGCAAACACATTTTCTCAATCAAACTCTAATATGAACACACAATTTTGTACCAAAGCTGGAACAGTTTTGATTATTCCACATGTGTTTTTGTCAGTGCTCCAGTTAGCTAATGTGTGCCAGTGTCCATCAAATCTGATCAAACGTACGAGTTAGATGGGTTTTATGTGTTAAATTCTAAGTTTTAAAGACTCATGAGGATGTTTTTTCCTAAAATAGCAAACTTTGATAGTTTTAAATTTACACATCCAGCAGTAACATTAGAATCAATTTGTATGTTTTCTCTCTTTGTAGCTCTATTTTGGTCTCCACCAACTCTTCAGCAGCAAAACGCTCTACCATGTGCACCAGCTAGTTGCTAACTTTGTCTCTTTGTTGTTTGGTGCTGAGTAGGTTTTTTTAATTGCTAAAAACAGCTTCTGTTTACAGCTGTGAACAAGGTTTGACGAGACGAGACGAGACGAGACCAACATTTACAAAACAGTTAAGTTGCAGGCTGGAAAACAAAAAGCTGAAAGTTGCCAAAATGTAGAGCTGAAGAGTGGAGCAATAACTCCACGTGGGTTTGTCACTTTGCACAACATCTTTCACATTATATGTTCATTAGTGCAGCTTTGAGACTTTAAGAGCAGGTGCCATGAGTACATCAGTGTGAGTTTAGGCCAAAATATGTGACATTTTCATGTGCGTGTTTCAGAAAAATCAAATAAAATCCAACTATACTAACTAATATATTTGTTAACTTGACTCACTCTATGAAGGAGCTCTAGCTTCAGTTTCACTGTACTCCAGCGATCTTCTGATCCCATCATAAGAACTCAGGCACATGTTACGCTGATAAAGCCCAGTTCAAAGGTCATAGCCAGGCTCTGTGCTTAAATATTTCTGTCTCGGTCGATTATTGGTGTAAAAATAACACGGGCCTTGTGGTGTTTGGTAGCACACAGCGTACCGGCTTGTTCAACTGTGAAATGTGGCAGTTGGCCCCATATGACAGCAGCCAGCGAGCGCAGCATCAATAAAGCCTGGAGTGAGTTGGTAACATCAGCTGAGCAGATGATGTCTGACCTATATTCCACACACAAAATCCCTCCGTACGTATACATCGGTAACGGCCAACAGTCTAATTACATGTGTGCACAGATAAGGAGTCTATTTCATAAGCCTTATCTGTGACCTCTTTTAATTTCCGATATGTCCTTTCATACCACGTTACATTTGGTGAACGTGTTGTCCTCAGCCTGTGTTTCTATGGTGATGTGGAGGTTATCTGGGCCACTGTGCTCATGCTGAGAAAACACAGATGTAACAAAAAGAGGTGAGCGAGAAATCAGAATTATACATTTGCACATTTGAAGTTAGTTAAATGCTAAAGAGGAGAGAAAGAACTCATACCTCTAGGGTGTTGTCCTAGCAGCTGACCACTAGATGTCAGTCTCTTGCACTAAAGCAGGTTAGGCCTACAGAGGATTAGGTCCTTAGTTTACAGGCTGACGTCACTAGTCCTGCAGTGGCAGACCTCCATCTATCCATCCATCTATTCTTTCATCCGTCCCTCAGTGCGTGTACCAACCTGAAATATTAAGGAGCTTCACAAAAGCCTCATTTTTCTGTCTTCTTCCAGACTCACACACTACATCCACTTTACACACACACACACACACACACACACATACACAGACCTAATTTCTCAGTGTGTGTGTGTGTGTGTGTGTGTGTGTGTGTGTGTGTGTGTGTGATGCACACAGATCAAGTAACAGCAAAGTGTGTGTGTGTACCACCTGTCATGGTATTAGTCACCCAGGGAGGGATACACACAGTCTGCGATGGTTAATGAGCTTCATTATTCAGCAACGAAAAGTTCTCACGTATCTTCGGACAATAGTGTTACTGTGATAGATGAATGTTACAAACGTCATCACCTTGACCTGAAACTATGAAGTAAATGAATAAAAGGGTTGGAGGTACATTTTAGGGGGCTCAATCGAAACCTACCCTCTGTTAGAGAGCGCAAATCAATAGAAAATATTGATTAGAGCAACTACCTAGTGAAGCATTTAGCAGCTAAAGAGCCAGATATTTTTTCTCAGGAACTGGTGGAGACCAAAATTGAGATAAAAGGTGGGTGAATATTAAGCCAGGTGGACTGAGACACGACTCCAAATGAATGCTAATGTTGCATTTGCCGGCTTTTGAACTAGCATATTGTGTTTTCAACCACCAACAACAGTAATGAGCTTGTGAACAATGAAGCTTTTATTCAAAATGAAAGTAAGGTCCTAATAATAACACTGGCGTTTGAAGCAACACACTGAGACACGCTGAAACACAACACGCAGCGTTGGAACAGCTCTCTATAATTCCCAGCCATAACAGCGGGCTGTTTCCCATAAACAGGGGTGGTCTCTCAAACCACTCATTCTTTACCCGTAACAACACTGTAACGCGGAGCAGTGATATAGGTCAGTCTGTGTTTCCTGGCTGTGCCGTCACTGTGGCAGAGGAGACAGATGATTTTAACACTCTGCTGTCCACTGTGTCCATCAGGCAGCGAGCTGCACTGGGTCACCCCTCCCAGAGGACGTCTCGCTGATGATGACATACAGTTGCTCAGAGGGTTGCATCATACCGGGATTAGTGTGTGTGGGTGTGGGTGTGGGTGGGTGATCTTATGTATTTCTATACTTATGGGGACCAACTTGGAAACTCCTGTCAGTCATTGATGTCTTTTAAATCCTATTTTTAAACATGCTGTGCTGTAATGTCTTTTTTTTGTCTTTCACTGATCGACCGTTCATTAGTTTAATGTCTATCTACATTTTTGTGGCAGTAGTTCATCCCTTTAGGGTTAGGACTTGTGTTTAGGCTCAAGATTAGCATCATCATGGATACTCACGAGTGTGTTATGACAGTATGAGTGTGTGTGTGTGTGTGTGTGTGTGTGTGTGTGGATGTTCCTGTTCTGTTGTCTGAACAAAACCTTTGTTAGATCCACTTCCCGTGCAGCAACTTGCAGCTGGGCTCTCACACTGACTAATAGGAGGAGAATTTGAATAAACACACACTCACACAGCAGTTGGTTCCACTCGTGGTCTCGAACATGTTGGCTGAACATGAGTGGCTGCAATGATGTCATCAAACTAAGACAGTTTTATGTTTTTTAACATTTTTTCCCCTTTTTTTTGCCAGTCAGGGCAGACAGGCGAGATCACTGCACCACTCAGGCTGAACAGAGGCGAGGAGAGGGAGGAGTGTGTTTGTTTTAAGGGACAAGTAAGTGAGAGGAGAGAGGCATAAAGAGAAGGGGAGAGGGGGTGAAAAGAGGGAGAAAACAGGACGAGGGAGGATGTCAGGCACGCTGCCAGCATGCAGGTCTAATATGAAAAACGATGTCTGCAGCCGCAGTGACAGGCGAGCGAGGATGGATCCAGTTCTGCATCAGACACACTACATCACCCCCCCCCCTCTGTAGACGCCTATCTGCACACAAGTTATGTTCACACACATATCGCTGCTGTAAATCATCTGTTGCAACAAGAGGGTTATGTAATGGAGCTTCCCTTAAAAATCTCAGCACAGCATCAGTCAGCGGTAAAATTCAGAGATTAAAACCCGCACGGCACCTCATTGTTACGCCTTGAACGCATCACAACAAAGATAAATCAAGGTGACAAATCACAAGAGTTTCCTGGTGAGTTCCCCCCCCAGCGCGCCTCCCCTCAGGGTGCACGCTCATTTTTCTCAGGCGGATTGACCTGTCAACGCATCTGCTCTCACTTCTGCTCACATGATCACCTGCAGAAGCTGCTTAACAAGATACATGCAGCATTTTTAACATGAGCGTGTCACTCACATGGGGATGGAAACGTAATCTACACCAATGATAAACTAGCTGAGGGCGCCACATGGTTGCCTTTTAGTGAAAAGTCTTAGATGAATTATGGAAGCATTTTCATCTCGCGAGATCAAAATGTAAATTTGCCCAATACTTTATGACCAAATATCCTGAAGCAATAATGACAGTCTCATCATCCTCGGCTGTGTTTTATTCTTAATGCAAATCAGCCAACATTAGCATGCTAGGAGGCTAACCTTCCCATACGCTAACAACCTAACCATCTGCATGTTAGCATTTAGCTCAAGCGCTTCGGGGTGTAAGAGCAGCCTCCGCTGGACATCAATATTTACATTAACAAGCCTTTGACCAAAATGAAGATGACCTGCTCTTTCTGTGAGCCAGCACAGCGTGTGTGTGTGGAGGGAGGTCTGAAAAAACCAAACACTGAACGTGAATTAGGACCAGAAAAAAAAAAGGCCAAAAAACTGTCAATGGCAATGTGAGAAAATGATGGCAACTTGCCATCATTTTCTCACATTGCCATTGACAGTTTTTTCTATTGTCTCTTTTTGGTCGTTATCGGTTGTTAATGTTGTCAAGTTAAAACCATCTATACAAAAACTTGTTAGAATTATAGCTACTTTCCTCACTGAGGAGTTGGCAGCACTGGTCATTTCATCGACCTGAGAAACGTCGCAGCGTAGTGACACAAGCAGCCAGGAAAGTTTAGCAATAACTCTGTAGATGTGTTCATCCTAAACAAAATGTAATCAGTTCTTTTCAGGGAGTTCATTCCACAGAGCAGGTAGAAGTTTGGGTTCAGGTGTTTTGCATTTTTGAGGACACAGCGCCCCCTTGTGTCCTGTAGGAGTAACTATTTATCACTGTTCCTCCACTCGTTTTCTCTTTTTCACTGTTTTTTCTTTTCATTTATTATATTTTTATATATCTTTACTTTCCACAAGTCATTCAATGATATGTGTTAGCACTGTTCATTTGGGATGAATAAAAACAATGTGAAGTGTGTGGACCTGCCTGTTGTGCTCTTTTCTGTCCAGGGAGCCACATCTGGCCATTTTAGCAGCAAGCACATAGGCCAGAGTTACAGCCACTTCAAATTCGGTCCAAACATTCCCAGGATGTGGATGATGCTCCCTTATGAAGCTCTTGAGGTTTCGCCAAACGTTGTCACCGTGGCAACGCCGTGTTCACCATGAAACAGGAAATTGTTGTATGTTCAGTGTACATTATCCAATCTGTTCCAAACTTGTCATGATTAATAAGAGTCCCAGCATGAAGACACCTACATGCCAGTTAGTAACCACAGTCACTGCTCCACCTAGTGACAACAGGAAGTAAGACTTTTGTGCCAATCATTACTTGATTTGCATGAAATTTTCACAGTGTAGTCAACACTTCATATGCTGAAATATAGGACGTGATTAGTGACTGTTCTCTAGCGCCACATAGGGGACACATGTAACTCCTTGATGCACTGTCCGAAATACATGAAAAGTCTGAGTTTGCGAGGTGCGAGGGCCCTCCAACGCTGCTTGCAGCTTTAATTGCATTCTGCATTTCTTTGATGTAAACTGTCGGTTCTTGCTTGCTGCAACGGCCTGATTCCCCACGGGGATCATTAATGTTTCATCTAATCTAATCGAACCCCTGCTGTCACCACGGAGCTGCCTCACAGTCAACAGCGCAGAGCCGCAGAGCCAGATTGTTACAGAAAATCCTGTTTGATATAAAGCAGACAGAGACAAGCTCACACTGGGTCATGAAAATTAAAGTGATTGTAAGAGAGGCGCAGTAGAAGAGCTGATGATTAACTTTACTGTGCATAAACAACCTACGGGACGGGCCTGCGGGGTAAAGGGTTAACAGCCACATTCACTGTTCCCGTGTGGACGTCTGGGGCTGTGATGTCCTGCGGTGTAACAACCTGCCAATTCACCTGTAAACCTGTGTTTTATGGCTCGTTTCTCCGCCGCGTCTTTTGAAAAATCTCTTTCTCCACATTCCAAGCTCTCCGTCCCCCTGTGAGGTGAGTTAGAGAGAGGCAGACAGAGAGGAAGAGAGACGGATAGAGAGGGACAGAGAGATCATGTGCATCGAGGAGTGTCTGTGGCACAGACGAAGAAGGAGGAGGAGGAGGTGAGAGTGAGAAGAAAAAAAAAAGACAGGGAGGGAAGTGAAAAAGAAATTTAGAAACACAAAGGAACACTTCTGATGCATAATGGTTTTGCAAGGCCGGTCTGACCTGTTCAGGCAGTGCACACACACACACACACACACACACACACACACACACTATACATGATGTTACTTATAGGACGTTCTACCCAACAGCACCACAGGACATGGGAACAGAAACAGCATGTGTCTGTCTCTGTCACTTCCCCCGGTGGTCAGTGGTCTCTTTATGTTCACACACACATTCACGTATGCAGACACACACTCACACACACACACACACACACACACACACACCAGTGCTAAAACAATATATTACACTTAGACTGGAAGCAGGGGAAGTTGTGTGTGTATGTGTGTGTGTGTGTGTGTGTGTGTGTGTGTGTGTGTGTGTGTGTGGCTGCTAAGTCCGGTGCTAATGTGTCCAGCCAGGCAGCACTGATACAACAGTGAGAGCAGAGATAAAGCCGGCTTTGTGTCCAACTCAGGATCTCGGCCACAGAGTGGCTGAAATGGCACACAGCCATTGTCACAGGTTCACTGCGGTCATACACACACACACACACACACACACACACACACACACACACAGAGCTGGTAACACAAACGCTGGCTTGAATCACAGATAAGTGCAATTGCGACACTGTTTAATGTCGGTGAATCATTGCCATATCATTTTGAGACATTCATATAATTAGTGTAAACAAACAGAGCACCGGTCCAGGCTGACTGGCAGGCTCTAATGGCTTCTTTTACAATGTGTGTCACTGGAGCTCATTTCACAGGGGCTCTGCAGGACTGGATGATAAAAACAACATACACAGAGGTGAAAATGATGCTTACAGCTGCATTATTTGATTTTAGTGCCACTTGAGAGCAGATCAAACAGCGCGATGTAATCACGGCAATGACGGTAATAATATTCTCTCTCATTTTAGATAGAGGAGACTTTTCAGATAACAGCTAGCATGAGTTTTAGCCCACCGTCAGTCTTTTTTGGACAGAAAGATGCTGCGTATGAGAAATCACAAACAAAACTACTTGTAAATGTTAGTCTTGAAAGAATTCTACATGCAGCAATCCACTACACTCAAACCAAACACACCGACTATGAAAAGTTGGAGCCAAAATGAGATGTCTGTAACTGGTAAAACTGGACGTGGAAGTTTTTATTCTTCACGTCATGCTGTAAATGTTGGTTCACTGTTGACAGAGAGGTGCACTGGACAAATACACAAATGAATGCAGGAAACTAAAACCACTTTTGTAGGACATAAATAGTCATGTATAACAGGTTTTTAGAGGTAATAATGCTTGAGTCAATGACATGTTACATTTTTCTCAGAGACAGATGTGCTCTGTATGGTAAAGTGCCATAATGTATGATAATCTGACCATTTTGTGACACTTTTAATTAGTAATTGGTTTTAGTCTCATGATCAGGATCAGCAAAATATTGATTCTGCCTCTGTGTTTGCATATTTGTTGTCACGTGACCTCACTCCAGCCAATCATGCTTCATGTAGGCCTCACTCTGCCTCGGTAGAACAGCTTTTGTTCTCTGCGTTTGATCAAAACAAACGAGGCCCATCTTTAATGAGCTTTGTCACTAAGGTATGACGTGTTCCAGTCAAGTTGAGTTGTTAAAAATGCACTTGTCAACCCAGTTATGATTTTAATTAGCTTAGTCTATGGCCTTCACTCTTCTCCTGCAGAATATGAACAGGCTTCCAGCCGTGCTTGTCTTGTAATTTCACTCTGTTACAGAAGGTTATTAAAAAAGACATGGACACGGACTTATGGACACACACCTCCTTCAATTTGCATCATAGTTACGTAAGCTTTAAAAAAAAAAAGGGGGTAGATTAGTAGGTGTGTCAAAAAGTCATTTAAATATGTGTTTTGTAAAAATTACACAATTCCGCCTAATTATTCTTGTGGTTCTGACTTGTGTACGATCCTCAAAATATGATAATTTGAAGCCTCTGGTGTGACAGTTTAACATTTCCCATCTGCTCAGAGAGAACAAACAAGAACCCCAGAACAGAGAACACACAGCTTGAGCCGGGCCCGGTGATTGATGTGGCATCATTACGACACACAGATGCTCATTTTCCGAGTCATTTCTACCAGCTCTGAACTTTGCCGCTGACCGGACACGATGCGCCGTTCTCTCATTGAATCTTACGGCTTCCTCATTTGTCCTTGTCTCCAAAGTCATGTCTACCACCATTTTGACCGGCAACTGAAATCAAGGTTAATTCTATCTCTTTATTCTCACTATTATTTTGTTTTAAATAACCTTTTGGAAGATTTTGAAACATCATGAATTTCAGGTAATGTTTTTCCAGGATATGAAACTTTTATTTGGTTGGGTTTTTACTGCACACGTTGTCATTATGTGTTGTTCCATTCCTCTTAACTTTCTCTGACTCATGCTCTCACTCTCACTCTCTCTCTAATGTCTGCCAGACGCTTTGTGTATGCATGTACAGTGTGTGTGTGTGTGTGTGTGTGTGTGTGTGTGTGTGTGTGTCACCTTTCTCCCACTTCCTGCTGCTAGCTGTAGCTTGTCCAGCGCAGAGCTGGAGCCTCCACCTGTAGAAAGAACAGGGGAAGGTGAGGTGCCAAGTTACAAACGCACCCAATGTCACCGTGTCCGTTCTGCTCCCCTGCCCGCCTCCACACAGTGTCCTCTGTCTTCCCCCTGCCTGCATACCTTCAAAGCACCCCGTCCATTTCTGCATGACTCCGTCGTGTCTCCAACACCGTCCCTGATAATCTAAGGCCTGTAAGCATTGTAATACTCGCGTGCCTCGTTTCTTAATCAATGAGGAAATGATTTGTAGGTACGAACAGAGCCATTCACACAGTACCTTTACCTTGGTGCTCCAAACAGATGGGAGGACGGGATGCTGTTCAACATCTTAGTTCCCCGTAGCAGCGGTTAAACATTGCATTTTCTCTTCCTCTTTCATCTGTGTTTCGAAAAAGCAGAAACAGGATACAGGGATTTTCTGTCCATACCTACTTCTTGTGCTGAATAACAAAATTTGAGCGCCTCATCAATTTAACAGAGAGACAATCGTGTTTCTTTTGGTAGCATTCACCAGCAACACAAGTTTGCTCATGAGCAACTGAAGAGTCTCCTGAGCCGACACCTACCATTGCCTTCTTTGTGGCCTCGTTCACTGAAGCCTTAAACTGTAAAGACACGTTTAGATGTAACACTGAAAATGATTCAGAAGTGTTTCTCCAACAGTAAAAGAACATGAAGCTGAAATTGGGGTGTAATTTTTAAAAGATAAAGATGCCTAGTGGACGAAAGCGTGTTCGGTTTACGCTCAGTGTTTCTAGCCAAAATATTTGTAATCGTGCGTTGTTCACATCCATGTTCTTCCCTGCATTTGCTTGCACAATTGTTACTAGAACTGCAATTGTGAAAAAAGGTGCAGAATTCCTTTATTCCCACAGCAATGAATGCATTTATAACTTTGCTTACTTTACCAGCTGTTCATATTCATTTTGATTAGGATTATTTAATGATTGCTAGCGTACATTACATGTGATTATGTAGAGGAAACCCCAGATTATATCAAAAATCTATTCAAATTCAGATCTTGAAAACATGCTGGGTTAAGTCGAGAATTTTCCGAAGTTTCGAGACGAACTCTGTCCGAAAGGGGCTGGAGATCTTCTCAGGCGTAGTCTCCTTTGTTTACAGAAAATAGCGTGAACATAAAAATTAAGGTCAAACAAGTTTACTTATGGTAAACCCCACGAGCCTGGCTAATATGGTTATGTTTACACATGATAGGAGACAGGTGTACTGATGGTGTGCCATCTGTGAGGCTGTGTTTTGTCCACACCATCCACTGACCCAGAAAATAATGTCCTGGTTTTGTGTGTAGGATAGATAAACTGAGGGGAGCAGTAGCGCTCGGCGAAAGCGCAGTAACACGGGACAATTTGCACACGAGTCCTGCTGCATTTTCTCATGTTTTCTGGGGAAACCACGAGCTGAAGGCATCAGCGAAATAAAAAGCGAATCACTCAGCTTGTTTGGGTCTTTGCAGCGAGGTTATGTTGAATGAAAACAGGGGAAATAAGTTGGAATCCGTCAACGGTGGCTACTGCCCTCTGATCACACCGGGTCATGCTTTGCTGCTCTTGGTATTGTGGTGGTGTATTTACTGCTATTCCTGTTCCCACACACTCAGATGCTCTGCAGCGCCCGATGCCAAGTTGCCGGCATTCACCCGAGCTCGCTGACACACTCACGGCCGCTCAAAGACTGGAGAAGTGGCACACACAATCAGCAAAGGGGATCGGTTTTTATTTCCTGCAGAGGAGGAAGCAGTCAGGGGGTGAGCTGAGGACACTGAGAACTCTGTGACCCCTCCTTCACCACAACCACCACCACCCACCATCTACCACCACCACTGGCATGTGTGGAGAGTGTGTGGTGTGTGTTTATGTATGGCGATTGCATGTGTGTGTGTGTGTGGACAGCTGGTGTTTGTTTGTGTTTACATCTAAAGAGATGTGGATTGAGGGAGGCGAAGCTAGTGATGGCCGCAGTGCCGATCTCCCTCTTTCAAAAGCTTTTCTCTCTCTTCCCCTCCTCCATTTTGGGCTTTCATCTCTGGCGCTTCTCGCTTTAAAACATCAGACAGATCTCTTAGTTTTCAGACACACACACACACACACACACACAGATGGGGGAGGCAGCAAAAGACAGAGGTTTGTCACTATGCAGTCAGGCTGGGCGACTGTATTAAATCTGCTGAGAGGTAGCCAAGCGTGAGATTATGATGCATCCATCTTTCTGCTGTCATTATTTAACACTCTGCTCTAGTATCTCTAGTCCACACACACACACACACACACACACACACACACACACACACACACACACACACAAGGAATGATATTTCAGAAACGTCATATTTGATCAACTATGGAGCCGTTATTCACACAGTGCAGTAAAGGCCACTGATTAGGTTGACATACAATATTTATTTAGGTTCACAAAAATGATAAGTTAATTATCAGGTAGTCCACAAATATTGTGGGAATGGTCTCATACAGTCATACAAGTGGGGAAACATACATGAGAAACCATTTAGGAACAGGCCCACCCAGAGACGCTCTGATTTTACCAAATAAAGTATGAAGCATGGAAAGGGATGAACTCAAACATTAGTTTAGTCTAAATAATAAAAAGGAAGTTTCTTCTTTATTCATTATTATATCCATATTTTTCCCAGTAATCTTTTTCTTTTCTTTCTAAAAAAAGACCCTCAACTATTTAAAATATCTCTTCTTACGCTCTCTTCTTTTATCGAATGAAAAAATAATGAGGAGAAACTAAAAAAGGGGCAGACCCTGCATTTAAAATATTGCCGTTTGTCAGGGTCATCCCTGAACTGTCCCTCAGCAGAATCAATGGACCAGGGACCGGTCGAAACTAGAGACCTAAATGTTGTAAAAACCCCTCTGTAGTACAGTATCTGAGGGTATACACATTGGATATCTGAAAGTAGTCTGTAGTGTCCCCAAACAGTCTGTGGTGGTTCTTCCTCAAGCTGCCCCATCATCCTCCCTTTGCTTCTCATATCTGACAAGACATTGTGTCCAATTTACAGTGAGACGCTGCCGATTTGACTCGCGCTTTGTGGAGAAACGCTCGTCTGTCGCATTTCAATTAGCTTTGGGAATGTGACCCACCGCCCCGCCCTCATTTTTAACTCACCCCCTCCCCATAAACATGTCTCGACCTCATGTATGTTTGCTACAAAAGATGTTACACGTTATGAACACATCATGCAAAGTGGCAATTCTGTTTACAAAGATGGAGTAGTCGTGTTTTTTTTTTTATCTTGTTTTAAATCGGTAGCCATTTTAGCTGCGTTTGATTCACTTTCAAAAAAAATTAAAAAATCAACCTGAAATCCCACCCATTTTCAAAGCCACCTCCCTTAACCTTTCAACGAAAACAGAACAATTAGCATTATAAACAATATTATATTAAACCATGATTTCTCAATCTCATTTTTCTTGTAATAACCCAAATCTCCAGAAAAAGGATACAGTGGACAGCTGTAGTCTGAGTCCAGGTTTAAAACTGTCAGGAAAAGCCATTGCAGCAAGGATCAGTTAGCATAAACCAGAATGGCTGCTGCCTTTAAGAAAAAATCTTTAAAAACTTGTCCTGTGGCGGCGGCAACGGTTGGTTTAAGAAGAATCCCTGATTGGCTGAAAGAAGTCAGGTGACCACCAGGTGAGGTAAGAAAAGTCCCACCTTTGACGATGGGGATGACAGTATGGAGGTGTTTCCTCTAAACGCTAGTGTGTGTGTGTGTATTTGTGTGTGTGTGTGTGTGAATATATGTGTGTGTGTGTATACATTTTTGATTACAAACTGACCACCCGCTCACATGCGTATACACTCACACTCAAGTGCGTGTTGATTTTAGAGTCAATCTCAAACACTGCATTGCAAGTCCCTCTCTCCTCATGCAGCACAGACAGTTGCAGAAACACAGAACACCAGTGGCAAAAAACACTGGCTGAAACGATGAAAAAAAAAAAAAACTAAACAAAAAACTGAAAATTAAGTTTGCTGCCTTGAGTGTCCTCGAACATCACATAGAATCCTTGGGCGTGACACTTTTTTAAAAATTTCTTGGTTTTTTAGTTCAATAATATTTCTCTTATCTATGCATTTACTTAGGAAAAACTAACAAAGATTTGAGTTGCTCTTTTATTACTATGTGTGTGCGTATCTTTTTTTTTTTCTATTTTTGTATTGATATTTGCATTGGTTTTCTCCTCTTCTTAAATTGTCCACGTTGAGTTTTTCTTGGTTTGCGTAGTTTCCGTCTCTTCCCGTATCCATCCATCTTTTCGGGAAAAAGATCACACCGCTCCCACCCTCCCCGCACTCACCCCCCCTTTTTTTGACCTCCCTCCCCAGGGTGGAAAGGGTGGGTTTCAGTCCCATGCTGCCCTTCATCTCTCAGCCTCCATCGCTACACTAGCCTTCTGCTCGGCGCCCGCATGCGGGTTCACGCCCGTGGGCCAGGCGGGGCAGGGCTGCGTGGGGGGCTGCCCCTGAGTCCAGAGTCCCTGTGGAGGTTGCGGCACATTAGGTACGTTTGGTGAAACCCCCCAGCCGCCGACCTGGGGGGGCGGGGGTGAGGTGGCCATGGAGGCGGCCATGGGGCTGCCACCGCTGCCGCTGTTGAAGCTCTCGGACGCCTTCAGCCTGGAGAACATGGTCAACGCGTCCGGGAAGTTGGGGGGCGTCGCTGGTGTGTTGGCTGGGGTGCACATCTGAGAATGAGGAGGGAAAGAGAAATGCTGATTCAACACAGGAGTACAGAAATACAAGATATAAAAACAAAACAAAACTATATGAATATTGAGATAAGAGGACACAGAGATAACAGAGCAAAATGCATCTTGTCCTATAGCTGCACTACATTCTGTTTTATTTATAGTTGGCATATTTTTGGCTTGTAGAATGGATTTCTTCCATTATTGTTGACTTTCACTGTAAAACAGAGAGGCTGTAAAGAGGTTTTTGCTCTTCTGTTACAACAGAATGACAAACTCATGCTGCTGGAGTGGAAAAAAGTGGAAAAAATGTTGTGTTGTTGACACTGGCCAGTTAACATGAAAAATGTGCACACACCAAATAACCAAATTACTTCAGCAACGTACATCACGGGGAACATTGCAAAAGGTGGTTTTCAGCAGTGTCACTTTAACGGTGGCAAACTGTTTTGTTTAACTGACTGGAAATTTAGGGGAATCCCAGGCTCTCTTTGGCTCCCCAGAGGATCCTTTGTTTACATCCACTTCCTGTTTCAACTACAATGTGGCGTCCAATCTGATTTAGCAAACTGGATAAACTTGGCCAGACTCAGTATAGAAGCTAATTTCACTTAGGACACACACACACACACACACACACACACACACACACACACACACACACACACACACACACACACACACACACACACACACACACACACACACACACACACACACACACACACACACACACAAAAAGCATGCGGACACACATCAAGACTCCTTGGCCTTAATATATCCCCCTGTGCTATAACCTGCTCTGACCCTCCTTTGTGCCAGCGCTGTTATTGTTACTGCTGCCAGGAGTTCCTTTAGTGCACACACAACACGCGTGTGCCAAGAACAATACTGAACCTAGCACCTTGTGGCTAAGGGGCCATGTGAACAACATGTTTGGCTGCTCAGAAATGGTGAGCCCTCATCACCATCATCCTCGCTAACACAGCTTCTCACATGCTGCTCTGTGGCCTGCTTCCTCATCCGTGTCCCCGTCCATTTGAGGCCAGGAAAACAACAACCTACTGTATCCCAAAGGGACACTGAGGTGGGGGCACGTTGAGCCAGGAGGCCTGTCGTCTAAAAATAAGAGCCTGGGCTGAGAGGCCAACAGGGCAGGCACCTACATGAAAAAATAGCCCTGAATCACCAGCCTCAACAATGGAAGAAAACAGCTTGGCAACTCCCAGGCTTTGGATTACATAAAATGAAATTTCCTTATTATTCAAGTACAACTGACATGACAGAATACAAGCTTCCAATAAAGATTAAAAACAACTTTAACAATCTGTTGAGTATCTTGAAGGCTCAAACATACAAGCTGTTACTTATCAACCACTTGAACTGTCATCATACTCTTAAATCTTCCCCCTGATCGTCTTTAAAGTTTTTCCACACTGCAACAACATTCAGATAACATTTTGTACAAATTCAGGCCAAATGTTCTGGAGACATTTTCTGGAATTGGGAGTCATGGGCTCCATGAATCAGTGGTGGGGAACAGCAGCTGCAGTCACACATGATTATTGGACAAAGAATGTCAACATGATGAAAGACAACAAAAAAGCTGGAAAACGCTCCCCTTACTGACAACCAGCACCGGCTGACCCGTTGTATCTAATCTACCCTTGGCTCCGTCACCCAGGATGCTCAGATTGAGACACGCGGCCTTAGTACTCAAGCAGAAAAACAACAGGATGACAGGAACGGCGTTCCTCCCTTGGGGGTGTAATCGGACCACTTTGCCCCCTAAAAGTGCTGCGGCTTGCAGGGCTGGTCCTGCCAGTGTACAGTGTGGGGCCAGGCCGGGCCGGGCTGAGTTAGAGGTCCTCGGAGTGGCACGCTGTTATGAAAGGTGAGCGTGTCCATGATGCACTCTGACAGGAAGTGCTGGCTCGTGTCTCTGCGGCTGTTTCCTGCGGTAAAGAGACACCCTGGAATGCTGAAGTGACCTCTGTGATCCTTCCTGTTCTTGGCTGGGCAGCGCTGGAAGCTGCTGGTTGGATTTCTTAAACCTCATGATCAGTTACGGGACAGTGTGCCTGGTGCTCAGGTAGAAAACAATAGACGAGGCCTCCTGCATGCCTGCTTACTGGCCAGGAATGGAAAATGAGAGAAAACTGCTGATACATGACCTTTCAGGTGGTCCACTGAGACCTTTGCATCTTACTTACTCATCTATAACTCATGCACAGATGAGCAGGTATAAATATACACCTGCAGACAGCTAAGAGACTATACATTTCACTACGTAAGTGTATTTACTGGCTTTTGCTTCATATTTAAGAGTAGACTCAAACAACAACGAAGGGAGAGGGAGGCTGACGGCAAAACCGATTTCAAAACACCATCCTTGCATCTCACGACTGCCCACCTCACACGCCTCTGCTCACAGAACGACACAACGTGCCTCTTAGGTGTCGGCATGCGTGTCTGACTCTGTCCAAGGTCCCCTGCAAAGACAGAGACGCAGACGGTATCGACCCACGGGGAGGAGGATCAGCTCCAAACACACAGCAGCCGTACTCTGTGCCAGGCTGTCTGAGTTTGGACCTGACTGCTCATCAGACACGTTCTCTCCATTTAAAGCATCAACAAAACCCAGAGCTGTCGGCGGGTATTTGACGATGATCCACATACATACAGAGAAACGCCATTTCTACTACACCCAGACAAATGACACACGAATATCTTGTGACAGCTGCGTTTTGTCTTTATTTTCTACAAGTGTCATGTTTTAAGCATCCAGTTTGAAAGCACGTGACCTGCCTCTTGTCGAAACAGAGAAAACTGCAGCAGGGGTAAAAACTACACATGGTTTCCTGCACAGAGATTAAAGCCGTTGCTCTGGTGCAGCGTACTGAGGAAGCAGGTTACTGTGTGTTTTCCCTTTGTGAGTATTAAGCAGCCTAGTGGCAGATTAACTCTCGCTGCACTGAGCGAGGGCAGAAAAATACAGCAAGAGCTGCTGAGACCGGTGCGAGCAGACCGAGGCTCCAATCTCATTGGCTGCCAGACAAGTGACGGCCACGTGGGCTGCAGCAGCACGGTTAATGTTTTATTTCAGAGAATCACTATCTGTGTTTGCATGTGTGTGCGCGACATGCTGACAAAAACAGCATCTACCGAGGTTTGCAGTTGTGTCACACACATGTTCGCAATATGGGATGAGAACCATGTGAAGCTGATATGTGTGACTCGGTTATGGGATAGGCTACTTGATAGGGAAGAAAGCAGGTTAACAAGACAGATATTTGTTTGGGATAAACAGATTACTGCCAAAAGATGTTTGCACATTGTTCTGCAACTGTGATGAGGTATTTTCCAATAATAAAAAGATTAACATTCACCTGTTACCTGTTGTGTTAGCTATAATGACGTATGAGCTAAACAAAAAATGTGTACATTTAGGAAGCTATATATGTAATGTCTAATTTGTCTGAGAAACAAAGATCTTTTAGTGCTCTTTTGGCTGAGATCTCAGATTTTATTACTTTCTCTTCAAACTGTGTGTGGAGTTAGAAAAGGGACTTTGTGCCATGCAGCATCTAAATGATTTTCTACTGTCCTTTTCACAGGGAACAACTAATACTTTGTTTAGTAAGATAAGAACAGAAACTGGTTTTATAAATATGAGTGATGCACAGTTGGCACGGATGGCTGTTCACATATGAAAAATTTTAATTATCCTGCAACTTGGAAAAAGACTGAGATGAGAAAAAAAAGCCTTGGGGCATTTCTTTTCTGTCTTCGGCTATTCAGTGTATTTTGGGCATTTTCCAAATAAATGTTATTTTTAAAGTACATAGAAGTACACATAATGCTGTAAGTGGCATTTGAGATGGATGTTATGTATTTTTCTGAGGTTTGATCTGTAGCAGCGTCTTGTACTCATGATGGAACACCAAAAATTTTGCCAGTACACAAAATTGTATTGTGATAAGAAACAAAACCACGTCTGGCTCCATCATGGCACAATCAGCAATCAATTATCTGTGTTCACAAACTGTTTTGGCTAAATATAACTACTGTATGTTTTATTGGTCCACGTAAGTTCAGTGTGAGAGGTCAGCTCAGTTAACCCTAACTAGTGGCATCCTGTAGGTTTTGTTAGCTGGTTTACAGTCGGGTGGGATCAAAAATGACAGAAAAGAAAAGATCAACTCCCACTCAGAACAGCACAGAAATGAAAAAATCGTGTTGTTGCTGTTGAGAAAGCCCAAACTGTGTTTAAAAACACAAGCAGATGTGAAAAGCTGTTGTTGAGGAAAGGTGATGTGTGTGTGTGTACGTAGCAGCACACACACACAGAGCAGACAGTGTAACAGCAGGGAGGTCTAGCCATTTATTCAAGATATACAGATGGAGAGACGGGGGAATAACAGACAGCGAGAGCAGGTTTGTGTTCAAAACAGAGCCAGTGGAGAGAGGGGTTGCCATGGGGACGGTTGTTATGCGGAAGCAGCAGAGATCTCCTTGTTGACGGGACGAGGCTGAGGCAGGCCTGGCTCTGCGGTCATGGCGGCCCGACTCTGTCCACCCTCTCTTCAACTCTGTTTGCTGAGCCCCGCGAGAGGAACGGATGGCTGACAGACAGCGACCACTCTAAACATGCCTGGCCCGCTCTGTGGAGAGGCTCTGCAAACCTTAAACACTCCTCCGTTTGTGTGTGTGTGTGTGTGTGCGTGTGTTTGTGTGTGTTTGTCCACAAACACAGATGAGCCGGAGTTATTTCCAGTCTAACCGACCACATTCCTCAGAAATAAAGTATGTGTGTGTGCCCGGCTGAAAAGAGGAGCTATCTATCTTGTTGCATACTTGTGCAGAGGGTCCGGTTACGTCTCATGACCCCAGCTGACCTCCGTGTCCCGTTCACATTCACATTCTTATCCATCTCACTTCAGTCTCTCTGGCCTGTTTCCATTCAGACATGGACAGATTTTTTTTGGCAGTGAATGAAATGTAATCTGCTTGATTCCATTAACTTGGTTGAAGTAAATAAACAGAAGTCCTTATAGAGTAAAAATTCTAAATTCAAGTCATACCACGCAAGTTCTTGTCCGTTTCAGCTAACGTTGGCTACTTTTAAAAGAAATTATTAATTCACATTAACCAAAGCCAAATCTGGTCAAACCTGCACCAATACTTAGATTTAAACCCAACTGCTTTGTCTTCATCATTCCCGCTGCTATGAAACCATGACGTGTGTGTTTTCTCTCCTTTCTCTATGTTTCTCTCACTTCCCACTCCCCCTCTAGTCTGTGGCTTGTTGCGTACAGCTCACACATGCTGTGTGTTAGTGCTTACAGCAACCTGTACTGAGAGATCTGTGAGACGTGAGAGTGACTGTGAAGCATGCAGCCTGACGTGTCCATACACGAGCCTAAATTCTTACTACAATTGTATTTTCTGACTGGATTATAATATTTAAGTCACTGTTCAGTATAATGTATGTCTACGGTATTTGGACAGAATGACTGTCAGCGGGAAATGCTGTTTTATAGCTTAAAAGTTACTCTGCACCATGAATCTGACATGTCTTACACAGAATACAAAAACTAGCCAGTTTACAAACTTTTTAAGGTAAAGAAATGATGACATTTGATTCCTTGGCTTTGGGTATTATTCAAACTAACACATGCTGACGGTGACTGGCCAGTGTGACTGGCAGAAAAATGTTTCTTCATGACAGCATAATCATAAATTTGGATCATTTTTAACTGTTGTAACCATTGAGTCTGACAATGTTATAGACTTGAATTATAAATCACATGAAAATGTGTAATTACTGATGGCAAAACAACTGCAAAACCAAGCCAAGGTGTCTGCACTGACAGCATGGCTGCTGTGGCTCAGCCACCAGGCCTGCACTCTTCAAAATATTTATTTAGTCATTTGCTGAACCCCAAGGCCATGTGGGGTGCTGTGTCACCTACAGCTCAGTCTGAAAGGTTTGTTTACATGTACTGTGTAGGGTCTAGTACTTTTCCACATTTCACTGCTTGTTGATGAGGCAAAAATGTTGCTTGTTTGTCCGTTATTAGAGACAAATGTGGAGGATCGCTGGAATCACAGCTCCACATTGTGTTGGCCATTCATTATAGCATTCCTCTCCTGAGCTACACAATGACAGGCCAGGTTACAACCCTCAGCTCTGGGGGCATCTTACTCAGAGTTAACCTTGTCCTACAGCAATGTTATTGAACCTGACCTCTCAACAATGGGCAATGTCAAAAGGGCACTTTAGCCTTAGTCCTTTTACTATGTATGGTATTGCCTTTGGATTATTAAAGAGCTGCTAAGGGTGTAAACCTAGTCAATTCTGAAAGACAACATGGAGGCATACTTCAGGTGGTGGAGAAAAAAAAATGTAGTCAGATATTGATGGGAGATACAACCTTACCCAAACAGCACCTCTTTGAACTGGTGTTAAGTGCTGGGTCTGTGGGAGGATGCTCCACCAGCAGGGGACTGGTCTTGAGCGCATTCACGTCATGCATGTTTGGAGCAGTTTATATGCATCCTGAAACATTCACTCCTTTTGTTTGGTTTGTTTGGTGCATGAACAATGCCATTCGAACCTAGCAACACTGACAATGCAGGCCTCTGTCCACTTCGAGGAGTGCTGTGGTACAGTTTGTTAGACCAGATATGCATTTTCCGGACAAAAGGGGATGAATGTACAAAACAAACTTGGCCTCAAGAGGATATGATGCACCAAGTTACTGGCAATCAGCACAGACAAGTCCACCATCTTCAGCTAAGCTTACAGGAACTGGAACTGGATGTCTGGACAACATGCTTCCCAAATATGTAACCTCAACAGATGACAGTTTAACAAAACTGTCTAATACACAAGCAGCTTGTGGGTCCATGTGATGCTCGATTACTGACATTCAACATGTACTCCTCTTCTGGCACAGAAAACCTCAATAAACCACAAAGATGCAACAAAATAAACTTTTCCATTTATGGGTCGTGCAAAAGACAGACTGTAGATGTGGCTGCAGTCTAGCTGTTGCTGTGCAGTCATTAATGTAATGGTACGGTTGATTCTAACTGATTGGCTGAGGGCGAGATAGAATAAAAGGAGAAAAGGCTGAAGAGACCATTGCAGCATTACACACACTGTACATGATTCTGCTTGCCTGTTAAATGTTTAAACAGGGAGTGCTCTTAATGTGTGTATGTAGCCAGGCACTGCTTTTTTGTTTTGGAGCTGCAGCTCTGCAGTTGGATAACTGCAACCATGACCTACTAACAAGTATGACAAGTATTGGAACTCTGACAAGGATAATGAGTATGTTTTTAATGTTAAATTGAATTTGAGTCCGATTTAAAAACAACAAAATAAAAAACAACAGGACCTTCATTCATCTGCTTACCGACATCTTCTCCAAGCTGCCATATAACAGTAGACGGTGGAGGTTTGGTACTGCTTAGTGCCAACGAATCAACACAATCGCATTTTATCTTAACAAGAGCAGCAACTCTGCGTTTCTATTATCCCATCACAAAGCTTACCAACAGGAAGTCACTCTCAGGGTTTCATGGGAGTGGCTGGATGTCAGAAGAAGACGTTTCCCAAACTAAATAAAGGAGGTTGACAGGTGCAGCTGAACATTTCAACTGACTGCCCCTGTGACACCCCCGACTCCTTGGACCTCACCCTGCTTCCAGCAGCTGACGACTTGAGGTTGTGTATGTCTATGTGTAAGTTAATATTACACACACACACACACAGAGAGTCATGGTTGGATTTGTGCTCACGAGGGGCTCAGTTGTTCATTAGCCAGGCTGCACTTTGTTTAAGTGAGTGTTTTGACACTGTGTAAGATAGGAAGGAGACTGAGAAAGAAAAACAAAAACAGATAGGAGCAATGACAGCGGCTGACAGTGAAAATAGGAGAACTGAGGCTGAGTGGAGCCTGGGTTCTGTTTGACCAACTGCACGCACTGCGCTGCTCACAACAATGGCTAACAGGCTAACAATAGGTGTTCAGCGGCTCACTTGTATCTAGAAAAGGGAGTTTGGCTGGCAACAGTTTGGCCACAGAAACTAGTAGTCCAAAGGTCATCGTGAGGGAACACAAAACAGGATTACAATGCAAGATTCGTCTTGCCAAAAAAAAAAAAGTCTTGAGGCTGCACATACACTGGATTTGTGAGTTTTTCTTTTCACCTCACGTGCAACCAATATATCAGCTTACATCTGAATCTGAAACGCTAAGTAGTGTGACGGAGGAAGTTTATTTGAAAATGTAAGTCAAAATTTAGACGACAGCACAGGAGCTGGTGTAGAGAAGTCCGCTGACCTGAGTCTGGCTGCAGCGCTACAGCTAACCTGAGAAAAACAGGCCACAGGGACACAATGTGACAAAACACTCTTTATGCAAGAGATGAGGGTCCCATGTGCTGCATGTGTATGTATGTGTGTGTGTGTGTGTATGTGTGTACTCAGTGACTCCAAGAATCAGTGTGAAACCCAATCTAACTCCACTGCTCATAAACACATCTGGTCCTTGCAGCCATCCCACATGGATTCACATTCCCTGACTCCCTTGAGCCAAAGTTCCTGTGTGTGTCTGTGTGTGTGTGTCTGTGCGCACACGCCTTTGTGTGTGGTTAGGGTTCTGGGAAGTCGTGCTCCTGGAAACATGCAGGGCAACACGCTGGAACATGCACAGCACAGGCCAAGCCTCTTCAGATGTGGCTAACTGCTTGGCATGGCTGTACAACACACGGGTACAGACAGCCACACACACAGAGATGCAAGAACACCTATTAACATTAACAAATCTAAACGTGATTAATTTTGAAATCTGAGACACACTGCTGCATGCTCACCCTGGGGATTTTAGTCCACACACACACGTACACACACACACACACACAAAATCACACTACACAAACAATGAGAGAAATAAAGTGGATTTCAGCTCATTCTGCACTTAATTAACGTCTGTAAGTAATGCAGAGAGACAGAGAGCACCTTGTTTCTTTTGTGGCAGAGACACAAAGCAGCACTGTGTTACTGTATCTTCAACCAAACTACCTGGCACTGCCTTGCTATTAGCATATTTCACCTTAAGTGCTGGCCAAGCATGCTTCCTCATTTTCCATCGATTCTTCACTGCTAGTAAAGACACAATCCAAGTATCCTTTATGCACTTTAGTTAGCCTTCCTCCATCTCTTGTGTTGTGATGATAAACGTATTGAGGTGGAAGCAGAGAGAGAAATAGCAGCAGACAGTTGTCCCTGTTGTCACGTCGTGATTTATGAAGGTAATTATACCTCTGCTCTTCTGCATGGGCGCACAACACTTTAAGTCTCAGCAAGATGAGATCTTACATGGATGAGAAAAGTTAGGGTTTCTAAAAATCCCTTTTTAAGCCACACCCGGACACCAAAAGCCAATGTTTGTAGTTACCAGAAACACCCCCTCAAACATGCACATGCACAGACACACACACACACACCAAACCCTCCTCCTTTCTCCTACTGGGTGTTTATATTGCCAGGAAGCAGCATTTAAACAACCTCACGCCCACTTTTATCACCGCTCTACAGTGCCCAATACTATTCTGCTACGTCACTGTAGCCGATCAGTTGGCGCTGAACATTGCCCTTCATAAAATCCTACTTTCATTCACTTTGTGCATGACGCCAGTGACGAACAATTGTTACAGAACAATCATTGAAACTGTGGAGCTGTTTGTTCGTGATTGTACGGGCTGCAGTGTGTAAGCGAGGCTGGCCTGAGCTCAGCAGTAAGAAGAGACAGGAGAAGTTCTTCAAATGGAGTACATACTGCTTATATTTAACTAATACTCATTTAAATGACAGGAAAAGAAAGCCAAATCCATAGATCCTGGATGATGCTCTTTACAGTCTAATAAAACTTTGCAAGAAAGTAAAAAGAGGAGCTGAAAGAAGTTAGTGTTTCTTTGTTTTTTCATCAATATGAAAGCATATGAGGGTGAGATCAGGAGGAAGATATGCTATAACACAGCAGATATGATTTGACAGGAAAAGGAAAATGTGAAATATTTCTTGAGGGGATTACTTTTATTACCCTGACCTACTAAAAACAACATACTTTTACAACACCACAGCCCTGACTTGACTGCAGTACACCAGCACCTCGCTGTATTCTTTTTAACGGCCGTGACTGTAGCAGAAATTACACACATGTGAAGCAGACTTTGTGGCTTAGTTAGTTCGCGTCCCAGCTTAGTCACATGATGGGGTCACATGTTCCCAGACAGAGGCAGAATGATCCCGCTGGGGCTACTTCCTCCTCTGTGGTCACATGAAGATTCATTCACTTTATTGCGGCTGCATGTGGCCCACATAGAGAAATGTTAATCATGGAAAACACTCATATTGGAGAGAACACCCTGTCGAACGTCAGTGCTTCTAAATTCAGTGAGACACAAAGCGAGCAGCTCTAAGACGAAAATTCTTTCTTGTTCCAAGGACATGTCTCTCTTTCACAAAAGAAACCTTGCTTATGACAACGAACGAAGTCTATTATTCTGTGTTGAGGTGTATATGTGGAAGAGTATTTCTGACAGCAGGCGTTCCAACTGTGTACCAAGTATCACGAATAGCTCAGACTTTATATAAGCAATCTATTCAAAAATGCCTGGAAATACGCATGGGGCGGCCCTAGAATATGTATGAAAACAAAAAAGGCAAGGGCACGAGAATATGTGCATAATGTTTGATTAGAGGGATTAGCGTCAAACAGCCAGGAGCTACACTAACACAACTAGTGCATTCCAAGTGTGAGCGAACATGCCGGCGCGCTGTTCTGGCGGTGGTAACTGCTTCGAGAATGAAGAGGATGAGGAGGACAGGCTACGATTATGAGACTCTCTAACAGAAAACATAAATGGCAAATTGAATTCTACAGCCTGATGTTTTGCGTCTATACACAGAAAGAGACAGAGCCAGCGAGGGAAGCCAGAAGGCACGGGGAGTGAGAGTGTATGGACCAAAGACAGAGACAGGGTGCTGTGTTTCTAGTCATACCGGCCCCCTCTGCTGTGAAAGGGTCCATTTTGGGTCGGTGTGAGCGTTGCATCCTGTAGGAATGTGTTGCGGTTGCACTGTTTTTAAAGGCAGGGTGTGTGTAGAGGAGGAAACTGGGAGTGGATGGGGAGGGGTTGGATTGACCTTAGGGCCTGGGTGTCCATCATGGAACGCACAGTAGATGTAAGTTTTAATGGTTTCATTCAGAAGCACAGAGATAAATGGACAATCTGTTCAATATCCATCATGTAGCTGCACGACTCGCACTGAAACAAACAGACATTACATGCACACAACAACAAACGGAGTCTTAAATGCGTGCCTGTGCAGAGATTCTAGCTCTTTCACGTCATGTGCCCAAGCTCAGGCACTCCCCGGGGTCTGGGATTGCTAGTAAAGGGAAATAATAATGACAAAAGCTCTGGCTTAATCCTTCACCACTCACATCATTATACAACACTGTACTGATGAGTAGCCTAACTCACCTCACTGTTTGACATTTGATACAGGGTATAAACCTCCGACATAAAATGCACAAATGATGCATTAGCAAAACACAGGTAAACAAAATGAGACATGACATGGCTTACAGCGTCAATGCTATCTTACTGACTGCTCCAAATCCTCACCAGACAAGCTTTGTTTGGGAGATAAAATGTGTTTGTTAAACAACAGTGCTCTTGTATTTATGATGGTTTCTCTCACATGATGCCAAATTTAGATAGACATCGCACTCAGCCTCACACACCGACTATGTTAACATGCAGAAAATAATCCGTTTTTTGCCCTTATTCTGAAAAGGACAATATTCCCACTTACTTGTTTACACTGCTAATGAAAATGAATATTCCACTAATAATCTTGTTTACATGCAGCCGTGCATACTCTGATTAACGTGTCATCTATCACATCAAAATATGGAGAAGTGGAACAGCTGGAGCTGCTTGAGTCATTTTGCTTCTGTGTCAAAAAGGGACTTTTACCATAGGAAGTTTACCACAGGTGGTGAACTATACATCCCAAAACCTACCAAACTGTTTGAAGGTAGGAGTGCTTCTCCTTCCGACCAGAAACGAGGGCATTTCTTTTGGAAATGCATCTCCAGCCCAGCCTGTTAAACTGTTGGCTGATTGGTTTGTTTACAGTGCACAGAGCTGATCGTGAACAGGCAAGAGGCTGTGTGTCCCACATGGTAAAAACCCCACATGAGATGCATGTTCCACATGTGCTGTATACATGTTCGAAGAACACACCTAAAACCTGAATGATAACGACACAGAAACGAATTAGAAACTGGTATACGGAATAAGGCCTAAAGCAGAAAATCCAAATCCAATATGCCGTTTCTGTGACCCAGATCGAAGTCAGAATATTGTCATATTCATAATAATGGTGGAATGTTAACATGCATGTAAATGTAGTCACTGTTTTACGGTCAAAAACAGTAACATAAACCAGCTCACTGAACAGTATCCATAAACTGTCTGACCTACATGACGTCCTAACCTGCCATGCTGCCAAGAACTGCATGTCTACAGGCTGTCTGTTGGGGCCAGTGGGGCTGGGCCGGGGCTTCTAGCCAAAATAGTAATCTCAAGGATGAGTTCAGTTTGTGTTGTAACACAAAACATTGTTGCAGCAGAATGTACAACACAAATGTAACTTAATGTTACACTGAGGAGAGTGAGAGAGTGAGAGAGTTAAGAGAGAGACAGAGAGACAGAGAGTTGAGGGAGAGACAGAGAGTTAAGAGTGAGAGCGAGAGCAAAGTGGATTAGATTTGTATACCAACGAACACTGTGGCCAGATAAGCTGCAGGAAGGTTGGACATGCTGGCCTACTGTAGTACTGTTGTGACTCACACACAAACACCCGCACCCACTCTGTGCACGCACACAACACAAATGCATGCATGTGCCGTACGCGAGCACAAGCAGAGACGAGTACACATGCTGCCATATGCAAAAACGGGAACGTGAATGTGTGATTATGTAAGAACATGTCTGTTACAATAACATAGGTGCTCTGCGACCTGACTTTCATTATCCACTGTCTGCGGCAATCAAGCTCAGCTCTATTTGGCAGACAGATCGGGACAGCTATTGGCAGATTGTTTGCTCTCTAAATTAAAGTGAGACATTCCATGAGCTAAACAGAGGACTGAGATGCTCTTATTTACCGATCAGATAATGACGGAGGTCTGGCTTTGTTTCTTACACTAAAGCTGTGATAAATGTGATTCGGCTCAGTGCGAGTCGTTTCCATGCTGACTGTCGATATTGCACTACTCTGAGGCTATAAATGTACACACACTCGCACACATTGCAATAAAAAAAAAAAATCCTCTTTTATCCCCATCTCTCTTCCTTTCCTTCTGGAAAAACACAGCTGAAATGTTTAGCAGTTTGACGACTATCTTCGCCACACAGAGTGCGAGCTTAACAATTATCAACAGTTTCATCCAAAATCCCCCCACATCCATGTCAGGCTCTTGCAGAGGGCAGCTGTTGCTGGATGCTGCCATGCATGCAGCTGCAAACAAAGGCTTGTGTGCTGCCAAAGTGGGCTGCTGCTAAAAGCCCAAATACTGCTAGTGTTTCATAATGTTCAACCCCTGTGTGTGTGTGTGTGTGTGTGTGTGTGTGTGTGTGTCTCCTACAGCCCTAATGCCTTCCAGTTTGCTGTGCTCTGATTTGTCTGCCCCTATACGTCCCCAGTGTGTGTTGTGTCGGGGGCAGGAGCAACCCAATCAGGGAAAACAGCCGAATAACCCGAGGCAAATGCATCGGCACGGGGGTCTATTTGTGAGAGGCAGCTGTCCTCTTCCTGGAAATAGACTTTTTTTTCTGTCTTACCCAGAAACTGAGGGGAGGGGGTTTCCTTCCTTTATGCACCTCAACTGATTTAATGCAAAATGACGAATTTCATATAAATTTCTACATCTATCTATCTTCCTCGCTCCCTCTGTTTCCCATGCATACGCAAACACAGTCTCTCTCGCTCTCTCTCAGTGTGGCTGCATGCCTGCCTGTGTGTTTATTTCTGGAAGCCCACAACATGGCCGACATGTGCTTTGTTATTGTTAGTACAACATCATCCCACTTGGCCTATAAGGGCAGTTTATCGCCCCCCCCCTCAATCCAACCCAAAACAACACAGCAGCCTTAAAGATACACAAGCATCAAATTAGGATTGTTACAATGACATAAAAAGAATAACACATTTAAAGTATCTTATGATCACCCTCCTCCTCCTCCTCCTCCTCGCACTCACCATTTGATGAGGATGGCCATATGGAATATTTGTTTCTTGAAAAAAGGCACTGAGGGCAGTCTACAACAAAACACAGAGAAAATGAGTGACATTATTTGTATGATAATGCTTTGTGATTTCACCTAAGAGCGCTAAATAATAGATGAGGGCAAAGAACGTCGCTTATTTCTGAGCTGATGTAGATTAAACACAAACAATACAACGAGCTCGCTATGGAGAAAATGCACTAGTTAACTGTACATTCACCGCAGACTAAACAACCATGCATCACACTACTCTTCAGTAGGCTAGTCGGTACAACACGGCGGTCATCTTTATTGCATAATAGCACAGGCTGGCCTCGCCTGTACACTGCTGTCATGTGTCGGATTATAGTATTTAATCTAGAGTAAAGTCTAATTGGATATGCTAGCTGTACACTTCGACCTACTGCGTTACTGTGTGTTCCAGACAGGTTTAGCCTCGCTGAAGCACACATACGTCGACTTTAAATACAGCCAAAGTGCTGTTTTGGTGAGCTGGCCGACTTCTGGCCACCTAAAGCGGACACACACAGCCAGCCGACACCGACGCGTTGTCTCATGTTGGTTTTCTGACATTAAAGAAGTAGCAAACCGCGGAGCTCCGGCTAAAACTAACGGCTGGTCAGACATAATGTTTATGTTTAGCCGTTGGCCAACGTCAACCGGCGGGAGCTGTGACATTTTCTATGAATCTATCTTTTTTTTTTTTTTTTTTTTTACCTCGAACTGCCAATGTGCCGCTTGCAAAAGCTGCTTCGCCTGGTCTGCCGCACAACCCGCCGTCAGGACGAACTGGTTAATCATGACTTGATGTTTGAGTTCATCCATTTTCGACGCAGCCCGTGTCCTACTCGCGGCGACTGGCTCTGAAACAGACTTTCGACCGTTTTTCCTCTCTTTCTTCACTCTAGTTGTATTCCGTCTCTCTGCCTCAGTCGTCCACCATTACAGCCGGTTGAGCAAACACAAATATTTACTGTAGGAGCGGTAGTGGAAGGGACGCGGAGTGATTGACAGGAGCGCGCAGCCAATCAGAGGGGGACGTCGTCGGTGGGATTTGTATGCTGCAAGAGGAGGGTCTGTCCTCGGCGTGTCTTTATCCGTCTAACGCGACTTTATTTTGACGCTTAAAGACGCGCTAAACGAAGACAGTCCATGGCAGTATGTGCGTTTAGAATTATAGTGCATAAATGGCGTAAAAAACCCCACAAAGGAGCTAAAGCCCCACTCGGGTAATCCCAAGGAGGGTTTGTTTTGGACTACAACTCCCGTGAGCACGCGCTTTGTTTGTAAAGCTCCAGAAGGCAGACTTTTGTGAATGACGGCCGCTCTCGTCCAATTCCCTGTCGCGCTGTGTCACCATCTTGCCAAATATGGTAAACAAATCCACCATCGCCAATTACATCGCTCTGAGTTAAATTAGGGACAGCCGACAGTCATGGGTGCACACTGAGAAGCGTTGTGTCTGCTCTGCGCACTTCTTCTCATAATCCACATATTCTCCCTGCGTGTATGCGTGTGTGTGTGTGTGTGTGTGTGTGTGTGTGTGTGTCCCATCAGTGCCGCAGCTCAGCCAATATACACACATCAATACGGGCTGCGGCGGCAACACATCCCCATTTCTCCTTTGTTGTGGTGCCAAAGTGAGCGTGGATTCTCATCTGTGGGTTGCAGGTTTGCTCGGGGACACTACAGCAGGTCAGAAGGGTTATAATAAAGAAGAGGACTGGTACCTTTGGACACCCAGCTTCATCCAGATAGCCATGAGGATGCATATCAACGACAAAACTACCATAAATGACTGACATTAATGAGGATATAATAGTGAGTCTTTGAACAAAATAGGGCCAGTTATTCCATCTAATGACAGTCAGTAGCCTTTGTGATAGAAAGAGAGGAGAATGCTGGTCCTTCGCCCCCCCCCCACATGCTCTGTGTGTTTTCCAACACACCTGATTCAAGTGATCAACTCCACATCAGGCCTCTGCAGAAGCCTCATTTGAATCCTATGTGCCAGAGCAGGGAGACACTGACTCAATCAGAGGTGGTGCCTGTGAGACTGTAAATGAACAATGGAATACGATGTGATAGAGTTACACTATACTTGTGTGATTCTTCAAACACTCCCATTGGCTTATCATATCTAGAAATGCTCTCACCATTCAAGCCAAGCAGTAGATCCCCTGCTTTTCTATCTACAAGTACTGGCGTGGATGGATTAGGGTCACGAAAGGAAATATGTAGGCTACTGAAGCAGCAATTTTAGTGCAGCCTGTGTGTAAAAGGAGCCCTCTGCTATCAACACACGCCGCTCAGAATTGTGGGTAACTGTAAACTGTAAACAATCTTTTATCAATGGCACGTTTGGAGCAGCGTGACAGGGGAAGCAGAGACACCTGCTGGTGACAGGCAGCATTGGCTGTAACACTGGGTGAAGTTAAGGTCATTGGCTAATGGTGATAAAATCCTGTTTTTGTATTGCAAAAAAAAACCTGTAGGTTCCCCAGAACATCTTTGTACTCAAGGGTGACCTTTGGTGTGTCAACTCTGGTTAACTGTCTGCATATCAATGTTGCTTACAGCCTCTTTTGTGCCATTTATGTGCACTTGCCGTCACTTAACTTAAACCTGGAACGTATTGGTTTATATTTGGTAAAGCCTGGGCTCCTGTCTCCATGAGTGGTGTCATTCTCTCAAAGTGTCAAATCATTTCTTTGGCTGGAATTTAAAATCACGTAGTGCTTCCCCTGATTTAATCTAGTGTATCGAGCTTCAAACGAAACGTTAAGAATAACGTTTCAAACTTGCAAGCGGAGTGTTCGGGACCTCTAATCTCTGCATATGTTTGGCGACAAATGTCTAGTATGTCTTGTGTTCATCAGTTGGTCTTTCAACATTTCCCAAAAATATAGTTGTGAGCTTTACAGGTTTGGTAGCCAGATGGATTAAATTCATCGACTTTGCCAAATGTTAGAGTTTTCCTAAATTAAAACCTCCATAAAGGTTAATGGTGCTATTAACAAGTAATACATAGTGGTGTGCCAGTCCTCTTCTTTCTTTCATCAGATGTAGTGTGGCCATATTGTACTGTATGTGTGCTCAGTTCCTGCCAAAGGACAGCCTGGCAACAATAAGAACAGCTGTCCAAACATTTGCCTGTCTCACCAGCAAGCCCTTTGTCAAGAACCTGAACAAACCTGGAGACATTTTAAAAAATCAAGCCTCCTTGACAGGGTTTGCAGCAGCTTGCCCTGACCCACCCAGGTTCTTCGAGTGTCGTCACGTAGATTTTGCCGCTCATCCATCCTCGGTGCCCTACACCCACTGCCAACCCCCGTCAGCTTCCGCACTCCAAATCTTTAACCTCGGCAGATGTGTTGATGTAATCTGTTTGGGGAGGGAGAGAGCTGGCTGGCACCGCGTCCTGCACTAAATATCCTCAGGCTTTAGGAGCATCATTAACGCATGTGGGCCTCTTGTAAAATGCCGTCTGTAAAGGCTCTGTACCGGCTGTGAAGTGGACCTGATTGGTTCAGTGTGCCATGTTTGACCAGGTCTGCACATCTTTAAGGAGTAGCAGCTTTGTGTAGCCCTCATGTATAGACAGCAGGGACCACAGAAAACCACAAGACCAGGTGATTATAAGGTCATCAATCCACATCATTTGAATCAGATGGTGCAGCGTTGGTCAGGGCCATGACAGGGCCTACGGTAACGGCTGCAATGTAACAAGTGACTTCTGTTTGCCTGAAAGAGTCAGTAGCATTCCTTCTTCAGCGAGAGAAAAACAAGCTCATGAGAGATATGGTGTAAAGGTTTGAGTTGAACTGTCGAGATGGAAATCTTGCAAGTAATGAACTGAGAGCAGGAGGATTTGTGAACCTTCCTCCTTCACACGTGAACTTTTTCAGTGAACACTGGCTCATACAGTCAAATTTGTTTAAGCAGACCCCCACACAAAAAAAACAAACAGTGCCTTCAGGTGTATAATGTACTTACCGCCTGTTAGGCCAGCAGATCAGCGTCTGAACCTGTGGCTTGGCTACAATACAGAATCAATCCACTGGGTCGCAGTGTTTCCTCATAATTCCCACAACCTCTGCTTCTCACTTCTGCACACACAGTCATGTTGGCCACAGTCTGTTTCACTTGAACCAGTGCAGAACATGACAATAAGTGACTGATTATGTTGGTGCACACCAAAAGTGGATGCTTTTTGCTTGTGAATGCCAACCCCCACTTTTTACCTTCATTTCTTTATTGAAAAATCTCATATATCAAGCTGCACCGTTAGCATGACAAGGCCTACCGATCACCATTAGTGAATATGTGGCATGCTTGATGATCATAAGATTAGATTAGACGATCATAGGGGCGTTTAAAGTGCCTTCCTAGTTGTTCTCAGTTAAAGGCTCAGCTCACTTGTACTTTAATCCAAGAGGAATAATGGATAAAGTGACATACCAGCCTGTATTCTTTATATATGAATGATATGTCTGATGTATGACAGCTTAGACACACTGATGAAACTGGTTGCTGTGGCACATCTACCGCCCTCTAATCTCTTCTGTTGATATTTGCCTTATTTAATCCTTTTATTACACATTTAGTGGTCTGCTGTTTGAAATGTTGCACAGTATCACTTATTTGACATGTTTTTTTTTTTTTACATTGCTTCTGGATTATAAATTGTACTTTAATGAAGATATAAAATACTACATCCAACAAACTATATAATGAGCCACTAAATTTAAAGTTCTACTTTACCATAAGTATGAAATGTCTGGGCTCAAGAACACATTCATTGGTGTTTATTTCCTTCCGGTGCTTTTAAACGATTTCAGATTAACACAAGTGTATCGTTCAGTTGTACATAACATATCCTTTTTCACGTTTGAAAAGAAACTACATCACCCACACCACGTGGGCTGCTTGCCTTGCAGGTGCATAAGTGTGCGCTACAAGCGGGACCTGTGGCGCGTCTTTCCCTGCGCCAGCGGGGGAGGGGGGCCGTGGCGCGCGCCTCAGAGGTCACATTTCAGCCCCTTTCCGCGATCAAGACAAAGATTCAAGGCAGACAAATGACAAACCGACTGTTCTTACTGCGGTGAACCTGTAGTGGCCCTCCTTCACCGTGCGTGTGAGTTATTTGGTGGTGAGAGGGAGAGAGATAAAGTGAGACCTGGAGAGGCACGGATAGCCAGCCAATCAGAAATCCCCTCAGGCGTTTAAAGGGATGGTGGGCAGTCTCTCGGGCTTTATGAGCGACTTATTTTGCATCCTCCACGCATTCTCACGTCTTGACCTCCCACGGACACTCAAACAGAGCCGAGCGCTTGGATGAGTAAGAGCCAGACTCGGCATGGGTCTGTCCTGAGTGGCGTTTTTCTCCCTTTTTCTCCATATGAGCTGCTCCTGGATCCTTCTCGCCCTCCCCCCGCCGCACTTGTTGCGCAGAGACTTGATGCGACGCTGAGTCCTTGGAGAGGAGAGGCAGGGACGGACTGCAACAGGTGCACATAGAGAGTCTCCTCCAAAGAGGCTGCGCCAGGGGTAGGGAAATTACGCATCAATTTGTGGGATTAATAATATTGCTTGTTTTGATCAGACGATATTTCGTCCGGCGTATTTGACATCTGGGTGATTATTTACTTTCGGCGTTTTTCTTTTTTTCTTTGACTTTTTTTCCCCCTTCAAGATAAAACAAAACTTTAAATGCCGATCTGAAGATCTCCTGGCCGTCTTCAGCCCTCACCGCGCGCACAAATCCAGGATGCCGGTCCTGACGAGCCCCGACATTGCCAACAAGTTTAAGGAGAAATGGCTGGAGGTTTACCCGGAGGATCAGGTCAACGGGTGCGACACTGTCCCCCTGGACGACAGCCTCACCAGCCTCCACTGGCTCCAGAATTTCTCCATCCTCAGCGCGGACCCGGAGCGCCCCAACGTAGCCGGGCAGAGCTATCCGTCCTCCCAGCAGCACCTCTATCTCAAGCGGCTCGGCTTCCCCAGAGGTGGCACCGATTCTCCGTCCAGCCCGCCGGCCGGGGACACCGCCGCCACCGGGATGCCTCCGTACCTCGGGAGCCCCGTGACCTCCGGCAGCGACTCCACCGCTGCACCGCGGTTCGCCAATTGCGCGCATCCAGGCAGCGGCTTCCCACAGATCCCCATCCAGGCCAGCCCGCCTGTCGAGGTCGACTACAAAACCAACCCTAAAGTCAAACCGCCCTACTCCTACGCGTCTCTCATCTGCATGGCCATGCAGGCCAGCAAACAGCCCAAAGTGACTCTGTCCACCATCTATAACTGGATAACGGAGAATTTCTGCTACTACAGACACGCGGAGCCCAGCTGGCAGGTAACCGAGACCTACTCTCCTTCTATTATTGATGAGTCAGATAAATGGCGAGGTGAGGGAGAGAAGGGCGAGCAATTGATCCCAGTGTCACCATCAGACACCACAGCTTTATGCTGCAGGGCAACAGACAAGGCCTTTTCGTCTGTCAGTGTGGAAGAACAGAAATCATGAGATGCAGTCAGTCAGAACAACTCCAGCATGTCCACAGGATTAGAGTCTCATTTCAGCCTTTGATTTCCATGACAAGTGTTTCTTAATGCAAGCGTCTCAGAAATTTCCATCTTCCAAGAGAGTGCTCATGGAGGGGTTTTGTCTGAGGGGAATGGTGATAGGGTGAAGAAAGCACTCTAATGTGTGTGTGTGTGTGTGTGTGTGTGTGTGCCTGTGTGTTAATGAGGGCTCCTGAGAGAGATGGCAGCTAAGCACAGCTGATCATGTTTGAAATGCACAGAGCTGCCTGTTACTAGAAAGCCTCATTAGGTACATTTGCTTTCCTATACAAACAACAACAATACCCCCCCCCCCCTCCCCGATCTCTCTCCTCTCGCCTCCCTCACAAAGACACACTGGCACATTCAGTTTTTGCATCACTAACTCAAATTTGCTCAAAGCCAATAGGAGCTAATTATTCCTGTTCTTTGGTCTTTGTCACAGAACTCGATTCGTCACAACCTGTCCCTCAACAAGTGTTTCAAGAAGGTCCCCAGACAGAAAGACGAGCCGGGGAAGGGAGGCTTCTGGCAGATTGATCCACAGTATGCTGACATGTTCGTCAATGGCATCTTCAAGCGCAGGAGGATGTCTGCGAACCACTACAGCAGCAGCAGCAGCAGCAGCAGCGCCCACAGACAGAGCAAGCTGGTTCAGGGTTATCACAGCACCCAAAATGGCTGCCCTTACCAAGGGGTGGGTGGCAAACGGAAGCACCTGCCCTCCAAGAACAACAGCAAGATGATGAGGGCGACCCAGTCTCCCCTTTTAGCGACGGAGGCTCACAAAGCAGACATGCTGAGGGGGGAATTTGACCTGGCGTCCGTGTTCGATGACGTCCTCAGCGGGAACTGTAGCACCTTTGAGGATTTGGACATCAACACGGCGCTGAGCTCCCTGGGCTGCGAGATGGAGGCTTCCATGCAGGGGAGGCAGGCCTCGGCGGGGCTGGGGAGGTGGTGCGCGGGAGGGGACATCGTGGCTCAGAGCCAGCACCTGAGCCACCATCAGTCCTACGGTTACATGGAGCTGAGCACCGCGTCCCTGGATTGCACAGTCAACATGGCAGAGCTCCACGCGCCGCAGCAGCAGCTGGACCAGGATCAGCTGCTCCAAAGCCACCACCACCTGCAGCAGTTCGATGAGCCCTGTTCAACGCTGTTCCCGGAGCAGCCTGAGGAGGCGGTGCTGCAGCCCTGGGAGGAGATCAAAGAAGAGGCGCAGGCCATTCCTCTGACTCTGGATCAGGGCTTCGGCCTGTGCGAGGGGTTCTTCACGGAGATGCAGCCATGGGAGCGAATGGAGGCCTATCTGTGACCTTTGACCCCAAACCTCCCTGACCCCTAATTGTTCACACCCAACGACCTGAACATCTCTGATTACTGCTCCAACCCCATTTTACCCCCCAAAGGGACAAAACTTCAGCTTCCCTCCAATCATTCTGCAATACACTGCAATTGTAATTTATTTTTTGTATCAGTGTCTGTTTCTTAAGATACAAACATGATAATGTCAAACCGATATTGAACTTGAACTGTGAACTCACTTAACAAAGATTCCCTTAAAAAAAGACATCTATAAAGTTTATTGGGCAACATGATTTATTTCCTGGCATTTCTTGCTTAGGGTGTCAGGTGTTTGACAGAAAATACTGCGTAACATGACGCACCACTGGAGCAACACGCACAGCAAAACAACAACACAACAGAGAAACTTTTATAAACCAAATTAAAGTTTCACGTGGACTGCGAAGGATTATCGCACCCTGTAGAATGAGTGGCAGCAAATGGTTTCTTCAGAGGGAAGACAAATGAAGAAAAGCTGGCGGTGATCAGAAAACAGGACTAATGCTTATTGTTGGGTTTCCTCAAATATCTGGTAACGTGTGAATGTGTTCGAGTGCTGAAGTGGAACGAACTGCAGCTATTTATCGCTCCGGGGTTTTTTGATTAAAAGTGAAGGAAACGCTCCCTACTTCAAAGCACTCCCCACAAACAAGCACTGTCGCTACGGGACTGAGAGGACATGCAGGATTCTATTTTGCTACATTAGCATTAAACATTTTTTTACTAACATGCAGCGAAATCAGCCATTCATCTCAACTGTCTGTGTCGCGTGATGATGGAAAATGAAGCTATCGGAGAGCAGGATGGAGAGGAGAAATCTTTAAATTCATAATCTGAGATTAGAGATCAGCCATTTATGGCTTTGTTACATAGACAATTTAATATATATTCACTAAAGTATAGTAAAGCTAGGCAGGAACATTTGCCATTTGTCTACAGTTGATGTATTGCAAAGCAAAAAGAGGAGCAGACCTGAAATCGATCGCCTTCTTGTCCGTCATGAACATTATGCACTTTGAAGGGCAGCAGTTTTAGGAAAGCAGGACAGCTTTTTTTTCAGGATTCTAGTTTTATTTCTTATTGTATTAAAAAAAAAAAAAGATGTTTTCTAAAGTTTACTGACCATAAAGAAAGTGATGCATATACTGTAATTGTCCATATGTTTTTGTTTTTTTTTTAAACAATGAACTCAACACTGCAATAAGTTGACATATTTCTTTGCTTAAATATATTGTTTTTCTTTCCAAATATATACAAAACTGGACATTTGTTGATTTTATTTCGCCAAATTTGTTGATAAGGAATATGCAGTTCATTGGTGTTTCTGTGTTGATTAATAAGGAGAAAAAAAAGATAGCTCTGTTTTCTGTCACTGGGTGATGGATTTCCCTGATTACTTTGGTGTATGTCTTTTTTATTTGTATGGTTTGTTTTCACAAATCTTTCAAAATATGTTTGAGAACATAATTGTTGTTTTAACGGGGACAAATGATGAGCAGATACATAAATTCAACACTCAAAGGCCAGATTTTCTTACTGTATCATGTTGATCAAGTTTGATACGAGCTCTTTAATCTTACCATGTTATTTTCATTTGTACTTTTTTAAACTGTTTAAAAATGCAATCATGCCTTGATGCAATAAATGGTGTCAATTAAAGGAAGAACAATAACAAAAACAAGCATCATTCACTTGTCACTGTGGAATATCTGAGACTGCAACGCTCACACATGATGGAGTGCGGCTTTATCAAGCTGTAGTCTGGATTATTGTTTGAGTTAGAACTCTGTGTGTGCAATCAAGAGATAAAAAGGTCTATCAGGGTTTATCATTAATCAGCACAGACAGGCCTGGGCCTGCCTGGTATTTGAAACATATGATACCATGAACAGCTTTACAGTGTAACTTGTGATGCGGCTAACATTTGAGGAGGAAAAGGTTGAAAATGAGATAAGATTTAGAGAATAATTGAAGAAGATAAAGGAGCATATTTTCAATTATTTGCCACAAAGGGCTTCCCAAACGAGGGAAAACAAAAGAGTTAACAGACATGCTAGCAGCTCTATGAGGATGTACTTGTAGCTTGAGCTAAATACTAACATAAATGCTAACATGCTCACATTGACACTCACCAATTACCATGTTTGAAGCTGGAAAGAAACATGAAACTGTTGACAGGGAACCAGCAGCTATGAACATGTTCAGTTATTACTTTGTATTGGTGTATGATAGCATGTTAGAAGCCATTCATCAATTGGCGATGCATTTTCATTGGGCCACATATGTGCTTTGACCCAGAAAACAGTAATTAATAAAACTAAAATTTTAAACCTTTGACTGGGAAAACAATTTATAAAGCTCAGGAAGAACAAATGAAGATGAAATATCAGTGTATCAAAGTGATTACAGTTCATTATCTGAGGACTTTGAGCCTGTTCACCCAATTTCATGGTAATCCATCGAGTAGTTGTTGGGACATTTTGTTCAAAATCACAAATGGTAGCGCTAGAGGGAAAGTCGGAAGATCAACAAAGCCAACAAAGGTGGTGGACAGACCAACAGACTAAAACTGCCGTTGTAGGACCACATTGGCAAAAAAATAACAGGTATAAACGCAAAAAAAGGTTTTAAGGAGAAAGGAAATGATGGAGCATTAACTACAGGTGCATTAGAAATGAATGAGTGACCAAACTGTGGAGCCCTTCAGAAATATTCAGAGGATTTCTGGGAGAGGACACCAAGATTCATGAAGGACCAGAAGTTCAAAGCCCACCCTGCGTCTCTCAGTGCACTCTCCATGAAAAATACATCTCATGGCTGTTAGAAAGTACCCTCAAAACCTACCACCACATATTTTCTCACCCATTTCCAGGATTTTAGTTGCATGCCCTGTATGAAAATGTGCTTTCTCGCCTCAAATCTCTTTTTAATTGAAATTGTTGGAGGAAAAGCGGAGAAATGCGGCTTATCCCTGTCCCTCTGGCTCGTGGCTCCCAGCGGCGACAGGTCATGTGTGGAGATCTCCAGGAATGGGTGGAATAACTCAGATTCCTAAAAACAGCGGGGACTACAGCCGCAGTCGAGGCTGAGGTGTGCGACCACCCTGCGCGGAGAGAATCACTCCGGCTGATAGAAACGCTGATCCTGTATCAGCGACAGGTCAGTTTGAACCAGTTACAGGCCTACAGGTTGCTTCACTTTGCAAAGGAAATGTGAGTGAAGTTTAACACGTAACATCAGTGTCATTGTCACACTCAAGTTGAAGAGTAAAGCGGCATCCATTGAACCCAAACGTGTGTGTGAACTTTCACATTTGTCTCTGTTTGTCTGTGTGTACATGTGCTTGTGTGCAGTCACATTATATGCCCATAATGTTTGTGCTGGTCCACATGTTTCTTTGTCTGCACTCACGCTGATGTGTGCGCTGCCCACTGACCATGTGTGTACACGGCTGCGATCGGAGCCCCGTGGTGGCCCAGATAACGCTATCTCTGTGGAGCCAGAGCCCTGCGGTTCTATTCAGTGCGGTGGATGAGAGGCTGGGACTGCCCAGCACGCGGACCTGCTCAAAGAAGAAGGGACAAGCTGGGCTGTCACTGTAGGCTAACCTGGCTTATAGTGGTTTATAACCTCCTCCTTGGTGCCCCCTGGGGGGCTCTGTATCGTGTTTGTGTGCTCGCTTGGGGGGGTTACATGGAGGAAGGCAAAGGCAGAGACAAGAAGAGGGTGTATTTTGTGTTTTATTGCCATCATGGCACCCTCTGGACTGCTCCTGATTAGAGTCAGGCACACACGGGGTCAACCAGCTTTGCTAAAGAAGCACCCCTCCCAGCATGACATAGACAGAGGGTTCAACTCCCTATTTATTGGGTATAGCCACAGAGCTATTCTTTATGTCAAACAGCTAATAGAAGACACAATATAGGGGTCCCTCACTAATTAGATCCTTCATTGTGGCAGAGAGCAAGAAGTGGCAGAGGGAAAATGCCCTGAGCCTGTTTTATAGCCCCTGAGGAATCCCTGAGCGTGAGTGATTGCATGTACATTTAAGTGTTAGATCACACTGATAAATGCAATTTCCTCATTGGTGCATGAATCAAAGCAGACAATCGCACATATATCAGGAAAGGGCCGTCAGCGAGAGTAGCCTCCACCTCTCTAAACTGGCGGGAAACTGTCGTCCATCTCTGGTTTCCAAGCCCTCATCACATATTGATAAGGGAAAAAGACTGGGATGATATTCAGTGGTCTGACCATCCATTAATTCCTCTCTAGACTGGCGTGACACAAGAGGAGGGACTTAGGCAGGAAATACACCTAAACACTCTTTCCGAAAGGCTGTTGTTTTATGTATGAAATGCTAATGAGGTTTCCATTTAGATTGCCTGCTCCATTTTGAAAAGAATTGCGGATGGTAAATTAGAATAAAAGGACCAAAGTGCAGTGGGGGGGGGGGGGGGGGGGGGGGGGGGGGGGGGCTTTCTTTCATTTACAGAGATTACGGTTTTACTTACGTGCATAATTGGTCAAAGTGTGCACATGGCCATGTTTACATACAATAAGAACCAGATCTTTACTCTAAGAACTGAATGTTTCCGCGTGTAATCCTTCAACAAAAGCCTGGTCCAGAAGAGCCTTTATTCTTCTCAATGTGGTGATGATTAATGAAGACTGGATGTCCAATTTGCCATCGCCACACGAACCCACACAGAAAGCCTCTAGATTTTGTTTCAGTTTTGATGTGCTAATTTTATTTATTCGGTGCATGTAGTGCAGACAAATGCAGGTGTACAAATGACTACAACTGCACACACACAGATGGCAATTAGGAATAAGTATAGAGGCTTTTTTTTAATGCCAAAGAAGCTCTATTCAACCTTATATACGGTAACCATTGTCCACAATTGTCTAGGTTTCAAGCTGGGTGTCCTGAGACCCAACAAATATCTGTAAAACACTAAAATCTCTCAGCACTCACTACCAAATTGTTGCAACTGAAATATTAATTATGACATTATACTTATTGTGAGTGCTAACATAGACGTTCTGTCCCATAGGCTATGATGCTTGTGGCTCTTTCCGGCAAAAGTCAAAGTGAGAAAGTCCTTGAAAATGCTGTGTTCATGGCATTCATGGTGTTGAAAGGTGCGCTCGATGGGTGTGCTAAGCACTGAAATAATGGTCCCCGGTCCTGATGAAAACACCTATGGTGCGTGAATAATCTCATACATCTGTGCGAGCATGAGCGTAAGGGTTTGGCAGGTTGAAAATATGGTCCCCCTCGTGTTCAGGGCGTATGTGCCACTTTCTCCGGCTCTCCTCTTGCCCTGTTTCTGCAACGATTCTCTCCAGAGAGAGAACCAGTGGAACATACAGTCAGGATCAACGCACTAAGTGCAGAGCGCAGCAACATCATAAGCCATTTCCATTACAGCTGTAATGTCCACGAAGTGCTCAGAGTGCCTTTTTCGTGAGGGCCTTGACCTTTATGTTTCTCTTGTACTCCAAAGAGTAGACCTTCAGTGACTGCCTCTCAGTGACGGTGCTGCTGCTTGCAGTGATTAGGAATTCAAGTGAGGTCAACCCGGTGGAAAAAACAGTCAGGGTTGTCCACTGACCGTGTGTGGATCATTTGACTGTGAACATTGTACCGCTGTATTGTGTTGGAAGATGGGTGTCATGTGTCCCATTGTTTCCCATTAGTTCTTAACCTGTGATATTAGCATGTATACTACTTTATTATATGGTATAATGTTTTCAGTACAGACTCATATAATATTACATTGAACCAGTGTGTGCCAATTGTCTTCCACTGGCATCACTTGTAAGTGTCATTTTTCATTTAATCCTATTTATCACATAGTTTTATGCTGGTTTGTGTTGTGCAACATGCATTGCTTCATATTGTACTCTAAATGTCATGACAAATGGCTTTATGCTGTGCTGTGCTCTGCAGACTATAGCCCTGCTGGTCTCTGCTACTTACAGACCTTTGGCAAGATACTTGGCTACAAGGAAAATGTAGTCTTTTCTTTTGGCAGCCATTTCAGGCTTTTAAAATTAATTCAGTTTAATTTACTCACCAATGTCATTACTAATATCTAGATAGGTAGATAGAGCACATTCAGACGAAGCAAGGAACACAAGTAGTCACATGATCTGACAAGTGGTTAAATAAAAAAAAGGCCTACCTGGCTGACATATGGTGCTAAAATGATACGCTGAAATCTAATGATTTTAACTAGCTACAGGGAATTCGTTAGCATTTCAACCCTTGGTTGTATATTGTGGCCCCAATTGTGGTCCCTTCTGGTGGACTTCAGAACATGATTCATTGCATCTGCTTCATTGGTCATTGGTGCAAATGTGTGCGTCACAGTTCACCAAACTTCATCTGAAATAAATTAATTTTGTGGCTTTGCTGGTTTGAATGCTGGTTGTCTTAAAGCGGCAGGTGGTAGCTTTGAGAGTAGACTTAGCATCAGAATTTGAAAGGGTGTAACTTCCTCCCCCTCCCTCTCCACTACACTTCAGCTCTGCCTCAAAAGCCCCTCCCCACAGAGGAGGCTGTCATGCACGCACAGGCACCCCACGCCAACTCAAGAAGCCAGGTATATATAAACATCCCCCAGGGTCTACATCGGTAACACTGCAGGAGCTCCAGGCAGAGAGCGGGAGCCAAAAACACAGAAACACAAACTATACTTCACTCAGCTGTAAGAACAGATTTTTTTCATCGCTGGTGGTTGTTTCTCATCCATAGTGTTTGCAAAGCTCCTCCTGAGGACGCAGCTGAAGATATTGAGCTTGACTGAATGAGATCATGCACGAGGGAAGCGGGGCTGTGCAGCGTGAACATGGGCAGCGATTGACACAGTGCTAGAGACTCCTCCTGCTCTGATTGGTTGTCTTCCACCAGGCACGGTGGATTCTTGCGAACCACATTAGGAGAGCCAGGAAGAGCCAAAGGGGGGCTGATCTTTTTACAGATTGTCTGTCACATGTACTACTGTCAGGATGCAGTAAAAGTTTCAACAAATATGACAAAAAGCTGTTTTAATAAAAATGACTAACATTATCCTGGAAAAATGATTCATAAATAAAGAACACGTATCAGTAAAACTGTATAGATAAATATCATGTATATGTGTGTCGTTTTGTCTTGTGTGTGCGGGTATGTGTGCATATTGGCAGCTACCACTTGGTCAGTGGAAGACATTCTTGCCCCGTGCCTTTGGTCTCTGTGGTCGCAGGGAGCGGCTGATTGTCCCACAGGCAGACAGGAGGAGGGCACACAGCTGCCACTCACACACACACACACACACACACACACACACACAGCATAGAGACCGCACAGACTCAAGCCAGTCACAGATTACTCAGGAACACAGATACAACTGAATGAGCCCTCACACTGTCAAACGCTTGCACACACTCATGCTAACACACAAAGGGCTAGCCAGAGGGCAGCGTGTCAGGAGGGTGAGCGTGGACGAGAGTGCAGAAAGAGAGCCAGGACGGCGCTGGAGCTCTGCCACTCACACAGCGTCAATATCGGTGCCAAGGAGCAGAGCAGAAAACAAGTCTGGACCAACCTTCCAAATCTGGCCTGCTGCTCTGCTTGATTCTCAGCCAGGAAACTCCTGGTTAGATCACTGCTCGGCGCCAGAATTCATGGTCACACAGAATCTCGCCAGATTCAAGTTAAGATGTGTAACTTTTTGTCCCGAGGCAACTGAGTGTTGGTGCTGTCTTGTCTGAGGTGGACAGGAGCCTGCTGCAGAACTCGCTGGTCATCACGAGAACTGAAGTAGCCCTTCATCCATGCCACCTTTCAGGCCCCAAATTTGGTACTTTCAATTGATTTTAAAGTAGATGTTAACACTGCACAAGCATGGACACTGTCACTATTCATTTATTTACTTACTTATTTACGTAGTTACACACTTAGTTCCCAGGGACAGTGATCATCAATCAACATTTCAGTGTCCACAGGTCATTGGGAGGGTTATTACAAATTGTTGGACTGTTATCAGTGCACTGCTTCAGCAAACACAGTGCATCATAAGACAATACCATACATTGGAACCTATCAAAATTCATGAGATATATTTCCAAAGTAACAGATATATGCTAGAAGTGTGATTACTCATTATCGCACTTTATATTTAAAGGTTTGGTAATTAGTGCTCTCTCCTAATTCAATAAGAAGACTCTTCCAGTAGTGGGTGGCTCGAACTGAGAAGACTGTTTGCTCTAGCTTGTCATGTCTATATTGTGCTAGACGGTCCCCTCTGGTAGTTGCTCTTGTTACCCTGCTGTTATTATCCCTCTGCTCTATGAACCAACTCGGACCAATGGCCACGTAATGTAATTTTGGTAAAGTTTGCATTTGTACTTTCAGCACTCTGCACAGCAGAAGCTGGATCTTTTAATCTTCTGGATTTTCTTATTATTTCAGGTGTTTAACCACACCTTTTAGCTAACTATTGCAACCATTCATCTATTACTTACAGGTATTCAAACTCTTCTTGCTGGCTTGCCAGCTAGTTTTCATGCAATATGAGAGGCAGCATGTGACTTTCAGGTGTTACGACTGACTCATGTTGATGGCAGGTGAAGATGAGCTCACTGGCCCATTAGCTGTTACTAACTTATTCCGACATCTATTGAAGATCAGCAACAAATTAGTTGATTTTTACCCTTTGTACCCAGTGTTGCCAGGAGCTCCATGGAGTACAGGGTTGGAAATCACTGATCAAGTTAGTCTCTGTTTTAACAACAAATTGCATAGATTTCACAAATTAGAATAAATCAAAATGCTATCTGCAGTAAACTATGAGTTAGACCTTGGATTCAATGAAAAGTCTTTTACTGTTTCACCATCAGCAATTCATGTTTCTCCCACAAGGCCTCTTACAAGAGGCCGGGATTTACTGACAAGCAAAGAAACAGAGATAAGACAGACAAAAGACATGTGTTTGCACTTGACTGCTTTATTTATTTATCTGCTGTATGTCAATCTCTGTGTGTGTGTGTGTATGTATGTGTGTATGTGAAATACATAAGTATGTGCATCCATCCGTGCTTATGAGTCTTTGACAGCAGTACAAGGTTGTGCAGGTGTGTGTGTGTGTGTGTTCTTCCACCCCCACCTACTATCCAGGATCTCTTGAAGCCACTAGACTGCCTCCACCACCCTTTCTTCCAGACACACACACACACACACACACACACACACCGTTCTTCCATTCTTCTCCCGATGTCTGTGCGCTGCTGAGGGCTCTTATTTGATTAGCTGCGATTTGCTTTGTGAAGCAGAGGAGCATTTGGCTCACCGGGGGAGCTGCACACACACCGCGCACACTTTCACAGATGCACGCAGGGATTCTCAGACAAAACACACACAAAGATAGATAGAGGATAAATGTGTGTAAGTACATTTCAAATCCAGCTTTTTTCCTCATGATTACCCCCCAACTGTGCCTCCTTCCTCTGTCTGTGCAGTGAAGTATCAACAGATTTCCTAACAGACACATGCAAGTATGCATGGCTGTCTCACATAAGCTCGTATCAGCTGACGAATGAATGTCCTGACAACAACAGTAAAACCAAGTGTTCACCTCCACACATGTGAAGCAACATGTGAGGCTCACCGTAAACAGTGTCGTTAACAATGTCTGTTTACTGCACATGACCTCATCCCGGCCTTCTCAGGAAATCACCTGTGTTACATAAGGATGACTGGGGAGCGACACCCTATCTACCGGGCCATAGTGGCGCTAACCGCCAACCCTTCAATAATGGATGGGGGGGTCAATGTTGCTAGTGAGGGTGTGTGTCTCCGAGGTGTGCAAAAAAGACTCGACACAAACGGCACCACGTCAATGTGTCAATTTCAGGCTGTCGACGCCTTTGTGTTCCCTTCATTCATCAGGGAATGCAGGCAGGCGACAGATCAGGGTAAACAGCATCAAGTGCTTCAGTAAGGCGCCGAGCCTTCAACAGCTTGCAGTTTGTGACTGCACTATCACATATTTCACACCAGACCCATTGTGCACTGTGTGGAAGATCTGCTTTTGTTATATGTATCTTATTCATTCTGCTTGTTTGTTTTTTTTTGCTTTATTGTCGCAGAGTTTCACGAGGGGGTGAGAAGAGAAACGAAGTGAAGACCTTGTGGGACTCCAGAGCCAAAGCTGCAGTCAAAGGGGTTTATATGTAAGGGTTCTTCGATTTAAAATTAAAAGTCTAAAAATTAAAAAAAAGGAAAATTTCATTTCACGTCATATGGTTACATTTGATTCATTCAAAGTTCACCGAAGCACTGAAGCTGCTTGTTGAGTCTTAAAGGGGTTCTCACTTGATTTTACACATCATAGGAGGAGTATTGCATGTGAGAAAAAATTTGGATGCGCTGAACAAGATTGTTGTTTTCCGTTCAATGCCTTAACCTTAGACAGCACAGTACAGGAGAATCTCTGTGGTTTAGGTACAGTCATTATCTATACTGCTGATCCCTAAGGGTCGCTGGGGGGGCTGGAGCCAATCCCAGCAGACGTTGGGTGAGAGGCGGGGTACTCCCCGGAGTGGTCGCCAGTCAATCGCATAGGGCCGACACATAGAGACAGACAATCATTGATGCTGTGTGTGTAAACAAGCTGAGTGAAATGAAAATAGAGATGTCTCTTATCAAACAAAATACCTTTAAAGATTCAGTAAGGGATTTGAAAGGATTTGGACTCAATAAAATTCTACAGAGCCCATCTCTATTGCTGATCTGGCTAAATGTGGTCTGTCCCTACCATTCTGACAGTTCTACACATCTTAACCACTTAATTCCTTAAATATTACAGAAATCCTATTTTTTCAGCCTTCACTTGCAGGTAGAACTACGTCCATGAGATGACCCAGCAGATGTGCTCTAGGTCGCCTTCTGAACATCTCATCCATGACGTTGATGATGTTTTTCAGGGAGAGATGGCTTTTTTTTTTTTTTTTTTCCTTTTCTTTCTCTCTGTTAATTCCCATCCCTCCCCCCATATCTCCTGCAATGACAAGCAGAAATTTCTCCTCTCCTGCTTGTCTTGTTCTCTGCTCTTCTTCTCCTGTCTCTCTCCCACACACCTCCCCCATCCGCCCTCCACCACAAGGGGTTAATTAAAACTGATTGGGTCCCCAGAGACCACACCTGCCTCTGACAGGTAAGGTATCTGGCTCATATGAGCTGTGTGTATCTGTGTGTGTGTGTGTGTGTGTGTGTGTGTGTGTGTGTGTGCGTGTGTGGATATGTGCTTAGCACATCAGTCTGTTAGCACATAGTGTGCTCTGCTGCTCTGGGTTCACAGCAGTCCCATTAGGACACGACGAGAGCGATCGGCGAGTGTGTGTCTGCTGGTTCATACATATGCATCTGTGTGTGGCCTTCAGTATTTAACTCTGCATTTGCATGTGATTCGTGTCGGTGGGTACGTGTGCATTTCATTTGTTTGTGCCCCCTCTTTTCAGAGCCACTTGAGGACCTCACACTTGATGTGCTGATGAGACTCTGCTCGCCGGAACCGATCGCTGCTTTGCTTTAACTTCACGCCCGTCTGCCTGTCTGTCATGTCGAGAGCCACTGGAGGAGGAGACGTATATACAGTTTAAAACTCAGATCATCATCTTCGCCGTCGCTGAGATCACACACACACACACACACACATACACACAAAGCATAGAGTATCATCAGCTAAAGTGTCATTCTAGTTCACATGTCTGCTGATAGAGCAGAAGCCTGCACACATCCATGTAAACATTCACATGCATGAATGAAACAGTGATAAAAAAACCCCAATGATGGCCCACATTAAAGCTGTGATTGTGTGTGTGTGTGTGTGTGTGTGTGTGTGCGTGTGCATATTAGCTGGCAAGTGAGGTGTTTGTGTGTAGAGGCAAAAACTAGTGTTGTATAACAGCAGCTGGCAGGGGAGAAGTGTAGCACACATGCATACACACACCCACACATCACACGCACACGCACACACACACACACACACACACACAGAGAGAGAGAGAGAGAGAGAGCTCCCGCTGCTAGGTTGGCAAGTAGAACAGTCAAATTAGCCACTGGAGAACAAACCGATCCAGGAAACTCTGTTGGGAAAAGGTGAAGGAAAAAAAGCGATAGAACGGGGAGAGACAGCGATGAAGAGAGTGAGATGGAAAGGGAGGTGAAGAAAGAACAGCATGGACATGACAGAGAGGAGGAACGGGAGAGGCAGCACCCTGGGGCGAAGCCACGACTAAGAGTTGTAAAATGAGTTGAAAAAAAAAATAAGAGCGGGAGACATGAGAGAGGTGGAGGAGGTTACTGAGAGGAGGGAGGATAGTGGAGAAACCAGCACGGGAAGCAGGACATAGGGGTGGAGGTGGGGGCAGTGTAACAAGGGGAGATGTGGATATGACACCATGGACAGAAAAACACAGCATAGAGGAGAACGATTGCATCACGTAATCTTCAAGTTGAGTTGCTTTGTGTTATTTTAAGCACAAAATGAACTATACTGATAGAAAAAACAAGTTGAGAGTAAACACATCGTCCCTAATGGTGCAGTGTGCCCTTCATGGCCAATTAGTGGCCTAAGGAAATGTAACCTTGGCGTGACCTGATAGTGTATCGCACCCTTGGGTGAATCAATTTACTTGCATTACTCATCACAATGTAATCCATATTCAGCAGAATGCCTGACAAATGCTCGGACTGATCCACACTCTAACAAAATGATCAATTATCTCACAGTTAGTGGCACATTATCTTTCATCTACACAAGAATGTTAAAAAATACTCGTCAGCTTGATGCGAGCAAAGTCAGACTCAAGCTTTTTTGACATGAGGCTTTTTTGTTTGACAGATTCCTTGCTTAGGCTCTGAGGGAACACCTTCCAAATGGATTCAGTCTTTAGAAGCAGCAACCATGTCGGAAGCTTGGTAGAAACATTTACTGGCAGCAACACAATCAGTTAAAATCAGTCCTGGTACAGATGAGAAGAAGTGCACTGCTGTGGACGAGGGGCTGCAGAAAAACAGCCTAACAAAAAAATCAGTTTAAATGTATGCGAGAATATTTGCACTGCTTTACACTGTCCCTTTGTCTTCGCTTGCTTCGAAGGCACCAAACTCCATTCACAAAAACAGTAATTTTACCAAGCAGAACACACAGATTAGAGTTGCTAATCTATTGCTGCCGCGATTGTTTAGTTTGCTTGTGTTGTTGTGTTTGGTGTTTTAAATTATTAGATCGGATCTGATCAATGAACCAAAATCTTCATTCACTGATCAATGCGGCGGTAACACAGCGAACTCCTGTGTTCTGCAAGGTAGAATGACTTGATGATTGTCAGTGGAGTCTGGTGGCTCTCAAACTGGTTAAAGATTCTGAAAATTACATTTACTTACCATTACAAATCTGTGCATATATTGTTAATTTCATATGTGTGACTGCAGGACTTAAGATGTCACAAACTAGTGGTGATGTCACCACATCCTGGTTGTACGTAGTCATTTAATACTGACATTTAAGGTGCAAAACTCTCCTCCTTCAGCAGATGAACATGAAAGCACATTTTTAGCGTCAAATACAAACGGCCTTCTGCACAGTGAAGGTCAAAAATGCAAATCGTCAATGTGTGACGAGCTCTTGTTCCTTTCAGACTGATTGAGCACAAACAATAGAACCACACCAGTATAATTCAATTCCTTGTGCAACTCATGATTTAGGGATTCATCATTTCATTGAGTTTATAAAAATGATAAAGCATTATTGCAAAGCACGATGTGTTTTTGTTACTCACGCTTTTGTGGTGAGAGATGGAGGCGCAGCACACCCAGCAGAAAGCGAAACATAGGTTTTCTGTGTCTCCGCTGTGGTCTCGCCAAGAAAGTGGATTTGAAAGCGACAGTCAGGGGTGAGCAGTTTTCAATGAAGAGGAAGAAAAGTTCTAATTGCGCCGGACTGGCCTCCTTAACATGACACAGAAGTCATACAAAGTCCACCATGACGCCGTGAAAAAGACACAGTTGTTGTCTTTCGGTCTGTATCAAAGCCCTTCACGCATGGTTGGACACTATGTAGGGAAAAAAAGCCCCAAGAGTAGAAATTACAAAACAAATGGCCTGTTTCTGTCCTTTTGCTATCTCAGGTTGTCTACATGTATCAGCATGGTAAAATTAAGGCTTCTTAATGCCACTGTTTAATTAGATTTAAGACCAATTTTGCAATAAAAATAAACTATATATATATATATAGATGTACTCATCTGAGTAAATACATGTATTGCCATTTAAAGTAAGGTAAATGACAATAAATGGTTGGGAATTGTGGTTCTCTGTTTTATAAATAGATGCAATTTATAAATGCAATCCTGCCTACAGACAGTCTGTTATCAGAGTGTCACCATCCTCATGTAAATCAGACCGATGATCGCCCACTTTTTGCAGCTCTTTGCAGCTTTTGTCCAAAAAGGGGACAAAATTTGCAAATATGAATAGCAAAATCTTCAAAAAGCATCAATTCTGCGGCGCATCAGCTGTGTGAGTGGACTGCATAAGTTACGTGTTCAATATAGCCGAACCATAACAGGATAACAGAGGCATTTGAATTCTACTCTGAATTGATTTTATTGAATGTTAAATATTCAGACATTTTACTCTCGGGGGGGGGGGGGGGGGGGGGGTCAGAATTCAAGAATATTTAATACTTTTAAGTCCTTTTATTAGTTAATGTGAATTTAAGACGTTTCAAGGACCTGTAGCCACCCTGCTATTTGTTTCTCCTTGGTTCCATTCACATTCGCCTTCATGCTCACCGCTAAAGTGCTTGCTCGGTTGTAGGCTATCATAAAAGTATGAAAAGCTCAATGAAATGCAGCTTTCAGTGATTCAGTGCAAAAGCCCTTTTGACATATTGGACAAACAGGTTGGGATTTTGTCATGGAGACATGGGATAAAAAAAAGAGACAGTTTCAGTTTGTGAACTCACCGAATGTCTCCCTCTCTCTGTCTGTGATCCCAGAGACACTTGCTTGTGTCTTTTCACCATTCGGATCCCCACATTCACCCCGCATGGTCCCTCAGAGTGAGGAGAGGGAGGAGGAGGCAGGACAGACAGGCGTTTTCTCTGTAATGAGCCGGGTTGAGCCTGAGCCAGACCTGGACCAGACCCACGACGGCTCAGTCCAGCTAATTATGCAAGGCTGCAGACAGCTCTGGCAGACAGAGGGGGACGGCGAGAGAGGAGAGGAGAAGATGAAATGAAAGAGGAGAAATGAAGGGAGGGAAGATACAAGACGGAGCGGCTGACACATTCAGAGACAGCAGATGAAAGACGGGGATAGGAAGAGAGATGAGGAAGGTGGCAGCGAGGGGAGACGTGCACAAAGAGAGGATGAGAGGGAGCGGGGGAGGGACGCAGCAGAAGGCCTGAGGTTCGTCCTTTGGCCGATGGTCAATTAGTGGTGTGGAGAGTAACGGGCCACGGTGATCTGTGTCTGCGGCTGCAGAGAGCTCTCAGCTTGTTTACTCTCCTGCTGAAGGAGACAGCTGGGGCACCTCCAACACTGAGGCTGCAGAGCATCATTAGGGGAAATATTAATGAGGTACATGTAATGTTTATTGTGTTTCATTGGAGGCAACAAAAGAAATTGCTCTAAAATTAGATTCCCAGCGCTTGAAAAGCCTGATGTATCCCAGTAAATATCACAGTTATTCCCAAGTGATTAGGGCAGAATTGTTGAGCTAAATTACTTCATATTATCTGTTAGTTTAAGTACTTTATGAAAGGTTTTGGATTGTTAAACACACTTTATTTTGGGGATGAGGAATATTACAGACTTACTATGTATGGCTCTGGCCTTCTAGCTCATGGATTCACCCCTCTACCTCAGGTGGTATTTTATTTTATACCTGTGGGGAACAAGAAAAGATCTGAGAAGAGCTCAAGTACTTCAAAGAAACAGAAATTCTGATTTTAAAAAAGCCAAATATTGAGTTAACCATAATACCTTTACTCTACATGTTGTGATTGAGAGAGTAGATTAATCCAAACACAAAAAAGACCTAAAAATGAATATTAGTAGATATAGAAAGCTAGAAGTCTTGGATGTAACATCAACGAACGTTAAGTAGCCTAAGCACAATGTAGTGGCTAAATGCTTGACACATAGGAAAGTAATAAACAGTCAAAATAAATAGCCAGAGGTTATGGATAAACAGTTGAAATGGATGGAATTAATCAAACTTATCAAAGTAATGCTGCAGGGAAACATCAGACATAAAGGTCTGGAGCGCTCCGCTCTAGCTCATCATATTGGCTGTTTTCTTCTAGTGATCAGAAGCGTAACCCTCTTTTACCGTTGCTTGCTAAATGCCCGTAAAATGGAAATGTAATGAAAGTAAACGTTAAAGCTTCGGGTAAGCGGCAGACACTTGTTCACGTTCCAGCATTTTCTCTTTCAGACTTAAGAGTCAGACAATGAAAGAGAAGAAGAAGAGAAGCCTCCATTTAACTGTTTTACTCCAGCAGGGCCAGTTTACGCGTTCATGGCCAATCTCTATTGAGGGCTGGCTGATGTGGGCAGACGTACGGTTTGCACCATCCTCTCCCCGGCATTCCTCTGTTTGTCTGCACCTCCATTAAGGACATGTAGTCTGGCCATTATGTGCTTGTGTGTCTGGCTGGCTGGCTGGCTGGCTGGCATGGGCAGGGTAAAAGAGACTGCGTGGCCAGAATGCTAACTCAATTTGATTGTTGGGTAGTATCAAAGGGTGTCAAGGTATGTATATGTGTGAAAGTCTGAGGCCGTGTTTGAGGACACAAGGTCAAGATCATAATTTTTTTAAATCACTTGATTTTGCTGTGAAAGGGCACCAAGTGCCCATGGTGCCCCGCTATGCTTGTCTTGCTCCGGTTTGCTTGGAAGGCCCTGATCTACGTTTAGTGGATAAAAGAAGCAAACACAAATGAGGCAATGACAAATAAACCTTCTCAAGCTTTTCGGGAACAGATGAAAGGATGATGTCAGTAGGCTGTATGAGAGAAACTGTTGGGACAAAGCAAAGAAAAAAGAAAAAAAATACGTGTGAGGGGATGAAAAAAGGCAACCAGTGACAAGTGAATGGGAATGGACGTTTTCTGTTGTGAGTTTGGTAAAAGGAGTGTATTCCATCAATATGTGAAGTAATAATGTACTTTATTGTCATGTATTATTACATTCAATTTTGAGATAATAAATAGCAATAAACATCCCATGACAGCATATATGAACAAATGCAGAAAATTAAATCTTGTCTTTCGTGTAAAAAGAAAAAATCTTTGTACCTGAGTAAGAATTTAGGCAAAGACTCTTTGTGTTATTACCTTTACCACAAAAGTAACTTCTTATGATCCATGTGTAAGAGATGCAGGAGACACGGAGGAGCTCTTTCAGTGGTACAGTACATTTCCTTGGTGAAACACAGCACGTTTCATTTTCTCGATTTCAGCAAACAAAGGGGAAACCTCTTTTGTCGAAGCTCCAATTCCTCTGCTACGCCCCTTCTGTGCTTCCCTGTGATTAGGTTCAGAGCACATCATGGGGGTGAGGGGCGTGAAATCATTTGTGGTTGTAATTATGGGCTCCCCTCTCCAGAGTAATCATGAGCTATTAAAAACCACCCTCAGCTCAGCCCCCCAACAATGCCAGTTAACATCTATGCTCCTCTGGGAGGCAGCGGGGAAGAGGCCAACTACCCACAAACTTCAGTGGGCACGGAGAGGTGTGTGTGTGTGTGTGTGTGTGATGTGTGTAGCCAGCACATGCTTTTTTGTCTTTTGAGTGCATACAATGACTAAAGTAATAGAGAAGCTCAAACACTGAGCGTAACACTAAAACACAATTCATTAAAATCCTTCATAATAGTTCACTTCTTCAACTTACACCGCTGGTTACAAACTCATACATCCTTCATGAGCACAAATGAACAGTTAGTGTTGTATTTTTGTATTAAACGGGCGTAGAATTAATAGTTTTACATTACAAAACATGAAAAGCTTTAACCGATGTTGTAACTTTGAAATAACTTTGAAATCTAAGGGACTGCACAAAAATTACTGTTTTGAGAGGCTGATTCTTTTATTTTACAAAAAAGAAAAGCCCTAGGAGCTTGACTAAAAAAAAAAACTGCATTGTAATGCAATGAATAACTATTTATTGTATTCATATTTTAGAATATACAAACAAAATTAAATGTGAATCTGGAAAGAAAAGAAGTAAAAGACCCTCTTCCAAAGATTTTCCACTATTAAATGAAGTGTTAGCATTGTATCGCTACAAAGTCTGGCAAGAAAACTCATAGAAATGATCTCGTCAAAGGGATCAAGAAGGAAACCCAGAGTTCTATCCTCCAAATCAAAGAACCTTTCACCACATTTAGACATTTGTCTTGTACTTTAACCACCCGCTTGTCCGTCAGACCTACACTGGCATCCATCATTAAAGGAGTTGTGGAAAAACCAGCAAATTCTCACATCGGAGAAGCTGGAACGTGATGGTTTTTTGATTTGTGATTTATGCCTTCAAGAACAACTTCAACAATTGCCTTATTCAATTTATGTTTATTTACATTCAATTAACCATTTCAGAGTGCCATATGCGTACATAAACATAGTACACAGAGAGGTTCAACAGTGAATGGACAGGATAACAGAGAAAATGTATAACAGCTTTCCACTTACCAACACTACTAATGTCAGGCAGGGCTAACATCTAAATTGCTCACTTAAATACTTAATATGAAATCTGTTTTATAGTAGGGAAGAGGGTTAGCACCGCTCATCGCACTCCCTCCCCCTCTCTGACAGTTTCACAGGCTTTGTGCCACCCCTCGTAGCACCCTGGTTGAATGAACACAATCTCATTATCAGTGACAGTCAATTAAACATCTAAATGCCAAATTCTGAATGCCTGATGCCGCGACACAGAGGGCAATTGAAGATCGTTGGCCGGAGACTGATTGGCCCGTCCGAGCCAGGGAGAGGAGAATTATGGTGATGACGGTTTGTGTATGAATATGTTTAGCGTGGAATATCGAAGCCCTTTGATACCTACAAAACCAGAGATAAAGGGGGAGAGTGACAAGCATGGCAAAATAATATAGTGCCTCCTTTTGCAGTATAAATATAAAGATCCGCTCTATTGGCTTGAGTGACCAAAGCGAGCCAGAGTTGACCGAAAGTTGCTGCTAAAGAATTCAAAAGTTGAGAGTGATGCAAAAGTGTTTTCTCAAAGCTCTAATTCCCTCGCATGCTGCAGCTGTCAGTGTTTTTTCCCCCCTAAATTACACCTGTTATCAAGTATGGAAAATGCCAGCGTAGTGTGCATGTGGAAAAAGTTGGTAATGTTATCGGTGTGGTCACAGACACAGTGAGAGCTGCGTCTCACAAGGTGGTCTCACCGCGCACAAAGACTTCCGGCAAACAGCACAAGCAAGGAGAGAACAAGAAGAAGACAAGACTGGGAAGAAAGGAAAAAGGTCATATCAGCCGTGTGTGTGTTTGCTTTATTGTGAGGGAACTCTAGTGAAAATTTCTGTCACATTGTACTGACACAGCGGGAAGCGGGAGAAGAAGAAGAAGAGGAGGAGAGAGAGGCGCTGGGTGAAAAAAAAAAGAAAAAGTGTTTATTCTCTTTTTCTTCCCTCCTCTACTCAGGCTTTTCCCTCCCTTTTTGTCCATTCAGTGGTGTATGTATTTGTGTGTGTGTGTGTGTGTGTGTGTGTGTGTGTGTATGCACTCTGGCACACTTGAATCTTTTACTGATTACCTCACACACGTCACGTCTTTCTGGAGGGCTTTTAACGGAGGAGGATTATCAGGCAGCCAGAGCCTTTTAACCCTTTCTCTGCCCTCCCTGCTCCGACCAGACAGCTGGCAAACGCTCCCATTATGTCTCCATCCGAAAAAAGGTGCAATATGCAGTTTTTTTTTTTCCACAATAAGAAATAAATATGAGGCTATCATGTGACACGATGCACCCACTGGCTGCCAAAGGACTAAAGAAGCTCTGCTGCTACAGTATGCTATGAACAGCTTCTGAATAAGTATAAGTAAGTGCAGTAACCCCCCCCCATTAAATGTCTCCGTCACTTCTCCATCACAGTTTGAGTTACTACAATAAAACAATTACAATTACGCAGAAAAAAGACAAAGAAAACATATGATTATATCATTAATGCAACATGATATGTTAAATCAATATACTAAATATCATCTTCTCATCTGTAAAGTCAACGTTGTAGCTCACAATCCATGTGCAAACCCCAAATAGTCAGACACACATGAATATGAGTGAATCCGAAATGCACCTGTTATTCAAATGCACTGCAGTCTGAAGCTGCACACTAAGTAATGATTAGTACGATGACTTGATGCTTGCTGCTGTACCGAATGAAATATTTTCCACCTCCTGGAGCAACAATGTCACATTTTTCTCATCAGTTCTATTAAGCTTTCATAATTCGATATGTTCAACTTTGCAGTAGTAATAACAGCACAGTCAGCTTTAGTTCATCCAATTCGGTTGGTTGGTTCTTCAGCTTCAACTTCTCTTATTTCTTAGTAATAATAAATGTGTCAGTTTTTGGTTTTCACAAAATCAGGGTGATTTCTGCCGATCCCAGAAGAAGAGCGGACAGTCGTACCATGGCCTTATTGGGGGGTGAGGTGATAATAGTGTAATGTGTGCCTGAACTCAAGTCCCTCATGAAGGTAAATACACAAGGCCTCTCTGCTTGCTTACATGTGTGCCATCTCTGAGGTGGTCGGGTGTTTGTCTCTTCTCCATCCCTCCCCTCCTCGTGTTTTGCTCTGTTTTATGTGTGTGTCCTGCCCATCCTCTTGCATTCAGTCCTCCGTTTACCATGACAAAAGCTGCCTGCTGAGACCCTCTCCCATGTATAGCCCTGACCACTGCTGGCTACTGGCAGGGGCCCATTCACTGCTGCAACCCACCCTGGACCATAAAGAGGCTGGCAGGACCGGCTAGCCCCCCCCTGTGAACAGCCAACACCCCACTTGTTGTGTCTGCCGGCTATAGTACAAGCGAAGGAGGCAGGATGGTGGAGCTGTTGGGTTTATGTACTTGGCTTGGTTTTGTCAGGGGAGAGAGAGGAGGGGTTTGGTTTTATGTACCCAATAGGATAGACCTGGAGGTTTGAATGGACAGGAAAACTGTTAAGGACAAAGTGTTCGGCATTTAACTGGGGAGGAAGAATAAAGGAAATGGTGGAGGAGCAGATTGTCTCAAGACCAGACATGGTAATTGGAGGCTAAGTGCTGCGTACTGGCCTACGTGTCCTGGTAGTATTGTGTTTTTCTTATTCAACTTTGGAGCCATTTCACATTAAAATGTTTACATTGAGCTGAAATTAAAATCCATTTTTGCAAAGAAACCAGTATACTGTATATCTGTTGTGTTCGTCTGGCCTGTGTACTTATTTGGTCAAAATTGTAACCAGCGAAAGGAAGGAATTTTTGGCTCTTAAGTTCCGAGTCAGACTCCATGTGGTGATTCCAATCATTGGTTAACGTATGGAAAGCTGAGGTTACAGAACTTCTTGTCGCTGTGAGTTTCAACAGTCTGATGAAAGAGACGCCGTTCTTGTGTATAATGTAGGATGAACGCAAGTGTCCAGTGCGCAGGAAAAACAAGATAAAAAGTAGACCTTAGAAACAAAAATGACCTGAAACAATATTGCGCACTTACAAAACGTATGTCTTTAGTTTTAGTCTTAGTCATTTTGTAAGATATAATAAGAATGATAATAATAACAAATAGAAACTAAACTAAACTGAGAAGAGCAAACCCACTCTAACACGAACGAAAAATAAATAAATGAAAATAAAGATTACAAAACTATAAAACTATGGGGGGTAATAATTGCGTAATCATTATTGTTTGCATTGCCTGACAGAAACAGTGAGGAAATTCAAATTTCAGTTCAATTCAAATGCCGCACCACTTCATAACTGTCATGATGACTCTGCAGCCAGACATCCCCACACATTCTGGAGGTGATTCTGAGCTGATGACTGCCAAATTAGAAAAAAAAAACGAAAAAACACTGCCACAAAATGTTGCCCCCTCTCCTTGACGATGGCTGGAGGTCAGGCGGGTTAGCGGGCGACCGCAGCCTCTTTAGCAGAAGCCACACATGATTGGCCCCGTCTGAAGAGCTGCGTTCTCGCCAAAATCAGCAATTTAGTTGTGGGGCATTCTCGAGGTCTCGATTTGATTGGAGGAGAGCTTGTGTTTGTGTGTATGAAAGTGTGTGTGTGTGTGTGTGTGTGTGTGTGTGTGCATGCCTCAGACCTTGGGAGGGCTGCCTGTGCAAGCCCAAACTTGCCCCAGCGATGCCACAAAGCCTGTCAGAAATGAAAGATGATGGCAGCACGGAGCCAAGAAGCAAAAGGAGGATATTCGCCACTCATTCTTATGAGAACAAATGCACACCCAACCGTCACACAAAAGCTGTGATACATGATCCAACCGTGCTCATTGGTATTTTTCTGTTACAAAATCTGCTCTTCAATTGCTCCTTTGCACACAGAGAGAGAGAGAGAGAGAGAGAGAGGTGAGGAAACAAAAGAGCGAGGTGCTTATCTTTAGGAAGAGCCACATCCAATTGTTATTGACGCAGGTGACCCACGGTAAACAGATTGGAGAGTTTAAGATAAAACAGCTGACTGGTACAGGCTGCAGTGTGTGTGTGTGTGTGTGTGTGTGTGTGTGTGTGTGTGTTCTCTGTACCTCACACAGGCAGAGCTCCCATAAAGAAACATGATTAAACAGCAAACCAAAGTGGAGTTTACAGATGTCGCCTGATAAGCAATGAGAGGAAAGCTGTTGATTTAACCTTAATCCTTTAAAACGTATTGACAGAAGCTGGTGCACAGGCAGTGATCTATCGGAGGCGCGGGGGTGCTCGTGGAATTTTCCACTGGTTTCACCCCGTAAACACTTTTCCACTCACACTAAGTCACACCAAGACACTTGAGACTGAATCCTCTCAGTTATCAGAGGATGCTTAGCTGATTGCCGAAGTTTAAGATCAATTTAAAACTCCTGGTGAAATTGCTTTCCCACAAAGGAAGGAGCCCAATCAATACTGTAGCCCATCAACATCAGAATTTTCAAGTCTCAGAAATGGAAAAGTCAGAGAGAAAATTGCACTTTATGTGGAGTTTTGAAGATTATAGTGCTAACAGTGATGATGGTGCACGACTCCAAAAATATTCACGAGACATTGATTTGGCTGTCATATCGTATCTCGGACAGGGGAGGCTCTGATTTGTTGCCCTGGAAGAGTAATGGCGGACGGAGAGAGATGGGATGTTATAAGACAGTTGGAGAAGTGAAATTGGCTGATTTGCATTGTGATCAGGACATAAATGGTCTCTCTTTGCATAAATATGAAGCAAACATACAGTATCTGATCTGGGGAGGTGTCAGGATCTGATCCTATTTCACGGTTGTCTTGTTGTCTTGAAAAAACGCTGATGATTGACCGACAAAAATGTCACTCAGCCGTGCTCGGGGAAGTGGAACACCATGTCCTGCTGTGTGACGTGAGGGTCTGTGGATCTGTGCGTTTGTTAATGTGTGGAAGAGTGCGAGGTATGTGAGCGTTCTTGAGTTTGTTTCATTCAGCTATTAGGTTGAGAACAGAATTCAGGAGGTAACCATGAAGAAGAAAGTGGGGGTGTTTACTTCTACGAGCTAGTGGTCGGTCAGGAGTGAGAAAGTGATCTGGACCACTGTGAGGAAACATCCTAATATGCAAGAAAGCAGATTTTGACACACGACAGTTAAAGGTGTTCTGCAGTGTTTTTGCCCTAAATGCTGCACATATGGAGGGGTATCCTGCTGAATTAAAGCAAAACAATCAGTCACAACTTCAGTCACTTCAATTTCACATCTTGCATATGATGAATTTAATGTGGAGGAAGCATTCTTTATTTAAGTGCGTAGAAGAAAACTTACAGCGCAGTTAAAAGTGCTGCAGTGGAAATACCACTCAAGTATTACCCAGTGCCCACTATTATAATCAAAATGTACTTAAAGTACTCATAATGGGCAGATTTGAAATAGACAAACATGCAGCAGCAAAGTCAAATGCTAAACTCTGCACAGTAATTGTGATTTCACCTTTACTGTGCGCACACGTCCTTCTCATCCACCTGTGCTGAGTCATTATAGCCCATCACACCATCCCCACTGACGGGTAACAGCCAGCAGCCGCTCCTCTGTCCAGGCAGGCCCAGGCTCGCCTTGTACAATGATTAGTCCTGCTTGTCTTACACCGGACACAATGGTCCCCAGCAATGCTTCGCCATTGACCCTTCGCTAACTAACTGGAACAGAATGAAACGAAGAGGGCGAACTAGACCGTTTCATTAAGAACAATAAGGGAAGTGCAATGTGGGAGAGCCACATTCCACCGATGATTGTAATCAGCGTGTATCACACTGGAAACATGACAGACTGTGCTCATTCACTTTCCCTGTATACTGTAAAAATATATGTGTGTATGTCATCTTATATGTGGCTGGAGTTGTTTTGAGTAGTTGAGTGTTATGTAGTTGCTGCTGAGTACTATTTGACTTAAGTCATCACTGGTCTTAATCTAGAATTCAATCTTCGTTATCATCATTCAATCTAGTTATTTAAACCTATTTCCAATACAGTTTTGTTTCCAACAAAAAGAGGACAAAATCTGCTCCATTAATATCAAGAACATTTGTGACACTAGTGTGGTATTTCAATAGAAACTAGGTTGTATAGAAGGTATTCTGGATTCATATTGGAAAACCATGTAAAAAGTGGGGCATGATGGGAAGCCAGTGAGGGATCACACCCATGTCGCTGTTCTGGAGACACCTACTAGATAGATTTACTTTTTATTCATTTGATTTGGAGGGGGGCTGTGTATAATATCAAACATAAATGTCACCTTTACTGTTGGCTTTGAGAATTTTAGGTTATATTCAATATTTGAGTTTTGTGTAAAATTATAGTTAATTGTTTTTACAATTTTTTGGATGTGTTTCTTAAAATAAAGATTTGGATCCATTATTATGACAAGATATCTTCATTTCAGCAACTAAATCAAATATTTCCACCTGACAATGTCAACATTATGGGGTTGTAGAGTTTTTGAAGGGAAACACATAATTCGTCTCTTAAATCTATGAAATGATTTTTTTCCTCTTGTGTTTTAGTTTTTTGATGTTTCCCTCTCTTCTTCCTCTTCTACTTTCTCTCTGGGCCCCATGTGTGCTGTGTGAATATCAGATAACAATTCCATGAAAATGAATCCGGTGAGATGTACCCAACACAGAGGGGAGGAAGGGGGAGGGGGGGGGAGGTCGCGTGCAGCTACAGAGAGAGAAGAGAGAATTACTAACCATCAGAGAAAGGGCATTCAGGGAAAGAGTATTGTTCAAGTGATCACTAATGAGGTGTGTGTGTGTGTGTGTGTGTGTGTGTGTGTGTGTGTGTGTAGGTGTACCCTGTGTGTGTATGTGCATGTGTGTATGTGTGTGTGTGTGTGTGTGCACGTGCACAATTAGTGACTGGGGAGCCAATGAGTGGAGAATAAGAGCCGGTCTTCAGCACGGCTGGAGCACACATGGCAAGGAAGAGAAGGATTGTCCTCTGGAGATGACAGGAAAATGTGTGCGTGGAGGAAGGGTTGCACTCAGGAAGTCATATTACAGCCCTACATACGATTTCCCCCAGGCTCTCCCCCTGCTGACGCACAATCTCCAAAGAGTTTGGTGCAACCTGATGTTAATGTTGCTCACGACAAACTCCATACTAGTTACTTTATGTCAAACAAAGCTTGCAAATCCCGTCAAAGCTGCCAATCCTGTCTCCCTTGGGTTGAAAAAGCATTTTTGCGATGTGAGGAGGAGACGGTCAGTGGTTTCTCTACCGCCGTTTAATTGGACTTACGATGTAAGCAAATGCAAATGAACTGCAACTGAAGTTACAGTAAGATGAGATGAAACTTTAATGATCTACTTCTCCGATGGGGAAACAGGGTTGGAGAAATAGTATCCAGATGAAAAACATGTAAGAATCAGATAGGGGTGATACTGAAGAGATTATGCATTCACATGTAGTAAATTCAGCCCTATTTAAGCATGGAAACATGGCAGCTTTGTTTGTACTCCTTGGGAAATGTAATAATATGGCTTGTTGGATGAAACCCGCTGTGTGTTGGATTCATTGGACTCTGGGGAAAAGTGCTAGAAATTAGACACAAAACTCAGTCTGATAATGTACAACAATCTGTATGTATCTATACGTATGGATTGATTCATGGGTTCAGAAGTTATTATACACATAAGTGAGATTTGTGTTTTATTTAAAGTGTTTTCAAATTTTATTTTTGATTTTACAAGAAAAGAGACTTTGTGGATGAAGACTATTTGGTTGATTTGGCAACTGCACGTGAGGTTGATTTCCTAACCTCTAATAAAGTGCAGCACACTGCCGCTTCCCGGAGCTTTTCTATGGGTACTTCCTGGATGCAGTACGTATCAGAGCAGATCAGGACCAGGCAATTATGGAACTTGGAGATGTTTGGTCATTTTTGGCCAGCAGACGTTCCGCAGTGTGTTGTGGTGTGATATCTATATCAAGTTTAAACTGAACTGGAAAAGTACACTGTGTCGTTATGAAACTGAAAAAAATAAAGAAAGGTTATTTTTAACTTCAGTGTTTTCAACACCGTAATCCCCAAGGTCAATGGAAATCTGAGGGCTGAGGAATCAAAGCATCTGGAACCGCATTTTGTTTGAATTTATGACAGTACGCACAGAGCTTCCCAAAGTGCTATTAATACAGTCCATCAGTGTCTAAATAGATTCTATCATTGCAGACTAATAAGTCAGAATTTATAGTCATTTCCTGTTGTAGTTATCCTGGTGCTATTGTTTTCTTGTTAATATACTACTCTTTTGTTTATAATTTCTATCATGTAATCGTTTTCATGAGTCAGTCAAATCTGAATCTTAATTTGAAAAGGGTCCTGTGTGGGAGGATGCCCCAGTGCACAATATGAAGAATAAACAGGAGTGAATCTATAGAAAATACAAAACACTGGAAATTACAAAACTTAAACACTTCAATAAACATGTGCACACACACACACACACACACACACACACACACAGAGGCAGAGGAGGTTTGTCAGCGTCAGTCCAGGTGGTGTATAGGTCCCTGTGGGTTTGGGGGGGAGGAGGGGGGACTATAACATTACTCTCCATCAGCTCTGCCATAGGTGGGATCATCAGACAGGTGCATGCTAGGCCTGACGTACCCCTCCCCCCACCCCTCCACACACACACACACACACACACACACGTAAGCTCCTCAGACTCAGCACCCAGGCCATCAGGTGAAGGAGGCCAACCAAAAGTGGGGGAGGGGTGATTGTGTGTGTGTGTGTGTGTGTGTGTGTGTGTGTGTGTGTGTGTCTTGGTTCTAGGCACAATGAAGAGAGAGGGTCTGTCAGCAGCCACCTGTTGACCAGCTGTCAGGGTCCCATTTCAGGGTCGCCTTTCCATGCAGACACAACATCTATCTATCTATCTATCTATCTATCTATCTATCTGTCTATCTGTCTATCTGTCTATCTATCTATCTATCTATCTATCTGTCTATCTATCTATCTATCTATCTATCTATCTATCTATCTGTCTATCTATCTGTCTATCTATCGATCTATCTATCTATCTATCTATCTATCTATCTATCTATCTATCTATCTATCTATCTATCTGTCTATCTATCTATCTGTCTATCTGTCTATCTATCTATCTATCTATCTATCTATCTATCTATCTGTCTATCTATCTATCTATCTATCTATCTATCTATCTATCTATCTATCTATCTATCTGTCTGTCTGTCTGTCTGTCTGTCTGTCTGTCTATCTATCTATCTATCTATCTATCTGTCTATCTATCTATCTATCTATCTATCTATCTATCTGTCTATCTATCTATCTATCTATCTGTCTATCTATCTATCTATCTATCTATCTGTCTATCTATCTATCTATCTATCTGTCTATCTATCTATCTATCTATCTATCTGTCTATCTATCTATCTATCTGTCTATCTATCTATCTATCTATCTATCTATCTATCTATCTATCTATCTATCTGTTGTAGTCACAGTAAATAGCAGCCATTGATGTGAGAGACCTGATTTTAATTTTCTCCCCCAAAAAACATGCATGCACCCATTAGAAGATGAGATGAGGTGAGGAGGAGTGGAAGGAAGATGGGGGGGGGGGTGAGAAGCATCTATGGGGTATCTAAGTGTGTCTCGTTTGATGCTGATCAATGGCTCGTAGATACCATCCTCTTCATGTCACATTACCATCTCTATAGGAGCCGTGATGGAGGGGCGGGGGTGTGAAGGGGGGAATCGGAGAAACCAAATGATGAACGCGTGATGGAAATTGGGAGGCATGAAATGGACAGGAGGAGGAGGACGAGACGGGAGGGAGTTGGATTGGAGAAGGAGGAGGTGGGTGGTGGAAGGTGGGAGGGGAGGGGAGAGATAATTTCCTATGAGGAGTCTGCAGGGGATGGGGGTGGCAATGGGTCGGGGGAAGGAGGGGGGCTAATGGCTTTGGGTGCTGCCTCTGTTCGGCCAAGCACCCACTAGATGACGGAATAAGACGTTCTGAGATGATTTTCATGATCTGCACGTTGGCAGGGTCATTTATTTGTCCCTATTAGCTGCTCCATCAGATTTTCTACAGACAAAGAGGAGGATGGGGACAGAGAGCATTAGATCACATGGTGTCATGTGTTTAATACATGGCATTTACATCTTGCTCAAAGCTGCTCTCATAGATATATTTTTACAATAACAATGGTTCATGACAACGTGAAAGAGGTCAAAAGTCAAAGTGACGGACCCATAGAGAATTATCACCGGGCACTTCAGTTCCTCTCACCTCTGCAGAGCCTTGTAGTGTCATTCAGCTCATCGCTTTGGTTTTCTGGCCCACAACTTTATTGTTTTGGTTCACTCTCACCACTCATAGCATTGTTTAAGGCCTCTGTTCAGCAAAAAAGCTCTAAGCCACTTAAGGAGTTGGTGGAGACCAAAACCAGAGTGAATATTGGACTTACCTTCGCCAGAAACAGGATTCCAAATAAAGGATGAAATTGCTGTTATTGCAACACTAATACCTGCTGGATGTGTAAAGAGGCTGTATGATAACACATCAGTTAATGCAGGCTTACAGAAGTCAGGTCACTTTAAAGTCATAATCTATGAGACTCACATATAATTGAATCCTACTCAGTCAGTTTATTTAATTCTGTACTAATTTAACCTAAATTGAATTTTACGTTCCAAATAAACCGTCTGTCATCATCTGACAATGTCACTGTTTAGTTCAGTCTCCCAATTCAGTCTGACATGCCCAACATGTGAAAGGAATATTTATTTGGGGAAATGTAAGATATTGATAACACTCTCATGTCTGTACGCTAAATATGAAGCTTAGCTTAGCATAAAAAGAGACGGCTCTGTCCATCAGTAACAAAATCCACCTAGCAGCATCTCTAAAGCTCACCGGTCACGTTATGTCACGTGAAAACAAAAGGTCTTCATGCTAAGCTAAGCTAACTGGCAGCTTGTGGTAATTTTATACGCTACAGATGCAAGAGCCAATCCATCCACTCACTGAACCCACGGCAAGAAAATGAACAAATGGGTTCCCAATATGTCAAACTGTTGCTTTAAAAAGTCTCATTGTGTCTCTCTCTGATTTGTCACCTCGGTCAATAAAACGCCAGCAAGTGTAGGCTTCACCTTCTCCGGCGCACATGAACGACAAGACTTCATATAAAAAAGGTCACTGCAAAAGTTGGACAGAAATCGCCCCTCTGCCCTCAAACAACCCGATGACCAAAATGTCAAACGGTTGGACAATCAATACCAGCGGCTAGCCATAGCAAAGGTCTCCATCACTCTCTCTCGCTGTCTCTGGGTGCGTGGAGGACAGGAAAGGAAACACTGCAGGATTGTTGCAATGTAAGAAAGAGAGTTTTTACCCCTCGTGGTTGCACCAGTACCTGTAACATGTGACTGCTTGTTCTTCAGTAAGTGTGGACCTTAAGGCTTAAAGCACCACATAGAAATTTAATTACTGTGTTTTTATTAAAACAGTTTGAGTGTATGACCTCCCGGTGTAAAAGGAGAGGAGCTTTGGGAGAGATTATTACAGAATTAAAATGAATTTAACGCAGATAGAATAAGTTCTGCTGTTGTGTTTTGTATGCAGATCACTGATGTCTGTGTTTGTGCTCTCAGAGCTCCTCTCCAACATAAGTACGCACTTATTTAGACTCAATTACGGACAAGACTTAATGAATGCCGGAGCAATCGTATGCGTGTGTGTGTGTGTGTGCGCGCATGTGTGTGTGTATACTCAAAGAGAATGGGAGGGAAGGGCCAGGATGAACAAATCTAGTGGTGCAACACACAAAGGAAGCACCAATAAGAGTTCTGCACACTAATAAACCTTGTGCTCGAATTAATGACATACAAATCCCAAAGAAAAGCAAGAGTCATGCTGTACCAGTGTAGTCAGGTTATTGGGCTTGGGTTGCCCTCTAGTGGGCATTCACAAATCACAAAATATCCTCATTTCTTTGTACTGAGTCCTCAGGGGTCAAAGGCTACGAAGCATCTATCTCACACTCTTCGGAAGAATCAGCAGGTTTTATCAGATCTTTATCAGTTCAGACCAGAGGGCACACTTCAGGCTTAAGGATGGTGAGTGTTTGATGCTGTGGGCACTGATCGTTAGGCAGGTAAACCACTGCTGCTCCAGGCAGGCTCAAGGTGACAGGAAGCAATGCCCCAGCCATTGTTCTCACGAACGAGCTGTTGTTGAACGTCACACGGTCCTCTTAGGCCTGTGAGAAGTCAGTGTAAATCCTTCATGTGAAAATCAAAATCCATTGAAAACTTTAAATGTATGTTATGACCATCTCCCTAAAACATGAGTGAGTGATTGATTCACTAAATTCACTTTTGCTTATTTGATAAGTGCAAAAGTCACAAATTTAGCTTCTGACTTTCTTTATGAAAAGAAAAATGTGCATGCTCATACACTGCAGCGAGGAGTGTGTCAATCTGACCAAACTTAATGTTAGACTCTAGTATAAACTAGAGTTTAATGAGGACCCTCTTTGATGGTAAATGATCTAAATTAGTCTATTTCTTGAAGACCTCTCAGCTATTTAGGAAATTCAGCCTTTCGGACACACAGCGAGGTTATTTATGAGGCTATAAGAACAGTTTGTATTCCATTAAGAGACTTCGTTAAATCTGCTCCAGGTGAGGCTCGAACTCACAGCCTCAGCATCACTCTGCAGGTTACTGTCTTATAAGCACTGGACTAAGGACTGATCTTTCTGTGAGGCTGCAGAACTTCATGAAGAGATCACTGTTTTCTAAAAAGCTACTCCTCACATTTTAAACAAATGTAACCAAGTTTGTTTAAAATAGTTTTTTCTTGATTATAATTCTCTAATTTTAAAAAATTAGCCTCTCCTGGAGCAGCAGAGTTGAACTTTCTGGACATCAACAAACAGACGTAAAAAATGACTGTGTGTCTTGTTGTGTTTATTGTCAGGTAGCTAAAACGCCACCACATTCAATAAAAAACGTCAATATCAGCTATTCACAAAGGAGCAGATTAACATACAAGTGTGCTCTGTACAGGTGGAACAGGGTGAATATAAAAAACAATCCATTTGTGACTGAAGTGCATTAAAGGCTGTGGAGGAAACGAAAGTTTCCAGTGTTATAAAAAAAATCAGCCACCAAATACTGAAAGTAAAAACATGTTTTCCATGTTTTTGTCAGAATGTGCAGTTCACGGAGAGAGAGTTTAAGGGGCAGGACTCAAAATGTTAGAAGCCGCTGACACAAAGTGATACATGGCACAAAAAGACATTGTGTGTCAATAAGGCACATTTAAACGTTTTAAAGTCTAAAGACCTCTAGTAAATGGACAAAACTGTTTGGACATCAGTAAAAAAGTACAAAACAAGAATCCGTTGCAGCTGTAACAGGTTGTAATGTTCCTTTTGGCCACTAAGTGGTGCTGTTAAGTCAATTTTTATCACAGAAGAGAGGTAAAAAATCTGGCAGCAGACAATTCTCCTCCAGTGTAAAATCAGTCGTTTTCAGTCAACTTTACATTGTTAGTTTTGTTCCCAGGCCTTCATGCATAACTTCTATTCATAGTCGGTCTGTTGTACCTTTAAAAATCCTGAAAATACTGGTGGTTTTTCCGGGAGAAATGTTTTTACTATGTCACAAGTTGCACTGCAAAGCCTTATCCAACGTTCATCTTCATCATCACCCGACATTTAGAAATGCTGGGACCAGCCCGACGTTGGCACTCCTCCAGAAACCGACCAGGTGACGGTTCAGAGGCCGACGCTCAGAGGAGGTGCGCGTTCAGGTCGTACTTCTCGCAGAACTTGTCCGTGATTGGGATGCAGGTGATGTACTCGCACCAGTCGCACTTCACTGGGTAGACGTAGAAGAGGACGGCCAGGGCGGAGAGCAGACCCAGGAAGACCATCAGGAAGACGCAGATCTGGACCCGCTTCCGGTACATGTCAGAGCGCCCAAAGCTGGGGGGGAGAAAGCAGCGTTATTCATTACATAACGGAGATAAAATACCAGGCCAGGGGCGTTCACATAAAATACATGTCTCTTAGTGGATGGACGGTTAGCTTAGGACTGGGGACATCAATCTTCCTGTCTTGGGAAAAGAAAGACAGAACATTTGTACTATTCCTTTAACTCCAGCTATAATAAACTACTCATTAGCTATTGTACATGAATCAGTGACTGGCCCCTTTTTCTGTAACTACCTGATGACACAGAGGGCACAGATACGTCCTCCCTGCAACCAATCTCAGCACACCCGAGAAGGACCAGCACCCCTTTCTTCACCCACCTGATGTACGGCAGGAATGCGAAGGACAGGAAAAATCCCGACACAAAGCCGCAGATGTGGGCAAAGTTGTCGATCCAAGGGAGCAAACCGAAGGAGAAGAAGAAGACTGAGATGGCCAGCAGCTTGGCGAACGCCCGCCACGGTCGCTCCAGGATCTGCCAGCTCTGAAAGAGCTCCACGAACAGACAGGCCAGGATGCCGAACTGGCTGCCTGCAGGACCCACCTGAGAGGAAGAGGAGGGAACAGGTTGTGTACTTTACAGCAGGATTCAGATCTGGCTGGAGGATTGTGATAAAGGCCGGATGTGAGGGTGACATTGTACCTCCGCCCTGTAGGGCAGGAAGATGGCTGAGGCCAAGTTGCCGGTGATGCCGCTTAGCATGTAGATGATGGAGATTCTCAGCCAGCCAGCCAGCTTCTCCAAGTCCCTCAGAACCGTCATCTGGAACAACGCCGACACGAGGCAGTGCAGGATCCTACAGACACAGACAGGGCAGCCATTCCTGATGGTGACCTGAATCCACCTGATAGCTTACAATCTACTGTTTAAACGTAGTGATTTAGGCAGACAAAGTAATTCTGTTTTCACACAGAGAAATCTGTGGTGGATTAAAAGAAAAAGAAGTTCAGTCACCCTGCATGAAGAAAGAGAGACAGCCAGAGCCGGGAGAACTGGTCTGGGATCTCCTGGTTGAGGAAAGGCAGCAAACCACACACGTCGTCCATGCAGGCAACCTGGACGAGAGCAAAAGTCAGGACAAAAAAAAAAAAAAAACACAGTGAGCCTGAGGAACCAGTGCCACCCTGTGGAGGATGAGGAGAGTGCTGAATTAATTCCACACTGATTCCAGTCAATTCACAGCTGACTGCAGGCTCCAGTGGCGCAATCGGTCAGCGCGCGGTACTTATAAGACAGTGACCTGCAGGGCAATGCCGAGGTTGTGAGTTCGAGCCTCACCTGGAGCAGCTGTGTTTTAAGCCCCAATGTCTGTCACAGATTTGGAAACACTTAGAGCATTTAGATTGATCTGATGGATGTAGGAATGTGTGTGTTTGTCCGACCTGCGAGCAGAGGGTAGCCTCCTCGTGGAAGTAGCCGTGCATGAAGTCACAGTACTCTCTTGAAGTGATTTCACATCTGCAACATGACACACATGATTAGCTTCAACAGCTCACAGGTAGAATACTTCTGGATTACAGCATGCCATTTGTTATCTTTCAGCTATCTGTGAAAGGAAATCACCCTGCTTACATAAAAAATAGATCTTGTAATGAAATTGTATTGTTTAGTGTATAATAGGTTATATTTGTAATGTTATCTTTTATTTATAAGCTAGTTTATTGATTAAAGAGTCTTTTACACTGCATTACATTTTCTATATTATTGAAGATGGAGATGAGTCGCACTGTTTTAAGGAGCTGCTGCCCCAGAAAGACTGTACATGGTCTTGGTTATAGTGTAGTTTCATTGACATGTGCTTGTAAATGTTTTATTTCAAATGCTTTTCTCTCCTGATGTTAAAATAAGGTGATGAAAACACAACATTATTAAACATTTAAGCATTAAAATAGTGACATTTAAATATAGTTAACACTGGCGCGTATGCAGCAGCTTTGATACTAAATTACAGCTATAGCATAATAGCATCATAGTACAGTATATCAGCTTTAGAGAGTCAGATGGTGATAATAAGCCGTACCGTCCTTTGGTTCCGATGCAGCAGGGCCGGCCTGTGATGGTGCAGTCTATGTGGGGGAGGTTGGTGTGATTCCCAGAGTTGTACCTCGTACAAACCTGCAGATCATAACCAAAGGATTTATTTAAACATTTAATCCAGACGATATTCGTAGAAAGTTCTGCATTCAGACCTCAGTCCTTGATCAAGGCGAAGAGACATTCTCCTTTGTAGACATCTTTTAGAAACACTCCATTTACTCCATACAGCTCATTCCCTAACCTGCAGTGCTGCTTTTAACAAATTAAGACTACAGACTGCAACAGTTGAGCAATCAGCTAAATGCTAGACCCATTAAGTGTACTTACCGGCCACTTGGTGATATCGTCAGGCCACTCATGAGGTGAAACTGAGGCGGGCTCCAGGCAAATTCTACAAAACAAAGAGCAAAAGTTCAAAAGAAAAACAGGAGTTTCCATTCACGTCTTCTATTAAAGGGACGGAGCCCTGACGAATCAGTTCAGGAGAGTGAAGTAAATACAGAACAGTGTCAGCAGACAGTATTCGTGTGATACCTGGGGTCCTGGTGGCAGACTGAACCATGCTGCCGTAGGGTACCGTTCAGAGAGGGAGCACTGGGGTGCTGAGGCCACTTCACCCACACTGCCAGGGTACTCTGCAGGACAAGATGCACGGAGGGAAACGGGTCATTGTTGACATTATTCTGCGCTCATTGTACTTGTGCAGTTGCAAGTACAATGATATGATGTAAATACATGGGGATGGATTTTAAGCAGAATGTTTTAGGTAAAAACAGAGATCAGTGTGAGTCTCTATTACCGCCTATCTCTGCTGCTGCTGTAATATGCAAATTTCCCCCTATGGGGGATCAATAAAGTATATCTAATCTAATCTAATCTAATCTAGTCTGTAAACTCTGCAGCTGGTTCCACTGACCGAACACTCCTCCTGTAACGTCTGCAGGCAGCCGGAGCGATCGTTCCTCACGCAGCAGCCGGACTCTCTCTCTCTCGCCCTCTTCTCCTGGATCAGTTTGTGGATCTCTTGGTCTTGACGCATGCACGGCGAAAACTTGGCTCCCAGGTGGATCAGCGCCTCCTGCGGGTCAGCGGGGTCATTAGTTGACAACCACACGAGGTTGAGTTTTTTAATTTCTTCTATCTACCTTTATTGTGATTTTTCTTTTTGTTTTCATTTGAGTGAAATTATAATTAAAATAAAGTTTTCTTCAAATTAGTTGAACTACTCTACACAAAAGTCTCCCCTGGGTGACGTTGGGAATCACCAGATGATTTTCCCATTTTTAGTACCACGCTGAAGAGCTGAGTGAAGCATGCTGATAGAGAGAAGATGGCACATGGAAGATAGAAAAAGCACTTACCGAGCTTGGGCCCACCCAGAAGTTTTGTTGTTGCACAAACTTAACGTTTTCATAAACTCCCTTGTTCCTCAACACCTCAAAAATAATGAAAAAAGAGGTTTTACTAATATTGCTCAGTCAGCTGACTGACAACATACCAAATGGATCATAACGAGCCCTGTAAAATGCACTCACAGAGTCGACGGTTTCGTGCTGCGAGAATCCGACCGGGGCGATGCCGTAGATGGTGACGGCCAGAATGGTGATGAGCAAATGGACAAATGTGATCCAGTAGGAAAAAAAAGGCCTATGGAGGACAGGGGGACAATTTTAGACTCTCACAAAAAAAAAAAAACAACCCACACAATCATCCCAAACCCAACAGTCATCCTGAGATTAGGAAACTAGAATCAGCCGTCGTACCTGTGATCATCCATGTCCTCAATCTGCCTTTTGACGAAGCTGTCGATGCGCTTGCGGTACGTCCGGTTGGTGAGACGGCCGACCATGCCGAGCCCGTAGGGCCTCTTCTCTCTGGCAAAGAGCTTCTTAACGGGAACCACGATCCTTTGCCCCCGCTGCTGATGGCTGTTGACGCTCACCACTTCCTGTTTCAGACGCACCTTAGGTTGGACCAGAGAGACATCTTTTGCCTTCCGCCATCCTCTCTCTAAGGGCCTGTAGTGAGGACGAGGCAGAGGAAGAGAGCTCTGTCACCGTATGTGTTCGAGTCAGAGCGTCACATCATACAGTGCTCTACAGACGATCGTATGTGCATGTAAATTATAACTGTAGCAACCACCCACAGCATGAGGTGGCTCCTCTCCAGTTCGTTCTTGTCCAGCGCGCTCCCGGTTAGATCGCCCTCATCCAGCTGTTTGAGGGCAGCCTCAGACGGTGTCTCAAAAACTTCGTCAGTGTAGGTGGACAGCTCGTCCTGCAGGCCGTCCTACAGAGATGGAAACCAAGTATGCAGGAATTCAAAGCTGTGGGTGCAAAGGGTCTAAAAGAGCATCCATAAAAATACAATACATGGTGAGCGCTCAGACCACATGAAGGTGAATCAGCACATCAGCTGATTTGATCTGGCCGTCTTGAAGAACATACTTGGGATTAGCTAAGTGTTAGGTGTGACGTGTTTCAAAATCATACATTTATAACTTATCTGTTAATTACAGTAGTTTTGCAGGCTTTGTCGGACAGTGACGAGCACACAAAACAAGAGTGGCCACAGAAGAGCTTTAGAACAATTTCTGTGTCTGCAGTCTGTGGGACACCAGGAATTCAAGCTTTAAGCGAAGGTGGAGCAATTTGAGATTGTTGAATTAAACAAGGTTAAATTAAAATGCATGCAAGTGTGCCCCCTGCTCACTCTGGTGAAGAAGGAAGTGTCCAGCTCATCCGGGAAGTCAGCGGTGTCGTCTTCAAAGAAACTGGGAGGCATGAAACTCCGCCTGCGACATCGCCCGGCGGTGCTGTCGCCCAATGTCCTGCCCTAACAGACACACGAGCAAACCCCATCAGTATGATCATCAATGATGATGCTGTGTGTAGAAGGTGCTGAGGGCCTGACAGTGTATCTGGGGGAATCCCAGACTGTGCAAACTTCTCTCTTAATGATTGTGTCTGACGGTTATGTAGCAGCAGCGACTTCTGTGTGTCAGCGGATTAGCTCTGCACTTCTGGAATATCCTGACTGCAATCCAGCAGATAGCTGAGCATTCGGTGTGTATTATCATGGACCATCTGCTAGTGAAATTCCCCAGAGTACACACACTAACATACACTCTCACTGAACATCCATTCATCCCTTCATATGTGTCTGAAGCCAGTGGGCCACACAGAGAGAGTCATCTGCACTCTACTGTACGGTAAGATATTTGGACTGACTTTAATCCACAGTAAAACATGCTGATCCCATGTTTTATATAACATGCCCACACACACATGGACACACAAACAGAAGCGCAAACACAGACACAACTCAACTATTACTATGTGTGTGAGCCTGGGACACGCCAGAATATAATAGACGTACTCTTTCTGGGAATCTCTTCACAAAAACATACGATAACGGAGATTAAAGTGTTTACCTGTGCATGTAAACTAAGTGATTGTAAAGTTTTGGCACAAAATGTCGTAAAAATGTAAAGCATTCATTTATCCTGATCCCCTTTTCAGAGAAGAAGACCGCAGACTGTTTTAGACTGAAGACAGTAATGTTTGTTCATAACGGATTACAAATTATTTTATGCTGCAGGCATTCAATAGTACAAAGGAGGAACATATATATAGCTGTTTCTGATGTGCAGAGAAGAGAAGTAATCTCAAGAGAACAACCGGCGCTGGCAGTAGCTTTGAAGTTAAAAAAGCGACAAGAGTTTGAAGCACAGGTCTTGCAAAGCACAGTGTTTGGTGATTTAGCAGCAACACTTGCTGCATCAACTAAAAGTTAGACACCTTCATTAGTGCTGCTGCAGCCTTGAGACTCATGACTGCGACAGACTCCCGTTTGCGTCGTCGTGGCAACCGGTTGAGGGCGGAGCGGGAGCTGGAAAAGGAGCAGAGCGAGGCTGTGCCTGGCGTGATGGGAGTTTGCGGGACACTGATGCCGTCTACCTCTTCCACCATGCGAAAGGCTCGACCCCGGGCCAGGGGGTCTACGATCTGCACGCGCGCACACACACACACACACACACACACACACAAACACACACAGTACGTATGTGTTGGTTACCAATAGCGCCTTTTTCCATAATCAATTGTCAAGCGCCACACAACAGTGAACACACAGCGACAGGATAGTGAACAGCAGGGACGCACACAACACACATCTAAACTAGGGTTAGATTGATGAACCAGGAAGAAAGAAGACAAAAGTGATTAATCAGGCGTGAGTGATGGAGATGCTATTTGGCCATTTTCATGATCAAGTCATAAACATTATTGATTATTGGTAATTTTACGTTTTACAAAAGCAGCAGAGATTTGTCCACTACAGTCAATAGGCTGAATGAAACCATTACTTACTGTGATATAATATGACACTATTACTATGAAAAGTAAGAAAAAGTCCGTAAAACGTCTGTATTTCTGAGCTAGTAGCACTAAGGAGCCTATGCTGGCATGCTATGAGCTAAAACAAGATTTATAGAGACAACTTCTTCACAAAAACTGGGTTTTAGAGGCTTATTTGTTTGGACATTAAGCATTCAAATGTCCAGAGTAAATCAATTTATCCGAATCACATTTCCGCTGCATTATTAGATTCAAAAAGCCATTGATTAACCCTAGGTTAGATGACAAAGCATAGAGGTAAAGCAAGCGCCGGAAATTTAACGTGAAGTAAAGAAACAAGAGCGAGGAAGAAAATGTGATGGGGGTAAAAGCAGAATAACCGTCCCATCTCCTCCTCTGCTCCCCCTGAGGTGCCCCAGGCGCTGGCCTACCCTCTGCATGCCATAGTGGTGGTGACTGGGGTGGTGGGACGGGAGGTAGAGGGGAGGGGGGGTCTCAGTGCTGGCCAGGGAGAGGTTGTCCTGGCTGTGGAGCTCCATCTCCCTCATCACCTGCGGCTTTAGACCCCCGTACAGATGGCTGCAGTGCTGCAGGCTCTTCCTCCTCCATCGCTGGGTGCTGTCGCTGTCTTTGCTCACACCAAACCAGTCCGCCGTACCCCTGGGGGGGGGGCGACAACATGCTCTGGTTAGTAAAACTGAATATTCCAATATGCCTTTGTGATTTCGGAGTAGTACATGATAAATCAGACGGATCTGTGGCAGAGAGCAATCAGCAGGTCACTGAAAAGTTTGGGCTCATTTTAGTATTTTATTCAAGACCTGAAACTATCATGATTGGACATGAGAGTTTAAGAAGAATGCGAACATATAATCGCAAAGACAACACTAACATGCTGATGCTGAGCAGGTGCAATGTTTGCCATGTTCACCATCTTGTTAGTGTGCTAACATTAGCTAATTAAGACAAAACACAAATTCAGGTAGCTATTAAAGAATAAAAAAGTACAGGTTTTACCATTTGACTGCTCTAAGGCAATAACACTGCCTCATCTCAAGAAGGGTGTAGTTATTCCCACAATGTCACCCCTTATTTTTGTACATAATCTGCTTCAGAAATCCACAATCACGTTGAGTATGCTCCGACAGACTGAGCTGTACATCCCTTCTGATTATCAGGACAATATGCTGATTAGTGGATGGATTGCAGCTGGTTATTTGGGGATTAGTTGATGGGTTAATTGGTTCATTTGCTGATTGCTTTCTTGTCATACATGTAACAAGACCTAGAGCACCTGGTTTCACAATCTTTAATATGTGGAGCCTTACAGTTTTTCTTCTGTACTTTAAATACTAAATAGATAGCCAAAATGCATAGGTCAATATAGTTAATAGAAAATAAATTAAAACTGCAACAAGACAAAAGCTTGAGAGAAAATGAAAGACTGTGTGGGTGCATGCAGGGTGAGCGGAAACTGATGCAATATCTTTGGCTGTCACACACAGAAAATTTAGATTTATTTTAATGGCACAAATCAGCTTACACTTTATTATGGATGAAGGTTAAGTGATTGGATAGAAAAAAGCCGCAGCATGATCAGGCTGCATCAGGTCAGTTTATTAAATGAAGGACTATTGTGGAACATGTCAAAATATCAGAAATCCCCCTTAAATTCAGCTCGCCTCTAGTATTTCTCTCTCTCCTCCATCTTTCTCTTTCTCTGTGTACACACTTGGTTGCATGGACACACTCAACCCAGCAGAGAGAGGCTGAAGGAAAAATACCGTCTTGATCAGTCAAAAGTAAAGAAGCAGATGTAGTCTGATAGTTGTGCAGCTGATGGCCTGGCTTGGCTGTGCGTGGGTATGTTTGTTTCTCATTTAAACTCAATAAATGTGTGCACCCAGGTCCCTTTTTTTTCCCCAATGAAACAGTGCCAGGCTGCGTGTTGGGTTGGGGGAGGCCACACTGGGGAAAACTGTTTGGAGAGCAGGACACTCAGTAATAAACACTCAAGCCTCATCATCAAGAAAAACGCCAGCTGGGGAAGCCTTTTAAGGCCGCACAGGGGCAGGGAGGGGGTGGCGCGGCCCTGATTGTTGTCCCTCCAGAGAGAAATGTCGTAGAGAGAAGACAGGTTTGGGAGAGCAGACAGAGACGTGAGTCAGACGGGGGCCTCTCCGAGCAGGAGATGTAAACAGAGACAGGAGAGGAGGACAGAATATGAGGTCAAGATGAGCACAACATCCGTCATTGATGGTAAAACACCATTCAAACACACGTGAATGTTGTGAATCGCGGTCTGCTTCAAGATAAATCTGTGTTTGTTTAGATAAGCTGGTATTTGTCTGTGTCCACACATGCACTGACAAGCATCGCCCACACGGGCCCATGAATAAAACACTTCACGAAAGCACAAATCCCTCACCTGTCACAGATTAAAGCCACACCGAGCCTCATAAATTATCTCATATCCTTAAGGCAAGGCTGGGACGCATGAAGCAGCAATCTGCTGTACAGTAATTATAGGCTTACGCTGCATTCAGGGAGCAGGGAGAAAATAACAAGGGGCGAATCTGCAATCTAAATAAATACTATGACTGAACAAATAGAGAAGATAAACAAGAACATTATTATTATTATGGTATTGAGTTTTCCGCATAGATATATCTCACAACCTGACAAAAAGAAGCCTGAGGAAAGACGCAAAGGAGACAAAGAAAAACAGGTTTTGGCAAAATAATAATAATAAAAAAAAAAATCTAAACTGTCATGGGCTAGTTTAGCTTAGCACAAAGATGGAAAATAGGGGGAAACAGCTAGCCTGGCTCGATCCAAAAATAACAGCATTTAGAGTTATGCACTAACAGTTCCACTTTTCTGTTTGTGTGGAGATAAAACAAATGAATGAACACATGCTATGTAGTGACTTTTAGAGGTCAGTCCCCTTCTTGTAACTTTTGGCGAACAAGCAGACGAGCTTAGTGACAAACTGCTCCTTTTAGTATCTGAATACTACCTTCCCTGCGGCAGCATTACAGTATTACACACGGATGCTGACAATCGTAAAAGTAAAATCCAAAACACGAGACTAAAAGGTGTTAAACTATGAGCTGCCAGTCTAAGCCAAATCTTATAATCGATATTAAGAATCACCTTAAATCCTCCACATTAAATTAAGTACATCAACAGGAGCTTTGTCCATCCACTGACCAAAGTGCCTCAGATCAACATGTTACTGCACTATATTCTGCATTGATTTGCCCCTTTGAGCAGAAGCACAATACACTCACCTGTCCAGAGAGCTCCAGGAAGGGTTCAGGGTGTGGGTCATACCTGGGGGGGGCTGGGACTGTGGAGCTGTGTAGCCTCCATCACCAGCATCACCAACATAGTTTCCTCGCTTACCCTGTGACCAGTGCTAAACCCTGTGCGCTGAAGGCAAACTCATCCTCCGCAGGTCACACATACATTGTTCCCTAAAGGGATTTCCTGATATCCAGGCCAGCAGTACTTGGTTGTTACACAAAGAGAGGACGATCACCGCGTGTCCAGAGTCTGTGTAACATCACCATCCTGCTCAGTGAGCTCCTGGTCAGAAAAAGGTTAGAAGAAAAGCTGCCGTTGAGCTCCTGATCTCTGTAGTGATGCAAAGAGATCCACAGAGGACTTCCAGTCTTCCACCAGCTGGAACCGGTCATTTAGCGCACTGATGAGCGGGAGGATCTTAAATCTAGAGACCTCTTGTCACCCCGCTCACAACACAAGTTTCCATATGACTGTGAGACTGTGTGAGAGAGTGTGCGAATGTGTCAGTTGCTGGCAGGCCTCCCAGTATCCCTCCTTGAGAATTCGCTTAAAGGGATGTGACCTACTGGGCAAATAAGACAGCGGCTCTGGTCCTTGTCAAACTGAACATTCACCCCATCCCCTCTCCCTCTCTCTCTGCCTGCTTTTGCAGGATTGTGTGTAAACACGAGTTCTGCCTCTAACATAAAGGCACTCCACAGGAAATGAGAGATTAGTGGGAGGGAGATGGGACATCATACACATCAGGAGGGAGGTAAGAGAGGGAGGGAGGGCACTGGGACATGCCTGGACACATGCACACTGGTACAGTGCAGTAGCAGTACCACAAAGGTTTAGCTGGAACCCCACCTCGCTTTGCAGAATTATACTGTGTCAGCAGTTCAAAGAAGTCCAGCTGAGCGTGTGAAGTTCAGTTCAAACTATCATCAGCACAAGCGTGACTGAGATAAACTATTATCCGCATAAATCCGTGGCCTGATCTATCAAAATGAACGCCTCCTTAACATGAGAAGTGACTCACAAAGAGCTTTTCCTGTTGTCCCGCAGATCAACAAACACCAGGGTGTCCTCCCAGTAACCCTACAAGCCAAGAGTTTGCAGCAAATCACACACTGACACGAACTTTGTTTTTAGAGTAAAGATTTATCCTGTATTTATGCGCTGTTTTGAGGAGGAGGTACCTCAGCTAACCTCCAGCAAGCCACGTACGCGCACACACGAGCACAAACTTCCTCTCGGTCCCATTAATTCTCTCATAAACATCAAATGCATTCATTCCATTTCTCTCTCGCAGACTCACACAAGGCTAGTTTACCTCGGCATGATAAAGTTAAGACATTAAGACTCCTTTGAAGACGGTGTCTCTAGGTTCTACCCTTGGCTCCGTGTTCAAACATTTACATTCAATTTAGTGCTGCGAGAGGGGAGCCGCTTTGATGTGGCCCACATGCTGTGTGAGGCACATAGATAGTCTGTATGAGTAATTGTTTTATTTTGTCTGCCCCAAACCATGTGGTCCTGCACGCCACCTGGACTGATACTGATACACAGTGTGTGTGTGTGTGTGTGTGAGTTAATGTGCAGCCTTCATGTGTCATCATGAGACATTGTTAAAAGTGTCACATCTGTGGCACAAAGAGACTACAGAGGGCTAATAGGACTTTTGTACAAAATGCACACATGAAAGGGGAAAAAGTGTTGTGAAAAACGGTACATCTTTTGAAGTTTTCACTTTTTCTTACCATGCCTTGTGTGTCAATAGAAAATTAGTTAATCATCAGTTAATCAGTTAAATTAGTCGAATAATTGTTGGATTTTTTGGCCACTTAGGGTCAGCAGAAACGAGCACTATATTGATATATAACCTTCAAAGTTAATATGGCGTAAAGTTGGTGTACAGCATACACGTCGTACAGGTACAGAATGTATTTAGCTTTCCTTTCGAGTCATTTTTCTTGCCACCTGATGAATGTAAGACCAATATTCACCCTCCTTTTCGCTCTGTTTTTGGTCTCCACCAACTGCTCGAAAAATATATGGCTCCGATTTTCACTAAAAACATTTACCTGCTGCCTAAAACCACACGGTGAAAAAACAATGCCCAATTAGGACCAATGATAAACTTGACCTTGAAGAAACTGTTTCAAATAGAAACATCAGCAGCTTCAGACTGCTGGTATGACCTCCCTCCCTCCCTCCCTCCCTCCCTCCTCCACCTCTGCTGTACCTGATGATCTGTTTGGGTATAGATGAACGCCGTCGGGTCAGTATTTTGGGGATGCAGGACCGCCTTCGGACGGTTGACACCCTCCTGTGGCCCCTCTGGCCCTTTGGAGGGACTGTGTTGACCCGCTCAAAGCGCACCCTTTTCTCACTTAACACACATTGTAGCATGCGGAGAAGAGGGCGGGGATGCGGCAGGAGCAAGCAGGTGGTAAATAAGGCAAAATCAAAGAAAAGGGAGAACAAGAGAGAGGAAAAGAAGAGCAAGATTAATTTGTGTGAAACCAGAAAGGAAGATGCAGTTTAATTAGTTTTGTTAAAGATTTATTAGTGGAGAAGAATTATTAGAATTAGAAACCTGAAGGAAATGAGCAGCTGGAGAAAATCAGCAGAGAGGAAAGAAGAAATCCTCTTATGAATGTGTGTGTGTGTGTGTGTGTGTGTGTGTGTGTGAGTGTGTGTGTGTGTGTCTAACCTCTTGATTGAGTTTGTGAAGGAGGGCAATCTCTCCAAAGGAGGCCTGAGGTAGTTGTTGGAAGTCTCCAAGGCAGCGATGCAGGTCTGGGGGTTTTCCCCTGGCATGCTCACACTCCGCAGGCGCTTCACCGGCTGTAACACACACACACACACACACACACACAACTTTAAAAGTAAAAGCTCTGTAAAAGTCTAACAGGTAAAGCTTCGTATCTCACAGTCTTCCTCAACATATAGAATTTACTCAGTTGTCATCATGTGACATGAGTGATCTCAATCTGCTGAGGAAGACCATGGGATGTTGTTGAAAGCCCCAGCTCTCTTTCATGCTCATCAATTACACCAGATTTTTCAATTCTACTAGTTCTTCTACTCATTTAAATTACTATGCTGATTAGAGTTCTACTGCTCGTACATTTGTACATTTGACCCTTGTATTTTTACCTGGGTGAGTGTGGGCGTGTCGTCCGGCGTCAGCTGGATGGTGGGGATGTCCAGTTTGAGCCATGGCGGCTTTTTCCTCTGCAGGCTGCTGTTCCTGCTGCCCGGCTCATCCATGCTCGCTAGCTCCCCCTACGCCTGCCAGCTGGAGCACACACAGAAAGGAAATAGGTTTGTAGGACAGTGCACACAGTCAAAATATGCGACAAAAAAAAATCCAACTGTCTAAATCCAAGGCTGGCCAGCTTTGTTGAGTAATTACAGACACTGTGGACAGCATGTCTACAAAATCAACTGCAATCCATGTCTCCACATGGCGTGGAGTCAGACAGACTCGATGAGACGAGTCGATGAGTGAATAAAATGTGGAGTGAGCCAGATGGTTCGTGAATATTCAATAAAAAAGAAATACATCTTTGATCTTGTGTTCAACAAACACAATCAGATGACGTGTCTCCACAAAGCTACTTTTATTTGGAAGAAGTTGGTAATGTCAGTGTGGAAATGTAGCCAAAAATAAACCTTAATTCGATATAACTCCAGGTGGAGTCAAAGACCTGAGATGCTCCGTCGTCAGTCTCATCTCCCTCATCAGTGACAAGTTCTGTCACCTGTCACCTTTTTTTCCCTCCTGTGATTGAAAGCCTGCTGCTCCAGGTGAGGCTTGAACTCCCAACCTCAGCATTGCTCTGCTGCATACTGTGTTAGAAGGACAGCGCGCTGACCGATTGCGCTACTGGAGCCTCTGGAGAGCCGAATATTTAGTGTTTGTGTGAGGGGCAGTAGTGCAGCTACCTTTCACCGCCACAAGATGGCGCTGGGATTCTCAACAGGACCGACTGTCTTCTCATGCTCAAACACACAAAAGCCCTCAATGAGCAGAGGCACGCAGAACACAGAGGGATGATATTACTCCCTGTTGAGTGTGCTTTTCATACAATTAGAAGTGGTCTGAGTGTAGCAGGCCACCTACTAACAGACAGGGAGCCTGATAGATTGAACAATTGAGCCACACAAACAGAGGGAGAGCCGCAGAGCAGGAAGCCAAAGCCTCCAGTCATCCTGTTGTTTGCTGGTTAATGGCTTTATGGGTAAAGGAAGGTATTTGGAAAGTGAAAGGGGTTTTCCTGCTTAGCCATTTCACTGGAGGTTGTATTAGAATGAAGACATCTCTCCATCTCCATGAAAGCCGGCAAGCGGAGGGAAAGTAAGGCAATGTGCAGAGGTAGCTTTTACTCTGAAGCGCCAACACAACCAGTGATCTCTTTCTTTTAAAGCTCTTTGAGCTCGTCAGGTGAGGCACGACCACAAACCTCGGCGTCTTCCTGCTGCTAACGGTGTCACTGGTGCCACACAAAGGTGCTTTATCAGAAGTGAGTAGCTCCTCACTTCTGATAAAGCACTTTTATGAGGTGAGGCTGTGGAATTCCCCACCACAACAAAACATGACAAACATTAAGTCCAATCGACCGTTCTATGCAGCTTACAGTGACAATGGTGGAACATTTACCACTCAAAATTCATGGTCATTTTTGAAACAATGGGTCATTGATTTTAGGCAGATTCTAGACAAAGACACAGGCACATTTCCAGCCCACGACCATCAATTTTGTAATTTGAAACGGCAAGAGGCAGATTTAATTGACATACATACACAGACGTTGCATTTGCCAGTGGATCACAACTCAACGCCGCTGCCATATTGGACCCGAGTGGCCTGTAAACACATACAAGTAAATGGTGGAGCTGTTTTTTTCTGCACTATAACGTTTAGATTTCAATTAGTCATCTTTATATTTATGAAAGTGTGAGATCTAAATGGGGTCAAATAGAAAACCCCACGTAGATCATAAATCCTTGAATATAAAAAAGACTCACTGAGAGTGGAAAATCTTGCCAGATCGCATCAGAAGGTAAAACCAATCATACTTAACTTCTAGTGTTCTTGGTTGTAAAAAGTCTAAAAAGAGACACAAGCCTCCTGAGCTGAAATCCTGAGCTTAACAGAACCGCAGCATTACTCACCAAACTAAGTGTCCACAACTGCTGATCCAGTGAGAACTTTAGAGAACGGTCAGTTGTCTTTTACTTATAACATCTACATGTGAAATAAGACTATGATTATGCTTTATTATGACTATATATTTTTAAGGCCAATGAGAACATAGCAAACTCAGTAAATTCTATCTCTTGAAGGTATATTAGGTTCTATGGACCAGGCAAACGGGAATAACGGTCTACCTCTTGTAAGGCCTGCTGTCGAGGGGAATAAAGGCCTTGATTGGTAGTTTTATAGGATGTCTGCTTCTCCCTATCATCTCGTCTATACACTTTGTCAAATTTATTTCCCCCGTTTGCTGTACTAAAATGACATTAAATGTGAAAAAAATGTCCCTGTGCTGCTGCTCAGTTTGAGAAAACAATATTTCTGGTTATAGCTTGGGCCAAGGGGAAGTCATCGAGCAGGAGTGGAGGGACTATTACTGGATAATAGGACATCTGCGTGGGGCGCGACCACCAATGAGGAGCTCCTGTAAATCTCAGCTGTGAATCATTTTGTGGTTTATTGCTGTGAGTGAAATTACAGACTCCGCTCTCTTGCCATAAAGCCATTAGCTGAACAATAATCTCCTCCATCATACGTGCTGCTGGAGCCGATATTCAAACTTCTGGCCAAAGCTGTGTCTAACGAGCTGAAAGATATTCAACACCGGCAGCTGGAGGACTTCCTGATGCTGAACGTCAACACACGCGCACACACATAACCACAAACACAGTTGCACTACATGGAAAAATGTAGTGCAAAAATCCCCCTCTGGATACTCTCACTTGTCAAATACAATCGCACTAAATGGTATCATTCTCTGTTCTGGTGCATCCACTCTCGTGCAAAACTGCTTTGTCCATTTAGATAATGATGTCCTACATTTCCCAGGAGGCTGCACAGCGATGCCTACAGAACAGGTGTGAACTTGTGGGTCACAAATAAAAGGTGTGCTTACTCAGCAATAGATGGGAGTGGTGGCACAGCAAGAGCCTGAGCTCCATGCAGTTCAACAAAGCTGTCAAACACATCACGGCTTGTTCATCACATACTGATCTAGTGAGGTTACTGGGGGCGTGGATCTTTGTATTTCTCTCTCCTATAATGGATTCAACAATGTATGATTCCTCCGCGCAAGTGAAAATCTTTGGTTCTCAAGGTAGACAAAGCCCTTTCAGCTTCCTTCCCTCGAGCAGTTTCTGTGTATAACAGGTGCAATTCCCCCACATAGAGAGTCGTTTTAGAGATTAAAGGTTAACCTAAATTCACATATTGATTCAAAAGGTTAAAGCTATTATATGTAGAATTTGAAAATTCCCAACTTTAGCAAACCCAAAAGCTAAGACAGACATTCCCATCATCCTCGGCTGAACGTGAATGATCAAATGTTGGCATGACAACACGCTGAACTAAGACGGTAAACATGGTAAACATTACACCCACTTAACATCAGCTTGTTGGAGCATGATGGACTTAGCATTTAGTTCAAAGCATCACTGTACCTGAGTCGACCTCTAACAGTTGCTAACATGTCTATGGACTCTGGTCTTGTTCATAGACTGTTAAAAAGAAGTGGATGTAGCTTCCAAGCCAGTGCAGAGGCGCCTTAGTCTCCACTGGTTGCAAAAATGGTCAGGTTTTATGGAAGTCTATGAAAAAATGACCCTACTTCTCACTTTACTCATTACCTCAGTAAACGTTTTCCTAATAAGTTTATGGTCTCCATTATACAGCATATTTGTTAATTTTGTAAATGATGGTCACATTTAGAGTAAAATAGATGATAAACCAAGGCATGCTTTAGGGTGGGGCTATCTTGTGACTAACCATGCCTAAGTCATGCCTAAACCTAACCAATCAGTAGCGGGGTCTTCACAAAATAAATGTCACTTTTGGCCTCTATGCCAAGATGGCGACAGCCAAAATGCCAAAACGGAAGTCCACGAACCGACAGGAGATGCCAGGGTGGCTACGTCCACTTCTTGTTCCTGTTCTGTGAAGAAAAACATGCGTGCGGCCAGAATGGCTTGGAAGATGCCCTAAATACACACCACGGCTTTAAACTCTGTGCCATTATGAAACAAATGCCGTGTGAAGAAACATACAAGTTAATTACAGTCAATTTTCATTTTTTTAAGATACATAAGTTGAAACACTGTATATAATGTTTAAATATACACTCGAAGAGTGGCCCTACAGGCAGTTACACGAAGTGGACTTTAATTCCTTTTGCCTCTCAGCTCCCCGTGTCAGTGTTTTGGTCTCCCTGTGGTCACATGTGGAAGCCTGTGCGTTCTCCTACGGTCACAGAGGATAAACACACCCCTGCAAATAGAAACCTCCACCAGAACAATCCATAACCACATCCTTCAGTTATTCTGCAGCAGCGATACTCGGCTGTTTGTTTGTGAGCACAGAAAGCACTCGGACGTACGGGCAGATCACGGGTATGGACATCCAAACCTGCACACACGCTCACATTCATACAGTATGTAAACACTCACTTGGCACGGCTAAAGAAGAGAAGCCGTGCGGTCCAAAATCAGTCTCTTCTTTTTTCATCGTTTCCAACATCCACCATTTGTTATTCAATGATGATGATCGCTCTCTCTTTTTTTTCTCTAGTTGGGTTTTCATGACAGGCAGATTAGGGGCTATAATCCCAGTGCTTTACACCACATGACATAGCCCTGCTGTCAATCCATACTGACTCCTGATTGGACTGCGATATCGCTGCAAGGGTGTCATCAGCACCCAGCAGGAAGTGGCGTGTCATATACCAAGGTATTCAGTCTCAAAGCAGAAGAAGTCACAGTCACTGTCATTACTAAATCATTTCATTGGGAGTGAGCTACTGTGCTTTAACATCTAAAAAATGTTGTTACTTGGGTTGAGATTTATCAGCCACAGGCTTGAAAATTGTCATGCACACGTTTAAAGCTCTCAGTTTGAGTACTTTCTCACACTTCCTCTCAGATTCGTATCATAGATTTGTATCATCAAGTCAGTTCAAAAATGCTTTATTAAATCAAAATATATTTCACAACTCTCCTGTGCTGAATTGAAGAGAGCACTCTGGGATAACTGGAGTCTCATTCATGAAAAGTGATGGCTGCTACATTTTCAGAAGACTCACAGGAAATGTGGACCTTCGGTGCAGCCTGATGTGCCCACAGGGGACTGCCGCACAACAGCGGTGCAATTCGATCCTTTTTAGATAGGGTGACATTTCCTGACATGCCGAGACAGAATAAAGGCTCCCAAGCAAGACTTGTCCTGACACTGCTCCCTGATTCTGGTCTTTGAGGCTGAGGCACCCAGTCACTGTGGCATGGAGACTGACCGTGACTGCATGTCAATATGTTTTAATATTCAGTGGATCTTTATGCCAAGCAGCCCTAAACCTAATCTCTGCTCTGTCTCCATTTATTCCCTAAACCTCTCCCCCTCCTCCCCTCTTTCTGTTTCTCTCGTGACTGCTGAGACTTTTATTCACTCACTCACTTGCTGCTTAACGTTTAATGTACGGCCTGAACTATGATTGACAAATCTGCAAAAGATTTTGCACGGCAGCTGAACTCTACATAAAATATTTGTTCACTTTTGTCTTGAGGCAAATCCACTAATTTATGTGATTGTATTGAAATTAACTGAACTCGCCTTGAAAATTTGCCATCGCAAATGCGGATGTGACCATGCCTTAATGCCAAAATTACACAGTTTATACGCTGTAAAAGCTGAGACACCGTTTTGATGAAAACTAACAAAATTCTCAGATTGGCTGCGGCCGGCTTCATTGCAGCTTTCACAGATTGCTCCGTCTAAAGCCATTTGCTCAAATCAGATTACCTGCATAACATTGACATCGATCAACAACAGCAGCCAAAGTCTGCTCATTATTGAATAGGTGCATCTGATTTTTATTTCTATTTCGCAGGTAAATTGTGTTGTGGATACAAGCAGCCGAAATGGGTTTCCACTGCTGGGTGTCTGGGCTCAGCCTCAGAGATGGGGTGAGGAGCTCTGACATCCAGGAGGAGCTCGGATTAGAGGCACCGCTCCTTCACATCGAAAGGAGTCAGTTGAGGTGGTTCAGGCATCTTTGGAGGTCTACCGGGCATGTCCAAGTGGGAGGAGAGAGCCCGCTGGAGGGATTTTATATCTCAACTGACCTGGGAACACCTCGGTGTCCCCCAGGAGGAGCCGGAAAGCATTGCTCATGAGAAGGACGTCTGAAGTGCCCTACTTGACCTGTTGGCACCCCGACCCAAGCAGAAGAAAATGGATGGATGGTAAATTGTATAATGGTTGATTATTGGATCTTTTCTTTGCTCTCCAAAAAGAAGGTGCTGAAAAACTGACAATTACCAGTTCACTTCCAAGTGAATTGGTTGGGGACTCCGCTGCAGATTAATGGTCAAACAGTTCAGGTAGGTTTGATTATTTATTTCGCTGGCATTGCTCTGCTCTCACAGGCACTACAGCCTGCCCAACAGCACCACTGGGTCCATTTTAACTTTCAGGATAAAGTTTTTTTCAGGACTGTCCTTTCAGAGGTTGTGCTCATGGGAAGTGACTGACTACACTATTTCAAAGAAAAAAGTCAATTCCCGTAAGCACGCTTTTCTCCACTGCATCGATTCATTAAAAACAGAGACAACGCTTGGGTCAAAAGGACCTTTCTCAAGACAAAGCCATCATAAAGTGACACAGTGTTTAAACACAGCACCATAATTGCACAGCTGTGTTGGAAGTGTATCCATGATCCCACACAACAGTTCACTCACCCAGTTCCCATAACTGCGAAAGACATACAACTGAACGACTACAGCCTCAAGAAAATCGCCTGCTCCAGATAAACGCTGAAGTCTTGAACTTCACATTATTTACACAAAATCTTTACAACTCATGTTGTCTGGCCAACAACTGAATTAACAACTGAAACAAATGTAGAAAATACATTTAGGAGAGTATTTTACATGTTATCATTTGTCACAATAGGAAAAAAAGACAAAAGAATTGAATCTCTATCTTAAAGTGAGACTGTAACATTTAAAAGAAATAACTGAGCTTTCTTTTACAAATTAAATGTTGAATTCATGAGCAGTTAAACTCCGCCTTGATCAATTCAATACACTCAGTGGTTTTGTTGCTACAACCTTACTTGGTCTGGTATGACCAGTCGTTTATGGAGGCTAATGTTTGCAAACATTAGCTGGATATTGCCGTGTGCTGTTCTGCAAAACTTACGTACTCTCACTTTAATCATCAACTTTATGATGTTTCCACTACAGATTTTCTACAGTTGTGACAGGACCATGCTAGCTGTTTCCTCTTACAGTCGCTGTAGCTTCGTATTTACTATGCAGATATGAGAGTGGTATCTACCTTTTAATCTATCGCTCAGCAAGAAAGCGAACAAGTGTATCTAAAAAGCTGTATATCTGTTTGCTCTGATGTAAGCACGAGTAGGTCACATAGATTAACAGTGAGTTATGCTGTGTGCTTTTACCCTCAACCCCCCACCACAGGACCATGTATGCTCTGGGCTCTCATCTGTGCCAGATGTTACACTCATACCACAGCAGGTCATTTCCTTTCTGTGTGTAGAGTCCTGCGGTAGTATGAGTGTGTGTATGTGTGTGTGTAATCCTCTGCTACCTATACAAACAAACACTAATAAATGATTCAACATCTGCTGCAAAAGCAGCAGTATGTCAGATAAGGAAATCTCAGAGCAAAACAATAAAAGATAAATGCCTCAACTGATCTTCCAAATTCCTGTTAAAACATAACATCTACTGACTGACATGATGCGACACTAATTCAAAATACTAACATCAATCAATCAATCTTTATTTATATAGCGGCAATTCATAACAGCGTTACCTCAAGACGCTTTCCATAAAGGTCGAGACCAAACTCTTTAATTTAGAGAGTGACACAACGATTCAGGAATTCAAAATTTCAGGATTCAAGAATCCCCACATGAGCAAGCGTCAGATATTAGGCAACAGAGTCAAGGGAAAACTCCCCTTTAACGGGAAGACACCTCGAACAGAACCAGGCTCAGAGGTGGGCGGCTTTCTGTTGGGGTACATCAATCTGTAGTTTAAAGGGGTTGATTGTTTTCCAAAATCCGCTGATAGGCTCACACTGGGGGTCTTAGTGAGATGAAGTCATCTGTCTAAACGCCGCTTTGATTGTCTTGTGGTGTCTGTCTTTCATCTTATTACCGCAGATCACGCCAGAGTGAGCAATTCATTAGTCAGCCACTGCCCTGCTACGCTTCAACTCCCCCCACACACATACAGAACCGCACACACAGGAAGCAGCTACTGTATAGGTAGCATTTTCACACACACAGATGTCACTGTTAACTGTGACATGATTTAAATGAGATGATTTAAAGCATCATACAAGCCAGTGTCCTTGTCACCGCCTCTGTGTTTCTCCAAAACTGCTCTTACATCCTGTCTTTGAAGCCTTGTATCCTCTAGCCACTCCCTGGTTTTCTCATTCACTTTGCTGAAGAGGATGAACATGTTCAGTGTTTTTTCCATCTGCCTTTCAATCCTTACACCATCTGCCATTATGAGAAACTCTCAGCAACTTCAAATCCATTTTAGTCGTAAAAAAAAAAAAAAAAACCCTTCCTGCAAAGCCATCTCCTTCTAAAAAAGTCCACCAATTCAAATGCAACCTGGTTTAATTGTTGCTGCTGCACCAAGGTTGGTCACTGCAAGGTGCTCAGGTGAGTTCAAACCTCACCTTGAGGGCTCTTGTGCAATCATAAGTCATCACACTGGAACATTATGCAGTGATCGGTGATGATATAACCTTTAGTTGCTAACTTTCTTACCAAACTACTAGGATTAAAATGTACAAATATTAGTTCTGTGATTGATCATTGAATCCTCATGTGCTGCAACCTCGGTAGAAAAAAACCTCACATTACTGTAAAAAGCTCAAGCACCTTTCATCCGCTTCACCCTACTCAGTTTGCCTGCGACAGCATGATGGTCATGGTGGTGAGTCTGGGATCATGTTTTTTTTTTTTTTTTTATTCTTCATGTCTATGGCTTCTTTATTCAGCTTACAATCAGTACTTATATTTCATGAATGTGATAGACCTGACTTTAATTGCTGTGTGTGTTGTTCGGGTGGTTTACGAAGACATACAGTGGGTTAACATATGGGGTCCCTCGGCAACACTTAACCAGTGAATTATGAATAATTAAAAGTGTATTAAATATTTACAGCATGAGGCGTGAGGAGTATATTCTACTGTGTAAATATATATATATAAATATTTGTAAAAGGCTGCATAAAAAAGCCAATGCATAATTCAGGTTTACAGAGCAGTTTAAACACATTAAAAGAGGCAGCGGTGAGGCGTTAGTGTGTTAGTATTGGGTTTAACACTTAAGATGATCAATTTTAATTCTAATGCAACACATGGAGCCAAATCCTAAACTACAGTAAACTGTCTCTCTAGATAATCAAGCCAATGCTATCGCTATAGTTGCAGCTGCATCTTACAACGTCAATAAGCAGCTTTACCTTTATCCAAACATATCCATCCGTGGTGTGGAATCAGAATGATCATAAACATGCCTTCTGAGATGGTTTTGTGTCATGCTTTTTCTCTACAGCACACCACATCACTAGTTTTCTCCATTTCACATTAGCAAAAGAACGATATTGGTAGCACATTGGTATGCAATATGATAATAAACGGTGCATTTTAAGGAACGCTCTTGCTTGAGCACAAGGAACAAACTGTTTAAAGCTCAAACTGATGTTTACAGATCAAATATTTTTAATATTTTTTCCCATTCGAGCAGCGGTTCAAATTTCAAATAAGTTAAGATAATGTCATTATCCGGGGTGAACAGGAAAAGTCACAGGGATAGATTTCTGGAAACCTCGGGGCAATATTTTATGGTTCCAGACGCTCAAATATGAGAATTCGCTTCTTCTTCTCTGACATTACATTGAATATCTGTGGGTATTGGACTGTTGATCAGACAAAACAAGACAAAATGATTGATTGAGAAAATAATTGGCTGATTAACTGACAATAAAAGGTTAGTTGCAGTCCTAAAAGTAGGGTTTTTAAAAACTGGGTGAACTGAATGTGAAGCTTGTAAGCTTAAGAAAGATGGTAGACTGTCCTTTGGCCTATAATAAGGGAACAGCATAAAAAAGCTGCTTAACTATGGAGAGATAAACAGTAGCACAGACAATCAGAGCAGATCAGAGGTCAGGCGTACATGCTCTGTCTGTCCTGAAGTGCAATCATCTCTCTATTCCACTACTCAGCTCTCTAAGCAGGAGAGATTTAATTGGCAACTTGAAACCAGGGCAAAAGCAGAGAAAGTTATAATCCACGGCTAAACTTCCTCCACTCGAGGTTTTGCATGATGAAAAAGTCTCCCATCTCTCTCACAGTGAGAAACGTCCGCCATGGAAGTCATTAAGGGATGATTAAAGGATTGACGTGGGCTACTGCTATCATGTGTTGCCTACTGTAGATTGACATGTGGCCTCATGGGAAGCAGCTTTTTGACTCTTGCAGTATTCAAACCCCGACCCACTGCACTTCACTTCACACCCACACGCTTTCGCCGCAGGCTGCACAGGAAGACAAGTAAAGACAAAAAATGGTGTGATCTTTACAGGGCTTGTTATCAAATAGAACCTCAAGCTCGCTGTTGGTGGCACTTGGAACGAGCTTAGCACTACAAATGTCAACGCTGGTGACATTTAAAAAAGCATTCAAAAGTTCTGCATGCATTTGTTATGGTTGGAAATGTTCTACCACAGTGTTAACATCCCAGTGAAGCTGTGGCCACAAGCGTCAAATTGCCTCTTGTCTGCAGATGACCTGATATGAATCAAGGCAGAGAGAGGAGGAAAATACAACAACAGATGGAGAGAGATGAAAAAAGCAGAGTAAGGACTTCATGTCATGTTGGGAGTAGATGAAAGGAGCAAAGGGGAGAGAGTAAGGAACAAAAAAAAAAAAAAAAACAGCAAGCTGCACCAAGTCGACGAGCAAAAAACAAAACCCAAAAGGAAATCCAAAGCAACACAGCAGATAATAAAAAGCATGACATTATGTGGAGGGAAAAGAGAGATGGATGTGAAGGAGACACATTTTCTTTCTCAATACAAAGTAGTTGTCTACCTCGCACATGCATGTCTAAACAACATGTGACATTCATTTGCACAGTTTAACCGCGTGGGCTTGCTGCATAGTTCAAGAGATGCAGGGCTGTGTGTGTATAGGTGTGTGTGTGTACACATCATGTTTGTGCTTGTTAATTCATACTTCTATGCATGCTGTGAGTGTGTGGGTCCGTGTGCTGGTCCATCTGTCTTAGTTTACTTGTTTCTGCATCTGAGTCATTTTAGTTTTTGTTTTGAAACTGTAGACAAAAGTGCATCCTCCAACACCTCAGATCCTTTCTGTTCACTTTTCTGGACACATTACTACAAAATGCTTGCAGTGCACATCGTGAAACAGCAACCATAAACCTGAATTAATTGACTTTTATGGCCACATGGTGGCATAAAGACAAGCTTTAAGCACATTGTTTATTTATCATCACCTTTAAATTTGATATACAAAACTTCTCTGAATCAGCAAACAGCTACTATCTAGATAAAAAAAATAGCATTCACTTGGAGGCGTGTGGCCAAACCTCCAAAATCCACTGTTCTAGCTCTGTTTTGGTCTCCACCAACCTCTGAGGGAAATATCTGTCTCTTTAGCTGCTAAATGCGCTGCTATGTTCACCAGCTAATTGCTAACTTTGTCTGTCTCCTGTTTGATGCTGGACAAGGAGCAAACAGTAGATTTTCAGGCTTTCTCTGCCTGCTGCGTCTGAAAACAACTGTGATGGGAACAGTGTGACCAAAGTAGTAAAGTTAAGCGCATTAAAAGCAAAACAATCGGCTCAAAGACGCTAAAACGCTCTGTATACCTGTAGAAAACTATAAAGTTGGGTCATGATAATCTGTGGGTTTGCCACTCACATCATACTGAGGGATTTGGATCATTGTAAACATAGACACTTTTCATCATTACAGCAGCTTTAAGTTTACTGATCTGTCTCGAAAAACATCCTGCTCATTAAACAGGTTTTACAGTATTTTCTAATGACTGCATCAGATCGGAAATACAAGAAAAAACATGTCAGTAAAAGCTCTGGGTAAAAGCATTTCTGATTAACTGATTAATTCATAGTCTGTTTAAATGTAAGAAATCCTGGTAGCTGCTGCCAGTACTGCCATTCATCACAGCAACTGTTCCAACACCTCATAGCACGTTCGACTGCCAAACATGCCACTGGAGAGAGCATGATGGTTTCTCATCTCCTGTGCCAGGTGTAGGACTCAAGCAGTTTTCTCAGCACAGAGGACGGCTGGTTCCTGTCTGCAATCGAGTCTCTCATAAAGGAGAAGCTGGTGACAGAAGCCGCTAGAGACTGCTGGATGATGTGAGGGAAGATGACGAGACGAAAGAGAGAGAGAGGGGAAAAGAAACTAAACAAAAACGAAACAGACACAGAGAGCAAAAGATACGAAATGCGTCATCCGACGTTGACACATTCCATTATGTGTATGTAAATTATTTAGAAACAGATAATAATCAGCCACAAAATACAACACGTGATGGTGGTGGCGGTAAATTCAGTAACAGAATTTGTCTCCAGACTCCAAATTGCTGCAACACATTGAACAGTTTGTCTGACAGTTTGTTTCTTAGTTCTGTATTTGTACTACAAATGAGCTGCAGTTAAAATTAGCACAAATTGACTGTTAGAAGCAAATTGAGCCCTTTCAGACAAAAAACAGCCACCAAACTATCTGAACATGTCCATTCAAGTCTTTTCGAGGTGGACGAGTTGCAATATTAGAAAAATGATCACCTGTGAATCACCTTTAACATTGCACACATCCAATATGGCTGCCTGTAGGCTCAGCCCTATTTTCTCAACACAAGCTAACAAAGATATTTATTGTGAAATGGGAACTTTTTTTCTTGTCTTTTAATTTTGCTTTTTTGTGTTTGCTTCACATTCTGCCTCCTCAGTGCTCAGTCAAAACGAGATGGCTTCATCAAGCGTGACAGGTACACCTGCTTTGACACAGAACTCATGCATATTAATGACAGTGATTAAATTGAGTTAAAGCAAGTTCATACATGCATGCTATTTTTACTTCACAGAGTCCTTTGAATGAAGTCTTTTTTCTCCTGTCCTTTGTTTTTTAAATGGGAGTTGCCCATTTCCTTTTTGGTACTGACTTACTTATTGTTCTGGAAATTCTTTGTTCGTTGTGCTGGCATTTTTGCTCTTTGCTCAAAGCGAGAACCTTATTATGTAGAAGATTAATAGAGAGCAAACATGCTCTTAAGATTCCAGTGTCCTGAGGTGTTTAAACTACTTATAGAGTATATTAAAGGTGCAAACAGAGCGACACTTGCGTTTGTAGTCTGTAGTACAATACGACAAGTAATGGACCACACACAGTGTATATGGTCAAAGGTAAACCTGCCACTCACCCCTCAGTCATACAGGAGTCTCTAAAATGAAGAGTGCACCACTGCTGAAGTCCATGTTCAAACCTCTGGCTGGCTGCTCTGCCAAGGACTACAAACTGACTTCCCTGAAGAACACTGAAAAGGCAGAACTCCAAAACACTTCTGCAACAAAACAGGGCACACTAAACTTATAATTATGAGGTTTATATAATTGAGGTTAAGTCTTTTTAAAGTCTTTATGAGCACTGCCATGTTTTTGCTGGTCTAACATGACTGTAAAATCAAAAGTGAATAGTATAGCAACGTCATGTTTACTGACTACAGGCATTATCACCCTCAAACTACTGCTGGGAAAAACTATTTTCGACCAAAATGCAGAAAAGATAATAGTGATCGACCACATTTGACCACATCTATAGAATAAGGAGCCCCCGTGAGTCACTGGGGAAGAAACACCCATCCAAGGAGAGTTGCCAAAGCAAAATCTCAATCATGAACAAATTTTTCTATAAATCACACTATTTTAGAACAGCAGCGGTATTTGAGAGAAATGTAATGCCACCCAAGTTCCATTTTAACAACATAATGCCACATGTTCACTGACCATGTATTTTCAATATTTTCCTTTTTCCAATATTTGTTCATGCAATACAATATCTGCTTGTGGAAACTAAGGGGTAATTAAGGGTTTTGTGGTTAGGTTGAGGTACTGGCAGCACTTGTCGAAGACAGAGATCATGGCCTCGGTTAAATACTGAAAAGGTAAAAAGTGAAGCATCACACAGTGTTTATTTCATTGACAGTTAGCCCAAAACAAACGACAATAATTCATGTTTTCTTATAAACAATGGCTCATGTTGCATTTTAACGCCGTTCAGCTGGTTATTTCTGTTTTATGACCCGCAGCATTACTGTTTTGTATTTTAGCAGCACTAGTGTGCTGGACGCTACTTGCCCAAACAGCTAATAGATAATGTTAACTGCTAGATATCCACGTATTTCCCTCCCGAGCTGGTGGAGACCAAAACGGAGCTAAAAAGGACAGAGAATATTTGACTTGAATTTACCAGGTGGACCAAATCATGACTTCTTCATAAGGTGATAATATGTCAGCAGTTCATTGCCTGTTTCTGCCGTCTCCAATTGGCCAAACATTTGGTTTTGCAGGTTTAATCGAAGTGTTTTAGTCACCTGGCCTCACCTGACTAAGGCGAACCCTGGTCTCAAAGTTCTCTGCTGTGCACAAACACAATCCAGTACAACTACCTGTCTAGAGTTTACCTGCCGTACAATAACTTGGCCTTTCCTTCATCTGAGAAAACGTACCAAATTTAATAGTATAGTATATAATAGTATAGTATAAATGTAGTATGTAAATGTCATTTCTAAGACACAGGTTTGACCTCATACATATTCACACAGTCTTACATTGATTGAGCAGATCTACAGGAAGTTTCTCCAGAGCAAAGAATCGATGAAAGAATGGGAAGCATCTCTCATCAACTTTCCCACAAAATTCATTTCTAGGCGAGGATTTAAACTGGCAACTGCTCTAAAGGGCTCTCACGGGCTACCAGTACTGCTATGGGCAAGCACAAAAATCCAGTTTTTCTTTAAATGTGCTGTTGATGGCCCATCTGAACCTTGGCGTCTGCTTGTAAATGCAAGCAGGCGTCCTCGACTGTCTCTTCTCCGCCTTGTTACAGGGTCATCAGAAGCCTTGTTTGAAGTCTGTGGATTGCCTGAAGCTTATTAGTATGCTTTCTTTTGCTTTCTGTGTTGTCACTTTTTCAAAATTCAGCACCTCCATTGTAGGGGAGAAAGATGAGCCATTCCTATAAACTATTATACACAAATGGACTCGCAAAATCTGCGATAGAGAGCGTGCAGATAAAGTGACATTTAAAAAAAATCCTCTGATTATCAAGTCAAAGGTCATGCATCCACTCCTCTTGTCAAAATGTGAGTCTAAATATAAGCCGTATCTGCCATAAATTGTTAGATTTTTGTCTCTGTCTTGTAATGTAAGTCAGCAAACCCCACTATGCCAGATTGCTTAAATTTATCACTTTAGAATTTAACAGACAATATAAAGTGAATTCAACAAATATGCATTAGATCACATAGTAAAGAAAAGACACGGAACGAGAGACAGAGTGCAGAGTCGACAGGCAAGATGAGAAACAAAGAGAGCAGCTCAGCTGACCCTCATATGAAGCCGCTTTGTGTTAGCTGCATGGTGACAGGAAGGTCAGCGTCACAATAAGTGTCTACTCAAGTATGGCCTCTTCTGGAGACATGAATAGGGCTCCTCAGCAGCCATCCATCCCTCCCACCATCCCTCCTTCCTGCCGTCCCTCTGCGCTGCCAGCAGACTCATGCTGCGAGCTCCAATACAACAGCTTCCTCTGTTGGCTGGCTCTGTATGAAAACTTGATGGTAATTGCCCACAGATGCCACATTAGGGTAAGATAGCGGGGGGGGGAATTGGCCCTGAAAAGAATATCTAGAGGGAAAAATGGAGGTCATAATTGTGGTTTCAAAGAAACAGAGAGGAGTTATTCGGGAACTTTACAGACAAGTCTGGAGTCTCAGGAGACCTCTGGCCGGGGGACAGCATTGTCATTGCGGACACTGAAGAAGAGTTTGGAGACCAGAATATGCAACATAATGGGTGGATTAAAATTCCTTTTTGATGCGTAGTTTGCTATTCATCCAGGCTTTTTGTTGCAAGTTAAAGAAAAAGACAGAGGGTTCCTGTTCAAGAATTTATTGACATAATGCAAACTGTCAAATGAGAAAATTCTAAATGACAACATCTTTGCAATGGATATGGCTAGCATTACCAGCATAAAGCAAAAATACTGTTTTCCATCTCTGCAAACCAATTCCCCGGGGGATCAATTTAATGTTTTAATGTGTATTTGCATGTGGCCTTATAAATTGAATGGCCTGCTTTTGGTTTCATTTATATATACATATATATATATATATACACACACACACACACACACACACACACACACACACACACACACACATATATGTATGTATGTATATATATATGTATGTATGTATGTATGTATGTATATATATATATATATATATATATATATATATATATATATATATATATATATATATATATATATATATATATATATATATATATATATATATATATATATATATATAAATATATATATATACACACACACACACACATATATATAATAGTGGTCTGTAACAGCAGAATATTTAATCCAGTATCAGCTGATACATTCAGAAGCAGCTGTTTCTGTGTAAGTCAGCTGTTCAAAGACTCTTCCTTACATGTTCCTCGGGCAGTCTGGGAGGCTGTTTAAGCAGCTTCGACCCAGCAGCTTTGTTTTGACAAGCCGGACATTTCAAAATAGCTCCATGACCATAGATCTGCCCATGATTCCCCACCTCTGTCCCAGCTTTAACTCAATAATCCACTCATGACCTCCCAGTGACCCATCCATCCATACTTCCACCGTGCAGTCACCGATCCTCCTCGATGGTTTAGCCATCGACAATCTGTTTGATGTGAAATACTTTTTTTATTCAGGGCTCACAATCCCAGCAGCTGTCCTATTTCTGTCTCTATCACTGGGCTGGAAAAGCAAAACCAACAACTTTTGCACAGAGAAAAGATTAAGTAACGCAAACCCCCGCGATCTTTGAAATACAGTGATCTAATGTTTGTTTTTTCCATTGACTTTATTCTGTAAAGTAAAAATAGCAATGCATGTATGAGCTTGCCTTGTAGTGTATCTTTCTGTCATCCGTGATTGCGCTCTGGTGGCACAGGTTTATCTGTCATGCTGATAAGGCCACTCTGGTTTTGATTTGAAGTGATGATGTGTGGGAAAATGGGACAAAAAAAACCAAGAGCAATGAGGCAGTGACAGAAAAAAAAAAAAGGAAAACAGACATGATGAAAAAGAGAGAGAGAGAGGCGGAGAGCTGGAGAAAGAGAGAATTAAAGAAATCCCTGTCCAGATTGCTGCGGATCAGCTCAAATCTTGATCATTTGGTCTTTCAGGGGGCACAGAGGGTGAAACATGTGACTCAGGTGGGCAGGGCACACTGAGGACACTGATACTGTCACTTTTCACGCATAAGCTAAAAGAAGCAAAACACAGATCACACATCATACGATTGATGTATTGGTGTAAAAGCTGCACTGCATGTTTGCTCATGTGAACCAAATTGCCGCTGGACTCAGCATGCGTACATTTTCATAATAGTAAAAGTCAAGGGGTCACCAAAGTTAATACATTTCACCCCGAGGACGACATGAACGTCTCTACCAAATTCCACAGAAATCAATAGATGCAGAGGAATTTCACAAAAAAAACAAAAAAGTCAACCACTCGTGGCGCTAGAGGAAAAGTCCGAGTTTCACCAAAGTCAGCAGGATTACTGGTCTAGGGACTGCAGACTGATGCTACCATCACTCCATCACACTCAAGGGACATCACTCCTCTGTGGAACTGCTCACAATTAATAGACACATGGAACCTGTGTTAAAGGGATCACGTGGTTTAAGTCATTTATCGAGCAATACGATGAAAGTTTATGGTTTCAACTCACAAAATGTGAAGATTTTTGCCATTTTTCTATCGACCGATCAATGGGAGAAAGAAAGCTACGGGGGAGGATGGATGATTAGTCATCATTGCACAGTCAACACGCACGTTGTCTTCCTCTGCGCCATGTTCTACTTCTTGCGCTGTGCGAATGAACAGACGAACGAACAGACGGACGATTATTGGGCGCAAACTCTGTCACTGCACCGTCAACCTGTCAACACGCACACCTTTTTCTTCTACTGTTTTGTGTTCTTCCTTCTTGCAATCTCTCATATCAATCTCTCCCTCCAATCCAGACCTCCTCTGGTGGTGAATTTACAGAATCGCAGCACGATAAATACAAGAAGATAATGGATCAAGCGGGCATCATCTCCTTACAAAAGGGCAAACCAGCCAAACAATCGTCAGCCCTACTCTGTTTTATATCTTTGTAAACTGAATATTTTTGAGTTGCTGACTGTTGGTAAGAAAAACCAAACACTCTGAAGATGATCCCTTGGGTAATCAAAGCTGTTATGGGCTTTTTTATTGGACACCATCATAACTGATTATCACACAAGAATAAGAAAGAGAGATCCAAATGTCTCAGTTCTGCCAAACATGAACCCTCATAGGGCCTTATGTGGCCAAAATGGCACAAATACTTATGGATATGTGTTATGTTGCCAAGATATAAACAGCAATTTAAAGTTGAATAAGATATTGAGATAGAAGAGGGTCTCCTAGCGAACTCTGGCAGCTTCCTCCACAGTACTCCACAGGCTTCCCTGCTTTTGTCACATGTACTTTGGTCAAAATTCTATTCAAATGTCTCGACTATTTGTGTAATGACAAGTAGTGGGATAAAACATAAGACAGATAAACAGTGCAGCTTGTATGGACTGGAGAAGATCCACTCGTGGGCAAACTGCCATGAAAAATGCAATGTGAGAATGCTGGAGGGCTCCTGTAAAACCAAACCGGTTTTCCACCCCCTGCACCCAGCGGAGGGCTCCTTGCAAGCAGGAAGATGCGTTTCACTTGTCAGAGCAGCGGCTCAGAAATAAACCGGCTATTGTCACCACTGCGTCTATTCTAACCTGTCTAAACACGCTTAACACAGCGCGCTGTGTGTCAGAAGAAAGAGACAAAGAGGTTAAAAAAAAACACCTGCACACAGAAGCCATGCAGCCACTTCTGGGGCTCAGAGAGTGACGACGAAACAGCAGATAAAAATCTTTCAGGATGCCGTCAGCTTCCTGTTTAGAGAGGTGTGTGTGTGTGTGTGTATGTGGTGACTTTCGGTTTTAAGCTTAGATTGAAATCATTAAGCTTATATTTAGGTTCAGCTAAGGACAGTTGAAGTTGAAGAGTAATTTTTCGCTCTTTTATAATTAATATATATATAAATATACATTTATAATTTATAATTTTCTATACCTAAGTAATTGATTATTCCTTTAGTTGATTTCTCATACAAAACACCAAACTTTAGCTTGTTCCACTTCTCAGATTAGATGATTTGCTACCTTTCAATGATTGTTTATGTAATAATAAACTGAATATCTTTGGGCTTTGGAGTCAAATCAGCATGTAGGCTGGAGAGAAAACTACATTTGGTGACAAATGTCTTTTTTTGTCTGAAAAACAAGGTAAACTGGGAAATTGTAACCTGCAATGTTCATATTTCACTATTCTAAAGATCTGACAATGAATTTAGAAAACCAGCAGCCGATTAATCAATAATGAAAATAATCAGTTAATCATAACAGCTTTCACATACTGTGCTAAACCTCGGGCCCATTCAGCCCCATTTACTTCCTAAAAGCACAACTGGACAAACCACTGGAGATTTAGTGGGTAAAATGTAAAACCTTTGTCATGTTTAGCAGAAACGTTTAACATAAATGTACAGATTCAGGTTTACTTCAATAATTGCGTCTTCCCTCCCCAAAATAAAACGTTCAATCAACAGCTGATGTCGTCTGCAGGTGCATCAGTTTCATTACATCTTTGAACCTAAAGCACAGGCAACAAGGTGCCTCCACCAGCTACAGCAGTGTGACATGGTGCGGAAAGGAGCGCGAGACTTTGTACAATTATTGCCTCTTTGCTGGAAAAGAATTTTGAATTATTTCGGAGGAGGAAGCATCTCATGATGGGATGAGTGCACTGGAAAAGTATCTACAGTCACTAAAAGAGTGGGTGGATGCTGGTCGGAGTCGAAGAATACAGTCTGGACGGTCCACACTGATACATATATATATATATATGTGTGTGTGTGTGTGTGTGTGTGTGTGTGTGTGTATCAACTCAGCAGTGCAGGTCACAGGTTCAAATCCCGGCCACAAATCCGGCCTCCCTCAGTAGGACGTATGACCGGCTGCTCCAGGTGTGTGTGTGTGTGTGAGTGTGTGTGCGTGCGTGCGTGTGTGTGTGAGTGAGTGTGAGTGTGTGTGTGTGTGTGTGTGTGTGTGTGTGTGTGTGAGTGTGTGTGTGTGTGTGTGTGTGTGTGTGTGTGTGATCCTGCCATCTGGCCCCAGAAGTCTGCTTCCTACGATCTTTCCAAACAGGAAAGCCAAAACAAATCCTTGATGACACGGGTCAGTAGTTTAATTGTCTCTGAGGGATTTCTGCTCAGCCAGCGACCGAAAACTGCCCCTTTCATCTCTACAGCACCGGAGCCTGAAGCCCTCTCAATCAGTTTATCTCTCTTAGAACCTGAGTGTGTGTGTGCGTGCAACTTTGACTAGATTTATGAGAGCATTTTAGAGCAGAAAAATATAGTTAGCTGGAGGTATTGATGCCTTATGCTCTCTTTCTCCATTATACACCTCATTAGATCGGTATTGATGCCTTGGTCTTCCATAGCAGAGGCATCAATAAAGCAAGATGGGTCATGGGAAGGAGAGACCCCTGGCATTAGGAACCTATGCTTATGTGTATGTGTGTGAGTGTATGTGTGTGTGTGTGTGTGTGTGAGAGAGAGAGAGAGAGAGAGAGTAAAGCTCAACACACACACCTGTCCCTCTCACTTTCAGCATTTAGCTCCTGTCATTGCCAACCTGACCTGAGGCTTCACAATAACATGGCACTTTAACGTGGAAGACTTGGAAGTCAGCCCAGATGTGTAAAACTCTTCCTGTAAGTACTCATCCTGGCACCCATGGGTCTCCCCTGTGAGCCTTGGGAGACCCCACCCAGGGACCCCCTTGTGTGCTGCAGCGCCGTTTAAAAAGAAAAAAAGAAAAACCCTGCAAACGCGCAGCCAGCTCGGTGCTCACAGCGAGGTGTGCACGCACCGACAGCCGGGGTGAGGAGCGACGAGGCTGGGTGTGACACACACTGATGCCCCGCTTACCTTCAAGCTGCGTCTGGTTCTTGCAGCCCGACGGCTCCACCGGAGAGATGCTAACACTTCATAAGTTATCCCCTCCGCACATCACCATGTGGCCCGAGGAAGAGTAGTTTCACTATCAAGAGCTCCAGATGTTGGAGAGGGCGGTGCTCGCGTCCCGTCCAGATGTAAAATGTGAGCCGGATCACAGATTTGCACGCCGGGTCCTCTGCAGCTGTCCGCCCGCCGCACCGGCTCAGAGTTTGGGTGACACTGTGGAGTGACTCCCGGTCCGCCCACGGTGCTGCTGCTGCTGCTGCTGCTGCTGGATGACAGCACAGACCGACCGACCGACCGACCGACTGACTGACTGGCGCTCCGCCGGCTGACCCTCTGGCGCCGCCTATCGGTGATACCGAGCAACTGCAGGTAGCTGTTTCGTTGCAGGCTTGTTGCAACGTTACATACTTTTTATATAATTGAGTAGCAGCAAAGAGAAGCTGCTTTCATTGTTAAAAATCAGCTATAAAACAATAAAAGCTAGTGTCGTGTGTGGCAATAACTACAATAGACCTTACTGATTAAATAGATATTAAATATGCCACTGGATATTGGTTTTTATGTTTTTGTTTCTTTAGACACAAATTTCACTTATTCAAGTTGAATATTTTACAAGATCAGCCCAAATAACTAAAAGCAGCTCTAAAAATAGTAAAACTATGTCAACTAATGTTATATTCTGACTGTTTAGTCACTGTTTCGTTGGGTTGGTTGTTTCAGACTCTTAAACATTTCTCAGTTTTTGCTCTTGACAGCAAATTTGAGTCTGAAGATTTTCTACAGTGAGGCCTAAGTTAAAGCTCAGTCCTCAGAAAAAAGATATTACACATGTTGACAGATGTGTCCAACCCTCAGGAATGATAATGTAACCTTAAACTGTCCAAGTGTTCTTGCTTTGAGAAGGACTTTGAGGACAAGAAGAGCCAGACGCACATGTGTGGGTCCGCTGGTCACCTGGTGCTCGTTTATTGTCCCACATCTTTTTCCCCAGCCTGCCGCAGGGCTTGACGCACAGGCAGACGGATGAATGCTCACATTGATGGGTTAAATGCAATTAAAAATACGTACGTCTTTGGCTCCGTGTTTGCTCTGCCTTCACCTGAACTAAATGTCACCGTTTGTCACACTGAACAGATGAGCATGGACGTGTGAAAGTTAGGTACTTTCCATTCAGAAGCCTGAGGAACTGAGCCGCTGCACACACACATGAACACACTCTGACACTCTGACTGTAGTTTCTGTTGCTTAAAGGACACTTCTGTTTCTACATGTTTTAGTCTGACTTATAGGCAGCTTAAATATTTGTAAAAACCAAGCCAGGGGCATCAAATATAATAAAGTAATACGCTGCAAATGTCTGGTTACTTTCTCTGAGGGACTCTTTGGAAACGCCCTTGTATTTTAGCCAGGCTTTTTGGTCTGAAGACTCTATATGAGCACAGGTGGGCGGTGCTGCAGTTTGCAGATTGGAACAGTTTCCCCTGCAGGGTCGGTGTCCTGTTCCTCCAGCCCCCCCCCCCTGGATCTTCTGACTGTCCTCACCGCAACGCTCAGTCATTGCCACAATGTGGACGTCAGATGTGAAAAGACACAGCTCAGTACAAAGGATCATTTCTGTGGTTATAGATCGCTCCCTATACAAGCCCGGCCAGGTGTCTGTGGGTGTGGTGGAGATGCATTCTCACTCTTGGTGTGGTGGTAAATACCTGAAAAAATAAAGGAAAGTCACCAGTACTTTTGTTAGCCATTAATAACAACTGCAGCCAGTTAGGCAGCGACGTGTGGTTTGTCTGTGGAAGGATGCTGCCAAAACGGCTGCAAATGATTTCCTGAGATTTATTTGAGGAAAATACAAAAAAAAAAGCTTTCCGTGCATTTGTTCACAAATATTTTCACACAATTTGCCCATCAAACACCCAGTTTGCTCTTTTTTATCTTCAAATCTGATGCATATGTTTATCCCCCATAGTTTGATAGTTGCTCTATGTCACAAAAGCTGTGAGTGCAGAACACAGACATCCTGCTGACAGCGAGAAGAGCAATATGAAAGCTGAGTGTGTTGTCACATACTTGATTTCCTCTCAAAGAAGAAAAAGAAAAAAGATTTTCACTGAGGTTTGCCATGTGACGCTATCTGTTTCTCTGTTAAAGGCAAGTTTCCTCTAAAGAAGCACCTGACTTTGTGCATTCACGTTTTTTTTTTATCTCCATTCTCTGCAGGCACCAGAAATCTTGCTGTTTTTGGAGGGTTGAACTAAAAAAACCAACGGAGGGCTGCAGACTCGTAGCTTTCTTATCAGTGCACACAAGGCAGAAATTTGCATAGTGCAGATGACAGGGAAAGATCAAGATTAGGAGAAGTTGAGTCTCAGTGGGAGATTTTCACTAAGAGCATCATGGGAGCATTGCTTTGGCCCCATAAAGTCTGACTTAAGTACACAGGGAGAGACTGGATGGAGCGCTACCATTAAAGAGTCTTACTCTTATAGACAGGGGAGCTGGTCCTGCATGATAACTAAAGCCTGGTCAGGATGGGATTTTAGCAAACTTTGTTTTAATCTCTGTTACTGGTTTTAAGAGCTCCGCTGTGCACTTTAAAAAAAAAAAAAAAAGAGTCAGTCCTCTACAAGCTGTGTATTAGTCTGCTAGAATCTCACAAACGCTATGGTCTCATCTTCTTCAGTGACGTTAGGGACTGTATGAAAGTTATTCAGATAGTTGGTGAGGTTAGAAAATAGTGTGTTTTAGTTTATTTTTTTCTTTTTATTACAAGGAAGTTGTTCTGATATTTGTTTGGGAGCATCTTTAATTTCCATGCCTCAGATTTGACCTTCGGGATCCTTGGGGCCTTTGAAGGAGTTCCCGCAGGTCCAATGAAAACTACTTTCATCTAACTATAATTCCGTTGACTATGAATTAGCCCAGTGAGAGAAAGTTTAAAATGTATTTCCAAACTACTAGATAACAATTTGCCAGTAACTCTGAAGCAGGATTCCTCAATTTGACATAGAGACACAAAAAGCTTTTTCGGTTTTAAGTCACAAAGTTAAAAATAGCTGTGTGTGTTTAAGGTCTCCCTAAAAAAAGCCCACTTGGTGAATATGTTGAATGATTCGATGTGTATGTGTGTGTGTGCAGGTGTGTGTGTGTGTGTGTGTATATGTTGAGGTTTCCGAGCATCGCAGAGAGACCACATTTCCTCCTGCTGCCTGCTCATGATGCAAGGTGCTCGGGCCTCAGCTGTTAGACACGTTGAGTCACCCAAAATGGGGGAGAGATTTTAACTTCATCTGGAGTTTCTGAGGAGGTTTGGTGCATTTTCGTTTCAGTCTGAGAGGATTTTGTGCCAGCTGTACTTTCAGCACTTTGTTGTGCTGCACACTGAGTGAGAGTCACGTTACGTGCAGGACATACAGAGAGCTGCTTTCCTTTTGTAAAAAACTGATTACAATGCGTAGCTGCAGGAAACAAGCTTTAAGGATAATCAGCTGGGGCAGGAAACAGGAGAGAGGCATTCAGGCTTTAGGACGCTTTTATAGACTTTACAGGGAAAACTGTCCAATCAAATGAGGAGTTAATATGTACCATTTTCAGCCTGCCGACTTTGATTCCTACTATTGTGGATCAGAATTACACTGGAGTAGAAACAAGCTTGTAGACACTGACCACTCTGTATGCTGAAGCTTCTTCAAGCGACAGCACACACAGGATCATATGACTGTCTTTATCCTTTAGACCCTCTGAGTGTTGATTTAAAAGAGTTGGAGTATTTCTGGAGAGATTTTAACATCAGAAAAACATCTATTATAGAATCTCATATCATGGAAAACTCCAGTATTAGGAGAAACAGTATTCACCCATAATGTTCTGCATCATAGCGCCACCTTGTGGATGTATAAGGTAACAAAGGAGTAAAAGAAATACAGTATTTTAAACAGGTTAATTAAGCACATTTGCTCAAGTGCTGTACTGTACAAATTTGAGGTACATAGACCTTATTTGAGTTTTTTCTTTTAGTGCCACTTCCATAGAGTTGGTTCAGATTGAAATATTGTACTTTTTGCTCCACTAAAGTCATTTGACAGCTTGATGATGATTTTGTTATATATCAAACATAGAACTCTCTGCTGAACTTACAAGATACAGCAAGTTTTACAGGAGTTTTAGGCTGTCATGTCATGTTGATCAATGGCTCTGCCAGTGAGACTGAATTTCCTTTCATTAGACCTTCAGCTGTGTGGCTGTCACAAGGAGGGAGACCACACAAGAAATTTATTGAAAACAACAGTAATTTATCAAGATTGAGGTTAACACAAATTAACAAAGCGGGTCTGCAATGCAAGCAGTGCATGGATGTGTGGTGGAGATGCTGAACCATATGCGTGCATGTAGTCTAAAGGCCTCAGGTGATCTGAATCAGCTGATGACCCCCCCCCCCCACTGCCAATCAGCTGTCTGCTGAAGTAGACCAGGGCAGCCTCCAAGGCAGTGGGAGGGGGCGTCTGGTGTTAGACAAGATAGTGAAAACACATCTGTGGGCTCCAGTGGCGCAATCGGTCAGCGCGCGGTACTTATAAGACAGTAACCTGCAGAGTGATGCCGAGGTTGTGAGTTCGAGCCTCACCTGGAGCAGGGAAGTGGAAGTTTTACCCGCAGGAGGTGAAGTGAAACTACAACATGATGATCGCTAATAAGTCAGAAGAAGACGGAGTTGAGATAGGGCCTTATACCTTCACTCTCTGAGCGTCTCTCATGTGTCAGTCGGTTCAGTTCACTTCAGAAAAGCCACCAAATGTGTGATGATGTTTCTTTCTTGGTTCACCTTTGTTTCCATAACTGCAAAAAGTCAACATTAACAGTGGCATTAAAGCAAATAAGCATTTGTTTCCCACACAAAAATGAGAATTATGTAGGAAAAAACACCTCCAATACTGATTCTAGCTTTTTGGGAAAACAAAAGTTAAAGTACAGATTAAAGATACTTTCCTCATACTTGATATCACATTAGCTGTGCGACCAGCCCACCACACTGAGACAAATAGCATGACTGTGCATTTTTTGTTGAACTAATTATGCTGAGTCAGACCTCTCCACTGCACTGGGTGAGGTCTGGGACATTAAGAATTGTGTTTCTTTTAATTAAAAGAAACAAGCTTGCAGCTGTACACCATCAAACACATCCATCAGTGCTGATATGAAACCTCACTGGAAACTTGTTTGCTGCGTGTGTTGGGCACATGTGAGGAATTGGAGAAGGTAGGAGGGGGGGGGGGATCATGCAAGGTCACCTTAGTTACTGTGGAGCTGTAGAGAGCCACTCGATAACCAGTGAGGCTTCCTTCCCAGCCTCCCCAAACTTTTACTCTCTTGTCTTTATCTAGGTTGATATGTAGTTGGACAATGTCGAGCAACGGAGTTTCAGTTTTCGCAAAATCACCCTAAAAACTCTGACTGTTTAATTTTACTTGTTACATGATAAATCCATACTGGGAGTCTTATAATGAATAATCCCAGTGACATGATATCATCACTTTTCTATTCATGGTGCAGCTCCAGACTAAACATGAGCCTGAAGAACAATGGTTGGATCATGAATGGGGCAAAGTGGGAGACTGCCAGGGTCACTGAGAGGCAATTAGTATGTAATAATGTGATTAACGGTAACCTTTTGTGGAGATGACTTCATCATTTCAGCTGATTTTGGTGCGTGTTCCTGAATTAGGCCTAAACGTTAAATTAGACAACAGCAGTGCAAACCTCCAGGCTATAACTAACACAAAAGCCTGACTAGTAGACACACACTGTGTCCTCTGGTCCTCACAGCAGTATCTGATGCAGGCTGGCCTCACACCCACTGTCCCCTGACCAGCAGCTTATGGGGCTGCAGATAGCAGCAGCTGACACTTTATCTGAAGGAGCCTCCTCCACACTGATGAAGCTCCTCACTCACATCCAATAATCTCTGTCATGAAGAAGACTTTTTTCAAGAAATGCCCCAAAAAATGTTTAAGAGTTGAACAATGAAAGATTGCAGCTTAAGGATGTAATAAAGGTGAACTTTCCTTATTGAAGTACTTCTATTTTTTAGCGTTTATTTACTTATTTCAACATATATAAAGCCTAAATCTGCTAAAATCCTCATCAACAGACAAAACAATATGTGAGCTAAAGAGCCATCATCTGGACTCCCCGCAGCATCCAGCAGCTGCACCCTTGGGTCAGCCTCATGAATGTTAAGGTGGACGTACCCAGTCGTGACGCACATGAGGCGGCAGATAGCGCAGCGGTGCGGAGCCCCCACCCTGCACCCCGCACCGGCTGCTGTCTGATAACACACAGCTGAAAAACAACACCATTACGTTACACCTCGTGTCCTCCACACAAGGAAGGAATTATTTCTTCATCTCTTTCACTCACCTTCCGCGTTTTTGCGCTCATGCGGTGATCACAATGGTCGATTGACGCCTTTTACGCACGCGTTTGTCGCCTGTCGCGAGTGTCATTGGATGATATTCAGCCGCAGTTTAGTCTCCAGGGTTGAGTGCAACAGGCTGCCATGCTCTCAAAGAGGGAGAAGGAGCTCATTGCAGAAATATGGGGAAGACTGACTCCTGTGGCGGAAGATATTGGATCAGACGCGCTTCTTAGGTTGGTTTAAACTCATTTCCGAAATAAAAGCTGTCTGTGTGTTTGAAATAAACTGTTCATACAATTCTCATGAGAGAGAATTTCTCATTTAATACCAAGGAGATGTTGAACTGATAAAAAGTTTAAATGGATAGTTGTTGTAGTCACTTCTCCTCCACAGAGGCACTACGTAAGAATAGATGGTCTGTCAGCCTTTATCAAGTTATTGACATTTAGAACTACAGACTATTGTGGCTATTAAGCATTAGTAAACTATCAACTATGCATTGGATTAAATTTTGACTAATGTTGGTGATACAGGATCAGTGTAGTGAAATGTTATGATGATGGAGGTGGTGGCGGCAATAAGAAGCAGTAAAAGTGGCCAAAATCAGTGTTTCAGTTACAAAAGAGCATCATTGCCAGTGGTGGAGGAAGTATTCAGATCCTTTATGCAAGTCAAACTACTAATACCACACCATAAGTCCTGCATTCAAAAGTGTAGAAAATATCATCGGCAAAATGTACAAAAAGTGTCACATGTGAAAGCAATTCTAATTTAACTACTCTATATTCTACTTTAATCTACAGCAATGCATCATGGTCTGTAAGAACATCGCATTTTCCAGCTGACCCACACATAAAGTAACTTTTAATCCTTCAGTTTATCAGAAAAATTCAAAATCAACAGATTTGGACATCCGTGGTTTTTACTGGTCAGGAAGGGTGACAGGTAACTGAAGCTGTCAGACAAATGTAGTGGGGTAGATGTACTTAGTTACATTCCACCACAGAAATCCTGATTCATTCAGACTCATTTCATTTTTCCCGACTCTTCCGCAGGATGTTTAGCACTTTCCCAGGCACCAAGACATATTTCTCCCATCTAGACATCAGTCCTCGCTCCCCTCACATGCTCTCTCACGGCCAGAAGATCGTCCTGGCCATTGCAGAGGGAGCCAAAGACATCAGCCAGCTGACCGTCACCCTGGCTCCCCTGCAAACCCTTCACGCCTACCAGCTCCGGATAGACCCCACCAACTTCAAGGTGCCTCGGATCACACTGAGAGTGACGTCTGATTAATTGTTGCGTCCTAAATGAATGAGTTTTTGCAAACTAAAATCTCCTCACGGGGTTTAATCCTTCTTATCATGTTCTGACTTATATGTTTCTCGCCACAGCTCATGCAGCTGCACACTCACTGCCAGTGTTTATGCAGCAGGCATTTATTTACCACGTGTGGAGAAATAACACACCGACACACATTTGGGAAGACAAAATATTGTAGAAAATACAGTTGCTTTCATTCCATAAAAACCTATAGAATTAAACGTACATTCAATATAGAAAAAAAAGATTTTTCAAAATACTGAAACATACGTGTATAAGGAGTCTACACATATCCTAAAGATGAATTTGAAATGCTGAACTTATCGTTTTCTGTATGACAGATCAGGACATTTGTAGCTGCATGCATTGGGTTTCAATTAATATGTTATCTACGTTCATAATCTCCAATATTTTTCTCACTGACAAAGTCGGGCTAATGCACGTCTGACCAGGCTACATTCAGTTATGAAGTAAATGGAAGAGATTCAGAGCCGATTTCGGTATCACGTTTTAACGATTTAGCTCCTGCATTTAGCTTGCTGTTCCAAGTAATACCTCTCACCCATTTTCCCTCCTTTAATTTCTCCCATCACATAAAAACAGTAAAAAATACTGTTCTGCTTCATCGTCTGAGCTCATAAAACCATTTTTTCAGCTAAGTGAGAATAATCAGCTCACAGATATCCGCACAGGCCAAAACATCTTATTGTTATCCCTTATTAAAACTGTGCTAATTAAGTGACACATTTCTCTGTTCTAACCCACAGTTCATAACAGCTGTTTTTAGACTGGGAGACAGAGGCCTTAATAGTCCCTCCATAAGGGGTGGTCTTAAATACTTGAAGTATATCAGATGGGTGCACACCACAAAACAAGCTAGATGAAAAGTACAACATCTGGATTTGCATGCAAAACCCTCATAAAACCCTTTTAATCCTTATTTTACTGATATCCAGGTATGTTTTTGTGAGCCTTGGAATGTTAATTTGATTCTTGTAAACAGAACTGAGGCCCAGACGGGATCAGCATCCAGACCTTTGTCAATAACAAACCTTTGCCTTCTCTGCAGCTTTTCTCACACTGTATGCTCGTCACCCTGGCCTGTCACATGGGCGAAGACTTCACGCCAGTAGCACACGCAGCTATGGACAAGTACCTGTCAGCTTTTGCAGCCGTGCTCGCAGAGAAATACAGATGAGAGCCAGCCACGTGTTCTTAGGAAGTATACAAGCCATTTCTGATACTATATGATGTGAAATATTTATGTATGTGTGGATGTTATGGTGCAATGTTTTATAATAATAAAAATGTGCAATGTTGTTTTGTGTGACTTTAAGGCGGGACACTGTAGGTGAACAGGGTAAAAAGTTTAATACATGTCAGCATGAAACTCCACCAGATGATCACTCAGATTATGACAAATAGATTTTATAGTACAAGTTCTCTGAAATGTTATGTTTAAACATGCAAGAGATGCATTATCTAATCAAAAATGCAATTATTTGCATACATTTCCAGAACAGAAATCTGATAAAGCCATGTTCAAAGTTCTTGTTTCATTTTGTTGACATATTAGAGTTAAAAGTTTTTACAGAGGACACTTTGGACATTTTCCTTTTTTAAATCAGAACATGAACAAACTACTTTGTAAAAACCTTCTGTATTTAGATTGGGAGAAAACTGGAAAGTCTGGTGCACGTTGGTGCTACTTAAGTGGAGATTTCTGTCTAAGAAAATACAAATTTTGAGAAAATAGCCTCTAAAGATAAGAATTTAAAAGGAAATCTGCAGATATTAATAGAAAAAGTGTAGTAAAATCAACATAAATGTGTAATCTGGCTATTTTATTTCAACTATTCAGAAAGAAGACATGTAATGGAAGCAAAATAACCCAAAACCTCAAAATTGACCATCGAATGAAAAACAGTATTTTTGTCTGTAGTGTCTCATCTTACAGAACCAAACCTGTTAGCATGTTTGTTAGCATGTTTAATCCCATTAACTACAGCAGCAACCTTTTACTGCATGATGATGACAAACTGAGGTGACTTCTGCAGCGTGTAATCTAGTTTAGACTAATGCATTTGGACAACCAGCAGACTGACCTGGTTATACTGCAACAGAAAAAGGTTTAAAAGGGTCTGACTTTCTTTTTCAAAATAATGCTTCAAAATGATATAAGAAATGCAAAACCTGACCGATTTAATCATCAATTGATCATCATAATCATCACTTGATTTTACAATAAACTTTTAGGATATTGTATTTCAAATAGACTTTTTAAGCCACTACACAGAAGTCCTCAAATAAAAGAAAAAAAAATTAACATCAGCAATTTCGTGACAACTGGACAAATTCCAAAATGACCGAAAGCCAAAAACAAGCCTGAGAACATTCAATCTGCCACTCCAGTCCAGAGGGTGGCGCCAGTGCGCCCATAAGTCTTGGTAACGTCATTAAACCGATAGAGGAAGAAGAAGAAAAAGAAGAAGAAGAAGAAGGAGAAGCGACCGTAGAAGAAGAATTCAAATGTTTATTTTCTATGATATGATGATAGCGCTGTCTATTACTTCCACTGAAGTGCATTTGGTCTGAGTTTTTATTCGGTTTTACCACTAACAATTTATTATGCGTGTTCAAATGCGTCTAATATTTCGTTGTTTTCGTGTGTAGGTGGATTTTTCCAAGTTTTGTAAACTTTAGCTTGTTTGGCAATTGTAGCTAGTAGGTTAGCTAGCTAATTAGCATTAGCTAATTAGCATTGAGGGGGGTTCCGGGATGGTGGTGAGATGTAATGTCCGGGACATTGCTGTAATAGCACCAAGAAGCTGTGGACCTTCCCGACTGACCGTGTGCGGGCTCTCCGATGCTCCTCCAGGCTAAAACTGTGGGCCCTCCACTTCTCCCCGGAGCGTTTCACCGACTGCACGCCGGCTTCACTCTGCCGAAGACGCTCTTCCAACAACACCGGAGGGTCGGTGAGTCAAAGTCACTTAGTTTAGCTGGGCTTTAAATCCCCGTGTGAGAAGAAGTTACGTTTTTATCTGCTTCAGTTTAAAGTTAACGCCAGTTTAAACTGTAAATCAGAGGAGTTGGTCAAATTAGAGTAGATTTTAAATAGTGAGTTTTAAAGCATTTAGCAACCTTATGTCAGGAAAAGCCCATTTTAAATGCAAATAACCAGAAGTTCAACAAAGACTCAGACCCTATGAGCCCTTTGTAGTTTTATCTTGCTGTAAAAACTCAGCCTCTGTTCACTCAGTCCAAACCCTGTAAAGATGAGGGCTGCCATGCTGTGGGACAGACTGCTCAGGTCAGAGAAGCACAATGTCACAACACAAGCTAACAGGAAGCTCTTCAAGCACAATGAAGGCGAGTTCATCCTCTGCTCAGTTAGTCCATAAAGACCCGAGTGTTGGGCTCTGAAATACTGAACACCCTCTGCTTTGATATAAGGAAATCATGGGTTCATTAGTACAATTGTCAATGATTGATTAATCTAAAACTTAAGTATGGTTGGTACAAGTGTGTTTTCATTGTATCTCATTGTGACCAACACCACTATTGAGACCATGAAATTCAACAAACAAAACTGAAATCAAAGTCATTACTGAAGTTACAGTTGCTGTTTTTGCACAGTCTTTGCATAACATGTCTGTTGTTCACTCACAGCAACAAAAGCCGGGGCCCGCACGTGAAGAGGTGTAGATTCGAACCACGCTCGTGACCTGATGATCACTCACACAACTATAATAATGAGACTGAGACTGCAGCAGCTGCTGACAGGTGCCTAAATAGACTGAATACACTGCTTTCATGTTGCTACTTGAGCACAGCATTTTTCTTTATCAGGTATGATTTCCCTGCTGGGGATCTAATTTATTTGGTCTTGTCTTTAACCCAGACAGCAGGCCTCTGTAGTGACGGTATCCTTTACACCCAGAGAACAAGTAAGGCCAAAAACTGCTATTGTATATATACTGTTATTGTCAGTCTTTAAGTAGTTTGTAAGTGTGTTTGTTCACAGCCCTTTATCATCCAGAGCTCTAACAAGTGGAAGGATGTGTGACATGCTAATGCACAACACATACTGATGAATTTATTTGTGTCATTTTGGAGTTCTTAATATTACAAGAACAAAACAATACATTAATTTATTTCTGTTTACTCGTAGTGAAAGTACACTTCTGCTATTATCTGTATTTAGCCGTCTGGGCAATGTTTTTAAAAATAAGGAAGAAAAATAAAATTTGAGTAAAAATATCAGGCGTTTGACCTTTTTATTTTTCCTTTTTCCAAAGTTTTGATGATTTTTGCTACAGTGCAAGTTGTCATTGCGGGAATGTGGGATTTAACTTCACATCCGAACCTTGTTGCTTGCAGGAAAGTCCAATCCTGTAGGTTTTGTGCAAACTGCTGATCTCAGGAGTAAATTTTCAGTGTCATATGATTTAAAAAAATAAATAAATAAATAAAATCATAGTTGGTCCCACTTGCAGGTGACCTGTTACTGTGTACATTAAAATCCACATTGAAACTGTTGCCTGTGCTGCAGTATGTATAAGATAATTATATAAGTTATTGTCCCAAGACAAAAGATTTAACTTTGTTTGAGGGTTAATGTTAGGTTTGTAGTACTGAGGGTCCCCACGCGATATCAATCCCTCAATTCCAGTTTAAATTTTTATTCAACTCCAAACATTGATTTTTGATGATCTTTGCTCTCTATAAAATCTACGTAGTTTTCCTCTTCTGCATAATGAAAGCCGACAGTATAATGATTGTTTTATGTTTACAGTATATATGTTTGAGTAGTAAATAGTGAGCTGTCTGCAATAAACTACAGGTGAGTGCGGAGCTGTCAGTGGTCCTGAAATTCTCTTGTTATAACTCTGGAGCTGTCTGTGGTGCTGAAATAAGCAGCGACTCCGATCCCTCTGGGAAAAGTAGCACCGTTCTGATGACATACTTTAAAGACCTTATTTCCTAGTGGCTCCATTAACTGGTCTGCTGACTTTTTTTCTACATAATCCAAAAAAGTCTGTGCTTACAGCTCTACGTGATTTTAAATATGTGAAACCACGACTTTCAAATAAACTTTTACCTTACTGCCAAAAGAAACATGTCACTGGAATGAGTTGATTTAAAAAAAAACCTAAAAAGTGAAATGTTGTACTAACACTACTAAATCTACAGCTGATCTGAAGATCCTGAAGTTGAAAGAGAAGTCCCAAGACTTCTTTTACTTTTATAAGACTTTTTTTGCCAGCATGTTTGTCTGTCTAAAATGATAAATGTGTATTTCTGATAGTTTCAGAGAAAAATGGTAACAAAAAACCCTTCAAACATTTTCCTCGTTTTTATGTTTTTGAATTGTCTTTGCCTTTATATCTTCTTTGTTCTATCCTCATATGTTACATCATGAAGTAAACCCCTCATGCTGGTGAGCAGCAAGAACTGTGGATTTGAAACGAAATGCTCAACAGCAGCAGATAATCTGCCCTGTCCGCAGTGGTGACGCTTGTTTCTCTCGGCTGAATGAAGATATCATTCCCTCCTCTGTCAGGTGTCCTTATGTGGCTTTGAGCTGCAGCCTTCAAACCGGGGCAGCGACAGAGTTTGAGCTCTTATCTGTTTTAAACTGCAGCCTCAGATAATCCAAGTGTGAGATGAGTTCAGGCCTCACACGGAAAAACAAGACCTCAAAACCTTCAATCAACCAATGGGATTCTTTTAAAATGTTCCAAACTTTTTACATTGTAAAAAAAAAAAAAAGACTCTTCAGTCTTCTTCTTTCACTGATTTCTAACAAGGTAGCAAAGTACCTAGCTGTTGGCATTAAAGTGTCAGGCATTAATGTAGAAGTTATAAACCATACTACATTTGAATTCTCTAACAGCAAAACAACCACAGTACTGTTGATTTCACTGTTGATTTCTATAGATTCAGTTGTACTGTAATAGGTCACTATAACCTTATTAGAGAGTATCATAAACTTGATTAATGTCTTTGAATAATGTAGATTTTTTTTAATGTGGATGTCTTATTGGGGTAATTACGTAATTACGCACGTATACAAAAAAAAAAAAAAAAAGATGGGGACAAAAATGTAACTTTGATTTGTTTCTTTATTGAGGAGACTCATAACACTTGTAAATATATGTTAGATCTCCTTCATGCACGGCAGCTGCTGAGTTTAGTGGTACTGCCTTCCCAGAGCAGACACCACTACGGCCAGGAACTTTTGCCAGGCGGCCTGAACGTAAGGTGTGAAAGCGCTTCCCATTTTGGCGGCGACGACGATGCTCAGGCAGTCAGCCAGAAGCTAAAGGAAGTATCAAAAAGTCATTAGATATGTGTGGATGAACTGACTATGACGTGAATGCTTTTGTGCCAGAGGCCGAGGCTTTACCCTGAAGTTGTCGGGGTCGACGTGCAGCTTCTCGGAGTGCAGGACGCTCAGCTCGGCGTAGGTGGCCTTAATATCGTCCATGTTCTTCACAGCCCGGTCCAGACCATGCAGCACCTTGATGCCGTGGGCTGCGATGTTGGGGTTGGTCTTGATGGCGTCGGCGTTGTAGAGGTTACCGAAGGCGCCGAAATACCTCTGAGTCCAGGGGTAAACGATCAGACACCTGCAGGGGGGAGAGGCGGCTAAGTTGGCGAACTTTCAGCGCAGCATAAGAGCAGGGGGGGCGCAGTAACTGGGTGTTTCCTGTACCTGCACAGAGCCTTGGGGCCGATGTCCTCATAGTCCAGGTTGGCAAAGATGCCGTTGATGATGCTGCGCTCCTGATCAGTCCACTCAACCATGGCTGCTCTTGATTGCTCTTGACACAAAAGGCTGAATGCTTCTGCAGATCGACCCTCGTCTATTTAAAAGCCTCAATCCACCCTCCCTCCGCCCCCGCCCCAACGGTGGAGCCAGATGTGATAGACTGCAGACTCCTCCAGAACTTTCTGGAAAGATTTGATGTTGGTTCAACAGCGCTGCAGAGTGACTTTCCAGGCTCAGTTCAAATAAGTCGATGCGTCCTCCGGCTAAACCTTAACTGGGCTCTTTGCGCCTTTATTGGAGGCGATTTCATTGATCTGCAGTCTCCAAACCTTGGGCTGACCTTGTGCTTGTGAAGATAAAGCTGTGTCAGGTAGCAGACTTTATTTGGGCATCATATAGTTTCCACACACAGCTTCAAATCAGGACACACTTGCACATGCAACTCTTTGTCAGTTTTTCAATAACATAATGGCTCCCGGTCAATGTCGTCATCAGGGATAATTTAATAAAATACCAAAGCACAAGTGTTCATAATACATTAAAAACAACAGAAAACCCGAAAACCTGCCTGTGAAACTGTGAATGAACAAATGTGTATATACAGTGTATTTAAGTATAATGGGAGCCCCCAATATGTGTGTGTCTTTGTGTACACACACACACACACACACACACACACTGTTGCCCATAAAGTTGGAATAATTGTTCAATACCCCCAATTTTGTTAAAGCCTGAATACACAGTTTGCAAAGGTTAATTGTGGTTAAGTTTCACTGTGATATGTTTGGAAGAGTTTGATCAATAAAGTGCACAAGCATTTCATGAGATACACACACATATACATACACACACACACACACACACACACACACACACACATATATATATATATATATATACACACACACATACACATATATATGTATGTATATATACACATACATACATACACACACACACACACACACACACACACACACATATATATATATATATATATATATATATATATATATATATATATATATATACACACACACATACACATGAAACAGCAAATTTAGATACATACAAAACAAGTATAATGTCAAATATATCACAAGCAACTTTATTTGTGTTTATTAGACTTAATTTAATTTGTCTCTGACTTTGCCAGTCTTGACACAGACAGTGTGTGGTGGCAGAATGTTATCTGGAGAAGCACACTGGTGTTATCTCCAGCAGCGCCCCCTCCACCCACGGACGCGGTGCCAAAATCGACGTTTGTTTCGATTAAGAAGATACTTGAGGCCGGTGATGAAGCTTCTGAGCGACCGCTTCCTCCCCTTGATTGGGAATAAAAGTATGGCCAGGAACAAAAGATGCAATTCTTTCTTTTTAGGAAATGATCACCGGTGTGCACGGGGCATGCTGCACGAAGTAGAAATCAAACTTTTGTCACTCAGCTGTTGTTGCAGTCTGTCCAGCAACATAAAGTACAGCCTTGAATATTTTTATATTCCTCTGGCTTGCTGAATAAAATCTTTTTAGAAAAATATGGGAACTAAATAAAAACGTCGCACCGCGAGAGGCCCCAAGGCCTTTTAAATAAATGATAAATGTTAAAAATAGTGATTTCCTCCTGAAAATGCTGCATTTTCGTTTGGTATGAAATAGTTTCAGATGTCTGGAGCAGCTGAGCGAAATGGGAAGTTCAAGGTTTGTCGTCCCTCTGCGCAAATGGGCTTTTACGATTTTAAGGTTTTCAGATCGTGACTCCCGTGACCTCAGTTGCCCTCGTGCACCGCAGCGTCACCCCTTACTTCAATGCCCGCAGCACGTGGGGACTTGTATCAGTGTTGCCAACTGACGCCCACGATGTGTCCAGCTGATAGTTTCTATCAGCCGGGCAGGAAGGTTCCGATCTGCGTCAATAGACGCGGCTTGGCAGCCTTTGCCATGGGTGTGACTCTGGAGCCAACTGAATTTAAGGAGAACTCCGGACAAACCGGACAACCTCCAGCCGTCTCAGCTAGAGAGAGAGAGAGAAACAAGCAGCCATGAGTTTGACAGACAAAGACAAGGCCGCCGTCAAGACCTTATGGGCCAAAATCGGCAAGTCAGCTGATGCTATTGGGGCTGACGCTCTGAGCAGGTAAGAGTCACGTCTTTTAAGTTCATATCATCAGTAGTTTTTGGCCGTGTTGGACACTGCAGCTGGTTTGGTTGATGACGAGATCACGCTTATCGCTGATGGAGCTTCAGGGCAGCACATTCTTGGCTCCAACCTACGACATTGTCCCGCTAACGAAGGGTTTGGTCGGTTTTGTTTAAAGTTTTAGTTCCTCTGTTGCTTACATGGTTTGCCAGCAAAGTCAATTCATTCCAAATAAAGCAAGTAAAAACTAATAAGCAAAAGGCCTGTGCCCTTTGATGGCTTCAAGTCCAAACGCAACTCAGTTGAGATTCGACTCGACTCTGAATCTCATTTTCAGACCACAAACGTATACATGTCAATCAGAAATGTTCCTAGTGTTTAGTCTTTGCAGAGCCTTGTCAATTCCCATTTAGAACCAAAACTCTTTAAATGCTCCAGGTGAGGCTCGAACTCACAACCTCGGCATTACTCGCCTGAATACTGTCTTATAAGTACCGCGCGCTGACCGATTGCGCCACTGGAGCCTGTTTCACTCTCTGCCAATACAGAGAAAACTCACTGACATGATATCACAGAGCGTCTGGGGAGCTCCGTGCCATCGTTCTGTTTTACGCTCAGCTGGTGCAGCTCTCCAACACCCCCACCACGTAACGTCCTCTGCGTCCCTGCAGGATGCTCACCGTCTACCCGCAGACCAAGACCTACTTCTCCCACTGGCCAGACCTGTCTCCGGGCTCTGCCCCCGTGAAGAACCACGGAAAGGTTGTGATGAAGGGAGTGAGCGATGCTGTGTCCAAGATCGACGACCTGACCAACGGTATGCTGGAGCTGAGCGAGATTCACGCCTTCAAGCTGAGGGTGGATCCGGCCAACTTCAGGGTGAGACGATCATATCATGATTTATTTTATTAAGCAGGTGCTGAGAATTTAGCTTTAGTGGTTACTTTCGCGTTATAACGAGATTAAGGTCTGCTCTCCTTGGCATGACCTATGCGCACTTTTACGCACAAATTACGCATTTAAATTTCTGCCCAGCAACCGAAAGAAGTCTGATAGAAGAGTGAGCCATCTTTGTTTTTAAAGCTTAGAGTGACTTTGTCAGATGTTACGCTACATTTGAGCAAAGTGGGACTCTTCTCTTGGGATCTATTTTTGAAATGTAAACCATCCAGTAAATTTGCTGTACTCCTGTCGTCCGCAGATCCTGTCTCACTGCATTCTCGTGGTGATCTCCATCATGTTGCCCAAGGACTTCACCCCTGAGGCACACGTCGCCACGGACAAGTTCCTGGCCGCACTGTCTTTGGCTCTTTCTGAGAGATACCGCTGAGCATGTGTGCAGCGTGACACGCGCTCTGCCACGCGCCACCATGTAACCCGTGGTGCAAAAATGAGAGAATAAACTTCATGCAACCCAAAGCAAATATCTTTTATGCCTCCTTAATGTGTTATCACTGCGCACATGCACAACAGTATACATGGTTTTGTTGTATTGTTTTGAATGGGCAGGGGAACAAACGAAGAGGTCACTTATACGTTTAAAATCTTTATTTGTGAAAAATCCATACAGTTTGACATGGAAGGAAAAAAAAAACTACAGCATCAAACACACCGCATGACGTTATGACATGAGTAAAAAGGATCTAGGCCACTGATATGGTGACACCGGCAATGTTTCCACGTTTATTGTCGCCTGGCAATAAACGCACAATAGGGGCTGTTATGATTTCATAACGACTCGTATTTTATCATCACCGAGAATGAGCCTGAAACAGAAGAGAGGCGTTGTGAGTGTTATCATTGTTGTCATTTCATTGATTTATTCGCCAGACACGTCTTAATCATATCTGGCTCCTCTTACCTGAGCAGAGCAGCGGCCACCAGGCCTCCTCCTATGGGCCCCACCCAATAAACCCAGTGGTACACCCAGTAGTTGGTCATCACGGCTGGACCGAAAGCTCTGGCAGGGTTCAGACACGTTCCTGATACATCACCCCTGCACAGACAATAAAAACAGTTCAGGTGTGATACAAACAGTAGCGGCAAAAATGATATAAAGGTATATTGTAGGCGATAATACGTAATGATAAAACATTTTCATTTGAATCAAAAGTAGTCAGACTTTGTCATAAAAATCGTAGTAATAAATGAATAAATAATATAATAATAAAAATTAGAATTTAAAATGCATTTATTCCGTTTTGCGTCTGTGTAGATTAAAACACTGGCTGATTTTTGAATTAAATATACGAGGATATTCAAATGATTTTTAAAATGATCAATTTGAAATAATTGCTAAATTGTCGTCTTCAATTTTAAACGTCTGTCTTGATGGATGATAAATATCTATGTTCGTATTTTTAATTTTTTTAAATTTAATTTTTATCATTATTTCAATATGAGGAAGCTTTTATTTTGGAACTTTAAAAAAATAAATAAAATAAATTGAATTAAACGTCATTAATGGGCCCCTCTGCAGCTGCATCTGAGAATAATTAATCCAGCAGCTCTTTGATCCGCTGTAAATGTTTAACACAGCGCAGGCACTGAAGTGGCCACGGTCATCGCCCTTTTATTCTCACCCTGCCAGGATGTTAATGATGACGGTACAGCCCACCAGGAAAGGAGCCAGCGGGGTTTTCGTCTTGCCGTTGACCGCCACCAGCAGCACCACCATGGTGACCAAGCAGGTCATGGCCACCTCCCCGAAGATGGCTCCAGACAGCTGGCTCTCTGACTTGAGGATATCAAACGCTGCTCCCGTGGCGTTGAAGTAGCGGTCGGCAGGGGTCATCATCTGTGAAATGGGTTATTAATAATCAAGTTTTATATGTTTTCAGTGCAAAAGAGCCCAAATATGCATGCCTTTATAATACTGTGCAGTTTGAACTGACCTTGGCCATTCCAGCTCCCAGCACTCCTCCAATCAGCTGGCTCGCCAGGTAGGGCCCCACCATCATCAGCTTCATGCCCCCACACAGGTAGATGGCGATAGTGAAGGGAGGGTTGAAGTGGGAGCCACTGGAGTTAAAGGAGCAGCACATTAAAGTCGAGATGAGATGGGAGACTGGGAGATATCCCTTCTACCCAGATTCTATCATTCTGCCAAATGGCTGAGGCTAATTATTATTATGCACGAGTCCTTTTACCTGATGTTATCCATGACCGCCACCATTATTGCCACAGCCAGGCCGTGCACCAGGGCCGGCTGCACGCGTCCAGCTGCTGGCACGTTCTCAATGACAGACACACAGCCGATGAAAACGAAGAACATGGTCCCCACTATCTCGGCCAGGCAGGGCTGGAAGAGCGTCTCGAATTTGTTGGGAGGAAAGGACATAGGCGGCTTCTTGCCCTTCTCCATCAGAGTAGAGTCTGTGTCCTCCATTTCCATTTTCTCGACTCCCATTGTTGCTTGGTTTTTACCCTCTGCCTGCGAGAGACTTGTGTTCCAGGGTGATTTCACAGATATTCTAGCTCTGCAGCTCCAGCGCCTGCACCCGACCCAGACTGCGGACTAAGTCGAGGTGCTTATTTATAATCATTACCAGCAGCTGGTGCATTGAACTGTAATTGCTGGTCATAAAACATCAAAGCTGAAGCATATTCCAAGATTCATCCAATCAATACAATCCCCGCCTAAACAAGTTCTTTGACGCCTGCCCAGCTCAGATGGAGTCGGGCCAGCTAATCCAGCCCTCCTCACAGTGCCCTTTTGTTAACCTGATGATAAGGTTCAACACAGGACCAGAGCTGCTGTAGGTCATCCTCAGTCAGCTGGCTCAGCGAAGCGTTGGAGGGGTAGAGAGCTGCACTTTCTTCATCATCATCATTTCTTTACTTGGATGCACAGGCAGGAATAGATTAACCTATATTATACTGTAGATAAGACAGACCTGGACCATAGACTTTACACTACTCAGTATGGGTTAGTGCCTCCATGCACCCTACTCACCGCACTCATGTTCCACAAATGAACTTTAGATCATATTAGAATGAGCACTTATACATTTGATTCTCAAGCAACTATTTACTGAGTAAAGTTCACGGTGTACTACTTGGTATTTCTATAGTATGCTACTTAAACGGCTGGTGTCCTATTATTCAGAGGAAAAGTCCCTTCATCCTCCACTACATTTATTTAACAGCCACAGTAACAAGATTAACAGATTAACAACAGATTAAGATTTTACATTAAAAAAAAAACCCCATAGAAATAGAACACAGTTCCAGTAAAGACACACCCCTCTCTAAACTCCTCATGCGGTTCTATATGAAGATCTGTTCAAGGTCCTGAGAGGTCGAATTAAAACAATATTTCATAAAATATCCCCAAAAAGAGCAAGAGCTTTCTTTTTTGTTCCTAACAGTGTTATATATCACATTTTAACACCTGCTGAGGCCTTTTCTCTGCAGATTGTGATACCTAAAGTCAACTTTAATCATAATTATTGAGTAGTTTTACTCAACAAACATTTTGAATGCAGTATTTTTTACGTATGATGTAGTATTTTTACATTGTCATACATACATATACTTGGGCAGAGTGTTGGATTACTACGGACTGGTTTCAAATTATAGGAAACTAGGAACTAGCATGGGAGATTTTTGAAGTATGTGTACAACGCCATCTAAGGAGTCATTTTTCTGCACAACAAGCACTTTTACTTTTAATACTTAAGTACATGTCGGCTGATAATAATTCTGTGTTTTAACTTCACTAAACTTTCATTGTAGCGTCTTGCTGTGTTTCAGTCGATCGAAGGGCACCAGTTTATGATTCTAATCTAGTTTTATTGTGCAGCGAGGTGCCCTGTCCTTGCACCAGCTTTTAAGTAATAAAGCTATCAAAGCACGGTTTTCCATTCAGGACTCTGACCCAAACAATGAGAACAAAACACTGTTAATAGATAACAGAAAGTGTATGTATGGAATTTATTATCAAATGTCTGGCCTTTTTCCAGCAGTCATCAAACGTTAAGTTCAAGAAGGAGTTATCAGGTCGTGATCATGTCATCAAGCGCTTTATTTAATCTTGAAATACAAGAATCCCATTGACAACCTGTCGACAATCGTAGCTGGTTCAAGGACAAATATATTTGCACACATTTTGCTGATAGATTTAAATAGCAGACAAATTGATGAGTAATCCACGAGCACCCAAATGGAAAGGCCGTCGTCAAGTCTCATCTTGCACATTCACGTGAACATAACTCGAGTCTTCTGGTCACCGAACAGCAACCTGCAAAAGAAGGACGCTGCAGTCAGTCACCTGGTCATCAGTGGTCATTCACAGCAGCGTATGAGTGTTAAGAACATGGATGGATTACTGAAAAGGCTCATTGGGCACATTTGGCTAAACTGCACAAAACAACCAAGTAAAAAAAGTATTTACAATTCAAGCAAGACAAAGTATAGAGTATAGTATAGAGTATACATAGTATATTGTACATACTTTTTAAGTGCATATCTCTGTCCACTATTCTATTCTATTCTGTTCTATTGAAGTTTTATTTCTGCTGTTCTTTTACTTTTGCTTACTTGCTGCTGTAACACTGTGAATCTTCCCGCCATGGAACTAATAAAGGAATATCTTAAAGATGCAAAACAACAAGAAAAAAATACAAAATGACTACAAAGAGACATAACAGGACTACAAATCACAAAGAGATGCAAAGAGGCAAATGGCTACAAAGAGATGTGACACAACTACACAGACTCAAAACGGCTGCAAAGAGACAAAGAGGGCCTTATGTCTCATGATCCGTCCATGATTAATAATCATGTATGATAGTTAGTAACAGCTTGACTGAACTAAGACAGCCAAGTAGGCGGTAAGTCAGACTGTAATAAAGCTAAAGCTGATTGGATGGAGCGACGGGAGCACAGTTCTCTGGCTCTGTTTCAGGTCAGACTGAAGTCCAGTGGAAAAGCAGGAGGGAGGCTGCTACTGTTAATACTAAACTCCTTACTAGGAACAGTCTATTTAGCAATGCAACCTTCGGGTTTGCTCACCTGTCGGCATCATGTGTGGCGTATCAACCGAAAAAGAAGTCGCTGTTGTCATTTTGTATTCTTCACTTATATTATGACAACTTTGCTGCTGGAAATTTTTTTGCTTCTTTGGATACCTGCATTTAGATTTTACTCAACCAGTCAGATTATGTCTTCCACTGCTGAATATATTATTAACCTGAACTTCGATTAAATTCAATGTCAGGGTGGGTACCACAAATTACCAAAAATATACCAGAAATACTGTTTGATTTGGTTGATTTAAGCTGCAAATTCCTAATTAAAGGTACCCCCTGGAGTTGTCTCGTCATTAAACAAAAGTTCAGGTCTTCTCAGCATTGTGCTTTATGTGTATCAATGAGGTCATAAAACTGTGAACGTCTTCGTTGGCAGATTACTGCCATCAACTGTCGTCCTGTGGGATAGTGTGAAACCACTGGCAGGATGTGAATAGAGATATCCATGTGCTTATACTTTCATTATAACAACAAAATGGAAACCCACACGTAAAAAGCAATTCCCCACAACACCACTAGTGGTCAAAAGCTCCACTAGGCCTTAAAAATTGAAATGTGCGGTCTCTGGACAAAAAGAACGGGCATTTATTGCTGTACATCTTAAAGGGCCCATATTATGCAAAATCCACTTTTTAATGTCTTTTTCAACACAAATTCGTGTCCCTGATATGTCTAGAAACCCTCAAACTATGAGAAAATAGCATCTTCTCTCTTTTTCTCGCTCCATCTTTTACTAAATGTGAGTAAAAATGCTCTGTTTAGATTTGGCTCCCTCATGATGTCACAAGGGGATCTGTTGAACATGTGACCTCCTTTAGCCAGTGTTTTTTCCTTGCTGATGCTAGCTCATGGTCAAACGAAGATGTCAAAGGCAAGAACAGAGCACATGGACTGTTCTGTTCAGACTGAGGCTGAAAACAGCTGCAGCAGCCGAGTCTGCTATGAGAAAAATAATGTGTTTCTGAACATGAAACCATGTAAACCTGCTCTGGTAGGACCTCCAATGGGACTTTTAACTACCTCTGTCCTCTGAGCCGTACCTGATGAAGCTGACAGTGAGCAGTGCACCACAAGTGGGTCCAACCCAGTAGATCCAGTGATGGTTCCAGTGGTTGGCAACCACTGCGGGACCAAAGGCTCGGGCCGGGTTCATACAGGCTCCAGACACCATCCCTCTGAAACAACAGCCAGCACAAACCAACACTGTAACGCAGCTGCTGACCAGAGAGATGCAGCTCAACGGTGCTTCTGTGCTTCTCATCTTGGAAGCAGCACTTACCGTCTCAGCAACAGACATCCAAAATATACAAGATAGAGACATGACAAAGCTGCATTGTGGTTGTAATGCACGAAGAAAGCTCAACCTCTGTCCAGGATTTGATTCGGCCCCATTTTAATTAGACTATTTGTGACACACTGACAAAAGTGTAACTGACAATAATGATCCTTCCCTGTCTCCTACCCCTGAATACTATTACTGGATACTGGATTTTTTTCATTTTATGTAACAACTTCACTACAATTATTGTACTTTTTCCTTCAGGACATTTATCTGACAACTATGATTTGTAGTTATTTTGAAGATTAAAATCACAATCGTCCCTTGACAGATATTAAACATTAAACTGATCTATCAAGGTAAAAACCAATAAAGGACCCTGTCGTCTGTCTGACAGCTGATAATAAATACAAGTGGGGAGGACAGTTGTTGTCAGGGCTCATTTACGACGCAGTGGTCATTTCCTGCCTATCTTTTTAATGGCAGTCTGGGGGTTCAGCATTTTGAGGTTTGTATGCTACATTTAAGAATGTAGAGGCCAAAAACAGTAAAAGGACAAAGTATTTCCCCACCAAATTTTCAGTTTGGTAGTTTTGAGCATTTAGGCTTTTATGTAATAATATAAAATATAAAACACTAACACTCTCCAGGATATGATTAAATACTGTGGGCTGGTTTGTGAAATGGAGAATGTTCTGTTACAGTTATTTTAAATAGTCGGGTTGATTGATTTTCAGAGGAATGAGAACTGCGCCATTAAAATAAAACTCAACACATAACTAAACTCAATATGAATCATTTTTTTCACAGACTTTCTTGTGTGTGATTCAGTGTGATGTTGGGGCCGACTTCCCTGCCGAGGCTCTTACCCAGCAAATATGTTGGCCGTCACAGTGAGGCCGATGCAGAACGGAGCCGATGGTGAGCGGGTTTGGCTGTTGACGGCCCCCATGCACACCACCGTGGTGAGGAACACGGTCATTATCATCTCTGCCAGAGTGGTCTGACCCAGCTCACTGGGCTCCACTGCAAAGGCGCCTCCAAGGGAAGCAGCATAAATATTAGAGGGGAACAACGCCTGAAAGTGGAACAAATTGAGCAAATGTCATTGAGTGCATGATGAACTTTATTTTCACTCTCTATTTCTTTGTTAGGTAGGAAGGAAGACCAGAATCAAATGATACCAAAGACATGAGCTGTCGAGTGTTTTCTTTTGTTGAGTCAAAATTTGCACAATAATGAGATAATAGTCCAAATGTTCACATACTAAGCCAATAGTATGAGGTAACTTACTAAGTCAAAATCATGGGATAATAAAGCAACATTTTGAATTACTAAGTCAAGATTTTTAATTTGCGATCAAAAAGTTTGAGATAATTATCCAAAAGTTTGATTAAGTTAAAATGAGGAGAAAACTATTCTTACTAGGTCATAATTAGGAGATATGAGGTCAGAAGTGATTCATTATCTAATGTTTAACATTATCATCTCATCATTTTGACCATGCAAGATAAAAAGTTTGACTTACCATCAGTATTTCTACTTTTAGTATTTAGTATTCTACTTTTCTAACTTTTCATCTTTTTTCTGGCAGCAATGGGCTTCCATACATTTTCTTACCTTTGCCAAACCCGCACCAGTCATCCCTCCCAACATCTGAAGCAGGATATAAGGCACCAGGAGAGGCAACGACATCCCCCCACACAGGTAGACACTCAGAGACACTGCAGGGTTAAAGTGCCCCCCACTGTAAAAAAAAAAACAAAAAAGCTTTACAGAGTCCATCAAATGATGTTATAAACTGATAACAACGATACCTATCCATCCGACATTTGTACAATCTAACTAATCAAATAGAACAGTATTACAGTAAACTCACTCACATGTTAAGGAAAATTCCTAAATAGGAGTTCTTCAATTTTGATTTTTGCTCTACAAACAATATAAAGTGTTTAAAACACACAACACTATATAATGTGATCAGTCTTTACCTGATTTGCCCAAACACCATAATCAGCACTCCCAGAGCCAGTCCATGTGCCACAGCAGGCTGGGTGACACCACCTGTCCCCTGATTCCCAATGACAGACGCACACCCCACAAACACAAACAGGCTTGTCCCAAACAGCTCAGCCAGGCAGGGCTGCACAAACTGCTCAAAAAGGCATCTCTTCTTGTTTGTCTGACTCGTGTTCTTCTCTGCCGCCTGCTCTCCCATCTCGGATATTGTGAAGACATCTGTCTTGGTTTCCTCCCCCGACATGCTGACTTGTATCCTTGTTGCAGTGGAGGACCACAGAGTGCACTCGGTGCTCTGATGAACGCACACCTTTGTACATGACACATTCCTGGGATGATGAGCAAAGGACGTACGCACATCCCCATTTTTCGCCCCACCTTCCTGCAATTGTTTATACTCCCATGGCTGTTGGCACTCAATCATGTAAAGCTCATAAAATTATTAGCACTGTGTTATTGAGTGTCAGAGAACACGCACATACAGATAAGATGCGTCCTATCACTCCGCAGCACAACAGCAGCACTTGCTTTGCTTTGTTGAATTGAAATCACATCTTTCAGCTTTCTATCTGTGAAATCATTTTAATGCATCTAGAGAGTGTGCAAACATTGTTTTTTTATGTTAAAATCGGCAAATCAGGCATATTTCTGGCCACCAGGTTAATCAAAGTCCAATATTCTCTCTTCTTTTAGCTCTGTTTTGGTCTCCACCAACTCCTGAGGGAAAAATCTGCCTCTTTAGCTGCTAAATGTTTTTTTATGTTCACCAGCTTTACTGGTCTACCTTTTGGTGCAGGGCAGTGGATGTACAGCGGGTTGTCAGAAATATTTCATAAAGAAAAGCTGCTTGCCAGCTGCGGCAGGAAGTCAACCAAACCAATAAAATTGGGAGTCTGAAAACCAGCCTGAAAAACACTATTAAGTTCAGTATAATGGAGGAAAACTTCATAATCAAACTATGAATTTGAATGAAGGGCTTTACTACACAATCCTCTGTTTGGAACAGGTACTATATAAATAAACACACACAATCATACAATTTATTATGGTGATATCTTTCCTCAGCTTGTCCTTCCCACTGCAGATAACCCCACTGATAATTTGCTACGTGATAAGTCCATAACAAAGTACATAAAAAGCACAGCAACGCAGTCTTACACAAAATCTAATTTTTATTCAACTGCATTTGGCCAGCATTCATCAAATAAAACCTACCGCAAACTAATCTGACATGTCCTCTTTGCTGTTTGAAGCAAAAGAATAGAAAACATTTAATGGGCTGCTGTAGTTCTATGTATTGCATTTCATGCAGTTTGACATTAGTTCTGTCGCATGCGTGTATGATTTGTAAGAAAATGAGTCCAGGAAGTACAATTATAAATAAAATCAAAATGGCACATAAAAACCAGACAAAGACAACTATAAGACACCTGAAATCGTTCTGGCTTCAAACATTCTCTAATCTGCAACACGGATTTTGAAACAATAATTTTGAGTGACTGCGCTGTCTCAGACAAAATATGCCTGTAGGCAAATTAATTAAACAAACCCAAAACCAAATGTTTCAGTTGGTGCCAGTATAGCAACAAACCTCTTCACAGCTCTCAACCTTATCATCTCTTATCTTCAACACGTAGCGGGTTACAAGAGGATGCTCATGGCGTCACATTCTGCTGATGCGGGGAATTCTCACGCCGGAACAGCTCCCAGACGAGGGCTTGGTGGAGAACGAGGGCTTCCTCTTTTCACGCTACCTCCCTTTGCACAATTTCTCCCGTTGTTGGTTTTGGCGTGTCAACGTGTATAGCAGGTCCAACAGCGGAGAGCTTTCCCGCTCAAAAACCCAACTGTGACAGACCTGAGGAAACAGAACATGACCTGCTCTTGTAAATGGCCGCAGAGGACATTCAGAGAAGGCAGATGGGTGGAAATGTGAAAAATTAAATACATGTGAGTAACACAAAGTAAATAGACCAGAGGACAGCGTGGCGCCAAAGTGGTCACAGATGATCCTGGAACTGAGCAGTCATAGTTTCATACTTCCTTCTACATCTACCACAGCTCACACTCATTTACACATAATCGAGCTTTACCCAGATTGAGTTTGTCCTTGGTGGCCCAGCAGATGCTGTAGTGTTGAAGAAGTTGTTGCAACAGCTCCTTCTCGTCCAGGAACTCCAGACGCTCAATTCTGAAAGAAATAAAAGTAAGGAGATATTTAGAATGTGATCTTCCATATTGAGAAAGAGGAGCAAAAATGACCAGGAAATGACTTGCAATGCTACACAAATTATTTTGTTGAATGTTAATTTCTTTGAGTCTTTTTATGGTCTTTCATTCAGCTATAAATATTCTGACTTTTACTTAAAACGTGTCACCTCCAAGCCAAAGCTGAGATAAAATATGATAAAATCACCAGAATTCCCTCACACCCACTAAAGACATTATACATCTGTTTTCACGAGATAATCAGTACCCCTTGTGACAAGTACAGCGATCTTCATGCGGAAAAATTGGTGAAGTGGCCCTTTAATCTCACAGGGCTTTATCAACAGATGGTGACAAAATGCCCATCTGGAGGAAGAAGGATCAGTCACAAAAGATGAAAATGTGAACAGCCATGTAGCCTAAATAGCCTGTAGCTGTCACTCTCTTCCAAGCCACCAGACTCCTTTAACAGAAACAGTAATTTTACCTCACAGAACACAGGAGGTGCTAGCCTCGATGCTGTGACTGTTTGAACACGTTAGTTAGCCTAACTAACTTTTTAAAACACAAAAGTCACACAAGAGCACAAACAAACAAACCGATGGAGGCAGAGGTAGACCGTGTAGGGTAAAACTATTGTCTTTGTCAGTGAAGTCTGGTTGCAGCATAGATAGGTACCATATCCCACTTAAAAAACTGTGAAATGTGGACAGATGTTGCTCTTGTTGGCTGTATTTAATAGAGTACTCAGCAGTACTTTGGCAGATATTGGGTGATGTCAAGCCTGCATTACCTCGCCACATCATCCTGGGGCAGCATACTGTAGACGGTCATCATGTCCAGAGCATCAGCATGCTCCCAGCCTGTCTTCAGAAACCGCTCCTTCTGCAAACAACACACGTTAAAATATTTAAGAATCAAAAAAACAAAGAACTAAAAGTACAACAAGCAACAGATGGTTACCTGAGAGTCCAGAGACTGGCAGGCCTCCACCCCTGCCAGGCTGCACTGGCGACGCTGCAGGTTCTCGATCATCACCTGGCCAAATCGATCGCTCATGTTCACCTGGAGAAACACATTATTATGCCTTAACTCAGATACACATGTACTACCTCTGTCTATTCACACAGCAGATAACCAAATGTCTCCTTCCATATCAAGTATGTTGAGGCTATTTCTATGCACTAACTGCATATATGATGAGGGATACATATAATATATAATAGTATGAGTACTGAGTACTATTTGGAAAAAATACAAGTACTGAAAGGGATAGTTTGGACTTTTTGAAGTGGGGTTGTACGAGTTACTTATTCACTTTTTTGTCAGTGGAGTTTGCTTGGAAGACAGCATACGTGGATTAAATGGTTTCAGTGACCCACTGGAAAGGGCAGTCTGACAGCAAGATAAAGGAGTGAATATTAATATAGCGTACACTTAAACTGATAATGATTTATTTAGGTCTTTTCTGAAGTGGTTAAATGACATGTTTCTGCTGCCCCTTCCTTGCTGACCACCATCTACTGTAAATGATACACTAACGAGGGATACATACTGCGCATAACCTCGCTTCAAAAGATCCAAACTATCCCTTTAATTTCTAATTATTGTGTATTTACATCTATAATCCACCACAGAAAAGTGCTTTTACAGTATATGATTATAACATCCAGATACTTGCTAAAGTCGTGACACAGATAACAGAAGCCGAGTTCCTCTGATGTATCAGGAAGAAGTCATTTGTTTTGTTTACCTGTTCGTAATTGATGAACATGGCAGTGTGGAAGGTTTCTGCTGCCCAGTGAGCTAGATTGGAGGACTGGGAGGGCGTCATGTACACCAGCACACACTCTGACAGCAGCAATGTGGGTAATCTGGGAGAGACAATGGGACATCTGTTATTTTAATATTTTAATATATTCATATAAATCTGTTATTTTATCATTTCTGTTATCTGGGTCCAGGTTTGCATCAAAGTAAACAGATTTAGCGAATTGTGAAACTGCTCAAAAATCTTGCAATATTGAAAAGGTCTTGGATACACAACAAGCCCATCACTTCACTGGAAGTTTTTGAGACATTTTGCTGATGAACTAAGAAGCAGACAAGCAAAACACCCTTGGTGATCAGGAGAGGCAGAAAAATAAACTACCATTACACTGACAATTTGCTTCTCTCTGGACTCTTATCTTCATACTCTATGATCTTAAAACCACTTACATAACGGTATCTATTATCTTCACTGAAGAATATTACACACACTTCTGTCCAACCTTTAGTGTGGGCAGATAAGCTGAAACAAAGTAATGAACCTCCCTCTTAAACAATAAAAACTATACAAAAAAAAAAGAAAGAAAAACATTCACACCCGGCAGCCTTCTATAAAAGAGAGCCTTGCTCTTTGTCAAACTTCCCTGGATAAATAAAGGTAATATGAGAGGTATGAGCAGAGGTGAGGGAGGCTTCCAGCCTGAGCTATGCTGCCATAGAAAACATCCTATTTTACAAAAAAGGATGTCTGTGCCATCCAACATCCTACTATAAAACAATGAAGTGATAAAATGGTAGCCCTTCACAAAGAACTAAATAAAAAAAGTCACTTACAATAGTGACAGTTTCACAAATTATCAAACCTTTCCTGAAAACTCTCTAAAAATTTGGTTAAAGGCACTGCTTACATGCCATGCTCCCACCCTCTTTGAATCAGCATATTTAGCAAGATTTTAGTGAAATTATGAGTGTTTTCAACATACTGAGCATACAGCTGCACAGGAGGTTGAGTGTTTAATAGTGAAAACATACTTTGTAGGTGGGGTATCCTTTCAAATGAGGCTGTAGAGGCCAGACATTACATCTGCATTACAGCCATACAGGCACTCTCTAGAGTGATTCTGTTATCTTACTTACTCACAGTGAGAAAACACAGAGATAAGCTTTAATTCTTGGACTTTGTGAGACATGCTGGGAAAACAAATGACAAGTGACGGAGAGCAGCACAAACGTCTTATTACACCGTTTCAAAAAAAAAAATATATATATATATGTTCACATACTCTGGATTAAGCTGGAACTTCTTCAGTTTTTCATCCAAATTAGAGATGTCTCTGAGGTCTGCCCCGATGATACAGTAACGGTCTGAGTCGAGGCTGTGGGCATCTTAGCAAACAAACACACAATGTAAGGCACATTTTCTGACAAGCGCAGCATAAACATGTCATGTAATGGTTGTGACTTTTGTTCGTTACCTAGTAGTAAGGAGTCTGTTGAGTGTGTTTCGATGAGGGGTTTGGACAGAGGCGGTTTTGTCCTAGTCGAAGTCACAAACATCATTACAATTCATAACCAAAACTACCTGCCAACAATAAACCTAAAGCTACAGGCATTAGGCATTTTGCATGCTATATAATGAATTTCTTACACATTATACATATTTCATATTATACCTGCCTTTTTACATTTTACTGTATTTTTTTTTAGCTTAGGTTCCACTTTAGTAGTTGTGACAATATTGCACTTACTGCAGTATATTTGATATTCATGACTGAACGGCACTTATAAAGAGATTAATCTGAATACTGGTAGTTGTTATCTATATATAATACACATATAATAACCACCCTAACGTACATGTTTTGATAACATATGTCATAAATACACTGCCATTGGTCCTTCAATTCTTTTGTACAACAGCTGTAAGTGTAGAGATGTTACTTCTGTTAAAAAAGACCTCTGTCTCCCTCTACAGGTCTAGACACCACATTGAAACACCAAAGCCAGAGAAGGAAAATAAAAAAATCAATCACCATACACACACACACACACACACACACACACACACACATATAAAAAAAAACACAAGAAGCAGATCTTCTTATCTTTAAGGGAGGCATGTGGCTGCTAGAGTTTTTGCATGGCACTCGGTATAGGGGATAAATATAGATAATAATAATGCTAATAATAGTTATAATAAATACAATAATAGCATGATTGTCTTACTTGATATTGTGTATTTTCCTGGCCACAACGGTTGGAAAGTCAACTTCAAAGAACTTCCGTGGCATGAGGTTTTCATCCTGTAACACACACACACGCACACACACACACACACACACACACACACACACACACACACACACACACACACAGCCAAGTCAGATCAGACAGGATCAAAAGCCACATTAGACCAGAGTGCTAGCAGACAGTTGCAATGCTACAAACCTTTAGTCTCCAAAATGTGGTGTCCAGTCCAGCACCCACGTTGATAACTTGACAGTCACACTCTGCTTTCCTTATAAATGCGTCAAGGAGATGGTTAACTCCTTGAACACGGGCATAGTAACCTGTCGAATGAGATAAGCACACAGTATAATAAGCAAATCAAACACACGCCTGGGCTACGTCACATACAAAAAGACATTCTTCAGACCAGACTTCACAAAATGGCTTTACAATGAAGCATTTAAAATACAAAAAAAACAATTATAGATCCCAAATATGGAGGCCTGTATAAGACTTTGTAAACACTAAAAATGTGTGAGTGGGATGGTTTACTGCTCACAAATCCTCACTAACCACATCGTGGTTAGTGAAGTGTTGATAGCTAGTTATAAAATCATCATTACTCTATGCAGTGCACACATTCTGTCAACTCTACAATAAGGTGCAGGCTATGTTCATTACATGTATTCTTGGTGCTATGACTTGACTACAGCAAAAGTAGAGACTGCATTACTTACCCCTATTGATTTCTGGTGCTTTTCGCTCCCCTACAGATCTTGCGAAATACTGGATGTAGGGGTCTTTCCAGTAGCTTTTACTGGTAGCAAACCTGGTGTACAATCACACGTTTGATTTGGTGACATGCATCAGTGCAAAAAGGCTGCTAATAATGCTGTTTGCACAAAGAATCAAGACCCTGCTCTATAGATCTGTACAGTTTTGGTTTTGCTGATCCATAACTGTGTGGTCGGATCCATACATGTCTCACAAACTGGTCCTTAATAAACCATGGGCAGCAAAGTGGACACTACCTGCCCACTATGAAACTGTGGAGGGTCATTGTGTGTGGCTAGTGAGGAAAACAGGGCTAAAAGGAAAAATGCTGTTATTCATGGAATACCCATGTTGCTCTGAGTATTGTTGTATATTGTTTTGTTATAGTGCCTTATTTCAATTGTTTCTAGCTGAGGATCAAAACAACAATTAGCTTTTAGGAACTCTGGAGATTTCTCTGTGTTATTGGGCATAATTAGTAAGTAATAACTGAGATGAATTCTTGCATTTGATCTTGGCTAACGTTACTTCATTACTTGCAGCTATAACATTAAAGTAGTAGGTTAATTTGTTCATGCAGCATGACCTTTGACATGCTATAACTCCTTCACCTTACTTGCACCGTCACGCGATGCAATTAAAACCACATGAATTTAACGTTAAACGATGAGTTTGGCTGCTGCATGTCCTGCTCTTACCTTTTGCATGTGGTGGCATCGTCACAGGTCGCCCTCACCGCTTCATCGGCAGTATCCGTGTCTGTGAAGGGTTGCCGAGCTGCCATTGATGATCCTCGTCCCGACGTTATGTTGTGGACATAAAAGCTGCAACACCTCGTCCACCTGCTTGAAGCTGGCTAGCTACAGCAAGCTAACTAGCTAGCTCAATTTGACAGGTGGGCTGATTTAACAAAGCAGGGAGGAAGAACAATGAAACCGTGAGCATAGTCGGGTGGCTCAAGTACTTATGTATAATGAACAAACTCCAACTTGGGTGGAAATAAGTAGTTTTCAACGAGGGAATAATATTTTGCTGGCTAAAAACAAGTTGCGCGGAGCTAGCAATGTACCGACAATTCCGACCAGATGACACGTCCGGTTAGTGTTTTTCAGATTAAAAGCATCACTTCATAGAAAAATGCATGTTTTGACTTAAAGGCTATTTCATCTCTTCTACTCATGTCTGCGGTGCACATTGTTGTGATTACGCTGGTCATGAAATAGACCCGTTTAGAAGAAAAAATGTCATTAAACCTGCCAAAGTAGAGACAGAATTTAATGTGGAGGTAAAGTGATTCTGCTGAAAACACAGAAATGAACTAAATCAGTGAAAGAAGCTCCTTATTGAAAGGGACTTACAGAGGTTTACAGAGGGGGGAAACATCAGAAATGTGCTGAACAGTGACAGGACGTCCATCAATTCCCAGGTGAAATACGGAATCCACAGCTTCTCTGACACATTTCCTCCAACACAGTGTGGGGAAATCCTCCCACTACAAAGCTGTCCTCGTTGCAGACGCCTCATCTCACTCAGATAATTAAAAATTTCTTTGTGGCACCTGAGGAGTGAGTCTGAATTCCTCAGAGGACCCGATGCAGCATGCAGAGAGTCACATGAAAGAGAAAGATCTGTCCCACTTGTGAGAGAAATCTAAATATGTGACAACCCCCTTGGGGGGGAAACCGTAAAAATGAAAAGTGTCCATGAAGTGTCAAGCTATTTGTTACTCTACATAACATCCGCACATCTCATCTGATAATAATGCTCCTTTGCATCAGCAAACCAGGGGGACAGATTGCAAAGGAAACACTTGCGATATACCAAGTGGATTGGAGATGGTAAAATGTCTTTTCATCTGTTGTGTTTAAAGGTATGCACAGCCTTCACAGGATGTGGAGTTTCATTGTCATCAGCCAAACGTAAACTTGGACAGACTGAAATGTCTGCAATCACTCAATGTTACAAAATCATATTATCTTTTCATTGCGTTCTTTATTCCCTAAAAGCTTTTCTGCAAGATCCTGACCATCACACTGCTTCATCAGCCAACTTATATGTGTGTGTCGGAATCATAACAAAAAGAATTCATAACAAAAAGTTATTATTATTTTCCTTATTCAAACCAAATTGGGGTATTATGGTGAATATATAAGTGTATACAAGTACACACACTGGCAGTATAGTGTGCAAACAATTACTCTCACAATGTCAGGCAGTTCTAAACTATTGTGCACCCACTTAGATAATAGTTTGAAACAGATTAGGAATTGCAGTGTCAATGGAAAAAAATGTTTTACTGTGCTCATTATCTGATAGTGGGGGGCACTTTGGAAAAATCTAAAACCAATAAAACATAAACTACGCTAGAGTTGAAGGAAAAATGATGAATGCGTGATTCCTAATGTGAAGTATTTCTAACTATGGTGCTTTTCCTTGTATTAAAGAGGTTTTCTTCACTGCATCACTGCAGAGCTCCAGTGGGTCTCTGGTGTCAGAGGGAGGTGGTGCTGTGAGGCAGATGCTGCTGCTGCGGTGCACTAACGTTACTTCCTGCCCTCTCTCCTCCCTCTCTCCTCCCTACTCTCTCCTCCCTCTCTCCCTCCCTCTGTCTGTCTGTGTGCTGGCAGTGGCGGAGGTGAGCTGCTGCTGTTCACTCGGCTCTCCGCTCCGCAGTGGGGGAAAAGCGGCCGACGGATTATCCCGCTCGGTAACGTTAGCTCGTCGGCTAACGGTGAAGACAGCCGCCGAGGAGAGCCATGAGAAGCCGGTGAAAGTTAGTCACGGCTTACTTCAGGACTTTAATGTACGGAAACACACAAAAAAGGAGGTTCGCGGATGATGCCGTCGCCCCCAGCGGGAACTTTTCTCTAGTATTTCCACTTGGGAAAGGCTAGCTTAGAGGCTAGCGAGGCTACAAACTATTTTTAATTGGCTTTGGGCTCAATGGCTCTCGCTTGTCTTTCCCTGTCATAGCGACAGCGTGGAAAATTAAGACGGGGAGAGGCCCTGTGAACTTCATGAGAAACCAAAGCCCGGCTTTGAAGCGTAACTTCGGAAGGACGGACTGGCAAGGGACCGAAAATGAAGAAGCAGTTCAATCGGATGAAACAGCTCGCCAATCAAACAGTTGGCAGGCAAGTATTGAAGCTGAGTGTTTACTGTTTTAAAGTTCATCAGCAAACACACTTTCTCCTGGTCTGTCTGACCAGACTTGTTAATATAACTTAACTTCTCACTCTCCTCCCAACTTGCCTTTTGCAGCCACAGGCAGTGAAATGTTGTGAAAACAGAGGAACTAACACACAAAAAACCTAATCTGTTAGCTGTGTTGTTATGGAGGACAGTCTTTCATGAATGAATCATTTGCTTTTAATGGCTGACAACCAAGCTTCAGGACATGACACTTGCTTTCCTTGATGTGTGCAAGCGTCCTCACTGCTGTCTGAACCCAACCAGATGTCCTCCCCAAAACACTGAATCAGCCATCTGCAGTGTTAGGCCCATCTACATGGGAAGTAAACAGCAGCAAGGAGCCCCATGATGGTGCATTTTTCTCAGTCACTCTTCCTCCTTTGGGTCAGTTACTTTCTTTCACTATAAGGTCATGTGGCCAAGGGTAGGGATGCACGATACATACAGAATATATATTTTTGAAGCCAGTGTGGATATCTTGGTGCTTCCCACACTATCAGATGATACCTGTATGTATTTTGTGCAAGAGCCTTCGTGTAACTCCTGCTGATACGGTTTCAGATATGTCTACTTTATGGTAATTGAGTTTGCTATGTAAAATATGCAAACCTGCTATGTGGCACAAGCTACATCTAGAAAAAGTCCCCACAGTGCAAATATTGACAGTTTAAAAATATGCTTGGGTTTACACTGATGAGGTGGTCAAAGCAGATATTAGCTAATAACAGATGCCAAATTATGATAGTGTGTTGGCGTGTCCCTAGCCAGGGGTCAGGCCTTTGCTGCCCAGTACAGGGCATCCTGAGTGTGTTTGTGTCTGAGTTCAGATGTCAGCTGAGGGCAAAAAGATGGGACTGACTGGGATGAGCTGTTATACACTCTGCACCATACAGCAATGTTCACTTTCACTTTGCGCTGATAGAGTGGTAGTAAGAGCCCCTCCACCCGAGTAACACTAGACGCCCAGCTTCAACCGCACAGCAGACTTAAAACATATAAAATAGATTAATGTGTGTAAGTGATGGATAAGTGTCTGTCTGCCTGTTTCTCCCTCTGAACCTAAAACACTCCGCAAGCTATTGAGAGGATGGATCCACCCTCTGAAAAAGAGGATAAATCCAAGTAATGTGTTCTGCAGTGTTTAAGTGAAATCATGTTGTGTGATGACACACACACACACACACATATATATTGATTGAAATCAAATCATTATGGTGCATTTTATCCAGAAAACCACATTGTATGCATTTATTGGCCAATTTTGCCTGGTCCAATATGGCAGCGAATCAACGTTGACGTACAATCCAGCGACTAATGCGGCATCTGTGTATATATGTCTGTGATGACACACAGTGTCTCTTTTAACTGCGTATCTAAACTAGTGCTGGCTTCAGCCTGGCCTTGAGTGGACGGGAGGGCGAGACATGTCAGAGGATGTTTTCATCACGAGAGGTCGGCTCTCATGATGTGTGGCATCTTGGGTGCATGCTTATTTTGTGGTTGTTAGTGTGTAGCTATGGGAGTCAACAATGTTTGGCACCCCGGGCGGACAGCGGGGGCACCTGGTGCTGGATGGTACTAGATAAAGCTACAAAAGCTACAAAACAATGCTGTGTCATCTTTAAATAGGGCAATTGTAGCGTAGCACAATAAATGATAGTTTCTGCTTTTAAAATTCGTGAAATATTCCCACGTTAGAGTAGAACTTCACTCATCACTCAAGATTTTAACAACCTGTTGTGGAAAAATATAGCTCTATTTACTGATTGTTTTGAATAAACATTTCCAAGAAATGGCTCTGATAACCTTTAATAAGCATTATACATTATTTTTGTCATGTTTTAGAGAACTTTTAAACAGTGATAGGTTACACTTACAATCACAATAATCACAGGTAAGAAGAATTGGAGAGTTGTTAATACTGACAGAAATAGGGTGTGTGGCAGAAATGCACCACACACAGTGATTGTTGCCTCAATGTCGCTGCCGTGTTTATTTGATGGTAACACTATCAGCAGAGTCTACACAGAGAATCAGCTATAGTAGAGTTCCTACAGCCAAAAGTCAAGACGAGGAGAAACAGGGCAGCTGGAATACTCATAATTTCCTCACCAGCAGTAAATTAGAACCGGAGAGAGTGTAATGCAGAAAACAGACATTTGTATGCGTCCGTGTGCAGCAGAGGCTTGCTCTTTCACATGCACAGGTAGGGTTAATCCCTCGTGCACTCATATATATGCCCTTCTGAACGAGTGATCTGTCAGCGTTTGGATTAGGGCTAGAGAGCGCACTCTGCTTTGTCCATTAAGTTTGTGCCTGCTTGCGTATCTGCGTCTGCAAAAGTGTGGAGTGCAAAGGCCCTCTCCGCTGCCCCCTGGGTTCCTGCGATTGTGCAAAGGCAGAACACTGTGTCCAGCAGGCAGCCGCTCTGAGGAAATCTCCCCTTCTTCGTCTACAAACAGGAAACTGCCTCCCAGAGACATGCTAGCGCTTTCTAGAGAGGACGAGAGAGAAAGCTGGGGGAGATTGATGTAGAGGGAGAGAGAGGGTGAAATTTAGTTGCATGGAAAAACAGACTGTGATTCATGCCAGGGAACATGACTAGGATATTTATCTCTTTGTGGAAGCTTACTTCTGTTTTTGATCTCTCTGTCCCTGTTTGCTGCAGGTTAATGTGGTCAGATAGTAATATCTATCAAGGAGATAACAAATGAATAGGGTGTCATAGGCTATAAGCTCTATCTACGTAAAGATAAAGTAACTCATGCGCCACAGAATGAGATCAATATTTTGCACTGTATGGGTGATTGTCCTATAATAATCACATCAACTGTGACTGTCTAGAAATCTAGCCTTAGATAAACCTTAGATAAGTTTTTCAGTGGCTGAGGAAGGCATTTATTAATCACTGTTTCACGTGGTGTGGCCCAATCAAGGAACGTGGACAAAGGCTGCTAATAAGGGTGATACAAAGGTAAAGGGTACTGTCAGGTACAGGAGGAGACCTTTAATCTGTAGGACCTGAGGCATACACAGTTGAACCAATAAATCACTGAGCCATTAGAAATTATCTTTCAAGCTGGTTCATTTTCTTAGTCTACTCCAGTGATTGTAGCCACCACTAATTTTCGACACTCTGCTCCTTGGTAGTGTTGTCACGAATGCAAGGTTCCTTCAGTATTTTACAGTGAACATGTCCTCTTAGTGTCTTCTCTAATGGCAGTGGAAATAATTACATTTTCATTAAATATAGTATTAGGCTTGTATAAACATTTGCATATTGTTAGGGTTAGGGTTATATTGTTGATGAATTACTTTGTAACATGAATGTTGTGTGTCTTCAAAAGTGAAAATGGACTGGACAGTTTCACTGGTAAAAAACAGGCCCCACACACTGTTTTAACTCAAAGCTCGCTAATTAACCTGTTACATGTTGTTTGCTTAATCCTGATTCAGCTCAACGGGGGACATTAAATTGATCGATCACACTGCATGTTCACCTCGCAGTAATGAAGCAGTGCAGCATGTTGTGACTTTGGGGGTAAAAAGAAACCCCTCTGAGTTTTTCAAGTTTAATAAGATAGAGACAAACAGCCCAGCACCTACCAACTCTGCTAAGCGATTTCCTGTAACATCCCACCATTACATTAGTGTAACTGCTGCAGGAATCACTTTGTGTTTATCTGAGTTTGCAAAGTACTTGTATTGCCACACCAGAGTAACGTCAATAAATGAATCAATAGAGACATGAGCCTACAGCAATTTAGTGCCTTGTTCTGTAGCTCAGTCGTTGCCAAAGCAGGGCTGACGAAATCATAAATAGTTTCAAAGTTAGCTGCTTCACCTCAGCTGAGAGGAGTGACAGAGTTACAGTACAGTTTTCAGCTTTTCGGTCCTCCCACTGTTAATCATTCACTGGCATCAAATTATCCTTTTTGATGGCAACAACAATCTTCTTACCAGCGCAGTGTTTCACAATCTAACGTAGACCTTGATTCACACGGGAGGGAGTTGTGTTGAAAAGACACACACACCCCCCCTCCAGGGATGAGCAAAATGTCACTATTGAATTAACAAGGACAGGTGACCGGGCGTTTCCCTCTTCTCACCAGGGCAGCGCCTCGAGGACAAAGAGGTGTGTCAGCCGGGATCCCTTTGTGGTGCTGCCAGTGATAGGCATGACCTGTGAGGCTAAGCTGCTGTTTGTCAAAGGAACTTTTGCGTTGATCCAAATGCACGTAAATATAGTTTAATTAAACATTAATTAGTTGTTACGGTGTTCCTGCCAGGAAAGAACCACCCTGCTGTGCCATGATGCACGAGATAAGCTTATCCTTGGTGTATCTATTTACCACAGCAATACACAGTGAATGTAAGTCATTCAGGTTATACCAAGGCTTTGCTTGGTCTTGCCCAGGTCTAATGTTGGCTTAACAGCTCGCATAATCAGCGACATTAGGTTGGCTGTATTGGCTGAGTCACTCAATTATTCTCCAGCTCCTTTCATCTGGCTCCCGTATCCATTACCTTATGCCTTAAGCTGCCAACTGTTGCTGCCATAAGAGGCAGACCCTCCCTACTCCTCAACCCACCGATTGTGTGGAGTGGCCGGTAACAGCCGCTCCATTGTGCTTATGGCTGCAGTATTCACTTACTCCCCTTCCGCTTTGATAGTAGATCGCCATGGTTACCATTCTGATCAAGCGGCCACGGCTGTGCAGCGAGGATCCCTTGTTGTTAAGGAGTCACATGCAGCGCGCAGTGACACACTTTCCTACAAAGGCTGCTGCTTCGGTGAGGCACGATGGGGTCAGCTCTGTTCACTCTAGGTCAGCTGATGCCGGCAAAACAATTGTTGTTCTGTTTGTTGTTGTTTGTCCTCTGCCCAGGCTGCGCACAGCCTATTTTTGCCTCTGTGACACGGTGCTTTTTGGGGTTGGTTCACACAATGTTACTTCTTCCAAGAGCTTCTAATATAAGTGTCTTGTTTCTTGATCATTCAGTTACAACCAGGTTAGGGTGACACCTCCACGGGTTCTAAAATTAGTCATTTCAAAATGCATCAAAAGCCCGTTAAGGTACAGTAGCTCCATTTTTGAGGTGTAATCCTCCTATTTGCATTTTTATGGGGGAGGTCAAGCTTTTTGTGTGCACATAAATATTGAATTATCAAGCACAGGCAGTGTATGATCCTTAGGCGTGTATTCAGTAAAGGGTAAGTCTGCTTGATGAACACGCTGGTTTTTAAGATGTGGACCTTGACAGGACCACATGAAGAGCTCATCGCCATGTAGACTAGACCAGAACATGGATTTGAGATTGTGGCTTTATAATCACACTCTGCATATGTGCGTTCATTATAATGTGTGTGTGGTTCACTTGTTTTTCCTGCAGCTAGCTGGAAGCCCTGTCTGTAGGTTTCTGTGGGTTATAGGTCCTCACTCTGTGTGTGTGACCTCACCAGCTTGGCTATGGCTCTCCTCCAGAGAAAATCTTTCCATTCATCTCTAACATCAAGATTATTCTGGTTTGGCACTTTTAGAAGCCTCTAACCTCCCACCCCCCAAATCTCTGTATTTGTATTTCTTTCCTTCGAACCCCCAAACTATCATCCCGTCTCTGTCAGTCTCTTTTTGTTTCTCCCTGTTGCCAGCCTCTGGGTTGTAATTGAAAGCAGCTGTGATGAGGTTACTATAGTTCATAGAGAGCAGTTTTTGGAGGAGGGCCCAGGCTTCATTTGGAGCTCCAGTTACCCAAAATGTAGGCAAGTGACTGTCTACAGGTCACCTCAGTCAGAAGGGCTGAAGCTGCTCTTGGAAAAGTTTGCACATTAGTTGGAGACACAGCACGGTCTTCATTCAGCACAGCAGTAAAGAGACAAAAAGTCTGATAGTAGAGTCACGTGAGAGTGAGGGGGAATCCAGGCCTATTGCTGGAAGTCTAGGTAGTATTATGCAATTACCATCAGATCGGTTAGATATCACACCTCCTGCTTTATTGAAAATCACATTCACACACACTAAATCACTCAAGAGAACACTACAGTAGGAAGTAGCTCTTTATTAGAAAACTGAAAGCTTAAATTGACAGCTGTTAGCAGTCTGGTGGTTTGTAGACTAGACATTTATCAACTGTGGTCAAAATTTAACAAAGTTTGTCTGATAATAAATTCCCATGTTAGTTCTGGCGTGCACTTGCAAACTGTGTTTCACTTGAATTTTCCCTGTAGCATAAACACTAAAGCACGTCTTACCTAAAAATCTAATCTGTACAGCCTTGTTTTAACACAAACACACAAATACTGTATATCATCAGGACTAAACATAAGTAAAGTTTAGTAACATTTAATGATATAGAAAAGGAAATGCTAGATCCTACTCCATACAAATTAACGTTGTCATTGTACAGGAAACTTGATGATTTGCTAATGATGAAATTCCTAGGGATGCACCAAGATTTTTTTGTTAAAGATCCGTCTGCAACTATACCACCATCTTTTGATAATTGAGCCTATCTCATAGTTGCAAGTAAACCAAAGCTCCCAACTCATCTCCAGTCACTGACCCTCTGACAGCAGTGGCACCTTTTCCTCCCCAGCTGCCACAGAAGCCCTCAGCCTGTGTGAAGGTGTCGATAAGCAGTATGAGCTGAGCCAGTGTTTCCCAGCCTTCTCCCTTTAAGTGAATCTAATCTGTCTGACCTCTCCAAGTCCAACTATTAGTTTTCTATTAATAGGCTCAGGCAGAGCAGGGCCGTGTGGCTACCCTGTTCATGACACCGTGAGCCCGGCTAGCTGTGGCTTAAGGAAATCAAAGCACGTTAAGCAGCGGAAACGTGCCGTCTGTGTGAAACGTGCCTTCTCATTTAGCAAAACAGGGTGTCGGTGTTTCTAGTCTTTCCTATCAGATATAATTAGAGCTTGTTAGCTTGTAGAGGTCATCATGCAGCTGCGGTAGTGAGTCTGAATGTTTTGCCTCAGCCTCCAGCCTGGATACCAACCTGTTACTTGGCTGGTCGGATCCATGGCAACACACTAAAGAGCCCCACCCTCTCTTGAAACATTCCCACCGATGCCCCGGTCAATACCTCACACTATTTCAGCTTTCACACTGAACTTGGAAACCAGTTTTTCAGGAGCTGCGTCTCTTGTTTCAAGCAGATATTTTTACAGTGACTGCGCAGTGTCTTGAGGTGCTACTTAACTGCTGTCGTCATCTGCCAGTACTAATCTGTACGCTCTCTGTTGTCTTTTCTCACCCACAGAGCGGAGAAAACAGAAGTCCTCAGTGATGACCTCCTACAGGTAAATCATTAATCTGACTGGAGAGCACTGACCAGCTCTTCACAGTGTAATGGCTGCATATGTTAGGCAGTGGCTGCAGTTTTATGTATAAAGTAGTGTATCTAAGAATAGGAAATGGTTGACGTGCTTCATAGTAAGCAATCTGGAAGAACAAGAGCTGGGTATTGGTAGTCAACACCTTTTAAGATATTGACCAAAATAACTGATGTTACTGGTATCACTTTACAGGTACTGGTATTGATACTGATATCGTAACTTTTTAAACAATACCCAGCCACAGGAAGAACTGTACACTGTATCCACTGCCCCTGGCAATCTGCACAGAGAGAAGAGAGAGAAGATCGACACGCATCAAGCACAAAGCACTATTATTGTTTTTCAGTAAAAGTTTTTGTCACATTATACTACTGCCTGTGTTGTATACCCCGTGCTTGTGCCGAGTCAGATGATGATTGTTAATTTGATGAACCCAGCTCATGTGGCTTTACAGAGAGGATGTTGCAGAACATTTTTAGCCCCATATTACTCTTGTTAACGTTAATGTCATTATTGTACTAAGATTTGGAATTTAATAGCAATATTACCAGAAATCCAATACTGTTTCTAACTTGGCATTTCCAAGGCTATAGCAGGTAGTTTCAGTCATTAGTCTGTCCTCATTCCTTGCAGTTGTTTTAATCATTGATGAGCCTAATGCACTTTATGGTGCGCCATGTCACTTTCCACAACACATAATTGCGTTTTTGTCCCTCAGTAACAATACATGCAACAGAACATGCTGAATGTAGTTGATTTAGTAGATTTATTTACTGTCTTCAGCAGGAAAAGAGTCTGATTGAAGCTTAAAGAGCAGCTGGACCATGTGCTGAACATAGCCCAAAAGTATGCAAGTTTTCATGCCAACCGAACAGCAGCTGATATCACTTATTAGATCCTCCTCTCCGGCTGAATATTGCTAATCAGTGGGCTCAGCCGGCAGAGCGCTTGGTCGAGATTAAGATCTGCAAACTCCCGGGACTGTTGCTGACGCATGATTTAGTAGCACTTAAAAGGTCAATGCAGTTGTGGATACGTCTATATAAGTCACATATATCTCTACAGCTCTGTGGGTGCATGTGAAAGCCGCTGGTGCAGGGAGCTCTCCCAGGGGGGCAAGTGTCTCCAGACCCCGAGGCTGTCTGAGGCAGACAGCAGGTGGGGTCGGGACAAAATACTGGCTGCTCAGCAAAGACATTCCAGCGATGAAGATTGTCTTTGTGTTTGAATGGGAGGTGACGTAGATGTTAAAACAAACTAAGCTGGCTTTGCACGACTCCTTGAGAACAGCTCAGGCCACAACGTCTGACACCCTCAATTCTTCTTTTTCTGCTCCCCACCCTCTTTTGTTGTCGGTGCTTAAACAAACAGCACCCTGTTCTCTCTCAGGTGTTGTGAAAGTTGTTTAGGCTTTATACATGCATATGACAACACCGATGTTTTTGAGTGACAGCTGGGGCATCAGAGTTGGATTTAGAGCCTGCATGAGTCGCTTTAATGCAAGTGGACAAGCAAACAGTGGTGACTAAATGCTTAAGGCGCTTTTCACTGAAGCGAGGATGTTATATTATGTCTGACAAGTGACTTTCACTGTTCCTCAAAGACACAGTTGTTCTGCCTCTGTCTGGAAATCAGTTGTTGAGACTGTGGGCTCTGTGTCTCACCCATGGATGTATAAAGAGAACTGGGTACAGCGTTGGTGGCAGGGCTCGGTTCATTCCTGTGAAAGTTGCTCATTGGCACATTAAGTCAAAAAAGTTTGACTTCCCGGGTATGAAAGTACCCGCCAATTACGTGGTTTGGCCGCTATGTAAAATTGACTTCAAAGCCTTCGCACTTCCTGGGGGCTTGGTCTCATCTCACAGTAACACTGCTGCCTGATAAAGGAAAAGGGAGTAAGGGTGGAGAGATAGAAATCACTTGACCACTTAATTCCTGAGGTGGCTGTGGCGCTCGAAAAACAATGATGATGTCTTGTAGTTGAAAACAAATCCTGGAATATGTGCGGACCATTGTTTGACGAAGAGTTTTTTTTTTTTTTTTTACACTTGTGTGAGGTTGGCCAGCATTCTCCTTTATTTGATCCCAATTATGACTCAGGTGTGTGTCCAGTGCCTGCGCTTGGCTTATTCTTAGCCCCTTCATATCAAGCCCTATTTTGAATATGGTCCTCCAGGGTGCCAAAGAGCCACCCAGCATTCTCCTACCAGCTGTCCATTCCTTGCTGCTCCCCTACATAGCAGCTCATCCACAGGAGGGTATCCCAGAAATACTCCAGACATACCACGGTGCCTGCCTGCACACACGCTTGTTGCTTGAAATAATTGAGAGCATCTTATAAGGTAGCAACCAGCTGTTTAGAACACTTTAGTCATGTATCCCTACTGCAAACAAAGAGTATTTTGTTTGCCATCAGCGACTCACTGCATACTTCCACCATTAATGCGTCATGTTATGTTATTTTTGTTCATTCTGGACTTGTTCAGACATGTTAACATCTTTTCTCTTAGGAACCAATAAACAAACACAGGCACACAGACAGACATCCTCTCAGTCTTTTTTTTTCTCCCCGTCCGTCCAACTTGTGTTGGGATTCCCTGCTCAATGACGCATCATGGGATTGACCAAGTGTTGACCTCATTACAAAGTGGGAGGGAAAACACACCCTGCTGCCTTCTGTGTGGACTCCCCAGCTCTCTTTGGCCCAGGTTCTCTCACTTATCCACACTTTTTATTTTTTGACAGTATATTGTTGTGCGCCAAACCCCACTTTGGTACAATGGAAGGAAGGGGAGTACTCCCTGTGCCATGTAATCTAAACATTTCCAATACACCCACGCAGGAACCTGGTCCCTGTTAGGGAGGGGAATCCCCTGCTTGTGTTGTGCCAGGTACTAACTGAGTATAAGAAGGCCCATAGCCCATAGGGGCAGAGTTTGTGTGTATGCATGCGTGCGTGAGTGGGCGTTTGGTAAGTTTGTATTTGACCCAGCTGTTTTGGGAATGCCGGGGGCCACCATGGGTCGGGAATGACGTAAGAGCACAAGAACAGAGGAGGGAAAGGAGGGGTGGTGCGTGGTATACGGAGGCGGATATCTGCTGTGGAATTCCTGAGTTCCGACTCGATTCTGTTTTTGGAACACAATCGTCTGGTATTTGGTTGATCCTCCCTCTACATTTGTCTCCCTCCATTTCTGCTCATGTTAACCTCTAGACCTCAGTGTTCTCATTTATATTTGGAACATTGTTTGTCCCGACTCGTGTACTTGTTTGTTCCTTCGAGAGACTTATGAACTCCCACTTTCTCTTGTCAGTTGTGCTTTAAATTTTTAAAGAACAGAAGACACGCCTGTTCAGTTTCAAACTTGTGCATGCAGTCTGCTGTTGACTTTCTCACAAGCGCTGCCAACTTAAGCCAGTTCTTTGCATCATCAGGCTATGTAGGCCAGACTTTTAAGTAGACTTGAACAGTAACTTGCAATCATCAGTTTTATTCATGGGGCAGTGACAGCCAGCCTAATGTTGACACTGACTGTCCCAGTCAGGCACCTGGCATGACAAGGACAGTGAATAGCCATCCTGCAGAGCTTCAGTTGGGCTCTGTCCTTAAGCCCCAATAGCTGTGACTCCCATCAATGACAGTATTATATCTTGTCAGGCTAAAAGCACAGAGTGGATCTGTGTAGTTAGGCTAGCAGACAGGAGAAAGCCTGTGTAATCAAAAAGACCTTTTTAAAGCCGAAGAACCCCTCACTCTCGGTCACAGCCCAGTGGCCGTTGCTATAGCGACACTTCCGATGAGTCATGTGCTTCAAAGATAACATTCCAGTGTTGTTCCGCAGGGACAAGCCTTATCAATCATGCGTGAACTTTGACCCTGACTCCCTCAAGGCAGCAACAAATCAAATGTGTGCATGGAACTGGACCTCATCAGCACATCAACACACAGACAAACTGCTGTGGTGGTTTATGGAGGCCAGCTAATGGGGTTGATGATGAAGCAAAATTTCACAGATTGGTTGTGGTAATAAAGACTTCCAGTCATGTGAGTGGTTTCCAGTAAATGTACTGGAGCAAACTTGACAGGATGTAGCCCTGTAGTTCAAGTACCTAGGCTTATCAAAATAAAGCTTGTGTTATGTTTTAATTCTGAAAAGGCTGCATTTCTACAACCAAGTGTTTGACTCAACTTGTTATCTAACATGCTGCATATTAATTGTTGAACCTTGCTACAGTATGACATAAAATGTACATAATGTGTATATAGAATTTGCTAAAGATCTGTTTTTGCATGTCCTGTCTTGTGCACAGATTGAACGGCGCATGGAGTTGGTGCGTGTGGTGTCCCACAACACACACAAGAGGATGGTCTCATGTCTACAGGGACACATCGGCGCAGATGCAGAGAAGAGACATGTAAGACATCAAACTGGTCACAATAAAACCTTTGTCATAGCTGCAGTTTACCTTTAAAACCAAACTAATGAAGTCAATTAACTGTTCCAGGATGTGCAGTAACTTAATTTTTGGCATCACCTCCCACTCAGATTTTGAGCTCACACTGTTTTCATTCAAAGTGTGCACATTAGGCCTTCAGTCCATGATTTCTCTTTTGTGTTCTCCCCCCTCACACACCTCCCAAAAATGCACTACAGTCCGTACCACGCCTCTATACAGGAAATGGTCAGGTAAAAACACTGATTAATTATTCCACCTCTCTGGTTCTCGGCACCACTTGCTCCATTTCCCATCCAGACATCTGTCATCTTTATTCACTCTGCATGATACTTTTGCCTTTGGGCCTTTGGGATTCTTTGGTGAAAAACAGGATGTTGAACACTCATGCACAAATGTAAACTGTAACTGTGAGAAAAAAAAAAAAAAAAAAAAGCACCAGTGTTGTCATTTGATAGATGTCTCACTTCCCTAGTTTGCATCTTAAATTCCATTTAACATCTGTATTTTCCTCCTTTGCTCAGAAAGTTCTCTTCCTCTTCCTGACTGTATATTTACTGCTTAATGGAAAGTCCTTGATGAATTTTCCACTGGCTTGAACTGAAGCTACTGTATAGATATGGGTACTTTTTGTACATCTGTCTGTGTGTCAATAACGCTAATTGCTGTCTTCATCTGTCCCCCTTCGACACACAAACCACAGAAAAAGCTTCCTCTGACTTCCCTATCCCAGGCGATGGTGGAAGGCGGAAACCAGTTGGGAGAGGACTCCTTGATAGGGTGAGTTTGTGATTGATTAACAGACCAGATGACCAATTTCTCCTCCTTAGCAACTGTTGCTAGTGGAGCAGATGCACCCCAGAGAGCGTGAAATATGAGGCCGTGCATTCAGGACAAGCAATCTGCCAAGTTTTGTTTTCTGTCAACGGGACTTTTAGTAGTTCCCTTATATGAGTCTCACTGTGACTGAGAGCTACACACAAAACGGGACCAGAAATTGTATAGTTGAGGATCTAGAAAGTGAATGTCTATAAATCTGCGCCGCAGCCCTGTGTCTGTCTGAAAGTAGTGAGGAAGGGAAAGTACATCAGTTGGTTTGTTAGTAGATGTGATGCTTTCATGTCAACTGTTTGCATAGACTGTATTCCAAGGCTCAGGGGTTTCATTGTTACAAAAACTGTGACCCAAAACCCTGATTCATAGTCGTAGATGAACTGTCACTGTCTGTCACTCATGGGTGCTGCTAGCTTCAAATGATGACCTTACAATAACCTGGTTTCAGTGATTGACTTGGAACAGAGGAAGAGCTGGTGGCACAGACAGTCATCCCTCCGTGCTGTTATGTGAATAGTATTTTGTCAGGAAGATGTGGGATTACACTGCATGTAGCCGACATCTCATCCTCACCCAATAGTGCTGATGTGATAATGAGGCACAAATATGACTATGTTGTGATTTTAACGCCATTCTGTCTCTTTGTGCTGATGCCCGTGTCAACAGGAAGATGATGGAAGTGTGCGGTGAGGCAGAGAACCGCCTGGCATCAGAACTGATGCAACATGAGCTGCAGATAGAGAAGGACGTTCTGGATCCCCTCAGCCAGCTAGCAGAGGTAAGAAACCACACTCTGTGAACATAACAGCAACTAAACATGAGTTAAATATTTAAAATTCTTTCATAGCTCTTGGCTTGTTTTAAGGGCAGTCACACCCTACTGTTTGCTTTCTTTGGTCAGGTCATAGTGGAATAGATTATTTAATAGCATATTTGTATTTCTGTCTTTTGGGTTTATACTGGCCAGTTGCAAATGAACATGCAGGCACAAGTATGCTCCACATAGGCCTGTTTTGGTACTGTGATCCTGTGAGGTTGGAGAAGTCTAAACAAAACTGATGCCAATCCTGGTAACATTAGCTAAACACAAGGGCTTTTCTCTTTGGCATTACAGGCTGTGGTTCACCACCTGTTCATTGTGTTATATCAAGCTTTACACGCACGTGTAACTGTTGGCTATCAGACACCTGTATCTTTGTACCCATAAACCTTTCATTTTTGGGTTGTTTCTTGAGCAACTGCACTTGCTAGAGTTGTTACTCCTAATGAGTTGCACTGCTCGACTAAGACCTTCATTTACAAATGTCTTGGTGTGATAGTTTCAAGGCATTTAAGTGTAAATGTGATTATCACCTACTCAACAAACTGAAATAAGAGTAAAGAGTTTGAATCAACCGTTACAAACTTAAAGTTGTAGGTATTTGCTTTATTTTACTGTTTAAAAGGCTGATCAGGGGGAAAATCTTAGGATTGTCATCCAGGAAGAACAATCACAACAGCTGTCATGCTAACTTCTCAGTCTCATTCAATGTGCATCTGTTTTGGATATAATTTTTGCAGGTGGATATTCCCAACATCCTGAAGCAGAGGAAGCAGCTGGCCAAGCTGGTGCTGGACTATGATTCGGCCAGAGCAAGGTTTGTCCATCTACAGCTCACTCTCTTTCCTCAGGTTAAGATGTGTAGAATTGTAATGTTGTCTCAGGTGTTGTTTCCTATTCATCTTTAAGACTTTTAAGACAACTTGACTCAAAGCCAATTCACTCCTGACTTATGTCCACGTTAGTCCTGAAATTTCCAATTTTCCATCATCTTTCCAAACTCAGATGGTTGCAGGCAACCAAGTCAATAATCTCAGGAACAAACACTCAAGCACTGACGGCCAAGGCTGACCTACTCAAGGAGGAGATGGATGAGGCCATGAACAAAGTGGAGCTTTGCAAGGTAACCAGCATGAATACATATGACTTATGTGTCTTTATCTGGAAAAATATTGCTTCATTATGCTCTTGTTTACCACGTTGATAGCAGGGCATACCACTGGTCATGTACTGTCAGGGTTACATTGTAGCCATGTCATGGAAGAAAGGTCATGACCCCAGGAGCAATAAAACTTGCTTGATGCCATTATATGCAGATGATAAGCTTGAGTGTGTAAAAATGTTTATATTCCAATCCAGCCTCATGCACTGGTAGAAGAACTCGATCCTGACTGAATGGGTAGGCCAGAGGTCATTTATGGCCTTATGAGTTAAACAAAAATGGAACACCTCAGAAATTTAAACTGGGGAAAATAATAATCACAGCAACAACTGGACTGTCCAAGACCCGTGAGACCTCTGACTCCATTTGCTCATGAGTACAAATGACTGAAAATGCTCCATCAGCTCAGTGTGTGTGTGTGTGTGTGTGTGTGTTTGTGTGTGTTAGCAGCTATTGAACTGAATCACGGATGACTTTTAGTGTGTTATGGGTGTGTGATGCGTCAGGTTTTCTGTCCAGGAAGCGCAGAGCCTTGTGTTTTCCTCTCATAAGCTCCCCCTTCCAGTTTCACTGCGTCCTGCCAACAGCAGGAGGATTTATGACCCGTGTAGCACACAGACTAGCGGCTTAGCTGACCGCTGACATCTGTCCTTGTGCCACCTGAAACACACATTTATCTGACAGCTGACACTGTGTTGTGGAAATGGAAGATCTTTAATAGACTGATAAGCGTTACCAGCAGAAAAATTACCCTTTCGTCTCATTGACCATTCTCATTGTAAAGCACATTGCATCATTATGGTCATTTTTCGGCACTCTAACAGTTTAAATTCCTGTCTTTATTGTCCAGGATCAACTTGCTGCAGACATGTACAGTTTTTTCTCAAAAGAAGGGGACTATGCGCGCTACTTCGTAACAGTGAGTACAGCGTGTCAATAAACCGAACATGTATTAACATTGGTTTTTGTGGGAACCGTCACAGCTGCAGAGGAACCGGGGGACACAGACTTGGCCAGCAAATTGATTTACTTTGCTGTCATGTCTTTTACTGCTCAACTAATTTAACTCACCCCTGTCCATTTCTCTTTGTGTTTTTTTTGTGTTCCTGTAGCTCTTAGAAGCTCAAGCTGATTACCACAGAAAGTCTCTCTGTGTTCTAGAGAGCGTCTTGCCAACCATCCAGGATCAGCAAGGTATAATACATGCAATCATGCCTTCATGCACGCACAGCCGTTCAACACAAAACACTCCAGTGTTGTTTTAAAAAAATTACATACAAGAAGTCTCTGTACAGCACTTAATATTGGACCTCTTGCACATTTCCTGGAGAATGAACATGTGCCTTTTTATGAGAGACAACCCCTGTTTTTCTTAGGTTCCTGTGTTGTTTGGTGTCCCTTTAAACAAACCTTTTCCTGTTGGGCACCGGAGAAGTTTGAGAAACCCAAAGGTGTGCTGACAAGTAGTTGCTAGGAGGAGAAACAGTTTCATATTCTCTTTTCCAACTGACTTGAGAAATGGAACCAGCTACTGTACCTTTCAATTATATCACTCTGCTCTGTTTTTCCAACTTCTGGACTACCAGAATTTGCCCCAGTTGCAGTAATTGCTAAAAGCCACAACTGGGGCCCAGATATTAAAGAATAATCTTTTGTTTTTCACAGCTTCGCCCTCCAAAAGTAATCGGAATTTGCTGTTTTACTAACATGACATCGTCTCTTTAAAGCTCCTTCACTTGGTCTTAGTGTTTTTTGCAGTCGTGAAGCCGTGTCTTATTCAAGGAGCTTGTTTTTTTTTTTTCTGTACTAAACACATGTGGCCTGAACCACACAAGCCTGGTCTCCCAGCATGTGGCGATGACTCACCAACTCCACACACATACCCCCACCCCCTTCTCACATCACACCCACCTGGGTTTTGCAAGCTCTCCCCCCTCAGCACTCCTCTGCCTCCATGTTCACATGCATATTAGCTCACACACACACACATAAACACACACAAACAGCTCAACAGTCACTCCTGCTGGCTGGGAGCATGTGGTTATTATTTGGCCCGCACCCTGTAGGGGGAGTGAGAACTGGTTAGGAACTGGCCTGAGGGAGAGTTGTTGACCCAGAAATCTGCCATCCAGACCAGCAACAGGCTTATCCTGGGCCAGTGCTGATTGTTTTTTTATTTATTGCATACCAGCATGACAGATGGGTCACACAAAAAATCTGCAAACGCTTCATAACAACACTTATTTCATGTCTCTTCAGATTTGTAACAATGGGAAGACAGTCTGTCACGCTGCCTCTCTCTCTCTTCACCGTTATTTGCTCTCTGTGTGTTTAGATTCGTGGACAGAGAAGCCTGCCTTTGGCACTGGGCTGGATGAACACCTGAAGAGGAGTGGAAGGGAGGTCGCCCTGCCGTTAGAGGCCTGTGTCATGATGCTTCTAGAGACTGGCATGAAGGAAGAGGTAAGGAAGGAAGCAAACCTGCCCTGTTTAGTGGAGACGTCTATCTACTGTATGAGTGAAATCAAAATGACACGGCTCACCATCTACCACTGTGACATATGCGCCATAAGAGACTGAAAACAGTGAAAAGAAATACCTTGATGCCTTCAAACTACCGTCATGGCCTCTAAGGGCAGTCTTAGTATTAATTATGCTGTGTTCTCATTTGGCCTTGTGCTTGCATACATATAATACTACTGATTCCATCATTTTCATTGCCTTCACTTCCAAATGCAATATTTTTTGCACTTTGTCAAGGTGGATGACTTGGGAAAGGGTTGCTCACTGTATAAACGTAAAGTTTAGAGTTTTATGCAAAAATGCCAAATTCACTGGTTCCAGCTTCTCAGAGGGGAATGTTAGCTTTTCTTTTTTTTTTTTGATAATAAATATCTGTTGGTCTGACGTTTGATCAAGAAAATAATCCACAGATAATAATAATTAGTTTTGGATGGCTTTATGGCTTGTATATTTATTCAGTTGAGTCTCAGCTTTTCTTATCAAGCCTGTTTCCAGTATCAGCCGTTCTGCACAAACAAGCTTTGACTTGACAACTGTACATTACCTGCCCAGCACCAAAACCTCATGGAGAAAAAACAAGCTTTTAGGAAACGTAAGGACTGAATATTTTCCTCAGAAAACAGAGGTCAAAGGACAATGAAGTTTGGACAGCTGGCCAGAGACACAACAGCTGTTTGCGAACACGTTAGATAACAGGTAAACTTTTAACAGTGATGATATGTCAGGGCTGAAGTAGCCAAACACAGATGAATGCAACTTGAGATATTAATGTATAAGGCTAGCCAAAATTTGTATTTCACTGTAGTCACTTCTTATCTCACGCCAAGCTAATGTCCTGCACTGTATGTTACTACACTGAATGAAGTTTTGTTTGCTTAACTGACTTGACTGGCCTTTTGTTTTCCTTGTCTCACCATATAAATAAAAGAGATGCTGGCATTGCTCATTAAAAGTCACATGGAGCTGTGGCTGCGATTAGCGGCTCCGCTGGTCATTGACATAATTAAAACCAAGCTTTAAATTGTTTGTTCACATGAACATTTTGAGGCTCAAGGCAGACAGACAAAGTATAAACAGGGGAAGCTCCTGCGTTTCTGTTCCGCCGTTCCAAATAAACTGCCACCCATTACGCTATAGTGATGATTTATGAAATGTGTGAGATGTTCCTTCCCAGAAACAAATTTAGAATACAATAGAATCTCCTTGTCTCCTGTCCATAAATCAGATCCCTTTGCATGTGTACGTGTCTGTGCAAAAAAAAAAAACAGCTAGAGAGAGTGTAAGTGTTAACTGCAAAGCACATTATTTGTCACCCCATTCATTCCCTGGTGAGTCCAGTCTGTGTCATTATGGTGTGAAGACAGCCTTTGTTTATGTGTCAAAGTAAAGAGCTTGCTGTGCTGTGAGTGGTGGGTGTGTTTGTTTGCCTGCTTTAAGGTTTCATTATGTGCAGCTGGCAGGGGGAGTTTATGCAGTGGATTTATACAGAGTGTATCTGTAACTGAGTGTTAGAAAAGTGTGTGTGAGTGTTTCAGTGAAAGGGCCTTGTGTGCTTGTTGGTTGTTGTGCTTGTTGTTTGCTGGTGATGTTACTGTGTTTCTTATTTGTGTGTGTGTGTGTATGTCAGGGTCTATTCAGAATCGCAGCAGGAGCATCCAAGCTAAAGAAGCTAAAGGCAGCGTTGGACTGTTCCACGTCACAACTGGAGGAGTTCTATTCCGACCCCCATGCTGTCGCTGGTACGTCCCAAACCAGAGCCATTTTGGAATTTCTGTGATTCTTTGTCTCTGTGTTTCTCTAATGTATAGTGATTTGAAATCCAGGAAAAACAATGAAATACTAAAAATATCTGTGTATGTGTGGTTTCAGGAGCACTGAAGTCCTACCTGAGGGAACTCCCTGAACCTCTAATGACTTACCAGCTTTATGATGAATGGATCCAGGCATCCAGGCAAGGCTCATAACATAATTATGAGGAGTAAAACATACCAAATATTGAATGGATTTATCAGTGTGCAGCAATGTGGAATGATAGGATGATTCATTTAGGACATTTAGCCATCTGGAGACAGGACTATTAAAGTGCTCTGCGTTCAATCATCCTCCATTTTCTCTCTCTCCAGCGTGTCAGACCCAGACAAAAGGCTCCAGGCACTCTGGGTTGTATGTGATCAGCTACCAAAGAACAACAAGACCAACCTGAGGTTAGCTGTGCGAAACTTTGCAAGGAAAATCATGACAGCAATGCCTTAATGTCTTCTGTTGTATGAGACAATGTCTCCACCACATTTCCATGCAGGTATCTGGTGAAGTTTCTGGCCAAACTGGCTCAGGACAGCGAGGTGAACAAAATGACTCCCAGCAACATCGCCATCGTCCTGGGACCCAATCTGATGTGGGCCAAGACCGAGGGGTGAGATGGGAATTGGCAGGCATCTTAGTCTAGCGGTGGAGAGGATTTCTACAAACGATAGTCTGTTATGTTAGCTTATTTCAGCCACTTCTTTTGTTAGAAAGCATCTCATGTTTGTGTGTCCAACCAGGAGTCTGGCAGAGATGGCTGCAGCTACCTCCGTGCATGTGGTGGCCATCGTGGAGCCCATCATCCAACATGCTGACTGGTTCTTTCCTGAAGGTAGGTTCTGGGTTTCAGGGCCTGTTTTACACCAGGGATCCGCGGTGAATACGAGTGATATAAACTGTGTAGTTAGATACAAAGAGTCGGCAGTTATCAAGCGTATAAAGACCAAGGTTAGAATCTCTGCTGGCTCAAACTGTGGGCTGTACTGCAGAGCTCAGCTCGAAGGCCTCAATGAAAACTTACAAAAACAGATGTCCTATATTCCCCTTAATTCAGCTTGTGTTAAACACACACAAAACAAATGAGGAGTACAAATGAAGAAGTGGATAGAAAAACACTTAAGACTGAAATTCTATTCATTTATCTTATGCTTCAAATTGACACCTTCATCTCTTTAGTGCATTTAGCATTATTATAATTGTTTAAGTAGCAGGTCAATCAAAACCAGTCTGCCTTTAGTCCCCATATCTTAGGCCAATATGATGATGACCGTCTACACTATTGTCAGCACAGCTGACCGTCTCCGTGCTCATACAGAGAGGCAACATGAGTCAGTGGCTTGTGCTGTCCTGTTAAAGCAATAAGGACGTTGGCTGATCACCGGCTTATTCTGTCTGAGGTTCCCTCACTGTGTCCACACAAGTTCTCCTCTAAATTTTGCCTTCTCTGTTCACACAGATGTGGAGTTTAACGTGTCCGGCATGTTCGCAATGCCCACACCTGCATCCAACCACAACAATCACCTTGATTATGACTGTGGTACCATTGAGAGGAAGAGGCCTGGCAGTATGGTGGGACCAGAGAACGACACAATGCGCAAAGACAAGTAATCAATTACCTCATTGGAAACCTCCTGGTTACTCTGTTCCATAACATTCCATACTTCAATTAATCGCTTTAGAAATAATTTTGCCTTTAATCCAGCTGCTTTTTCTGACCCCCTTCTTTTGCATCTTTAAAATTTTGGGTTAGATTTAATAGAGTCCTCATAATAATATGATCCCTAACACTGCTTTCTCTGTGTGGTCTCGGGTTATGGTGATTCTCTCTGCGGGTCTAATCGGTGCCTTTCTGATCAAAGCTTTGGTGTAATTGTTTCTCTCCCCCACTGTCTCCCTGCTCTCCCCGTGTAGCACCCCTAACAAGCACTCGGACCACACCCTCCGTAGAGGCAGTAACACCTTAGGTAGAAAGCAGCACACTTCACCTGCGTTCCAGCCTCCTTTACCCCCTGTGGAGGCTCCAGGGCAGGGGCACGGGGCCGGGCAGGTCCCCCAGCCCCCCGCTGAGCCCCAGCCCCAGCCACAAGCTCCATCAGGGGGCGCATGGCCTGATGCCTCCCAGCATAGCTTGGCGCAGGGCCTGGCTGCACTCGCAGCCGCTCAGCAGCTTCTAGCCCAGCACACAGAGGAGCTCAGGTAAGGGCTGCTTCCCCACATCTCTGCTGCTGGTGGACAATGACACAGCATGCCACAGACAGACTTTTCTACTTTCAGTGCTGATGTTATGGGAAGACATTAGTGCTTTCTGTCTGAACAAATGCAGTCAGTTCGAATGGCTAGTGGATTATTAATGCATGCTTCACTGGTATCTCGCAGACACCGCCTCTCCTCTTGGCCTCTATGATTCAGCTTGTTGTTTCTTTATCAAAACCACAAGTTTTCTTACACCACCACCACCACTTCCAGCTATGCAGTCTCGTTTGAGTTCAGCCCACAGACTCGGCACAACAATGGCTGCTATCATTCTGCTAGCAGTCACTCGCGGGGCCTCTCCACTTTCCATCCCTCTGCTTCTCTCACCAAATCACTGGAATCAGCAGGAACTTCACACTAACTGGCCCAAACTGCTTTGGACATTGGTGCCTGTTATGCAGCAACTGAAGAGTGTCTTTGATTTAGTTGGTGAAAGGACAGCATTCATATCCAGACAGAAATCACTATTCAGTTCAGCATTCTTGTGGTCCCACAGACTCTGTTGGGAAGGTAGATTTAGGTGAGACATCCAGATTAGATTTGTGGGATTTTTCATTGCAGCACTTGATATGATAGAGAAGTTTGCTGTTTTTAAAATTGTGCTGTCTCTGTTTTAATGGCTCCAACCTTCAATAAAAACCGTCCAGCAGTTGATGCTGTTGAATAAACAAAAGCCTAGATTCCAGAAAGCTTGTAGGTTTAAAAGACTTTCCTTTTTCCCTCTCTTCCTCTCTAAAGCAACCCAAAGCTTCGTGACTCCACCCCTGCCCAGACCCCTCTGCTCCAGAGGAATGGCTCTGGAGGAGGGGGCCTGGCTACAGGGCCGCTGGTCACTGGGAACCCCGGGGCTGGATCCATGGGGCCCAGTCCACATATGATGCGCAGAGGTAAGAGTCTGTGTAATAACCCGCTACAAATAGGCATGCTTCTATAAAGAATGTCAGCCATCCAGGTCATAAGCATTAAGCTGCAACCGGACATGAAGGTGTTTTAAAAGATTTTTTTTTTCCATTTTAGGAAATAACTCCAAATTCTTTGCATTTTTATGAGAACTCAAGAATGTTAATCCATCCTTTCAGTTAATCTAAGATGCTCTGCTGACACTCAGCTCTCAGCTAGTCCATCACGCAGCTGCCTGACCTTCACTGTCAAGTGTACTTCCATTTAAAGCAGATTGTTGATTTTAATGTGCTTTTGATCACTTACTTGTAATACTGTGGAGGCTCAGCCTACATTTATGAGCTCCTAAGACTTAACAGTTTATCTCTGTGAGATGTGCTGTGATGACTTTCAGACTGAAGTCAAACGTAGCCCAGGCTTGTAAGGACATGTTCATTCAAATTTCTGGTGGTAACATAAGAATTGTTGTGGGATCTTTGTATGTAAAGCAACATGGACAAGGCAACTTGTAACATTTAGAGATGGAAGCAGCTGGTATGCTGTCGGACTCTTCATCTGTTATTCTTTTCCACCAATAACCGCATGACTCACTATTAACTTCCAGGTACCAAGAAGCAGGCTCCGGCCCCTCCAAAGCCAACAAACCCTCCACCCAGCCAGCCCTGCAATTCAGTGAACCACGCCTCCTCCTCAGGCTCCTCCCAGTCCCTCAGCCCCACTCCCAGACCCCTGTCCAGCCATTCGCCCACTTCGCCCACCTCTCCCACCTCACAGCCATGTGCCACACCCAGACGCCACTCCAGCAACCAGCCCCCAATCCAGGCACCCAGCCACCCACCTCCAGAGCCCCCCACACAGGCCAGTCCTCCACACAGCCAGCCCGGCGGGGACCAGCAGAGCGCGGACCCCTCACCCCCAGGCACCCCGACCCCTCCAGACACCCCTCCGCCCTCCACTAACACCCAGGATGCAGTCGCTCCTCCGTCCCCGTCTCCCTACCAGTCGGGCTCCCTTCCCCGGCCGCGGCCCGTCCCCAAACCCCGGAACAGACCCAGCGTCCCACCCCCACCCCAGCCCAGCACTCTGCCTGGCGACACCAACGGGATCTGTGGCACTGCTTACAAGATGATGGGTGAGTGTTTCTCATAGAACTATTGCATGCCGTTTTTTTATTTTTTATTTTATTTTATTTTTTTTTTTACTTCTCCCATGTATGCACTGCTGAATACTAATGTGCTCTCTTTCTAATAGTCTTGCATTGTAATACCTCCACAGGTTAAAGAGGCACTTGTGAGAGGTTTGTTGTTAATTGACCTTTTCACTAGCAGCACCTGCACTTTTTGTTTGCCCCCAGAAACCTTACCCATCACCACAGCTGTTTGTTCTGCCTGCTGCCTCTATCAGATATCATTTACCGAGCCCTGATGCACGACTGTCACACTGTGTCACATTTCTGATGTTTAGCACCACTCAGAATGCACATGGTGGGCCCAGGATGGACGCTTTATGTATATTTTACTCGTCTGCACATGGACTGATTATGTTTAAGGAAATTAGCCGCAACCCTAGATTCTTGTTTTGCTTTACACAGCAACATATTTATTATATCCGCTGAACCAACACCGCCATGTTCTTGTTCCCTCCAGTGGGTTCATATTTTCAACACTCACCGGCACACAGAACTTCAAATTAAATGCCAGAAATGTGCTTCAGCTGTGTGACAGTAAAAGGCCACCATGTGTAATGTGACACGTCGTCCATCAGGACCATCATTTATCAGGAGTCACTCACCCTCATTCACAGTCACTGAAATGTAACATCAGTAACACAGTAGAGGTTTGAAACTGAGGCCAAATACAGGCTACACACACACACTCACACACACACACCTGAATTTACTGTGGTCATTTTCAAACCCTCAACTGTCTCCTTGTTTTTTCTTTAATATGAAACATGTACTGTAATGATTCTGAGTTTGAAACCAGTGTCCCAGCATCAGGCATGTGCACCTCTGACACGCATGTTTCTGACTTGAATGTTCCCGTCTTGTCACCACTGGCTCGGCACGTGTTCACACCGTACAGTCAGCTTCTATCTAACATGCACAATCACACCTAAATTGGGGATTTCCAGCACCGTTTTCTCTACAGTCGCACAGCTGATGAATTCAAAACCGCTTCATCACACTTCGCCACATTTTCCACCCACATTTTCACTGCTTGTCCCAGTCTCTGGCCAAACACCGCCACCTGCTGTTCTCACGGTCACCCTGACGGAGGAGCTGAGCCTCGGCTGCTGTTTCAAGCCGATGGAAAATATGACACAGCTGCATCGGATGGCATAATTGCTGCAGCTTTAAATGTTTTCATGAAGCTGCACATGTTTGTGATTATGGCCATTGTTCATATAATGTGGGCTTACATAGTGTATTTATCTTTGTAGGATGTTTATGTGGTGTTCTGTGTGAGTGTCTGCATGCATGAAAAACAAATTAACCATCACTGACTAAAACATATGGTCACTGAAACGGTCTTTTCTAGTTCATTTCTCCTATTTCTTTTTATTTAACGATTCCGTGTTCTGTTAGAACCTAAAAATCTTGCCTAGTGCAGCTTTAAAATGTTCTTTTCTTTTGTGTCTCCAGACCCGGCAATGTCTTTCAAAGGGCTGAATCGTGCTTTGGTCCCTGAGCTCGCTGTAGACCAGCAGCCAGCGACGGTTTCCTCCCTGCCTCCTCCCAAAGACTGTGACCTGGACACCGAGAGCACTGTCCTATAAGGAGAGGACGACGACACGCTTTGGTCCAGTAAACCCCACCCCACACGCATCTCCTCCTGTCATTCACACGCAGCTCAGATAGTCTGCTCGTGTCCTGTCGCAGCCCTCCTCAGAGAGTACACACCTCTGCTGTCGCGCTCTCCCAGTCCAGCCTGTATGAAGGACTTCACTGTGACAATAACGCACCTTCTGGCAGCCATGATGGAGGTCCACAGCCTGTGGTAAAAAATGGCTAATACAGCAGATTATGTTTTTATCCACAAAACTGAATAGACTAGGTTAAAGGGTTATTTCCCCAGTTATACATCTGATGATTTATGTGTGAAATTAACTGGAAAACGCACCAATATGAGTGGCTAAGCTTTGTTTTGTAGCAGCTGCGACACACACATTAACATCTCTTGCTTGAGGTAGTTGAATTCCAAAGCCAAAAACCCATATTTATTTCAGTTATCTTTATATTAAACACCTTATGTAACCTGCAAAATGACATAGTTAGAGCTGACAGTCCATTAAAGGTGATCAGCAACAATTGTAATCAATGATTCATACCAATAAACAAGCTACTTCAATATGTAAACTTGAGTTTTGGAAAATTGTAGCTGACATTTTTCACTTTTAAATAAAATCTGCAGAATAATTCATTTAACTGGCCGGTGACCAGTTCAGGGTGTGCCCCGCCTTTCGCCCAATGTCTGCTGGGATTGGCTCCAGCCCCCCCCCGTGATCATTAAGGATAAGCGGTATAGCCAATGGACGGATAGAATAATGAATTGCAGATCTAGTCACGAGACAAATCACCATATTGGACCACCTCACTGTGGCTCGGTGTGTTTAATCCGACCTCCTGCCAAACCGCTGCAGTCCTCTTCAGGTAGCTCTGACTTCCAGTGTGGCTGTCAAAGCCGTCAGCAGCCATCGTTTACTCACAGATCTTTCTCTCGGCCCCCATGATGCTGCCAGATGTGGCCATTAGGAGACTCGTGACGCAAAGCCTTTACACTGCAACACACACAAACACACACACACACACACACACCACCGCCATCTCTGTGTTTATAGTGCGCTCCCTACCACTAGAGCTCCAGACAATCAACAGCAAAGAGCAGAGTGAACGCTAATGCCGCCGGATAACTGTGTTAACAATGATGCATCGCCATGTAAAGGGGGCGGGGGACGCCAAAATACAGACTGAGGAGACTTGCTTGGAATCTGGTGTGAGGGGTTTTTGTATTTTTTTTTTTTTTTTTAATGTTCAATAATGGTCTTAGAAGAAGAAATAAAAAAATGAGAGGTATTTCTACAGCACGAGGGGGGACGAGGGGGAAATGGTCAGCAGGTGAAGTAGAAACCAAAACTGTTGCTTCAATTGTAGCTGGTGACTGCAGGTTTCCAGTCGTCTCAAACACTTGATTTACCCCTTTTTGTATGGGACCCCCCCCCCCCCCCCCAGCCCACTCCTGTATTTATTTACCAATTTTCAAAACACACATTCCCTGTGGCTTGACGTAATTAATGCAGTCTTTAAATGTAAATCATGCCTTATGGGTTCCTCCCGGAACCATGTAATTAATAAGCATTATATATTTACTGTATGGAGGATATATCGGCTCCTACTACTACAGTATTTCCAAGAAGCTGTCTTGGCAAGAAGCATGTTTCAGGGAAGTGAGGAAGGTGATTTGACCCTCTGCGGCAGAAGTCTCGTATGGTTCTGTAACGCTCCACAGAGGTTGTGTATTTAAATGTGTTTGGTTGATTTCTTTGGGTTTTATAAGCAGAAGTAGCAGGGTTAACCGCCCCTCCCAGCCTGGACACACTCAGTATTTTGCCTTTCTGTTTTTTTTTCCCTCCCCCCATCAATCTTAGTGTTTTCTCTGGCGCTGTTGTGCCGGAGCATCACACTCAACAGGCTGTGTGTGAGTGAATGTAGTGACGGGACAGTTCTTACAGCCTGTTGATCCTGAACAGAAAGACGCAAAAACAGCTGATGTTGCACTTGAGCGCAGGCTGATGAGTGGTTTCCTTGTGAACTGGGTTTAGAGGATTTTTCAGTCTGTCCCACTGAGCTGAGAGCACACGGCGCCGTGAGACCTCAGTAGTGATGTGGAGGTCAGACTTTTGCCAGATCAAAAAAAAAGAAAACGCTTTGTTGTATTTTCTGTGTAAGCTCTGCTTTTTGGCCTCAGATGTAAAATGCAGAAGTCGGTTCCCAGAGAACTGAACCCAATATGGTACCAATGGAGAAAGGCTTGGATGCTGCAGTTGGCCTGAAAACGAGTTTGGTTTTGTTTTTCAGAGACAAGCGAGCATTATAATCCCCTCCTTTCTCTCTTTGCTCCTGTACCTCGCTGCCTTATCCCTGTGCATCAAGAGAGCTTGGTATGTCAAGGCTCTTTCAGACGAACAAATGCCATTAAAGTAGAAATGATAATGCTGCATTTTAAGCTCTATAGTTTTGTATGTATGCTGTCTGGTGAGCTTAAATAAGGAATAAAAACATGTAATATGAATGCTTGGTTATACCCCCTTTCCAAAGAAAATAAAGTATATGAAGAAACTATCGAATTCTACTCATGGTTTCTGTTTTTGTGTAAAGACAATAGCATTGCCTGTGTAACAGCTGACTGACTCATGTCTGTTATTGCAGCCCTTCAACTTTGAATAACATGACAACACATTAGGGTTTTAGTATTTCCATCCCATAACATTGGGCAGCTTGCTAGACAAATGTTAAAGTAAAGTCAGAGGTGGTGCAGAAGTGCTAACATATCCTGGCAAAGGCACTAATGAAACCTGTTTGCATTTCAGAGTTGCAGCAAGACAAAGCCATGCTAGCGGCTCCATAAGGCTGCACAGGGGCACAGAATGCTAGTTTACCACTCAGTTTAACATGTTAGCGTGCTAACGGGGTGTGTTTACTACTCATCCTCTTGGGACCAAAAAATCTAATGGCATTTCATTACATAATTGGAATAATTCAGTCTGGACCAAAGTGGTGGACTGACCAATATATTAGCATGGAAAAAATAAAGAAATCTAATCATTAATTTCTCATTAAATCAAAATGACAAATTAATGATCAGATTTATTTAGTTTTTCTTTTCTTTATCTCTGACGCCCCCTGAACTACGTAGATTCATCACCTAAAATAATGTGGTATTTAGAAGTTATGGTTCTAAGATGACCATAAGTCTCCGTTACTCTTGTAGATTATTTATCATGAGGCACATATAAGTCGGGCAGTTTTTACTTTCAAGCATGATATTTTTATAGATCAAAAAAAAAAACAAACATTCTTCATTTGAAAGCGTTGAACAAAACATAAAGGTCAAACAATCACAAAACATGAGCAACTTCCCATGAAAACATATAAAACAGTTAGTTATAAAAGGGAGCCTGTAGGCGACCAATAAATTAACCTAACTAGACTAACAGAAATGCATTTATTTGAAACTTAAATATCAAGGGAGGGTAAACGCTACCAGCTGCACATCTTAATACATTAACTGCACCAACATGCATTGATTTGGACGAGAAACACTGTTACTACACCAGCAGCAGCTAGGATCGCATTTTTACGAGATCAGTCACCTCGTAGGCCTGACTAAAGCTGCGCATAAGGAATAAATAAAAGGGTGCTTTCCGGGTGACACTCTTGAATAAGAAAATAAACTGGGACTTGGAGGACACAAAAGCATACAATACAAAATGAAAATGATGAGCAGTGCATAGCAAAAACAGTAAATTTACAGTCTCAACAATAGTTCATCGATGTAACTACAACACAGCTACAGGTACACTGTACTGTAGATGAGTCATGAGATCACCATGACGACCAGAAAAGCAGCAAATGATCATTTACAGTAGGATGTTTTTTTTTTTTTTTTCTTCTCCACATGCATTTGGTGTTCATTCATTCAGCAGCGACCCATTTGTTTAAGCAGGGTTTTCATTACATGGCCCTGGAAATGCTCGATGAAGTGCTGAAATATCAGCCGTCCTCTCTGCCAGACGCACACAGCTCAGCCTTTCCACATTAGAGCTGGCTTTTATCTTTCTGCACCGACAAAGAGAAGACGCTAATTGTTGAAAAAGACTTGCTGTTCCACCCGCACGCTCTATGAAACGGATGGTTTTTTTGAGCCACATTTCACCACGTGCTGATCAGTGTGAGAGGTAAACAATATTGTTCAATTGGCTGATGCTGAACGTCTGATGACGAAGGACTCCGACCTGTTGTTTAGAGGCTTCCCAGTTCATGTTCCCAGTCCAAACCGGCCTGACTGGACAGCTTTCAGTGGCTGTTTATGATCAGGATGGAATCTTAAACTTCAACTGCAAAACCCGGATGACCTCATGTCTTTTAAAGGGAGCTTTAAAGCTAAAGTTAAGCATGACCGCCCCCTGGTTTACCAGCACTAAGGTGGCTGATGGGATTCTTCTACAGACACATGTCATTATCAACTGGCTACTGATTATGCTGAAAAATATGGAAGCCAAGTAAGGGCAAAATAATAAAAGTTTTATGAGCAACTTGTTTGTGAAACTAAAAATCACTACAATATTACTGAACTGTGAATTATTTAATATGAACATCTGTTTGAATTTATTTTGTTTGAATTTAGTTTTTTTGTAAAATGTGATTTTTAAATGTTTTTCTTTAACCTGATAGGACACAAGTCTAATAATTTCCAGTACAGCGTGACTTTTTTTTATCATGAATTTCCGTATCTTTTAATTTTATCAATCTAAATAATCAGATTGTTTTTGTAACTTAACTTTAATTTTGAGACGGTATGTGCAACTTGAAAACTTTTTTTAAAAATAATTAATACATGAATGAACAGAAAATAAATATTTCTTTGTACAACTTAAAATTTCACAGAGGGGAATTCAAACCATTTAAATTCAAATAAACAGTAATATTTCAATGCTATGCATGTATTTTTCCCAGTTGAGGATAACATCCACAATTGGGTATTCTATAAAAGTATTTATGGCATTGTTTTGCTTCCATACACAGTGAACTACGTGAGAGTGAACCAGTGAACTTCGACTTTAACTGCCTGTAGGGCAAAATGTTTAGATAAATTTCATTATAACTCCTATTAAAGATGCCCTTTAGATTCACATCAGTGTAGATGAGATGATCACATCCTCAAGTCTGGATCTGCAATGTGGATACATGATGTTGGAAAAAAAACCTCAAACATCTACTATTTTTAAATCAGATCCTGCAGGATGGGAGGCAGTGAGTGTGTGAACAGTCTGATCAGACACGCTGGACGGTTCAGCCCGGCTCTCTACGCGCCAACCGAACTACACTTGTGAATCGACTTGATTCTGAATGTCGTCAGTCTACATCTGCGCTTAAATCTTTACAATTGTCAAATATGATCTGATAGAAAATATAAACTTTATATAGTCATCTATTAAACATAACGAGTAATCTGTAAATATCCAGACCAGTTGTCTTCATTACTTAGATCTCATTTTAATGCAGCATCAAGATTCACTGGAGCGATCGAATACACACGGATGGTTTCTCTAATGTGTCTTTCACTATATACTACGATGAAATGTGTGTTTAAAAAGAGATGTAAATAATATAAAGACTGGTCGGAGTCGTCAGTGTGCGGTGAGTTCCTGTTGACCTGTGGACACCTGAATGTTCCTGCTCTGGCCAGCACCTGAAATAACGGCAAAGCTGCACACGGGGCACTCATTAACTGCTGTGATTACCTCCAGATAGATACAGTGTGTTTCCATTCTGCTTGCTAGAGAAGACGTGGTCTCCGTCCCGGTTGGTTCGAGTGTCTCCATGTGTGTGTGTGTGTGATCTTGGCACTTTGGTTGTGGAGAGCAGAGTGAAAATGGAGCCGACCGGCCCTGTCGGTTTGGCCCGACATCCGCCCGCATTTCTTGCCTCTACCAGGCCAGGGGGGAAGACAGTCTGGGGCTTCTGGGGTTTTCTGGAGTCTGGATCTCGCTGAGAGCTCTCTGCAAGACAGAACCCATGATCTCATCTGATTTATTCCTATTTTACCGCATCGTTTTGAGATTTAGAGCACATTTGGTTATTCCACAGACAGCAGCACTTTGCAGCTTAATCACTTCATAGCTGCAGGCTGCTGTCAGTCTGCGTGAGAGCACCAGCTGAACACCTAATTGTTATGGAGGTTTGAATCTGTCAAAACAGCTGCTGTATGTATCAGAAAATGAGCTGCTCACCTACAGGAGCAGTTTATCCTGGCTGGTTCTGTCCACACAGCTGAAGAGTGAAGAGTACAGTGTAAGCTCACCTCAAACTTGGAAATGAACTCTGAAAAGATGCCGAAGAAGGCCTCGGTTCTGGTGGTCTTGCTGTTCTCTCCGAAGTAGGAGGCCACCTTGGAGAACTCCTCCATCGCTCGGGTCTGCAGGGACTCCAGAGACTGGATGGCCGGGTGGCTGTTCTCCAAAAAGCTCTGTGGGTGCAAGAGGTCGCGCATTAAAGAGGCACCTCGCAGATTCTTATACTTCAGTGTCAGTTTTCTCGTCATGAAGAGACTGAGAGCTGCATAGTGTCTTCTGAGCTTGTTGCATTATGGGAAATGTAGTACACAGGACTTAAAAACCTATATCTTTGAACAGAGCCAAGCTAGCTGTTTCCCCTTGTTTCTAGTCTTTATGCTGGTTGCTGCTGTAAGCTTCATATGTAGCCTACAGACATAAGAGTGGTACCTTCACATCTAACCCTCAGAAGGAAAGCAAATTTTACAAAATGTCAAACCACAAATATCAGCAGTCAGTAGATTCCATGAGAAAAGTAAAAGTAGTAGCTCTTAAAACCCATCGATCCCCACATATGTGAGGTGTATTCTATATAGAAAGCTGTTAGCGTACGCTCATGACGGAGGCGAAGTGGTCCTCAGAGGTGGGCGGGATCTTCAGACAGGCCGTCCTGATGTCCTGGATGGTGGAGTGAAGGTCGCTCAGCTCCGCTGTGATGGCCCTCTGGTTCACTGAGATGTAAAAACGGCAGCAGTTATTAACCACCCACACGTGGTCTAATGATTGTAAAACAGTTATGAGGAAATGCCCAAAGCTTAAGACATGCAAACCATTATACTGAATTATTATCAAGACAAACAGCGCACATCTACATTCAATTAGATGCCTTTAAAAGTCTTTTTTAAAAGTCTGCCTGCAGTGACTTCCCACACACTTGACAGAAATTAGCATTTGACAGTGTGAGGCGACTACATTCTGCTGCTAAATGATTTTCAGGAGGGAGAGCGGAGTCAAAGAGCTCTGCTGCTGTAACATCATCGTACCCTTGGCTGCCAGAGACACTGTTGTAAGGTCTCTGGAAAAGTTGAGCAGCTCAGGGAAGTGTTGGCACAGAGACTTGGCCAGAATGTGGAGAAAGGTGGATTTCCCGTCTACTGTTTTGGTCGTGCTTAGCTGCAAGATAGAAGGAAAGGAATGAATGATGAAAAAACACAATGGAGATGAACGTAAGGTGGTTGGAGCTCAGGTGTCCGTGCTGTACCTCGGTTAGGAAGTTGATCTTGAAACTGGTTGTCCGGTGGCTCTTGGGCTGGCCGTTGTTCAGGTAATTCCCCATCGCAAGTACAAACTATGGGAAAGAAACCGCTCAATACTAATCACCATCAGCATAAAATGATTCTGATTCACTGTCCCTGCTCTGGATGTTTACCTCCAGGATTTTGGCCAGTTTCTTGCTGCTCCTCAGCTCCACCGAAGACTTGTAGATGTAATCGTACGCGACCTTCATCTCCTCCGTCCTCTCCTGCAGGGTCGTCTTGAAGTGGAGGCTCCGCAGACGGGTCTTATACTCAGGCACCATCAGCATCTGAAGGGTACAGAACACTCGTGTACTCAGATCAGTCCGAGCCGCTTTTAAAAACTGTGCCGGCCTCGGAGCTGCGTGTGGTCGTACCTGGAAAATGAACTGGTCGGGCTCGCTCAGTTTGGCCGGGTCCTGGTCAAACTGCTCGTACTGTTTGACCTCGTCGTCGTCGGGGGCGTAGAGCAGCAGCTGCTTGATGTGAGCGGGCTCCAGCCTGTCGGTGGTCATGTTCATCAGGACCTGACGCAGCTCGGTGGTGGAGAGCTTCAGATGGGCGATGAGGATGGCTGCAGAGAGGAGGAGGAGGAGGAGGAGGAGGAGGAGGAGGAGGAGGAGGAGGAGGAGGAGGAGGAGGAGGAGGAGGCCAAAGCATTCACTTCTGTTTCTTAACACAACAAAGTGTTCCTGACTTCAGACAAAACCTTTCATCCCCCTCTGATGATGTGGAATTGTATTATTCATACTTCCTAGTATGTTTCTGTGGTGTCAGATTGATTACGGAATCCAAATCCCAGTTCATTTTAAATAGTTTCTTTTGTTTTATTCTGTTTACACTTGCTGTATACAAGCCATTCACTATATTAACACTGAGGAGTAAGGCCTACATTTTAAATATACCACCTTTATACAACTTACACTGTTAATGTCAGAAAGCTAATGATTCCACTATTACTGTTCAATTAATGTCTCATTCACTCCTATATTTTAACGTTCTTTTACTTTCTGTTTGCTATCTGTTCATTTTTGTGTACAATGTATTTGTGCTGGTCTTCTTCTGGGGCTGTGCTCTTCAAATGTGTCTTAACTAATTCAGGCTAACAATCTGTTATCAGGTTAAAATAAACCTGCTTATTCTCAACCAGCTGAACTGGACATTTTAGTTCTTTGAAAGCAGATTGGGCGCTGACTTGTTCTTCCTGGATGAAGTTATCTTGAATTACAGCGCGCTTTTATTTTGAAACGAAGGTGAAATGAGCTGCTTACCATGGTAAGCATTCACACGACTGGCTGTTGCTGTTGCTGATCATGTGCTTGCAGGTGCATGAGGCAGGGGTGTTGGGCACAGTCCCAGCATGCACTGCAGGAATAAATTCCTGGATGTGGGTCTTGTTTATGTGTTCCTACATTGTCACGGCTGTTACTTTGTTCTACATCGTTTCCACCCTTTAATCACCGTTACACAGTTACATATTACCAGTGCATGTGCTCGAACTACGAGTGGTGCTTGCTGCGTTGCCCATGTGTATTAAGCCCTGATGCAGGATAACCATGCAGAGCCACAGAGTATGTAAATGTTTGGTACAACTTTCTAATAAGGCGTAAACAAAATAAGAAAGAATAAGATCATTATTCTTCATCATAAAGTGGAACCTGTTGTCCTGCTTGCTTTTGGATCACCAAGTGAAGACAATGAGAGGACGTGAGCGTTTATTCTCTGAATCACAATGATGACAGCAGTCAGCAGCAGCAGGCAGTCCTAGCAGGGCTGCTGTCATAATAATTACATAACAGTTTTCAAAAAGATATTTAAGAGTCAGGGCAGCAAGAAAGACATTTAGCAGGAGAGAAAGAAACTGACACATCCAGTCATTTTTATAAGGAGTTACCAATACACACACATGATGAACTACACAACAAAATTTAGTTTGAGAAACTGTCAAAAAAGATGAAAAAATCATTATTATCATTATTATTAAAGACCAGTGGAACCAGAACATGCGGCGTTAAGTCTGGCATTAAAATGGCTGAAAATAGTTAATGCAATTAAAGCTGCTTTTTAAAGGGTGAAGAGAAAAGTCTCTTCGGGAATCCTCACCAAACATGCAACATCATAACTTGTAGTCTGACCACATCCAAAGGTAATATCCGACTGGTAAGCAGAGTGTGGAGAGATTGTGGAGACTGCTCCAATCTCTACTCCCTTGGCCTTAATTTCAAAATAAGAGCACACTGTTATTCAAGATAACTTGATAAGCTGCTTTCAAAGAACCAGTTAAAACTCCCCAGTTGAGACAGTGACATGACAAACTACCTCCTTCTCCAACACAGTGCATCAAATCGTAAATTCAAATCATGACTGAGTGGTGAAGAAAATAAAGAATAACATTAAACTATTTTAGGAAGTCTGCTTGCTGCTCCATGTCTTGCCAGCCATTTACATCACATCATAGATTTTCATCCTCCTGGACAGGAGGACAGACATTTTGAATAGAAAAGCTTTGTGTGGCAAATCCACTGTTGTCATGACTACAGTGATGTCACCACACGCCACAGTCGGAGTGCAACCTGAGGCCAAAGCAGCACGTGTTTGTACATTTCCCAACGCTGAGCGGACACTGTCACAGATCCAGGAGCAGCGGCTTGACTTTTCTTGGTCCGTTTAGTGTTCTGCTCTTTGTGAGAATGGATTTTTATGGCTTATCTGTAAGAGTTTCAATGAGTCAGCTTGGCTCTTCGAGGCAATCGAAGGCTCCAGCCCCGACCTTTCGGGTGTGTGAGTGTGTGTGGGACCTGCCGCCATGTTTGTGTGGTACTCACAGGCGTTGTAGGCTTTCTTATGAGACAGAATCTCCACCATGTCTTTCTTTTTCAGGTTCTCTGGCACAAAGGCTGGCTCTGGGGGAGAGACTGATAATTTCAACAACAGTGTAAGGATGTGTTCTCCAGGCACCGGGGGGTCAACACACACACACACACACACACACACACACACACACACACACAGTGGCTACATGTGGCAGGTGGATCGCCTAATAACACAGCTCTACCATTTCAGCCTCTAGAGGCCAGAAAGGTCTGAGATAACCAGCAGGAATAATAGTAAGATGTGTTTTTCTTCAGGTGGAGCTGTGTTATTACTGAGCTGGAGAGGAGTGAGTGAGGGGGGGGTGGCTACAGTATGGTGCCTTATGGAGAATGGATGTGATGAACAGTTGAATGTAGCAGCTCCAAAACAGGTTATGGAGAACATCACAACTGTGAAGGTACAAACAAAACAATGTCAATGCACAGATCATCTGATGATTAATATGATGCAGTGTTATCACAGACATTTAGCCCGATGTAGAACGTGAGGATCAAAAGCACTAAACTACTTACTGGATCTGCGTTGAGTCCCGAAGTGCAGATCAAGGTCCAAGTACTTCACCATGTCAGTGAGCTTGTCATAGTCTGAATCCTCCCCGAGCTAGAGACAGACAAGGACAGGCTCTGTACTCTCCACAGACGCACACAGTCAAGGCTTTTTAACCTAGAAGCAGCGGTCTAAACTTTCTGTTTATATGCACATATATCTAACTTTAGTCCAGTAGATATGAGGAGAAACCTTGTTTACAAAAACAAGCTTTTCACTCCGATGCTGCCGTGACTCATCAGAGACACAGCAGAGTAGATGAGTCGTTCGTTCCAAATACGGGAGGAGAAACGGGGGAGGAGTGAGAGAATTCACAGCCAAAGTGGGAAGCTTGACAAGGAAAGTTATTGTTTACTGTATTTACAGTCTGTAAGATACTTGATTTTTCAGACGGAGTCATGCCTACAGTGTGCCCCCCCTCCCACACCCCTCTCACCTGACCCCAGATGGTTCCCTCAGAGTTCTCCACCTGCTCCCAGCGCAGCCGCTTCACACTCATGTGGTTGGTGTCCGAGGCGTGGTGGCCTGGCTTGGGCAGAGGGGGCGGCTCACAGGGTGGGGGCAGGGGTGGAGGCGGGGGCGGCGGTGCCTTGCAGATCAAAAAATAATCAGTACATTTTAATCAGTAAATATTGTCCTTGCATAGTACATTCACAACAGCTCACAATTTAAGACTTCCCCAAGGGAATGTGGAGCTTTTTATTCACACTCTGGTGTTGGAATTTCTCCCTCAACTATTTGCCAGAAAACCTCAGGGGATGCGGAGCTGTCAGCTGTTTATATCCTCTCCATCAGTTGCAGCAAACAAAATGAATGCCCAACTGGGTGTAGGCCAAAAACAACTGTCCTTATGTGTGATCGCACATTGCTGATGTTTGCTTGAGATTTATCCTCTTCTTCCAGCACATTTCCCTTTATTTCCATTTTCCTTTTATTTTGATTTTGTTATGCTCTATTGAAACGTGTGGCGGGTGCAAAGAGTGGGCGAACTGCTAAATGATGCAGGGTGCCTTTTGTTCTGTCAGTCTCGAGACCATTTGCATGCACATATTGTCTGATGTCAAACACGGCACCAAAACTTTAAAGTAGCAGCTTGCGTGATGCAGATTCTTGATTTTGTTTCTTACACTTCTGCGACTTGATGCATCTGCACTGCTGCACTCCCTCTGTTTTAAATGTTCAAATTAGAAATTCAAATTCAAATCCTTTTTAATGGCAAGACAGATCAGAAACCTATACTTCCAAAACAGTACAGATAATTATTAATAGTGACTTAATGATTCACAATAAATATACAATACCGACAATAGTATCGAATTATACAATTTAATCAGAAATGATTTTCTGTTTGTGTCAAGATACAGAAAACAAACAGTAAGGTTTGGAGTAAGTGATATTTTACATCTCTCATCGTGTTTAAAAAGCTGTTACCTGTTGTGACTGGTGTTCCTGTCGTGGGGTTTCGTAGGTTTTAATGTGACTGGGGAGGGAGGAGTGAGAGGCTGGAGCCTGGGAGTGCAGCGAGGAGCCCCCGGTGCCTTGGCTCTGACACTGGGACGGGCTGTGGTCCTGGAGGGACGGCGGCAGAGGGCCCTGGTAGCTGTGTTGGTGGTGGAGCTGGTGGTGCCTCTGGAGGACGAGCTGGCTCGGTCTCAGCGGCTGAGGCGAGGGCTGGGGGGACGGCTGGCGGATGGGCTGGGGCTGGCTGAGTTGCCGGGGGAGGTAGCTGGGGCGGGACGACTGGGAGGTGCGTAGGGTGGTGGAGCTCAGGGTGGTGTGGACGTGCGAGAGGCGGGTGGAGGTGCCCTGGAAGCGCTGGTGAGTTTTCTCTGCGTCATCTCTGGTGGGGAGCACTTTGTGTATGGGAGAGCGGCTGGACAGGAGGGTCCTCGGAGGGGGCGGGGGAGGAGGGATGATGGGGTGGTGCGGCTGGAAGGGCATCCGGCTGCGGGGGACATGCTCGGGGGAGAAGCGAACCGGCGGTATGGGGTCAGTGAACTGAACTGGAGGCGGTATCAGAGACTGGAAAGGTGGCGGGGGTGGGGGACTCTGGGTAGGGGGTGGAGGGATGGGTTCGGAGCCTGAGGAGTAGGAGGGAGAGGAGGCCTCGTCGCTGCTACTGTGATCCTCACTGCTGTCACTGCTGAGCTGCCGGGGCATGAAGCCCAGGTCCTGGTCCTCCTGGAAACTCATCTGGAGGGAGGAGAGCTGAGGATCAGACCCAATAATCACAGCTGTCATGAAATACAAATTCTAAAAAAAACACATTGTGGCTCTTTTTAGTTTTACACTCTTTCTGCATCTGCATCTGAAATCTCTATTTTCCATCCTAATTATGATAAACACATGCACTCAAATATTATTAGTACTCAACCCATTTATTTATGGAACACAAAACATGTAAAATTGACTGTAACATACTGAAAACAACACTAAAAAGATCAGTTAGAAAAAAAAATCAATCTATTATATACAGCATGCTGCTCTCCCCATTTTTGCAGACAAACACAAGGCTGACAGAGAAAACAAACTATGTTTGTTTGATGATTTAACCTCATTATAGCCCCAGATTTCAACCCAGATATAATTAGACTCTACTGAGTATCATGTTTTACTTACAAGCACCCCTCTTCTTCTGAAACCATGACAACCACCATCATATATCTGTTCATGTGACACAAGTGGTCATTGTAGCGTACATTAGAGCTGCTCTAATGTAAACATGCAACACTACAATGTGCTTTACGATTGATTCAGTCAAATGTGAATTTGCTTATTATTAGATAATGACCAAATTTGACAATTTCTGATTTGTTAATAAGCAAATGCACAGCAGTGAGATTGTCTGTAAATTATGCTACATCTCAGCATTAAAAAAGTAGTACCACAGTGACTATGAGACATCAGTATAATTACCATAAACACAAAATGACACTATCTAAATGCTTCTACTTGCTTCTGTGTGCAACTGGGTCAGGCTGCAGACCTTCAGCACTGCTGAACAGGACGTAATAGTAAGTAATGGCATTGTTCTTTGGCCCAAAAAAATCTTAAGAATGTCACAGTTTGTAGCAGTGAAGGTAGGAATAGTATAACATGCATGAGGTACAGCCTGCCAATCATTTTGGTCACTGTCTTCATTGTTTACAGCAATTATACTAAGGTATCATAATTTAGGTAAAATGACGTATTTGTTTTTCAGAATGACACATGTAGCAGCTTTAAATTAGAAATAGAATAGTAAGAGTCCACATTATTCTTAGACTCATGATACCATGCATCAAGTATGGCCTCACCTCCTCATAGTCGTTCTCCCCTGGTACGAAGTCATCCACCAGAGTGACCCGGTGGCCCAGCTGCTCGCTCAGAGCGTCCAGGAACTTGTCTGTGTCCCGGCTGCGAGGCGGGCGGGAGAAGGTGAACAGCTTCCTGCGGCGGGTCAGCGTGTTGGGACCTCCGTCCGAGTGCTGGGGGGAGGCGGGGGGGCTCTCCAGGCTGACGTAGGGGTTGGAGTCCACGCTGCTCTGGTGGTGGATCTCATACACAGGAGTGGGGAGAGGCTCCTTCCACGACAGGGACAGGCCGGATTTACGGTTACCTGCAAAGGGATGCTGTCAGCGTGGTGCTTGTGTTTACTTGTGTGCTACATTATACGTTACTACTTATACGCTGTGCCACTTATTCCCTCCAGAAAATTATGTGTGACATATTCTTGGCCACGTTGTCACCTTAAGGATCTCTTTCTTCTGAGGGGTTACCATGGCAACACAGAGATCAACTGCAGGCTCATGTGCATATATAGATTGAAGAATTTTCTATCTTAAACACACTCAAAAATCACAGGTCCTTATGTCATGTTGCCATTAGATCAGATTAGTAAAAGCTGCAGATCAGACAATAAGTATCTAAGTAGCATCGGCTTACCTCATATGAACATTACTAATATACTAATCTATGTGATTTTTAGTAGGTTAGTGGATCTGATTTCATGTTTGTCACATGTAGTGACCACCATCCATTACCATAACGTAAATACCAATCACATGAATGCTTTCCCCACTCAGCAGCTTGTATTGGCATGAAATCTAATGTGACATCAACATGATGTGCCATCAAAGCCCAAAGTTATGCAGTTTCCATTCCTGCCAAACACTGATTTCAATAATTCACAAATTGCCTCACGCCTAAATGGCACATGGCTGTGAACCGGTGGTGAAAGCACATGTCCGACAGCATGTGTACATTGGGTGTGTGCATGTTATTGAGTGTTCGGGTGCGTGTTCCGGCCCCAGAGTACCTGTGAGAGGGGGGAGTGTGAGGGGGGAGAGAGAGCGCCCGTAGGCCTCAGTCTGTCCCGGGCCCTCGGGCTCTGCTGAGGAGCCGCCCTGCAGCGGCGTCACACTCTTCCCTGCGTACACGTTCTCCAGCTCCGTGTACACACCTGTCATCTAAGGGTGGAGGCATGATCAGCTGGTTAGCACACAATCGCTGCGACACATTTGCTTTGAGGGCCTGCTGCTGTTCTGCGTTTAAGGAACAATTTGCAGACTGCAGGTTAACTGCAGCCATGAATCATATTTAACAGCGCACGCTGAATTGTAGTAATTAGGAGCAGACCTTCAAATGATATGAGGACAGAGAGCACACATAGCATAACTAGCATTCATTATGCCAGTTGCTGAGTAGCTCAGCGCTGAAAAGCTGCAGTTATACCTACATGACTGAGGTCAGGGGACTCGGGGAAGGAGGTTCCATCTCCTGACTGCCTCTCCTCCGGGCTCCCAGATTCATCCACATGAATTCCTAAAGCACAATAAGGCATGAACAGTGACACACGGACGTAAGCCTCCTCCTTCCATCCACCCCCCCGGCCAAGAGGGGAGAGAGGATGAAGTAGAACAGCATGGAGGAGCAAAAGGCAAAAGGCTTGGCTCCTGGAGTTTGCAATAGCAATGGAAAACAGGTGAAACCATGAATGAAACACCCGACCACCCGGCACTGTATGTGCTTCTAAACTGATAGCTGATATCAAAAGCAAAGGCAGCTGAGATGTGGAGTTAATATATGGTGGTAACCACAGAGGCTTTGCTCAGAGCACGTCTTTGTCTACTGCACGTTCTAACAATTACACACACTTTACCACCTGGGAGCTGACCAGTGCAAACACGCCTTATTACTGAGCTCTGAGCAGTTCAACTGGAGCCACTGGGGGTTAGACGGCTTGCTCAAGGGAATATTAACAGAACAGTAACTGCGGAAAGAAGATAATTTACTGTCTCTACCCAGATTTTCCTTCCTGTCCTGGGATTCCAACCCCCCCCCCCCAAAAAAAGAAGCAATAACACGGAATACTGAATTAATAATGAAGAGGATAATTTAAAATATATACAGCAGCTTTCGTAACTTTACAGTTGTTGTTTTAAGAGAAACACAGTAACGTCTGTGGAAAAAAAAAAAAATTACAAGTCTCAGAGCAAGAGGCTTCTGTTCAGCTGAGAGTGTTTTAAATTTCCTTTTGGGTTTTTTGGAACACGACGGAGCTGGAAAGCTATTAAGACCTTATATAAACCCAGCCAATCCCGTGGAGAAAATAGTGTTGTGCTGCTACAGGGCAGTAAGCCCGTGTTCTTGCTGTTGTCATGTGCAGCGTACCCATTCCCAGGTGAGTCCCGATGATGCAATCGTCAGAGCTCCTCTCTCGGACGCAGCTGCGGTATGACGTCCCTGTCACGCGCATGGAGCTGCTCCGCCGGTGGTGCTCCGGACCGACGTCAGGCTCCAACACTGCTGCAGAATGCACACACACACACACACACACACACATTTAGCATTTATATTGGTTAGTGGCTAATTATGAATTATGCTGTATGTGGATTCTCCCGCATGCGGGTAATTTCCATGTAGTGTCACAGGCTCACCACTGCTCTTGATCCCCAGAAAGCGTGACAGCTTGCCCTGGCAGCGCTCCTGCTCCTCATAGGTCAGAAGCTGGTAGATGAATTGCCATATCAGCTGTTTGGCTGGAGTGTCCAACACTGGAAACACGTCTACTATCAGAGTGTCCACATTCCTGCAAACACAATGCATCCAAACACATACATCATTACATAAGCATCCCCTGTTTACAGCTGGGTAATTGAGCTAGCTTAGATTTATATTCTTTGCATCTGAAATGACACATACAACTGAGGATGAGATGAAAAGGTGGGAGGATAACAGGGATGCCAGTTACGGTAGGATTTATGCCTTCGAGTGTTTTTACTGTATGCACATACTGTAGATTTAAATTGCATAATCCTGTAGCATCACGTTTGTATCATCGGCAGAGATAATGCTCCATCCATCTCTTTCCCTCGATCTACCCTTCATCCCTAATGAAATATTATTAGGGCTTAATGTTAGGAATAACCCCTCCAACTGTTTTTTCACTGTTTTTCTGCACATCATTCATTTCTCCATCTCTCTCTTTCTCCTGCATTTGGAGCATCCTTAGCAGCTTGATATATTGAGTATGGGGAGAAAAACACAGTTTCCCAGGCAACAGCTAATTTTCTAACAGTGTTTGTCAATGTAAGCTAGCCAGTTAAAAGAGCCTCATCCAAAATATAGTTTGACAAATGCTTAAAAAACTTAATGCATCCTTCCATCCTCTCTGTCTCTGTCCCTCCATGACACTGACCTGTGCTGGAAGAAGGTCTCCAGGGACTTGCAGACTGTGTATCTCTCCTGGATGGTCAGCAGGTGCTCCAGCTGCTGGCTGAAGGTCCGCCCGTGGACTTTGATGCTCGGTGGAAGAATCTCTGCCACCCACTGCAGAGAACTGAGGGCTGGAGACCTGGACAAGCATGCACAATGGAAGATTAGCATTATTTTTCCATTTATACTTACTATGTTTGATGTTTGCTTGTTTGTCCCTGCAGATCACGAACTGCTGGGAATGTCAAATCAAAATGTCAGGTCTCTTGGTGTGTATTGACCTGGAGCGTGGTAACGTGGTGGGGGCCAGATTTGGTGATTCCTCCGGGTCGGTCTGGTCTGAGGAGTAGTCAGACGGCCCCTCCTCCACCACCAGGGTGGGCATCGCCCCGCTGCCCTGCAGCATGGACACCACCTTCTCATGGGAACAGTTCCTACAAAGACAGACACATCAAGAACAAATATGAGGACAGAAGTAAATGATGGAAGGCTGGCGCACTTTTATATATAAAGTAAATGGGTTAAAAAAAATCTATTGCTTGACTTATATTGAAAGAATAATGTAACGTTGACATAAGACATGTTTTCAACCCTTGAAACAAAGAGTTCTAACCAGTAAACACAAGAGAGTGATTTTATCTAAATAATTATAAAGTGTGAAGTTGAAGTAAAACTATAAAAAATTTGGCAAAATAAACATAACTTTGTGAAGTAGAAACATGTTTCTTCAGCTTTACTTTGTCATCTAATGACCCCTCAGATTTATTCATTGAGTTATTTTGTACTGTAACTACAAATGATTATTTTATTCATATAAATAGATGTATTAAATGAGATGGCTAAACTAGGTAAGGAAAACTGTAATAATAATATAATTATATATGTAAATATATATAATTAGTTTTCAGACTGTGATTGACTGTATAAACACGTTCGCATCAATATTGAGATTATCTAATTTGCCACATCTCTGTGAATAGGGTTCACCATATGCTCACTTTGTAAACACGACACTGGAAGCTTCCACATATCTCGTACTTGATTTTCTTTCTCTCTCTGGTGAACAACTCTGTTTTGCTGATCCCCTCCTACTGCCGCAGCACCGTGTTATCAGGGAGAGCAACGAAATTATACAGCGCCAATCAAATCAGCACGTCAGGCACCCATGAAACCACTTCTTTCATACGGCTATCAGGGTGGCACAATGAGTAATGCTGTTTCTTCACACGCTTCTCCGCACACTGCCTGGCTTTTTGGATGATATACTCTATTTTCTGAGCCTGTATACTGTGGGTACAATTCTGTTTCGTCCACGCTGATTTTCTTATCTGCACTCCCACACTCACTCTCTGTAAATTCAGAAGGCAGAAGGTCAAGAAGTTGTAAAGTCCAATAACAATAGCTACTCCTACAAGCAAAGTTTACATAAAGTGTTCATGTGCATTGCACCATAAATACAAACTGCACCTGCACAGACACACATGCCAAGACTTAAAGGACAATACAGTGACACTCTGGAAAATAAGCGTATTCACTTTCTTGCAGAGAGTCAGATGAGAGGATTGATATCTGCAAGAGTCATATTGATCTTCTCATCTAACTCTTGGCTCTGGTTTGATTTTTTATGATGTGACACTTGCCTCTATAATAAAGCCCCCATGTCCATTCTGGCTCTTTTCTCTGGATAACAAAGACTTTCAAAATCGGAGGAGTTAGATGTCACTATAAATTTTTTAACACTAGATATTTTTGAGTGTTTATTTTCATGGCTGAGACTGGCAGGAAGCAGACGCAGTATGCATGCTGCTTCTCAGTTGAAAAACTCTGCTCAGAACTGGCGGAATAATGATTATAGAGAAACTACAACAAAACCAAATAAAAGCTTTGTGACTTCTTTGATGGATTATCTGGCACTGAGACAGACGTTTTTAGTAGTAGCAGCAGATGGCTTCTCCTGGAGAAAAACAAGCCCTGATACCTCTAAATATACCAAATATATGCTTCAAGCACTTGGATAGGTGGCAAAGGCAAAATACTACTACGACTGCTGCTGCTGCTAATAATAAAAATGTTGTCCATGAAAGACAAACCTCATGTCCAGCCCATTGAGGAAGAGGATACGGTCGCCTGGTTTCAGTCCACATTCCTCGGCAGGGCTATCTGAGAGGGAGACAAAGATCGAATATCAATCAGAAATCGAAAACAGATTCCTGGCACAACCTCGCCAGCTAAGAAGGTTCACTGAACAGACGGGCAAAGCAGGAAAAGATGGTGACTAATGTGATGCTGTCAATCTGTGTGGCATACAACAAAGCCCATCAACAAATAAGATCTCTATACTAAATCTTAATTACGTAAGGAAGCAGTGCTGTCAAAACAGTCCCCAGTGGAATCTGTTCTGACTGCACTGTTCCCATCCACCATCGCCTCGTCATCTGTCAACTCACTGCTGCATTTGTCCTCACTTTGAATGTCATGTCTTGTTTTGTCTTGTTTTTTTTTTACCCTAAGTTTGGATACGACAAACTCTGCGTGTTGTACTGTAGCGCGTGCAGGTTTAGGCGCATTCACGTGCCACCGGAGAGACTTTGAATCAGTTAGGAGTTTGTGGTTTCCTGGTGATCAGTGAGCAGATCACGATGAGAGACATGCCATCCACCCCCACTATCTCCATATCAACCTCCATAAGGCCCACTGAGTCAGCCCGCACCGGCCGCTCCAGCACATGATGGTGGGAGCTGATGGTGGGTGGGAACAGTGCCGTCATCAACAAACACACACACACACACACACACACACACACACACACACACACACACACACACACACGTCCCTCCTCTCAGTGGAACCTGGCAAATTCCCGCAAGAGCCTCTTTAGTTTGCTACTTTTATTTTTTAACAGTTAATTAAATTACTCTTTACTGCTGGAAATTTAAATTATGCAAGTAGTTAGCCCGCTCACCAAATGCTCTTAGTGGCAATAACCCTGACAAATAGAGTCACATTATTGAAAATAAGAGTTTTCAATCATCTCTGCGGTTAAAAGCAGCTGGATGTATTTTATCCAAAATTTCATTCAGCAGAGGAAACTGCCCTCTTGATTAAAGTAAAACAATAAAAAACAAATCTCCCTCACTGACCTCATGGAACCAATAAAACAGATATTTGTAGTCATTTAATGTTAAATGACTACAAAATAAAAAAAAACCTATTTGTATCAACACCAGATGATCTATAGTGAGAGCACAATTCAATAACCTTAAAGGAATAGCTTTTGGGACATTTTGGGAAATAAGGGGAAACATGAGTCTGGCTTTAAGATAAGATAAGGCAGCGATAGAAACAGGAGAAATAAAATGTACAATCTAAACAAGAGGAATTATAAAAATGGGGGGGAATATGAAACGTATTTCACATTGTGAAATGAGGCTGCTCTGCATAAATATATTGCTCAGTTAGTGTACATTATAGTGCCGTTATTGTCAGTTTCCTTGCCTAGGTGGTCTACTGGGAGCGATGCTGGTTGTAGAGTCTGACAGCTGCTGGAAGGAAGGAGCTGCGATATCGCTCCTTCACACACTGAGGGTGGAGGAGTCTGTCGCTGAAGGAGCTCTCCACTGCTGTCAGAGTGTCCCGCATGGGGTGGCAATCAAGTTAAGTTAAAAGTTACAGTTAAGAAATAGTCCTGAATGTACTTTCCTACAAAAAGTCCACAAGATGTAAAAATGAGGATTAATGAGACATAACATGTTGAGTGAGGAGGAGGAATTTGTCATCTCTAGACAGAGTCGGGCAAGCTGCTGCCCCCTCTTTCCAGTGTTTATGCTAAGCTAAGCTATGCTAACTGATAGACATGGCTACATATTTACTGGACATCAGAGCACATTTCCCAAAATGTCAAACTATCTCTTAAAGAAGTCACTTAGATATCTCAATATGCTGCTATATATATGTGTGTGTGTGTGTGTGTGTGTGTGTGTACATATATAAATATATATATATATATATATATATATATAGGCTATGTATAGTTTGGAGAAGCATTGAAGAGCATGTACAGTATGAGCTCCTCTGTGGCGACTATTAGGCAAACTCAAGACATAAAACGAAATAAGGAACTTTTTCTGAGATTCTGCAAAGAAAATTATAAGAGGTTCCAGATTTGTAACTGTCATTGCTTAAATGCAAAATCACAAGCTGAGCAATCAAGTTATTAAATAGATTATTGGATCTCTCGACTAGTCTGAATGTAACTGCGTAGTACTGATTGACTGCTATAAGTGTCTGTTAGTGAACAGTACAGCCTGTTCTGTGTGCTTTCCTCTTGGTGAGTCACAAAAATCTACTTCCTGGTACACTCATAGTCACACAGAAACACCTCCTGATCACCTTCAACCCCCAGCGGCTGGCACCACAACAGGCTCACCCACATAAAATACATGCCAGCCCCCCCCCCCTCCCCCGCCAGCCAACACAAAACAATGTTTGGGTTAAACCAGCACACACACACACACAGAGGAGAGGAGACATCTATCAGGACTGTTCTGTACCGTTCTGTACTGTACTGCTGTTTAATATAGGAGCGGCACCTGGGATAACGGAGTCGATGCAGACGGGAGCGTGACCTCGCAGCGTGAAGCCGAAGTTCTTCTTCCCCCTGTAGACGCGAACGATCCTGAGGAAAGGCAGGAAGCGAGGTGAAGCATTAAACATCAGATTTACAGAGTCATGACAATAGTTCTTGACTTATTATGTCCGTGAAATACATTTAAGCATAAAAGTTCATAATAAAATATGCTTTTTTTTTTTCTTCCCAACTTCAGCTGATACACAGTAACATAAAGTTCATTTTTTCACTCACGATTTTTGTGGGAATAATTGATTTTGCATTCAATAGTCACTGATAACAATATAACAATGATGATGATGTGATTTTTGCTGGGGTCTGTACCAAACAAGCATGTTCCCTCACATTTGGAGAGTATGATTTGTAGGCTGGGGCGTCTTTGTACGCTTTGGTACGCTGTGACACATTTTACCAACATCAAAGAACTGCATCGCCTCGGATGCTGGATTTGGATATATTTCTATTTCAATGATATTTTAATTAATTTGCAATTTTGTCTCAGTGGGTGTAAGTTGAAGAATGCGGAATACCTGAGGACTAAAATTCAGAATTACTAAAAATGACTTGAATTAATAAAACTCAGAATTATGTCCACACCTTTATTTTTTATGTTTTGAATACTTTCAACAGCCCTGTCTCACTTTATGCTGTTCTCAGTCCTCCTGATTCAACTGGAAATACATCAGTATTGCTGCTTACTGCTTAACAACCTTTCTGTGAATGGACGGGAAGCCCATCTGTCACTGCTGCTTACAAGGCTGTTGTTGTGCTTCACTTTTGTTTAGATTCGTCACTTCCTGTCTGTGGGAGTCTGAACAAGTGGTGATGTGATCATTACCGTGATCCATCTTTGTGATTTAGACTGATAACATGTTTTTTTTTACATAACAATCCCAACTAGTGCAGCCCCAACTCCACACCACTCCACACATTTTTCTCAGTGTTTTATTCGCTCCAGCTACCCATCTGAATAAAGACAATTCAGGACATACTCCAAATAGGGAAAAGCTCTGACATTTTGCTGATGGTGGTGCTTTGCCTTCATTCATGGAGGAGCATGATGAAAGATGAGACACTTGTGCTGTCTATCCACAGTGCGTTGCCATGGAAACGACTCAAGGCAAAACTGCCTTGATATGTAAACAGGGGGGAAGACAAAAAAGGCAAAGGGGGGAAGAAAACAGACAGATCTATTCTTTGATATCTGCGTTTAGTGGCCGTTATGTAAGACGAGCTAAATGCAGATGGGCGCAGTGCGGTGCTACGTGTGTGTGTGTGTGTGTGCGCGCGTGTGTGTGTGTGTGTGTGCGTGTGTATACGTGTTGGGCTGAACAGCCACAAAAGGAGGCACAGCATCAGCCTTGGGCACACTTGACAAACTGTCAGGCTGCTCTCGGCCTCTCCTGATTCCCATCAGTCTACAACATAGGAACATAGGATTTCGCACAAAGTCATTGTGTCAAAACCAAACAAATCTGTCAAGCCATTTCTTAAAGAAACCACTGAGACATTAACTTCTGGCTCCAATAATGCCCTGAATACACAATTGAAGGTCAATAGCGATTGATTATCAATACCTTTATCAGGCCATTTTTTTAAGAGACAGCTAAACAGAGAGACTCAACAGTGTTACACAACACTCTTGTGTTTACTCAGTTCAGGGGAGGCACCAGCATGCAGCACAACTTCCTATTGTGACTGTGCCACTTACAGTATACCACATGACGCAGCCTCTCCAATTGAACACAATCAGCTTGCCTCCTATTGTCGTGTGACCTGCCAATATGATTACACTTGACATATTCAGCCGCACATTTTCACTCCCATGTGGATGAAGGCATCTCTCGGGATTTAGTTACTTAGTTAGCTTAGTGTGGGAGTGTGGGAGTGCACTGCCACCCCTGTAATCCTGCACTAAGTCCACTGTGGTGTTAATAATTGGACAGTCGTGTAATCGGTGTGTTAGTGGGTGGAGGATTAGTGGGAGAGGTTGAGTGGTCAGAGGCTCGACAACAGTGCAGGGTTTATTCGAATGGGTGAGGAGATACACACAAGCAGCTGGTAGTTTCAGTTTTAAGACGCAAAAAACGTGGCGTTTTGGCTAAATGAAAACACAAATGAATAAAACACAAATGAAAGCGCTTTCTAACTTGTACTGTAGGTTGTAAAGGCAGTTTCTGATATGCAGAGTTTAGGGGATTTCTAAGTGCAGCTTCGTGACGACACTCAGAGGAAAACATGAGCTTTAGGATGGAAGAATCTGGATATGAAAAAAAAAGCAAGAATGGAAAAAGAGACACACTGTCCTCCCTGGAAATGTGTGAATGATAAAGTCAACGTTTGGCTGCTGCATTGTGTGTTGACTTTAACCTGTTGGTAGTCTGGTTTCCAACCGTAAACAACACTTGAAACAGAGCCAAAGAGACTCAGTTACTAGAAAAAACAACTAATTCGGAGTCTCATACATGTGTGCTCACCTCTGATTGGGTCCGATGGGGGGATGTGTGGGCATCCCAGAGACGGACTTCCTTAAGCCCCTGTCTCTCTCCGCCTCACCCCTCCCTCCGGGCTCTCCATCTCTGGGCACTGAGCTGGCCCGTTTGGACCCGTGGTGGCGCTCCGAGTGGTCCTCGCTCCGACTGCGCCGGATTCTGCCCTGCGGCTCGCTGATGCTCTTGCTGCGGCAGAGCCTGTTGATCACGTTCTGGGAGACAGCCTCGTCGAAGCGCTGGCGGTGCTTCTTGGGAATGAAGATTCTGGCGAACATGGTGGCATGTGAGGGAAAAAAAATTAAGGTGGTGATATTAGTTTTTGTCCGCAAGTTGCCTCAGAAAAAAAAGAACGGGGTGGCAAAGAGGATGGATCTACATCACAGATCCACCTCGACCCATTTTGAAAACAGAGATTTCCAGAGAAACAACAGCAGCGTGTCAAACATCCAGCGTGAGCCGAGAGTAAAAAGTGATGAGCAACGCAATCGGTGCTGAAATAAGCTTCACAATCCAAGCCCGCACTAATTCAAATCAACAGGCTCCCTCCTTCAAGATTCAAAGAAGAGAGAGAGGAGCTTTCGGTGGACAGAGGATGAGCCTTTCCCTCTGGAGGTGACTGCGGTCCCCAGAGAGAAGAAAAGAAGACAAGTTGAATGGGAAGCCAGAGGGAAAAGGTCGTTTTCTGAGGAGAGGGACAGTGGGGAAGTCTTGGCATCACTTGCTGCCTGCTGGAGTCTCACTGCTGCAGCGTGAGTTACCAGAGCCAGAATACAGCAAGAGAAAAAGGTGTGGGAGTGAGCGAGCATGGGATTCCTCCTCTACCATCTCTCTCTCTCTCTCCCTCCCTCTCCCTCTCTCCCGCTCTCTCTCTCTCATGATGTACAGTATCTCGGTCTCGCTCTTTCACTCGTCTCACCCACACTTCCGTCTACGCCTCACCTCTGTGTCACCCTGTCAGAATGAGCACAGAGCAGGAAGCTGTCGTCTTCGTACTGACCCCAAACCTCACAATTTTTCCCAAAATAACAAAGAGGCTCAACCCACCGCATTTTTTTGTTTTTTAGCTTTATGAGGTAAAGGACGATCACCATTAATCTGATCAAAAGAAGCACTCAGTAGGTGGATGGATTTTAACTAAACCAATGATTTGATTCAAGAGGAGAAAGAACATCATATCATCATACAAAATGTCTGGACTATAAATGACTATCCTCTCATAAAATTGGGGCACTCGTCAGCGACAAATGGAAAACAAAATGGTCCAATCTGGTACAGCAGAGGCCGAGATATGTTGGCTTTTAGTCCATGGCATGGATCAAACTCCAAAACGCTGGATCCTACAATTCCCATAATGCAACTTGATAACATTTTTCATTTCACACAAAAACATTTTGTGGCACAATAAACTAGCAAAATGACAAAGAGTGGGATAAGTGCAGACTGTACGTCTCATAGGTTTGCCAAACCACAGATCAGACTGTGAGAACATAAACAAAAGAGTTGCCCTCTACACATAAGGACTCGGCTGAAAACAGAAAACAAACTTTTATTCAAGTGATTAGAACTGCAGCGGGAGACAAGTCAACCACCCACACGACCATGCACACAGTTTCTGTAATTACACCTGTGAGGATATGCACGCTCTGCCCCCGTAACGGGAATCTGAAATTGTTATACTGCATGTCTAACCTTAAAGGATAAGTTCACCAGTTTATGTGGTTGGCACAATAGTCAGTAGCCTTAAAGCGATAGTTGGGATTATTTGAGTGGGGTTGTATGAGGTACTTCTTCATAGTTAGTGTATTACAGTAGATTGTGGTCAGCACTTCCCCAGTTTGGAGGAGCAGGCAGGAGTCATGGCACAGATGTGAAAGCAATGTACCACTGTGGACCTGGGCAGCAGAAAAACTTAAAACCTAAAACCTAAAAAAGGCTAAATCTAAAAACTCAACATTAAAACAGTAGTTTTACCTCCCAGAACATGGGATTTCATTGGTTATCCTGGATCCAAACTAACTACTCAAAGCACCTAAGACACACAATAACATAAGCAAACTGACTGAGGCAGTGGTAAACCAGCAACTCCCATTTTCTAAGAGGTAAAATTACTATTTTTGTGAATGGAGTCTGGTGGCTTTGAAGCAAAGGAAGAGAGAATGGCTTCAGTTCCCCGTCAAAAGGGATGACAATGTAAAGTAACGAAAAATATTCTAAATATAGCATAGCCTTAAACTAATGATGATTTTACGTCGAGACACTCAGAACTTAATTAATTGATTGCATGTTCGTTAGCTCAAAGAGGCATTAAGACCCAACCAAGAGCAAAGCCCGAACAACAACCATCTTGGCTCCCACCCACTTCAGTCTGTTGTGTTCTGACTCGCTGTTTCGCGACTGATCTGCTGATCAGATGAATAAGACAGGGTGCAGCGCGGCCTGTGAAAAACAGCACCAGTGGAGCAATTAGCCACAAACTCGCTGATGGAGACGAGAGAGATAACAGCTTCCACTGTACATGTCCATGAGAAGCTAATTAAGCTGCATAAAAGCAACTCTGACAGCTAAATAAAGCAATTATGACACACTCATTGTAGAGTGAGGGGGAGGGAGAGGGAGAGGAAAAAACAACTTCACAGCAAACGTGAGGCCTGGCCACTGTTCACTTCATTATCCAGAGTTGTTTAAGCACTTTATTAAAAGGTACTTGGGTATATATAGAGCAACTTTAGCCTTGTGCCGTGCATGTGTGGCATATAATTAAGTCTCATTTACACGTGGAACCTAAAGGTCATAGCTTCTGCTAACAACACTGGTCCTCTGCACACTAGATTTTAACTCTACAGCAGCTGAACACATCGGCCTAAAGACAAGATGTGATTACAACAACAAGAGTTATATGTTGCCAAAACATTAGGCATAATGTACCGTAGAGGTACCGTATACACACTCATACACACATAAAAACTGCAGCCAGCTGAAGTCCACTACTAAACAGGCAATCAGACACAACGCTACATTGCAGATCCACTGGGTAAAAAAGGTGTCATATTCCTTATCTCAAACATTTAGAGAAAACAGACAGAATTCATGCATTCTTAACTTTGGCGGCCTCCAGTGGCGGTTTTTAAAGACCCCTCTGTGGTTAACAGCCACGTGTGCCACCCCCCTCTTTGCGGGAGCTCTCCATTCAGCACCACAACAACACAAGGCAGAACACCAGCAGTGCAGTAGCCTGTCGTTTCAGACATGCCTCCCTCACTTGCCACTTGAATTAACATTTTTTTTTCAATGCCTGAAAGGGAATCTTTGCCAATTTTACTCATTAAGGTCAGTTCATCTGTCACAAGGAGAGTAGTTCAGTTATATAATGTTCTAAAAATTTTGGGGAGTGAGGATTTAACGAAAAATGTTGTCAAGTCACATTGTTCTGTGTCAATTTTGACCATCCTCTTTTTAATCTGTTCCCAACAAGCCCCTCTGACAGCAAGGAAGTGGATCATTACATCACTGGGATGCCCTCTCTGGGTAAAAGTCTGGTGTAGTCAAAGTTGTGCTTTAACGCTCCTGCAACTACACCCAACACTGATGTCATGGTGTGGTGACCACCAAAAACAAATCTACCAATGATTTGTAATTACTCTGATTTTTTTTATTTTAGTCACTGATCAGTTTGTTGAGCTGACATAACCTGCTGCCTGTTTGACTATTATTTCCTCCCTGTTGTCGAAAAAATGCACAATTGCAGTTCCAAAAGCAGTTTTTCTCTTCAGCAATATTCCTGGTTTAGCAGCAGAGAGGACTTTTTTCCCCATCAGAATAATTCTGAAAGGTGTTGAAATCACGTTTAAAAAATCTACATATAGTCTGTAACTGTAACTCAATGCTATCATTCGTTTTGGAGAAGCTGCCTCTTTTAAGAAATGGTCGGTATTTCATTTTTGGAACAAATGTGTTAAAGATATAGGCCACATATTCTTAGCCTGCTGTCGCCGTCTCTGCAGATTCTGATCAGGTTTGGGTACATGTATCTGACTGCAGCCTGAGAGATGTTGCCTGAGCACACACTACTAGCTACAACGAGCAGACTCCAGAGATATAAATAAATGTTCTGTAATGATGGTAGGTGTAGCAACCCACACAGTCCCTCTATGTTTGCTATCTTCGCTTCCCTGCTATTTGTCATCTATTCATATCACAGAACTAATATGTCTCAGTCTCTCACACAGATACCGTATCTGTCTGTGTAAAGGTGTGTGTGTGTGTGTGTGTGTGTGTGTAGCTGCTGCTATCAGCATTATGTTTTTATAAATACAGATGTTCATCCGTGTCAGAGAGGATGCCATCTGTTGAAAGAGCCACCTCATCACAAAAAGTTTTCCCCGTCAACTCTTGGAAACTAAATGAGTGCTCTGATTTGACCTCGTTTACACAGAACAGAGATCTATAATTATCTGAAGGAGGGTTGTGGAGGAGGAAGCCAGCAGGGAGGAAGGGACGGATTTCTCAAAAGGGAGGAATGACAAGCAGAAAACTACAAAGAGGAGACCTCATTTCATTTCGAGTGTCCAGATGTGGCTTTAATACAGACGGGCGATGTGTGAGGACTGAGGTCTGAGTGAGCACACTCAGAGAGGTGAACAGTGTGTGTGTGTGTGTGTGTGTGTGTGTGTGTGTGTGTGTGCCTTACACTGCCAGAGAAGTGAAGCACAGCGGTGGGCTTCGCATTTAAGGATAAAAGCAGCGGAATTAAAAGATAATTATGTGATTTCAAATCTGTTATGAGCGCCACTGGGCGGCTGGCCTGTGTCCAGAAACATATCAAAAGTAGATGATTAGAAATTATGCTGGTAAAAAAAAAAGGACCGCACGTCGAGTTAATGAGGAGAATAAGCTGAGAAGAACTTCAGCTGAATTAAAAAAGGGGGGAAAATCTATGATAATATGTTTTAGAACATATGTAGAATTCCAGGTTCAAGCATGACTGCAGAATGTAAATTGAAAATGAATTGAGTAAAACATACTAATACAGTATGGGGTGTATATGCCCATACCTACGTCACATCAAACATATTATATGAATTTGGTGATTAATGTTAATTGATGTGCAAATGAAGATGATGGTGCTAATTAGCACATAACACAAAGCATAGCTGAGGCCCGCGGTAACAGGTATTTGGTCAAAAATCTAAGTATTGGACAAACTGAGGTGAGGTTAGCGGTACACGAAAAGCCAGACGAAAGTAAAAGTTACTACAATCAACCCTGAAGAGGACATTCATGTGTGGACTAAATTCAGACCTAATAGCTGAGATATTTCACACAAAAAAAGCTAAAAAAAGCTAAAAAGCTAAAACCTGGGCAGTCATGGGTGGTCGATTGTGGCTTATGTTCTTCCTTCAGCCTGAACAAGCTCGCCATACTTCTACCATCCACGATGAATGGATTGTGTTGATATTGACGGACAGACTTGTTCCCCTCCAAGATATGAATGTACCGACTTTAATGCTCTTTCAGCTCATTGCCCGCTTTAATGAAAGCCAATTTTCAAACCACTAATGTTTCTTATGTTGTGCAGTGCGGCAGCTCAGCAGTGGTTTCTTACACGCTGCAGCACCTGACTCCTGCAGTTAAGATTAAACACCATCATTATCATCACTACTGAAAAGGAAAGCTTTGTGCACAGCGTGTGCTGTAGGTCAAGAGGAACTGAAATGCAGATTTGTGGATTATTTAGACCCACCATGATCGACCTTTGACCACTAGTTTTCTTTTATAGGGCAAAACTATCACTGTGGCAGCAAAAAGGTAAACTGGTTTACTGGTTTTCATTGTTAATGACCGATTTGTGGATTTGATTTCTACTACATGGCTAAAAGAGTAGAGTGGGGGGGTGTTTCTCACTGTGTTCCAACTAGCAGTATCCATAATCCATAACAATTAATAAATTATGGATTTAAAGCTCTGAATTGCCTTGAAGAAAGTTTAGAGAGCAACTGGGGAATAGAGTATTCTTCAAAGCTAAAAAACATCAAATCTCTTTGTCTGTCCCCGGCTGCATTAAATATTCACTCACCTCCAGTTTCACATTCATGAATACACTGACATCACTTTGTTAAATCAGTACAGGTGCTACAAAACAACCAGCCATAACCATATTTCATAAAACCTTAGCAAAACATGCACAAACTTCAACTATAAGAATGGAAAGGTATACTCACCCCAGACAATTCATCGTTTTAGCTGTCACCCATAGCTCAGAAATAAACTAAGGCTAAGCACTAAGTTGCACCATGCAATAGGGAGCAGAATGGCACCCACTGCTTCAGTGCTGCTTCTCTTAGGGTGGGGGGGGGGGGTGAAAGACGTGGTGGGACCTTGGTGCATGATGCAGGAAGCTGTCTTTACCAAGTGTACCAAAACGGTCACCACAGAGAGAGAGAGAGAGAGAGAGAGAGAGAGAGAGAGAGAGAGAGAGAGAGCAGGGAACAGCCCGAGCTCTGAGCAGAATAATGAGAAAAAAATCCATCAGAGCAAAACACAAAAACCCCCTCAGAGAGAGGGAGAGAGAGGGAGAGAGAGGGAGGGAGAGGTGTGAGATGGGTGGGGGATGGAGACCACAGAGAGATGGCATTACTGTTAGTATTGGTGCTTGTGAAAATAGGAGTGTCTTTTATTACAAAATTGCCAATGAGGAGTTCTCTGTCAGCAGAGTTTGAATTATTCATGGACGATTTAAGGCAGAAAATTCTGTCGCCTCACATTTCAGGTGGAGAAGCAATAAAACTACTTCAGCACTGGCTTCATACTATTGGGAACCCTTCTTACAGTAGATTAATGACACTAAAAAGAGTTAGAAGTGGTGTAGTAGTGGAGGAAGTCAGTGTAGTAAGAGAACAAAAGGTATGGTTTGGCTCCACTAGCGGAAGAAGTGCAATCTGTGGACAAACTGTCTGGGGATTTAGAGAAAGGCCGGAGTGCTGGTCATTTTGGCTCTTAGACCGCCACATAACTGGCTGCCTGAGTGGTTTTTCACATTTAGTCATCTGGCATTATTCCATGTGTGGAAACACCTTCAAAAAACCTGTTGGATATAGCTCCAGTTTTTTTTTTTTGTTTTTTGGAAAGGGCTGTGGTTACAGAGCAGCATGACCATCAGCATTAAATTATGTTTTAATGAAGCGAGCACTCAACTCAGTCTGTCTGTGGCTCATCATCACAGACACCTCCATGCTGGGAGCTCGCTCCACGTTGCCAATCCAACTCTAAGCTTGGGCCCCTCCATGTCAGTTTAGTTTCACTAACGCTGATGACACTTTAAGCGACTTGGAGGGTCAGTGTGGATTTACCCCCGGGTGGCAGATGGGGCCCACCCAAACCTAAAGTGGAGCTCTGACATGGCTAGCAGCAGACAAGACCCTCTCAAATCAGTTTACGTGGTCATTATGAAGTAAATCTCTGCAGATTATTTTACTTTTCACTGGGTTGACAGGGAAAAAACAAGTGGGAATGTGTGTGGGACTAATGATCGGACAACACAGGAGGCTTTGCAGTAGAACAAACTGCAATATTGATTATCTTGATTCTTATCTCCTCAGTTCACAGCCTGCAGTGGAAAGGTAATGCATTTCTTGAGATTTTATGGAATATTTTGCCTTTAAGGGACAGTTTGACAGCACAGAATGACAGGAAACATGGCCAGAGGGGGAGATGTGTTGGTTACATGATATGTTTCTCTGACAGCCCAGGATAATACTTTTTGCAGTCAATAATTGGCCACTTTCAGAAGGTTTCAAAAGGGTGAATTAGAGAATCCAGGCCAGAAACAAGGATCATCCTCTAAACTGAATTTACAGCCATCTTTCAAACCTTCCCTCTACTCTCTACCAGCAGTGAATTCCACACTGTGTTTGGTAGTGCACTGTAATGGGAACTGAGGCATCTGGCTCTTACCTGATGCTGGAGATGAGCTGTCGATGCTCGTCAGTGGTGAGTATGTCGGGCAGGACCGAGGCCAGCCACTCAACTCTCTTCTCGGCTGCGTACTGCTTAAGCGCAGCAAAGAGTTTCTCTTTCACTTCGGGTTCATCACCTAAAATCTGGTCGACCTGAGGGAGGTTGGACAGTGATGTTAGAGGCTGGGGGGAGTTCGAGGACAAGTCAGTAAAACTGGAAAATGGGGTAGGTGCTGTCACCTCATAGTTTTACACAGGGCCAGATTGTTACCATAACAACACTTCATCTGCAAAAAGAAAAGAGCCTTACTCAATATATACTGTATTTTCCCATCTACCCAAGGGTTTTCTACTTTTTTATCCTGCTTTTTTAATGCCACTATAAACTATTTAAAAGCTTCTCTAAATATATGTGTCTGTATAAAACTGCACACATACATTTGTTGGCTGATGAAGGATTTAGCAGAGCTACTGTGAGCCCTGTTATTTGGGTCTTAAAGCCCCTGAAAACCTGGTTTCAAAGAAAAAAGTATTTCTCTAACAGTATTTCTGAATTCTGATTGGTTCACAGAAACCACCCTTTTCCAAATGTGACTGAAGTTTTGTAAGATAGGCAAAAATTTCTCAAATTCTCAAAGTCCATCCATCCATTGTCTATACCGCTCACCCTTCAGGGCTGCAGGGGGCTGGAGCTAATCCCAGCTGACATTGGGCAAGAGGCAGGGACTTAGCCTGGACCCTGCTTCACGTTTTGTATTTAGACGTACCTTCCTGTTGAACTCCAGAGCTTTATGTTTGCGATCCAGTCTCGCCCCCTCTCCCCCCATCTGACTGTCCTCTATGCTGATGCTGTGTTTCTGCCTCGGGCCGAGGCACAGCACCCCCAGACGGAGCGTCCTCCCCTGAGAGGCCTTGATCAACGCCGCGGCCGTCTCGTGCTGCCTGACGGGGATACCGTTGACCTCCATGACGTAATCGCCAGCCCGCAGACCTGCACGGCCGGCCGGAGAACAAGGGGAGCAGTCCTCCACCAGCAGGGGGCAGTCTCCCACGATAGTGAACCCAAAACGACCATCTGGACCTGGTATGATGTCCATCTGTAATGTGGGACAAAGTAAGTATGAATTACTAATATGACTTGACCTCAGGACATACCCTCAAAAGGCTCAGGATCAGACCTGCTGTATGCGGGACACCACTCCGATGCTGGGAGGGATGTTCTTCTGAGTCTGGGCGATGGCGATGACAGCTTGGGGACCCAGCGTTGACACATTGTGGCCCTCGATCTCCAGGACCTGATCACCAGCCTGCAACCCTGCCAGGTGGGCGCTGCTGCCTTCCTCCACCGACAGGATGTAGCTGGGTCCATTCCCACCCAGTTGGAAGCCGAACTCCTCAGGCCAGCCCTGGTTGGACGACGGCATGCTGAGGACTTTGGGGATGAGAGGGTAGGATAAAATAGGAGAAGTGGGAGAAAGACAAGATATAAGATTTGAAGGTGGAAGACTCATAAGCCAAGGATTTCGAGAGATGGTCCTAAACTCTGGAGCTTCACAAAAGACAAAAATAAGTAACGTTATGGCACAGCATGCTAAAAAATTAAGAAAAACTCAGACTTACCCACTGTGGCTAATACACTCAAGTCTATCGACATTGCAAAAACACCTTTGGATCAAATAATCCTTTGCATGCTTTAAAAAGAGCTTCAGTTCTGAGCATTCATGCCCTGTCTCTGCTCCCTCATGCTATCTCCCGTGTCTCAGGTTGTACGATCGAGTGCGGCTCTGTAACCCTCTACCCTGAACCATGACACACTCAGCGGTCCCTGACCTGGTTCACAAACTCCAAAGCAGCCAATCAAATTAAGGCATCGCAGAGATTGTGACCTTAATTAGTTTGAGAGACAAAAGTTCCTCCAGATATTTTTTTTTTTTCTACCCAGTGCACATGTGAGTGTATCCTGTTGAATGATGATTATGCAATAAAGTAAGAGAGCACACCACTGACTGCACTGATCATTCCTAAGCAGGTAAGACACACACAATGACATTAAATCACATCCAAATAAGGGAAACTGATACATATAGAGGCACTTAATGGCCAAATGTTGCACTGAACTAGAATGACAGTAACAATGAATTAATCCATGTGACATGTTTTAAAGAACATCTCAACAAATACAGAATTACAAAATTTGACACGTAGGCCTTTGCTAAATATAATCAACTATAAACCCTCTGGCCCAGCTGGAAGCTAATGATGTGCTCCACAGCCTCCAAAGCCAAAGCTGGATTCACTTAGTGGACGAAGCTGATAAAAGACTTACAGAAATCTTTAGATGGATACCGAGAGCCCCGTTTGCTCTGCCGAAAAGAGTATCTGCCTTTTTTGTTTTGCAAAAACTTCTTCATGGTGAATGTCAAAAAGCAGGTGGCCTGCTAGCAGTCTGATATCCAATCTGTCTTCTCAAATAAAACGTTTTTAAAAATATGTGTAAAAAAATCCCCCCTGATCACCCGGAAACCCAAAGTCAAACAGAGGGGGTGACGAACTCAAAACATTGCCTCATTCTTCCACCTTGAAAACCACAGCAGTGTCCTCATGAGCAAAGGGTGAGTGTGCATGAAAAGCGAGTGCAGTCTCTCTGTGAGTGTGTACAGGAGCCAGTCCTGCGTCTCATCCCTGATTCATCCTAGGGCCAGTCTGCTTGCACAGTGTTAATCAGAAAACTGGGACGCGTGCACCCGCGCACCTCGGTTCCTTAATAATTCTCTCTCCAAAAAGGGTATTGTGAGGCCTCATTTTTCTATAAATACACCAATGTGTCTTTTTCCTCCTCCTCCTCTCTTGGCTAGGTGGCTCTCCGAGGGACCGCTGCTGGCCCAGAATCACTCTGCGTCGATGCAAGAAAGCCAGATGAGTACTAATTGGAGCGTCTGCTTGCCTGGAATTCTGCGTGTCCATGTGTGTGCTTCCGTGTGTGTGAGCATGTCCGGTCCATTGAGAAGGGGCAGGGGCAATTTAAGACTTTAGCCTGTAGGATAAGTAGGATTATGAGCTGAATCTTCAGCGCTCCTCCACCCCCTGTCATTAATACTGAAACGACACATGCTCCCCTGCCTTAACGAACGCATGCACTGACTGTAGTGGAGCCATACAGGGGCACAGCACAGGACGAGTGTGACAAAACACTGCAGGGTCAAGATACAGTCTGTATCAGAGGCTGAGTGTAGGTCAAAGCTGGAGTGAGAACATTTACAAGTGAGGTTTAAGAATGACAGCACAAAACAGGTGCAGCAGTGTAACAGGCTTAAAGCCATTACTGTATATGTACAGGCATACGTTTTTAGATGATAAGCGCATCTTCCAATTTGTTCGCAGAAAGATGTGAAATGTTGAAAATTAGTGTAGTTTTTGCATTGATTTCAGCCCAGCAGCGTCCGCCAGAGAGCCTTTTGTATCCCATAGTATTCAAGAAATTTCAGATCCTTGTGGCTTTAATTTTGTAAATAACCAATATCATGCACAGTCAATAATAAGGAGTGAGAGTACAGGGTGGAGACCTCAGATTATCCCTGAGGCAGCAACATTTATTATTAATGTAACAGAAAAGGAATGAGTTTTCTTTTGGGATGGCGGTGGAACAATGTCTCAACGTACTCTTTATTGATATTTTGTTTAAAGTTGCACTAATCAATGTTTTCATCAATAGTTCCTGTCTGCTCTGTGGAGGAATTTTCAGACCCTTTCATTTTTAGCAACTTTTGGCTGTTTTATTTTCTTTTTACAACATAACTGTTTTGTTTTTTTTGTTTGTTTGACCTCACTGTTCTCATGAACCCCTATCCTGTCACTCCAGGCAGCTGAACCCCCCCCACCGCTGAACTCAACGTGCCCAGCAGTAAACGGCAAACTTGGCAACTAGCTGGTGACCCTGGTTAAGCATTTAGCAGCTCAAGACCCTGATTTTTTTGTCAGGAGTTGGAGAAGACGAGGTCACAGAAATGCGATGCTAAACAAATGTTAATGAGTAAATAAGCAACTGCTTGTTAAAACATTACCCACAAATTAAGCATAACAACTTTTAAAGGCCATAATAGGGCAAAATAAAATAAGACTATATACAGTAAAATAATACTGTTTTTAGTAGACATAAACTCTATTAAAGTCCTCCTACTCCATCCACTGTTTTCACTTATTTCGGCCTCCACACATGACTACGTTGGACTGTGTGTGCAGGTTAGATTTGATCGGCATCTCGTGCAGACATAAAAGTACAATACACGAAAACTACCAGGAGGTAAATGTAATAACTTACTTCCACCTTTGAGTATGAGATATCATGTAGAGGGAGAAAACATCCAAAAAGGTTATCATATGATTTAGTATTATTGTAAGGACGTCACAGACACACTCAGTCAGTAGTAGGTTTGTCAATGGTGGCTGTTAACATGCTGCAATTAGTGAATTAAAATGAAAATAAATTAAAATTATTGAATTAAAAAGAGAAAGTATTGAGGAAAGGCTGCAGGTTACTGGAGTGTAAACTGTCATTGACAGCAAATCACCCAGTATGGAGCGGGCAGTTCTGTACCAACTGAATAATTAAACACAAATGGCTGTATCTCCAAACAGACCCAGTTCACTTCAATCAAACTCTCCTCTTGCACTACAGCCAAGACGGTTACTCTTGCGTGACAAGACGACGGACAGAAAACTGACATTTCACAGGGAACTGAGTCTGTTAAAACTGTCACAGCCTTTTCACTCAGTTAGTAAAAGTGTAATAAAGTCTTCTTTAGAGAAATCAGGTACACATTTAAGCATATTGATTGTTTTATATTTAAAACACAGGGGGCCTGAAAGAATTTATCCTTAAGAAAAACAACAGTGGCACTTCATTAATCATAACCAAGAAGTGTAACTGCAAACACACTTAACACATTGTGTCTAATCACATATCCAGCATAAGAAAAAGCTAAAATAACTGACACACACAGCAAAAATCAGCAAAGCCACACATCCCGTACCTTTTTAAACAGCACCCATGGGTGTGTACGAAGAGCTCCTGAGTAATGCTCCCCTCTCCAGCACTGTGAGCTGTAATATGAGTGCTGGGCCATGTCGGCAACCAGATCCAACAGGTGTCTTGTGTTGCCTTGTTGCATTGTGTGGAGCACTGGAGGGCTGTGACAGAGAGAAAGCAGTACTAAGTCACTGGGAGTTAGTTATTCATGTCTGACTTGGAGGAGGTAATGTGCTCTTTGCATATAATGAACTGACCTCCTGATACGTCCTGACCTCCTGGTGGAAGCTGAAGTGTATCACCTCTTCATCTGATTCAGGAAACAAGACATATTTCAGATAAATAAAAGGTTCTTCATCAAGAGAGAGGTATTTAAAGGACAATGCAGCATCACCACCTGACTTTTCATTATAAAAACTTATTTGTAAGCTTTGAGAGGATTGTGCACGCGTGGATTTTTATTAACAACACGGAGACAGAAGATGATTGATATCTGGACAAAGTTCACATTAATCAGCATTCAGACATAATGCTAACAGATCCTTTCCCCCGCCCCCCCCTGCAGCAGAGCAACACAACCCACCAGCTGTTAGCTCGAAGATTAGCCACCTCGATGCTAAGGAAGTAGCATTGTTTACAGAGCGTGTTCATGGACCAAAAGTGGAGCCGGTGGCCACAGCGCTAACCAAACCAACAATGTTGACGTGAGATAAAACGCTGAAAGGCAGCTATGTGTGACCTCGACTAGAAGGTGAAATTAATCAGTAAAGAAAGAAAGTAATAGATACGCGGGTTTGCTAACTGTGGGTGGTGACGTCTGTTAGCTAGCATGCTAACGCAAACTTGTTTGAGTCGTTTTAGTAGACACGCTCGACTTTGCGTCACCATGTTTGAACAAGATAAGCAGAGAAACTTCATTGTGGCAAACGTGTAACTTCTTAATATCTCTTATTTTAATGCCCCCGTTCGTTGTGAGTTTGTATTATTGTAGCGTTAATCACCTGTTGTTTTGCGTCTCTGGAGCCGCCAGGTGAGACATGGATTTCCTCACTCTGTTCGCTATCTACGTCGTAGTGGTGCTGATATGTATAGTCCTAGTCTGCAAGTACTCAGGCCAGCAGCAAACCCCCTTTAACGCCCTCCTCAACAACATAGGAAAGGTAAGAAAAGAAGCGTTTTGACTGCACTTCCGCAAACCGACACCACGTGGCGCTGTTGGACTAGTTTATCAGAGCTGCTGATGCTTCTTCTCCACAGGTAGTTGGACCATTCACGCCAAAATGGCTCCAAACGTTTTCACAGAGGACCTTGCACAAGCTGTTTCATCAGAGGTGTGTAGTTAAAGTGTTCCCAGAAATACACACATCATCATTATGTATTTTAAGTCTGTATCTGTGTCTCCAAACAGTTATAATTCTATGTGTTTCCTTCTAATTGCAGGAACAACATGTTCATCTATCTGCATGTCCTGCTCGAGGGTGCTGTGTATGCAGAGTTCACCTACGAGGTGTTTGGCTTCTGCAGGGAGATGGACACCACCCTGAGCAGCCTGTCTGTGCCTTATGTCCTGTTGGCCATCAAGACCTTTTTCTTCTACCTCTGCATCAAGAGAGATCCAGGTTATTATTCTGTTAGCTGTATACTGAATACTAACCCAACCCAGCATGCCAGTGATTTATTCTTTGGCAGTCGCTGCTGTATTTTGTCATATGCGTGACATATAAGCCATGACATACATTGGTAATTACATTTTGTCACCTGGAGGGTGAAACAATTTTCTGGGAGAGGCTGGTAATCTAGGGACAGGCTCCGCAGCATCACCCAAAGTATATTAAAACAGGCAAATGTATCCCTATGTGCGTCCATGGCTTGGGAGTGACAGATGCAGCTGCTGCGCTCATTTCCACTCTCTCTATCTGTTTAGTTCCTTGCACCAAACTGAACTTAAAACATCTGTCTTTTAGAGTTTAGCTTGTTTAGCTCATATTTGGATTGTGTCCTTGAATTTTGCTGTTGTTTGTATGCTCGCTCATTCAGTTTAGTCTTAAAAATCACTGACAAGTTCTGGACAGGATACAGTTCATGTGGACTCTCTCTGTCCTTCTCATATCAACGCCTGAAGTACTGATGTGTGTTTTGTGTTATTACACTTCAGTCATTTTTTCTCATCTCTCCTCTCGACTCTGGCAGGCACTGTGACAAAGAAGAAAGTCTCCGGCCAGCTTCACATCTATCCTTATGACGGGAGGCTGTTTCAGCCGGGAGTGTCGTGTCCGACCTGCCAGCTCGTCAAACCGGCCCGCTCCAAACACTGCAGTGAGCTTTCTGTCATAGACGTCTCCTCGTGCCGGCTATTCTGCTGCCTCAGAATTTGATAATAAAACAAATATTGTAGCTGTTGTCGCTTTTGCTACATTTACAAACCATTTTACTTGAATTTTAGCCACATTGGAACAAGAGAAACAGAATTGTACTCAGTGCTCACCGTAAACACCGTCTGTATTCCAGGGGTCTGCAACAGGTGTGTCCAACGATTCGACCACCACTGTGTCTGGGTGAACAACTGCATCGGTGCTCAGAACACACGCTACTTCTTGCTATACCTCTTCAGCGTGTGTGCAATGGCAGGCGACATCGCCCTACTAACAGGAGACATGCTGCTTCACGCCGTGCTGCGGTCAGGGCTCCTGACAGCCAGTTACATCGATGACTACGGCCAGCAGCAGCCGGCAGGGCCTCTGTTTGTTGTACAGGTGAGACTGAGTACGGCTGATACACTGTGTATGATATAAACATGCTGCAGCCATGTTTATTTGTAATTTAATATGTCATGGTGCGCTGAAATGTTTTTTCCTCTGTCCCTCCAGCATCTGTTCCTTACCTTCCCCCGAATCGTCTTCATGCTGGGATTTCTGATTTTTGTCTTCTTCCTCCTGGCGGGTTACGCCCTGTTCCATTCCTACCTGGCTCTTGTCAACCAGACGGCCAATGAGTGGTACAAAAGCCGGGGTTACGTTTGTCAGCACTGCCACCCAACTGCTCCAGCGGACCTGCCGACAGACCACACTAAGAGATACTACTACAGCAGAGGGCTACTCCCAAACCTGGGAGAGATTTTCTTCCCTCCACTACCTGTTCAGAAAAAACACAACTGAAAAACACATACTGCCTTTTGTGCTGTTATGCTGCGTTTACTGCCCCTAAGAACTACTGCTGACTGAAGAAATAAAGTTTATATTAGCCATTTCTTCATGGGTTCTGGTGTCTGTCTCCCACAAGGTGTTATAAATGTAACAACATTGTCAGTAAGCTCAAAACTAATCTGTGTTGGGTCAAATCATTGTATGTTACCTAAATGTTCAAGCATAGGACACTTAATTAAGCCCCTTTCTATCCTTTGCCTGCCATCAACTAAAGCACAGACACTTCCAGTGCTGAAGCAAACAACATGTCTTCTTATTTTTCATATTTTATTCAAAACATGATCATAGATTCAGATCATCAGAGCCGCCATACATTAAGCTTTCTTTCTTCACATCTCATGGGATATATAGTTTGTACTAAAAGGTTTAACTCATTTGTAACTGTCAAATAACAGGGCGTTTAGCCTCTGCTGTTAGCTGGGTAGTTTAGAATAGCACAGCTTTATTTATTTGTTTATTTATTTATTCCGCCAGTTATTGAAAGATAAATTCCGTTCGTGACCGGAAGTGGGTCCGGTCTACTTCCTGTGTGGTTTCCATAGAGTCCATGGTGGCTCCTGTCACTTTAAGCCGGTGCGGAAGTAAGCGCAGAGTTGCTGCAACAGTCGGTGGAAGGTCAGGCTTCATCTCCGGTGAATTTCAGCGCTACACTTATTTAAGCAAACCGGTCGGCTGAGCCGGTTCTTCCTTTCGCTGTAAGTGAAGCTGAGCGCGGGTACACAGAGTTCTAAATTACAGGTGTGTTTGAGAGCGTCAGCTAGCGAGCCAGAGCTGACTGTAGGGAAAGTAACGATCATTTTAAAGTCTGACAGCGCGTGACGGCTGGGTTCATGTCTGGGGCAAAATGCACGCGGCTGAGCGGGGCGCTGGTGAAACAAGTGCTGGAGTCTGTGGACAGCGTCCTGTTTGACTGCGACGGGGTCATCTGGCGGGGGGACCAGGTCATCCCCGGCGCCCCCCAGGTCATAAACCTGCTCAAGGAAAACGGGAAAAAGGTCTTCTTCGTGACCAACAACAGCAGCAAGACGAGGAAGATGTACGCAGACAAAATGTCCACGCTGGGGTTCGACGTGAAGGAGGACGAGGTGTTCGGGACCGCGTACTGCTGCGCCATGTACCTGAAGACGGTCTGCAAGCTGGCGGGCAAAGTGTACCTGTTGGGGAGCAACGCGATGAGAGAGGAGCTGGAGGCGGTGGGGATCCAGCAGACCGGGGTGGGACCTGACCACATCTTCGGGAAGCAGGCCGACTGGGCCACCGTGCCCCTGGATCCCGAGGTGAAGGCGGTGGTGGTCGGCTTCGATGAACATTTCAGCTACATGAAGCTGAACAGAGCCTTGCAGTACCTGACCCAGCCGGGCTGTCTGTTTGTAGGGACCAACCGGGACACCAGGCTCCCCCTGGAGGGGGGCAAGTCCGTCCCAGGTAGGGGTGCTCACTGGGTGCATGCATATACACACATCACAGCGGATTAACGCGGATTAACGCCCTGCAGCACATGCTGGCCACAGACAGTGGAGCTACTGTACACATCCGGCTCAACTCAGCTCTGAAGTGTTGACTGGTGATAAATAAGGTCTCACTTCTCAATCTGTCAGGTGAATTACGAGTGAGTCGTTCATTTTAAGGTAAATCTTGTGTCTAAATATGTACAAGTTTGTGATCTGATGTGTTGAAGCTGAAGATTTCCTCATTTGTATGTAACAAGGGCAGTGAGTCTGCCTCCTGGAGAGCTTTAGACCAGGACACACAGGCACGTTTTAAAAAGGTGTTCGGTTTGATGTGCAAAACATGTAAAAACACAGGTTGAGGCAGCTGCACCTGCTTCAACGTCCATCAAATGACAGAAATGCTGTCAAAGTTCATATCAAAAAGTTGAACTTGATTTGACTTGACTGATCGCGATCCTGTGGTCTCAGGACAAAGCGAGTATTAGATCACCCAACCTAATTCAGATCCAGGGGAAATATTGAAGTGGACTCACCATTTTCATCATCTTCCTCCCCCCTCCTCCTCCCAGGTACAGGCTGCCTGCTGCAGGCCGTAGAGACAGCAGCTCAGTGCCAGGCCCAGACGGTGGGCAAACCCAACCACTTCATGTTCGACTGCGTGGCCTCCCAGTTCGGCGTGGACCCCGACCGCTGCCTGATGGTGGGCGACCGCCTCGACACGGACATCCTGCTGGGCTCCAACTGTGGCCTGAAGACCCTCCTCACCCTCACGGGGGTCAGCACTGTGGCGGACGCCGAGGCCCATCAGAAGAGCGGGAGCGTGGAGCGGCAGGGGATGGTGCCAGATTACTACGTGGAGAGCATCGCAGACCTTCTTCCTGCCCTGCAGGGATGAAAGCGCTGCAACTCTGTCAGGACTGAAGTGTAGCTAGGCGAAGGAATTTGGCCAGCCTGTCACATGCCAGGCTCCGTTGTCCTCTAAAAGGGAATATTTTTTCATTAAGATTAATGTGAGTAAAATCATCTCTACAACAAAGTCACAACTGCTGTGTGACAGAGGAGACACGGACTCTATCATTAAAACCTGCTACTGTAACATGATATTGATGTTTTATTAGTAATGACACAAGAACAATAATTTCCTGTATTGTTTCAGTGTTGAAGAGTTTATGTCACTAACGGAGTACAGAGTATGTGCTGTTTCTCTGAATGTGAGCGTACCCACCCTGTCTCCTCTTAAGCAACTACAAGCCAAACTCAAGGAAGGAAATGAGCACACAGTGTGTGTCAACAGTCTAGTAATGTATGTGTGTTCACGTTTACAGCTGTTTTAATGTCAGGCTAAAAGGCACTGACCTGGCCCGGTTTTAGCTTTTTGCTTTATGTCTTTTCACACCTCACACAGACAGGGATGGTGCAGTGATGCTCAGTTGTCATTCTGTTCTGCCACACGTTTTAAAGGTAATCCAACCTTCCTTTTATCTTTTTTTTTTTTTTTTTTAACTGATGTTCTTGTCTCACCAAATCACTGAAAGGAATGCTCAAATCTGTAATAAAACATTAACTATCTTTAGTAAATCAGCGTCTGCTCTGTGTGACTTTAAGTTCAAAGTGAAGACGGCAAACTTCCCCCTAAGTCCTGTGCTTAAAGTCACCTTGGGCTGTCATCGACTGGATGCTGCAACAGTCCGAGTCGCGTATCACCTCTCACCTGATGAGAGAGGCTTTCCAAGCTGCGCCTGCCTCGCCCCTTTGTCCATTGTCCGAGCCGGGGAGGGCGGCCAACTCCTCTCACGGGTGCATGTTTGAGTGAGGGGGGAGATGGGCAATGGAAAGATGGGAAAATGTTTGAGAGGCATATTATGGCACATTAGGTAGAGGAGGCATTAAAAAAAAAAAAAAAAAAAAAATTGCAGGAAGACAAAACTTGAAAATGGAGTTTGGCAAGATTCAGAGTTTTGTGTGAAGTGGGTGACTGTTTTGGGAGGGAGGCGGTGAGAGCGAAGGAGGAGGAGGAGGAGGGGGGCGAGGAGGAGGAAGGGGGAGGTCTGAGGTCTGCAGGGACAAAGAGAAGCTGGCCAGGTGTACAGAGTCTCAGTCAGCGCTGGTCATGACCACTGCTCCATGCCGGTAGCTACGAGAAGGGAGCAGATCGAGTGAGGAGCCGCCAAGGGACACAGGATGGTGAGGTGTTGGAAACATTCAGACAGCCGCTTGGAGGACGCACAGTGCACGGTAAGAGGACGGCGTTAAACAGGAGAGGTGCAGATTAGCTGTTAGAAGGTGTCACGGCAGGACACTTGGTTTTCTCTTCCATGTAAAGCCAGCATCTGTTGCACAAATCTGACTTCCAGGTGTTGCTGTAAGTACAAATCTCAGCACCTAAATGTGGCTGATGTTGGTTTCCCTGCTGCAGTTTGGTGTTTACATCCCATACCGAGATGTCTGTACTGTTTATATACTACAGCGTGTCACTATGTGTGTGTGTGTGTGTGTGCAGGATGGGGGCTCTGCTGCGTCCTCTCAGTCCCACTTCCCACACAAGGCATTCTGGGTCAGCCTCTCAGCCTCTCTGCTCCTGGTCATCATCGCCCTCGGTTTGGCGGGGCACCTCGGGCTGTCGCAGCCTCACTCTCCGGTATAGGGCCTCCGCCACGCCCAGCAGTACCCCAGTGTTGTTCCAGTGGGTCTTTCTGACCCGAGTCTGCTTTTGTAGTCTTTACAGATTGCCCGAATCACAGCTCCAGATCAGACCGGCGTTCTGATCAACCAGTCGGCCGTTGTGGACCAGCAGAACGACCTGGTGACCTTGTCGGTGACCTCTTCAGCAAATCAGACATCCACTGTGCTCTTTGATATCAAACATGTGCGTCTAGGTGATATGCATCGATTTCACGTTTCATTATTGTGTCTGCAGATCATGATGTGAAAGGTGTCTGACTGTCTGCTGTTGTGCTGCAGGGCTTGATATGTTACAAACCCGTGGACCAGGACAGCTGCTTCCTGCGAAAGATGGAGAAGTCTGACTACGACAACGTGCACTCCCTCCTCCACGAGTCAACACACAAGGTGGCATTTCAACTCGTGAGCGCTGTACGGTCATGTTGTATAATAGGATCTCCCTCACTGCATCCAGGATACGTGAGACTACAAAGCTCAGCATGAAAAAACACACCACATGGCAGTATAAGAAAAAGAAAGATTGGGGTTGCCCTTTTAGCTCTGCCAGGCGTTTCTAAAGCCGCTGCCCCACTAATGTGTGAACTGGCATTTCTGAGCTTGACTCATAGCTTCATCCCAGAAGCAACGCGCCACTGAACCAGGACCTGCTGGGTTTCATAGGTTTTGCATGGCTTCCCTGCCGCTTTGCACAAAGAGAGGGGTGAAGCATAGAGGGCCCCAAAGAGCCGTATAGTCTCCCCTCTCCCTCGCCTCCACGGCTGAATTCCTCAGCACATCTGATCCCTCCAGGCACCCTCAGCGTGCCCAGGATCTTCTTACAGGAGGCTACGACAGCGAGCCTGAGCCCCAGAGTGGGCACAATGGCCACTCTGTGAGAGGGCTTTTTAGCTTTTAAGACTCCTCTGTTGGATTAAGATACAGCCTGATGCATCGGTTGGTCAGGGAGGGGCCTGTGTGTGTCTGCTTTGTGACAAATACCTGAATGTTTAGCACTCATGTCCACAGTCGGGTCTGAATTGAGCCCTGTTGCCCTCAGATATGATTCGTGTGAGACTATCTTGATTCTTAATTGTAATTTAACAATATGAGCTGAGACCTCGCAGGTAAACTGAGATGGATCTCTGTTTCTCCGCCTTATCATCTATTTGCACAAAAGCCCATCTCCATGCATCCAAACTGAGTCTGTGTGGTGTCACATATCTCATACAGCTCCTCAGTATTCAGTCCAAGCTGTATGGATGGAGAGTAGATGTGGTTAGTTCCTCTATTCCGCAGCACAATGGTCTTCTTGGTAGGAAAACAGGTTGTTACGTGACCCACTCGAGCATAACAGCGCTTTAAGTGGTCCACTATCAGAGCCAATCAGAGGTGTAAGTGGTGCAATTACACACAGCCTTTGTGACGAGCAGGAGCACCAAATGTGCAACTGTGTTGACCTCATCAGAGAGGATATCAGATTAATAGCAGTTTGAGTTTCGGTCCCCGTTTTGACTCCATTTTACTTTGTCACTGCGAGCTGGATATGATTTCTCACACTTATTAAATGACGCTGCAGCTGTCACTCATGCTGTGAGTTTTCTGTTGAGATGTCGTGATACGGTCTCCCTGCAGAGTCAGTTCCAGCTGTCCGGGAATGAGACCCAGAGGCAGATGGAGTTCCTGGGAGTGCTGGGGGCCAGTCAGGTGGATGTGTCCACGCTGGAGGAGCCTCTCCAGGCTCTGTGTCAGGACAGGTCCATCCACTGGACCAGGAGGGCCGACGGTGAGAAAACAGGCAGCCTTGTATTTGGAAGAGGGTCACTGTGACATTAACATTTCATGGAAAAAAAAAAAAAAATGCTTCTACAAATGCTAGGACAAGGTTTGGGGGAAAAATCTAACTCTGATCCCTTTGTCAGATGTTTGCTGAAAGCTACAATGCCCAGCTGTTTCATTAGTCTCGGCCTTTTCAAAGAATATACTATTTAAATTTATAAATACATACTATATAGATTGGTTATGTTTTTTAAAGATTTGTGTCCACAGTATCAACAAATGGGCTTCAGGCTGCTACAAACACTAAACACACCTTGGCTACACACACCTTTTAGATAAAAGCGCCGATAATCTTACATATTAGTAAAGTGTGCAAAGAGTTCAGGGTCCATTTCTCAGTACTCACAGACGCTGGATGAAGAGATTTTAAAATTAGTCAGCTGGCAGCTCCATGTTGAACCACCGTGTCAGGCTGAAACCTAAGACTAATCTGACACCGAGTGACCTTTCCACTCCTGCAGTAAATGACGGGCTATAAAAACATTACACCTACAGAACAGTCTACATGTGGAAATTCTCCTTATACAGAAGTAGCCTTGCTCTCATACAATGATCGGGCCGCTTTTAGGCAATAAAATGTGTCAAAATTATACATTCTGTCAAGAAATTAATCATTACACAGGAATTTGTGACTGACTCAACCTGTTACTTTGTACAAGCTTTACTGCCAGGAAAAAGAAACATGTTTTAATCAATCATTCATGACTTAAAGTTGTGACACATATTTGTCAAGCCAAGTGGGGTACGCTAGTTTTTATTCCTCCAATTATACAGAGTGGAGTTTGGGTAATGCTTGTAGAGTTAGGGGATAATATTCTGAATTCAGGGGAGCATCGTTGTGTTCAGTAAATCTGCATCTTGTCAATGATTTTGTCACGTTTTTAATGGGTCTCTGTTCTCTGTGCCGTTTCCAGGCCCGGGCAAACAGAGGCTGGTCTACTTCTGCATCGACATCTGCTTTCCCAGCAACATCTGCGTGTCTGTGTGCTTCTACTACCTGCCAGAGTGACTGTGTATTATATTCTCCTCCTCCAGGCAACAGATCAGGGAAACAAAGTTGTCTTTTTGGCTCCCTCTTCAAGGAAAAAAAAAAAGAAAGAAAAGAACCCAGAACAAAAACCAGCTTTGACTGTTTCCTTTGTGCCATACAGCCGCCAGTAAACCAGTGAAGCAGCCAACCCTCCCAGTCCATTTCCATCCTTCCGAGATAGAGGAGATGGAGACAGGCTGTCATGGTTATCGCCAGAGCCCCATCGTCACTCTCTTCATGTGTAATACCCTCTCTGGTGGCACACTTCGGAGATTACAGAAGAAAGATCCCCTTTTTTGTATGTGCCCCAATTGTATTTCCTGTAACCCACTGCTGCAGTGTAATTATGTGTAATCGTTCCTGTTTCAATGACTGTTTTGATCTGTCCAATAAAAAGACTTTTGTGTACTTTTTGGCCAATTTTTCTTCATTTGGCTGAAAAAAAAAAAAAAAAACCACACAGAATGACAAAACTCAAAGACTGTAAAGACTTCTGTGAATGACGTGTTTACTGAGGAATCAGTTTTGGGTCCATCATGTTCTCCCGACACTCACTGATCCACATGTGATCTTCAAGAATGGTACAGCTTAACTTTGAATAAAGACTCGAGAATCAAATGAATGAGGCATGTCACCCATAAAATAAAGCAATTCCACAGCACATCCAAGGTAAGGTGAACAATGTGGTCCTTTTGATACAATTAATATGGTGCACTATAAAAACAAGGAGTCGAAAAGGATTTCATGTAGTGCACAGAGACATGAAGGGAAGTCTATGAATCACCAGTCACACCAGCTTCTACAATGTTGGTACAATGCTCCTGTCTGACTGCTTAAATCTGGCGCACAATGGCGGGCTTGGCCTTTACTTTACTTAACTACTTTATGAGTTCACACGTTGCTGTGATGCTGAATACTTACAGGCGCCTGGCAATGAAGAGCACTGTAGACGTCTGGCGCACGGCTGAGGTTCATCGTAATGCTCAAACACACGTCTCCGCTTTCTCAAGACGATCATTTCTGGGAAAAGTTTTAATAATTCCCATCTTCCAAAGAGTCCATTGCTTTTCTGTCCTTTTTCCAACTCTGCACAGCCTATGTGCCATCTCCTGTCTCTACATCCCCTTTGTCCCGCTCCTCCTCCTCCTCCTCATCAGCCCAGCACGCTGTCGTTGAAGGCCAGACACACCACGGCCTTCTGGTGGCCGCTGTATTCCCTCTTGATCTCTCCGGTCTCCACGCACCACAGACGGGCCAGGTTGTCTGAGGAGGCTGTTGGATGGAAACGAGCGTCAGAGCCTGATGGTCACCCCAAGGTTTGTTCATGCTGTAGTCATTAAACCTTTATCTGCTTCTCCCTAAAAGGCTAAATTCACTTAATATGGGACTAAATATTTCATGAGGCTGCTGCTCACTTGAGCCTTTACTGTACTAATATTAAATTCCCATAATAAACAAAGACACTGTCTTGACTGAACCAGAAGACTTAAATAGTCTAATAATGAAATGATTTAATATTTATTTACTTATATTTATATAACTATGTGTGGTCATACAGAATAAATCTAACATTCTCACTAATATATGTTTGGAGGACAGTAACAGCCCTGATTGTAAATAATAATGTATGATTGCTTGATAGAATGGTTTTTAATGCAAGTACACTGACATTACATACTGACCAGTGACAATATACTGGGAGTCCCCAGAGAAAGCGCAGTCCCACATCCAGCCTCTAGACGTCTCTCCAGGATTGTTGCTCTTGATGCTCAGCTCGGTCATCAGTGAAAAATTGGAAGTCCTCCAGATCTTACAGGTCTGGTCTGCCGAGCAGGTGGCCAACAGACTGGAGATGACGACAAACACGCAAAGTCTGCATCATCAGCGGCTACGTCAGAGCAGATTTGTAGCGAGTAGAGGAGAGGGGCACTCACGTGGAATCGGGGCTGAACTTGCAGCGGAGGGAGTAGCGTTTGTGTGCAGGGATCTTAGTCTTGGGAATGAGCTGGGTCACTTCATCTCCGATGCCTCCAGCAAGGTTCCACACATAACAGTTTCCCTGTTGGTGGGGAGCAGAGGGACCAAAGGAGGCCGTTTAATATAACTACACACTAAAAAAGCAGCACGCTTTTCAGAGTTTGGGTACTTACTGAGCTGTTGACCGCTGCCATGTAACTGGCATCTGGGTCAATGTGAACCGAGTTGACTGAAACCTCTGGCTCAGGAATCAGCTGTTCGTTGTGGTCAGTCTTCAAATCCCAGATGTGAATCACTCCACTCTGGTCTCCGACGATCAGCTCTGCCTGAAGAAATTACAAACGGACTCTTTACAGACATTTGTGGCCAGTAAACACTCTAATTAACATTACATATAACCTCGACAACTTAAATAACAAGTAAACAACACTATTATTACCACCAATTCATGACTCAGTGCACACTGAATGTCTCACCTGGTTGGGATGCAGACACACACAGTTGATGGGAGCATTGACCTGGAATATCCTCTGACACTGTAGATTTCTTGACCTGGGAGCAGCAGCAGGGATCACAGTCAGGCTTATTGACCACATAGTGAATGTGTGTTAGCATAGCGGCTGAGCCTCCTTCGCAGTACCTCAGGTCCCATATGCGAGCCATGCAGTCTTCTCCTCCTGTGTACATCCAGCGTCCGTCTTCATGGAAGCCCACCGACGTGATGTTCTTGCTGACGCCATCATAGTTGATCACCGGGTTGGGGTTGTTGGAGTTCAGGTCGTACATGCGGATGTGCTGATAGCCTGAAATGCAAATGCGTAAATTACAGTGCAATGCAGCAAGCTACAAACAAACTGAATACCAAGCTGTGCACGAAGCATGACGCCTATAAAAGGAAAGAAAGAGAAGGTTTGAGAAAAATCTTAACCAACCTGCAGCTGCAATCATACTCCTGTCAGGTGTGACCTCAAGTGAATTTACTTGCTGGAAGCAGTTGTTATGGAAGTGGATTGTTTAGTATTTCTGTCATATTTCACAACTCAGATCTGAGACTTGCCTTAAGCTAACAAAGGGACACGCTGTAGTGGGATGTAAAGAAAAAACCCTGGAGCTGCTCTAAAGACAGTAAACTACACCTCCCTTGACAGCAGACATATTGATTTCACTGAGACATGGGGGAGTTTAGTGATTAAGAGGGTTCATAGAACAAAGGATAAGGTCATGTAGTTACTTCTTCTGCTGTCTGATCAACTCCAAAAGATGTAAGGTGAAACTCTAATCTCTGACATTATAGGCTCCTCCATCCACCCAGAATCACAGTGTAAACTCTGCCCCAGATTCCCCGTGTCACAGAAAGGATACGGAGTCCTGGTGCTGGACCGTCCTGGTGCAGATCCCGCTGTGGGCCTGCCAGAAACGGACGGTGTGGTCGTATCCAGCCGTGGCCAGAATGACCGGGTCGCTGCCCACCGTCCCCTGGTTCACATTCATGCTTGACTGCTGACCGTCAGTGCCCGGAGCGATGCATGTACCACACTGCACAGAGAGACAGGAGACAGTCAGCTGCTGCTGCTGCTGCTGCAGGTTTCTGACTATTGTTAGATGGCAACTTCTAACAGGAACGTGGTAAATTTATTGTCACACTGTGGAAATAAAACATTCAACTTATGACGAGCATGCTAACGTTAGCCTAGCGTTGTTTAAGGTCAGTTTAGACAATTATGTTGGCGGATGTCTGCACTTCAGAAGCTGACACATTGACTGTAACGATCTCTCACTGTAGGACATTATTCATGGAAAACTCAACAGCTTAACACAACAGACGGGACAAGTTTTCATTACCTTTACTTGCTGGTGTTGACGACAAATCGGTACGTCTCCGTAATGTGTCCCTTAGCAACTTACGACGATGATTCAAAAGTTCCGGGTTGATATTAATCGCTTTGCCGCCATCTACTGACTTATTTTATCCCAGCAGGAGAAACGGACCACAGCCGTGCACAGAAGTGACCACTGAGGGGGTTACAGTGGTTATTGTTTGCTAAGGCTGTCAGATGAACGTTAACTCATCTCAGACTGATGCAGCTCTACAGAAATGTTTGCAGTTTGTTGTGCTGCTCTAAATGACATTGTAAAAGTCCCCTGTTGTTAAAAGAATATGCAGTTGTTTAATTGTCGATGTTTTAATTTAGTGTGAAATAACTGGAGTAAAATGTAAGTCAGCAAATGTAAAAGAAAAGTAATAATTGAGTTCAAATATATAAAGTTAACTAGAAATGTATATATACTCATTACAACCTCAAAAAAGTACTTTAAATGGTGCTACTGTATATTTATAAAATACATGTTGTCTCATTTGATATCCTGGCTGCATATCAAATATCCTTTCATGGAACAATTGAGTTTGATTGATATATTTGACACATATAAATGTTTTTTGATAAGTTAGTTTATTTAACAGCAGTCAAGACAACAGTAACATTCTTCCAGATATATGTATTTCAATAAATAAGTTAAATAAATAAATAATGCAGCGAATGTATAGATTCACAAAACACAAAGCCCACATGTGTAAGTGACTCAATCAGAACAGTACTACACAGCAGGTAAAGCAGTCAACTGCAACACGAGCTCGTTCCTGCTCAGTCAGGGTGCGCTGAGATCACAGCAGGGCAGACATGTGCTGTTTCACCTCTCCTGGATCAGCCAGTGTGCAGGCCAGGACCAGCCCCATGATCCCCGTCCTCACTTTAGTGCAGGGGAGGATCTACAGCATGTTATAGGAATGTTTTAACATATGCTTTGCTTTTATAGCCAACCCACAAGGCACTGAATCAAAGACTATGGTACCTTCACATATATTTTGCACCTCTCCAGAAGAAATTTCCACTTCATTGCAGTCCGCTCATCATCAGTCAAAGTGAAAAACTCCTCTGTCTACAACAGAAGAAATGAAAATGCTGTTTATCTCACCTGAAGCGCAGGTGCCGAGCCGTTCATGTGTTTAAACTGCAACTACCAGTTCATCATCATCATCATCATCATCCTGTGAAGTGGTACTGACCGTGCACCCAAGGGTCTTTTCTGCTACGGGGCTCCTGAGGTTGCAGGTGTGCAGGGTGCCGGTGTGGTCTGTGAAGTCCACCAGCAGGTCAAAGCCTGTGGTGGCTGAAAAGGCCTGATCCCTCCCTGGACACAGCTGGTTGGTGCAGCTCTGCGTGTCCTCAGTCACCTGAAACTTACACCTGGAGCTGAGACAGAAGGGAGAACAGACTCATCAAGGAACTGTTTATCCATATAATATATTTCATTCAGCATGTTCAAACGATCAAAGCAGAGTGTCAGAGCTGAGGCAGAGCAGCTGCTGAATAATGCCTCCACTCTATGACCTTGTGTGAGCTCACCACCGAGTCTTGATGACTTTTGAAACAGACGAGTCGAGGTCGAGCTTGGAGATGAAGCTGTATGTGATGCCAAAGAAAGCCTCAGGGTTTTCCTGCGCCTTCTGCTTCAACTGGCTCACAGTGTACACGTCAGTGATGGACTCCACTGCAGACACAAAAGCAGCAACACATATTCACTGCAGGCTTTTTCTTTTTTCACAGGCTGCACTTCATCATCTGATCATTTGACGTTTAACATCAGGACATGTTAAGTGACAGTGTGGCGATATACTACATATTTTTCTCACTGTCAACTGCAAAACAGTGTATACGTCCATCCATCAATGTTTAGCAATGTGTACAAGTCGAGTGGCTCTCAGCACCAAGCTCCATTTGGTCCTACTGACAAATATATGGTTTAATTTTTAAAAAACAGCAGGGCATTTCCTGAAACAGATGAGCACTGCAGTTTTTAACTCAGCAGTGTGTTTGTTCGGGACTATTTTCAGCTTTCAGAGTATTTAAGAGCAAGATGACAATACAATTCAAAATATACTACTGTGTTTTTATTACTGTAGTTGTAGTATTTGGACCAGTGTGGAGACACACAGAGAGCACATCCTACATTAGGCTACATCAGCCTTTGGCAACACAGGCTGTATCAATTCATTGTCAGTTTTGGTCTTTTCATTTGTTGACAGAAAGAAAAATATAGACTATCACAAGAGACTTTCAAAGCATAAAAATGTGATTTCAGCCATGTCATGCACATCATGGGGTGGACTTACAGTATATAATCAGCTGTTAAATTTATGACCCAAAAGGAAATTTAAGAGTGAAAGAAATGACAACAAAAGGAGAAATATGAGTAGAGGCCTAAAATACAAAGAACATTCTACATTAAGTTATTACACGGCTTTGTTGAATATTCAATTCTGATCACTTATAACATTTTGTTATTTCTGTATAGCAGACCGTTGCTATGGGCACAGTTCTGATGTAAGAAGCAATAAAATCATTTAAATGATTGTTTTGATGATTTTTAGATGATTTGTTTCAAGTTACTGATTATTTTGTATGTAGCGGTGTAATAAATGGGTTTATGTATAGCGAGACGGTCATTATTGCAAAACAAACCCATTCAGGGTGATTAAAGTCCTGTTTTGCAATAATGACCAGCTCACTATAAATTACATTACATCTATTCATTTTATGATAAGATTATGAGAAAGAGTGGAGTTCTTCTCTGCTACCTACCAGCCACATCTTCTGGCTTCTCATCTTGATCCAGGACACCTGACTCAGCGACTTCTTTAGCGTAGCTGAACAGCAGGCTGGCCTCTCTGGTGTCTGAGAGCAAATTAAGACTGACTTGGACAGCGACAGACATTACTCCATCATAGATCATAGATTTTCTTTTCCCCCACTGTGCACCCTGGCTGGCTGCTTGGTTCCACCTTGTGTGTGACACAACTGATAGTTATGTCACATCCTATGTTTTTGTGGATGCTTCTTACCAGGATTGACAGTGATGATGGTTTTGGTGTTAACGGTCGCTGCCATGCCATTGCGAAAGTTGTCAAAGCTGATCTTTGCGTCAGCTATGAAGAGCACTTTGAATGGAGAATAAAAGTTAAAACAACAGTAAGTTATCTTAAACATAAACACACGGTTACATCTCAGATATCCACCTCCTAGTTCCTCTTCAGTAGTGTATGTTAATGGGACATGACAGGCAGGAATAACAGTTAAATAAAGATTCATTTTGTGGCTGAGAATGAACAGCAGCTGTTAACCTACCCGTCTCCTTGGGTATCAAAGTTTGCACGAGCTGAATGGCTTCTCTGTCCCAGCTGTGAGTGAAACAGGGGTCAGGCAGTCACTCAGGGGAGAGCACGGTGAAAATCAAACACACATGGAGTTCAGCGGGTTAATCTAAAGCTTCATGTCAGCAAAGTAAATTTGTGGTAACCTAAAGATACACTGCGGTGATCCAAGGGGACCAGTGAGATGGAATATGGCACAAAAGCAGCAAAAGTAATAAATCTTTATTCATTTCCAAATAATTAAATGTGCGTGACGCACCAGACGAGAGGGAAGGAAGAGACGGAGTCATCAAAGAGCTTCACTTCCAGCCTCTGTCCTCTACGTCTGTCTGAAGTGGTGAACTGCTTCGGCTCTCCAATCTGAGAATGTAAACAGAATCATCTGAAGTTCGTATCACGATATCTCCCCCTCCTGTAAAAAAAATGCAGTGACACTGAATGCAGGATCTGACCTCTCTCTGACCTCTGAGGCATGACTTTGGAGCCATTATGGTAAGTTGGTGTGTTCCCGGCAAACAATAAGCATACAAACCAAGAACCACACAGATAAAACAGGCACAATGTAGCTTATTAGGCAATTTATAAGATATGAATTCAGTCAATTGAGAAAACTTTGATATGTTTGTTTTTCAAACTTATTTCAACTGAATAAATATTTGCTGAGCAGCCACACTCAAAAACATCCCATTTCATGCGTATCAGGCTCCCCTCCCCTCAGTGACAGGTTCCATGACTTTTCCATGACTGACTGTATAATGTTACATCGGACCACTTTTTAACAGCCCTTCCCTTCTTGTTAATGTTGTTTTGAAGCTCAGGAATTTTTAACAGCCTATTTTCCACCATAGTCGAGCCCAATGTGGCAAAAAAGACAGCCGTGGAAACCACGATCTAATGCAATCGCAGTATGTGAAGAAGTTGGAAAAAAACATTTTGGCTTCTCAATGAGTTTATCAATTTTCATCACATTTGAAAAATCAATAATATCCTGAAAACTTTATTGCTATAACACAAAAACTTGATTCAGCACCCAACACTTATTTGATTGCAAAATTTGACTGTTGGCCCACGGAGGATTCATCCAGGATTAAACTGATTTTATTTTCAATAAGAATCCATCGATCGATTCAAAGGGAAATTCAAAAAATAGTGTTAAAAAACAAACTGATGACCCTCAGATCTCATGCTTTTAAAAGAAATATCCACCTATCTAACTATAAGACATATTCTTCTTCTCAGCCGACACGACCAAAGCTGTACCATAATTTATAGAAGAAATTCTAGTAACACATCAACAGATAAATCTAAGAGATAGCGCTCGATGCCTCTATCAAGGACACCTCTAAGGACGTTATCCCACTTATTCCACAGTCACTTGCTCAAGAAAAAAGAATTCATTAATATTTTCATGCGTTTTGCAACCAAAATTCAAAGTTTTTCACAAGCCACAACCCCACTTTCCCTGGTAACACCTGAGGGTTTGACTAATACATGGAACAATCATTACCATCCCATAAGGCTCTTATGCAAGGGAAACATCGTTCACTGCTCCGGTAAACATCATGATTCTTTGATACGATGAGGCAGCAGGAGATATTTCTAGTCTGCTCAACTCATAGAACCCTTTGACTCAGCTATGAGTGGAAAAGCTGACGTTATGCTAGCGAGACTGAAAGTCATTAAAGTCAGAGGGGCAGAGTACTTCCTGCAGCTTGCGTGTTACAGTCCCAATGCTGCGATATTCAGTGGATGAGGACCTGAAGGATGACACACACTGTTGGAAATACGTTATCTTGTAACCACAGAGATTGGTTACTCATTTTATGTAGCTAGCACATTAATTAAGATCAGTGAACAGACAGTGGTACTCCTTAATAGGTATCCTATATCACATTTTGACGGACATCCTGCAGCCAATCACAATCAAGTACTCAGCCAGAACACGTTATAAAAAGCCTTGAATACATTACAAAGTGAACAACTTCTTTAATATTATTCAATAATCGACAGACTGTGGCCTTAAGGTGCCCTACCGATTTCACTGCAGCCAGTATATTTATCACCATGCCGTCCAGCTTCTGCCCATTGGCCACAATGTCACCCAGAGAGTAGAAATCTCTGGAGTCCTTCACTGGCAGGTGGATCAGTGGCAGCAGCCTGTCTATGGTGTCCATGTCGGCACAGAGACGTACCTGAGAATGAGCCTCCGTCACCAGCAGCCTGTAGAGGCTGACACAGCAGACACAGGCCTTTGAACCAGCAAGTCCTTTGACACCAGCCATCAGACACCAATACATCATATTTTATATTATATATTTTACCTCACTACCCCTCAGTGATGTAAAAGCTACGTAGCAAGAGGACAACTAATTCTTCTGTACTGAGAGTGTAAATTACCTTGGTGTTGTAGGACAGAATCGATCTCCCTTCTCTGGGTCTTTGTTGGACACTAAAGGATTTTCAATGACGACTAGAAAAAATAATAAGAAGAAAGAATTTGTACATTAGCATTACGTTTATCTTTTTGTTTAGATTTAAGTAAATCAGTGTGTAGGCCCACAAGCAACGATTGAGATTTTACTCCAAATAATAATTTTATAATCAGGAGCAGTGACTTTCTCATTTTAATTTGAAAACCTCCAAGCACTATAAATTGACAGGTTTGGAGTAGACACAGACACTAATCTAAGCTGGACATGACCAAAGCTTTATTTTGTGCTATTTTGATGAGTCTGGAAACTACATAGTGGTTTATACAAATATCTAAGGACTTCTGTGGGACTCCAAAAACAAAATTAAAAAAACACATGTATATTTTTGCCAAATCCACAAAAACTCGAGGATTTTTAAGGCTTGTGGGAACTTTGACAGTGACTTCCTCACCACAGTCTCCAACGCTGAAGCTGCCGGAGAGCCCGTTAATATATCCATCGTTTCCCCACGCTGTCACATTAATGAAGAAGTCAGGTGAGTCCTTAACACTGAAGCCAAAAGTGAATCTGTCCACACCTATGTCTGAAATTCAGACATGAGAAAAGGAAAGAGGAGCACAGTTGTTCATCTGCTCTCCAGAAGAGGGGGCTTGTGTACAAGACACTGAGGAGCAGTGTTGTCAGAGGAATGAACAGTTCAGCTGCACTCATATTAAAAAGTTACTAACTTTTTCTGTCAGGAAAGCTTTTCACATCCGTTTTCCCAATGATGATGCCTGCCACTTTCTGAAAAACATCACAAGGACAATAAGATAATGACAATGTGCAGACACACACAAAAATATATCCTATCCCATCAATGTACGACTACAGTTCAGTAAAATTAGTCCCAACCAGTAGACACTGCTTTGGTTTAAGGGCTTCCGCAGGAAAAATAAAATACAAAAATGCAATTTTAAATGATATAAAAACAATTTAAATTGCTGTAATTGGCAGAAAGTAATTTTAACTCACTGGATGAGAGAAGTTGGGATGCAGCTCAGAGATGGCAATGTACGTCTGAGCAGCCATTTTGTTCATGCATGACTTAGTTAATCCTCCTCCAGTCCAGTTTTTAGTGCATTTACTGACTCTGAAAAACAAGAAACAAAAAAACAATGAGCGTTAACATTTGGCTTTTAATTCCACCTGGATATAAAGTGTTTCAGCAATTCCCCTTTCATTTCCAGAAACCTTAAAGCTAACACAGGAGTTAGCTAACTTAGCAAACAGAGAAAGATGGCTGACATACATTTAAGCTAGCTCACATCTTCACTAAATGACTTTTACCTGATTTTTACACCTACTTTGGTTAAAATACCTTATTATCAGCGTTACCCACCTATTTTCATCAACAGCCGAGACATTGTACTGCTTTAATTAGTCTTCTTTTTTACCTGAGTCTGTTCTCTTCACTCTTTATTCAGATTTTCGCGGCAAAGCTGTGGCACGCGACCACAACACACAGCCAGTGCACGCGACAGTCTGTTAGTGCTGCCTTCACATGCAGTCGGAAATTTCAAGTTAAACTGGGTGATCACTACAGAGGTAAAACTGTCTGACAGCACTGAGGCTTTCTCATCACTCATCATGCAGTAAAATATATATTGTGTATATTATTGATGCATTGACATGTAGCCTGCATCCATTTAATGTTGCAGCTGGTAAAGGTGGAGTCTTTATCCATAATAATAATTCATAATATTTTAGCCTACTTGTCAATTATATTTTGTCATTTCAGTCTGAATCGGCAAAGTAACCAGTAACCAAAGTTATCAAATTAATGTAGTGTTGTAAAAAAATTATCTGAAGCTGAATTGTTTATAAAACCGTAGCATACAAAGGAAATGCTCACAAGCAAATGCAGTTTACTTTCCACCACTGATTATATGTTGTAGCCTTAATTGTCAGAGCAAATTTGTAAATGTGGTTAAAATGAATTCCAAGACCTGATCTGATGTGCAGCTTTTTATCTTTATTCAGCCTCTAGCTATAGATATAACATACACTTTCTTTGTTTTTTAAATGAAACAATATAAAACCAGCACATACAAAAACATATCGACAGCTGGTCTTTTGTTAGGAGCTAATAAAGTTACTTATATCCCACAGGCATCATCACAACTCTCTTTGTATGGTAAAATAAAACAACATCTACCAGTTACCATCACTTACATATTAAATCATTACTTCTCTCTCTCCCTCATTATTTTGCTATGAAAGCTCTGCGCTGATGTTCACTTATGGAGCAGGACATTTATGAGCAGCACACGAAGCCAAAAATGCTTCCACACCACCCATTTTTCTGTTCTAGTTTATCTATTTGAAAAAAAAAACCCTCCATGGGTGTTGTTTTATGTAGTTATATTCTTGTCTACAAACATGTATGAAAAAGTCTATTATATCACAGTGTATGTTCTCCATGAAAAGATCCAAAACAATTTAATACACATCCATATCCTGATAAAAGCTCCATTGTAATCTACAGCTTTGATCATTTCAAATCTGCATGGCTGTGATGAAAAGACACCTGCAGTCACCTGATGTTTTGGTGGACTTTGCGTGATGTTGCCGGGGAGGAAATCTACAGTTTCATCACACATTCACTGCAGCAAACATCTGTGCAGCTGAGCACACATGTATGGAATGGGACCGAACAATACTACTGCTCTCACTGATGGACTTGATGACTGGAGGCTGCCAATAATACACACAATCACCTCACACACCCACATGCACACACATATTTGTACGCTGTGAGTCATTTCTTCACTGTGAAAGGTATCCCTGCGCCTCAGACTTTGATATCACCTTGATAATCCGTCCCAGGCATCATCCGCGGCATGGGATTTGCTCTCAGACGGCTTTGCTGAGAAGAATTCGACAGTTTCCTGGTTTGCTTTGATAGCACAAAGCTGCGTTTGACATGTGATACTGTCTTATGCACCTAAGCAGGAATCAAAAGGTGTAATAGTAAACCCTTATTCCTCTTCCACGGTGACTAATCCTCGTGGTCGGGCGTTCGGATCGGATACCTCATCCCTGTGACTAATGTTGATTTTTAGACAGTAATACGTCTGTTGATGTGATTCCACGGTCAATGTGTTCCTAATCCCAGGTAAAAACAGTGCAGTAGCAGCCACAAAGGCATTTCATAACACGACAACGCAAAGTCAACACGGTGAGATTAGTCTCCAGCAGACAGCCTGGTATTGCATCAATGTATTGATGGACTTATGCTGTTGTATAATGTCAAACTGGACTGATTAAATACGTTTACCTATGCAGAGGAATCGATCTGATGTGTGCACCAGTGCCCATTGGCTATTCAAATGAAACAAAATCTCAAATTCTAATTTCATTAGGTGTTTCTGACTACAGTTTGTGAGTCCATTAATCACAGCATCACCAGATAAATCAAGTGAAACTTACTTTTGGATCTAATGATTTAGCCGTAATGAATTCATGCCCTCTGTTAATCTGTCATCAATCATGCTTCGATCCAACACTCAGTTGGTTCTTTTGAAGGGATTTAAAAAAAACTATTTGAATTTCTTTATGATAAGCAGTAATAGGACCGTGCTTGTCGCTTCTGATGGCGTGATTTCATTCAGAGGCAAGCAGGAAGTACCTGCGGGGTGGTGAACATGCAGGGCTGCACACACAGTCACTGCAGGAATGTGCTGCGATTGGGTGGCCTCTCTGCCACAGGTCGGCTCCCTGGAGGGCCTGCAGCCGTCTGACCACTGCTGTTAATCCGTCATCCCACTGTGTGCGTGTGCCGGTGTGTGGGTGTAACAGTGGGATTACGTGTTGTATGTATACCTGCCACGTTCTTACTGCCACACAGGCACGGTGCACACAGGGGCTGTTCCTCAGCACTTTGTCAACATGATTGAAATGAGCAACTTGTCCATCTCTAAGCAGACAGTTCATTTCTGTGCTGTTCTTCAGTGGGAATTCTGATGCATCAATCAACGTCTCGTTCTGAACACTTCTGAGGAAAGCCGCACACGCCGGGCGGCGTGGAATAATAAGACGCACTTCATTTGGAAACACAAGAGTTCATACGCATTCAAAACACGTTTCATGAAGAATGCGACTATTTCAAATAGCTAAGCTCTCCTCTTTATACCCTCATGTTATTGTGTTACATGCTATATATGTAAATTAACTGTTTTTATTGGGTGATTTTAAGTGTTAACTGCTCTACACTGATTCCTGGCTAAGCAATGCTTGGGTATAGAATAGAGAATAAAGAAATAAAAAAAAATATATAACGTATACTTTATTAAATTAGGTGGCACATAAAAAAACAAATACTCAGATTAACACGTCTGACTCTTTTCTACCCCTCAGCTCATGGTGTTTTATAGAGATTCAGACCAAAGGCACTACAATTGAACACAGAACTACCACATAAAAAAAGCTCAACAATAACACATGTCTCCATCACAGTGGTGGAAGTATTGCAAATATTGTACTTATTGCTGTATCTGTATTCGACAACAGTGGTAACTAATTGCCTTGCTGAACAAAATATGATGCGCCTCTATACAGTATATCAAATAACCCCATGGTACATAAAACAGTTAGATTAGTTCGACCTCAACTAGCTACAATATTAAAATGCTGCTGAACTGTTCATGCATCAGTTGTAAAAACACCATCCAATAATTCAATAATATATAAAAAACACTGACAGTAGCCATTCTGTATCGTCCACTAGTGCTTTAACTTTTAAAAGACTTTAAATATATTTTGCAGATCAAGTTATTGTTGTTTTTTTTTTTAATGCAAGCAACTGTCCACTGGACCTCCACGATGGCACCAGACAGGAGATCTGTGGTTCAGCTGCACACCCTGTGTAAAACACGAGAGGAGAGGAGGTAGTACAGACACCGGCGACTGCTCAGGGGTATGGCAGCACAGAGACAACACAAAGCCAAGCCAAAGTCCTCTTAGAGCTGCATGGATTGAAAGGATGTGACAGCTTCATATTTCCTCTATAGTTTTCTGACTGTTCTTTCTCTGTCTAAACACAGAGCCGCACTGACCCGCGGTTTGATCTAAATGGCCATTTGTGATCAGGAAGTCCAAGAAAATGGTGTTTTACACAATATCCATACGGGATGTACCAAAAAAAAACGATACACACTGGGGTTTTACAGTGTTGTAATTTGCTGTGCAGGAAGTGGGCAGACAAGTTGTAGTATTTAAGTTGGTGAACCAAAGGGTTTCAGTTCACATGCAAGCATGCACACATATGCATGAGCGCACACAGAAATAGACAATAGAGCTGTTGTTAGGAATGAAATAAGTTGTGTCACTGCACCAACTCCTGAAAGAAATATTGAGTAAGGATCTAATGGAACCAATCATCATTATTTTATTGAATTCGATCATTAAAACATATTCTCCTGTGTGAACGGTGTATGGGGAGCAAGATCTTGGCATGGCCTGAACTTCTGCATCCAAGTATAGCTTTTGCAGTCGCTGGCAACAGCCTGTGCAGTCTTTATTGGCTTCCAGAAGTGGAAAATGTCCAAACTACAAGTATGTGTACGCTGTAATTTCCCTGCCACCTGTGTGACTAACTATACTGTAGCTGCACCGTCGGGGCTGCTCACAGCCATTGAATCCAGCTGGGCTCTGGCAGAACAATGCACTCTGTCTCTTCATCCCCATGTCCAATGAGGGAGGGGGGGGGTACACGACTGTGGAGGAAATTTTAAATGATGTTAATAACATGCTGTTGAAAAGCAGCACAAAGAGAGAAATCAGTGGCACGCATGATGTCAGCTCCCATCATAGTTTGGCCATACTGAGGTAATGGGAAGAACACTGCGGCACTGGTCGTGTTATTGCTATGAGTCTTCTTGTTTTGCAGGTCAAACCTATGAGACCTCAGTTAGACAGGAAACATTATATTACATGAAATCAAAATGAAATCTAAATGAGGAGGGAACTTAAAGTGACATTTCTGTAAAACATGCCTGAAATGAAACAAAAACTCTTTCAGTTGTAGCGTGTTTTCAGTGAACATTTCCATGCTGTCACACAGTGTAGAAATAAATGCAGCTGTGGTTCGGGCGCTTTTATGTCATCGTCTACACAAAGCAGGTATCACCACCTACCCGCCCAGCTCAGGCATGTTTCCTATCTTGTCCAGCTTGCACAGTTATGGCCTTGATCCAAATTTGCGGTGTCCTCATGTGCAAGTAAAGACGACGGGGGGGGGGTTGATGGGCGGAAAAATTCAGTCTGTGGCATTGGTTTACAAACTTCTCAGCAGCCACGGCTGGTGCCATCATGGAGCTTAGATAAATGCAAAACAATGTAATTTAAAAACGCCTTCTGAGCTGTACTAACTACTAACAGAAAACTGTAGTATATAGTATATAGTACATCAAAGTCATTAAGGTTCATCTTCTGGGGACCATGAATGTTAATCCATCCAATAGGTAGGAAATGTATTAGTAGCACAGCGACTGACCAATGGACCCTTTTTACATGCACACACACACGCACACACACACACACAAGCCCTCCCAAATCAATTGGTCCTAAGTCTGGTGTGTGTCCCTGAAAGTGGCTTAGATCACAGCCACACACACATAAACACACTCCTTCAGCTCCCAATACAGTGTAACCACAGTTTCAGAGGTTAGAACGTACTGATGTTTACTGAGAGGTATTTCACAGACAACAGTGGGGTATTGTTTTTCTCATCCTAACTCTGATTTACTGTATGCAAGCGAGCGTGTGCAGGCTGTGGTTTGTAGCACACGTGTGCATATTGTCATCCACGTTGTGTGTTTAAAAGCATGTCTGTGTGTGTGTGTGTGTGTGTGTGTGTGTGTGTGTAGTTTTTAGAGTCCCAGAGCATCACTCAATTCAAATTTTCTATCCACTCGAACAGAAATCCCGCCTGATATACTGCCACTGTCAATTTAATGTTACCCAGAGAAATTTTCATCTATTCATCATTTTAACTGCGGAAAGACTCTGAGCTGTATTTCAGCTACATCAAAGCCCGTCCTGCTGTCCCAGTCTATCACAAACGTCTTCACAACATCCACTGTTTAGGTAGTTCCACTCTGACAAGCCCTGACAGAAATAGCTCGCTCCAGATTTGACCCCACAAGTCTTTTTTTTTCAAAATCTAAGAGACAAAAATCTTTGAAGTGTTTTTTTTCTTCCCCAAATGAGGGGAGGAACACATTTCTTCAATTATTACTGAGTGATATATGAAACAGAAGCTTTCATTTCTTTTGCCGCATGTGTTCCACCGAACAATGAAATCATTATATTCTGGAGCATCGCCCCTAAAAGTGGTACAAAGCGGGACACAGTTTCACGCTATAATGCCATTTATGAGCTGATTGTTAAATGATTTCAGTGTTCCGTCGGTTAGGTGCTGATTTTATGGCACGTGGGACTGATGTTCTGTGTAAAGCATCATCTGCGTGGCTTCGACATATGCAGACAAACTGCTTTTCTGTTATTTATAAAGGAATATTGTATCAGGAGAGTCTCATTAGAGGGTGAAATATGCAGCGTTTGAATAGCAGTGACATCAAGTCTAGCGAAAAGCTCAATGTTTGGAATAGAAAACTCATTATGGTGTATTATTGGACTTATTGTAAGACTTTGACTTTCCAAAGAGTACCAGATTTGGGCATGAATCATTTGTATTTTTCTTTCCAAATGTGGAATGAACACACTGGAATTTTTGTCCTCTAATTTACTGGTGCCATGGCTAGAAATGTTCAGCATTTTTATTCATATCGACTGTTTGTGTTCATTGTGTGGTTATAAGTGTCTCTGTTTTCTCCTTCCATTGGTTTCCAATCTTTTTTTATATGTGATGGTTATGATCTGTTTTCTGAAGGATTGAATATACAGAATAACAGAGGCAACCACTGAGATTGGAAATTCTCAAAGTTATTAAAGATATCTGTGCTGCCCGTGCTGTACACCATGTGCTGCTGCTCAAAGGATGACGAGGACAGTCAATAGGTTTCTCCGTTTGTCATGCTAACAGATTACCTTGTGAGATAACTGGATTTATGAGATCACAATCATGTGAAGATCCATCTTGCCAGGCAAATCACAGTAGTTTGGACCAATCAGTGTAAGCTATGGGTGGGGTTTAGAGGTGATGACAGCGAGAAGCAACTGGCTGTTCCAAAACAACAGCAGCTCCTTAAGAGGAGAGTATTTCTTCATTGAAAGGACAAAGAATGGCACTAAAGGCTCCACTCGATGGAAAAGACATTTTCATTCATCTCATTGGAAGTTGAGTTGAAGTTGACAGATGGTTCATCCAATCACCTGACAAATATTTTTTCGAACGTGCCTGCCCCCTCACAGACAGTTTCTAGGAAGACTTCCCATATGGCTCTGTGTAACAAACCATCTGGCACGTCAGGTTAACTAATGTATCACATCAGTCACAGAGCCCATTAATTTACCAGGAACATCAAAGCATGTATGTATCTGTATTTTTTTTTTTTTGAGCCATTTGTTCAGTCTCTAGTGACCCATTAAAAAAGTTGCTCCTGGTCTTTATGCGGAGCTATCGGCTGCTGCAGCTTCATATATAGATATCAGACTGGCATCAGTCCTCTCCCCAAAAAAGTCAGAGCAGAAAAAGACATTGATGTCAATGACAAGGTCTCACTATGTCTTGCAAGTTTGATGAACCGCTGCTTGTATATCTTTCCTCCACAAGAGTAACAGGGAAACAAGGACATATTCTCTATTGCTAAATTTGTTATCCAAGAGACATTGCAGCACTATGTTACTTTTGTTAATATGATATACAGATTGTGATACAAATGCCTGATAAATACACTAATGGCAGACTTCTACAATGTCACTGCAGAAATGGCCATGACACACTGATGCATTAGACGCCCTCATATCCTGTTGGATGTCACTTAGGCCTTCTTCAAACCAAACTCTGCCATTAGAGGCAATAGGCTCCATCTCATCTGCCTCCCCCAGTCCTCTCTCCTTGGGATGGTACTAACATCACATATGGAAGACATCATGCTGTTACAGAGCTGCTCTCCTCACCAAGCACTAATAACAGTGTGGCTATGGGTTTAATAAAAAGGAATGGAACGAATTATGGCCCCATCCCAGCCGGGGCCATCATGTACTGCAGCGCATTAGCGTGGCCTCAGCAGCCAGTCCAGACCAGCAGTGACTGGGAGGGGTGACAGAGTAAGAGAGGGGGGGGGGGTGACTAGGAAGGGCCAAACTCCACAGCAATAACCAGTCAGGCTCTTATGGTTCGATGCTGTAGTGGAGAAAGGGAACACACAGAGAGAGATGTAGAGGGAGTCAGTCTGTGGGCAGCACAGAGACAGGCTCTGCCAGGAGCAGTGGGATGTCAACAGCAGCTTGACAAAGGATGTTAAGCTGAGTCTTGATTAAAATGGAAGTAAGAGAAAGTCATGCTCAGCCAATTAAGTGAACAAAATGAGAGCACAGATAGTCTCTAGGGATTTAAGAGTAAAGAACGAGAGGAAAACAGGAAGATGTAGAGCTGCAGGAATGTGAAACTGGAGACATGAGAGATGTAACTGAAGGCGGGTGATTCACTTGTTGAACGAGTGATTCATCATGTTAGAGAGTTAGTGTAATAGTCAAAGAGAGGAAACGAACGGGCTCTGCAGGCTGATTTTATATATAATCTCCTGAAGGCCATTAGGACAGTGGCTAAAATTTGGGGGTTAGGATCCCCAAAGAGGTCACAAGACAAATTAACGGGTTCACAAGGTGAGGATGGGAAAGAATCAAACAACATTATTTTAATATTTTTTTAATAACAATATTTTAAATTGTTTGTCCAAGTTGGCTTGCTAGCAGGCTTCTTCTTCCTTGCCTTTGTTGGCGTGTTGCTGCATTTTTTGGTGCATTACTGCCACCACCTGGCGATTGGTGGAACAACGAGAAACCAACAATAGGGTGCGAATCAAGCCACACGGGTGAGTGTGCACGTTCACATGCATGATACAAGAAAAAGGGAACCCACTACATCGGGCCCACATACAGTGTTCCACAGCACTACTAGTGGTCAAAAACACCACACGGTACCTTTAATATATACTACTAAACATTTCACGTAGATTTTTAAGTTTTTAAGCTCTTATGTGGACACAAGCCAAAAAAGGCTGGGAACCACTGCTTGAGTTTGCTATGAGTTAAGGGCTAAGACCCACTAAATTCACATATAAGTACCGTGAGAGCTGAGAAATCCTCTTGCAGTTGTCTTTTGACTACATCAATCTACTTACATGTACACATTTTCTCTTAGGATTTTTTTTTTATTAATTCAACAGTCCACTCACACACACACACACACACAGATGTTTCACACTCTGCCTTCCTCGTGTCTATCTATATGTGTGAGTGGGCTGCTGCTATTGTTTTAATAAAAAGATAAATGTACAAAGAAAATCTGTAAATACTTGCCCCTCCTTTTTGCAGCTAACGTGAGATAGACAAAAGAACCTTTTAACTGTTTTCAATTTGGTGTAGATGAAGGTCTCTATGTAACCACTCAGTGTGTTTGCTAGAGTAGTTTTCCACATGTTCTTTTGCACATTTTGTCAATATCTATAAGACATTTTCACCAATATATCATCTGCTACTGCTACATAATATTGCTCACCTGCTGCCCTTTATTTTCTTCTATCTTATTTCATTTTATTTTGTTTGACATTGTCTTGACACTTACAGGGGGTCTTGCCCTGACTTTTCAACTCTTACGGGGGTCTTGAACCCACCACGAGACCACCTTGGACCGTCACCCCAGAAATCCCCAGCTTAACAAACCTACTGATTCTTGTCTATTTATGTAAATGTGAAAAGTCAATCAAGCTTGATTAAGAGAACGACAGAGCAGATGAAGACAGGAGCGGAGCAGTTGGAGGTGAAAGCGGTTGCTGGTGCTTCATGGGTGGGCAGACGTGGCCCTAACCCTCGGCTCAGTATGCAGCAACATGTCTGTCCCCAGGTCAGCTGCCAGCGCAGGAGATGACAGGTTAGTTCAGACCTACAGCAATGCAGGGAATCCTAATGGCTCCATCAGGACAAGTGTACTGTCTGTTGTGTTTAATCCATCCTCTGAAGATGACCTGCGTGTCACTGCTTCAGCCTCGGCCGGTGATTACGTCTGTGAAGGCAGCAGACTTATATTTCACCAGTGGCTGTCTGGGTTATTTTGGAGCTTAAACTCAACAGTTTTTACTACTGTCTCCTTCACCTTTTTGACTGCGTTCGGTCACTTGATACGTACCTCCATGCCAGCTCACCGTCTGTTTCATTGAACATACACAGACGTCTGTTATATTTGGATTAGAAGACACCAGCTCGCCTGATTTGCTCTCCCACTCTCTTTTTGGGACATTTATTTTGACCTCTAAGTCGTTTTCCCCTTCACTGTCACTGACGTTATACTTATGGACCACCAGAGTTGGAGTTCTGGTATTTCACTCTGGCCTCAGGATTACATACCTACACTGTATGCAGATATAATTACATCTAAAAGGATTTCGACTGAAAGGGCTCATTGCTGCTCAGCCCCGTCAGCTGAATTGGTCGACTGCGTGCTGTTTTGATGATAAAATCAAACAGAGAATTTACAGTTAATGTCGCAGACTGTCATATAAAAAATGCATTTCATATTAAGGACTTGAAAGCTAATTCAAATTTGAAAGATAATTTGGGAAATTTCCCTGCTTGTTTATTTTTCAATAACAGCTGATATATGTGTAAATGGGGACTCATTCATGAATAAGTGGCAATGCACTCCTGATATTAACAACATAGTCACTGTGTAATTGATTTTCTTTAGGCCATATACTCCAGTGTGTCAGACTGATCAGCCCCCAGCCTGGAGAGTGGCTGTTCTGAATGCAACGGCATGTCAAGTCAGCCAAAGATACATTTGTGTTGTAAAATGATATATTAACTCAGACACACATGCATGCATGGGCAGTTGAGGAGATGCCACGTACACACAGACACGCACGCAGCCGTAAAATCACATACATCTGCTCACCATCCTTGTAATTGTGGGCCCATCAATATCATATTACCTGTTCCTTTAGCTGCCTATTGATTAAGCCTGCAGCGGCTGTTCATGTGCTGGTTACGATGTGCTCTATTACCTGTGTGTTAGTGTCAGCCTCTCAGATCGGGGTGGTGGAATTGAATGTGCATCATGGGAGGGTTTGGGCGGTGGGGGGATTATGGTTTGTCCAGGCTATCCATTGATCTCTGGGAATGTGAAGTGTCTTTGGTGCAGATGGATGCCTTATGGGCTTGTGGAGCATGTATGGTGGCCTTCATAAGATGGCTGCTATGGATCTCTAGATCTCTAATTAAAAGTGAGGGGTTTGTAGTGAATGTGCATTTCAGTTCTGACAATTATATTATTTTAAACTTAAACTGCCCATTACAATACCAAAAACAGTACAAAAAATTATAGCTGTTACTATTCAGACTAGTACTATTCAAACCATAATAAACACACAATATACAGCTGTCTACTCTGAAGTGAGTCAGTACAGTGTTGCATGATATAAACTATTAAAGCAAAGGTGAAGAATTGCATTACAGGGTTTATAGTAAAACAAGAGTCTACAGCCATGCTAGCAGCTCTGTGAGGGTGTCCTTAGCTAAACGCTAACATCCATATGCTAGCATGCAAATGTTCAGCAGATATAATGTTCACCACGTTCACCATCTTAGTTTAAATTGTAAGCATACTAGCATTTGCGAATATGCACTAAACACAAAGTACAGCTGAGGCTGATGGAACCTCATTTGGCCTGATTCGGCCAAACCTTGACCTGATTGTGGCACTAGATGAAAAGTTAAGGGATCACCAAAGTTATTACAATTCATCTCTCTGCGGGAGCATAAATGTCTGCACCAAGTTTCATGACAATCTATCTGATAGTTGTTGAGACATTTCAGTAAAAAACACAAATCTCAGGGTGGTGCTTGAGGGGGAAAAAGCTGATCATCCTCTATGGCTAAAAAACGCATACATGCTATCAACACAACACACAGCACAAGCTATCTAATGGTTTCAGTTCACTATACATATATTTGCTTGTATTTTATGGTAGAGAGTGCTCATAGTGCACTAAAGAGTAGGACTGACTTTGGTCACAGCCTGGAACGACCTCTGAACACTGTTAGACTAATCTGTCCACTGAAACCAAACCCTATAGATTAAATTCTTCATTTTAGATAACTCTGTTGCATCCTGACAGAGTGAGGATTTCACGTCTTCGTCCAAGAAGCTGGATGAGGAAAATGACCCTTAATCTCCATCATATCAGCGAGGAATGACGGCGACTTGCCAATATCAGATTTTTATTAAAAGGTCCAATATACAAGAGATCTTGTATTTCAGTCTATCCTTGCATAACATACTTGTATCTGTTTCCAAGAAGACCAGACTTCAAGCTCTATAACATGTCTTTTAGTATGAAAATGAACCTTCACTGTAGCAAATGTACAGCTATATCAGTGTATATACGACTCCCATTTAAATATGGGCTTACTGATGAATTAGATGTCTGAGTTGACCATGTGGCCCATCACTAACGTCAGAGCAGCTATTTCATATAATTAAAGAATAATATCAGTAGTAATATTTGTCTTTCCAACCTATTCTCAATCTTGAGTGCTATTTAAAGTCATTGGGATTAATGGTAATTTAATGGATGTATAATTTTTTTCTTTGTTAATTTCTGGTTTGTCTTATCCCTCAAACCAAAGGATGTCAGTCTGATATCTGAGCATCTGCCTCGGAGTGACAGAAACGACAAAACTACAGTGTGTGGCCATTACGACGCGGGCAGATGAAGAGTAATTATGACTATATTGTCAGTTCATATCATATAATTTTTATTAATAGTTTAAATTGTGAATGAGAGCCACATGTGTTTGTAATTATAGTTGGTGTTCTTCTATCTCAGCTTATGTGTTTCCTATCATGAAGGGAAGGGAAGGGAAAGGAAAGGAAAGGAAAGATGGAAAATGCATGTGGCCAGCGATTTCTATTTTTCTTGGGACCTCTCGCCTCATTTCTCTCCCCAGTGTTGAAGGCCTGACCTGGACACTGGACTCATTCCCCTTTTACTCCATCCTTGTCTAATCGCCCTCATCTCATCTTGTTGCTCTCCCTCTCTCTCTTTCTACATCGTCCTTTATCCCCCTGAATCTGTCTCTTTCTCTGTATCTGTATCTCTTCACCCTCTGTGCAGCAACACTAAAGTCTGTAAATCGTGGGCTGGTGTGTGTGTTCCTGTTTTTTTTCCCGTGTGTGTGACATCCTTCTTATTGAACACTGACCATAAATCTCTGACCTCCTTGCAGCCTCTGAGTAAAGCACTCTGATATTAAATAATGAGACTTGGGGAGGTGATCTAGTCCCCTGTCAGGCCTCCGAGGGATGAGATGTGATATTGTTCCCATCTCTGGCTCTAAAGCAGGAATTAACTGTAGCCTGTACACAGGAAGAGGACACTGTCTCCAACATGCTCGGGTAATCACTGGGGATAATAAAGCTAGATGGTCTTTTCTCATACTGATGGATAATATTTGCTTAGACTGCACTACTGACACTCAGTGAGTACACTTTGAGTCGGCACGAGAACTCTTTGAACAATTCGAAAGAAAATTAATACATATTTTAGAAAACAGTGATGGACAATTTTAGATTTAATTCCATTGTGGTCTTGATCATATATACTTGAAAATGGATATAACATTATGAATATTGAGGCATGATGCTATGTTCATCCAAGTCATAGACTGTATATAAGAAGTGGACGTAGCTACGGTGATGATCCACCATTTGTGGACTTGTGGAGTTTCGCTTTACGGTCGTCTCCATCTTGGTTTCATGGCCGTCACCATCTTGTTTTTTTGGAACCAGAAGGGACGTTTGTTCCACAAAGGCCGCCTCTGGCTGGTTAGTCACAACGTGGTCCAGCCCTAAAGCATACCCTGCTTTATTGTCTTTTTTCCTCTAAATGGAAACATAATTTAATAGATTAAAATCATGCTGTGTTGAATAAGGCTTGAAATTAGCGAGTGAGACTATAAACTCACTAGGAAAGTGTTTACTGAGCTAATAAATTTAGTGAGAATTAGGGTCATTTTCTCATAGACTTCCATTCACTTGGACTTGCAACCACCATAGTTGCCCCTGCAGGCCATTAGAAGTTTAAGGCACTTCCACATTTGCTTCACTTTTGTGAATGTTTTAGTTTAACTAACTAACTAAATAAGGAATAAAAGAATAAAAACCTTTTGGTTTAGCAGCATTTTTAAGCAGGGGGCCTGTTACACATATTCAATAAAAGTAATTGATCAGAAAAAAACTCCAACAACAACAATAATTGAAAACACTGAAAAATGACATGAAAAATAAAGTCACTGTTGAGGAGGATGAGCCTCTGATGATGAGATGTAACTTAACTTTTAATATATGGATAATATAACAATATTAAATACATCCTTGGAAATGTATTTCTGTATCCTCAAACTAATATAGGACATACATGTTGGATTATCTCACACTCTGATAAAAAAGTTACAGATCAAACATCAACATCTAATACATCTATTAAACCGAAAAGAAGTAAATAACAATAAGAGCAACAGCAGTGATGAACAGGCAGGAAAAAAGCTTTTTTTCCTATTTGAGCAGGAGTTTTTACTTTTCCTCTCTGCATCGTCCCCCGCAGCAGCTGAAAGACGATCAGGTCCCCGAAGACAGTCTCCTTCTCCTGAGTGGGAGCGAGAGGAAACTCCATCTGACCTGAGAGAGCCTTCAGAGAGAGACTCCAGTGTACGAGAGGAGACCTGACTCCCCAGACATCTGTTATGTGGAATGGCATCTAATTTACCTCTTGGTGCAGAGGGGAAAACAAAGGAGGAGGCGGGAGGGAGGGAGGTGGAGGGGAAGTAAGTGTAGGCATGGGAAGTGGAGGTCTGTAAATGTGTGTTTGCTTCTGCCTAATACATGAAATTACATCTGCCTGTGACATTCTTTTATGCAAATTTATGCCACATGGAATTCAACCAGTTAATAGCATGATTGTGCATAGAAAGAAAAAAGAAAAAAGTAAAATTGAGCAACAGCCAATTCAATGAAGGGCACATCACAGCCCACACACTTTCAGTTAAACTCCAGAAACACAACTTGAGTGGACACATGGCACCAAGGATACAGTCAAATTAAGAACATACAACAGAGACTTCGCAGATTGCAACTCGAAGGCATTTTCCACTAAAGAAAAGTCTCCCATGTTGTGTGTGAAATAAACCTGAGTGAGCAGGATCTGGAAACAGCTGTGTAATGGCAGGTCCCTGGCATGGAGTCACACACAGTCACAGCAGGCTAATGAACACTGAGTGAAGAAGAGGAAGAAGAAGAAGAAGAAGAGGAGGGGTGAGCAGGTGAGGTAGGGGGTCATTTGGGGTTTTTAGGTTAACTGCAGAAGTCTTTCTCTTCTGTTTAAAAATGTGATTAAATCAAACAAAATAAAAGATTAAATAAATGGAATCTTTCTCAATAAATTCTAATGAGTAAATTAATTTACTATATTCTTTACTATATTTTTTTAACAAAACATTTATTGATGCATTTATTCATTATTTTTATGTATGTATGTATGTCAAGCTGATCATGTTATGCGTATATACCACAGACAATTAATATCTTCTCCAATGCTCAATTTTCACTCTGGCTTTGGTCAATCACTGAAAATAGTCCTTAGTGTGAAAATCATTTACACAATCATTGTAGAATCTAAATAAAAATAATTATTATCCATGAACCATTAATAAACAACAGCCATAGTTCATTATCAAAAATAACTGCATATCCCCAGTAGGACAACTAGCCTCCTCTTTCTAAGAATGTGCTTGTTTCGGGACTTTGACATGCACTTTAAGGGTCAAAGGTCACCCATAGATACCCACTGTGGGGTCAGCTTCATTAGGTGTTAATGACCCTCCCTGAGGGCAACTTGTCGTCTGTGCTTTCTACCATTTTTTTCTAAGCTCAGCTTCTTTTTTTATAATAAAAGACAACCTGCTCCTTGATATCATAAACCATGCATTTGAAATCCAGCTCATCTGGCTGTTCGTCCACTTTCTCTGTCTGCCTCTTCTCCTGAAACGTTAAATGACTGAACCACCAAACATCTTGGATCCAAAACAGCACGAAACCTCATTGAACTGGCTCTGCTGAACACATGGTGGGATCAATGAGAGAGCCCATTCATTAGGAAAACTGTCATCAGGAGGCCGTTCAAATGGAAAATAGCACAAATGAGCATGTAACACAGGAACTTGGATTCATTCCTAGTGATTTGTAATTAATCTATGGTACATGTCTTTGTTCCTCCCTTGATCTGCTAATTAGAGAGGAAACTCGGGTGCAAATCCTCTCCGCTTCGCTAGAGGAATGTGGCTCTTCAAGCCAAAACCAAGTGTTCTCTCCTAATTTGAAGCTTGCCTGTCAAAGTAGAGAAGGCCTCATATTAAAACAATCACAGGCTGTATGATTTGGCGACCATTCAGGCAATTATGATAAACAGACAACAGCAGGACTGAGAGTTTGAAGAACATCTTTTTGATGTTCAAGGCTTTGATTCCAGTTCCCTCTTGTGCTGACCAAGTTCTTGTTAGCAGGGTTTGAGTGAGATTCAACAGTCCTCTCGCACTGAGGAACTGACCTGTAGTTCAATAACCATACTGCCAGCGCAGTTCCTCCAGGGATTTTTGAATGTATGTGTGTGTGTGTGTGTGTGTGCTGGAGGAGGGCACACTGCACAGGTTTAAAAAAGAGGGTCACGCTTTTTAAAATGAGTAAAAATGTGTTAACACTCAAATTGAAAGCTCTAGTTCTTGGCAATAATAAACACATTTCTCACTGACGTAAATGAATGGCAAGTAAACCACTTTAAATATCCTAATATGAAGCTATACAAATAAATAGCGGCTGTTTATAACTCCAAATAGCCTACAGACATATTAGGAGACAATGGGCCCCTTGATACATGCAGGTTTTGCGTCTCTTTGTGGTTGTTTTGCATCTGTTTGGAGTTACTTTTTTTGTCTGTTTGGGGTTATTTTGTGTCTGTTTGAGTTTTGTCTCTTTGAAGTCATGCTGCATCTCTTTGTGAGTGTCATTTTACGGTCATTTCCCATTTCTTTGCAGTCATTTTGCATTTGTTTGTAGTCATTTCGTGCCTCTTTGTAGTCGTTTTTTATTTCTTTGAGATTGTTTTCTGTTTCTTTGTCATCTCTTTGTTGTCATTTTGCATCTGTTTGTCATCAGTTTTAATCTCTTTGTAGTTGTTTTTCATCTCTTTGAAACTGTTTTCATTTTCTTTGTAGTTTGTGGTCATTTTACGTCTCTTTGTGGTCATTTTGTGTCTTTTTGTAGCCATTTTTTTTATCTCTTAGTAGTTTTCAATCTCTTTGCTGTCTCTGTAGCCAGTGTCACCCTTCTCCTGACCCCCCCTCAATCATTCCACCAAGGGCGTGAGCTGTTTGTTGCCGCTGATAGTTGAACTATGCTTGATCTTCCATTTTATGATTCCTCTCTTGTGCTAAAATTGACATGGTTTCTACAACAGAGATGCATGTTTTGATGTAGGTTTGTTAGCCAAGAGTCCCTCAACTTGTGAGTCTTTACGTAATAATTATCTGAAAATTGTTTCAGCCTGTGGCCTGAACATTCAGTGTCCGGTGGTATATCCTGAGAAATATCGTTTGGTGTCTGGCAACAATGAATAAATAGTTGGATAGTTAGTGCTTAGCACTGAAGGTTTCTCCAAAGTTAGAAAACTGCCAGACAAAATGTGGTACATGTTAATAAAGGATCTTCGCGTTGAGAGTTGAAAAGTTAAGGTGTCAGACTCAGGTATGTCTATCTGACAGCAGACTCTCCACCTCTTCCTCATACTTTTATACTTTGAGGTCAAAGGGCAACAGATGACTCCTCTATCAAATGACCACCAGGACACACCCCACCCACAAAGAAATCCCTCTGCCAGGCAGTTGTTTAATTTAATCTACTCCTCTTTTCAGGTTATGTTACACTGCGTGATCTACCTTTCAAACTGATATATTATTTTGTAGCTGATTGAAGTCACACCCAGCCACAATCTGGCAAAGCACAAGGGATCATACATAATAATGTCACGCGAGGGTTTCTCCCTGAACAATTTCCTCAATAATGACCAATTTAACTCTATCATTCACAATAAATGAGCCCATTACAGAGGGACGGTAACAGATTAATCAGTTTCCCCTCATCAGTCTGAGAATAACATATCAGGGTCAAATGACCATAGGTGACCCTGGTGGTGGAATGCACTTTGACCTCTAACCTCTGGGCATACCAGAGGGCTGATCCTGACCTCCACAGAGAAGAAGTCGTGGAGCAGAGGACTGACCACTGAGCAGTTGCTCAAGTCACTTCAGGAGTGAGAGGAGATGTTGTTTGGGTCATTAAAGGGGAATGTGGACAGTAGATAGGCTGTGTGTGGCTGTTTTGCTGAAGAACAGGCTTGTTTTCAGTGTTTCAGTGCTTATTCAGCATGTTTTTGGCAGGATGTAGTCAACCTATTGAGGAGCATGTAGTCCTCCCGCTGAACAATGACAGAGCTTGGAGTTGCACATTTTAATGGAACACATCTGTCACCCAGTTTTGCTTGTGAACATGGACTTTGTTTCAAATTCTTCATCAGTGTGAGTGTTTTGGTCAGTATGTTGGTCAGTCCGTCCACCTTTTTTGTTCCAAACTGAAATCTGAAATTAACTGCCATGATGTTTAGTTCAGATATTCATGGCTCTCGGTATCCTACTGACTCTGGTGATTCCATAGTGTCACTGTGAGGTTGACATTCGGGGGTTTGACTCAAATTTACCTCGAAAACTATTACATAGTTTACAATGAACTTTGGTTTGAACTGTAATCCCCTGACTTTTCTTCAAGCGCCATTATCACGTCATATGTTTAATTAGTCAGTAATTTTAGCATTTTGGTTTGTGACCAAAACTAATTACATTCCCATCAGCATCAGATGTACTTTTTTTTTAGAAATCGTCAGCATGCTAACACGCTAAAGTAAGACGATGAACATGATACACATTGCCTAAACTTTGGCACTGTAGCATTTTCACTAGTAACATGCTGACATTATCATTTATCTGGTAAATACAGCCTCACAGAGATGCTAGCATAGTTGTAGACTCTTATGCTTGATTTATGGATGATGCATCATCCATAAATCATGGATGATGCATTCACGAGTGACGTCACACCGTCAGACAAGGGTTCCATGTGGCTGGGTTTCATCTGTCTGTGCACATCCAACATTTTCTGATGGGCAGAGATTTTTTTGGGGAGCTGCTGGCAGAGTAGTGGAAAGGAATGTGAAATTTATTGTTGTGCTAAGTGTAATGTCTGATGCTCAAGTCTTTCAAGTTGTGTTCAAACTAATGCTGATAAATATGAAGAAGCATTTTCTTCATTTTGGTCATGTGATGCCAGGGTGTGAGAGGACTCCACTCTGTGGATGGGAAAAGTGGAACTTGATATGATATTACCTTCAAACAAGCTTTGTGGGAATGTAAAACAATGCTTCACAAAACACATGCCTGACAAACATTTGTTGAAATGTTTGGTATTTCAGAACAGAGGGTGAAATTTCACCAAATTAAGTTCAGCAAAGAATTAATGTGCATCAGTGTGGACATGCAGTGAGCACTGCAGTATGCTATGTAACTACCTGGTAAGTGTTGTGGTTTCTAAAAACGTGTCTTTGTCCTCCAGCTGTTCCATGGTTGATTGAACCCATGCAGTGCCCTGTAAGCTGCCTTCCAGACTGACGGGCAGTCCTCTGCCGCCCAAGTGAGGACACTTGACCTTCTCAGTAAGGGTCACCAGTCACTTTCATTAGGAGTGTAAAGATCTGAAGGGGTGACATTCGCCCATCCATCCCAATATCCGGGTTTGGTCTAATCCATGCCTATTTGTATCCTATGCACCCTCAGTGGAGCCAGACGCTCACATGGACCATTGACAGGAGGGTCATTGTGTGTGCCACAGAGAAATGTATCAGGAATGGAGCCAGGGCTTTTTGGATAAAGGCCTGTTCTGCAGACCTGCAGCTGAACCATCTTGTTTGCATATCAATACCTTCAGGCCTGAATAACTTCAGTCAGCTGATGAATGAGAGATTTGCTGCTATCTCAAGTCTCAGGGCTCTTTGGTGCAGAGAGAGACATAAAGGGAACTTTTCACCAGCGGGAAACTCGACGACATAGCTGGCTGGTTCCCGTTACGCACTCCTCACCCATGAATGGGGTTGTGTGACCTGAAGATATTCTATAACTAGACAGTATGAAGGGTGGAAAATGAACACCACACACCTGTCAAATGCTAGCAAGTTTTAGTAAAACTTCCCTAAGGTGACTGATCATCACCTCAAGACTATTCTGGATTTGTAGTTGGCTGTAAAAAGGTTGTTGAATGTGTTGAAGGTGTTGAAATAAAGAAACACTATGTTTTACTATGATATCATCATCTTTTAAAGCGAATCTGCTAGTAAACAGTTGCTTATTTAACATATTCAAAAGATACAGAGTAACATTTGCGTTCTTTTGGCGTCGTGTTTCTGGACACCTGGCAAATATAAGCCAATTATTGGCTCTCCCTTTAGTTCTGTTTCTGGTCTCCACTAAAATAAATATCTGAAAATATCTGCCTCTTTATCTGTTTTCCACTCAGCCCTGGAAAGATTGAAACCACACCCTGGTCCACCATCCATATGTGCACCCTTGTGTATGTGTGTTTAGGCCCTGCATCGATTACACATGTATGGAAGATATATCAGGTGTTAAATAATATTTTACAAATGTATGATAGCGACCCGCGCTCGACCCCTGAGTTAAATCAAAGTGACAGTGGGACATGGTACGTATAAGCACACATCCCCGCCGCCAATAAACTAAACAGGCAGTTATTGATCTGCACCATCTCCCTTCAGTGGAGGTCCCAGAGGTTGAGAATGCAGTATTAATGGATCAGGTGGGAGTTGTTGTATGCCCGTGTGTGTGTTTATCTGTGTGTGAGTGAGTGTATGTGTGTGACATACATCCACGCTCATAGCTCATGCAGGGCGACTCCATTAACCAGCTCGGCAGCAGCGGTCAGCAGTTTATGGCGACCAGGCTCACAGGTCAAGGGGGAGCAAAGGGGTCAAAGATTGCCATCCCCAGAAGGTCTCCAATCATCCCAGTGAATTGATTGCTTACACATCAGAAAAGCCACTGTCCTGCGTTAACTTCAAATTTAGCACTGGATGCCTGCAGCCCCCCCCCCCCCCCCCCCCCCCCATCAGCCACTCCCTCCACCAGCCTCAGTCCATGCACACTCCAACTGGGAAGTATTGACTGACTGACCACTCATTCAAGCTAACAGGAATAGCACTTTGGGAAAAATGCTTATTTGCTTTCTTACTGATAGTGGCATGAAAACACAGTCATATCTGCCTGTTCTATATGAGGTTACAGCCTATTAGCTTACCACAGCATGAAGCCTTGAAACAGGGGACAATAACTGTGTCTGAAGGTAACACAATCAGAATTAAACACATGCTAATTAGTTGGCTTTGGAGGTGCTGGTAGGCTGATCTGTTTAACCAGGCTAGTTGTTTCCCTAAAACGGTATCCATATTCTCATCTGTCAGCAAGACAGTGATTGTGCGTATTTCCCAAAATGTCAAAATATTCGTTTGACCATGATCATAGTTTTGCTGTTAATTTTCCAACATTGAAAGCAGCTTTGTAAACTGCAGCTGCGTCTTCTTGCTCTTTTACTGGCATACTGTTACTGGCATTACTGATTGTAGCCCTGTGGAATGATTGTGTTAATGTCAGAAACAGGGAGAAATGTTTTAAGAAAATGTAATTGCCTTGACATTTTGGTGCTGGTAGGTGGATTTTGTTACCTTTGGACTGAGCCTTTATGCTAAGCTAAGCTAATTGGCTGTTGGCTCAGACTTCATTATTCAATAAAATTCTGCACTGAGCCCATTCAAAACACTTGATTTTATAAATAAAGTTAAGATTAAAGTAACAATCAGCATTCTCATATATTATAACCAAGCCAGCTTTCTCTTAAATGTACACAACAGTGATTAATTGTATTTTCTTTTCTAATCATCTGATGTCTCTTAGGTCTCTCTGAGGAGAAAAAAATCATCTGCTAAGCAGATGTAATTTATATTCCTGGCAGCAGCAATATTGGTTTGCTTGGAATAAACAGAAAGAGGATGAACTGAGTGGTTTTCAGTAATTCAGTGCAAAAATGAGCCAAAAACACATGTTTTAGAATAAAAGTTTTAGTCAGAATTTCCATCAGAATTTCAAATACAAAAGTCTCAGAGAAAACATCTCAACAATAGTTTGTCATCTTATAAATTAGAAATACACAGCTGCATGTAAGTACCGTTTGTGGAGGTGTCTATTGAATGAAGTAGAAAGCAATCACAGATACAGGGGTTGTCTGTAAAGAATATTTTAAACAAGCACTGTATTGGCGACATAAATAACAGCAAATTTACAGCACACAGTGGACTGTTTTACATTTCTGGTGCTTTTCTGGACAGGTACTAGTTATCCTCCTTCGTCTTGATTTATTTTTTTCTTTTTAATAAAAGTGAAGCACAGTCCAGAAAAGGAACTTGCATATAAAGAACTGAGGAAAGAAGAAAGTCCTATAACTCCATACTTTGTATGAACTTTTCAGATACTTTACCCACGGGGGAACTGAACAATGCTGATAGGATAAGGAGGATAATGAATGAATGAATACTTATTTATGAATACAACACACATTTTCATTTATTATGATTGTACCATTGTGCATAATTCAAAACCCTTTACCCTTTACCTTTTCCCTCACTGCCAGTGGCATTTTTTTTGCAGAGCTCCAAACTCTAATATGTCATTTGGTTTATCGTAGTTTTCCCTGGCTGTCAAGCCTGGTTAGTCTTTTGGCATTTGGTTAAACTTCAGGCACATCTCTTTGCGGTGTTGGCATCCCTCTGGAGGTTATTTTCAGTATAAACGTTATGCTGTTAAATGTGTTGGACAGCAATGAGAGCTTAGCGTACTTCTGGCACTCAGGTGCCAAGAAGTTCCAATTTAAAGCAAACCACCAGTATGCTTTGACCTGGCTTGTGCTCATCACACTGAAGCAGCATGTGCCACAAGCAGCGCTTCTCCCAAGCCTTTGTTTACTATTGTTTGCTGAAGTGGCTCAAGGAGATTGAAGCTCTTACAAATTATTCTGTAGGAAGGCAGGAGTTTTCATAGTCAGTTTTCATAGCTTAGGAAATAAAGGAAATGTTTGTTTTGCACAGTAAAAGCTTTGGTAACAGACAATGTCTTCAAGATATCCCTGTTTGGTTTTGGTAACTGGCTGAACAAGAGTGCTACTGACAGTTTTTAAGATCTTTGGTGAGTAGCCGTTCAGTCCCAGCCAAAATTGTGACCGGTCATTTGGTAAAACTTGAGATTGAAGGGTCTGTAGAAGTCTCTGAGCCTAAGCAGGACCTCAGAGGGGATCTGGGGATGGGGCCTGCCCTTAGACTTCCCCAGGCAGCGTGGCCTGCTGCTCCCCTCGGGCTTCTTTAGGCAGGGGAAACCTTTGGTCTGGTTGAAGTAGAAGTGCTTGTCTGTCACCACGCGCTTGAGTCCCAGGAAGTCCTGGACCCGGCCCATCTCGCCTGCCGGATCCGTCACAAGGCGCTCGCCGCTGACGAAGAGAAAACGCGAGAGCGGGAAGAAGCGTAGCCAGTTCTCTAGGTGCTTGGCGTAGATGCCAATGCGCACGGCACTCCAAGATGTGTCGATGAGGCCTGTGGTAGCATTGCGGAAGGCCAGGTTCTGGAAAGATGGGAGCCCGGGAGATTTGGACACAGTCTGGGTGTAATCAGAAACAGCTCGCGTCACAGGGTCGCGAACCACTACGATGAGCTTGGTGTGGCGGCTCATGGAGAAGACACGGCGAGGTGCTTCTTTAGTGATAAAATAACTTGGGGTCTTCTCCATGGTGATCTGACCCTCCAGAGTACGAGGCATCAGGTTCCTGCAAGAAAACGAAAAAGACAGAGACAGAGAAAGATAGAGAGAGGACGCTATTAATAAAACTGTACTGCAAAAATTCCATGTGAGTATACTTGAGAAAATACCAACACACTGTATCCTCCATCTTACAAATATAACATCTATATATTAGACAAATTAATACATTCCCTTGATTTTTCTCATGATCCTAACAACATTCCTTTGATGATGCCTCACTTGCCCTGAAGGCTTTTTGATGTTGCTTTATAATTAGTGGGCTAAATCTGTGATTAGAGGGAGATAAACATGACATTTGCTGCTGGCATTGATGGAGTGACCATGTCAGCACAGACTGGGAGAGAGTCTGTGAGTGGCTACTGTAGGAAAACCACAAGGCTATATTAACCTCAGAAAAGTAATTTCCTCTCATCGGGTGCCTCCTCCAAAACAGGCTTATAACAGCCCGCACTCTCCCTCTGCTCTTGTTCCTGAAAGCCGAGGGACTATCCCGCAGGACTGAAATAATAGTCACATTACTGTCATACCACTGGCATTTGTAGTCTTAAAGCAGGATTGGAAGTTACTTTCAATGCTACTATATTTTTTCACCTTATTTTCCCCTTTTGTGTGTTCTACGGGCTATTTCTTATCACATGACAGTGTGTTACTTGCCAAATGTAATTGATTGCTCATTGAAAAAGTACATCACTCAGTCTGAAGTGCCTGAAACAAGTCCAAATCTTCATCATCCATCACACATAATGTATCTAACAGGTGTAGAAACCGACCTGCCTACCTACTGAACAACACAGAAGATCAGATCAACAGTGTTCAATAATAATTCTGTTTTTATCACAACTGGGATCCTGTCTTATTCGTCATAAAACTGGTAATAAAAACGTTACACTGCCCAAGTTAATAGGCATTTTTCAGACCAGGCACTTTAGCTCGTCATAGCAGGAAAAGCACAGGTTATTACTGGCAACATTAACGATGGCTCTGTTTTATTAAAGTGTCCCTGCAAACCATGACAGCGTGCGCAATAGCAGGACACTGAAACCAAAGCAGCAAAATTGAATTCAGCCATCATTCATTTTAATATTTAGACCCGTACTTCTCCTACTGTGTCATGTCAAAATGTCTTCAGTGAAAAGGGTCTGACGTGGGCTGACGTATGGGAGCTAAGGACCATTGCAAGCAACATGAGTAGTCAGGCAATCAGACAGCTTCTAAACAAATCTCCGGCTTAGCAAAACTTCCGAAGAAAAACAAGCTCTGTCTCGGAATAAAGTGGTTTAGAAAATCAGGCGAAACATTCGGCTTATTTACAACCTGTCTGATTGTCTGACCACTTGTCTCTTGCTTTTGTTACAGATGCATTGCCATGTTGTCTTATTTCATAAATTAACATGATGAGTACAATGTTATCATCACTGATTGAAATGAGGGTCAAAGTTACAAAAACAAGACCCAGGTAACACTGGAATTATCCTTTAATTGAATTGATATTTTGGCTACAGTAGTCTTATTAGCCGTTCCTATAGAATAAACAGGCAAAAGTCCAAAAGTATCCTGTAACAAACAGGTTAGCCGAGTATCGTCTTATGGTAGCCATGTGTTTGCATTCAATCCTGGTTATTGCCTTTGGCCCTCTGATTGTTATTATCATCAGTGGCTGAGGTATTCTGGGCACACTTTGGCTTTTAGACGACTGGGCTGCCCTCTTCCTCTTGATCTTCAACCCTACTTAGATGACTCAGAGGCTGTGAAGACGTAGTAGTGCCTCAAAAAGTTCAACAAACCCTGACCAAAGCCTGCGTTTGACTGAGAGTCCTTCTAACGTGCCAGAGCGGATTGTATATAAAACGGGGGAAATGGGAGGGAAAGGAAAACCTATTTGTCATGTGCCCTTTATTTCATTCGAATGCTACTGTAGCGCTAAAATGGAATCTAATAACCTCCGTTGTGAAAAATATCCTGCCAATTTTCCTCCCTTTAAAAAAAAAAAAAAAAAAGAACAAAAAAACTACAGCCTCTTTTGTTGAGTTTATAGAGTAGATCTGAGTCTCAGGCTCAGTTTGTGTTATAGAAATCTAAGCAGTGAGGAATGCCAGTGTTGCAACTGTGAAAGATCCCTCAGCTAATTTCCATGCCCCCCCAACCCCCTCTCCCTCCTCTGCAGGCGTGTGGTGACGGTCGGGTCGGAGTCTTCGTGGTTGGTCTGTAAGTGAAGGGCTTATGGGGCTCAGGGCTCTGGTGTGTGGTGATGGAGCTGACTCTGTTCCTCTTTCTCTGATCCAACACACACTGTCTGCTCCAAGTCCGGCATGTCCCCTGGCATGAAGCTGCGAGGGTAACACCAAATACACAACTTATGCTATTCATACGAAACCCCTGAGTTGTATTACAGGGGCTAAACAAAATGGGGAAAAAAACACAGCAAATACCAAAGGGAGAAAAGTTTACGAAAACAACACTGTTTCTATGGCTTGTCTCGACATTGGGATGTATTACAATGAGTGTTTCAGGCCAAAGCGTAGGCTACAACCTACCGCTCTGATGCCAAGTTTCTGAGACTGTGGGCCGGGGGCTTATTTCTGGTCACCGCATGACGCGAGCGGCAATATACTTTTTATGAATCTCTATTCCAGAAAAAAGAAGCTAAAATTCTCATTTGGATCTAAGGAAAGTTTAACAACCTCAGCTTTGAGAGGAAATCCCCCCCTCCCCCCCTTTTGGATACTGTTACTTTTCACGTGTCATCAATCTGTGAGGTTATTTTGTGGTAATTGCATGCTGTTTTGGTTCACCTACTTTGCGTCGACCTGCCTTGTATACCTGTGTTTCCTACATTTCACGGACTGACTCTCAGCAGGAAAACATGTCTGACCAATTAAGCATTTCCAGCGCAGAAAAAGGGAGCGTTGCATCCTTTAATCAACGTATTTTTGGCTGCAGTGCACTCTCTCAATATAACTGTCAGACGAGTCTGCTTCTTTTACGATGAATTTCTCCCAGTGTGACTCTTGAACATTAGTGTAACACAGTGGCTGCAGAAGTAACCCCTCTGCTCTGAGAGGACTTGAACTAAAACTGGACAGTTACTGTTGACGTTTTAGATTGTGGAACATTTTTCTCCTGTCAAACATAGTTTTCCTGACGTTAAAAAAAGGAATATGAAGAACAACACACACTACCAGACAACAATATGGTCCCAGATATGCAAGATGCAGGATAAAATGTAAGATATATTTTGCAGCCCAGAAACAGGTCTGATGGCAAAGACAACGGAGGTGCCAGTGTGTTTGGTGTTTTGCGAGCGTGCCGATAGCACAAATCAGTCTAATAGGAGCCATGATGTTCCACTCAAGGCTGAGTGGGGCTTCCATTGACATCGTGTTTACATTTTGGACCACTAGCCTGTAATCACAGAACAGCCTGGCTACAACAAAAAGCCCAGGAGGAGGCCACACAGCGGTGGAGCAAAGGGAAGGAGGGTGCACAGAGAGGGGATAAGAGAAGACAAGCAAACGTAGAGTGGGCATGAATAAATGGAAAAGGGGGAATGAGAGGTGAGAGCACAGATGGAGGGAAGAAAAACAGCAGCAACTCAAAGAGGGCACGAAATCCTCTCATTAAGCAGGAGTCACTGTTCAGGAGCGTCTAATCTCTTTTTCTCTCATGAAGATAAAGCCACAGTGTTTGTTCTTTTTATCTGATACCAGCTCCTGCGAGTGACGCCACCGACCGCCGGCCTCTGTGTGGTTTCCAAAGGTAGTTTAGGGAAACCTGGTGATGTTTGTTTTCATCACACCTTCACCGTTAGCATCTGGAGCAGGAATGCGGTCAGCTTTGAAAGCACGCAGATGTGCGTTTATCTGTGCATACAAATGTGTCCAGACGCACAGTTAGCTGTGCTCTGTGTGGGTGGGCTGAGCTTTACTAGGGGCTGTTTGAAGGACTGCAGGCTAATAGGCTACTGTTTATGACTGGAATATGGGGATGCGTGAGTGGGCTGTGTATATGGACCTATGTCAGGCTCTGAACAAAAGCAGCAGGAGACGAGCAGGGGCTTCTTTATGAGGAGGTAGCAGACAAACAGATAATCTAAATACCATTTTCCACTCCTGCCTGGAGAGCCAAGTTGATGTAACCACATATTTCGTCAAAACTGAGTTAACACCAGAATCTTTTGACATTTTTACTACATAAAAAATGATTGTGCCATAGAAATGTAAAATTTCCATGAAAACACTAAGCAGAATTTGCAGTAAGTACTAAATGGAGCTACAGTTAAGCCAAACTGCACTCTGCACACTGGCCTGGTAAACTGGGCTCCCCATACATCAAGTCAGAGCTAGCCAGTGATGATTTAACCACTGCTAGCATTAGCTTAAGGTTTATTTTGTGTCTTTGCCTACCATTAGCTGTTATCTGTGATTGAAAAATATCAACTTTGATAAAACTGAGATCGGTTTGCTATCACGCATAAATAATACAGCCGCTACATCCAATCACAAATTAGAAAATATCATCTTAAGTTTAGCCAGGCTTTCTATAGATTATTATCCTGTCATGAAGGGTAGGCTACTACTCAGCTTTGAGAAGACCTACTTTACGAAGTGGGTGCATGGGGCAAGGGGTGTTTACCAGGCAGGGGAAGTCACATGAAAAATGCTACTGAGCTATAATATGAGAAATTTGGGAATAAGTGGATTTAAACTAGACTTAAAAAAGTCAAAATATCTCATCCTCCATTGTGACCTTCTTAAAATCTTGCAAGTCTCCCAACTATGTGAATGAAATATAAAAAAGACTGTACTCCCTTGAAGCTAACACGAATTGACATCTATTAAATCGCTTACTATATGAATTTCAATATAAAAGAGAAACACTTGATCACTATGAACGATTGATTATAAATAATCAAAAATAATCACTCTCTTAACCAAAAGTTCAAGAAAAGAAGAATCTGAAAGAACCCATTATAGCCACCGCATTTTCCACTGGCTGTCCATCCCCACAGTGGAGCAGTGTGTGCAGTATCTGCAGCTTTAGTCTATCTGTAATCATTGCAAATTGCATAAAGCAAAGTCATTACAACCTATTTTCTCATCTGTTTTTCTGCCTGAATCAACTTCAAAAATTCTGTTGTCCCTGCTCTGTGATTTTTTTAGAGCTGCCCCAAACAAAGGGATTCACCCACTAAAGTGCCTCTCAAATATAACTGTGTGTGAGTATTTTTAAGTAATAAAAGCACCTGTAGGTACTGTAAACACAGTGGCTATTATCGCTTTTCTAGTGGGGAGCACACACTCCTTTTTCATTTCTGTTTGTGCACCACCCATCTCTCTCTGTGCTCTCTACTAAGACATACACTCATGCGTAAACACAACGCACACGCACATTAACCATCCGAACATGCCTCGCACAGGATGGATCCACATCTGGGAGCAATGAAATCCTCAGTGTGTGTGTGTGTGTGTGTGTGCATGGCGGAGATGAGGGAAGTGTTTCTGTGTTAGGAAGTTTCCCTCTGGTCCCAGGGTTCGGAGCTCTGAAAGCTGTGATCCATGCCGGCTCTGCTGGGCCAGAGGCCAGACCCCCGGACCCTCTTAATCCCGACCAGCCTGCACTGCACGGAAATGGGCTCTTCCACCCTGAAGGTCAGAGGCAGATGGTTGTGATTCAGAGGGCGAGACCACCGGGGATTCACGGGGATCATGTAATGCAACATGTCATCATGTGCAGATTTCTCTCTCTCGCACATACAATGTTTCCTCCTCTTCTCCTCCCTCCATGCCTACAGTTCTCCTTCTCTCACCTCCTCTATTTTTTCCACTTTTCCCGATTTCCCCCTTGCTACTTCAAAGCCCCAACTTGGCCTCTACTGTATCCTTCAAAGTGAGACTGTTATGAACACATTTGACACGTGTGAAGGAATTTTAAAACACACTGACATCCTCGACCACTACAGAGGGACACATGAAGACAGATACAGTCTGCCTGCGTGTGTTCAAAGATCTGTTAAAGCTGCTGCGAGGAGGGAGAAGTTTGTCATTACTGACGGCAAATACAGGGCTGAGGAGCTTCTGTGGGCTGATTAGAAGTCAGCGGTGACTGTAAGCAACTCAATAAAAGGGAGGTAAAGTAGTACTTCTCTTTGTGTCTCTTGGAGTCGGGCCATTACATTAGTTGGATGATGATTCTGGACAATCTTTAGCCTTTTGTTAAATGTATTCATTACTATGTAAAAATAGAGAGAACTTATTTTTTCAGGTATTCAAATTTCTGGCTGTCAGGCTGCCAAAAACAGATTTTAAGCCTAAAGTGATTAATGTTAAGTTACTGCATCTGGTTTTCATTGCAGATATTTTGTGTCTAAATGCAGTTTCAGAGGCTTTTCCTGTAAAGAAGAAAATTCAGGTGGAAATGGTCTATATTAAAGTTTTCGGAGTGAACTAAAACTTCTAGAGGGTTTCTGCAGTGATCACAAAATTCAATTTAAGCCCTTTTAAATACCACATAGAATGCAATTTAATACCTCTGCACTGTCAAATTAAATCAGTTAAATGCCTGAATTTATTGGCGTTTATATTCCGTTTCTGTTAGTACTTCCCAGTTGTATAAAACAATAATTCCTAGTCATATAATTCAAACAACCTGGAGCCAGATAGGAAGCCGACAATTGATGGATGGATCAAAAATGTATTCAGTGCTTTTTAAATCGTTCCCAGACCTGCAGATTCCCTGTGCCTATTGGCACAAGATGTTATGCATCAGCCCTTTACACAATATCTGCATTACATAAACCCATATTGCCCGCACCTCATGTTACTGTATCTCACTTCAGCATGTGTGTGGCGGGCTATTACACACTCCGAAGGTTACCGCCTGGCTGACGCACCACGGTGGTGAGGAGTATTTTTACCGAGGAGGTTTGCATCACTGGGGTAGGTCGGTAGGAAAGAGCTGAAGAATGCGTCTAGCTGAGGGGAAAAATAGAGGCGTAACAGTTAATAGAGACATCACAGGGCCTCAGAGCGGTGAGTGTATGAGAAGTGGTCAGTCAGAGTTTCCTCTGAGAAACCAGGGCAGCGCTAATGACAGAGGGAGATCTATGTGAGTGTGCTTTTGTGTGTGAATGCATGTGTGAATTTCAGCAAAGCCACTAATTCTACACCGTTTGAACCTTTAGCATTAGCTTGCAATTATTTGAATACACTGATGTAACGTGTTAATGATTCACCTTAGAGGAATACTTTGACATTTTGAAGAAAATGCCTGTAAAAACGTACAAAAGCTTAATTAGAAAAACAGCGATTCACTGTTTTATGGTGCTTTATGGCACATAAGCCTATAAAACAGTGTAAAGCAAGATATCAAGTGTTGCTGTAATTAGTGAGCTTTAGAGGTGCTGGCGCGCAGATTTTGTTACATTTAGACAGAGCCAGGCTAGCTATTTCCAGTCTTCATACTAAGCTAACCAGCTGCTGGCTGAAGCCTTACATTTACAGACATGATACTGGTATTAACCACAGTTAACTCTTAACAAGAAAGCGAATAAGCTAAATCCCCCAAATTGTCGATCTATTGTTTTAATCATTTGAAAGCTGTTCTGAACAGCAGTGTAATAAGACAGCCAAGTAGAAAAACTCTGACATCAGGGACAAAAAAAATAAGCATAAAGAGGTACATGATTGGCTGGACACACTGAGCAAGTGGGATGTGAAGTGGGAAGTGAAAAAAAAAATATCAGCAGTAAATGTCCTGTAAATGGCGGCAGTGAGAAAAAGAAGAGGAAGTGAAGAGCAGGAAGAAGAGATGCAGAGATTTCATTTCTCTGATAATGTAACAACCTGTAATGACAGAACACGGAAGTAAAGCAAAGCCTGTTATGTGTGTTTGAATGTTTGTGTATGAGTCTGCTGTATGTGTCCACATGAGTGTGTATGTGTGCGTTGCCACTGATTACTCCCACCCCTCCTCACTTATCAAATGGGAAAATCTGCAGTCGTGTTCCTGCCGGGCCCACACTGGCCTACTTGTGTGGCTTTATCTCCGAGCTGCCAGGGGCCTCGGGGCCCCACCCTGCCTTCATCCGATCTCCTGAACACAGGATGGAGGGAGGAACGGACTGACTGGTAGATCGGGTAGATCCTGACCTCAGTGATGTCATGATGTCCTCGCCACAGTTACATAATTGGGCTCTTGGTAAGATGGTGTGATGAGTTGGGAGTGTGTGTGTGTGTGTGTGTGTGTGTGGACAGCCTGGTAATTTAAATAGAAAATTCCCCAGGAAGAGCGCATGGAAGCTGAAACAATTAGTCAGTTACTCCATGAGGTGGTTACAGAAAAGTGATTTGAAATAGCTTAATAATAACTAATTGTCACATTAAGCAAAAATGCCACATGTTAACTGGTTCCAAATGTGAATAACTGCTGATTTTCTTATTTATTTATTTTGAATCACATTGTACTAATGTACTAACTGACAGAAAACAGTGTGACAGATTGACTTCTGGATTTTTTTTTTTTGCTACTGTATTTTCTGTGGATTTTATGGACCAAACATTTCCCCAATTACTTGACAAAATATCATAAAATCATTGTTAGTAATCAGATCTTAATCGTGAATATGAGCTATCATACATACATGATGACTTATAAAGAATGAATAAAAATATGCTTATATATCTAAACACTCTGTTACACTGAGGAACTACGGTCGCTTCAACATTATATTACTACGTTAGATAGATAGATAGATTTTGTGTGTTTCATCTTCAGTTCAGTCCGTCCAGTTAAAGATTAAACGTGAGACAACATGTACAGACTGTAATGTTTACCCTCTCTGGGTCTGCACAGGCGACTGAGAAAACAACCGCGCTCTCGCTAATTAAACAGCTTTTCTAAATGAGCACACACACATGTACACACACACACACACACATACCTCAGAAACACTGTAATCGACTCAATATGGACTTTTGCTCGTCTGGCAACTCCCCAGGTCCCGACCAATAAGAACACTCGATACTGTCCGATCCTGAAAACCCGCTTCCGTGCAGTTCCAGCCTGCCACTCCTTGTGGTTTCTCAGCTCATTGTTAGCAGCGTCTTAAGCTGAAAAACGGAAATCACTGCTGGCAGAGGCACCGCTTTTACAACTAGAAACAGTCCATTCAGCGGCCTGCTCTGAGTGCCATCCATCAGGCTCATCAGAGTGGACTCAGCAGGCCTTGGCTACGTTTACACACACATCAAGCATACGGGACGCAGAGGAGTTTGGATGGACATGAAGCAGGAGACGTTGTTGCTTTCCAGATTTCCTCCCATCTCAGCTTCTTGTTTGATGTTTGTGCTTGTCCTCAAACTCGGCTCGAGCTCTCTGTGCCAGAGTTTCAGGCGTAATAAATCTGATTTCCTCTCGAAAACCAGTGCATCACCGACAATTAACCAATTCTTCTAAGTTGGTTAAGTCGAAGCGATGGGAGTTTTCTACCAGGGTTTTATAACACACAAAGAAAAGTGTGTTTCTCTGTGGGATTTTCAGGGTGGCTGCAGGTTCTCACGACACCCCCACCCCCCCTCTCTCACCCAGGCAGTCAGACATTAAGCAGAGATAGACACCAGCGAGAGGTCCACGGCCACACACACACACACACACACACACACACACACACACACACGCACACACAGTCAATAATTACCTCCCTCTCCAGACAGAACAGTGATGGTTAACTGGGTGTGGGTTTGTCTTTTCTGTCTGTCAAAACCAAACAGCTGTAACTCTGAATGAATGTAACTGCTTCAGTGTGTTTCTCTCTTCCTCACAAAAAACAATCATGTAATTGACATACATGGAGACAGTGAGCTCATCATGTATTCACATCCTTTTTTCAGTGCGTTTAATTAGAGTCTCAAGACAAAACAAAGCAATTCAAAACCCTGAAATGATGATCTTGAGTGCATTGTATTGCAGAGATAAACCAGTGAATAAATTGATCCTCATTAAATTTTGGTATTTTGCTAATTGATCGATGTTTTCAGTCATTTTCCAGCTTCTACATTTTTAGGACTTCATTGCTTTTCTGTTTTGGTTTTATATCTCTGTTTTTGACTCTTGGTCTTACAAAACAAGCAAGTGCAGACCTCATCTTGGACTTTTTTTTCTCTATTTTCAGACACTTTATAGAAGAGTTAATCACAATAATAATCTGCAGAGACATCAGTAATGAAAATATTTTTGTCAAGCATCTGAATATTGTACACACAACTCCAGGAATGAGGGGGAAAGAAAAAAAAAAAGGTAATTTCATCGCATTTTTAAATTGCAGTAACATCCATATAAATAAGATTTACATATACATACTGTTCATATTGGTGAAGAAGTGACCAGATCCTATATTTATATAAAGGTAACATTGCTATAATACACAAATACTTACAAATAATATAAAAAACACAAATAATATACAAATATTAACAGAAATGTCCCAGACTGTTCTATTATTACATATATACAGTTTCATAAAAGTTTGTCTTAAACCTCACATGCTATATGTGCTATGAAGTTCAACTCACATGTCTTCTTCCATTTTCTATTCCTCGGCCACTTCCTCTCTTTCTCATATGAGTGAGACAGTTTTTGCCAGAGCGTGAACTTATTCTAATTTTTCTGTACTCATTTAACGCATGCATGCTTATTTCAACAGAAAGGTCGGTGACACACAGCAGACAGAAGCGAGAGGAGGCGGTTGAGAGTAAATAGAGGCAAATGACGGTGGAGGAAGTGGAAAGACGATTCATTCGCGGTCCATTAAACATGGCGGCTCATCAGTCATCCTGGTCTCTGTCTGTTTAACAAGGACAGGCAGTCTTTGATGAGTTTGTGGCTGAGGAAAAGTAACGGCATATCTTGAATCTTTTACATAAAATGCACTTTCTGAGTGTGACGGTCTGGACTTAAAACCCACAGGATTGAAATTGAAAAAATCAGTCACAGTGATGAACGGCAAAAACTCTCTCTGTTTCCCCAGTGGTCCTCTTATCCTGCGTCTCTCACCAGTCATCTGATCCCATTATTTCTGACAAGACACTGCATGCTGGGAGGGGAAAGGTCGACCGATGATAAGCTGTCAAAATATTGATGACTGAGTTGGATCAGACCTTTTTTTCACCCAGTAAAAATCCATACCTATCCCACACCAGTTTATCAAGTCATGTTTGATTATATCCTTATAGTTTTTCCAGCTTAATCTACATATCATATACATTCTGATTAATCCCTTTACGGGTAAATAGCAGCACGTGCCCTGTTATGTTTATTAGTTCTGACAGACATGCCGGATAGTGTTGCTCATGTTCATGAATATAAACCGACTACTTTCTCCTTCCTATGCCGATACAGCTTCAAATACTCGCAGAGCACTGAACCCTGTCTTCTGCACAAAGCCTTCTTTCTTCCACCGAGATCTATACATTTCCATTTTTCTAAATTCTTCCCCGAAAGCCTCTCTTTCCCCCCAAAACCTCTCCGTCGGTCTATAAAACATTCTGCAGCTTCCAGGAATGTGAGCAGCGAGGAATCCAACCGGAGAATCCCCTGTGATTGGTAGGAGAGGCTAACAGGAAATAAAACCTGGACATTCCTGTCTAGGTGGAGCATCCAGCGCTCGGCTGAATTCTACAACGAGCCTCTATGAGACCGCCAGAGAAGAAGAAATGAGTCGATACGGACAGAGATTTAGGGACAGAGAGAAGAAAACCACCGGCACTGACAGGGGCAAGGACTCGTCCGGTGGCTTTACATTACACAGTTTGAGTGACCTGAATGAGCCAATAAATCCATTCCAGCAACACTCAGACTGTGGGGTATAAATGTCAGCAGTGGAAGGGAGTAACAGCTCCTTGTCAACAAGATTGAATATTCAGAAGTTAATTCATTTCTGCTGCAACAGCGCGATAAAGGCGGAGAGAGCGAGAGATCAATAGAAGGAACCTATTTTAGGTGATCAATATCGGGAAATGACATTTATATCTGCTGGATATTTATAGCGTCAAGAAAAGGCAGCTAGGTGCTGAGAGGAACAAGGCGGGGGGGGCGGGGGGGGGGCAGACGGACTTCAGGTAGAGCTGAAGCAGTGTGAATGAATCCGAGCTCACACACCCACACATGCTCGCACACACTCACTTGCACACCATGGCTGTCTAAACCCTCGTTCTCCACCACCAAACCACAGAATCGTTTCCAGTAGATGGCAAAGCCAAGGCTTTTCCACATATAAGCATTTTTTCTAAAACAATTTGCCAAATGCTTCCTTTAAGGATGTCCATGTGTTTTACTTGGTTACCAGCTGAGGGACAGGGGCCAAGGCTCTCTCCCAGCTCAAAGACACAGACAGCACTTTGAAATGAAGAGCTCTGTCAGGGAATAAATGTTTAAGTGATACTTTCCAGGCCAGTTTCAGATGATTTTGTTGGCTTCACATACAACGGTTCTGTTTCCAATTGATATATGTGAATCACGGGGTACTTAACTTGTAATTACACTAAATGAATAATATTTTTGTAACTACATATGATATCTGGAAGAGTGGAATAGGCTGGAAGGCAGAGAGGGAAGGAAGAGAGGACAGGACAGGGAAATTAGATGCGTCTAATGATTATTCATCAGCCACCGAACAACACATGGGGAGAGGTCATTGTTTAGATACGGCAATCAATACTTAACATATTGTTACGCGAAATTAATAATTTCTAGTTAAGTGATGTCTATGTCAACCATTCATCCATCCCTTTTAGCTAGCTGCTTTTCTGCTCGCATACTAACTAGTTTTCATGCTCTTAATCATAATCACAATGCGAAGTGTTCAGGTGATACCAACAAGTCCATCAAATTTCCCAAACCAATTAACCAAGGCCAGGTCAGCATTTCCCGACCTGGCACTCTGATTGGCAGGACGACATCCTTTTGTTGGAGCCTTCCAAAAAATCGTGATTTGGGGTTAAAGCACTGCTTCTTTAAGGTAATGGGATCTTCGTTGTCCTTGCTACAGTAATACCCACGTGGTTAAGGTTACTGAACTGTTGTGGTCGTGGTTAAAAGACACCAGAGTTGAGCGTCAGAAGGATGGCGAACTCTGACGTTTGATGGAGCCGTCCATCCATCCCAACTTCATGTCTCTGAGGATGGTCTGTGTGTCGCAGCTGACTCAATATGTGGATATATGTTTAAAAATCAAATCACAGTTTCTGTTTTTTTCAAATACGTTGAGCTTCTCTGCAATCCATCCACGTACCCCCTGGCAATCGAACAACTACCCCCTGGGGTTCAAGCACTCCTGGTTGGGACCCACTGTTGAAGAGGGTACTGGAACATGTTTTAAACATTTACAACTGTCTAATATCACAATAAGAAAAGTCACAGTAACTCTTGGTGCCGGCCTATAAGCCACTGAAGTACACATCCCGTGGGTACAGTAAGCTTCCTCTCTAAAGGTTGAGGTGTAGGAATACTAAAGCGCTCATCATAGGCCAGTGCTACGAGGTGAGGGGGACGCTGGGCAGGGGGTGTTGACTAATGCTTCATAAGGCCTTGCTTAACTGCAACCGGAGGCCTAATCCCTCTCAGCCACTCCGCATGTCCCTGAGCTGTCCGTGTTAATGCCTGACCTGTCATTACACCGGTCCAATTCACACAGTGTTGACACGAGCTGTCGGCGGATTAGGACGGAGCAAAAAAAAAAAAAACACATTTCATTATGCCTTCAAGAGAGAAAAAGGAGAGGGAGAGAAAAAAGAGAGGTGAATACGTCATGTCTGTGTTAAGAGAGTACAAGGTAAGGTCAGTTTCCCATCAACAGAACGTGGTAAAGGGAACGTGTAAAGGTCACTGCTCTCCTCACCTTTATCCCTCTTTACTGTTCAGTTGTGCTTCGTCACCATACAGGGAACTACAGATGCTAGACTGTTGTTTCAGCTGAAAAGTTGAGGCTTTACCCTCACACTTGTTACATAAAAAGAAAAAAATTCAATCTTTGAATTAAATCTACTAACATTTCGGTTTTATTGCGCAATACAGTCCGTGCAAAAATACGCGATACACTAACAAAATGTGGCCAATTATACAGAACTCGCACAAACAGAAAGAGAAAAACAGAAAAAAATACAAAACAAACTTTTATATTAAGTATCAATTTTGTTTTTTTACACCAAGAGCTGAAGTGCGACCTTGTGCAAAGCGAGCACGGAGAGAGTTGCTATGGGAGCCATTTGGACGTCGATGTTCCACCAGGTTTTGCGGCCAAAGTTTAACTTAGGTGTACTTTAGTTATGAATAAACTAAACACCACAATGGGAGAGGATTCTGAGGTCATGGTGGAAATTATTTCACAGAGGAGAGAATGGCGGAAGGGTTAGTTTTGCGCATCTCTGAATTCAAAGAAACTGAATCTACTAAATCTACTGTCTGATCCTGTCGGGCTTCAGTAGAAAAAATCTGAAACCTGGTGGAAACTATCAGAAAGGATGGATATCAGAATCAGAATCAGAATCAGAATCAGAATTCCTTTAATAATCCCCAGGGGGAAATTGCTTTTTGAGATTTATGCTTTGTAGGATTATTTCCTGCTAATTACTTCGCTCTTGCTCGTCTGGTGTCCAAACGCTGAGACACATGACCAGAGACATTTCCAGTTATCTCTTAAACCCTTACATTCCCCTAAATCTCCTCTTGCGTCAGCTATGAACAGGATAGTAATGATAGTAGAAACTATGCAAAAAAGTAAGAGTTCTCCTTCAAGACAAAAATCCTACTTAAAATATTCACAACCAAGACACACCTTTTTACAGCTTCACGTTTACAGGAAATGTCAGAATTGGGAATGGCCTGTGCATCATTTTAGACACATTTCCCATAAGCAGAACAAATTATGTAGATCTAAGTCATCTCACCTATTAGAGCTGACACAGTCAGCCAGTTAATTGATGAGTTGATCCATGGAGGAATAATCTGAAACCATTTTAATGATTGATTGATCAAACATTGGCTGATTGCAGTTCCTGAAACGTAAGGCTTCCTGCATTTCAGCAGCAAATGTTGGTAAATTATTGTTAGTTCGAGATAATTGTTAGTTTCAGCCTCATCCTCTATCATTAACAAGGAGGGAGGACTTACTTCATGTACCCACAGTCAGCAAGCTAAAATTCTACTTTGTTTCGGTTAATCCTGCATTTTCACATCTATAAATACTGCAAACAGCCGTATTACAGACTTTCATGACTACTTGATTAACACACATGTCTGTATTGCAGCTGTTTCTGGTGGAGTCAGCTTTAAACTGAGAGTTAATCTGCCTCGACAAGCTGCAGTCCACATCACTCCTAATTTCATCATCACACATGCATGCGTTTTAATGTCGCTCGCATGCAAGCGGGAAAACCCCAACCTCTTCCTCTTTCTGACAACCGTACTAAGTAATAAGAAAGCTAATCAACACTTGCGCAAACACACACACACACACACACACTGACACAGACACAAACACTTAGATCTCTGATGTCACTTAGTGCTGTTCGGCGCCGAGCCTCACAGTGAACCAATCATTACCCTGCTGTATTGATCTCTCCCTGCATCTCTCCGTCTTCTTCGCATTTTCCTGCCACACCTCCGTGTTCTCATCTCCCTGCTTCTTTTCTCTTTATCAAACTGTCATTTACTCCCCACGTTTTTTTTTCCTCGTTCCTCCTCTGTAATGGTTCCCCTCTGTCCCTCCCTCTCGTCTATTTATCTCTAAGTATATCAATAATATATCTAATATATCCCTCATGTCCACCCAAACTCTTCATTTTCACCCATTTGATTTATCAATTTACGCACGCACTTTTTAATTTCTAAACCGAGATTATTGTCTCTCTGCAAGCTTCTACCCTCGCTGGAGATAAAATGAAATGGAGGCTCTTTGTGAGAAGAGAATCACGGCTGTCAACCTCCAAAAGCCCATTTTGACGGCTGATCCTCAAGCAAACACACGACTACCAGGCTGAGGGGTCATCCACACTATCACCATCCACAGGAGCCCATCCTCCCTCTGCCATCAGGCTGGTCGTGAGGCCCCCAGGGGACCAACATTGGACACTTAGGGAAGCAGCGTGTCAGCTCAATAAACAGCAATTTATTGGCAGGGGACTGAATGCGCTGCCATCCTTGGAAGCTATCAGCAGAGCCTCTTATTGGTGCTGAGAGATATTAATGAAGAGGGACTGAACACACCAGCATGAGCTGATGTGCGTGCCTGTACGGAAAACATGCTTCATGTGGACTAATAAGCGGAGAGTGCATTTGAATTATCTCGGTTTTTCTTATATCGTGCTCAGGCCCTTACATTTCATTATTTGCTATAATAAGGGAACAAGAAAATACATGGACATAAAGGGTTGTGTGCGTTTGGCTCTTGAAGCACATGAAAGCACTTTTTCTTCCCTCTGAGGTACCAAATTCTGCAATAAAGGAGCCCTCCATACACATGGAGTTTCAAAACCGGTACTTTTCAATTTGAAATCCTCACACAAGACATGCAGTTTCAAACTGAGTTCAAGTTCTTTAGATTTCAGTTTGTGTATATCTGCCCAATCAGACATCATCTGCCTGATCAGACAGGTCAGAGAAGATCCACGTAAGACACATCACGTGCAACATTTGCATGTAAAAGACATATCACAAGCATTATGCACCTTGAAGCATATTCAGAGGCGATCTCGCAGAACCTACAGATGAATGGGGCACTTGAGGTGAGGTGAGGCTCCCCTGCATGACCTGATGTTACTACTGCACATCAACATCACCAGGCCTAATGCAACTCATAAAGGAGTATTACAATCCAATATTTGAATTCATTCACCCTAGATCAACATCTCTTGGTATATTTGCAGCCTTAATGAACAGATAAGATAAGATAAATAGACCTTGAGGAAGAAAAAGAAAGTATAGAGCTCTAACTTAAATTTCTAGACAACCTCTAATCAGGCGGAAAGGACCTCTCTGCTCTGAACTTTGACCCATACAGTTCATTATTATTCATCATTTGCCTGTTTGAGGAAAGCGGGGAAACTCAAAATAAATTCTTAAGAAGAGGTTTAATCGAGGTAAAGAAAGCTGCTCACCTGTACCATTCCAGCCCCTTCTCGTAGAAGCGGTCAAAGAAGTGCGGCTCAGATCCGACGGCTCTCACGTCCGGATGGATGCGCAGGAACTCCAGCAGAGCCCGAGTGCCGCCTTTCTTCACCCCTATGATGATGGCCTGAGGAAACTTTTTGCTGCCGAAATTATTGGCTATAGAGATATTGTTAGATGGAGCGCTGCTGTGCGACAAGTCCGACAGCTGTCCCCGCACAAACGAGAGTTGAGACGCGTTGTACGCGCCGAGCTGCTGCGGCGACGCTTCTTGTCCATCATTTAAGATAATTTTGTTCTGGAAATTGCTTTGATGGTCGTACACGGGCCTGGGCAGGGAGTCACAGTATCCGTTGAGGCAGTAGAAGAGGTAAGTGAAGAGAATGATCATGGTAAAGAAGACGGACAGCTTGGACTGCACCTTCAGGTGTCCAAAGTTGAACGCAGCTCTCCATTTACTACATCCCATGAGTCGCAATCCTGGGCATGAGGACACAACGCAGGAAACATGCCCTATGAAAGGACTTCATACTACTGAATTGAAAAAGTTATTCAGACTAAGAAAGCTTTAAAAAAAACACCGCGTTCGTGCCACAGCAGCAAGTGGCGCCGAACCTGCCCTGCGCGCGTCAAAAGGCTCCACATGTTCCCCAGTTGGCTCTCTGTGGATCCGTCAAAGCATCACAGATAATTCATTTGTAAAATTGTTTTCAACAACTTGAGCAAAGTCCCAGCGAGGCTCCTCTGAAAGGTGGCGGTGTATTTGTGTCGCGCTGCGCTCCGCGCCGTCTGTGCGCTCCCGTGGCTCCTTGGCAGCGGGCGGCTCTGTAGGAAACCCTCAACACCCCCTTCAGCTTTGACGGCCAAATCCACGCCCTGTTGGTCAGACACACGCCCCCTCCATCCTCAACCCTGCCGCACTAAAATAACAGGGGAAAATAATTAAGATCCCTCTCCAAGCGCACAGAAAGGGGGAAACATTCATATCGGATTATTTTGAAAGCAATTTCAGAGAAATATGGTCATTAGTTTAATTAGTCATTAGGAGGGGGATATCTGGAACACATATCTGGGATAGTTTTTGATCACATCCTGAGGATGCAATTTCCCCTCATTTCCCCTTTAAATCGCCACATCCACTGCGCCTCGCTGCTCTGAGCTCCAAGTCGTTTCTGGCCCAAACTGTTCAGTGTGGACGGGGCTAGTGGCCACCTGCTGTCTGCTAGCCCTCCTGACCACACACCCCCATGGAGCCAACTATGACACACACATTTAACCTTTACACTCCTTCCCAACAGGGACAGACAGGTGTCATCAGCTTTCTCCTATGCCTTTCTCCCTGTGTGTGTGTGTGTGTGTGTGTGTGTGTGTGTGTGTGTGTGTGTGTGTGTGTGTGTGTGTGTGTGAGAGAGAGAGAGAATGTGAGATCATAGTTAACTAACCAGACCACCATCAGTTCATGTCTGCCTTAGCTGCACAACAAATACACACATACTGTTAAATCATTAAGACCAAAACAAAATATCTTCTGGGTTTCTTTTGCAGCATTCATAAGAGTTTAGTTAAGAAAACATTTAGCTGTCACATGAGACAGCTTGGTTGGACAGGTTGTTGGAACTAAATCCTTTATACGTCCCTGTGAAGTCTATCCATGTCTTCCTGAATGTTGCCAAAAAAGCCAGAGGACACGGATTATATTTTCAGCAAGGACACAGACAGATAAAATGTCTGGGTGCCTCCCTCCTGGTGATACTGGTGCACCTGGAGGTGCTGCCTGTTTTATTTCTTAAGCATAAAGATGCTCACTGACGATCCCCACTGCTGACATTCATTTATTACATTGACTATAATAGTAGACTAAGGTGACTATATTTTCAATCCCCAAACCAGAAGCCTTAACGTGCGCCACAGGTTTCATGCAGGTTCACATGTCTATGCTTTATGCACACACCACGGGCGTCTCCATCAGGACTGTGGACTCTTACTTCAGCACTTATGACACCTACTGAACCCAATTTTCAACACCGTGGACACCATGAAGGCAGCATTTTTGTGGCCGGATACTTTACAAAGGAAGGAGTAAGGCTCCTAGAGCTCTTCAGCAAAGGCTGACTCTCTCTTAGGCCATGTCAGAGAGATGATGACTCACCGCCTAGCAACAGCCTTGACAACACACTGACTGATTGACACACATACGGACAAATAAGTGTTGAAATATTATAATCATTATTGGACAACTGGGACACTTTTGTAGCGAATACTGAAAACTGTGACACCTGTACTGTTTTACAATTACTTGTCGGGACAAACCGGGATATCTGGTCACTAGCGGTGGGGAGAACAGACATATACAGTATGTAATCCCTAAAAACTATGAAGTTGGAGAGGAAAGCTTAAAGATCGTATTCTGTTGGTCGATTTCCTTGCGAGTATTTTCATAGTCTTTTTCTTCAGGTGGTGCATTTTCACATTTGTTTTTATAACTGTCCTAATATACATGACATTACTTTAGATTTAGATTTATTTAAAATTTGTCTAAAGAGGAGCATGACGAGCAAATAAATGTTTTGGAGAAAAAACATCAGTCAGACATTAGTTTTTAATCAGGTTCTGGTGTCAGGCCCTCAGAACATCTTATCAGAGCTGATCCTATCCATTTGACATTAATGATGAACAATCGTACATGGAAAGATCCATCAGGCAGACAGGTCAAAAACAAGGAAACAGTAATGGATCAGACTGCAACACAGCTGCAGCTCGAATCTTTACAAGCTCAACAATATTCTTGTCTACTGTCCTTTCAACCATACATGGAGGATTGCTTTTGGGTTGAGTTCAGCTCTTGAAAGGTCCGAAGAGATGACACTGATGGACTGTGAACTTTCAGGCGTCTCTGGAATTCTTCTGAATCTTCTGTTGTGGAGTCACCGAGTACCGAACCCAATAGGAGCCCTCATTGTCAGACTCTGTCAGAAACTGATGCTTCTGGATACTAAACCCATGTTCCAAATATAGTTTTTGACAATAAATGTGCTACAGTATAAATCACTTTTTATCAGCACCTTCACCTTACATGCTGAAATATAAGTGAGGCGCTACATGGCAGCACATCCATATGGATGATAAATCTGAAGGGGATGACAATATCTATCGACCCAGGCCTCTTCCAACCTGGCAGTATGTCAATTTCCCCAAGTCTCTAAACAGAGAAGGCATCATTTACCCTTCTGTACTCTCCGAACACTCCTCCGTATTGATCCGCTGCGATGTTGAAAAACAATCGGAGACGTGCCACTCTGCAGTCAAAGTGATCAATAATGTGGACTTGCTTTGTGTTGTTTAATGTGAGCCATACAGAGCTGTGTTGTTTTTATCTTAAGTACACGGATCAACACAGCGTTTGGCTTTTTGAAGGCAGTTTTTACACCGGCGGCTCATATTGATTACACAAATGTTAGATCTAATTACTGTAGTTCTTAAAGGAATACAGAGGCTTAAACTCTCCAACAATAAACTACAAGAAATAGAAGAAACAGAGAAATACAAACAGGGATAATCTGCCTTTTTTTGGGCTCACCCAATCACTCCTGAATCTCATTGTTTTATTGTTTCTGTGTCTTCTGCGGCCAAATTAAACCACACACTGTATATAAAAAGTGAGTGTAGCCACTGTGATTGATGATTGGTTTGGGACTGATTGGTTAGGATTAGACACGAATTGCATAACCTGATTAGCTATTCACAATGCAGTGCCGTCCTGCAGCATATCCCACTTTATGATCTATTTTAGTCTAAATGGGACCATAATTTACAAAATGCTGTATTGAAGAAGACTTGAAACTAGTGACTGAGACCATGAACTCATTAGGAAAATATTTACTGTGGTCATAAGGCACTTCCACATTTGCTTCACTTTTCAGACCTGGAAGCAACATCGACTTCTTATATTTTCTAATTATGCTGAATAGATTTTCTTGTTGTTTTTTTGCACACGTAATTGTCAGGGTGGGACACAAAAGTGAAGCAATTCTAAGTAAGTTAAACACAAGCCATAGCCTAAAATGTCATTAATTCATAAGTAGCATGTGCAAAGGAAAAAAACCAAAATGTCTCGGTTATTATTATAGTATACAAAAACAACCCACCATATCTGCAATGTTTAGGCAAATATTCACCATGCAAAGTATTAGTCAAATCCTAGAATACAGTCTAAAAGGGAACGTTTCTAAGTTTGACAGTTTACAGGAGAATACCTCAACTAAGAATACTTCCTACCCGTATACACACACACGCACGCACACACACACTCTCACTTGTGTTTGTGAGTGACATCCTCGGTTTTGAATTCCTACCCACCTGTGGCTGTGGGAAGGCAGACAGCTGTACAAAGCTCACCAGTGACTGTAATTCTCAGTAAAGTTTCTGTGACGACCTGCGGCTGCTGCTTCAAAAACAGGAGACCTTTCTCAACACAGGGTGCTCTAGTCCTGGGCGTCTCAGTCACCTTCCCATTCACCGTTGGTATATTACACCACAGGATGTATGTACCGCCTAATGCGTGTAATAAAAATAGGAAAGAGGCAGATTTGCTTTGCTTTTTCACTGTTTGTTTTTAACGGTGTCCTTGAGTGCCTTGGAAGGCGCCTATAAATAAAATGTATTATTATTATTATTATTAAATCAATAGATAAAAGAGACTGATAGAAAAATAAGAAAATACCTAACAGGTCTGTATTAGCATCTAGGTGTTGAGGTTATTAATAAGGTTATTGACACACAAGTGTCACTTTTGATGACCAGCTGCCAATGTGGCCACACGCCACAAGTTATAACTTGCTGATAAATATTCAATTATATTCAGCAGCACACAGGTAAGAGAAGAGCTAGCAAAGTGGCTCAGTAATTCTGGCTCAGTCCTGTGTGGAGCACTGAGATGTGCAGTTTAGCATCTAACCAGAAGTGCAAAAGCGAAGTAAAGTGGAGAGTAATGTACATAGGTATTTGTGGCATTATATAATTAGATTATACAGTATGAACACTATAAACAATAGATGTGTGTAATTAATACGCCAAGATTTATACTGTATGCAGTGTGTGAGCATGTGCAGCAATAGCAGTGAGCAGTGCAGGTACAGTATAAGCATATGATATACAGTGCAGGTGAAACAGATTATGTGCTCCAGATGAGGTTCAAATTCACAACTACGGCATTACTCAGCTGAATGCTGTATAAATTCTGTCCGCTGACCACTTGAGCCTTTAATATTGTCATAAAGCAATGACTAATTTTAGCCTAACTGAGCTCATTTTAAACTGAACTGCAGCAACAGTTGATGGTTTCCCTCAGAGGGTAAAATTTGTGTATGCATGTATGTATTTTAAACCAAAACGTGTATTTCCACCGACTCTCTGCTTTGTATCTCTTCAAAAGGCTTCCTGTTTTTGTGTTTCTCACAATAGCTAATCCCCTCACTGTTTCAGGTCAAAGTGAATACACCAGACTTCTCAAGTTGTCCAGAAGGGCGTAGCAGCCATTGTCCCGCAGGAGAATACGAAGCATTGTCCCAGTGTTGTACTGGATCACTGAGGATACAATACAGCTGAAGAGCTGTGCTGTTAACTCACCTGGATGGAATGTGTCTCTCTCACACACACACACACACACACACACACACACACACACACACACACACACAGAAACTTGCCACCAGACAGCATCATCCTTAAAGGCCAGAAAGGATTAAAGGATGAGTTACCTGCAGGGTTTCTTTTTAAAGTCAGTCCAAGTGATTCAATCCAAAGTTCAAGAAAAGCCCGGCTTTTTCAGGCTGTAATCCTGGTGTGCCCAAAATGATTTTTTTTTTTTTAGTTTCACATGTCAGCTGAGACCACAGTTGATTTTAGATGAAGGTGAACTTAGTTACAAGCAGTATAGGGTCACCATAACACACACAGAAAAAATGAAACCAGATGTAAGTGTGTGGCTGTTTTATATTTAATTGTGTTTTCCAGCAATGATGAAGCCAATTTACTGCCAGTTTAATCAAAACATACACTTTTTTACCAAGTGGGAGATAAGCTTTGAGAAAAAAAGTTGGACTGATATTTCCCTCTCGGCTGCTCTACCATAATTATGGTCTGTATGTGGCATAACCCATGAATGTATTATTAGAACTAGAAATCAAACTTGGAGATGGCACCCATTCATTCCAATGAAAATCATTTCACTTCCTGATTTGCTCCTGTGTTGTGTGGTCCTTTGCACATACTGTACACATTAGTGTCTCCTTCTCTGGCCCCGTCTGCTCATACCGTAGACTTAACATGAGCTGTGCTCCGTTCCACAGTGCACATAAACACTGCTCCCTGCTCAGGGAATGTTGGTTCAGGGAACTCTCCTCCATTTCCTCCATTCAGAATACACTGCAGTGTCACCCATGCAATTCCTACATGTGTTACATTGGTAAAACCTTGAATATTTGTTCCTGCCTCTGAAATATACAGTACATTGACACAAAAACTGATGCTGTTGCAAAACATGCATGCGTACTAGCATCTCACACTGGCTAACTTCCGGATCAAATTCCGATGGTGAAATGAGTCGTTGTGCGGAGCCCTCAAAAAAATGTAATCACCCTTTTCCATCTCTTTCACAATGTAGTTCTATGGAAAAGATCTCACTGGACTCAATGGCATCAAGTGACAGATGGCAACATGCTGATAACACTTACTATGTGCACCATCTTTGTTTAGCGTGCTAACATGTTATATGTTATATATATACACATATATACATTTTGATCTGATGGTGGTGCAATCACCAGAAGTTCATCCTGAGAGGAACATAAATGTCTGAACTGGTTTACTGACCATCATATGTGACAATGCCATCCCTACAATCATGTTGGTATAAAGGATAAAAAAGAACACAGATTAACACTATAATTAATTGCCCTGTTTTTTGCTCTCCTAACACATCTGTGCTTTAACCCCCTGCTGCTTTTGGGTGATGTTCCACACCTGTAACATGCTTTGCTGTGGACACACCTCTCACTCTACCAACAAAACATCCAGGGACAGAAATGTGCAGGAAATACTGGACAAACTCGGTGATTGACAGCTACTCTTGTTCAGCACAGAAAACACTGCAGGAAGAGAGCAAACCCCTGCAGATGACTGTTTTGAAACATCACTCACAAACAAGGCACAGACGCCGACCAATGGGAACACTGGCATCTGCGTGCTGTGAGTCTGTGTGTTGTGCGAAAGCTGGTGGCAGGGCCGCATTCTCAGCCATAACTGCAGGGCAGATCTCTGCGGCGAGCTGAGTAAGTATAGGGCACGGCAGCATTGTACATTATCACATGGGTGTGGCTACAAGCTCACTCCTCAAAAAATGTTTTCAATTGAGGAGAAAAGAAGGCACGTAAAGTGGCAGGCATGCCTGCACAGGATCGTCGCCTCACTGTGTGATATGGGGAAATTTGAGGGTGACGGTAAAAAACTGTTTACCAGTTTAAAGCTGAGTCACTACAGAGGGAGAGGGTGAGAGCGGCTGCTTCTGTGAAACCAAACCTGATGCCTCTTTGTCTTATCAAATTTCGACTTTTACTGCAGGTCATTGCACAACAGTGGCCATTGTCTCTAATAAAACCTAACAGTTTTTCTGTGTTAGTTGCTGTAAAGGGAGCTAGAGCAGCTTTTTTACTGGTGTTTATTTCTTGTCAGATTTTTTTTTTTTGGTTGTGTAAACTGTGAAAGAAAATGCGTCTTGGTTGGGTGAAAAACTGGAGGGGAACAAATGAACTTCAGATGGCTTCAGCTAAGTGGAAACATTCTGGTTTTGTACTAAAACAAATATTTTGACTGTCTCTCAGTCATTATAAATATACTCTCTGTGTAATAGGATTGGGGGAAATCCGTAATGAGCCGTTGATCTTTGTTGACAGCATGCTGACCCATCGCATGCTTCCACCTTTTTTGGGCCCATTTAGAGGCTTTTGGAGTAACAATACAGGAAGAGATAAAGCTTCAGGTGTGTCATGCAGTGTTGAGATCCAGACAAAACAACATGGAGCGACATCAGCTTATCTCTTGACATCTGACATCTCGGTTGCTACAAGACTGAGAGAAGAAAGTGGCTGAGACAATGAGTTACATTCAATGAGATGATGATGAAGGAATGATTTTATCCTGCGATTTACATGCAACATACATGTAATTCTATAATATAAAAAACTCGAGGTCATAAAATATGACGTTTTCTTGTCTTTTCTTGTCAGTCAAAGATTTAAAACGCTTCCTTTTATGAGTTTAATGGCCAAAGGCTTGGTGTCCACTTGGTGTCAGGAACAGGAAGGGAAACAGCTGTCTCCAGCTGTGTGCATTTTTGAGGCTGATGGGTTTGAAAAGGTTTCATGAACCCAAAGCTTTTACAATTTCCTGTCTCCGTAGAAAGTCCTTGAACTTGAAAACATAAAAATCACCAACATTTTCATGGTCTTCATGTGACTGCATAAGGTGACGACTGAGGGGCAGGTGTCGTGATGTGTTGTGTTTCTAATCTCACTCTCTGAAACTCGCATTTGGTGAAACATGCCTACATGTTTTCGAGACTCAGATGAGAAACAGCTAGTCTGGCTCTGACCAGAGGTAAAAAATATCCCTTAACATGGTTATTAGTGAGCCTTAGAGGTTTTTATCTTTGGACAGAGCTCTGTCTTCCTTTTTCCAGTCTTTGTGCTAAGCTGAGATAAACCGCTGCTGGGTGTAGCTCCATCAGTATCATCCTCTCTTTTTCTCTAACCTTTGACAAGAAAGTGAGAAGATAAGAATACTTTTAAAAATTTGAAAACAGTTTCTTTAAGCATGTCTAGTTAATTTTCAGCTACGCTAAGCAAACAGTCCCCTGGCTGTTGCTTCATATTTAACAAGCAATTATGACAAGCGGTATAAATCTTCTCAGCTAACCCTGAACCAGAAAGATAATAAATGCATTTAATGAAATGTTGAACAATTTATGCTGGGTCATTTAACAGCTGAGAATTAAACAGGAGTGAAGTTAGAGTGCAGGTGAGGTCAGGCCCTTTTAATGACAGCAGAGCTATCAGGCCGCCTGTGCTGCACTTCACAGCAGTGAGCAATCCGCTCCTTTGATAGGTTATCTGACAGGTGTAACTCCTGGTAATAAGCCCACCCTGTAAAATGTGCTGATTAGAGCCACATGGCAGCCGGTCCACTCCACTTGCAGGTTATTTGAGTGCAGTACATGTGTGCGTCTCTGTCATGCAGGCGTCCCTTCGCTGATCTTCCATTTGCCTCTGCATCAAATTCAAGCATTTAGCAAGGAATCTTGGACGGCACGCTACGGCGACTGTGCGATTTACTGTGCCGTGTGTAGAGGATTTCCAAAACCGTACGATTCCATGATCTACAGTCATGATGTCATTCATGCAACAAAGACGGGCCTATAATCATCCTGCTCACTTCTTCTCTCTGCTATGAAATTCCACAGAACAGGATGATAAATCAGAGGCAGAACAGGGCTGTAAATAGAGAGACACACCGCGCTGGTAGACCATCTGATAGAAACCTAAGGAAAACCTAAGGACAAAATAAAAATGACTAATGCTAGCATCGGTCTCTGAAATGGTGTTTGTACGGATGCCCAAGTTTGGAAAACAGTAGCTTTTTAAAGTCCTACCTTCATCAACATGCTTAAGAACCCTCTATTCCATTATTTGACAGTTTAAGCTGCAGAAGTCAGTGGACTGTGGCGCATGAGAGGCCTCAGGAAAACTTAAAAAACTAGTAAAGATCTGCAGCAGGCTCACCACAGAATTATACCTCTCTATAAGCCTGAGCCTGACCCACTGAAAGAGACAGGCAGCCTAAACAAACATGACCCCCTTAGCCACTACAACCACACACACACACACACACACACACACACACACACACACATACAAACAACTCTCAGACGTCTGCTTTCAGAGCGTATCACAGTTCCAGGTCTGCAGCAGAGGCCAAGAGAAAAGCTCCTGATTAAATAGTTTTGGAGCGTGCGTCGCTCCGGCTCGGGGAGCTCAGCAGCTTTGAAGACAGTGGCTGTGTTTGGCTGTTATCTGCTCCCAGGACTGAAGATAACGCAGCTAGACAGCGCTCAGAGACCATGTTTACAAACAGTCAGCAGTGCTGTCAGGATGGATCCACGGCGGAGCACAAATGTGGCGAGGCAGAAGGCAAATCGGACAGTGATGATTGGGCGGTTGGAGCTGGAAGCCTGGATGCGCTCCTACCTGCTGCTGCCAGACATGCCGAAAAGCACTTTGTGCAAACATTCAATGTATTTCACCTGATGTCTGTTAAAGGTTCAGTTCACCCAAATTGCAAAGAGACATAACAGCATATAGCAATGCACATGCAGCCTCTGTCCATTTGCCCAGATTTTATGGCATCTCCGAGGCTTCTTCTTTACCTCAATACAATGGAGGGGAACTAAACTTCATTTGTGGTGCTCCAAGTGTTAGAGAATTTCATTTTAAGATTGAAACAGTGGGAGTATCCCGGTGGCCTGGGGGTTAAGGTGTCAAGCATGAACCACTTCAGGGCACCTTTGTCATCCATCTCACTTTATCTATTTAATTCCTGTCATCTGTTTACCTTTCTACCCTTACCATTTTTGTTTATGCAGAGTAAATGGGACATTATACTAAACCTGTAAGCAAAACCAACAAAACACAAACCAACACACAAATAAACAATAAATAAATAAATACATTTACTTGCATTATATTGAATTGTAACTCCAAGGCAGATGTCTCAAAACCTCAATCTGTATACCAAAATACTGCTAAAACTAAAGGTGGGGATGGGATGTATATTTTCTTTATTTATTCATTTAACATGAGTTGGAAAAGTGAAACAGCAGCCGTAGAGTGAAGCATTCTGCACAGTAATGGCGAAGGTGTTAAGTATGCGTCCAATGAAGTGCTTCTCCGATTATCAGACAGTGTCTGAAACCCCTTTGAGACTTGGGGATTGGACGACTGCATCTGACAGCTTTTGGGCCTTTCTGAAATTGACGGTTTGACAAATGGACCTGTTTTATGCGCCAATAGCCCGGTGTGAGGAGGTGGAGAAGTAAGCAGGGTTTGAACTTTTCTCTTAAGATGTCTGTTTTCATTCTACACACAACTAAATGAGTTCAACACCATGAGTACCTTAGAGGAAAGATGGCCTTAAAGTGTGCGTCTTTATCCTTTATTTTCACCTGCCTTTGTAAAAATGAATTTAGTGTCCACCCGCAACATAATCTCCTCTCAGCAATATTGCAAAATACCGTGGTAGCTTCCCTTCTGAGCAGCACACCAGGCCAATACATCTATACAGACACATATACATACATAATACATAAACACATATAGACTAACACTGCATCAGAGCCATTGTGAGACATCCAGGAAGAAAGGCAGTAAGTCAGTAAAGTCCCTTGTTGCCTTCTAACTCGAATCCCATCTGGAGCCAAAAGGTGTCGATACTTTGCCGTCTGTGCCGCCTGTTCGCTGACTTATTGAGCAGCAGCTCAATGCTCTGGATCTCCAAGTATGATTCATGGCGATACGTGTGTACGGGAGTCCGCAGGGACCGCATAGACGCCCCTGACGTTGGGGACACAGCGGGCCTGGCGAGCTGCCGTCTACAGGCTCCACATGTCAGGACATCAAGATGGATGGTAGAGATTTGCTCTGCGTCCAGAGGATGGAGCATAATTTAGCCCAGATGCTCAGCGACTCCTGTCTCACTGATGGACTGGTTAGCTGCATGCGGGGTGATGGTGGCTGAACTTCTGACCACTGATCTTTACACAGCAGAACAGGGTGACAGACCACACTTTGTAAATTGCACATTATCAGTAACAGTTTACAGTAGGTGTCAGGTTTCAAATTTCACACAAATCTCTAATTAATTCTGCACATTTGGGATTCTACTCAACTTCTGAAAACAGTTGTACACTGTCATCTACAAAGCTCCCCATTGTGAGCTTTGAAGGGCGTGAAAACAACTGATGATGTCATTAGGGTTATATCTGACTTTGCATGAGACATTTTCAACACAAAAGCTTTGGTTACAGACTGTAGGTCTGGTTTGTGGAGAAGGTTTATGTTTACCGGTTAGTGAAGGCTTTTGAGGTACCTTATAGGAAATGGAGGATCCAGTTTTTTGTGTTTGTTTGTTCTTGTTGCATTTTTGCCTTTTAGTGAAACACAGGCAGAGAAAGAGGGGTATAACAAGCAACATCTTGATGAATAATGATTAAAAAGTAGAAGTATACACAAATATTTCGGGGGGACAAGTTACTTATGTTTCCCAAGGTGCATTTTGGCCAGATACATCCAATTGCTGGGCTGAAAATTCTGCAGTACTGCTGGACATCCATTGTAAAGTATGGGCTGACAAACAAATAAGAAAGACCACATGGAAGCAAAGAAACATATAATAACATTTGTGCAAAATTACATCACACACCTTTGACTGAAAGCATGTTGAGGAGAGGAAGTGGTGGCCGTTTCACAATCACACTTCCCCTAAAGATTCTGTGTATTGATATTGAAAAAGGAGTTTAGACTCTTCCTGTCAGGCTGACTACCACTAACATGTCCCTTCAGTGTGGAGCAGCTGCCCCTATGAGTGGAGGCATTTCCAGTGTTTAATGGTTAGATCTCCCCATCTGGATCTAGAGAATAGTGCTGCACTGTCCCATAGCTGTGTGTACGTGTGCGAGTTTTTGGTGTTTGTGTGTGTTTTGGCACGACAGGCTGCTCTGTTATATGCCCTAATAACCATGATGTCACCCACCTGTTTTTTGGCTTCAGGGCAGCGATGACTGATGGGACAATTTTGAATAATCATCTTATCTGATCTGGAGCCGAAAACCCAAAGACATTACAAACCGTAAATGTGAAATTATTCCAAAATACCCTGGGGTTTTATCCACTTTGGGAAAATGTATTTTCCACTCTGTTTCTCTGAAATAATGTTTATCAAGTCTGAAAAGGTGCTTGTTTTGTAGACCAAAACATTTTCTTTCATAAAATACAATAATTTGGCTTCATTTACCCTTTAAATCTCTTTGTTTTAGGGGATTTCAAGGGAAGCCAAGAATGGTCCCGCTTTTTTTTAATGCTGTAATCTCCATATCAGGAGTTAATTCTCTGCTTCTGTAGATTTCAACACAAGCTGCTCATTTTCAATAGAAGATTCGCCTGCGTCTGCTGTCCAGAAAGGAAAGGTGAGGGTCCTTGAATGCAACGGTGCAATGAAAATGCACTGAAATGACCTTGCAGAGGGTGCAGCTGTCCTCTGACTACACTTTCCTTTTTTAATACTGTGTAGGAGGCTCCTTCGCACCTTCACAGACAATTTTATCCCACTGAATCAAACATTAACCTCGTCTTTAAAATGTCTCAGGGCAGTCAGGTTAATGCAGTGCCTGCACGACCCAGCAGCATCCTGTCTGCCCTTTGAGGAGATTCACCATTAACCTAAAGTTCAGTGTTAAAATAAAGGTGTCCTGAGTTCACACTTCTTTGCGAAAAAGTCTTCTTCTTTTGTAGAAATGCCGAAATGCTGCTTAGATCAGAGGAAAAATGTGAGTAATGTCACTGATGATAAGATAAATTATTGTTGATGTATCTGTCTCAGAGTCAACCACAAAATGCCAAGGGGAAGCATTTTATGAACGGCATTGCTGTTCAAACCCGTTTGGCAGTTAAGGTAGTTAAGTGGTTCAGACACATGCCACTTTGTTATTGCCAAAACACAGGTTTCCTGAACAAAATTCAGGTTTTCTGGAAGATAAAACTGTGGGAATCATTTACCTGCATCACCTTAAAGGAAAAATGTGTGTGTGTCATGGTGTATTTTCTTTTCCCTGAGGACAACATTATATCATTAAAGTTATAACGTTAGTCATCCATTCATTCAATGATTCCATTTAATCAAGCAAAAAAAAAAAAAAACAGGTCAGAATTTGGATCCAATCCAATATTTCTGAACCCACAATAACACAAACTAACTAACAGATCAAAGTAGCTCCCGTGTTCAGTGAGATAAAATTATTGGGTTTTTTCCAATGGAATCTGGGGGGTTTGAATAAAGCAATACAATGGCTGTTTCTGGTTAAACAAACAAAAAGATCTTACAGGTCTATCTCTGTAGAGATAATCCATAATGTTGTCAGACACTTCGAATAACAATCTGAGCCGGTCAGTTGCAAAAACAAGTGCTTTTAGTGGACGCACTTTAATTGGACGTCATTGCCCCAGAAGATTACATTGCTGCCGTTACAGCTAGTTTGCTGCCTGTTCTCAGATGCTGGACCAGTTCCAAAAGTTTTTGTACCATTTGAACCCAAAATATGCAAAAATAGTGCCCAAGTTTAAAAATACCTGTCTAATTATCCATTATTCCCTCTTAATTGGCATTAGTATTGTTATTGTGAGCATCTGAGGAAGAATGGGAGGCCAGCAGAAGGAGTCTATTGTGGGAACCGAAACTGAAGCAGCCTAGAATAAATGACATGTTAAAACACAGTGAGTACATCAAAAAGGTAAATTATGGCTGGAATGCATCAAGCTGCACAGACTGATGGAATAACAGTGCAAGACGCTCCAAGGGTTGTTGCTCTCCTTTTCTTTAATTACAGAGTTCACTGCAGTTATCTGATGTTGCAATAATCACATTCTCATCTCCCTGTATTTGCTTTATGCTTATCTCACACAGCCGCTCCTGTAGAGTTTGACGGGCGGAGAATAACAGAACCACTGCCAAGGTTGTGGGTTTGATTACCAGCGGGACCACCTATGCTAAATACGCATGAACCCGCAGTACAGTAAGGCAGCTTGGCTAAAAACATCCACCAAATGGACTACGCTATGTTAAAAGAATAAACTGCTGAGTGTTTGCCTGCCAAGACAACACAAGAGGAAATTTACTCAGCCATAACAACCTCAATGCAAGGTCAGGCTTCTCCACCACACTGAGGGATGAAATTCATTTGAGTACCTTTGGCAGTTGGATTAATGTGGAGTGGCCCTCCAGAATATTCAAATTGTTGATGCTGAGAGTTCAACGACATTTACGAATGTTATGATGACCTCTCATAATTGCACGCTACAAGAAGTGATGTTTTGAAAGAAAATATGCTTCAAACTTAACTTGTCTGTGGTGAGACCAATAAAATGGAGGGCAATGTGTGTGTTTGTGTGTGTGAATGCCATATGTGAGGCATCAATGCATGTGGCAACACAAGGTGAGACGAGGCGTGAGAGATGTGTCCAAGAAGAGTATGGCAATGTGTTGATTGGCACACATTTTTATAGGATTCTATGTGCATGTGCGTGTGTGTACTTCCTTTGTAATGATAGCCCTCAGTCTCTCGCCAGGCGGCCAGCCTACTCCCCTAAACCTCATGGTTTCTGCCAACCTCCAGAACCCGGAGAATATGGCCTGCAGCTGGGCCGCAGAGACAGCCAGAGGCCCCGCTAGCTACTGAAGCAACCGACGTCGCTAATTAAAGCAAAACAGCATGCAAACACATGCCTGTGTTCACATTAAGCACCCTTCTGTGCCTGCAGGTAGTTCACTGCATATGAGAATAGATAGTATCGTGTATTGGTTACATCAGACTCATCACTCAGCTGGCAAAATTGGGTAACACACACTTCTGCAGAGGAGTGAATGTGGCGTAGCAGGACAATATCTCCATCTAGAGGTCAATCGGGGAAACGCAGCTATAGTTACATCACTGCTATACTTACAAATACACTGTTATGAGTTTAAGTTCAGCAATTTGAGGGTTCTCTCTAATTTGAACTATTTCATGTACTGTTGGGTGTTTGATCTGTAGCAATGCATCATGTTTTATATGCTTATAGATCTCCAAAGTAAAATAATCAGTGTATTGGAGCATAAGTACAGCATTAAATGTCAATATTCAAGTTAAGCACATGTGCTTTACACCTGTGCTTAAGTACAGTTGGTAAATGCACTTATGTTCAAATCCATTGCAAATAAATCGCAACAGACATGACAAAAATCTATCGAATTTTATTTGTTTGTTTCTTCAAATGAGCATCAATAAACTAACAATTGAGGATACATCAACATTTTTCTTCTTTCCCACTCATCTCTTCCCTCAGATGTGAAGTTACAGTTACAGTTTATATGACAAATAGGAAGAAAACAGCTGGTTAACAGTGTCATCCTGTTGCATAATGTTGAAATAAACATCCAAAACAGACCCAAAACGCAGACTGACAAGGAATGTGGATTTCTTCAGTGCATAGATAATATGGTTACATTTACATTAGGTTTTAAATGATACTGGGAATACAGTATAATGTCATATTAAACAGAAAAGATAGCAGCAATAAGTGGCGAATGCCTGCTGAATGAAAACTTTGTAACTGCTGTTGCAACGTATATATGAAAAAACCCTGCTAAGACATGTTTCCGCTGACAAAAATGTGTTAAGAGTGGTATAATTAATGTATGTAAATATGAGGGATGTAACAGTCTGTTTTTGGAAAAGGATATTTGCAGTCATGTGGTCCTGTCACTGTGTCACAGGCCGGTCAAAGATTCTTCAGTGGACAGGACGTCCCTCTCAGGCCTTTCCCCTGTCCACGTCACCCGCTGACCCGACCTGTTCACCGGCCCTGGACTGAGCAGCAGATGCAGCAGTTGGAGTCAAAACTCATTCCTCGCTCTTTAATGCTTGTCCTTACCTGGGACAGAGACAGAAGGGAAACATAACTACTGCTCCTCTGACAGCATGTGAATTCAGAAACATTTGGATTCAATAGAAATTTCATACATTGAGGATAAAATGCAGTGGGTTAATTAACTAAATGCATTTACTCAACTTTCATATAGCTTAGCTGATTATTGTACATAAAATGCACGATTTACTTCTAAAATGTCTGTCAGAGCATTTCAGTGAAAGAAATCACCCTCTCATCAAGTCATCTTAGTCTGCTTCATGATGCCCATGATTTTGCAGTTAATATTTATGTAGTTTTACTTAACTAAGCTTTTGAATACGGAGCTTTTACTTGTAATGGAGTATTTTTCCATTACTGTACTAACCCGCATCCAGTATTTTGAGGCCTCTGCTACTTTGTTGCTGCAAAGCAGGTAAATGGAATTTAATTTGTGCTCAGTGCATACATTTTCAAAAATGCACCCTCAAAGCCAACATGTCTCTCCAGAGAGAATGTCTAATGAACAAATGAACTGCTGTGAACAGTTTGGGCTGAAAGTATTTCCCATTAAAACCGTCCACAGTGACCCCGGGGATAGTTTTTAGGAAGGCAGGTTGAGAATACTTTTCTTACCTTTGCTGGGGACAAACTTGAGCGAGTGGCTGAATATTCAAAAACGTGAAATTCCTTCCTCCGGACCGTCATTTACAAACTCGTGACCTAACCCGTTGCCACACTTTCCACACAAAACCTGTAAATATGACAGCGATCACATCAGCCTCCTGTATCACATCCTGATGGGACCGACGTTTGATCCTTATGACTGATGCAGGAACTTTAGGTGTGATTCTGACCTTGAAAGCAGTGAGAGACTCCATCATCTTGGTGACGCTGTCCTCTCTGATGGTGTCAGTGAAAGACGGCCAGGGAGACGAGTGGGCGAACTTGGAGCGACTGGAGAACAGTGGGTGGTTACACTGGGAGCACACATACATACCTGCAGGGGGACAGGTACTTTTAAAAGCCGTTGCATTGCTTCAGTTCAAACCTGAGAAAAGATCCTTATCTAAAATAATGTAGTAGGGCAGTGGTTCACAGCATGGGTGTATGGGTGCTGACAAAAAGACAAGCTGTTCAACAAAATTAAGTTTATTTTTGTTTTACTATTCTGTCAGTTTTGCTTTTTTTCTCTTTGAAGTACATTCTAGATGCATTTATCTCCATTAACTAATCTGAGCGAGGAAAACAGCTGAAAGCTTGCCCCAACACAAAGGCCATAATATGTAATGCAAGCATTAACTGCAGACTAATCTATTATCATTATTTATATCTATCTCTAACTTCACTTTAACCATACAAGTCTGAAATACGGGATAAAAAGAAAGGTTAAATCGCTCTTTATTAATTTCCTCAGTGTAAAAATATTGTCCCACCACATGACCTTCCTCTCTGCTCTCCACAGTGTCAGTATGTCGACATACTGGACCTCACAGCACAAGCATACTCCTATTATAAGCTATTAGAATATTGTGTTGTACATTATTATATATAACAGAGCAATAGCAGGGAAAGCGCTGACAGCCGTGGTGAAATGATTTTTTTTTTTTTTTTTACAAAAAGCACGTATGAACCTGTTAGAATAAGATGAAGAAAAAGACCTTTAAAGAACATGCTGGAGTTTCAGCCGTTAGCTGGGGATGTCTAAGGCTGTGACAGGCTGAGGAAGGTGGCTGGAGACAGGGATGGTGACATAACACAGGAACTGAATGATTATTTTCCATTGCAAGTAGTTCATTTTATAGCCAAGAGGACGCGTTGAAGAACCGAAAATAAAGATCCAGTGGTAATTTTATCCTGTATAATCCAGACTGGAGGGAGGTTACATCACACCCATGCAGCCCGCGCATGCTCACCTGGTTTGAAATGATCCTTGTAGACCTCACCGCCAGAAAAACGACAGAAAGACATGCTGAGGTGTGTGAAAAACGGGTGTGAACGTGGATCAGGCCTCCTGCATACGGCGGGGACGGACAGGCCGGACTCTCCTCTGTTGTCCCCCCCTGAGGTGTGAAGGGATCCCGGCTGCAGGTTTAACAGGAGCTCCGCCCACTGCTGCGGTCTGCAGTAACACTAGGTGTCAGTGTCTGCCTTCATCCTGAGACACATCCCCTGTACCCTGTGCTGCTCCTGCCTCTGCTTTTTCACACTGTGCAAATGTCGAGCTCAAACATGTGAATTTTGCCTGATTTTTCACATCCTCAGGAAATGTATCAGGGTGAGCGCAGCAGATTGTAATAACATGTGATCTGATGGGATGCCATGTCCAAAGAGGATGATTTACTTAGATTTAAAACCTCGACACAGACAGTTGACAAGATATGGCTCACTTTTAAAAGAAAACTCAGTTTGTTAATATTAAAAACAATACATATTTTTTCAGCATCTTCGTGTGACACACAAGTAGTGAGGACTGTGTTTGTTCTTTGAAAGCAGGGATTCTTTAAGTTGTGATGACTGAGTGCAAAGTTAGGGAGCCAGAACCCGACTGAGGGCTGCACATAAAACAAGACGATCCCAAAACGTATCATTCATTTATTAAACATAGAGATGCTTGAAAGCTTCCCCATCATCAGAAAGAAAGAGATCTTCACCGTTGGCAGCCATTGTTGTATTTGTGGTGCTGATTTCCCTCTCATCACTTTTCTCTCGGCTCCTTCCCCATCCCTATTGCTAACAGCACTACCACTGATGACAATGCACTTCCCACGACACTCACAAGGCATTTCATGTCACCTTCAGGGGCCGCACGAAATGCCTCAGAGGGACGCCAATCGGCCCACAGGCCGCACTTTGAGAATCGATGCCTTCTTTTCTTGACAGAGAGAAAGTAATGATGAGTCTTACCACAGTTATCCTAACACATGCATTGAGAGGAGAAAGTAGGATCACACACACAGCAAATTCCTGAACTTTATTTTACTTTCAGTCGTCATCTCAGATAAATGTGAGTGTTCGCAGGTATCAAGAGCAGAACTATTTTAGCGTTACTATATGAATGAAACACAGGGTTCCTTTCCATGGGAGAAAATGGGGAGAGAGATCAGAAAGTACATCTCTGTCCATCGCAGGTCTTTCATTCATACTTGCAGTAATGTTTAAGTGCCTCTGGCAGGTCCAGCCAGTCTATGGCCATCCTGTGGACAATGTGCTTCTGGATGGCCTTCCTACACAACGTCTGCAAGGACGAGACTGAAGCAGCAGAGAAAGAGGACAGAAAGACTGTGGATTAGCAGAATAAAAGTAGCAACGGAGAATTTATGAAGTAATAATGCATAAAGATACATTAAAAGCATGGAGGATCACTAAGTGGGTTTGTGGGAGCAGCATTTGTACGAAGGTTCTTGTTGGAAAGTCAATCAGATCACAGTCATGGCTCACCCTACAGGTGCCAGATATTAAGACAGAGTTAAAAAGGAAATGCTTCATTCCCAATCTTAACAATAAGAACAATTTCAATTAGAACAATTCAAATAATGAAAAGCAATGACAACTATAATCGATAAGATTAGCTTTTCTCTTTAATTGCTAATTGATTTTACTTGTAATTGCCTCACTTAAAACGAGGGTTCTGACTTGTTAGACAAATAAAATGATGATGGTGATAATGAAAAGACAACGAAGAGACACAGACTGACCACAAAGAGTTGCAAAACAACTACAAAGATACTCAAAATGACGACATCTCTGATTTCTTTGTGTGTCTCTGATAGCTCTGGTTTGCAAAATGCAAAAAAACATGTGTCATTGTTTCATTATCCATCTTTTATTAAAAGTATCACCGGGACACTTACATCCGTACTCCACCTGGACTATCTTGACACACTTAGTTGCAGCAAAGACGTCCACAACGGCATACAGAGGTTGGATGGCGGGGATCCCCTTTGCAGAAGCTCCCATGTCCTCTCCATTAATGACGATGTGCATATCAGCCAGGTCTCGCCCTTTAGGCACATACAGTACTCCTATCCGGCTGCGTCTGGCCGTGGGTGGCAGGGCATTGGTCTTATACAAGTCATCCAAAATGTGGCTGTAGCGCCCGGGCCTGCTCCGACCCACCAGCTTGTCTCTGGGGATCCGAATACTCTCAATGTACAAATGAGAGTCAGTAAAGAAAGTCTTAGGTTTGTTGTTGCCTCCTCTCTCTCCTCCTCCATCTCCCTGACCTCCTGGTCCATCTTCAGCCTCCCCTTGTCCGAGCCTATGGCCCCCAGCCAGTCCTCCCTCTTGACCCTCTGCCCCAGGTTCCTCTATGATCTTGTTGTGGTTGCGAGTGATGGCAAACACCCAGCTGTCCCCTTGGTCCGTCAGGTCTGGGATGGAGTACTCAGGTACCACCTCTAAGCTCCTGGGGTCCCTGGAGGTGAGGCCGACCCGGAGGTGGCCGCACCAACCCAGCTCCTTATCCTCGATCTCTATGAGAAAAATCTCCCCGGGTTTCAGAGGGTGTTTGCTGAAACACACTCCATTTGCAAAGCTCTCCACACGTGTGGCCTGGGTTCCTGAGCAGTCCAGCCTGACATTGATGCCATGGATGGGGTGGAACTCCATGAACTGGTCTGGAAGGGGCTCCATTTTCTGTTTCGCTTTCACAAATTCAAACAGTCACTCTGGTTCGGGGGAACAAAAATGACATTCCCAGATGGATACCTGTTAAAAAAAAACTCCACAAACAGAGGCAAACTTACTGAAACGTTCCAATCTGACAGTCTTGACGTGGTTTCAAACTACTGGAGGCCAACACGTGCATAGTAGAGTCACAACAACTTGCACAGACACATGACAAGATCCCTGCTCTGCCTATCTGTGGACCACTCAGGGAAGCTTCTGGTAGAGGGCTATTTTTGAACAGCTGCACACGTCAACAGATGGCAAGGTATGTGTGTGTGTGTGTGTGTGTGTGTGTGTGTGTTGGGGGAGTTAGATGGGGGTTGACTAACGTGCACCCAGCCAAAGTCAGTCACACACATCAGACATGCACAAAGATTGAGGTGAGGTTAGTGGGTGCAACAAAGCCCCCTGGGCCCTGGCGCTCATTCAATTTCACAAACCCATGTACCGAAGTAATAGCCGCGTAATTATCATAATACCATATGCCGGGGAGATATGTTAAACAGCGGGCCTTTCATAGCTGCACTCTAAATATAGTCATGCCATGCAAATACAGTCTGAAGTTCATTCTTATGTAAAACAGCAATTAAAGTAATGTGCCAGGATGGAGAGGTCCGTGGAGATGTGTTCATGATAATGGAACTATGGCAGAAGAATATGCAGAGGAATTATATTTAAAGAGGGGAAACTCTCTGCAGATATTTTTAAAATTCATTATATATGCATAATGGCTCCTGCACTTCATTTACAGTACTTCAAATTATTTTGCTGTAAAGGTATCAGATCTTTTAATCAATACCTCTCATATCAGTTGTACAATAAACAGATTAGGGGCTACCCCACACGTAGTATAGCCCTCGTTAATAACATAACTATGTGTGATTTGAAGTCATTTCTCATGTGTGCATGAGAAATGATTTCTGAATCATGATCAAGATTAAAGCTTTAAAGTGAGATTATGTCAGTTTTTCTAAAATAATTCACTTATTCTTTGACTTGGTCTGGTATGACCAGTAACTTATGGTGGCTAATTGTAGCTAATGTTGACAAACTTTACATGAACATTGCTGCATAAACTACATTACTGACTTGCTTTAGCGTGCTAGTTGTACGCCAATGATTCTTCGGTACGATTTAGCGCTGACCATTATCTTACTTTAATGCCTCACTGTAATCACTTGTATTTTGTGCATGTATTTGTGTGTATATTTTTCTTTTTTCTACTTTAACTAAAATTAAATAAATTACTGTTTCGTTACAAACACTAAATAAAGAGCATCTGGTCATTGTGCATAAATATTACAACTCTATATCAATCATATATATATCAATCATCATTGATATATCTATCAATAATAAGAGCACCATGAAAACAACAGTGTGAAAGGAGCAAAAACACTTAGACACAGTGTTGTAGCACAAACATCTGGGCCCCTGTGGAGACTCTGTAGTGGCTATAAGGGTTTATATCACATTTAAGAACTTTCCCTCTGTTTTCTTTACTTTTTGAAATGACAATATTGGTTCAAAGTTCACATGAAGTCCTCAACATCAGCACAGCACTGATAATAAAGGAGCAGCAGGTCGGCATCCAGCTGCAGCATCCTCCTTTCCACGTCGCTAATGGATGCTGGTCTCTCAGGTCATCTTCATCACCTGCTCAAGGTCATCAAGACACTTGAGGCTGATGTATCTCATATCCTGGGTGTAAAACCCCGTCTCATGAGCAAACTGCTGCAGGGTCTTAAATCTCCAGAGCTGCTTCCTGTTCTGTCATCTGTGGAAATAATATTCTGTTCCATTTCTACAATTTACCACACGGTCAGCTGGGTTTCTACAATGAAGCTCAGCATGTCGTAGTCCGTCTCCCCAGTACAGTACATCTACCAGGCCCAGAGACCACATATGAAGGGCCTCATTAAACTGAATATGTAGCATGAGTTCTGGTCTCCTGGATCAGGTGGTCTGCACACAGACACCAGGAACAACTGCAGACGCAGGCCAGCAGTTGATCCAGGAGTTGTTGAGGAAAAGCCATCCCACCTCACAATACTGCAAGTGTCTGCATCCAGATACCACTGGTGCTTCAGGATGGTCATCTCCTCTTTTGCCTGTCGAATGACTTCAGGTGGTTCTTGTCGACCTTCATGTCTACCGTCTTGTCTGTTTCTCTGTTGTGGTATTTCATTAAAAAACGAAGCCATCTTCACCGAGGGAGGCCTCCTTTTTGTGGAGTCTGCATAGAAGGAGAATAGAGAGAGATACCGGGTACACGGTTCATTTTTTGCCATTCTACAACACAGGGTTGCACAATGAGATGGAAGTTATAACTCTAACTGCCACTTAAGAACATAAGTTGAGTATTTTCAGCCTGAGGAAAGAAGCTGCTCTGTAGCCTGGCGCTACAACAGCGGATACTGCAATGAACATGAACTCTTTTAATTAATAAATTAATTTAAGTCTTTTTAACATAATTATGTGCCGCAAGTGTGCCTTAAGACTGCCAAACTATGAGAAAAGACTGTCCCCTCTAATTCTGTCCGGCTCTATTTTTCAGTAAATGTGTGTGAAAACACACCGTTTAGATTTTACTCCGCTTATGATGTCATGAGGGGATCTGTTGAACATGTGACCTCCTCCAGCCCTTCAGCAGGCTGACTCTACTCGCCCACTGATGGCATCCTCAGTCCACTACGCTGTCCACCTTCGTTTTTTCCACCAGCTCCCAGCAACACAAAGACACTGAAAGCAAGAGCAAAGCTCGTAGATGGGTCTGTTCAAACAGAGCATGCAGAAAGAGGCTGAATTTAGCTGCAGCAGCCAGGTCTGGTAGAAAAATAAAAAAAAAAGTTAAACCATGTAAGCCAATTCTAGTAGGGTCACCAAACACAAGTATGAACTTGAACATAATATGACACCTTTAAAGGAAGTTTTATGAAGTCAGGTCTCATTTTTTAAAAAGTAACAAACATAACAGAATAAAAACATGTCTACAATTTCTTTACCTGAGAAATATGCTACTCCATTTTATTTTGATAATTACACGTTGCACCCCTCATTTCTGTCTGTTTTGTTTCCTTATTTATTTGGAGTTCCTTATTTTATTCAAGTTAGCTGCTATATGTTCCTACACTTATTTTGTTTTTCACTGATTTACTTTAATATCTTGCCTGATGTCTTTTGCTGTCTTGTCTACCTATTTGAAAATACAAAAAAACTTAACTCGATTAAATAACACTTTTGATAAGATAAATCAGCAAAACATAGTAGTACGGATGGTAAGATAGAGAATAATGGAGGGTGTTTGGATTAAAATGCCAAACTGATCCGATACTGTATACATTAGTGTGTGGTCTTGAGTGATTATTGTCAGCCAGGCTGCTCAGGAACAACCTCCTCCAGTCAGTGATGGATGGGGGTTATTGTCGCTCACCCCAGCTGCAGCCTGCACACCACCCTGCCCCGTTCTTCATATTGTCATTTCTAGGGCTTCCAGTGTGGTTTATGTAGGCCAAGATGGAGGGAGGGAAGGGGAGAGAGAGAGAGAGAGAGAGAGATGGGGGTAAATTCATTCTTCCATCCTCTTCTTTCCCTCATTCTTTCTTTCTTTCTTTCTTGTCACAAAAATATTTCAAGCTCCATCTCTTCATGAATATGTGCAACATGAAGAAGTGCCACAGACCCATTAGTAACACTTTGGATACTTCTGCCCTCGATTCCAGATTCAGGTGCTTGAGTTTCGCACGGATGCTCACCAGAAAAGAAAACAACACTTTGTGACCCTCTGGCTGAACTTTAGCTGTCACCTTGTTTTGTACAATTAGACAGCATTTACACCCCGGACGCATCTCTGTGTGGGTGAGTTCGTGTGTGCGTCTGTTGGGGCTGCAGGACTCTTAATCTGGATTATCATGCAGCACAGCCATGCTTTTCATAATCACTTTGGTGAGCTGTGATTCTCGGCAGCGCATGACACATCTGGATGCAGGCAGTCGGTTAAGGGGAGGTGTGTTTGAGTGCGTGAGAGAGAGAGAGAGAGAGAGGGAGAGAGAGAGAGAGTTGAGGGTCTTCACTCCTTGCGCTCACAAATGGAGAAGGAGCTGGCGGTAGATAACACTACTCGGCGGGTTCAGTCACATTTCCATGCACAGGAATATTTTTCGGGTAAGTATATATTGCTCATCTCCATTTATGTTCAATTATCTTTCTGCAAAACACCATCAGCGCTGCAGACATTTGCAATTTTCTCCAAAAAAGTAAGAGGAGTCTGCAAGGAAGTCACCGGTCTGGGTCGCAGAATGCGCATTAAAAGGCAACGTTTTGCAACATTTTGTCCGTCACTTCAACTTCTTCTACTTCTTCGTGTCCGCATGTCACACTCATCTTGTGGATGTGAGTGCAGAAAGAAGCAGAGTGCAGCTCCGAGCGGAGGTGTTACACTGAATTCTGTGACCTGAATTTTGCCCTACTGCATGTAGCCACTGCTGGGGCAAAGTTGGAGCCACATGCTGAACTGTGTGCGTTTGTATTTTATTATAGCATGACCCTGTTGTTCTAGGATTGGGTCTCTGTCTGCACACAGTTTACTTTTCTTTATATCCAGATTATTTTCTTCAACTAAGAAATTAATCTAATCATTTTGTCTAGGAAAATGGCCACTACACCTTCCCAGAGCTGAGAGTGACTTATTTTACTTGCATGTTTTATTGAACTAATAGTCCAAAACTCAAATATACCCAGTTTCCTATCACATATGACAAATATAACAGCAAAACTTCACATTTGAAAAGCTGGAAACAACAAATGATTGCAATTTTTGCTTGAAAAATGAATGATTAGACCAAATCGATTCGCAAAGTAGTTGCAGATTATTTTTTGTGACTGATTAATTGAGTAATTGACTAAACCTGTATGCAGTTTCTTCATCCAAAGTCAGCTTTTACATGGAAGTGCTTCAAGAAATCATTCATGATGGCAAATATTTTGTCTTGCTGCTCCTAAATGGTACCTATCCTAATTTAACCTAGCAATCCAGTGTGCTTTTATTTGCATTTAGGGGGGACCTAAAAATATATTACACTGTAAGTACTTTTACAATTACTTCATACAAGTGTCAAACCACTTTCTTTAGTTTGAAAAAATACTTAAATGCACTTTCTACTTGATATGATATATTGATTAATTGTATGTCCACTCAAAAGAGGAAAACTACAATACTTCTCACTGTCCTTCAATAGAAGTAAAACAATGCAAAGGTCATACATTATATTGACTCTTAACCTGTGGTGGAGGAAGTACTCAGATCATTTACATTAGCAAAAGTTGTAATACCACAATGTAGAAGTCCTGCATTTAAAATTCAAAAAGTATTAAAATCTACAGAAAGTACCAAATGTAGAAGTACTAATCATGCAGAATGGCCCACTTCATATATGCTCATATATCACATAATCATATATATTGTATTATTGGATTGCAGTTATTGATAGATGAATGCAGGTATCACTTTAAGGTAACAGTTGGTAAAGATGGGACTAATTTTAACCACTTTATATACTGCTGGGTATCTGAGTCTATAAGATACTTTGATATTTTCATATCATATTTTTTATGACTCTATAAAGTGACTACATTTAGTAAATAAATGTAGTGGAGTGTAAAAAGTACAATATTTCTGTATTGTATTCTGTATTGTCTGGATTCCAGTGGAGTAGAAGTATAAAGTAGCATAAAGTGAAAATAGACATGTACCTCAAAACTGTATACAGTACTTTAGTAATTATACTGAGTTCTTTTCCATCACTGCTGCTTACTAATTAGTTTGATCAGTGAGATGGACATATGTTGCTTTGTATAATAGCATATATCACGGTTTATTGGACTAAATAACTGTACATATAACAGACCACAGGCCCAATAATTACTTTGTAATTACCTCAATGTGTCTGCTGTATTCTATGACCCAATACTGTGTAGATACTTTAATTAGTTTCAAAAAGAGTTGCATTTCATTCCAGTTTAAAATGTCCCCTAAGTGTCAAGTCTGTTTTCAAACTAATAAAACCACACAGTGACCCCCTGCACCCATGACAGAATCTTCTGCATTTGTTTCGCTGATTCATGCTTTAATGTTTCCCCCATCTGGATATGACCTCAGGCATGAGAATAAGACCCCCTGAGAGCAAAGGGCTCCGAAGGATTGTGATGTTACTGATAACTACAATCAACAGTGGAAGCTAGCTTGGAAACACACCCCACCAAATGTTGGTTTAGCCCATAATCCGGCTGTGTGATTTGTCAGATTTCACAGTAAAACCCTGCATTAATGTTAATCTGAGATTGTTACTGTTCTTGTCTGATCAAACACACTCAAACCCCTACACACACACACACACACACACACACACCAAGTCGCAGACGTGCTGCTACGCTGACGCCGTCACTGATTGAGAATGCAATGGATAGATCGAAACACACTGCAATACACGCGGAGCAGATGTGTGCCGCGTTTCGTGCTACAGTCGTCACTCTGTATGTACTGTCACACGCAGCCTCATGGAACAGTTAACAGCTCTCTTATAGTTGTATCACAGGGGCTTATCATTAAGCAGGGACCAGAAATTACTCATTGGCCTCGCAAACAGAAGCTCAGAAGGCAACTCCTCCTTCTGCTCTTGCCCTGCTTTGGTTGTCCTTGTTTAAACCACAAAGTTTTAGTCAGCTTTCTGTGGCCTCTGGGGTTGTCACAGCTGAATACTTCCAACAACACAGTTAAAACACCACTACGGATAGAGTCGGGGAAGTCAACAGAGATCACTCATAGAACATTAAAACAATGGATCTATGGATAGCAATGATGGACTATCGATCAACCCACCGCTTTAGCTCCAGACTGAAATATTAATACATTTTTTACACACATTCATGGTCCCCAGAGGATTAATGTTACTGACTGTGTTGATCCCTTGAATTTATTATCTTGCTTGACTATAAAGTTTGTGGTTTTGAATGAAATGTATAAACAACTATTGGATGGATTACCATAAAATTCATGTCCTCACATTTAGCTGCACCATACTGTTGAAGCTTCGCAAACTGCTTTGGTTTATTAGCAAATATCTGAGAAACTAATGGCGTTCCCGCCAGCCTCAGTTTTTGTTTTGCACTAATTTTGTGCTATTTCATATCCAATTGCACTGTTTTGCAAATCACTGTGAAATCACTGTAGCTGCAGTGATTTCATAGGAGAACATTTGGATTTGTGAGAAAACATAGCAGTATCTGAAGTCTATAAACAGCACTTTCCAAACCAGCTTGACAATATGGTAACATCAGCTGCAATTAGCTGGGACAAAACATTGTTAGCTTAACAGTCCTTTAGTCTGCCTAATGTGCGTGAGTGCACTTGTGTGTGTGCATGTGTATGTTTTCTGGCACCTCGCAGGTTCTGGCCCCTCTTCCCACCCTGTGAAAAGCTATGAGGAAGGTCTAATGCCGCCTGGCCGCATGTGTGTCTGTGAGGTTTATCTCCCCACCGCCCATTTTGGGTGAGAGCAGATTAGTCAGAATCCACCAGCTGCTGTGGAATTGGTTGAAATTGTGCCACACAGCCCTGTAATACAGTTACGTAAATCTGACCAGTCAGAGGTAGGGATTAACTTGCATAAAGAGCAGGGCACTTGACCCAAACAGAGAGAGTGAATGAAAGGGTCCCCACCGGGCCTTTGTGCTGTTTCCCAGCTTGTGCCCAGTGATGCAGAACTGCTCTTTTCTCCCACAAAATGACAGCTGATAATGCGCACAGCCTCTCTGTCCTGTGTTGGTACTTTTCTAGTTTGACAAGTCAGTAGGTGGTGGCCGTTTATGTGTTATGTGGAAACACACAATACTGCTGCTGATGCACAAAAGCCACATGTGAGGAATGACTGAGCTCATCTTTGAACTCCCCATGCTGTTACATAAGTGAGTCTTTAAACAGCTTGAGAAAACATCAGAGGAAAGGTCGTGACTGCTGGTTTTTACAGCTGACAGTTTGCTCTTTAGGGGACGAGTGGAAGACACTGTAGTTATTTCCTTGGGGAGTTGCGTTGCTGAATATAAAATATATAAAGTAGGAAGTCAACAATATACTCTCTTTGTTTTATACTGAAAGGCTGCATCTTTGCTCAAATCGTGGCTTTTCAGTTCATGTTCATGTACACAGAGAGTAGCTGCACATAAATCGAGAGAATTACATCCAATCAGCCCCAAAAGACGTTAGATCCAAGCCTGAGCTGCCCTACTTTGTGCAACATTTGGGGGAGACAGACTGTCTTGTCTATTTTTGCATGCCTCAAAAAGTCATCGAGTATGTGGAGCGACAGCTTTGGGAGAGGTGCTTACTTGGATCTGATTCACGCTCACCAGTCTTCAGATTACCGATTTCCACAAGACTTCAGAGCTGAACTACGTAACATTCGCACATTAATGCGTGCTTGGCACCAGTAAGCAGTTTCTGTGAAAATGAGGCGCAAGCATAGAAAAGATACCCTTCCACTCTCTCTCTATGCCTCATTCCCTGACTGCTTTTATTTGTTCTGCCTCTGAGGCTTAATAATGTAGCTGACCATGTTTTTTTTATTTTTATTTATTCTCTTTCACTGACTCTTAGGTGCCTTGGCTGTGTGATGTAAAGTCAAGAAATGGCAGCGAGTGGAACGAATGGGGAAAGAAGAAGTGAGGATAAAGGAAGAGGAGGTGGCAGACCTCTCCAGGAGCCCCACAGCCCGGCTCTTGGCCTCTCACCAGCCGGCACCCCGTCCCTTGCAGCGAAGAGGCATCTCCCTCGGGGGATAGTGATCCAGCTGACTGGGACAGAGGGACAATGGGACAGTCTGGATGACAGTGAGCTCATCTTCTCCCTTGACCACGATGAAGATTACCCCTCAATATCTCTCTCCAAGGAGAGGCAGCTTTCTGTTGAGGATGACAGAGGGTTGGAGTCCCAAGCTTTCCACGTCCCTCTTTCCCCCTCGTCCCCTGGCTCTCTGGGCAACTGCTCCACCATTGGTCCCAGCTTTCTCTCCCCTGGCCCTTCTTCACCCACCCACAGACCCCTGGCAAGCCTGGTCAAGTCACTCTCCACCGAGCTGGAGCTCAAAGAGGGCTCCACCCTCAGGCCGAAGCCCCTTCTCAGCCTCGTCAAGTCAATCTCCACGGAGATCTCCCGCTCTGAGCCTGAGGTGTCGCAGTCAAAATCAGACTCCCGCCTCAACCTCCACCTGTGGAAGCAGCTTACCCAACCAAAAACCCGCAGCAATGGAGACTCTCGCACTGCGCCCCCTTCTCCTAGCTCACTCTCTCCTAGTGGAGAAGGTCTGAGAGGGGGCTTCTTCAAAATGGAGTTAGAGGACACCAAGAGGAAGCTCTCGGAGGCCGTGCACGAGCCTCTGAGCAGCATGTTCAGTAAGATCATGAGAGAGGAGGGCGCAGGCAGCCCCAAACACCAGGGGAAGACCCAGGTTAGCTCCAGAGGTTTGGGCCGTGAAGGTAGCACAGACACGGTTCTTTCTGAGTCCCCCGTGAGGAACACTAGAAAAACAGATGCTGATGTTTTGCCTGCGTTTTACTGGCCTTCTGTTAGGCTTCCTGGGAGAAGCCACTGTAGCCCCTGCCCTGTGCATCACAACAGACAACATCACAGGGATGAGGAGCTGGAAATATGCACAGATGGTGACATGATGCAAGTATTAACCATTGAGACTCACAGACAGGCGAGGAGATCACCTGCTGGTCCTCAGGTCCTTGCACCACCTCTGGTTAGGACACTCTCTCAAACCCCTCATCCTCTGCCGCGCATGAGTTTATTCTGTGTGGCAGTGCTGTCCTACATCTACTTCATCCTACCTCTCAGTTCATACTTCTCTGGCCTCGCTCTGGGACTAGCATTGGGCTTCTTGCTGGGATTGTTGCTCATCAGGATGGGTTCCTCCAGGTCTTGCTGCTCAGATCCTCCTTACAGACCAGCACAGACTGTGTTTGGTGAGGGGATTCTGCCAGGTGGCTTTGTCAGCACTGAGCCTGACTCTCTCAAGGTAAGTTGGACGAGTCATTAAGGATGAAAATGTCACATTTTTGTTCTCACCTTATTTTCAGCCACCTCAGTCTCATCACATCTCCTATAATATAGATAAGGTCAGTATTACTCTGATATCTGTCCATTGAATATAAGACTACGACCAGCAGTTGGTTAGCTTAGCTTAGCAGAAAGATTTGGAACAAAAGCCTGGCTGTTGCAATATGTGAACTTTCTCTTCATATTAATCGTGTTTCCACTCGTATCGTTTTATACGCAAATTGAAAATACACATAAACAACTGAATGGAAACCCACTTATTGACAGTACATTGTTATATTGGCTTCTGACCACAGTAGCTTCCATATGAATACACCTCACCAACCAATTTTTCTTCAATCCACTGGTGCTCTTGAAACTGGTAGTAGAAACTTTCTGACTGGGCCATAATACAGTATAACTGCAGACTACTCTAAACTGTAGCTTTCACCAATTCATCAGAAAACCTACTTAGTGAGAGTGAGTAATTTCTCAATGCACTTTAGATGACATGTTTAAAGGCTACTCCAAATACGAGTACTTGAAATTAGTTTTGACTCGTGCTAATTTATTCTGAAACTGTCACTTCAACACCTCTGCTGACTGTTTTCTTCACAGATTAAAGCCTCTGAAAGTGGCATGTGAGCGCATACGGTGCCCAGGATGCAAATAAAACCTTCAATAATAAAAACTGCCTGAGCTGCAGCGGTAATTACTGTCCTTTACCAACTGGAGAGGACAGCTACCACCAGACACTGTCAGCTCCAGAGGCAATTAGTTGGGGATACAGCGAGGAGGAAGCTGTGCTTTGTCAGTGCATGTGGAGAGTGGTGGTGATGGTTAGAAGTGGGGGGTTTACTGTCCCTGTGTTGAGATAATTCCCTTGTTTGATCATTAGCAGTGTGGTTTTGGTATGAGGGCTGTTAAAATGTGAAAGTCAGAGGGCATCGAGCCGTCAAGTGACAGAGGGAGAACAGCTACGATGTTTGAAGTGAGGGCAGAGGCTGACACCTCCTTAATAAGGGGCAAATAAAATGTCAGTACGTATAATATGTAATAATATTGCTTATAAGTTAGTTGGAGCATTAAAAGGAAGCATCCAGCTCGTATGACAGCATCCGGTTCTGAATCTTCTTAATTATATTCTTTTATATTTTGTAGCAAATTAATTGTTATTAATTCAGCTTTTTGTGCCTTGCACTTTTCTGTGCTTTGAGATAGTTCAATACTTTGGAAAGTTTGCTTTTTTGCTGGGATTTAGATGAGAAGATCAATACCACTCTAATTTTGCCATGCTAATTATGTAGCTACAACCAGAAGATGTTAGCTTAGTTTAGCATAAAAACTGGAAACAGTTGGCCTGTTTTCAGCACCTCTAAATCTCACTAATCAACACATTATATCTTGTCTGTTCATTTAATTTGTGGTTTTAGGTGGTGCTATGTGCTGAGGGTATTTACAGTCACTTCCTGTGTCCTCATTGGGTTGCCAGGCAACCAGTGGATACTCCAGGGAATCACTGCAGCAGGCTGTCATTCACCAATACTTTGCACATAATCTAGTCAACAAGCGTAACCGAGCTAATTCAGTTAGCTGAGCAAATAAACAAAAAGCAAATAAATATTTTCCAACGTTTCTAACTTACAGTGACATACAATGTATAGTATCCATATGAGGCTCATGGGTTGATTTGTGCTGAATTAAGCCGGCTAGATTTGCGTCTAAAGGTAGGTAGAGTTTGTCGATGGTGTCGCCTGGGAAGCTACATTCAGGGACCAATTTCCCTTCGAGCAAAAAGCTGTGATATTTATGGATACATGTTTTGTTCTAACTTTGTTAAGGTTGACTATTCCTCTAAACCCGCAGCTCACAGATTCACCCTCTGTAGTACATTTGTTCCACAATTAAGTCTTACATGTTAAAATTATTTATGTTGAGATCCACAGAGGTGAATTTACCATGTTTGATACCTGTGACCAATTTCTGTCACTGAAGGTTGATTACAAACACCATAATAGGATTTTCACAATTGAAACAGTTCCAATCAAGTGTTTATTACTTACTTGAAACTGTGAATAGTGTTCATTGAAACAAAGACTTGCTCTCTGCCTTTTCCAGGGGTGGATGAATGAGATACTTGACTATGACCCAGAAACCTACCATCCAGCTCTGACTCACTCCGTGTTTGCCACCCTGGAGGGCTCCTGTCTCCGTCTTGACTCCCCGCGTACCAACATCAGCCGCAGGGCCACGTACGATGAGAGAGTCCATGAGGCCACTTTCGTCAAGTCACGCTGCTTTCAGCTCGCAAAGAGCCAAGTATGAGGACCGCCTAAGTAACCATGTTAAGGGAATATCTGTACTCTATCTGGGGCCATTGTATTTTTAGATGGAGAAAGGAAAGTGAAGACCTAATATATTTTGACATTCTTGTGATCTTACAATAATGCATGGAGCGAGTGCAGGGCTGCTGTCGAAAACTTTTCAACATTTGAAAACATTTCAACATTTGTGTTGGCTAAGATAGAACCAGAGCAAATGGAGTTCAAGAGAACAAGAACTACACTGCATTTTCTTGATGTTATGAATTGATATTTAAAGAGTTTCTTATTGATGAACAAGACTGTGAGCTAAATGCTAACATCAACATCCTGACATGTTCACCATCTTAGGTTAGCATGCTACTGTGCTATCATTTATTACTACATTCATTAGCACTAAACACAAAGCACAATGCCAAGCACATAAACAAAAGTACTGGACAAATTAAAAAAATATATTTTTAATGATGGTGCTTAGTTCTCAAAAGTTAGAGAATCATCAAAATCTTTAGAGTTTGTCCTCTGGACACCATGCATGTGGTGCCAAATGTCATGGCACACCAGTAATTGTTGAGATACTTCAGTCTGGACCAAAATGGTTGACCATAAGATAGACTGACATTGGCATTCCTTAAGACACATCACTGGAATGGCTAAAAAAGCTTTGTATAAAAGATTACAGTATCCAATCAATGAATACATAAGATATTGACTAAACATAAACTCTTCAGCATTAATGAATGATATATAAGTGACTGCATTGCCCATCATCTCATTGCTTTGACACAATAAACCTCCCCAAAGGTATTCCTGCTGCCATCTGTGTTGGCCCGGAAGAGGGTGTGGAACCCAAAGTATCCCATCTGCATCCAACTCGCCAGGGAAACAAACTCCCAGGAGGACGAGGGAGGAAGGTGGGAGGAGAGCCGGGGAGAGGAGTCGAGCGCTGAACCGGCAAGTCCACAGCAAAGTTCCTCCAAACACGTCCATGACCTCCCCGCTGCTCTTTACCTCTTTGGCCGAACAGGCAGAGAAAAAGAAGAGTGGTTTCGTCACTTCCTGTTTGCATCCATGAATACGGAGAGAGAAAAGGAGAGGGATGGACAGAAGCCTGGCAGATGTGTGTCCAGATCCGGTATGAGAAATGTTAATAATGCATTAGAGAAGAGAAGGCTTCTAGATAAGGGATCTATACAAATGCTATATATATGTGTGGATTATGGATTACATGCTCCAAATCATTGCATTTCAAAGCCAATCCCTTTTGAGGGAACGCACAGATCTCACAGTTGTTTGGTGACCTAACAGGGCAACTGGATCAGAAAAAAAACATCTATTAGGGGCGCCAGCTTTGTTCTAGAGAAAATGACTGAGTTGCACAAGTGAACATGTTTTGTTTTTGTTTATATGCATTTGATTTTTCTTTTCTAATACAAATCTGCTATTTGACCGGTCATCTGTCACACTTTCCCTTTTCCATTGCTACACTGTTGTTTAAAGCATTCACTTTAACAGTTACACTTGGGAATGGCTGATGATTCATTAAAGGGAGCGTAACAACATTTTCAACAGCTTGCACAGCAAATAGTTGTCAGCTGACCGAGCGGCTTTGCAGGTTGTAGTGATCCGTCCCGTGGGAGCCAAGATACAGAGCGACACATAGCCACCTGTAAGAACACGACTGGTCAATTTTTGTGTTTTACATTGATTAATCATAAAAAGATATGAGACAGAGCCAGGCCAGTTGTTTACCCCTGTTTCCTGTCTTTGTGCTAAACTAGGCTAACCAGTTGCTAGCTGTAGCTTCATATCTACTGTGTGGATGTAAAAGTTGTATTGATCTTCTCATCTAACTCAAGGCAGCAAAGCAAATCAGTGGATTTCCCAAAAGATTCAAACCATTCTTTTAAGAAAGCTCAGTTAAACTCTCCTTCAAATTACTCATTATGAACTATGCTTGCTCTCACAAATTATGGTGGTTACTTCTTCCATGGATGATCATTATAACCAAAACACATTTGTTTCTAAAACAATGACAATAAAGCAAGAAGTTTTTCTGCCATGAACATTATCTTTACCAACCAGGTAAATGTTTCTTGTATTCTCCCAGGTGACCAAGCTCCAGCACAGGGCGTCTGCGCTTCAGGTAATATCCCAGGCAGCAGAGGCTCCAGCAGGGTGGGCAGCAGCGATGATGACGCCCCCTCCACGCCACCAGTCCACTGCATCCCTGCAGCTCCCGTCAGTCAGACCTCCAGCAGCACCAGGGGCCTTTCCCTGCTGGACTACACCGGCTACATGGCCCGTCTCTTGGCCACAGAGGAGGCGACCCCCCTCTCCAGCACTGGAGCCAGCAGCTCAGAGACGAGCCCCACCATCAGTGGAAATGTAAGTCACGCTTGCGGATAAGATTAAGCGAAGCGAATGAAGTGAGGCGGTAGAGACTTTCCACAGCTGCACATTGGCATGTTCGTGAGAGTAAAGTGGCTCAGTGAAATAGCGATGACCAGAATAAAAAGGCATTAGTGATCAAACATGTTAGTGAAGTGGGTCAGTACGTGTCAAAAAAGCCACTTGGAATGAAACAAAATAAACTGAATAAAACAAAATGCTGTTGATGGAAAAAATATCAGGACACTTGCCAGCATTTACAAAATTATTCTACCCCTCTTCCTCTATTTTTGGCTCTGAATTGTACCAGGCTTGCATTTTGCTTGTCCTTGCTCAGCCCTCACTCAGGTGTCTTTATTACAGTGCACCTGCGATCTAGCAGAGTACCCGGGGACGAGCCAGACTGCATGGGCGAACGCTCTAATTGGTCGAATCTTCTGGGACTTCCTGCGAGAGAGGCACTGGGCCGACGTGGTTTCCCAAAAGATCCAGAAGAAGCTGAGCAAAATCAGAGTGCGGGCTGTTTTGTTGGAAGTTAATTCATAAGTCACAGAAAAGGCATTTCATATAATTTTTAAAGGTGTGATGTGGTATTGTCTTTGCAGCTGCCTTACTTTATGAATGAGCTGACTCTGACTGAGTTGGATATGGGCTGCTCAATGCCGCAAATCACCACTACCTCCAGACCAGAAGTCAACCACAGAGGTGAGTACACGCTGGAGATCATACACACACACACACACACACACACTCACACACCCAGAGTAACAGCAACAGAAGATGACCTTTCGCCCATGTTATTACAGCTGAGTGCTACAGAGCATCAGATCAGACACTGTTATCCTGTTGTAATCTCACAGAGCACGAGAGCCATTACGCCATGGCCTTCAACATTTAGAGCATATTGGCTCGTGTGTGTGTGTGTTTTTAAAATCAGGCAATCTGGCAGACGACACTCCTAATGAGAATTTAAGTGTGTCAGCATGTGTCTACGTATTGTAACCTCGTGATTTCACCGTCCACTTTGCTGTTACACAACCGCCCGGCAACAAATTATCCTGTTTTCAGCTTTTCCCCGTTTTTGCCGCTGGGGCCACATGCGTCAGCTCCTAAAGGGGACTTATAATCCGCTGTAATTTATTATAAATTTAATTTCAAGGCTCGATAATCACAGTGAAAGCTGTTTAATCTGCCCACTAAGCAGTGCATGTTCAGATTAGGCTGCGCGTGTGTGCTTTGTCTTCGTTTTGGTGTCTGTGACCTCTTTGCGTTGCCCCTTGCAGGCCTGTGGGTAGAACTGCAGCTGGTCTATACTGGTGCCCTGCAGATGACCCTGCAGACTAAGTTCAACCTGTCCAAGCTGGGTAAAGAGGCTGGCCAGGATACGGACTGTACGGCTGAGAGTGGTAGCCCACGGTCAGTACTACACACAGAGCCATACACACTCACACCACGCACACAAAAGTCTACTTTAATAGGCTTTTCTGAACGGTACTTGTAACTAAGAGTGTTTCCAAAGTCTTTCAAATCTCCTTTTGCATGTTAAAATGTAAACATAAGTAACAGAGGTTTTTTGCGCACATTTATTTTTATAAATATGTATATTTATTTTAAAAAAATGGTGAAACCAAAGCATGAAGCCGTGCATGCAGTTAGATCCCGACCTTTAGCTCTATAAAATCTGCGGATTGCCCCTTTAAAAAACAGTATTTCAGTATTTCCATCATCTTAAGGTGGAGGTCATTGTACTGCCCAGGTCAATAGCAGGTGCCACATTTCAGTAAACCCTGTATTTTAATTACTACATTTTATAGAGCACACACACACACAGCCACACACCTTTTCTCTTTTTTTTTTATCCCCTGACCCCTTCGGTCTGTGATCTGCACAGCTTCACATTACATTGATTAGCAGAGACCTGCCTGTCAGTTAGTCACAGTGGGATTAGAGTGCAGGCAAAGCTCTACATTAGCTGTCTGTGCTGCATCTGAAGCCTTCCACAGAGATAGAAAACTTGTGTTTGTTAATCTTTCACTTTCACTTCAAAAGTAATCGCAAGATTTGTTCTTACACATGTACGTGTTACGGAAGCCCTAAGAGGCAAAAAAATATATATCTGGAGATCCATTTTCAAAGTCTCATCTAGATACTTTCCTCTCCTGTGTTTATGACTCAGAAAGGTGTGATAAAAAGAGTAAAAACAAAAAAATTGCATATATATGTTGTTTTTCTTAAAAAATAGACTGGCTTTACTATATATAATTATATATTATAAATAGGATGGGTGGTGTTAAATAAATACCTGGAGATGTTCAGAAAATTTACATTTGAACGAAAGAAATCTTCAAAATAAATAAATAAGTAAATTAGACTCATTCTTGTAAGTGTTGCTGTAATATTTATTTTGGTCACAAATGCTCCTACAAAGCTAAACACCTCTAGGGATTTAATATTACGTGTTCTATTTAGAAATGAGTATTGGTGTATGAGTACATTAGCACATGGAGACATGAGTTAGGGTTTAAATGTGCTTTGTTAAATTTCTCTGTTTTATGGAAAGCGTCTTGAGATAACGCTGCTATGAATTGGCGCAATATAAATAAAGATTGATTGACTGATTGATTGATTGATTGACTATTTCTATGCTAAGAAAGGATGAAAATTCAGTAGCACTTATTCTTCCATCCATACCTTCATTTTGCCATCTGCCCATTCCTAACCTCTCAGCTGCAGGCCCATCCTCAGTGTGTTAGCGGACAGCGACGAGGAGTCCTCCAGTGCTGGCTCATCAGATGAGGAAGAGTTGCTTCCGTCTGAGCCTCAGGGTCCAGTGGGGGAGAAGGGATCCACAGCAGCTACCGATGGGTAAATGTCACTTAATAAAAGAAAGTAGCATCACATGGCCTGGCTTGCATTCATTAAAGTATATTATAAATGAAAATATACTACCAACTGCTACTTTTGTGTCATAATTCTCAAAATTCATTTACATTTAAAGACATTTGCCACTTTTAACTGACACTTAAACAGGGAAAAGGTGTAACTTTCAAAAAGTACCACCATTGAGTGTTAATTCTGCCCTTCTGTGTTGTGATTGCTCATCTTTCCGAAGCTGAAAATAAACTGTGCCGACGTCACACACCAGATGGCTGTCACTTTCATTTTCATTTACATCTCAGACCCTCATCCCTCCTCAGATCTTAGCATCTGAATACTAAATCTGCACCCAAGTACAAAACTCCTCTCCTCTAATCCTCTCTAACAGGACAGGGGGTGGAAAGACTGGGAGGAAGATTTTGAGATTTGTGGACAAAATCGCTAAATCCAAGTATTTCCAAAAGGCGACAGAGAACGAGTACATTAAGAAGAAGTTTGAGGAGATGTCCAACACGCCCCTGCTGCTCACTGTGGAGGTTCAAGAGCTGTCAGGGGCTTTGGTGGTCAACGTCCCACCACCCCCTACAGACAGGATATGGTAAGCACTGAGGCATCAGAGCAATGGAGCGGCTGAAGCATTTTCTAATGCAACAAAGTGTGAGGACTTCAGCAATGTGTTAGATGTTTCCACGATGCAGAATGTGTTACCAAAGGCCAGATTAAAGACTGGAAGGACTGAACATTTACCGTAAACTGGCAAATATTGTCAACATGATTTTGTCAATAAGCAGAAATAAGTAATAGAATAAATTAAAGAAAAAACAGAAAAAGGAAAAGTGCCTTTCCTCTTCTATGCATGTATTTCCAGTACAGCCTCTACAAGTGGTGTCCCTCTTTACACTGTTCATTATTCGGGCATACTGTATATAACTCCTGGGGCTTTACCTGCAACACCCCTTTTTCTCAGTGGCTTTGTCCATTGTAATTTCTCTAACAATTTCTGTAGTTTGGATGGTTTTCATGTATTCTCTCACTTAAGTCTCATTTTTAAAGTGTTTCTAATAGTCGCGTGTAGGCAAATTAAAGTCTTTAACTTGAAACTTTAACTGAAATAATTTCATTGGTTCATCAAATGCTTTTTGCTCTATGTAGATGAGCTTCTTGTTTACCCATTTTAAAAACCCAACTGATACAGTACGGGAGTGTTACGGTTCTGTATGTGGGACATTTTACAGTGTGAAAATCAACTTGTGCTCTATAGTGGACAAACTGTACCGCTATAAGAGGGCTTCTAAATGACCTAGTTTGGCTCCCTGTCCTGCAATTTCATGTTATTTATCGTCCACATACAGACATTGAGCACTTGTCGGTCCAGTTATACTCTGGATATACACATTGACATTGCCTCTAAAACCAGTTTCCTTCCAATGTACCAGTAACTGCGTGTCACAAATGCACGCAAACACAAACCAGTTCACAATGTTCAGCCACGGCATGCCGTGCTTGTGACTTTTTGTGGTGTGACTTTTCCCACCTCACCACCTGCCAAAAGAACATTTATTATTCCACAGATCTATTACAGCTGAGCACTAAACACGTTTCAAGCACTGAGACGACATTTAGACTTCTAAGATGTGTCTAAAAACCAGGATGAAACCATTTCAGCACAGATGTGTCAGATCTGATCATGTGACAACCTCCTCTGTAGGTACAGCTTCTGTGTGCCCCCCAAGTTGGATCTGCATGTGCGTCCCAAACTAGGAGAGAGGGAGGTGACTTTCTGTCATGTGACCGAGTGGATTGAAAAGAAACTGCAGGATGAGTTCCAGGTAAAAAATAAAATTTTTTTTAAAAATAAATAAATAACAGCATGTAGCTACTGTATGTCAGTTTTCCTCCCTCCTCTCACGCTCCTGTTTTATCTCCCCAGAAAGTGTTTGTGCTGCCAAACATGGATGACATCTACATACCCCTCATGCGCTCTGGGGTGGACAGCCCTCAAGCACCGCAGCGTCCCAAAGCTCCTCGGTCCCAAAGCTCCTCCACAGAGTCCATCGAGAGGATCCCACCTGAGATCTCTGGGGCTGAGTCTGACTAGTGCCTCGCTGCTGATGATCAAAGGAGAGCTGACACTTCGAAATGGAGTCTTATATATTCACAGTGAGAGAAGGGGAAGATGCAGACGAATGAGAAACAGAATATAACGATACCTTTTTTTGCCTCTATGACTTCAGTAGCTCTTAGGCAGACTTACTAACCCTTGTGTTTATGTCTGAACCAGGAGTTTCTAAAGGTCTGATGTTTAGCGCTGTAGCTGGCTGATGGAGAGTCTGGACATCTACAAGTGATACCTTTTGCAAATGTTTACATGTCATTGATCCCTATGAGATTTTGCTGCTTTGATGTTTACAGCTCAGTGTCACTTTGGATATTGTTAAATAAAAGCTAGAAAACCTGCCAGTTTTATTCTCCCACATGACACAAACAACACATATCCTTTATAAGCCCACATTTCCACAGGAAATGTTTGGGAATCGTTTGATTGATTCATTGATTCATGTGCAGCACTTTTCGCTGGCCCTCCCTCCCAATTTAAATGTCTATTCAGATAGGGTCAACTTTCATGTGCCTGACAAAACAACAGCAGAACATGGTGGAAAAACAGCCTGGTGCATAAAATTAGTACATGGGTAAGAAGTGTTATAATGTGTGGGAGGGTGTGTGTGTGTGTGTGTGTGTCGCTTTGTGGGCTACTGTTGGGTTATTTGCAGTATGGTTCATTAGACAGGCCCTGAGTCTGTGTTTGAAACTGTTTGGTGAAATGAATTAACAGTGCAGTGATTGTCATTATTCCACAGTAGAAATAATCCATGTGATGAAGTTATTTATTGCAAGTGAACAACTTGTTAACCATATTAACGAGTTTCACAACAGTGGTAGATCTATGACTGCTGAAATCATAATCACCATAATTACGATTAATTATTAGCTCCATATCTAATGTTTAACTGGATTGATCCAGGCGATACACGCATCGCACACAACCATGGTTCCTAAGAAGTGACAGATGGATGAGTGCAGGTTCATTCAAAATAGTGCAAAAATAGTCTCGTTCATTTAACATGAAACTATTGAAACTGTGCACTGATTGTTCACCATGAAGAGTACAGGTGATCAATAGAGGGCAGCATCTGTTTAACAGACACTCCTGCAGCACTGATGTTACCTGCCGACAGCAGGACTTTCTTACCATCTCACCATCATCCTCACATGATATGTTCATTTTTCTTTCATCACAACTCAGCGGGGAAACACTGTCAGTGGAAGTAAAAAAAAGGGAATTTCATACAAAAACTAGACTTTCTAAGACTGCTTAAGTGTCACCTTAGATTTTGTACATCATCACTCTCAGAAAGGCCAGTATAATATATCTTTACAGTGACATTTAATGTACATATTGACAAGTCAGTATTGCTTTAAGACACACTTGAAAAAATGTGAACCCACCCTTGAAATTACCTACAGTATCATTTTACATGATATGTATAATACTACATAATATATGATATATTGTGTAATTAATATAGTAATATGATAATACACATTTTTGTTGAATTCATATCACATGAATGTTCATTGCTGGGGCTGTAGGGTATTAGTTTGTGTTGATTTGCTCCTATTTGTGACAATGTAGAACATGCATCAAATGCATGTCGTATGTATGTAGTTCTGCAGGCAAGAAGGGGCCTGATAACAAGACATCAGTGTTGAGCATAAGCCAATATAGTGCTGCAGAGTGCAAGTATAAATATAGAGGCTAAACGGAGAGGATGTGTGAGTAGATGATTTTCTGTGTTTGGCGTAATGTCTCCGACAGCCTCTGTAGTCTCATTTAGCCACTTATTAGCAACCAACACATAGAAGCACATAAAAGCTTTAAATTCATGAGAGGAGTATTTATTGGATTATTTTATATCATGGAACATAATGTGAAAATCTCTACAGCTTGTGTTGACCACAGATCTTATTTCAGGCATCTAAGCAAAAACCCATTCCTGGTTTGAGGACTCAGCCCTGCAGCACTCTGTAAGTTCAGTCAAACTGAGTGCATGTCTACTTATAGCATAACGTCCACTCCTCTCAGGCAGTAGTCTAACACTCATCCTACCAACAGGGGAAGTCTTCTTCCACCACTGCTACTAAGTGATGTGTGCTCCAATATGAGCACCATTGTTCCTGACTGTGGTGCCACAGCAGCTATGTGAAGATAAATAAAAATGAGGTGTGCCTAACCTGCTAAGGCTGTGAAACCCAAATGTAGACAATGCTGATGCTTATCTGCCTTTATTTATGCATCTTAGACCATCAAACTGTCATAGTAGACCAAGATAAGCAACTCTGTCATTTGGTTTCAAAAGTTATCTAAATTGGACTGTAAATATTACTGTGAAATAACTTGGGTCCACAGCACTTTGAGTAATACTTGAATATGTTATTGACATTGCAGCTATAATGAGACTTACTACAAGTCTTTTTCCTGTTAAATGTGATTCCTTTAAGGAAGCATGTCTGACTCCTTCCCAGTAAATAATCTCTATGTGAGATTGATCATCAGCAAATAAATGATTGACTGCATATACTGCAGAGCTCTTACAGGCTCTCACCTCTTTAACACCCACTTTTCTACATTATGGATGAACTGCATACAGAAACAGAAATATTTTCCTAAAATCAAAAGTAATGACACATAAAAGCGATGGCAGCGCATCTGTGTTTGATAGAGTGTTTAATGTACCTTCTTTGACATCACTGGCTGGCCAAATACACACGTCTTCCCACTTCCTGAATATTTCTGGTTACTGTAAAAATAGCACACACACTCACACGCAGTCATAAACAAAACAGGTTCGGTGATTGTAAAAAGTGTGCCAGCAGTCTAACCAGAGGGCATTTTCCCCCATCAGCAGTACATTTCTGACTAATTACTCACTTCAGGTTTCCTTGTCTTTCTCTGTAAACACAATAAATCTCTTCTTTGTGATGATTACTGTCCCTCCCAAAGTCAATAGATGCAGGGATTCTTTGTTATAAAAGTGTTATATATTAAATAAAATGATATTATTTACATTTATTTAATTATTTATTTATTTTAATAAAATATTTCCTTTTTCTGTGTGGCAAATGAATGGTGATGCACAAGCAATGGCATCATGTTTTCCAGTCTGATTAAGTCTTGCATAAATGTAAGAATGTACAACTGAAGTAATACCGTGGTGATAAATTGCACAATTCAGTTTCAGGACGCAGAACTTTTATTGTTAAATTTGTTGGAGGATCAACACTAAAACAATCCCTTGATTTGTTCACTAGTGAATCAGACTTGCAAATATTTTCTCTTTGTCAAACGCAATCTACTGATGTTGACTGTATGTATTGTGTTTACTGATAAATCGTGACGGATGTTCCTAGGAGCATTAGCTCAGTCACCCTTTGTGTGCTTTGATTGCTCTATTGTGGCTCAATCTTCCGTTATTGCAAAAAACCAAGAGGCATTTGAACAGGTATGATATATCCCCTCATGAAACTCATGTAAATGCTAAATATTCGTTGGGAAGTAGAAATGGAAAGATACTCTCTGCTCCATTTCTTAATTCACATAAACCAAATGATTTATATGTTTCTTTTTCCAAATGGGCTCAATGCAGCAGTTAGATTGAGATAAAGTGGCTGCTGATACAGTCCCCAGCAGTTATTGTACATTGTCTCAGTTACACCAAGCCATACGTATTGCCTCTTCATTATGGCTAGAAAAAGAGATTTTGTCTGGTTATTCATGCCACAAGGATACACTGCCCAAAACCCTCTAAATGTTTTTGACGGTTATTCACGATGATGCAGGAGCATTATGAAGAGACTACATACCCCTACAGTATGCTCTCCCATCAGCGCTGATTGGTGTGAATGTTGTGTGAAAGTAGAGCACAACCGCAAAAGCCTCCCAGCTACAGAGTTCAACAGGGGATTAAAAATTACTTAACGTGCTTCTTTTCCAGATGACAACACTGTGAGGAGAGAATTCAGAGTTCGTTTAAGTTCACTGATTTTACAGGACGTTCATCATTAACGTGAGAGGGCAGACTAGTGAAGGAATTTCCTCAATTCAGTGAAACATCAATTGCATGTGTTCAGTCTGGATCTTTAATTGATCAAAATCCTACAAATGGTAGAGACTCTGCAGAAGTTATTAAGGTGCTGTGGGGGACTGAACTTGTATGATAAGGTAATGCTACCACATAATACCACCGTAATTTCCCCAAACTCCTTTAGATCTGAGGGTTTTAAAGCAAAAAATATCTGCAGCAATATTGTGTTAAAAGTAATTTTTGTATTATAATTGTATTGACACTATATAATCTAGTGGGATCTTGGTTTCCACTGGTTTTCAGCTTCACTTTATTGCAGTTGGTTTAACCTCCTTCTGATCTGCTCTGTAAAGTGTATTGGATTTGACAGAGGTGATGAGCCCTTTAAAAAACTAGTATGAGTATGAACTGTACCATCATCGCAGCAATGATGAATTCTGCAGCTTTGTTTGTTTGGTGCCATTTACTTTCTGTTATTACTTCTTGCTTCCTTCTCTGCTTTTCTCATTATAATTGACCTTGTCGTACTAACTTCATGACATAGTTGCCTACAATAGCACAGTACAATGTTAGCTGACAGGTTTCCAAGTGAATGTTAGCTGACAGGTTTCCAAATTTAGTCCTGGGATAATTGCCTAGGGAGGAGCAAATAAAAGAATCTCCATCTTGTCACAGAGATGTTCACGTTTATGTTAGTGATTTCCTCTAACACTTCCCAGAATCCCATGTATGTAAAAGTAAAGTAAAACATTTTGACCTAGTATCTTTTTTTTTTTTTTTTTTACAAAAACTACATTTTAAAAAGTTTTTATTAAACGTATTATGTGTGTTTACATGTATTAATGTATTAATTGTTTTTATTGCCACTGTGTGAACAGATTGTAATGTAACTTAAAAAGACAAGACCTGTTCTGACTCTCTCGGCTGACTGTAACAGCCTGTGGACTGATTTCTATGTAAGAGACTCTGAGAAAAGAAAGTGACATTTACACACACTGCTGTGGGCCCCATCTCTCCTCAGCTCCCCGACAGCTCCAACAGTGTGCAACACTAGCTACCAAAATCTCTGTTTTACGGTTTAGTTGTGAAAAGGGGTCTTTGACTATGTTAGGATAACTAATTGAACATGTCACAATAAAAGTAAACCTTCCTCTTTCCATGGACGTGATGCTGAGAAGATTACGATCTGAGGGTATCTGGGTTCACTGTAATTTCCCTCATGATTCCCCCCTTTAATGTGATATGTTTTAATTTGGTTTTTAATAAAAGGTAAAATTAATTTGTTGCCTTAAGGCAACTATATGCATTCTGGAGAATTCTTGGGGTTGTACGTCTCACTAAGTATGAGTTGGATTTGTTTTGTCTTGTTTTCAGTGACAGCATGTTTTTAGTGAAACACTATTTCTAAATTTCAAATACTTCCATTATTTAAGCAGTTTTATGTAATAAAAACACAGTAAACATCTTTTATCATGCTGAAATAATGATTAATGCAATACAGTGTCCAGACTACTGATCCTCCATGTTATCAGTTTTTAATAAATAAATAAGTATAGGCACAACTCATAACCCTACTTTACTCATACATACTTGTGCTATTGAATGTTGGTTTTAATGTTTCATGTTTTGTTTAATGTTTAATGTTTCATTTGTGCAGCACATTGTAACCTTGATAAGAAAGACACTATATAAATAAAGATTATCATTACTCTTCTATAGTCATTAAACACTCCTGAATGAGGGACATCTTGTTACTTTGGTGCAAATTTGATTTTATTGACCTGTTTACGTGAAACTTAAACATGAAGTCGTACATGTGAACTCTTACAGGTTATGAAGCTGTGCATACTGCACATGAAGGGGCAACAACACATTCATACAACAAGCAACAAAACAAAAACAGAAAGAAGTGGTTAAATGAGAACATGCTGCGGTAGGATATTCGTAAGTCAGCCCTTTTAGTCTGCCCACAGCTTGTTTACCACAGCCATCAGATTTCAATGCACTGATGTGGCTTCAATGGGACCTTCACACTGCTACACGTGTTCTTTGCTGCTGTTCACAACCAGCTGACCTGCAGGAGCTCAGAGGATCATTTCAGTTAGGAGAAACTATTTACAGTGTAAGCTGGTACAATATAACAGAGTTGATGAGGAGTAAATGGTGCGCTGTAAATGATATGGCAAAATAATCAGTACACAATAATTCAGTAATATATCATCTCATCCAACAGTTGCAGCCCTGCACAGATGTGTTAGAAACCGTGTGAAGAAATAGGGATACATAAAATACAGTTTAGCGTAAATATTTAACCCCTTTAACTCCAGCGATCTACTTAAATTTCCCTTTAAGTGACTTTAAACTTGGAAGAAAACTTTCTTTACTACTGTATGACAATGTCACATACATTTTCCTGTTTCTGCCTCTTCTAATGCTTCATTGAAGCTACACTATTCTTATACTGAGTAAAATTCTGAAAAGGAAAATCTGAAGATATCATGCTGCATAAAACACATTTGACCTGTGGGGTTGAACAGGTAAAATATTTTACATGAACGCACGATCAATTAAAAAGACTTCTGTAAACAAGGAAAGATGATTAAGAATATAGCCCCCAGTCCAGAATTTGTAGTGTAAAGAGCAACTCCCTAGCGGCAGTGGATGGACTCTCCCTGATTATGGAGCCGTGTCTTGGTGGCCAGGGCTGCTTTGCGGGTCATGGTGGTGCAGCGGGACAGGATCTCCTCGGTTTTGGGTCTGGGTGGTACCCTGGGAGCGCCTCTGGACGTGGCAGATCCAGAGCTCTCGGAGCTGGTGTTGGAGCCACGGCGGTCGGACGGGCTGATGTGAGGCCTGCTGCTTCTGCCACCATGCTGCTGGGCTTCCTCTTTTAAACTGGAGGATGATTCACTGCTCGAGGAGAGGCCGGAGAAGCTGAGCTCCGTGCTTGCGTTGCTCGTGTTGCTTCTTCTGCGTGTGCGGCTGTCCGAGGGCGAGGCGTCCATCTTCGGTTGTGACCAGGTCTCAGAGAGGACATCGAGAGATTGGGCCTTGTGCAGACGCCCGGGTGTTTGAGACTCTCCTCTGGACTGACCTGGGCTGTTTTCCTCGGCGATGCTGGGTGGATGAGAAGCCTGAGGTTCCCTGCTGGTTGCCAGGTTCAGAGTGGAGCTATGCAGCTTTTTCTGCAGGCTGTACAAGCCTGCCCGTGGGTTGTTGTATGGCTGCAGGTACATGGAGGGGATGTAACCTACCTTGCCATTGAATCTAAAAAGAGGATTGCAAGATAAAAGGAACTGATTTCAATCTTTGAATCAAAATTCAACAACGTGGAAGCTATGTTTACATCCTATGTTAAGTTTCTTGATGTGGTCCTTATTCCCTTCTCTGTTGTTTTCAGTGCAGACAGATAAGACTGGGATACCTGATGAGCCACCAGCCGTCGTCAGACTTCCTCAGCACCTCAACCACAGAGCCAATGGACACAGACACCTCGTCTTGCTTCTTGGTTGAGTAACTCCTCATGGCACAGTACAGGGCACCTTAAAGTCACAATAAGACAAGCTCAAACTACAAAGCAGGCATGGCTGTACAGCTAAAGTCTTTCTTGAGATGTGATCAATTAAGGACATATACAGTGTCATAATTAAAATGACTAAAGAGCGCCCCTGAGTGTTTGTAACAACTACGCTTCACAGTAATGATAAGTATGTCAGGCATGCACTAATCAACGCCAACTGATATCAGACCTCAACACCAGTGTCAGGAGTACAGTTATGCCATTGTGCTTGGCAGATGAGATCAGTACTATGTGCATGTGCAATCTGGCACGTTCAAACTGATCTGTGACTACAAGTACACATATCACACCTCCCAGTTGGTATCCAACGTCATCCTCCTCCACTCCTTCCCACAACTCCAGGTAGGGAGCAGGAAACCAAGCCAAACGCTTATCCTCGTTCTCCACCAGCCACCAGCCTGGAGAGGGCAGAAAACACACCGTTAGCATGACAGAAATAGCAGCCCAGGGTTCAGAGAAGAAGGTCAATGAATGCACCACGGCTGCAGCACTGACCTGCGGGGTCTTTGATCAGGACATCCAACTTCTCATCCAGGTCGACCTTAAACGGCCGGTTCTTGGCATCCTTTGTCTCATAAGCAGCCACGCATCGGTACGTCTGGGTGACAAACGGGTGGGTGACGCCTCCCGCACCCAGGTGGGTCACACCCCCTCCTCCTCTACCTGAGGCATCGGGCAGGTCGTCAGACGGCAGGATCATGATGCTGCGTGGGAGAAGAAGTTCGAATGAAAACACAACTCCTGTGAAAATCTCAAAAACATTTGAGCTGAACTCCAAACAGCCCCACCTGTTCTTGGTGAAGTCCGGCTGCAGGTCGTGGTCTTTGGGCATGAAGAACTGAGTGACCTCCGAGCTCTGAATCACACTTTGGTCGCACTTGAGCAGCTTGTCGCAGTAGCTATCCAGGAACTTCATGCGCTGGATGGATTGTGTGGGTCCTCTCTGCTGGAGGCTGCTCCTCCTGGCCTCCCCTGGAGAAAGGAGACATTAACATTGTCTGAGAAGAGGATGAGCACGAGAACTGTTGCAGTTACTGGCTGCTTGTGCTTCACAGTGGCTTATAGGAGATCATCTAAACAGACTGTGACACACAGGTGCAATAATCTTACCACTGAATTTGGGGATCAATCTGTTTTTGCGGAAAGGGTTCAAATGAGGGAACCTCTTTTTCAGCTGTCTCTGCTGAGAAAAAGAATGCATTGTTATTTTATACAATTTTATTAAATATCATTCCCACAATGTTAACAGCATATTGAGTGCACTGAGATTTTCTTTTGGATTTACATGAAATTTCTTGAAATCCTGGAAGGACCTGTAGACAACCACTTCAGTCTCATCAGACCACAGCACTGATATCATGAACATCTGTGGAGAGGATGCAAACAAAACAAAAAAAAGGATGAGCAACATTTTCTAACCCAGCAGAGATATTTAAAAATGAAACATAAAATGCTCCTGAGGTGTGAGCGCACCTTGAGTTTCGGTGCGTCCCTGTGGACGGCGCCGATGATGCGGGCGCTGATCGCAGAACGCTGCTCTCCGGCCATCTCCACTGCGTCTCGGTTGATCCAGTAACCCCTGCTGACCTGTCTCGACTGGTCTACCAGCTCACGGAGTCGGGCTGTGGTAAATATACCTCTGCAAAGCCTTGATGGGGCGGGTGGGGCTGGGAGAGGGGGGGGTGTTAGAGGCGGAGCCGCGACTGAAATGCGCATGAGGGCTGGAGGGACGGAGCCGCTCCGACAGGTGTGGCTGAATCACTCCATCACGCAATGTCACTAGCAGATCGTCTGGGACAAAGGCATCTGTCACGAAAGGAATACCTACAAACACGTGGCACCCCTCCCAAAAAGATTTCAGTCAGAAAACTTTAACCCGCAAAGTGGCCAGCAGCTTAATTCTTCACTTCCAGCCTGATGACTTGACTAACAAGTCGACAACAGTGTGAAGCCTACTGACACGTTAAAGGAACAATCCGTTAAATTAGGAAATAAAGGGAGCTTAGAGAGAATATCTTTGCTGCCTATTGAGGTAAGATAAGATGAAATGTCCCATGGTCCTGCTGTTGATTATTTCTCTTAGCGGTGAATTATAGAACAACATTTGAATCGTTGAAGGACACTTGTGCCACTGTGATGGAGAAAAAACCCCATTTAAGTCAATCAGACACTCTCTCCCAATAATGGCTTAGTAGCTCAAAATCATAACCTGAAAGAGTAAGTCATTATTTTGAGTAAGTTTTTACATTATTTTCAGAAACTGAATCATAAGTTTAGGATAATTGGTCATGATTGAGTTAAAGACTGTGTTGAGACTTTAGATGGCATAACTCCAATCTTGTCAACACTAAAATTAATGATCAAGAATGTAGGGATCATTGAGCTTTGATAAGCTTTGATAAGCCGAGATTTCGATGATAACACCAATTTGCTTTGTAAAAAAAAAAGAGTTTGGTTCTAGACCTGCTCTTTATGTAAAGTGTCTTGAGATAACGCTGTTATGAATCGGTGCTTTATAAATAAAGATTGATTGATTGATTGAGTCATGCAGCATTTTATAAATTAGTTGTCCAAAGTATAAATTCTTTGAAAGTTCCCGCATTGTTACTGACAGCTTGTTCCCTTGTATTCCTTTAATATCAGCTCATCCATGGTATTGGTGGAGTTCCTGCATTGGTTCACATAACTTTGAAATGTAGTCTGAATAAAAATGATTTTTTTGTAAACTAGAGACACAATCCACCGGATCCTAAAAATAGATAAATTAATAAATAATACTACTACTAATAATGATAACTAGTCAGAATATGTTTGGAATTGGAATTAAATATTGTAAATATTGCACCTTACACTAAAAATGGATGCAGTCACACAAAAAATTGAGTTTCGCAAATATTTTTTTCTCAAAATGCAAATAAAATGCATTTTGCACACTCAGTATTTGGTCAAATCAGATGGCCCTTACCCTTACTAAAACATCACTGGCACACCAACTACAGGTATACTGTGTGTATTCTACATGTGGGATGCTGTTTGAAATTGACATATTTTAACGACAAAATCAAAAATCATACAAAGTCTATAAAGTCGTCCTCAACAATATAACTCTAATGGCATTTTTTTCACAAATGTAATCTAGACTGATTGTAGTTACTTATTTTTTGTAATTTTATTACACAATCCCGATTACATGTAAACATGTTCTTATTTCTCAAGAATTTATGATAACATCCACTCCTGCTGCTCCCCTCCCATCTTCATCAATTGCTTCCTGGCATCACTACTCAGCTCCCATAATTAAAAGTTTTTTTTGCACGTGCCATCACTTCACACTCATCATCTGGCAGCAATATCCCTTATCAGGAGCTAGTGTGGAGAGCTGTCTGTGTGTGTGTGTGTGTGTGTGTGTGTGTGTGTGTGTGTGTGTGTGTGTGTGTGTTGGGTGGGAGGGCAGGTGTTTCTTCAAAGTGAGGATTGGACAGTCGGAGGGGGTTATTCCAACCACTCATCAGATGGATGTGGGTGTGGAGTCCCTGTCTGAAGTGACGCCAGGACTTTATGGCACACACACACACACACACACACACACACACACACACACACACACACACCGCTGTGGTGTAAAAGGTCAGGACTCTCCAGCTTTGTGTACAACCCGAGAAGATGTCAACACCTGAGTGTAAAGCCACATGAGGTTTCCCACATGGGGCAAGAGGACCATGACTGGGGATTTTTTTGGGCATGTGTTGATGGCAAAAGAACAGGCAAAGGCCCAGAGAGCAATACATAATGTTTGCTCTGTGTGTGTGTGTGTGTGTACAAACCCCATCAAAACACATACAATATTCAATCCCAAAACAGACTATTTGTATGGACACGATCACACAATTACTAGCTCACACACACAAAGCTAATTGTGTATAAAATAGTATAAAATAGTAAGTGGCACTTCTGCAAAAGTATGTATTTTGGAATCCAACCACAGTTTTCCCAAAAATAAAAAAGATCTGATGGGATGAGAAGTGATCTGAAGCATTCTGGTTTTGAACCTCTGAAAAACTGCCAAAATCTTTTGGTGTGACAAATGATCCATACAATATGAATACATGGAATTTTAATCAGACTAAATATCATTAAGTTATGTGAGAATAGACTGAAAGATACTGTGTCTAGTTCCTAAACATCTTTAAATGTGCATAATTACCATATTCTTAATAAATCCTTCATGATTAACTCAAATAATAAGTGGTGAGAAAAAAATATATATATATATATATTTTTTTTTTTAATTTCATTAGTTAATATGATCATCATTTAAACATTTAAAACATGAAATATTTCCAGATTTGGTGTGACAATGTAATCATATGATCATTCTTGTATAGCTCTTTAAATATGCAGGTCTAGTTTTCAGGAATAAGGAATAAGGCTTCATTTTTGCATGTGATGAGCTGCAACTTAACGTTTCCTGTTCTGAAGTTCCTCTGTCCACTGTTATAGCTTTTCCTCTCTTATTTGTGTGTGTGCGTTAATCAGGGCGTCTCAGGAGGTCTCAGGAGGATCATTTGCAGTCGTTCATGGATGATAAGATTTCTGTAAGTCTTTGTGGGGATCAGCTCAGAGTTTAGCTATGCAGCGGATCTCTGCGTGCCAGTGATTTTACAGCCCAGATTAATGGCTCAGTGTGCCGAAAAATACCGTCCCTCCTCTCTTACAAAAAATAAAAAACTGCTCCCACATCGCGCCACAGGGCATCATTTTGTTTGATTTGGACTGGCTTCACAATGACTTCTTTGTTCGCTTTGTCTTGAAACTGTCAGAGAAATTGTCCAGGTGCATGGCTCACTGCTTTCATTTTCCTTTATCTCTACTGTACATTTACAGGAATATTCACTGAAAACAACAGCTTCCCTGATAGCCCCTGTCACATACGCAGTCACATCTTACAGATTACAGCAGGTATCTGAGCTTTAATCATACGCAGGCAAGTACGATGCGTGCTTGTTTTGCTGTATTTCCTTTAAGAGAGCAAATCAAAATCCTGCACCTTTAGATTGGTAAAAAAAAAAAAAGAAAGAACAGCTGACCACAAACTGAAGACATGACATGAAACACGCTTTATGGCTTTCTGCTCAGCCCATGGCAAACATTGCCAAATTCTTCAGGATGTAAAACCGCTGAGTGAGAAGGTTCAGGACTGTTAATGGATCTTCAAGAAGTAGCCGAGACATAAACCTCATATTAGCTTCTATTGACAGACCAATCAAACCATCTTGCCTGCTTTTAGGTGTGCGGTAAATCGTAAGTTACGATTAACAACACACCTAAAAGCAGAAAAAAAAACCATCGCCTCGAAATTTCCAAGTAAAGAAGGTCATTCGTTTCATGTTGTGAAAGCTGAGAAGGGCCGTGTTTAGGCATCTCATGAAAGAAGCAATACTCATGGTTATCCTCAGTATATACAAAGTGTAAAATAAAGTTATCCTTACTAGATCTAGAGGGGTTCAGGAGGCTCACAGCTTTTGAAGGCCCGAATCAACATTTTATTGGGGTCGTTTCTCATTACTGGATGATTACAGTTGCTTAATTATATTAAAGTCACAGCACAGAGGTGATTTCTCTAAATTCAGCTTAATTGACTGCTGTCATGTAAGTTAAATCTTTACTGGAGTTAAGATACTAACTGTGCACGTAGCTTCACTCATGGCACAACATGTATTCTTTCACAACAACAGACTTTGAACAAGTGGAAACAACGTAGACACCGTGTGAAGAACAGTGACACTAATGACATGTACCGTGTAGACCACAATTTATGTTATGTCCATGAACGCATTGCCTCACAGCATGCTGGGAAGCTCCGCTGGGCTTTCTGGTCACTTAAGCTGGAGAGTTTAATTACTTTTCTCAGTTGTCTCAGTTTAGTTAGATTTAGTAGCATGAAGAAATGAGTTGAGGTCACTATCTTTTTTTTTTTAAACAAAGTGATTTGGCAAGTTTCTCGGGAAGAAAACACAGACTAGATTAGATGATCAATTATGTTGTTAAGCTGTAAAGGCTAAGAATTAACACCTGTGATTCAAAACCTCAGCTACACCATGTTGGTGAAGTTTATGATAGCGAGATGTGGCTGAACGTTGTCCAGGCGACTGCACTGAGGAAGGTGGAGTCAGAGGATAAGGGTGTGAGGCTTCTGAGAAACAAGAAGACGGAAACTGATCTGAGCAATAGTAAACAAACCGGTGACTGTGTTTCTATAGGCAGAGCCAGGAAATCAGCGCTTGTTTCTCTGTAGAAAGTAAAATTTATCTGCATTCATTGTACCTGACACACCCTCTGAGGTGTGTGAGTCACACATGATATAAAAGGCAGTGCTGTAAGTACTCATGTGATTCACTGCACTAGATGAAAAAAAAAAGTGAAAGGATATACACTGTTTCCCATAAAGTTGGAATAAAATGTTTTTTTAACTCTTCTCATGAAATGATTGTGACAATGTGATTTATTCTTGATAAATAAAGTGTATATCTTCTCAACTTTATCGATCAAACTCTTCCAAACATATCACAGTGAAACTTAAACCACAATTAACCTTTGCAAACTGTGTATTCAGGCTTTAACAAAATTGGGGGTATTGAACAATTATTCCAATGGGCAACAGTGTACTTACAGAACTAACTAAAGTAAAATATAAATATACGGGAAATGCATTTAGTTTTAGTCGTTCTCAGTTTGGTCACATCGGTGCACTGAGACTAAACGCCTTCACTTACTGCTGTCTTTGTTATTTTTTTTTACAGTTTGCATCATGTCTGTCCAGATGGAAGATCAGTGTCACCAACTCAGTATCCCACCAGATGTGAAACACGGTCACAATCTCTCCTTCTATTCCTGAGTGATGGCATTAGATGACGTGCTTTTCAACAGCGAAGATGACCTTTGACCTTTAGGGCATAAAATGTTATCATTCCATTTTATCCTATCAGACAGTTATGTGTAACGTTGTCATAAACGAAATGTTGTCATAATTAACGAAGAAATTCAGAAGAAATTCCCTCAAGGCGTTTTCTGAGATAACATGTTCACAAGAATGTGACAGTCAGACATTCACAGACGTACAGACGGATGGACAACCCGCAATCATGACCCCTCTGGCCGCAGCTTCTGCCACCATGGAGAGCATATAAACTAAAACTAATGCTGAAACCAAAATGAAACATTTTCAAAAAATAAAAACTAGACTGAAACAAGCTAACCCTCTCTGGAAACTACAATTGAAGTGAATTTAAAACAAAATTAATAACATAACTAATATAACTAATGAAAAAAACCTTTTGTGTGTGATACTGCAAACCCTTTAAATGATAAACTCCTCTGTAATGGCTACATTCAACACACCCATAAGAAGAGGCTTGTTGCGAACCATAAATGAGGTGAGTATGTATTTTCCTGCAGAGGTTAATAAACAAACATTCATGCTTTAAATTGTTTAATTAACATGCTGTGCTGAACACCGATCACAAGGCAAACACAGACCTTTCACTAATCTATTTTTAGAGTGCACGAACGGCACACAGATTTACGATACTTCCTTCCACTCAGTGAGGGTTGACCGGTTCTTGTCTAATTTCAGCTCCATCACTATTGGCTTCGGCAACTGGAAATAATGCAGCATGTCATGTTGCAGGTCATAAAATGTAGGACAAATTCAAAATGTGACTCGATTGTGGGGCTGGAGAAACAGTTATGGTGATCTGGGCAAAATTTCACAGCAATCTATCCTGTAGTTGTTGAGATATTCCAGTCTGGACAAACGACTTTCCCTAATGCTTGTTGGACATTTCCATTTTTTTTTTGTGACTTTTTGAGAGTCTTATAGTAATAGTAATATAGACAATGACGGCAGTTAAAAGTGTGGATGCTTTGCACGGCATTTCAGGAATACTTTTCTCATCACAAGACATCCTCTGTCTCTTCATCCAAGCGTATTGTCAATGACACTTCTGGCAGGGAATCGGTGGTGTCTGTGCCAAGAGTAACACTATAAATAGTAGGTGGTTAATAAGCAGGATTGCGGTTGTGCGTGTGGTTACTCAGACTGAATGTTTGTCTAATAATCAGTTGCTAAGTTGCAGGAACTGGAATATGGTCACTTTTGTTCCTTTTAGCTTTGCAGGTGTTGGCTTATGCCCCTGCTGTTGCATCGCTAGAGGTGAGACAGGTTTGGTCTGAGCTGTCCTGGTCACTGTAGTGTACAGAGGAGGACAACATGGCCTCTTCCTCTGCTGCCACCCTCAGGCCAGACTGTGATACATCCCCTCCCTCCTCACACATCCAAACATTTTGTCATTTAGTTAAAGGTTTGTTTGACCGTCTCACTGGAAACACCACATCGCAGGACAGACAGCAACTACAGTTATGTTGCAACATGTTAGGCCTGCAGGTAATACACACACACACACACGCTTCACACAAAGTACAGATACACACATCATCTGTGAGATAAGATGAGATAAGATCAACTTTATTAATCCGGAAGGAAATTATTTTTCCAGAATACAATACAACAGTTGAAGCAGTATACACAATTACAGAAAGGAATTGAATAAAAATAAAAATAAGTATACAAAGTACAAAGTGTAAAGTGTCTAAGTGGATGCAGAGAAATAGTTCCTAACAAATTAAATAAAATAAGTACAAAATGTAAACAAGAAACGGATAAATCACAAAGTGAATTGAGAGTAAACAGTAAACCTTTGACGACTATTGCACATGATGATATCGCACGATTGAACGAGTCCGTTAAGTATCCCTCCTGCTGAAGGAGGAGGAATTATACATTTATACTATATTATACTATTGCCACAGGTAGGAAAGATCTCCTGTGGCAGCCTGTGGTTCACCTCGGTGGTCTTATGACTGAAGGTGCTCTGACAGGATGCCAGTGTGGCATGCAGGGGTTGAGAGGTGTTGTCCATGATGCTGAGCAGCTCCCTCAGCATCCTCCTCTCGGACACCTCCACCACAGACTCCAACTCGACTCCCAGGACGGAACCAGCTCTCCTGATGAGCTTGTTGAGTCTGTTAGCGTCAGTTGTCTGCAGCCTGCTGCCCCAGCACACTACAGCGTAGAAGATGATGCTGGCTACCACCAAATGATAGAACATCTGTTACTGGGGTAACAGTGCACAGTCTTAGTTGAGTTCCTTCGATGTGAGTCCTTCGTTGTATACTTTAAAATGCAAATCATGTGTGTTACAGACAGGTTTGTACACATGGGATGGATGTAAATGTGCTCAGGTACTTCAACTTGAGTATTTCCATTTTATGCAACTTAGTAGCAGTACTTCTACTGCTTTCTCAGATTAAAACCATATATCTCCATATTTAGTGATTTTGATTTTTTCTGATTAAATGTTCCTTTCTGGGTTGAGACAAATCTAAAACTATGAAACCTAAAACTAATCTATAAACTAAATAAACTATTTTAAAAAATTCCACTGATAAGAAGTACATACTCAGACTTTTACTGAAGTCAGGTTTTGAATACTTTTACTTAGTCATGGAGCATTTTCACAGGGTGCTTTTAATACTTTTACTGTGCATATCCATAGTTCAAATGTAATCTGTATGTGTTTTACTGGTGCAGTTCCAAATAAAATGTAGGCACAAGAGCTGGAATCTTGTCTCCCAAAGATCATTGGTTGACGCCCGGTCTGTTTCACCACGTATGATTCTTATCTCGAGTGAGCACAATGGTATAAACAGATCCTTCGCTTATGTTGAGGAAGCAAAGTGACAAGTTCTGAATTATGTTTTAATACTGATAGCTGGACCAGGATGTCAGTCTTGTTTCCAGGTTCACCACAGTTCGACCAAAGCCAAGTCAAACAAAGCAAACCTGAGCCTGCCAAGTTTAGTCTGAGATATCTTGCCCTTTGTACCGTACGTGGAAATTATTATTTCTGAAACCCCGGACGCCTGTGGCAGTCAGGGGACAGTGCGTCTCTTTCAGTATTCAGTATTTGACAACCAGGGAATGAAAACCATTTAGAATCAGTACAGCTGCTCTGAGTGTCTAATATTGCTGCACAAGGATGCTTTGAGTGTCAGTATGAAACACTTAGTGAGCAACAAAAAGGTGGTACTTGATGTTGCGGGATGAAAATTAATTGTATATTAACACCCAGATACCTGCAGTTACTGAAATAACTCTTATGGTGAGTAATCCAGAGCAAGATGCTGAAAATAGCATCATTGTAGTGTTGAATTTTCATTGAATTAACTTGATGAAAATGTACATTATATGACGGAATTTGTCCACCATTGTTTTTCCCCGTCTGTATTTGGAACCAACCTTTATTTCCTCATGTCATCCACTCCCCCAGCAATTCATTGAAACCTGGCTTTTCTATGAAGCATGGTATATGTATTATATATATGCCGTTATATCTAGAGCAGATATTATGATGCCCGGAGATTTTGCAATATGTTTTATTGCACCATCCTGTTTAATAATAATGTAATCTTTTTTTGACTATTAAAGTTGCACAGTACCTTTAAGCCATGTTAGTGCGTGCTCCTTGTGCAAATCCTGTTTGCAACAGTTATATTCTTATTCTTTTGACTCGACGTGCTAAAACTTCTAGCAGACTGTATGAAATGTTTAAACACACCAGAGGGCAGTGCAGGGTAAAAAGTGACTTTTCAAACCCAGCAGAAAGCAGCTGCTGCAGTGCAAGTGCACCACCACATTTCAAAATTGATATAGTTCCCAGCTTATTTTCATCTTTGAAATGAGGTGTGGTATGTAAAAACACGTTATATTCATCAAACAGGCAAGACACAGTGAGGGGTGTTTTGATGATTTTTTTTTAACTCCATAAAGCATTCTTTACAGTCACACCATCAATCAAATCCAGGCTTTTTCTCAAACAAACACACTTCTGATCTGTTATAATACAACTCTGATAAGCTTTAGAAAGATGGCACCGTCAGATGGAAAGGGAACATGATTAGGGAGTCTTTTCATAGGCAATTTAACAAAAATATTTCCTTTAATGAAGATAGATTTTTTTTCTTTTTCATATAATATATGGATAGAATAAAATTTTGTCTCTGAAAATGGAAGGTTTTATGTTTGGAGAGTGCTATGAGAGTTGCATAGTCGAGGAGACATAAACGTAGGGATAGTGGGGATCTTAATTTAAAATGACACATGAGGGAATAAAAAGCTCTTTGTTTAATGCAGAGTGCAGGGTAAAAATACTCTTGTTTTTTTTTAATACTTTTGTGTGATTGTTTTGGCTCTATCGCCCCCACCTTTCAACACAGTCAAACCCTTAAAAACTAGTCAAAAAGCTTAACCTGCCACCTTGATGCTTGTGCACTAGGGCACGCGAGTGGAAAATCCTGACTGCAAGCATTAGTAACATATAGTCCATCTTTGTGCAAATGTAACTTAACAGAACAAGATCCACAGCAATCACATGTGATAGTAATCTCCCAAGCTGTTGTATGAACACGGGAAAAGCTCGTTTTGTGTGTCACAGCCTTTAAAAGTGCCACTCTGCGTCCATCACTTAGAGTAAAATAACAAAATATCCTCTTGGCAGGCAAACAAAGAACCAGCTTAGCTTTAAAAAAAGACAAAATACTGTCATTCTAGCTTATGGGCTGATTAAAGCCCAAAATAATCATGAACCCAAACTTCTCTCTCGCTTTTTCTTCCCCACGGACATCTTTAGAGATGGCGTTCATGAGGGCAGACTCCTCGGAGAAGTCCTTGTCCAACAGCAGTCAAAGAAAACGTGTTTATGTTGCTCACTCTGTGTCGGCAGGATGAAAGCTGGAAATGTTTCTAGTAGCAAAAACAAGCAGGGGAATTCCCAACTCAGCTTATAAAGTGTCTTGAGATGCTGTGCCAAGCGTTTCTTTTTTTTTTAAAAAACAGACGTTAAAACAAATGAAGAGAGGGGTACACTATATGAGCCACGCCCGGCCTCTGCTGCTGGTTCTAACTTTACAAACTCCAGCCAGGGAGCAGAGCTGCACTTTCTTCCCGTCTCACCCATACGTACATTCATTTGTCCAAAATCCCGTCCACTGGTCAATCAGCTGTCCGTCCACTTACTGGGAACATGTAAGAGTTTGTACTTCTCTAAAGTCCAAAACCTCAGCCCTAGTCATTTTGCTCTTCCTCCTCAGCAGCATCCGCAGACCTCTGCTTTGCTTTAAGTCTCTGTCCATCAAAAATAAGATCCACGATGCCTGCTGATGTCACCGGAACTCGTAGATGGCTGCACTGTGCTCGGGAACGTGGGTGAGGTTTAGAGACTGGTACCTGCAGTGTAACGACACACACGGTATGTTAGAGATGTATACGTGTTAGAAGCACATGGCATATGCTGGAAAAGAAGAAACTTTTAATAAAATCAAACCCCTTTTGGATACTACATATGGCCAGCATTTTTCTGCAATAGCAATTCAATGTATTTACATTCAGCAATTACCTCCTTTTTTTTTTAGCTTTAATTAGTTTGAATTGTTAGTGGCACAAGTCTGCCATTCCCATAATGGATTCAAACACATGTGCTCCAGCGTCATTTATGTCATTGAGGAGGGTCATAAAGGGCAGGTGATGCCTCGGACAGATCCACCGGACTGATCCATTGGCCTCATCGACTGCTGGACTCTTTATTAGATTGTTTGTTCGCTTACACTTGTTTATTTCAGTGAACTTTGTAAAGCACTGTGAGACACTCTGTTGTGATACTGGGCTATACAAAATAAATTGAATTGAATTGAATTGAATTGATATCAGCATCACTGTTTACGGTTCTCTCTTTCCACAACATATTAACCTCTGCGCCACATTTAAAGCAACCAACCGCCAAGACAAGACAACAGTCATTTTCAGCATTTCTGTTTTTTCCTCCAGTGGATCAGTGTCACCAAGAAGAGACCAAATAGGAGCAGCGACAGAGAGCTGCAGGTGACAGGCTGCACACCTCCAACTTTTACCTTTACGGGGCCTTGCTGTTGTGTGGAAAACTACTTTCACCATGGGCAGCATGAATTCAGGGTTCTCACAGCATGACGGGAAAAAAACCACACCACTGACTGATGTATTTATTCAAACTATGTGAGTTTGTTTGGCTGCAGAGTAAACGGATACACCAGTTGCTCTTCTGTTGTATTTCTCCAGCTGGAGGAGCGTTTGCTGTAAAGCGCTACCCACAGGTGTCACTAAATCTACCAGGACTTAAATCTTAAGAATAAAATAAATGGTTTTAACTGAATACAATGGTGCCTTTGGCACCATCATAACACACTTATTTGGGAAAATCATAGCCTATTAATTTTAAGTCTGGTCACGTTCACATCAATGGTGTTTGGAGTCTGAAGCATTTATTTCTTCAGTCTGGTTCATGAGGCCTTGCGGGAACTGTGCCAATATAATTTGTTGTTTTAAAATGTGCCCATCTGAATAAATTGACTTCACTTGACACAACCGCAGGCAAGTCTTTCCAAAAACAACCCCAAAATGAAAGGGTTTATTAGAATAAAAAGATGGATGTTAATGTTGGAAAGCCAATACTTAATTATCCTTGAGGGAAAGAATGCATTTAGGGCAAACTGCAGTCTGGACTGATGCTCATTTTTAGCTTTTTCCTTCATGTGTGGTTTGCAGGGTTTCACACCAGAGGTGGTAAAAGGCAGCAAAGAGCAGTCGGTCCTGAAGAAGCTACTTATTAAGTCCATAACAACATACACATTACAATTAATACGGTGCCAAATGGAAGAAAAGCAAGTGTCATAGAAGGTATGTTATAAGTGCTGGCTGTTAATCATTTTCCACTTGGCGTCCAAAATGGCGTACTGTAGGGATATTCTGCGATCAGAGAGGGAAACAAAACTGCTTCCAAGTATTTGGTCAGAGAAGAGAATAAAAAATTGAATGGAATGAAATCAGAGGGCATTCGTAATGATAGCTAAACCAATATGTGCAGAGGGAGTTGAAAGAAATGCCAAAGAATGTCAAATAAAAAACGAAAACGCTAAAGATAGAGTACAAGTGGGCCTGTGAATTGCTTAGAACCAGACAGCACGACCGTATAAATCAAAAGCAACAAAAACTGTGGATAGATTGTTGTGCTTTTCCCGTATAAGGTTGCACACAGTCTAACCTTGATCCATCTAATCATCTGAGCAGTTCTCCTGCAGACGTTCAAAATTCAGGGCACAAAGACACCGCAGAAAGCTGCACGTGTTGTCTGTTATTGACTTTCTGATGCTGATTTGTAACATTTCTCGACTTCACCTCACAATAACCAGTGCTGTGCTGCGTTACCATTCAGAGCTCCTGTGGTAGTAGTAGCCCTCGATCGTCGCTGTGGATTTCTGGAAGCAGATGTAGTAGAATCCAGCAAAGGAAGCTCCGCTGATGTCTTTGATCGTGTGGTCTGGGACCAGAAACTGCTCCTGAGGGGGACAAACGGAGTGAGACATAGCAGCAGCTGCAGTTCAGTGGTGACTTCCTACAACATATGGTCAGGCTCAGTTTAGGCTTACCTTCCACCTCATGAAAATATAGTCGGAGTTCTTCAGATCCTCATAGTCAAAATCATCCGAGTTGAATGTCTTTGCATACTGGTAGAAGGCCTGGAATTTGCCCTTGAGACGAAAAATAAAAAAAGATTATGCCACATAAACCATTGATTCTAATCAACACAAGTGCTCTACGACATGATGATTATAACCGTAGGCTTACCCAGTGCTTACGATCCACATCTTCATCCGCATCCCATTTCCGAGTGAGAAATGGCCGTTTCCTGCTGATTATCTCTCCAGCAAAGAACGTGGTCAGAGTTGGGTATTCCTGCGAGAGTCAACAGAGAAGCATTGAGACTTTTGTTTGCTCTGGCGCAGCCGACCTGATGCATACCGCTTTGTCTTTTCTTCTCTTTGTCAGTGAGAGAATGTCACACCCAATGCTAATAGTAAGTCTGTCAGTTCAATGTTTTCAATCAAAACAAATCACCGGATAGAAAACGACCTCTGAGGAAAATATATACTGCTATTTACAGTTTATTTTCAAACTGGAAGTTATGACAAACAGTTGTGTCAAGTGGGAACACATATAAACAAGTCAATATATAGACGCTACACCTGCATTACACCTGCCCTGCGGTTCAATGTGACTCATTTTATCTAGAAAATGACTTCATATGTCACTTCATAACATATTCTGGTCATTCTGGGTAGTGTGGCAAGAAAGTTATAATGTTACTTAGCCTTATCATGAAGTGCATGCCAATTTCTGCTGCGTTCTGTGTGGTTTTTTTAGTTGCAGGGTCGCTTTACTGTGCTTGAATCTGCAGTAGCATCCTCTAGAATGGGAAAGCCTGAACCTGGACTGTACCACTCTCTTAAAAAAGGGACACAAATACGACTAGCAGTGGCCAGACATAGCTTAAAATAAACACAATGAGCAGTGGCCAGACTCTTCTTAAATTATTTATGTCCGTGACTTAATAAAGGCAGCTACTCCTCTCACCTCCGTCAGCCCTTTTATCTTCAGGTATCCACACAGGTAAGAGTCCTCCATAGTGACATGCTGAAAAAGACAAAGACACAATCAACAACAAAGAATGACACCTCGTATTGCTGTTACATTGTTTCTTCCATATTCATGTAACCATAACTGGGAATGCTGTGATGGGATTTTATGAGCTCCCTCTCACACAAATCAGCCATAAAACTTGTGGTGGTCGTCCAACTGATGCAGATTAAACCTCTATTAAGTTGCATTTGTTTTTATAATAACGTGAATGACATGTCGCCCTGTAGCTCGTACAGAGCTTCTAGTAAACAGTAGCAGGCACTGCTAGCTACAGCCCTAGCTAGCTAGGTGAGTTACTCCACGACAGGCCAGCGCTCATTGATTTCCCAGCTGTCAATCATCGCAGCGCCCGTTTGACAGATCACCAAATGACCCTGACAGCTCCCCCGAAGAGTTAATTATCCGCTTCTCAGCCCCACCTGCAGAACGACCTCCACGTCGTAAGAGTTCCCTTTGCTCTTCTGGTGGCCCCTGAACTTGGAGCCGCTGTACAGCAGCGAAGTGACAACACCAGGCTGCTGCGTGTTTATTGGCGGCGGCGGAATAAGCGAGGCCGAGGATGCGAAGGCCGCGGCGGGGGAGTCGCTGAGGTATCCAGCGGGGACAGGCATGGCTCCCGCTTCGCTGGCTGGGCACCGACCGCGGGCAATTGCCGTCTCGGCAATGGACTCTGTTGGCGTCTACGAAGAGGTGGAGAAGGACTGAAGGGGTCCACCAACATTCAAGCCCCCCCCCGATTCCTCCTCAGTTTAGTTTACCGGGCACCAGGCTCCTAGAAAAGTAAGTGGACTTCGACGCGGCGCCGTAGGCAGCAGAATCCGCCCTTCTCATTGGCCAACTGAGTTCACCTTGCTAAGATCTTCAACGCTCATTGGTTGGATTTGCGGAAGGCCTTATGGGAATTTTTGAGTGTAGTTTTTTAACCGTTGTGTAAGTGTTCATGGAACCACTTATAAAACTACATTTCCCTGCTAGTAAAAGTGTTGGCGACGCTATCTGTCAAGCACGAAAGGTCACACGCGTGCATTTGAACACAGGAGCTGTTAAGAAAAGCGGAGTAAGAAATGTGTTGCTGCAAATAGAGACATCGCGACATTACACTGTCAGCTTGTGCACTATAAACGATGTTTGTAACGTGTAAAACATGTTGCATCTGATTAACTAACAAACTGCGGTCGGAAACAGGTAGCCTAGCAGAAACTGGTAGCTAGCTTGTTAGCTAGCTTTTCTGAACAACATTACATCTTAACATGACAGCCGCAATGTTTAGGAGCCTTGTTAGACTTCGGGGTCCGTTTGGAAGTGCCCCTTCTCTCAGTGAAGTGTGCCCAAGAAGTCAGCACTTTCAGTCTGCCTTGAAATACTCCACAGCCACAGCAGGTAAGAAATATAAGCAGTGTGGACAATACTTCTTTCTGCTGCAGCAATAGCAAGTTTGTATAACGTAACCCAGCTGTGTGAGTGTTCTTAACAGATGTTATGTGTTCTGCTGTTTACAGAAAGGAGAAGATTTTATCAAGATGTCAGTATATCGCAGGGTGAAGGTAAGTCTAATGTCAGTCTAATAGGTGCAAGAAGACAGCTCTGTAATTGATGGTCCTACAGAAACGGTCTTTCCCAGCTTTCTTTGTTGGTAAAAATGTAGTGATAACAGCTGAACTAGTCATTTCTTCTCCAAGTCTGTCTCCTCCCTCAGCTTCATGAATGTTTCCGATGTTTAACTTGTCATGCAGGTGGTTTATATGAGGTGAACCTCGACAGAAGGAAGCTGAAAACTCCTGGAGGGAAGCTGTTCACTCTGCCCAATGAATCCCTGGCCATCGCCGTGGCAACCGAGTGGGATGCTCAAAGGGACACACTCAAGTTCTACACTATGCACCTGGTACGGACTCACCTATCAATTGGAGGGGCTTTAAAACTGAGGTCTTTATCCCCGGGCTCAAACCCAGTTAAGGGTTGCCTGATATGCAGATGAATTTTAAAATGTGTACAACTACATACACAATACATTTTGGGCTCCTCCATGCTAATTGACATATGGGAAGGTGGTGAGATTTCAGGATGGGAGACCTTCCCAAAAAGTATGAGCACACAAAAAATTAGAGGCCACTGTTATGAGCTGCTGTAACCCAAATCCCCTGTTGACACAGCAAACTAACTGTGAACTCATTCTCAGACGATGTATTTCATGTAATCCGGTATTAGCTTTCATGCAACTTGTAAAGGATGCTTAACCAAAAAAGCACCAGAAAGAGTAATGTTTCTGCACTCTGACTGCAGACTACACTGTGCAACACGGCTCTGGACAATCCCACCCAGCGTAACAAGGACCAAATGATCACCGCTGCCCTGAAGTTCCTGGAGACCGATACTGTCTGGTATATCACTCCTTTGCCAAATGACTTCAACATTTCATTGAATTAATCCTTTCTTTTTTGTTGCTGTGATTAACAGCAATATCTTTTTCAGTGTTCTGTACATCCATATATAGGCAAAACTAAATACTAGTTTCTTTCTTAAATGGCATAAAAGGCCAGTTTGTTTACACATCAAGGAATTTAATGACAGCAAAGGACAGAGAACAACACAGTGACATCATTGAGATTAAATGTCCATATTCTCAGTGAGGTGACCCTTTCAATTAAAACCTCATGATTGTGAAAGATAAGAAAGTCAACACAGTGACAACAACAATAGGATGAAATTAACTGATTACCTCCTGTCCTGCATTTGGACAAACTTGTTGACTTAGAGTTTACATGCTGTTGGTTATTTGCTGTTTTTCATGTTGTTAAAGGTACTTAATGGTGTTTTTCTGTTGTGCAGTTACAGAGTAGATGAGCCCCATGGTTTGGTTGAGCTACAGAAAAATGAGTGGGACCCTGTGCTGCACTGGATTGAAAACAGGTAACCGCAGCATTATCTTTTGCCGTAGTCGAGGCGCGTTGGCTGACACGTAAATCAAGCTGCTGTATTAAACTCTTTCCCAATTGTCTTCATCTCCCACAACTCAATTGCAGATATAATGTCACTATTGGCTCCTCATCCAATATTTTGGGTCCCGAGATCCCAGAGGCAACCAAAGACACTTTCCGACAACACCTGAATTCTTACAACTTCTGGTCTCTGACAGGTAAAACACCAGATCAAAAACTGATCCAAGATGAGTCTCTTTAATCATTATGTGCTCTTCTGAAACAGGCCTAGATTTAGATACGGCATACTCGTACTGTGCTAGATATTATCTTACGATTATATGTATAGAGGAGTTTTTATTTTGCTTGTGTGGTAACTGCAAATTGTACAACTGAAAATGAAGTGCTAGACAGGTGAGTGGTAAGTGTAATAGTTTCGATAGTATTGTAATAACCTGTAATAATCTGGCAGAGGTGTACAGTAATGTGTTTTTTTTCCTGTGCAGGACTCGAGTATGTGATCACCCAGCTGAAGTCTGTTGTGCTGTCGATGGGGATGATTGACAGACATCTGAGTGTGGAGCAGGCTGTGCTGCTCTCCAGACTGGAGGAGGAATACCAGGTAGGAGATAAACAGAATGTGTCGTTCAGTTTTTTTTGTGTCCTTTAATAACCAGAGATGCTCTGTAGTCTCTGTATTGTGATACTCTCCTCTTATTGTTAGTGCTACTGTTTCTTATAACCACATTTCCCAGATATCCCAGTAATGGACTCTTTACTTCTTCAGTTTTAGTTAAGGTTGTCATTGGCTTTATTGAAGTGTGTTATTTGTTACTCTTTCCCAATCTGTAATTGCCAGAGACTCAAAAGATTTGCTGCTTTTATTTGGTAGAACAGCACCCTCTTCTGTTTTTTTTTTTATATTTCACATGACACCTAACCTTGTAATTCACAATGTACAATGCAGTGTAGAGGCTGACTTTGCTTTTCTGAGTCTTGGTTTTACTTGTACAGAAATACTACGAATGTCTTTGCTAAGAGGTTGGCCTGCTGCTCCTCCAGAAAACAGTATTATTGTTCTCTTTTTATTCCTCTAACGTGTTGGTTTTTTTTTCTCCTTCACAGATTCGGACATGGGGAAACGTAGAGTGGGCCCACGACTACGACATGTATGAGCTGAGAGCACGAACTGCTGCTGGAGCTCTTTTTGTTCACCTCTCATCTGAGAGTTCAACAGTAAAACGCAAACTTCTGCAGGACTGAGACGAATAAAGTTGCAGATAAAACTCTGTGAGCACACAACAAATCTGCCCTCGAAGTGAGAACACCCCAAGGACCTCAGCTCATCCGTGTTTCCACAACCATGCAGACCAATGCAACACATCGCGTTTGTTCTATTCAGCAGCGACAACTGCTGTGTCTGGGGTTTGTTATAGAGTCACTTCACTCCAGTAAAACATTGGCTGTCTTTTTGCAGTGTTTACATGTGGCAGCTGCCAAGTGTGACCCCTCATCTAGTTTCCAGTCAGTTCTCAGTCATCCGTGACATTTTGGACACTGCGCATGGTTTCAGGAGAATGGTGACTAATGTTGTTGTCTGTCTGGTGGTGGAATGTTAACTCCGTGCCCGCTTTCTCTGTGCGCTACATTTGAATACTGCAAAGCGCATGTGCTATCCTAACAGTACACTATACATATGAACTGTGCTGTGTGTAGTGGTTGGTAATGGTACACTTATTTAGACTCAGTTATTTTGTGGTACATATATTTTGGCATTTTTTAGTGCGGTAATGAGGTGAAAGACTGAATGCTGTGCACAGAAAGCCTGTTCATCAGTATCAGAAAAGTAGAGTTTTAGAGGAAAAGTGGACTGCATCCTCATCCAGCTGCAACTATCATGTACTGAAGGTTTTGTTGCTTGAGATGAATCAAAGTAATTGAAATAATGCCAATATGTGACTCATGTTTGTCTGTGCACTTTCCACCCATTGTAAGCAAAATGTCAGCAAACTTTATTGTGAATTAAAACCCAAACCAGGCAAAACATTTGTCCAGATGTCTGTCATGATTACATACCACGGGCACATATTCTGTGTCTGCATCGGCTCATATCAGACTGAGTGCAACAGTCATAAAATAGCCATTTGAGTTTTATTGATGCAACCTTTGGTGCCTTTTATTTACAATCGCCCAACTCTTATGATGGATGCTCTAGCTGTCCAATCACGATAAAGGTCAGGATTTCTTGGCCAATGGCGTTGCTCTGTGGGCGGGACTTGGTGGACGTTTCCTCATGTATCATCATCATCATCCCATGGACTGACTTGTTTGTGGTCGAGCAAGATGGAGTTCCTCCTGGGAAATCCTTTCAGTACCCCTGTGGGGCATTGCATTGGTGTGTAACCAGATGTGTAGGAAGCGACACCGCGTGAGGATAGATGTTTATGTTTGGAAATGTATTATTTTGTGTCGTAGTCGTTTGCGGGCTTGCTACCTTTAGCATGCTAACGTCCCTGAATGAGTTCTCTGGCAACCGTTAGCCGCCTAGCTAACTAGTAGTAACGGTAACATCTGCTATCATTGTGCTAGCAGTGTCGTTAACAAACTAAAGGTCTGTTTTCTGTCATTGTCAGTTCTTGGGTTAGTGTTAAAACCATTAACTAATACAATGACTTGCCTCCAAGGGTGACTAATAGCTAAGTTAGCTAACAATCAGCTAGCACCGGTCATCGTCACATAATTGCTGTGGTGTGTTTTACTGAGACGTCTTGACAGGTTATTTTCTTTACTTACCTGCTTGTGTCTTCCAGAGAGAGCTACTGATGGCTCTCTGCAAAGTGAAGACTGGACCCTCAACATGGAAATATGTGACATCATCAATGAAACAGAGGATGGGTGAGTACCCAGAATGCCAGTCAGTATCCATATCTGTCACTGATTACCTCTGAGAGCAATACTTTAATTCTGTCGTCCTCATTCAGTGCTGTTTACGTAATGCATTGCTGCAGCAAGATACACTCAGAGCCAGTCCTTTCTTTATCTGTGTCATTCTAAGAGAAGCCGAGCTCTGACCGTGTGAGGTGGATTTAAGCAAGGCCTCCTTGCTTATCTCATTTCTCCATTAACCTTGTACTGTATATTCAAGCCCGTGTGTGAAGTCCAGGTCTTGTTTGATTAGTGGGTTGTAAACTTGCTTAGGTGGGTCAAACCTAGTGCAGTGTACTGTATATCAGCAGTCTATAAAAAGAGGTCTGACTCTACTTTTTTCCTCTCTCTGGGGAATGCAAGGGGTGTTGTACCTGCTGCTGTGAGGCTGAATTGATCTCTTGGTAGTTTTAAATGAATTCAAGTTAATTATCATTACCTCAGAAACGAACAGTCACATCAGCTAAGCAGAAACTCTGAAAAGTTAATCATTGACGTGTGCATACGCCTGGTATTCAGCGTCCCACTTTTTACAGTTGTGTCCATCATCCAGTCAGTGGCGTTTAAAATGTGCCTTAACGCCCTCTGTCATTAAGTTCTTGGCAATCCTGCTCACTCTTCTTAAAATGACTTACTAGTCCATTTAAAAGCTTTGGGCATACTCTGCTGTGCTATCCTTGTGTGTTTAATGCGTGTTTATACTTGTGTTTTTATGTGTGTGCAGGCCAAAGGATGCCATTAGAGCAGTGAAGAAGAGGCTGAATGGCAACAGGAATTATAGGGAAGTTATGTTGGCTTTAACGGTGAGTTTAGAGTCGGCAAGAGGACGGCAGCTACACTGTATTTACATGTTGTCCATGTTGTCCAAGTTCTCCCACTGTCACAGTCAGACAAATACATCTGAATAATAAGTCCTTCCTGTGTTTCTTCCTCTCGCACAATAAACAAATTACTTGGGGCCACTCGATTGTATCACACAATTTGCATTCATCATTAATTTGCAATCCAATGTCCATCAATATGTGGGTTTCACAACTCTTAACAGGCCTGTAATTGATTTGAGTCACAGGTCCATCAGCATATTCTCACAGCAATTTCCTGTCTACATTCATCAGGTCCTGGAGACGTGCGTGAAGAACTGCGGCCATCGTTTCCATTCTTTGGTCACTAGCAGGGACTTTGTTGATGGCGTTCTTGTTAAAATCATCTCCCCTAAAAACAACCCACCTACAATTGTTCAAGATAAAGTACTCGCCCTGATTCAGGTAAGATAGTTAAATTACTTTCACCTAGTGTAGTTTTGCAGAGTAGGTGTTTCTTACAGTATGTGTGGCTGTGCAGCAGTCGGAACGTTTTCCGTCCTCCCCAGGCAGAGCCTCAGGTAAAGCACTGTGTCTCCAGGGCTTCAGCCAGGAGCAGCTCTAGTTACCTGTCACAGCTCAGGTGACCCTGCTAGGCTCATGTGGGCTGCTCTTATTTCCACCAAGGACACCATGTGACTACAGTTTGCGGCATGGATCCAGGAGGGGGGCGGGGGCATACAGTAGCTGTTAGGGAGAATCAAATAGTTTCTTGTTTGTTTAAGCATTAGACAAACAAGTTTGTGAGGGAAGGGCGAGATGGGAAAACTGTGTGGGAAAATGTATTTAACATCTATCCCTTTACACAACAGCAAGAGCATTGTTGACAGTTCTTTTGGCAAGATGCGTAATACCCAGTTGGGCAACAGACTGCGGCTGTGTTGTGCAGCTCCCTAACCACCTGACCCATCTCTCAGATTGTTTTTAGACTTTGTGCACCTTGAAGATGATAAACGGTAATAGTCCTTACAACATTTAAATTTAAGGCCATTTTAAGTTGATATATTCAAACCAAACTCTTACTAGCCTCGATTAGATAATTGGTGTACATGCTGGTTTATGTTGCTTTCAGACACACTTTAGCCAAAGTAAGGAGGCTGTTGTGAAAATTAGAATTTTAGATCAAACTGGCTCGCAGTTTGAAGCGAGTGAGGAGTGAGGAGACTTGTAGATAAAGAACCTCAAAGTGCACTTATGTGTCATATGTGTCATGAGCTGTAATGGCCCAGTGTAGCTTCAGCCCGAACACTGCTGAGAGACAGAGAAGCCAAGAGCTTTGTGGTTTTGCTGACTGAGTGTATTCAAGGCAGACAAACAGAAATGATCACAGAACAGGCCTCTTTGAGTATTCTGACATCCCTTGCTTTGTTTGCTGTCCCAGCCTTCCCTTTACCCATTGTTTTTTTTTGTTGTTGTTCAGTCTCACCCTCTCCTTTCTTTTAACTCTTTTCCCACTCTGCCTTCTCCAGGCATGGGCTGATGCATTCAGGAGCAGTCCTGACCTTACAGGCGTGGTCCAAATCTACGAGGAGCTAAAGAGGAAAGGCATTGAGTTCCCCATGTCAGACCTGGAGACCCTGTCACCTATACACACACCTCAGAGGGTAGGAGGCATCATACTAAGCAGCTTTAATGTTTACAGAAGTTTCTGTGCAAAGACCAAGCAAAGTGTTGATTATCGCCCCAGGTAATTTGTCTGTTTGTCTGTTGCTTCTAGTCTGCATCTGCTCCAGAGGGCGACTCCACCCTACATAAATACAGCACCATGACTCAGCCCACACCACAGGCTGTCCCACCAGCCTACACCACCCCCCAGGTCCCCAACATACATGCCTCTGGATCTATCAATCCTACACCTGAACAGGTACAGTGTCACTCCCATAAACACAGTGAAACTGAACAGCTGGTTCAGATTCGTACTCACCCCATAGCATCCTGCACTTCCCTTATTAAAGGACAGACTTACATTTTCTGGTTTCCTCTTTTGGTGTGTTTTAATGATTTAGTTTAGGAGCAGACAATTCAATTTTGACTTGCCTGGCACCTGTGTTTCACTGCTTCAAACATGCTTGGTGAGACAGTGTTCCCAATCCCAACCTTTTTTCCTCAGACGGACCCCCTCAGTTGGCAACTCAAGTATCCCTTTATTGTCACCACCTTTCATGTTCCTAGTATGAAGGGATTCTAAAGTGGATGTTATTTAACACTATTCATTATGTCAGAGTTGATACTGTTATTGAATTGAATTGAATAGTCAGCGTTAAGGTTGCTCGTATTCGTACCACTTCGGTTTGAAGTGGCAGAAATGGATTCATTATCATTCTCTTCATTACTTTCAGCTAACTGTTTCAACTTCTCCGCTCGCTTGTGGTTTTCTTGTACTCTATTGCAGCACGTGGTGTTATATGCATGTATTTTCACTACACTGTCACAACTGACCCAGGTTAATGAACAGCTTATGCGTTATTTCAGATTTGATAAAGGTCAACATCATACGATTTGTAATCCTTTTTGCTGTAGATTAACTGTAGATTAATTAAATTCTATGACATCCAGATTTGCCGGCTGCGCAGTGAGTTGGACATTGTTCGTGGAAACACTAAGGTGATGTCGGAGATGTTGACTGAGATGGTCCCAGGACAGGAGGATGCTTCAGACTATGAGTTACTACAGGCAAGGAAGTGTGTGTGTGTGTGTGTGTGTGTGTGTGTGTTTCTGTCTGTCTTTCTCTGTGTCTGTATATACTTAATGTGTGTGTGAATGAACAGCTGAAAAAAAGATGTGCATTTGTAGTTTTAAGAAGACAAAGCATTATTAAAACAGTAACAGGACACTTCTGTGCACATGTGTGTTTATGTATTTGTGCTGTGTGCATGTGTATGTATGTATGTATGTATGTAGGAGCTGAACAGGACTTGTAGAGCAATGCAGCAGAGGATAATGGAGCTCATCTCCTGTGTTTCTAATGAGTCGGTGACTGAGGAGCTGCTGCATGTCAACGATGACCTCAATAACATTTTCCTACGCTATGAAAGGTTAGAACACGCTAAGTCGTCTCTTGGAGCAAAAAAAAGTGTGCACGTTCAAACTCACCTTTACCCCAGAAAACATTGCTTGTTTGCACAGATTTGGTTAGATAAACATTGTCATTTCTTTCATGCTGTCCTTTCCTCGCCACAGGTATGAGAGGTTTAGGTCTGGCAGGTCCTCGGCTCAGAGTGTCAACAATGGGGTGAGTCAGCAGTTAATAACACAGGTGGTGAAACGCCCAGGGTTTGCATCACTGCTCTCATGCTCATGTTTTCTCATCGTCTGATGTGGGCACCTTTCAGTGTCAATAGAGCGGACTTGTTGCATGTTACATTATCAGTCGGGCTTTACAATGTCTTTCAAATGCTGTTGTCTGTCAAGTACCTATCAGTGATTTACAAGATGTACATGCCTTATGAAATGGAAACCCAACAAAGACTTGCATGCATTTGCTTTCACCAAAAAATGCAAAGAAAATATCATTTATTGTCTTTATACAATATAATCAAAGCAGGCCTGTTGCATTTCAGCCCTGTCCAGCAGGGGGAAACATTGACTGCTGTGACAGTACAGTAGTCAATGAAATACATTGATGCAGTGTTGTTGCATTTTGGGAATTGACCGGATTTGTATTTAGAGATGTGCTTGAAGTCCTTATGATTCAGAGTTGCTTTAATTGACCCCTATATACTTGTTTTCACCCTTTATTAAACAAACGGGAGCATCATTGTTTTCCGCTGTACTGAAACACATTCCTGCCCTCTAATGTTTAACACCTACCTGCTAGAAAAGAGCAAACAATATCCAAACCAAGATCGAGAGCAATTTTTTTTCATGTTGTTTTACGGCAGCTTGCTTACCAGGTCCGTGTACTGTACATCACAGGCCGGCAGCAGCTTACAGCGGAGGCCTTTCTTCATCATGTTTTTCATCAGTTTCCTGTGCCCCCCCCTCATCTTTGTGTCACTGTAGCCGATGTACAGTTTCTTTGTCATACATCTAAACTGACCTTACACGAATCTGATGAAGCCCATGAGGCAAGGATACCTGTTGGAACATGCTTACGTCTTCATTGGGTTTCCAGTTTTATTCAGGCATGGTATATCTTCCATTGTTAGCATGCCATTACATTGTGTCCCTGCACAGGCATGTTAATGGTATTCACTGTCTCTTCCTTTCTGTTCTTTTCTATTCTTCTGTTTCTGTGGCTAGCTGAGACAGGCAAGTATGAAAATATTGTCACCCCCCCTAAATGACCAGTGTCACCCCACAGCGACTGTTGAAACATGGCTAAATAATATGGGCCCTGCCTCCACTGGTTATCTGTCACCCCATATGACATGTTTTGACTATGCAGCCCCCAACAGCCAATGATGTGATGAACCTGGAGGTAGACTGACAGTAACGCAAGATGGCACTGAAATAAATCTCTGTTATATTGTGTTTGCATTATCTCAAATGGTCAAAGTTTGGGATTTGCAAAATGGATATATGAACTCCTCCCCCCAAAGATGCAATATCCCCTCCTCCCTCCCTGCTGTATTTCTGCCTTCTTAAGGGGATTGTTTAGTTTGTATAGATAACCAGCATGTGTCAAGTTAATGACAGCACTATCAAGAATTTGGTAGTCAAACTCTTTTTTTAAAACCTAAATATGTCTCTAAGATTGAGAAATATTCTTTGGATCCCCTTAAGAAACTGAAAAGTCAGAAAGTGACTTAATTTGCTATCCTCAGTTATAGACATTTTCATGCTCTCCTGAAGCTAACCTCGTTCTAATTCTTATCATACACCATGCCATTCTTTTTTTTTCATTTATTTAAACCACAATTGTTGCTTCTTCTTTCATATTTTTCAGACACAGTCAAGGTATAACCACACTGTATAACCCTGCCTTTCTTTTGCCTCCCACAAGAGGATTTGTTTTGCTGCTCATGAGCCAGAAGCCCGAAATGCTCCTCTCAGGTTTTACATGAAACCAGAGCTGTTGTGCTGTTTTTCACCAGGTCCTGAGTGAGGCTACAGAGGACAACCTCATAGACCTCGGCCCAGGCTCCCCGGCGGTGGTCAGCAACATGCCGAACGCAGCCCCGACCAGTTTGCCCCCCTCCATCACAGCCCCCGCAGGAAGGCCCTCCTCCCCGGCCACCTTGGCCTCCCGCCTGGCCGGTCTTGGTATGCACACCCTGCCTCAGACATTTGAATATGATAAGATAAATTAAAGTTTGACATTTTCGGAAATACATGAATTTCACTTTTTTTGCCAAGAGTTGGGTGAGAAATGTGATTACACTCATCTCTATTAACTATAGAGCTAGATTTGACAGCTAATTGGCTTAGCTTAGCTAAAGACTGGAAGTAGGAGGAAAGAAACCATGTCTGGGTTTGTCTTAAGTTAACTAATCTAAACACTATACCTAATTCTGTTGTGTGGTGAAAGGAAGCCACCTCACCTGGCTGCTGGTCACCAAGAAATAGTTGTTATTAGCTGTTTTATGCTAAGCTAATAAACTCCCGGCTCTAGCTCCATGATTAACGCTCACCCATCAGAGTGGTGTTCACCTTCTCATATAACTCTGAGCAGGAAAGCAAATAAGTAATTCCTTCCACTGCTGCATTTGCACCACTATAGATTGCTGTACACTTCATTTAGACACCAGCTGACTCTTACTGCGGGAGCAGCAGCGCTGGTTGCCAGAGGAGTTTTGACTTAATTGCAGAGCCTCAGTAGAAAATCTGTGAAAAATAGACACTATTCCATTAGCTTTGCGGTTTATGCAGTGGAATAAACTGCAAAGCTAGTTTTGCCGTAGAGTGTATAGAAGAGTGCACTTTCCCCTCCAGACATGGGCGCAGACAGCGTGAGCAGCACCCTGAGCTCTCTGTCCAGCTGTAAGCCTCCTCCCACCCAGGACGACTTCGACGTGTTTGCTCAAACCAGGACTGGAGCTCTGTCTGAGCCACAAAAGATGTAAGGACCACTAATACTAATTGTATTATTTCACCAGTTGTTTGAGCTCTAGTCATATTTTCAATTAAGAATAATCAATCAAAACATGTTCCCAACAGTACTGTAAAGGCCCATTTCTACCTCTTGTCTCAGTTCTACAACAGATAGCGGTAGCAATGCCACTGGCAGCCTTCCTCCCACTCTGGATGTCCTACAGCCAACTGCAGGAGCGGTGAGTCTCAGTGACACAGACGTCCATGTCCAGTGTGGGCTATATTTTTCAGTCCGTGTTTTTAATAACTACTCAAGGAACATTTTGGAGAGTGTGCTTATACATCATGCAGCGAGCCGCACCATGATGAAGCAGTGTTTAACCTGCGCTGCTGGATGCTACTAATCGCTCATTCAGCCAACAAATTGATGTTTGTGTTTCTAACTGAGATGGAAGTTTTAACAGCAATATAGATTAATAGTAGTTACTTAAGCATCTTGAGTGCTACCCTTTCCTGGCTCTTGTGTTTCCAGCATTACTAACAAGACTGGAAATTGTCTCGTCAGTCATAGTGCGTGTGGCCTTGTCATAATCCCGCTTTCACACTTGACACTACTAAACACCAGTCAGTTGTTACTAATACTTTTGTTTTAAGTGATCAGTTCATCCGATGAATGTAACATTGTACGGTCTGAAGATCCCACTGCTGTTTGGTGTGATTGTGGGTGGTGGCTTGTGTAAAATGGTCAAATGCTGAACTTTGTAGCTGCGGTTAGTGGATTAGGCCACCTGCTGTGCTGTCAGATGTGACATTGCTTGCTACATTCATCTTCACCAGCTTCTCTCTGCATCCCACGCTGCTTAATCTGCTTGCGTGACATGTTTTCTTTATGTAAAAGTGGATCCACGCCACTCTCATCAGTGTGTGTGTGTGTGTGTGACGTGACACACCATCCACAAGCATTCATCTCAATTTCTTTATTTTTTTTTTCCTCACAAAATACTTTAAGTTGCATTTTACACTGAAGTTCATTTAAGTCATATTTTGTTGTGTTTGGGGTGGGTTTTTTTTTTTTTTTTTTTTTTTCTGTTGTGGCATTGCTGCCCCCCTCGGCCACCTGTGGCGGTCTTGATGCTGCCCCGTAGGGTGTCGGAGGCCAGTCCTCTGTCATGGATGACATAGAGGAGTGGCTGTGTACTGATGTGGTGAGCCTATCATGATTTTTATTTCTGCCTGCAGTTCTCTCTCCCTCTCTCTTTCCTTTGTCACTGTGCTTTTTCCCCTTATATCAAATTTAAGAATGTTTTATAAAAGTAACACCTTTCTCTCACGTTTCATCACCTGTTGATCCATCACATATTAATATCCTAGTTCGTTTTAAGTTGCTAACGGTTTGTTGTGGGTACAAACTAACATTATCATGACAAAATAATGTAAAATGAGCATGAGGTTTTGAATACAAACATGCACATGGACACATTGTAACATTCTGGGTTGTGAATAACTTCATCCATCTGCTCTGAACCTTCTTCACCTGCGCAAGATTTTTACCTGTACATGTGTGTGTAACACCTTAATTTTGATCAAAGTTAGTCTGTTGCCTGACTGGAACCTTAACCAAAAGCTACAACCTGCTTAAGGTTATACAATAGGAACTTTTTTAATGTGATTAAAGGGAGGAAAGTCGTGGATGATTTTGTGATAAAACATGTCAAGAGTTCATGCTCATTTTACACAAATTTACGAGCCTGTGTTGCATAATTGTGTGGTAATATCCAGCTGTTTTGGTTGGGGAACAACTGGTGGATTTGTTTTGGTATTCATCAAATAAATTGGGATCAATAGAAAATGTATTAAAGTGGTATTAATAGAAAATGCATTTAATTGGGGTTAATAGAAAATGTATTCGAGTGAGTGGTAATGAAGGTAAGTGGCTCCTTGTGTAATAAAACTGCTGAGTGAGAGCACGGCACTGTGGACGGTTTTGTTTAAATGAGTGGTTTTGGGTTTGGACTTGGGTACTTGGTTTGCAGTGGATTAGGTTTTGCAGAGTCAGCTCCCAGATGTGACGATGTTGTCTTTGTTTTTCAACAGAAAGGAGATGATGGTGAGGAAGGAGTGACAAGCGAAGGTAAAACAACACAAATCTCCTTTTCGCACATTTTTTTCAGCTCCATTTTGACCAAATTTCCTCTCAAATTCACATTTCCTTCCTTCCTTGATCCAACGCTTCTAGAGTTCGACAAGTTCCTCGAGGAGAGAGCCAAAGCTGCAGAGATGGTCCCCAGCCTACCGTCGCCCCCCAGTGGCGAACCGGGTGCAGCGCAGGGAACCCCAAGCCGCAAGAAGCCAGACCGGCCGGAGGACAGTTTGCTCGCCATGTAGACCTCCCACCTTTGCCCTCCAGATCCCCAGCCTACGACCCAACCAGCCGATTAGCGCCCCCACCCCGAGGACAGACTGACCTGACACTAAAACACACTCACCTCCGTTCTGATTCATCACAACACTATTCAGTTACACTACAGAGATTGGGACACGCCCTCCTTGTAAAAAAGGGAATTATTCATGTTCTTTGTTAATTTCTCACAAGAAAGGGGAAACCAGACAGGTGGCCTATTTTGAAAAGCCACCAGCCGATGGATCTCACCCACACGATGACCAGAGTCAGAGGCTGTGAGGCAGCCTGCTTTTTCCTTCGTCTTTACCTCTGAAGAGTCTCCCTCCGCCTGTCGTGGACTGCAGAGCTTCATGTTGCAGCTAATCCTAAAAATACCATGTAGAGTTTTCTAAAAAACAAAACAACAAAAAAAACAAAAAAAAAGGCATCCTGCTGTCCTCATCATTAGTGGGAAATCAGTTTCTTACCCGAGCCCTTAAAGCATGCATTATCGCCACCTAACTTGATAATTTAAGTTTTTACAATTAAAGACACCTCAACAGAAAATCTGGGCTGTTACCGCAGAAAAGCCCAGAAGCGCTGAGCATACTCATGAGAATATTGTTTTGGTGTTTGTATCAGTCCCTTTGCAAGTCAGTCTGAGTTGAATTGTAAATCTGTAAATGACAAATGTCAAGTCTATTAGTCGTGTGTATATTTAAGCTACATATGTATGAAAGAGATGTTGATTTAATGTAGATTTTTCAAAAGGGTTTATCTTCCAGCTGCTCTGACGAAAGGGATGTACCTCACAGGGGTCGGCTTTTTTTCCACAAGAAAAGGGAATAGTACACACCTGATCATTAAGAAAAATCAAACTGAAAGACGAGAAGAAGGGAATGTAGTTTTTGTGTTTGGTAACTAATGTGGTCTTTAACCATCCTCTAAGTCACACGTCGTAGATTTGTCTTTGACAAACTGAACCGCAGTTGTTTGATGATTTGTTGGTAACAAGAGATTATTTTGCTGAGATTTTATAAGCCTAAAGCTGCTGTCTGAGTTTTTGCAGGTAATGCTGTCTAATTATTCTAGTTTATGTAATCATCTGTATGCTGAACACAGGTCCGTTGTGTCATGATTTTACATGGATTGAGTCCACAGGGAGTGGTAATGTTATTTTCTGACATGCTGTGATCGGTGAGTTTTTACTCACTGACTGTAGGTTTCAACTCTTTTTTTTTTTTTTTTTTTTTTTTGGAGTAGACTGTGCTGTATGAGTTCTGTTCTGAAGCTGAGCTCAGAGGACCAAATTCATGCTTTCTCCTTGATGTGGAAGGAAAATTCTGGATAATTGGGTTGTTCCCGCCTAGTCGGGTCCTTTCTTTGACTCCGACTTGGGAGCTTAATATCCAGGGATGTAATGAGAATTCAATATCACACTACTGTTGTGCATTTTTTTGCGTTATTTCCTTATGCTGACATCTTAAAAGGCCTGACCTTTCAAACGTGACATTTGTTTTCAGAAATGAGCCGGCCGCAGACGCACTGCTACAAATGAGACATTTTACTCTTTTGACAATAATAAATGCAACATGTTACACAATCACAACAAGCTTCAAACAAGCGCGCACTTTGACAGTCGCATTACCTTTCAACTTGTACTGTAAATCACTTAACACTTAACTGGGTGTAATTAATGAGAGCTGTATGGAAAATATTTGAGCAGAAGTGTAGAAATAATTTATTCAGCACTATTTTTTTTTTCCCATCAGATCAGTATTTTAAATCATTTTGTTGTGCAAAAGAAAAAAGGGACAGGAACTATGTTTAGGGACAGAATGAGAAATTGTCATAATTGTGTGTGTTTTAGCATTTTTGTTAACGGGGTTCCTTTTTATACATTGCTGCTGGCTAATGTATCTTGTTGTTTTTGGTTCTGTTTATTGGTCATGTGGATATTCTTGTTGGTCGAATGCGTCCATTTAGTAAAATTGTGGACATAGTTTATGAGGGCAGTCCGTCGCTGATTCATAGATGTAAGAGAATCACACCACTTTTCCCATTTCTCTCATGAAGGAAACATATTTTTAATACCATCGTTCACTCTTAATTTCATGGACTGACTAGCACGACAAAAAAGAAAACACAATTAACTTTCTATGGACACTTTTGACAAAGCATTAACATTGCACATTTTTGAAAGGGAAACCACCTTTCTCCTTCCGTTTTCTTGGTTTAGTGTTCAACGTGTGCGTGCGTGTGTGTGTCTGTGTGCGTAACGCAGAAACATTTTATCTCAGTTGATTGAAAAAAAACAAAAAGAAGCCTCCAAATGTATGTTTAAAGGATACATGTTGTTACTCTCCTGTTTGATACCGCCCAGGATCAGCCTGGTTTATATCAGTGTGAGCTCTGTCTGTGATTTGTAACTGAATCTCAGCTTCCCAGAAACTTTGCCAGAGTCATCTCAGACCTGTTTTGCAGAGGAACAATATGTTTCTTTGTATGTCTCTGGATGATACGAAAAAAGATGCTGATAGGGAGGCTGTGCTGTGTGACTGCCACTTTCCTAAGTTGCCTCATCTCTCGTTTCTCTTTGTGTTGTTTGACTTCTGCATGAACTCTAATAAAACATTAGCAGTGTGTCCACATCCTCCTGGTTCTGTCTTTTCTTTTTCTTGTATTAATGAGAATCAAATATTTGCTGCACTACAAAGCGCTGCCACCACTCCAGGCCTCCCCTTGGCATGCCATCCTTCGCCTGGGTCCCTCTTCAGATGGTAATATTCGAAGCTGACCTGTAGTGAACCCTTTCCATTTACCTTACCACCCCCGCCTCTCTCTGGAGGCCCGTGGGCCCCACACCAGGGGCTTCCCCATTGGTCGTCCGGAATCGCCTCATCCCACAACATGGCCCCTCGCATTCAGCCTCAGTCACTGGAGCGAGATTTTCCCGGTCAAAAAGAAAGAGGGGTGTGTCTGTCGGACAGTAGACTGGAACACATGAGCACACAGGATCCCTGTTTGACTCAACATGTGCTGTTTTTAAATGAGTGCCTACCCCGTCGTCTCTTTAAGGTCATACTGCACTGCAACAGTGACGCTGATGGACTTCTCCTGCAGAGGTAAATGGATGCTTTTATTTTTTTCAGTTAATCACTGGAGGAAAATTTATGTCAAACTGAAGTTGTAGCTTTTTAGAAGTGTGTTCTACACTTTGGGATATGTTTTGGATTGCTACATGAAAAATTATATTCAAATATGGTGGTAAATCACAAAACAAATCATTTTTAACAGTAGCTGAAGTGCCATTTGCTGCTTGTTGGTGTAAGACTGTGAACGGCCACAGCTACAGCTACCCTACAAATAACAATTAGACACATTGACACATATTTTGGCTAGTTTCACATTAACCCAAACTTCATAACATCTGTTGCAGAGGCCTGAGTGTGTGGAGCAGCCGGACTCTGAAGAATTGGTGCGCAGAAGAGCAGAAATATAGAGGATTTGCCTTCTATCGGGCTCTACTCCCAAAACTGATACCTCAGCCCTGCCTGTGAGATTCCCCTCTCCACAAGCAGTTAGTTAGCACAACCTGGTGGCCGGACCACACTGATCACACGTGCCACAGGTCAAATTAAGCGGAAAAAGGATCTGAGTGATAAAAAATAAAAATCATCATCCAACAACTTAAGCTTTGAATAAAACTGAACCGACAGCTGTATCTATCACGAAGCAGCGTGAAACTACTGCCAGAAAAAGAAGAGGAATCTCCACGTCGGCCTCTGGATTAACCATCTGCCTAAAGCACTGAATGAGAGTGATGCTGGCCAGAGCTGTGGTGCATTGTAGTTGCATTGCATGTTAAAACACAGTGCAGTGGATCTGCTTTGCAACACAGAACTTGGTCACGTAACAACTAAACCATGAGCATCAATCGAAGGGAATTCAGTGCCATGTTATTTTGCATTAGAATGTGTTATTTCTTTGCCCTGTATGTCTAGTACCATTTTCCAGTGGTGGAAAGTAGCTGCATTTACTAAGTACTGCTTTTAAGTACAGTTTTGAGGCACTTCTGCTTCACTTGAATATTCCCATTTTCTGCAATTTGATGTTTCTACTCCACTACAATTCAGATCTAACTATTTAAATATTGTTTTTACGCCACACATATATGTGATAACTGTAATTACTTTCCAGAATCTAATTAATAACACAACTAATAATAAATATTGTAATTCTGATTATGATATGTATTATTATTACAATTGCTCTGCGACCCCGCAGTATGTAAGGTATCCAAAAATTCACTTTCCAAGTCCAGAAGTCCAAACTTCTACCAGCTGCAACATTAAAGTGATGAACACACAAATGCATCCAAAAGTCTAATCCAATCGTATAATATACATTGTTGAGTACTGATGACTACTTTTACTTTTGGTGCTTTGAGTAATATTTTTGAATACAGGACTTTCACATTGCAGTATTAAGACTTGAACCAAGCTGTATTGGATAACATACACATTGTTTGGTGTTATAACTATTTGTCCAGGTTAATGTCTGGAGTCGTCTTGGTGGGTTTTGACTGCAGCTGACATCAAACAGTGGGTCAAAGGATCAAATGGTGACCCTCTAGTGTTAGAAATACTTAACACAGTTCCTGAAGCTGCACTACAGGTGCAAAAGTGTCAAAAGAGAACTGACAAATTTAAACAGATATCTGGCAGATTTGTGAATTATACTTTTATTTGAATGTCAAGCCTTCTCCTTTCATTAAATTGCCTATTTTCCATTTTATTTCTGGAAACCTGCAGTCAACCACCCCTGCTGTATTCCTAGCAGGGACGTCCTTCCAACAGTCCAAATGTAAACACGTCTTCCAGCTGCCATTGATTGACATGCTGTGTTGATTTTCTCATTACTGACACTCACACACACTTGAAGGCATTTAAAAATAATAGCATATTCCAGCCTTAAAGTGTGCATCGGTCGTACCTGCAGCAGCTCTGCACATGCCATAAAATGGCAAAGGGCAGAGATGTGTGTATGTCAAAGTCCTCAGGCTATTTCACTGATCTTCATTAGCTGGTAGCTTCTACTGATATTAATGTCTTTCCAGTGCAGATCGCTCATATTCCTCTAACCACAGCTCAAGGAAACAGCAGCTGAGAACAGAGACATCGCACTCATACACTAAAGAGATGTGCTCTCAGAAGAGGAAAACAACACACTAATATTTATCTTCATCCTCAGCCTCAGCGAGAACCAATCACTAAATAAGCTCTCAAGATTAAATGACCTATTTGTGTTTATGATTTACTTCATATTAACGTTGCAGATCAACGGTTTCCCCAATTTCCTCTCCTTGCAATTCCACTGTTTTTTTTTTTTGCCCTGAGCTGCTCATTTTACCTGGCAGTGTAATGAAGTCTCAAACAAAAGAAATTTCCACACCCCTGTACAGTAAATGAGAAATATTATTGTGCAGGTAATTATAAACAAGTGGCTCAAGATGCAGGATTTCACTTGGGATGAAACAAAAGGGATGACTGTGGAGCAGTTGTTTAATAGAGGCCATTCATCGGGACACTGTGCCAGTAGCTACACTCTCACATATTCACTGACAACATAATATGTGCATTGACTTTTCGGGCCTGAGTGGTGCCTTGCTTTCTCTTTAGCTGCCTCAAAAGACCCCCGTAGCCTCGGAGCACTTTATGCTAAGTTAATTTACCCAAATATATCCGCGGCATCATGGCGGCGGCGGCGGCGGCGGCCCTGCTATTCAACATCAACAACTTTGTTAATGGAAACTTGCTGATCCATAAACGCTTATGCCGCCACAGACGTTTGCTGGGGGGCAGTTCACATATGAATGTTAAAAACCCACAGATCGATGAGGGGCATTTGCAAAGGAGGCATAAGGTGTGTTTAATTATAACTGCGTCATGGGGTTTGTGGGTGTGTGTGTGTGTGTGTTTGTGTTGGGGGAGGTGTTGCTGTTAAAGCTTCAGCAGGGGCCTCTGTATTTAAATAGGGTCACATCTCGGCCTCACCTTGCAAGTGTTATGCTATATTAAATGCCACTCATGTTAAGTGTGTTGAAACCCTCCTCTGATGTAGTCAAGACATAATATAAAGGTTAAATTGAAAAATGTCCCTTCAACACTACAGCAACACGCCATGATTGATCTCCCTTGTACAGGCGAGGAATGTTTGCCAGACCTCTGTTTCGTTAGGCCTCTTTTAAGTGTGTGAATACGATATGTTACATTAAGGAGTGACTGGATTAGAATTTAAGTGTCAGTCAATCAGCATTTCAAAAGGTCAATGAAAAAATTAGCAAAATACGGGTGGAAAGTGGTTCTGAAATGATTGAGTTCAGTCAGAATAGGCTTTTTTCATTTTTTTTTTCATGACTTAATGAATCAAAAGCACAGGAGTTACTGACAACATTAATGACTATTTTCTTCTTTTCAAGTGTCCAAGTAACAGCGACAGTGTCAACTTGTCCCAAATCGATACTACATAATAATTCCAAGCAAATTATGTGTTTAGGTTGTTCTCAGTGGAAAAGTGACTAAATGGAATATGCCCAAATTAGGCAGTGTGCTAAATAGGATTTTTTATTGTGCTGTTGATAGACTCATATTTTTTGCAGTTAAAGAAGAAATCAGGAAGAAAAATGGAAATGGTGCCAAACATATGCTTTATAAAGGCTGTCAGACTTATTTGAACTAAACTATATTAACTGCTAAAGCTGTATACTTCGGTGATTAGTATGTAGTACTTTATAAAATTAGTGTCTTTTATGGATTTGGGACAAATGTGCCAGCATACACACTACACTGAAACCGACGCACCTAAATGGAATTCAGCCACCGTTAATTTTATAAGCCATTTGTCACCTGTGCTTTTCCTACTGTGCCGCGTCATAACGCCTGCTGTGTTAGACATTGTTACAGGAAAAGAAAGGATTTCAAGGCATGCATGTGGTTTGAAAAGATTATTTTACAATGAACATTTTGAAAACCGTTCTACTGACAAAAAAGAAGGATGTTAAGTGATAACAGGGCAGACAGTCTGCGTTTTTCTGTTGTTCTTTTCTTCCAATTTTCAGAAAATGTTAAAGTCCCCTTGAGAAATGGGTTTCCCTTTTATTGTTGCTTTACTTGGATGTTTCACGGTGCAGAATGAACACAAGAAAGTTGTCTGCAGCAATCGTATTTATCTGCTGGAGGAGGAAAGTTGCTCGCTCTCTTCCAGCGTAAGGCGTGAATGCACAACAACACAAATGGTTTGGAAGCCAATCATGGTCCAAAATATGCCACTCACAAAAGCAGGATTTGGACTCCTGAAGCCTCCAGCTCACACACTCAGGGAAGTAGGAGACACTGTGTGTCTAGTGGTTAATCTTTTCAAATTTTTGCTTATTGAAAATATTTGCGCATTCATAGATCCTGGATTTTGCAATGACTTGTCAAACTTGGCAAATTTGAACGAGGTTATTGAAGGTTTTTGTGCAAAAAAAACATATCAGAATTTTTTTTTTTTTGACATGCCTCATTCTCTCTCTCTCTACACACACACACACACACACACACACACACACATGATACTTGGGTTGAACAGGCTGCATTGGCTGACTAAAAGAATGACAGGCGACAAGAGAAAACCTTGAGATTCTGAATAAATTCTTCTTTTATAAAGAAAACCATCTCGGCTTCAGTTCTTAAGATAATCCAATAAATCCAGGAAATGGAGTTTGTTTTGCCTGCTCTGATTTTTAAACACACCATTGTGCTCACAGCAGCTGTGTATATACATATAGAGAATACTGTAAACCTAGTCTATGTCAGCACTGGACACTGCACAAACAGTATAATGACAATATGAATGCTTTACTGTACTGTTCTGTATTGTTCACATTTTATCTTTTGGATGAATTCCTCAACAGCATGATGCTTACTTTGAGTGACTTTTCTCCATCTAGAATCCATCACATAATAATACTGTACCTCATTTACATTTTCAAGTCGGTAAAATTCCTCTCATGGAGTTTCTCTTCCGTCTTTGGACGTCCTTACAATACTTCCCAGTTTTGGACACAGACGATAACTAAGGAATAAATTCAGTCTCTTCTTTCCTGTCCTCTCACAGGGTCCAAAAGTGCAGGTTCAGATGCTGCGGCTCCAGCACATGTATGGGTGGCCCTGTGGGCCCTATGTGGACGGGCCCATGGGAGGATCTGAACCCAGGCAGAGGTGGATCAGGAGTGGATAGGATGTAGTCAATGCTAAACTTGATCTCTGACTCTGGCTTCCCTTGCTGGGTGGGGTTTGGGAGTAGGTGATTTTGCTGAGCCCCTGGCCTTGGCCTCTCAGGGTTCAAAGGGCAGAGGGTGGAGTTGGGTTCAGGGCGCCGGGCTGCGGGTACGGGCTGATTGCTTTGGCTCTCCAAAGGGTGGAAGGGGGTTTCTCCCGAATCACGAAAGCCGATTTTCATGTTCCTCCTGCGCCGGCGACGTCGGAAGTTGCCATTTTCAAAGAGGTCGAGCATGGATTCACAGCCGGTGGCAAAAGTCCAGTAGTTTCCCTTTCCCTTCTCATTGCCCTCTGTCCGAGGAACCTGTGGGAAAAATGAAAAGTACTTTAGAGTAATCACACAACCAATAATAATAAGAGGAAGAAATTGACTTTTACTTATAAGAATAACACTGAACTACTCCTCTTTCTCCTAATTCCACCAAGAAGATAAAAAGGGACTTAATAAAAAAGAAACAAGATTTAAAAGAACATTAATAATAAAATGTAAAATTTGACAGACACAAAAACCATTTAATAACAAAAACCTCTGTCTCTATTAATCATCATACTGTCCCATTTCCCCCTGCTCACTGTATGTTAGTGTACCTTGATGAAGCAGCTGTTGAGAGACAGGTTGTGTCTGATGGAGTTCTGCCAGGCTCTCTGGTTGGAGCGGTAGTAAGGAAATCTCTTCATGATGAACTCGTAGATGCCCGACAGAGTGACCCGCTGCTCGGGGCTCTGCTGGATGGCCATGGCTATCAGAGCTATGTAGCTGACACACACACACACACACACACTTCAGTCAGCTTGATCACATTCTAAACCCTGGTAACATTATCTTGTATTTTCAATCATTTTCTCTTCCCTCCGACCTTATTAAAACCCAATGTCTATTAACTCTTATGACAGAAATCTAAATAGATTAACTTGGGTTTGGGGGGTCATTGGTGCTACATGAAAAGTGGCCAGTGACAGATACAGTAAAAACCAATTATTACTGTGGATGAAATGAAACGTGTAAATATTACTTTTAAATTGACGTAGAGTTTAAACAAATGTGTGTAGTCAGAGAAAAGTAGGCTGCTGTATGAATATCATCTTTACATTTTATTTTATTTCATGATTGTGACAAATGAAATCATGTAATAACATTAAAAAAAAAAATAAAAACTGTATATGTAACTATGCCTCTTGAAATAAGGTGAATTTTTCGATTAATTCTACGTTTCAAAAGTTATTATACATTTTGTCTACACAGGTAAAACTGAGCTAAGTTGCTGTAAAAAAAAAAACCTTTTCATTTAATTTTGCCCAAAGTGACAGACTTGATGTAAAGAAAACATCTTAAATCTTATGGACAACAAAGTCAATTTCACACTTTTGAAAGGAAAAATGAATCATAGGAAATAATAGACATTAAAGTTGAAATATTAGCCAGGTAAAATTTCTTCATATCAAATTTCTAAAACCTAATAAATGTGTATGACATACTGGAGGATAAAGTAAAACAGCTTTGTCAAAGTCACATAAAGTGTAAGAAAAAAAAAAGAAATCATCCATACCTGTATGCAGGTCTACACATTTTCTTCTCCTCGTCTGTGCTGGAGGAAGGGTACCCGTCTCCATCGTAGTTGAAGCAGTTGAAGGGGTAGTGAGTGTTATCAAACATGTCGACACCTCGAAGGTGGGTCGGGTGTGAGATCCAAAGCGTTTGGCTCCTGTGACTGTCCCGGCCAAAGCCCAGCAGCAACACCCTGTCCTGCTGCTCTGCTCTGCCACCATGCTCTGCTCAGCCAGCTGACACTGGCTCTGAGCTCTGCTGATGACGGCCGCCTCCAGCCCCCCTCTCCTCCCTCCTCGTCCCAGCTGCTCTCCAGGATCGGCCGCAGGTCTCGAGGGCTCGGGACCACCTCTCTGGGGACCTTTGAACTTTTGCTCTGGTCTTGTGCGCTGCTTAAGTCTTTTTCTCATCTGGAGTCACAAATCCAGATTTCTTGTTTGTTTTGCCTCATCTTACAAATTACCCTATTTTTGTGCAGACAATGCTGTATTAAGAAGTGTTTAAAGACCTTAATAGGCTTTAGATCTGCTGGGTTAGGCCTGCTGACTGTTCTAGTGTCCAAGTTAAGGTCAAAGGTTGATGAGCGTGTGCTCCACAGGCGCCTCAGCTTTATAGGAGTCACACATTAGGTTTTGATCTGCCGACACTATTTCTGCTTTTAAATCTGATGTAAGACACATTTTTACAGACTTCAGACTTCTACTGATTTATTAGTAATTTATCTTATAATTGTGTTCCTTTATTTTGCTGGTTTTACTGGTCCTATATATCTTTTTTTATTTGTGACTTTTCTCATGCTGTCTATGGAAACCACTTCTTCTTCTTCTTCTTCTTCTTATTATTATTATTATTATTAGTGGTGTTGATATTGGTGTTGTTGTTATATAAACTTAGACTTATATTGCTGAAGAAAAAGTAGGTAAACATTCAGTCTTACTGAAAATCTAGCTCTCTGTTTCTGGCAACGCTTCATTTCTAAAAAAAAACAAACTAAAAAAAACTTAACTGCCTGCAATGTAATTCTTTAAAGTCACAACCTCAGCAGCTGTTAGATAAATTAACTGGAGTCAGAGGATGTTTTCCTTCTGAAGTGTGGAGTAAAAATGTTTGGCTAACGGAAGTGTTTGGGCTTCAGTACCCAAAAATTGCCCTCAGTTATGTAGTTGGCTGAGCAAGATACTTTGTTCCTTTTCATATTTGTCGTTTGCCTGTGGGGCTTTTCTGAGAAATGAATCGAGGCGGTCTTTCCTCATCAGATCCAAATCAGACAGACTCAGAAAGAGGACTGCACAGATTTAGCATTGCCCTTCTAAACCATGAATGTGCCCACAGGTTGAAAATAAAAGATCCAAATCATCTAAACTACCTACAATGCGACTGGACTGCCGACGTTTAGATTGGTGATTCAGGTGTGTTGTGCCAGGAGCAGCTAATGTAGCATCGAACCACTGGCCTCAGGTGGAGATGAGGAGCCGGCTACAGAGGTTTGGTAAGCTCACTCCATTCTAATGCCCACAGATTTTTCTATTCCTCACTAATAATACATTTGTAGTTTTCAGACTCAAGTGACATCACCAGAGGCAATTTATCAGGCTTCATGAAGGAGCCACAAAAGACTTTACAAGACTTCCTCCATATACTGTGTGCAGTACTAATCCCCAAGACCTATAAACAGAGTGATGTGTAAAATCTGTGGATTGCCCTTTAACTTGGTGGACTCCACAGTAGCAGCCTGGTCGTCTGAATCCGGAGTGAGTGAAATGGACAAACCTCTCCCCCACCTCCAGCAGGATTCTGGGTGGTCTGCTTAACTTGTAGGCCACCTTCATGTTTTATTTTGCTTCTTTTTATGGCCTAATCTCTCCGACTGTACTTAGAACAGCTAACCCCAAACCAACAAACAAGATCCTTTGCATCTTTGTTTTCTTTTTCTCTCCGTTCACTCTTTGGGGTGTGTGTGTGTGTGTGTGTGTGTGTGTGTGTCCACTCTGGTAGTCGTTTAGTCAAAAACGGGAAGTTTTGTAGATGTTATCTATAATGCTCTATAATGGCCATAAATTGTTTCCGTGTCTATAAAACAGGGGGTTGGGTATTTTGAAGGGCTCTTAACGGGGCAATTGGAGGTCTCCCGTGAGGCGACACAGGCCGGGAAAACAGCCCGAGGTCTGCCAGGCCTCTGTGTGTGGCCCTGCTGGTGCAGGAGAGGCCCATAGGCGCTACAACGGTCGACCTGAGATGTTACTGTAATCCCCTCTTAAATTCTCCTAATGAAGCAGCTAAAAGGTCAACGCTGTTCTCTATTTTAAGCAGTTTCGTAAAAAGCTGTAGTGCATCCTGAAGCCTGAAAAGGAATCTGGACTGACATCATTGGTCTCTGTCTTTCTTGGGATAGTGTCCTAATGATTATTTTAATGACATTTTCCTCATGCATGAATTTGAGGCTTTGACGCACAGGTGAAATAAATCCCAGGTGTATCCATGCAGAGCCGCAGCTGCAGCTGAGGACGCTGAGGACGCTGAGGCCGTGCGCTCTGTATTTTTCTATGCGAGTTCTATGTGAGAACGCAGCATGCTACAGGGTGATTCTGTTATTGTATCTCTTTGTATTATTTTTCAATCTCTTTTGGGGAATTCAGGTTTACAGGTAATATAAGTGAACAGTTACATGGGCTTTTTTACTGGTTTTACACATTAAGATTGCACCATACATCATCATGATACATTTAGAAACAATTCAATTACTCAAAAAAAAACGAGGAAAGAGAAGAGAGAGACCTTTTAAATGTCTGGTCAGAAAGAGAGGTTCATCCAATTCCGATCTAGTAAAGTATTTCTTTTGCTCTCTTTTTTCTCCGGTTTGTAAAATGATGTTTATTATTATCATTGCAGCATGTCTCAGTAGCAGCGTGTTATTTTCTGTTTTCTGTGTTACTGAGTTGTTTTCCGCAATTCTGTGCTTTCAGCTCGTCATTGAATATTCTGTCTGTTCTGTTTTTCAAAGCTTATTGCATGTTGCACTTCAGGGCCTCTGTATTGTATGTAGTTTTTTTTTTTTTTTTTTAGCTTGATCCAATTTTTTGACATGAGCTACAGCTCCACCAACATGTCTTTAGAATGTAGCACATTAAACAAAATCCTTACTGTGTGTTCAAATAGTTTTCTAAAAACAAACTCTCTACTCACTGTACTTTGATTTCAGTAACATTTTCAGTGCATGATTTTTACTTTTATTGGAATATTTTCAAAGCAAGGAATTGGTACTTTTCTTAGTTAAAGGATCTGAATACTTCCACCACCACTAACACACTTGGTGTTCGTGACACTCGGTCTATTGTTTGTGTTTGTGTTTCATACACTCAGCCACAAAGCAGCATAACTGACTTCATTTAAAAAAAAAAAAAAAGTAGCTACCACCGGAGTTGTGTGGGCTTGTTCGCTCCAGACATGAAAAACAGACTGATTCATACAAAACTGTAAACAGACGAGCAGAGAGAAGCTGTGTAGAGGAGAGGAGGAGGTCGCCGTATCAGGCTGGTTTGAACTGAGATCAGATAAGCACCTCATGGTTCACTCCCATGACGAAGCTTCCTCTGGCGTCCTGTCTGCGGCCGGCCGCGGTGATTACAGCCCTTAGTTCTCCTCTGGTCACTCTCCGTCCCTCTGATGGTTGTCTCAGACTTCGCTTCCTCCATTCATAGCTCTGTCTGCCTGTGTGTGTGTGTATTTGTGTGTGTGCGTACATGCATTTATGTAAACCAACCAAGTAGCTTTTCCGGGGGCTGTTCTGTGAGGAAAGGTTATCAAAACACAACAGTGCACTGGGAACTGTAAACATGCTTACGAACAGAGCCGGGGCTGAGGGCCATTTTCCTTTGCACTGTACTGTGCAGCCACCCTCGCTGCCACCATTCACAGTCAAACGACACTGAGCTACAGGGTGCTGCAGATAAGACCTCCAGAACAGGCCTGTGTCCACCTCGGCATTTGGTTTGTACCAGCAAACAACAATTCTGACTCGTGAGGTCTACTCATGCAACTAACAGCTGCAGTAAAGCAGCAATTTTCACTACAGAGAAACTTATTCATTCAAAGCAGATTCATCCCTGGCACCAAATCCTTAGGATCAAAATAATCACCATTAGTCTAGTCTCCTAGAAAATAGTTCAAAATGAGCTCCGCCTCAACCAACTAAAGCAGTCAAATCTTACTTTCTTATTTATTGTATGAGTAATAATAATCTAATGACATAACAATTAATAGTAGAACAGTCACAGGGAACTTTCAAGTACATTTCCTGATAATACTTAGATACTTGATTTAATGTTTTTTTACTTGTAACAGACTGTTTTTACAGTGGTCTTCAGTAAAAGATCCTAATGCTTCCACCTGGTTTTTATAATAGTTTGAGGCTTCACTTTCTATTCATTTGACAATTTTATATATTGATTAACATATCAATTTATCAATCTACATTGTTTATAATTTATTTTTTTCATTACCATTATTTGCATAATTGTGCTTTAGTCCTGAAGGCGTTCGCTGTATCAGAGGACCATTTGTGATTAGTGGATGTTACCATTAACGGCACGAGCAGAGGTTGAATTGTCCAATAAACTGTTGAATGGTCCCCAGTTTAGGTCAAAGTACCTACAGCAGTGGTCCTGTAGAGTGGTGCTCACTGATTTTACTTGCAGGTTTTGATGCTACACTAAACTGTCACAAACTTTTACAGCCACACATTCTTCTGTACATTTTCTAGAAAGGAAATTTCTTTGGGATGGACATTATTTTTGTCACCTTCCATGATGATTAAATGTGAATCATCTCTTAATATCAAACCGTGTATGTTAAATCACTGCACGCTCCCAAGCTGTCAATTCTGAAGAAAACACAGAATCATTCTAATATTCTGCTTATTTTGTTTTATTGCACTTTTACCATGATGCAAAAAAATGAAAGAAAAAATCCACAGAAACAATGAATTGAATAAAAAAAGAAGCATTTTCACTTTAAGAACACATCGTCTAAAGGTCCTCCGTGGATCCACCCACACGTCCATACACACTGTACTGACCGGACACAGGACTATGGAAACTTAGACTGTATAATAAAACCTTATGGAACAGATGGAGTCAGCACACACATATATGTAGACCTCCGTCTCTTATCTATAGCTTGTACCCGGGAGGAGTTGGAGCCTTTCCGCTATGAAACCAGACATTCAAGTATTTCTATCATTGCACAGGCACTAGATTTTCCTACTGTATATATTAACTTTCAGCCAGCGACTGAATCGTTGACACCAACAGTTAAGCTATCAGCTGTTGGTAATGAATGAAATATACATCCTGAAAAATAATCTCTCCACAACAGCAACATCTGGACATCAAATATATTACAAAGAAACAATAATATAAAACTATTAGTGTCACATTTGGCTTTTGGTACCATAAATCTAACCTCATATCTGTTGCACTGAAAGAAATAAAAAACAGTAGTTGGATTAAATGTTGTAAACACAGGCGGAGACTTGCTCATTTGGATCTAACCGATACTTGTGGCAGCTATAAACCGATTTTGAAGCAGATTTGATGCTTGGAATGGGGCGAGATGTGGAGAGGGCTAACTTCACTGAGAGGCACAGACCTGGCAACTACTTTTGCACATGCTCAGTTTGCCCTCTTCTGGACAAATGAGGAAGTACAGCACTGTGATGGAAATTCAGTGGTTGCTTTTTTTAACAGAAAAGTGATGTAACTGATTAGTACTCATCTCAAACAATAAATATGAATTTTAATAAATACTCTCTCAAGTACAAGTAACATTTATGGGCAAAATTAACGGACAAATCCAGGAGTAAACCTGCACTCCGATCAAATATCTCCATCTTGAAAACCAATAATAGAAGCTGAATCAGCTCCGCAGAAATAAAATTAAAAATAAGACATTATGCAATAAAACACCTTTCAGCAAATCAATAAAACATCATTTTGATAATTAAGACAACAGGAAGTCGACCTCTGCGTCCTCCTCCTCCACTGTGAAACCGAAACACTTGCGATACCAACAATACGTATAAACACATAGTTCTGCTTGTGAAGAGTGGGGAAAGGGGAGGTGAAGGGGTCAGGAGGTTCTTTACAAGTCCCTCAGAATTCACTGAATTCAAAAAAGGGTCCTGAACAAGACAGAGAGAAGGCGTCTCTTGCAAGACTTTCATGGTTTGGTAGTGCTGCGGTGGGTCGTGGGTGTCTGGGTCGGCTGCGGTGACACTTTCCTACACTAGAGTCAGGGTTGGATATCTTAAGGAGTCTGGGTGATGTGTGGGGGTTGTTGGTGGTTCAGTTTAGTTTGTGACCCGGCCCCAGATCCATCCACGAGTCTTCAACATCAGTACTGGGTCAAGTCATTGCACCGTTTTGTCCTATCCAGCAGGCCTCCGCTTCCACACAGCTTATATCAACCTCAGGCAGGCGGGCTTCCCTGTGAGTTCAGCCAAAAAAAAAAAAAAATCAAGCCCTCTGAGAAATTCAGTACAGATGGAGCTCATCTGTTTTACAGGATGCCACTCGAGTTTTAAGAGAGAGGACGGATCTGCTCAGTCCAGGGGTTCAGTCCTATCCAGCTGCCAGCGCCTCCGGACAGCTACCTCCGCCGCGGGCCGGCTTGGCCGTGCTCTGTCTCTTGGTGCCCCTGCAGGTCGTCTTCTACAACGTAACCGTAGCCCTCCTTTTCAATGCATTCTGACAGCACGTTCAACACCTAGTGACAATGACGAGAGGGCGGTTTAATAAGGAGGAAGCTGTTAGTCTTTGTAAATAAAGGTATTTAGTGGCCTTTCAAAAAGACACGCTGACTGTTCACTGTATGTTTAAAGGGGTCGTTCAACATTTTGGGTAATAACCTAATTCACTTCCTTGCTGAGAGTTCAACGAAGAGATCGATACCACTCTCACCTTTGTACACTAAATACAAAGGCACAGGCAGCAGCAGGTCAGCTTAGCTTGAAGAAAGAGCTGGCCTGGCTCCGTCCTAACAAAATCTGCCAAGCAGTGCCTCTAAAGCTCACGTTATATCTTGCATGTTTAATGTGTACAAAAACAGCAGCGGAAAATCATCAATTTATGGGTTTTAGAGATAATGGGAGGCTGATTTTGCTGAGCTAGGTGAGCTGTTTCCCCCTGTTTCCAGCCTTTATGCTAAGCCAGGCTAACCATCTCCCGCCATGACTTAATTATAAGCAAACACATGTGGGAGTGGTATTGATCATCTCAATTAAATGTCTGCAAGAAAGTGAGAATATGTGATCCCAAAATGTTGAGCTATTCCTTTAAAGATTCAAATATAGAGACAGAAAACCAAAGGAGTAAAATGAGTGTGCAGCTCTGACCTGGCGCAGTCGTCGGTCCATGGCATCCAGGTGTGGCTGGATGAGGATGGGACTGAGGCGGTCCCTCACCAGGGATTCTGCCATGAGTGTGGACAGCTTGTATTCTTCCTTAGCCAGCAGCTGCACACGCAAGTGGGTCGACTTCCTTACCCTGCAGAAAGAGAGCCACCAGGGGGGAGAGAGTGAGACTGGCTTCGTGCACTAGTATACTCAACTTATATAACACTGATAATGTGTAATACTGATAATGTGAATCACACCCTGTTTATAAGCTACATACAAACCCAGTGAAGAAGCCTCACCTGCAGCACTGGATCAGTGGCACCAGAATGGACATCTCGTCGTGGGAGTGCTTTCCGAAGCTAGAATGACACACAGAAGCTTATTTATATCTTTTTCCTGTGCTGTTATGCAATTTAGCTGTTTGTCTGAATCTTTTATTGTGTCTTTTTTGATTAGTGGATTGCTGTGCGGCAGATTAAAGACTTCCGTTATCTTGCATATTTCTTCTGCTTCATTGTATGCAGTTTCCTGCATTGTCATGAAAAAAACTGCATACATTGACTTTGCTTTAATGATCCTGAAAAACATGAATTCTATTTTGTTATAATTTTTGCTATTTGAAGCGAGTCCCCATAGACATGAATTGTATATCCTGCATCTCTCAGCCATTGCACAGTACAAACTTCGTCAAATTTCAAAATGCTCAGTATTACACACTGACCTACTGTACATGAGTTCATTATGATGACGTATACAGTTTAAGCCCCCATTCACTCCCATTAACTTTCCCAACACATTCAGGTTAACAAGTTTTCATCTAATTATATGTCATCCAAAAAGTAATAAAATGATCATCATTTTCTTCAGGAAAATCTTCAGTTTTACTATATTTTCACTTATTTGGAGCCTGATTTTTTAAAATATCGCTTATTTAATTCTCTCAGCCTCTGTAAGCACAATGCAGTGGCTTACCCTCTGCCGTTGTCCAGATGGATGATGAAGGTCTCATTTCCAAACTTTTCAAATGTCTCATAATGGTGGCGATCCATGTTTCCTACGTGGGAATATAAGCAAACAATTCAGCCAAGAGTGAAATGGGTGTTAATGTGTGTGCTGTGCACTTCATGTGTGTGTCTTGTCTCTGGACTAGTGCACATAGCACTTTGCAACAGTGAAATCCTGGCTGATTAGATGTTGTGTTTGGGTGAATCACCACCACCTTAGATCCCATTAAACAATCCATCCATACAGTGTTGGAGAAAATGTGTTGTTTGCGTTGTGTCAGACGTGCCAGCTCACCCATGAGGAAGTCAAAGATGGTCATGTCCATGATGTCCAGCAGTCGTGTCCCACTGTCATAAGGTGGAGTCTGTTTGACCTCCTCGCAGTAATCTGGGTCCACCTCCCATCTGAAGAGTTCAAAATATCACAGAAACGACATCTCTGTCTTAAATTATTAGAATTTATGCAACACCAAAAACCAATTTGTTTCCCCTTTTAACTTGTTTGTTCCAATTTATTCTTGAGGTGATTTTTTAGAAACTTAGATGTGGATGTCTTTTTGTTTGTCATCATAACGAGTTTGCAATTTAGTGTTTTCTTCCATGGCATGATCAATACAGTCAGGTTTAATTGATACTGTCCCTGGTAACTGACTGGGGTTGTAATAAATACTATAGCTGGACCTGCGGGACTCTACAGTGAATCCCTCAGCGTCTGCTTCGTTCAGCGCTGTCTGAGTGAGTGATCGATCTCTTACTCTGCCTTCTTGCGCTTGTGGTAGGAGCGTCTCCACGGGTTCCTCCAGGTCTTGCGTTTGGCGAGGGCCAGGTCAGGGAGGAAGGCGGCCAGGGACCCTTCTATCTGGTCCGGTTTACCACACAGAGCGTGCTCAGTGGAGCAGTAGTACGAACACTCTCCGTAAAAACACACGTTGTTGGCTGAGATTGGGAAAAAGGACACACATTGTTGTGGCTGCTTTGTTAAACCATTGTTTATAACACCTTCGGAGACTCTTGGGTATATTCTATGACACAATGTGCTAAATACTTTAAACATAACTACACCCTCTTTCTGGCCTTTCGAAATGCACACTATTTAAAGCCCAATTTCCACAAGGCTATAATTACCTGGGGACAGTCATTGACGTGTATTAATTGCTGAGATTGTCAGTAATTTTAATCTTGGGAAAATTTTCCATGTGTATAATATGTAAAGTAAAAGTTGCATCACTAATTAACTGTCATGCTGTGGCGCAAGCTAAAGTCCCCAGATAATACTAATCCCATGCAAATGAATATCCCAGTAATTCAGGGCACAGAAGCAGCTTTGCTCTACATTATGAAGAAAGCAACTCTTCATTTTTGCTTGGCTTTAACTTTTGCACGAAGAAAAAAAAAATGTTGAATAGTTCACTGATGGCTTTTAATTATTTTTCTATTCTTCTGAGATCACGACATGAACTCTGTTGATGCTCGTAAAACAGTTTTGGGGAGTACAAAAAGCACAACTGAGACTTGTGCAGCATTTTTAGCAGTTCTGAGGATGGAGCAAAATCAATCTCATGGTATCTTGGTTAAAGTTTTTTTCCCTCTAGATGTGTCTCTGAAAACCAATAACTCTGCCCTTTTTCTGTGCGTACCTGGTGAAATGAAGAAGGTCCTCCAGAGCTTTTTGTCTCGTGTGACGTCTCGGATCTCCTTCGTCATGTTGACAAGCCTGCCGGCCACAGGGGGGACACGACGGAAGTCCAGGACCCTACAGGACAGAGGGACACACTGAGGGGTCACATTCAGCCTTCAGAGCACAGCAGTGGTTTTCAGACTGTGAAGCACTCCTCTCCAGGGGGTGGAGGAGAATCAATGGGGGGGGAGCGCGGAAAGGGAGACATGAATCAAAGATACTGCATGAGGTGAAAGGGACAGCTGCATGTGCTCTAAAAACAACTGAAGAATAGTTATTGTAGGCAACGCGCTCAGCAGGTGCAGGAGTGGCTGTGACACAAAGATTATGGAGACAATTAAGGTACTTTAACCCAACTGCTGCTCCCGACTCATAACTCAGTCAAATCTTAACACACAGATGTGACACACATATTTGTGACTTCAGTATGACTCACACTTTCCTGGGACATATATTTTCAATATCCACTGCAAACATATGTTCAGAACTCTGCCTAGATTTCATAGAAAAACGGACGCTCCTTATACTGTGATTCTTTGTAAGTTAGCCTGTACGTCAACGGGCACGATGCAAACAGGAACTGCCAATAATTTAATGGTGCCGGTTTGCCAAAATATTGGCTGAAAAACAGAGTTTGTCTCAAAAAGAAGATGACAATAGTTATTCTAAATTATCATCTGAGAATAATCCTGAAAAAGGATTTGTTTTACGTATCAGCAGAACGCATGACAGTTTTAAATCATCACCTATAGAGCCGTGATATAAATACTGGACAACTCTCTGCTGAGAGTATGAGCACATAAATCTAACTCACCCCAGATGGGACTCGAACCCACAATCCCTGGCTTAGGAGGCCAGTGCCTTATCCATTAGGCCACTGGGGCAGACAGCTCAGATGATTTACCCATGTAATCTCACTTTGCTGCCAACAGGGGGCGCTGTGGCATTGGTAATGACCTGACAGTTAAACCACATGGTGGTAAACCTCCCTGTGGTTTTTATGTGGCTATCATTCTACATCAAACACATTTTTCACTTCCACACAGCTTTCTGGTTTAATATATTTCCAGACACAGGTTCCTAGTTCATTCTGGGAACCACTATCTTTATTCCATCTTGTGAGGCCATCGTGATTTTGTGTCTCTGCATCATTTAACAAGAGACCACTGTTGGTGCTTACGTGTATGTATGTTAGATGGAGAGAGGAAGGTTTAATAAAGCCGTCCTTTACTGAAAGATGGCGTGGCTGTCTTCCTGTGTGCGTGCCACATGCTTATTTTATGCATGTGTGACCCCTGTCGTCAATACCACCCAGCTACAACATCAGCACGGGCTCTTAAAAAATTGATACCCCTGACAACACCTAATGGCCAAGGCCTGAGGGCAGAGAGACACCGGAAGAGAGAGTGTAGAGAGAGAGAGGCATGGGAGAATCTGGAGGAGAAAAACAAAAAAAAAAAGAGAGCTGTTAACTGAAAGCTCGCACAAATGATGCCATCAAGCAGCGTGCTGAGACAGGCGCACACAGTCACGTCTCCTCCCTCGGACACAGGTTGAAACGCCGCACGGCACCGTCTGGCCTGCTGGGCCTGGGCCTGCTGCCATGTTAAAGAGAACAGCTCGGGTTGACCTCGGTTCTGCTCATCATGCACATTTTTTTCTTCCACGCTTGTCCCATTGATACTCCCAAGTCGCACTTTGGACTTGTTATACTCAGGGTGGGTGAGAGGCCCGGTAAGAGCTGTACATGAACAACAGACAGGGAATCATTATCTCCCATCAGCTGAAAAATGTATAAGACACCAACGGGTGTCATGCATTTGGAGCTATGTGGTTTCAAATTTTAAGGCACATATTGGTCCTTCTGTGTCTTTATATCTGCTGACTTAAGTGTGCCTCCCATTTAAATCCAATCACACAATTAATGATGCATATAGCAGTGTAGCCTATAAAGGAAAAGATAGTGGCTCTGCATGTGTGTGTGTGTGTGTGTGTGCATGTACATCTGTGTGAATGCTACTTTTAAAAAGAGCCTGAGTGTGTCTGTGGGCCCCCTGGGAGGCAGTGTAGCCTAAGCCTCTGCACCAGCAGCAGCAGCAGCAGCAGCAGCAGCAGCAGCAGCAGCAGCTCTAGCCAGGCTCTAATTTAGAACAGACAAAATAAGGAAAAAAAATAAAGCGCTGCTTTTGGCAAACCCTGCCTCGCTTATATTTAGAATGGGCACAGGGCCTTTCATGCCTTTGGTTTCCTCCTCTTCCCTTTAACCCACACATATGCTGGGAGTGTGTGAGCGTATTTGTGTGTCTGTATAGAGGACCAGATGTGTAGCAGACTGGTGTGGAAAGCTGCTGCTAATGCAATTGCTGCTGAACTGTGTCATCGTGCCTGAAGGAAAAGTAGATTCAACATCACAGCCCTCTTTGGCCCTTTTGTGTGTGTGCATATATGTGAATGGACATCTGTGTGTGTGTGTGTGTGTGTGTGTGTGAGTGAGTGACCTTAATAACATCTTGTGTCACCAGCATTCACGCTACAACACAGTCCTTCTGCTCATAATAACATACAGTCACAGTGACGTCAGCTGGGCTTTAATAGCAACGCCGCTGCTAAAACTCATCGCTTTCTCTCGTCCATCTGAGGGCCACATGAGGTTTTCTCTTTTCATTAAAGTCCCTCCAGCCAGCAGACGTGCAGGCCGCCCATAAAGTGTTAACCTTGTAAAGGCAGTGAAGTCAGAGAGCGGGGTGGTTAGCTAAGCAAGGAGGCTGCAGTCATTGTTCAGTCAGATGCTTGCTCCGGGAGAGCGGCATTCATTCTCTATGACTCATGGCCACTCGGAGCTCACAGCCTCATACTGTACGGGCCCGACTCACACCGCTCGCTGCGTTTGATAAAAAAAACAGAGTTTCTGAGGGAATGAAATGGTGAAAGCGAGAAGCAAATGTGCAAATAAGAGCTGAGAAAATAATGGGCAGGCCTGCAGTCACGAGTGCATACAGACATGTGGATCTGTGTTGTACTTAAAGCTTCACTGTAAAACTGAGGTACCCAGTTTTGGCCCTTCAGGTCTGGTATCCTGCAGGTTTTTGGTTCCCCCCAGGTGGTTAATGAGCTGACACGATGAGAGGCAAATTAGCAATCAGGGAGGAATAAAACCTGCAGGATGCTGGCCCTCAAGGATGGAAAGCAGAACTTGGGCTTGAAGGAGTGAGAGCAGATTCAAGAACACAGACTTTTTTCTTTATTTAGATGAAAATGTTTGTAGCATCTGGGCCATTTCACATTAGACACCTACTTTGACCCCTGAGGGTAATGGAGGCCCCAGGCTTTGGCAAGGAAGAGGAAATAAAAAAAAGACAATCACTGGTTCTCCTGCATCGATTATGATCCGACAGCTTTACATGAGCATCAGCACTCTACATCAGCACCGTAGAGTTGTGTTTCAGCTGCTAAACTACGCTGACATAGATGCAGAACAACAATTTTTATCCTAGCTTACACCTATCACTGATGCCCATGTCATATCGTTAACCAGAGCTACTGGCTGCTGCTCCTGTGTTTAGTGGCTCAGTTTAACCTACTCACACTTTTAAAGGCCTGAAGTACAAAAATCTGTTCGTGTTCTTTGCCGCCTCTTCAGCTGATGGTGCCTCAGGCTGCTGCCTGGCTTGCCTATGTTTAAAAAATGTGCCTGTGTAGCAAAAAGCTAAGAAGCCTGCTTTACATGAGGGGAATCCAGCTAACATGCACCACACAAGCAAACACACACACCTCTGAGACCGGCTAGTGTTGACTTACCTGTCCAGATGAAAGGCGGCGATCTCAGCGTTGTGTCTTTCAAAGTCAGAGAAATAGAAGAAGTCTGGTGGGGTCTCCTGCTCCCGGGTCTGCCTGCAGAGGCACAAAGAAAAAGACTCAGAGGTCAGGCTTAACTATCACGCAAAGCCGAGGGTTCGACAGTCAGCAATATGCAAAAGGCCCATTGTTAACCTGTAAAACTAGAGATGTAACCAGTTTTTATTTTCTGGATTAGCAGAGAGTGGCCATCACAAGATCCTAAAGGTTCTGAAATTATGTCTTGAGAGGGTTTGTTTTCACTGGGCACCCGCCAAAAGCCAAAGATGTTCAATTTTCATTTCACCATAACCTGATCTAATTTAATGTGTCTGGGTCTGGACTTTACAAAGCAAACAACATATAACAGGAATTCAGTACTACAGTATTTGTTGGGTGCACTGCACACTGGCGTGAATGCACTGGAATGAAATCAGTCCATGTGTTGAGTGTTGTGTCACTCCAGAGGAGCCCAGTCAGGGATAAAACACTTGGGCTTTTCACCTGTGTACCTTATACTGCGAACAGCGTTTGTGAGCAATAACCACGGCACAATAAACTGGTGTCCTTGCCTCACAAAAAGGCCCTCATTAGCGTTACTGTGGGCGTTTTGTGGGGCAACAAGAAAACACGGACAACTGAAGGTCAGAGACTTCCTCCTGAAGCATCCACTCCTGTTCTCCCCCTGCACCTATTTCTGTCCAGCTCTGATCCTTCCCCAAAAAACTGCTTTCCTGCACACATTCTGCCTTAAAGCTCTTACTGGAGGGAAAAGAGGCTCTTAAAGGCTTAAATCCCAGAGCTGATGGAACACGAGCCAGGATGGGGCAGGAAAGACAGGACGGCCGGGGTAAAGAGGCGAAAGCAAGTCAAAGGAAGTGGAGGTGAAAAGGCTCCCAGAGAAGGTGCTGGGTATAGAAAATATGTTAATGTCTTTGACAAATACAAGGACAGCAGTGCAGTCCGTCATCAAATAGCAATCGTTCTACAGACGAGCTGCATATTTGAGCTATTTTTCCTTTGATACACACTGCCTTCTCTTTGCTTTTTTTTATTGACAACAGTAAATTCTTTCCAGGAAGGCAGCTGAGTGTAATGATTTGGACTGCAGCCTCTGCCATTTCTGCTTCAGCTAGTTGAGGGAGGATGAGAAAGAATGGAAACTATCTTGGCAACTTCTCTTTCTCTCCTTCTCTCTCTCTGTTCCCTCCGGATGGCTCGCTGTGTTTATTCCGCTCAAAATCCTCTATCTCACCTCCACTGCTTCTCCACTCTCCCTCGCGCAGTACTGTTTCCTCGGCTTTTTTCCTTATGTCCGCGTCTTAATACTTTTTATCTGTCTGCCTCTCTGACTCTGCCTCTCTCTCTCTCTCTCTCTCTCTCTCTCTCTCTCCATCCGTCGCTCTCTTCCTCAGCTGGCTGGCTGATTGTAGCTCCACAGCTGCGTGGCTGACATATGCACCAGTCATTAACTAACCCAACATGGAGCCCAGAAACACACTCATCCAATAAAAATTCCTCAATTTCCTCCTCTCTTTATCACTCTTGTTCTGTCTTTCCTATCCTCTACTTCTCTGCAAGCATTTGACAGGCAACCGCAAGCAGATTGGGTAACCAAAGTAAACCAAAGCAAACACATTTTGTCTTAATACACTTTTGAGCTCATCTGAAAGGTATTTAGCTCCCATCTTCCCAGTAGTCTGCTATAATCAGCATCAGAATTTAACATAAGCAGTACGTCAGGGCAGCATATTCCTCCTTTTTACATTTCTCAATCTCCTCCCCTCTCCCCCGCTCATCCCTCACTTCTGAGGCTCCGCCAGTAAGGGCCGAGCACCGTCTGTTGATTGTATCGCTCTCTTCTTGTGGATAGCCTTGCTTCAGGGACACAGCTCTCGCTCTACATCAAGGAAAAATGATACTGACTTTGAAAGCAGAGAGCGGTGTCTATTTACACCAGCGCTGCTCAGCCGCGCAACAGGACAATATCATTCAGCGGTGCCGCATACAAAGTGACTACAACTGTTTTATAGATGGGGACAGTTGTGCTAAGTCAGGTCCTGGATTTATTTCCCTCCAGATGTCAGGAAAATTAGTCTTGGCCGAATAAATCAGTGATGTTTTTCAAGACTGTCATACATAAAGTTTGGGGTAAACTTTTGGGGGGACAGATTACAACTGATATCCAATGAAGTCTGTTGGTGAATTAAAACGACATGGCCTTTTTTGTGATTAGTCACATGATCCATAATGATTGCACAAAAGAATCTCATGTGAATATTTTCAGATTACTTCAAAATTCAAAATTGAATAAATCATCATACAAAAAGCGACAAAAATTTGAGTTCCACAAATTTTCTTTTTTCCTCTTTTAACATGTCAAAAAATATTCAATGCAATGTAAATAAAATTTATTTTTTCATATTCAACATCACAAGTAATCTTTCATGTAACTATAACCTAATTGCATGTTTTCCCAAATGCAATCCGGTCTGATAACAGTTACTTATTTTGTGTAATCTGATTACATAACCCTGATTGCATGTAAATCCTTTACGACCCAACCCTGTGTCCACTCCTTGCTAAGCTAAACTAAGCTAACTGCTGGCTTCAAGTTTAGTGGTCTCAATCTTCTCATCTAACTCTTGGCAAGAAAGTGAATAAGTATATTTCCTGAAATGTTAAAACTGATCCTTGGAATTAGTGCCTGACTCTGTGATATGTAAATCTTGAGAGAAAATCAGTTCAAAGCCCACAGGATGATATAACAGATTTACTGTCATCCTGCAAGAAGAAGAAGAAAAAAAAAAGACTCCATCCCCTGAGCAAGACATTTTGCAGCACTGCCTGGAATGATCATGTGCTGTAAAATCATTTTGCATTTGCAATACAAAAACTTGCAGTTGCATTAAAGGACCGCAGACAAAAATGTGTGAAAGTGTAGTTGTAGTTGTATTTCAGTGCCAGTATTTCACCACCGTGCTGACTGTACAGCGGTCATGGAGATTTCTTGGTAGATAAGCATGAGCAAACATTCTAGTGCAATGATTCATGCTCATTCGGCCTTAAAGAAATCCACAAGCATACCTCACATAGTACTACTACATTTCTGTCTCTATAGGGGAAGATAGACAAACACAAAGAGCTGCTTCATGCATGCATCTATTCTCAAGCTCCACTGTGCACCGTAGCACAGCTCGATGAGCTCGTGTCACTGCTCTTCTGTGCAAGTGAATGCTAATATGAGCAAACATCATGTGAAACCAGGCATGTGTTTGCATTTGAGACAAATTTCTCTGCCTGTGGCCCGGCTCAAGATGTGGCTGCACCGGTGCTCTCCTCTCACTGAGTGTCAGCCAGGAAGCAGGAAGACTGGATAATTACCGTGATCCACAACCAATTCAAATGTCAATAAAGTTATTTAGAGCATGGCATGGTGCCCCCCCGCTGACCGGGAGAGAGGACAAGGGAGAGAGGAAGAAGCAAAGAAAGAAAGGAGAAGTGATGTGACAAAGGCACTGGAGTTAAATGGGAGAAAATAAGCAGGGATAAACTACAGTAGATGTCTCTTTGTGTTCTTTGAACTAACAGATATGCAGCTGTTATGCGTTACATAACATTATGTTTGAATCCTCTAACAGCGGCACCTGTGTTCAGGCAAATCTGAGCGTGTTCTGATCAAGCAAACCATTAGGGCCATGTTGTCTCAAGGAAGCTGTGCCGTCAACGTAAGGCAGAGGAAACATACATAAATGCATGACCACATAATAAAGTCTATAAATGTTTGAGTACACAGTATGCACTAAGCTCAGAGAAAACAGGGAGGAGAGCAGAAATGTTGTTCTACTCGTCCCTTTCACTTTGGACTGGCTGGTTGGGCTTAACCTTTAAAATATTTACAAATGCACAGCGGATTTATGCTGAATGATAAGTAGATATCTTGCACCAGCTGCCAGAAGAAGCATATATATATATTTCTTTTCCTCCTCGACAAGAAACTGCCAAACGCTGCTCTGAGGAAACAGTATATTCTTTAAGTAGGATTTGGTGGCGCCACTATAGCCACCTGTCTACACCAACATCAGACCCTTTATCATCGGCAGCAGGTGAGACGTACTGAGCCGAGCATGCACAGTGTGACCCTGGCCCTGCTGTAAACACATAGTTTACACTGGGTGGCCAGACAGTTTCTTGGCTCGGCTCCCCGCTCCGAGGGGCCCCGGCAGCCAGTGGGGCAGCGGAGGTCTAGCAGCAAACACACAGCAGAGTGAGAATATAAAGGTGAATGAGAGCGCTGCATCTGGAAAATCTACCTGTGCACAAAGGACATAGCTGACCTCTGCAACACCAGCAGGAAAGTCAGAGGAGGGGTGGGGGTGGGGGGGGGATAAGGAAGAAGCATTTCCTTTCACCCTGTTATTGACATCAAGTCAGAAAAAGGTATTTTGCTTCAAGCTGCAAATAAAAATACACTCATCACATTCACCCTGTCCAAATAAATCTTCAACGATCAGTTGGCAGTGAAGGGCGTACTCCTACACAGCAAAGCAGAACGTTAGATGTCCCTTCGGTGTAACGCCATCAAATGCCGACCAGGATGGCACACCGATGATTTCTGGGCATCGAAGTTCAGCTACTCTAGATTTAGTGTTGCTTTTCCACAGAGCTGGGACACTTGCAACAGACAGATTTAGAAAAAAAAAAAAAAAAATCCCAACTTTTAATCTATTGTTCTATCTAATCTATTGGTTGAGTCTTCCCATGTTTGGAGTTCTCCTTTGACTCTCCCTACTGACAGTACTTGTTTCATATTATTAGTCATATTTAACAGATTTATACGAGATGCTCCTTTACTTGAGCACTTCTGCGCTCTCACATGCTGAAACCACTTCCACCAACATCAGTGTTGCATCCCTGTGGCTGCAAGTTATTCATTATGGAGAATCCAAAAATCTTTGTGACAGCTCTGTGAATTCCTTCCACACAACCGAACGCACAGCCAAGCTTCATTTTCTTTCTCTTTGCAAGTTTTTCATGGTCCACCCTGCTCATGTTTGTACAAACCCTGCTCACACTCTAGCGTCCAATTCCACTATTCAGTTTTATCTGAGGCAGAGCTGAATTATTGAGGCAAAAAATCAACAAAATGTTGTTTCCTTTGACTTCACAATGAGATTGAGTATCTCATTCAAGGTAATGCACAACACCCAAAGTAACACCGTGTCAAAGTGCATTTGGGCATAGGATGTTTTATCTTGTTTCAAAGTCAAACTGTCAATTGATCACCATAAGCCTACAGTGATGATTGTCGGCTACGCTGTTAGAGGGGAAGCAGAGCAGAGGAGTAAAAAGATATGCTGTAAAATATAAAAGGACAAGGGCATCTTCCAGCCCCAGCGGGTTCCCTCCAAAGGGCTGACTCCACACACTTGTCACACATCATCCGTCAAACCCACGGGCACGCCAAAGTGAGCGCGTGCTCTCACACACACGCACGCACGCACACACACCAAACTTACACACTTCTACCCATAGACCCACACACAAACGCGGCATCATACTGTACCGTACATGCACACACACACATATCCAGAAAAGAGGTGACAGTTTGAAAGAGTTTTAAACCTCAAGAGGGGGATGTTGAGCTGCAAGGACGCAGGTAAGCCACCACAGGGGGACAGGAGATGAGGGGAGGCGGTACATTGTTTTATCTCAAGCATAACGCATGTGAAGGCTGACCTTTTGAGCAATGACATTTGATAAATTGTGAAAAAAAAAAACCTTTCACAAGCAAATGAGTGCATAAAAGTATCTGTGCGTTGGCATCTGACGGTGCGTGTTACTGTTTACTGGTGTTGCTGCTATAACGCTCCATGGTAATCCTATGTCTGCATGAAGGATTTGGTGCACAAATGGGAGAAAATGACAGGCTATTTGTATGAGTAAGTGCTCGGTAGGTGGTACACGGAGGTGACATTTTGTGTTAGATGGTGATACAGCACATGCAGTACAGTACAGTACAGCGCATGCAGTGAAGGAAACAGATGGAATGAGGAAAGACAGAAGCAAAAACATAAGTGGGACAAAAGAAAATGAAGAAGGAAAAAGGAAAGAAGGAAAGAGGGAAAGGAAAGATGAAAGGCAAAAAGGAAGGAAGTAAAGCAACAAGGATAGAAAGCAAAAAGGAAGGACAGAAGAAAGGAGACGGAGCGGAAGATAAAAGGAAATAAGGACAGAAAGAAGGAAGGAAGGATGGAGGGAGGAAAGAAAGACAGAAAGGTACAGAAGCCTTACATATCATATCAACAAGTTGTTGTGTTTTCTACCGCCTCCCTGACCATGGCAACACCACAGCGTTACATTAAAACCATCATATGACTCGGCTGTTTTATTGACTCATTTGAATTGATTGCTGCAGAGTGATTCTTCATTGAACAGGCGTACAGTAAAGGAACATTTCAAAGGAAACCCTGAACACTTGAAGTGAAAACAAATAACCACACTGGCTGATTTCAATATGAAAATATAAGCATCGGCTGTCAGAACCCCACAAAGTCAAACCGTGGTGCGTGAAGCCGTAATGAGCCGGGTAGTAAAAATTTCACTCAAGGATTTTTTAACTAGCACACCACAACCACCCAAGGGCTCCCTAAACAACCTTCACACGCTGATCCAGGTGTGTGTGTGTGTGTGTGTGTGTGTGTGTGTGTGTGTGTGTGTGTGTGTGTGTGTGTGTATGCCATGTCTTTGTGCGTGGCTTGGGATATGTGTGTGGCACTTTCTAAGTATGATGGCTGTCATAGCTCCCCTGGCACTGCAGCGCTTTTCCTCCTCCTCCTCCTCCTTTACTCTCTTACCCCCTCAGATCCCCGGTCTGACATACAGAGAGACAGCTGTTTCCTTCCAGCAAACTCTCTCACTCTCTCACTCTCTCTGACACATTGACACACACACACACACACACACACACACACTGTAGGTAGGTGTGTGTGCACACACACATTTGGGGGAGACAGATTAGGACAGACACACAGACGAAACCATATATAGGTTTCTATAAGCTACACAGAAACAGAAACACACTCTTGTGCGCACTGGCAAGTGATGAAAGTATGGAAAGCTAGTGTATTGACAGCTCGGATAACACGCATGCACTCATCACAAAAAAAAAACGTTACAGCCTGTCTCCTATTTAGAAATTAGCTATTCTCCATGTTAAGTGCATCCTCCTTCTGAGACAAATTCATGATTCACATATATCAGAATGCATATGAATAAAGATAAAGTCAATATAATGAATTATGCATAGATATGATTTTTAAAAGAAACTACATCCTGTTTCAGGTTTAGCCTCTGAGTCCTCGGGGCCAGCCCCATGTAAATGATACCATCTTGAATAAAAAAGCCAACGCCTCCAGAACACAACAGACACTTCAAAGAGGCCTGCTTTAGCAAAGAATAGTCCTGAATGAAAACCACTGAGCAAAACACAGCTATTAGAGGTTTAGCGTGTGGCAAGACACCATGAAGAGTGTTAGCTGTGAGAGGGAGGAGGAGGAGGAGGAGGAGGAAGGAGATGCTGCAACAAGGGCATTCAACTAGATTGTTATTGAGAGGCTTTTTAGATGACGGAGAGAGACAAGGGACAGAAAGGTGGAACGTGTGCGCCATTAGTTTGCAAGGATTTGCATCGTCATTTTCTTTGCATTAATCCTTTATGGAGCCTCACAGACACAAACACACACACACACACACACAAACAAACAAACAAACAGAGTGCACAATAATATCCCAGGAGCTACACTGCTCCACCTGGCCTCCTCCTCCTCCTCCTCCTCCTCCTCCTCCTCTCCTGCTGCCTGAGCAGTTGTCATGTCATCCTGTAAATATATCCCGGGCCGATAAACAGGCCATAAAGATGAAGCCATCATCTCAACATAATCTGAGACAGATATACCGCTGCCTCTGACAGCAGGAAGCTTCCCCACAACAGTACATGTCCTAATACGGCACCACCTCTCCTCTCCACATCTCTATCTTCCTTACTGTCTCTCAAAGTCTTATTCTATTAGAAAAAAAAAAACAAGACTGTCAGCTTCTTTCTCCATCTGGGTTTACCACACAGAAAAAATAGAATCATCCCAGGCCTGATGCGGGTTTTTTTTTTTGAGTCTTAGTGGTCTGACTGGGCGAACACAGCAGCTCTTCTGCATGAGAGAAGACAAGCAGCGAGACACTTCCAGGAGTCCACCGCTGGAATATTCCAGGAAATATTCAATCACTTCTTATTTCGTTTCAAATGCATCAAAGCCAGGAGGAAATCAGGAAGGGCTCCAAGTTAATTAAATTGCCTTGGATTATAAATTGAGTTTGGGAATGCAAGTAAGCATCGCAAAATGGCTAATGCCATTCTTTCCACCTTTGAAGGTGAAATGGATGGATGGATGGATGGATGGATGGATGCCTCAGAGTTAAATGTGGCTAAAATCAATGGAGGAAATTAATAAACGTAGATAGATAGATAGATAGATAGATAGATAGATAGATAGATAGATAGATAGATAGATAGATAGATAGATAGATAGATGAGCAGAAATGCAAAATGAAGGCTTGACAAAACGTGTGGAAGATTTCAACGGAAATACAGAAATGTAAACACGCATCATTGAATTCCCATATAAGCCCTATAAGAGCACAAGTGAACTGTTTTCTAATCTGCATTTCTAAAGCAGAGCTGGATTACACATACGTGTGTCTGGGAGTGGGAAGGGGAGATGATGAATTTCCCCGTATGGCATAAAAGATGATCCTTAATCTGCACCATTCATTCAGGTTTCAAACGAGCAACATCAATGAAGCGGTGCCACCATCAGTCGGCTCACGCAGACCTGCTCAGAAGTGCAGCACGCAGGGCTGCGAACTGACCACATAATCACATTATGCTACACAATTGCATGGACTCTGAATGTATAGCGAGGTGCCTTTGAAATATGTACTGTTAGATGTGGGTGCAACTTTCAGGCCCTAAACTGTGTTGAGGAGAGAAAACGAGAGAGTACTTGTGGTTTACACAGAAGATTTGATTTTATAGGTCAGCTCAAAAGATTTTAATTCCTGTTATGGAAACCATTACCTCTATAGTCATTTTAATTTAGAATTCATGGAAGCAAGAAATGCAATTTCAGTATACTGAGTGATTGAAACAATGTGTTGTTAGACCTTGATACCATCTAAAGTAGATCAAACTAGGAGGAAGTACAATGTTTAACAATATTTAACGTCTCAGTTTAGAGCATTAGCACACTTTGCTAATCAGCACTAGTTCTTCTGGACTGAAGTGTTGGTAGATAGGTACAAAATGAAATAATGCTAACTTAATGTGATTCATTGCTATTTTTCTGTAATTTGTAAACAATAACCACAAGCCAGCATTTCCTAAATGTTCCTAAATGAAATTATCCTCCAGTTCCAAATGCAATAATAACAATTACAGATGAACGGTTTTTGTTGCAATTAAAAAGGAAGTACAGCAAGTGAGACTTTTCTATGATGCAATCATTTGGTTAAACAAGCTACAGTTTTATTATGAAGCTCGACTCTCTTGATGAATGCCAGCCTTTTTCATTTATTTACCAGTCAAGCTTGCCAATCTGTGGTTTTGGCTCTGCCCATTTAGGTTTAACTCAAGCACTGAGATTATATCTGAGTACCCTCTGAGTATTGATTAACATGCTGCTGTAACAAGTCATTCTTTTCACTAGTGGTGAATAATAAAAGAGCATCAAACAGCTGAAATACACAATAAACAGTCATGGTTTGAGATAGACAGTGAATGCGTCATCACATTCAATTATCCATATCTGTAATTGCTGCATATTTGACTTCATTGGAAGTGCTTCAAGTGCCAGTTTGTAAAAATAGCCTCCATTCAGAATGAGAATCTCCACTGGATGATTAGGGGACAGGCTCGCCTAAGACTGATTGCTGTGGCCTTTCCACAGCTATTCTGGCTCTGCTGAGTGTGTGCCTTCCACTCAACATTGATCTATCGACCCACAGTCCAGTAAAACCTCGCTCGGACCAAAAGGTGAATCTCATTTCTAAACACACACACACACACACACACACACACACACTCACGGGCACAGCCACGCCCCTGCATACACACACAGACACAGACTAACAAGCGTGTTGATTTTTGATGACAAGATTAATGTAGCCTCTCTGAATTCTCCTTGCGTCAACAATAGCCAGCTACTCTTGTTCTCCAGCATCCGTGATTGTGTGTGTGGTGTGTGTGTGTGTGTGTGGATGGTCGTGCGCCATTGAACAGCCTTTGTAGGCTTTGTGATGGTGTTGCAATCACCGCAGTGTAATTGGAATTGAGCATCTCATCCATGTAACCGTGCGGCTCGGTAGGTAGGCTGAGGAAAACGATCGCTATTGTCTGCGATAATGAGATGCAGGTTGGCGCCTCGGGGTTAAAGGTTAGTTATAGAAGGCATCACCATATTCATGGTAAAAAAAAAAAAAAAGCCCCTGCAAGCCCCTGTCAGGATGACCACAAGGCATCACTGCTTTCAGGAGCTTTCTCCTGTTTCTCATCATGTAAGAACAGAAAAATTCTGTCTTCATGTATTCAAAGTAAAGATTCCAAGATGCTTATGCTATTTGATGCTTGATATGTTCTATAAAAATGTGTTTCTACATAATTTCTTCTTAAATCCATTTATTATGGTATTTTCAAATGAATAATTGAAAAGGGATTCTCATTATGGAGTGTAATCCTAAAAAGGAAGTCGGCCTCTTAAGTTCGAAGCCTCACCTAAAGTGTCCCTTACGTCTCTGCTTTACACTCGACTGCCGTTTTCTCCATCATCTGTGAGCTCGTTCTCTACCGCTCTGAGCTTTCCTCTCCAGTGTGCGGCAACAAAAGCTTATGGTATGTCACTACATACAGTACAGGGCTACTCATTTACAGCTTCGCAGCGCTGTTGCTGTCTCTCTTTTTGTCCACCTCTCTGCAGTCAGCTGTGCAGAGGGAAAGCCTTTTACAGCTGTGTGTTTACAGTGCACACGACTCAGGACCACAGGCCATCTTCGCACACTTTGTTCGTCAGGTCGCACTATTTCCTAATATGACTGTTAGAATATTCAAATCCTCACAAGCTGGTTATTGTGCAAAAATGGCAAAGTTAACTGCAGGCAGGCTGTCAGGTTGTACTTTGCACTTTTCCAATAGACAATCTGGCCTCCTCCAGCTATCTGTGGAATGTAATATCTTAGGAGATGTCTGAGACATGGCTGAGCTTTGTCAGAAGAACAAGAAGTGAAGTTTTAACCCTGGATCTTCGTGTGTTCATTATTCAGGTATCTCTTGTATACACTCAATATATACATGAAAACCCCCTCTTTTTCTTGTAAAGAGAAGCTAATACATTAAAACATTTTTGATGACTCAAATAATACTTTGTCCAGTCAAATGTGCCTTTTTTTGCGATTCGTTGTCTCATGGGTCACGGCAGCCAGCTGAGCAACATCATGGCACGATGGATCCCAGTCAAAAATGTATTTATTTCTCCTTCGTCCTGCTTCTAAACTCACCACTGCTCTGCATACGTCTGTATTTGCCAAGTCACGCCCTCTTTTGAGCGATCCAATCAAACCTGAGGAATGGGATTTAAATCCTAATTATACTCCAGTAGTTGTATATGCCATTTCAGGAGGTAATCCATCACATTACTGAAACTTAAAGACGCTCTAACTTCTGCCGCACTGAGACCTTAAAAACTCACACAGCGTGAAATCAGCGTCCTGATGAGGACACTGGTTTAAGATTGAAGATGTCGTTTTTTTTTCATGCCACAGCATGGGTGAAATTTGGCAGAAGAATTCAGAGATAACACATTCATAACCTTTGTGGGGGTTCTACATTCATTCATTTTCACATCCTGCATGTTGGATCCGCCAACGATCCAGCCGAAGTGCCCTGTCTGCTGTACCCGAGAGGCAGCTTTGCTTAGCATCATGAATGCGAAGCTATATGAAAGTTAATAAGATAAAGAGGTGAAACGATTCGTTCGGAGTAATTACATTGCAATTCTTCAGGCAAAAATAGAATTTCATTCTTTATATTAAATGTGAAAACTTGTTTCAGGTGATCTTTAAAACTGAATATCTTAGACTGAATGAACTAATACATTGATTGGTCAGACATTAATTGATTAATCTGGAAAATAATCATGAAAGGCAATCATGAAAACTGTTAGTTAGTTGCCATCCTGATGAAATTTTAACAGACTTTCTTTACGATGCTGGCATCACATCAAATACAAAAAAAACATTCTATAAAATGAACAGCAGAGAACAGGAGACACACTCCGACATAAACAGAGAGGTGCATGAGATGAAACCCAAACCAATTGCTTTCATTTTCCTCCCTGAACAACATTTACTGCTAATTATCAGCTGCTCTGCCCTCCTCAGCTTCGGCCCTTAGCACTCAAAGCACGTAGCACACATCCATCCCCTCACTTCTCAGGCCATTCTTCTCCGGTCCTATCTCCCTCTCCCTGTGCACACGCAGGCTTCATCTGCCTGTAACCAAAACAGCACAGGAGGATGCCGGGGAGTCGCTGGGCCTGATGGGACAGCGTGAGTTCTGGCGCTTTTCATTATTCATGCCCGCCCTCCTCCTCGTCGCAGTTTCTCTTCTTCCTTCCCTCAATCCCCTCATCCGCCCTTTTGCTCTCGCAGCGTGCAATGGATTTATTAGAAGGTATTACCAAGAAGGCCCGGTGTTACTGTGCTTACATCCTGATGGGCACAATGCAGGAAGGAGAGGAGAGGAGGAGGAGGGGGGAGAGGAAAAATGAGGAGACGGATACTTGGAGGGGAGGCGGATCAGACATGGGAGGAAAAAACATAAGAGGGTAACACAACGGCAGCACTCGTGAGAGAGGAGACAGGAAAGAAGAGGAGCAGAAATCTTCAAAATTGATTTTTTGTAATCTCTGCCTGCAACAAAACACACAATTATGTTGTAATGACGCTGTGGTTTTTATCAACATGAGTACTGGCCTGTGTTGTCATGACTGAACCTGTTCTGCCTTCTCTTTTTTCTCTGACATTCAGTCCATCCTTCCATCAAAGCCTCTGTCTCTTCCTGTTCGTATAAAGATGACCAAGCCTGCCATGTAGCAGACCTCGATGATTGGAGCCGGACTGTGTGCACAAACACACACATTAACACACTTTCACTGCTCACATGTTGATGAGCTGACTTTTGTAAATCTGGGCAAAACATTAATGATGACCCAGTCAGAATATCTCCACACAAGAGACTGCTCATTCCAGATTATGGCTCTCTGTTTGACACAGTTTAATGGCACAAACACACACTGCCGACGGGCACCGGTAATATTAATCTTCCTTTGAAAGAGTGGCCCAGTCACAAAGCACACGCACGCACATGCACATATTCCCTGAGGCAGCAGAGACATGGATGCACTAGTGTATCTGCATATACTGTATGTCTCGTTTGCTCATTCATGTGTATGCAAGTGCATATTAGTGACACACGCACACTTAAGATGCTCCGCCGTGCCATTTGTGGCATCAGAAACAGAGCATGAAAGCCCCAGAAAAGACACAGGACTTTCCTAAGCTCATCAAGAGCCTCTCTGATAAACTGCAGCTTACTGTACCAGCATCAGTAGCTGCTGGAGGCTACACCACTGAGAACAAAGCCACGGCTCTCTACGAAACATCATACAGGCCAGCGCCATCCAAACCCCAGAAGAACCTCTCCACCGTGCCACTCATTGTGCCACGGACTTATCAGGCCATTCCTGAATAGGACGCGCTAATAGAATTATGAGCAGGGAATGAAAGGAGAGGAGAATGGCAGCGATGTTTCTGTTGAGAGCGGATTCGTTTCCAGAGACGACAGTCTTGTGGACATATGTTGTAGCCATTGTGCAGATTCCAGTCAATATGGCCGTGGCTGACACTAAATGAACTCCCAGGCACAGAGTAAGAGCACCCGGGGGAGTCACATTCACATTTGTGATTGGGGAGCAGGCGAGGGAGAAAGAGAGGGAGAGATGTGAAGTGCAGGCAGTGCTATTTCCAGTGAGGTTTGATGCTGAGTGAGCAGGTGGAAAAGTAGAATTTCAAATCGTACAAACACACACACATCTTCATGCTGTGGAGTGTACAGTGATGCTTGTGGGGTGTGGGTGTGTGTGTGTGTGTGTGTGTGTGTGTGTGTGTGTGTGTGTGTGTGTGTGTGTGTGTGTGTGTTTCCCCGGGAGAGATGCTGAGGCCGAAGCAGTCTGGAAACAGCTGGACATGGCTGATCAACGCTGGTACACAGCACAGGACTTCACACTGGAGTCAATCAGCTCAGCAGAGTCACACAATGTGGTTTAGAAGTTTATAATGCACTAGGGTCCTTCTCACATGATTAACTCTGTCATAAAGAGCTTAAGGTCATTTAAAATGCATTTACAGAGCGTATATGGCTTAGAAATGTCTGTTTTTTAATGGGGTTTGATTCCAAACACAGATGGAAAAAAAAGTCCCACCGGAAAAGAATTTAATTAAGAAGGACATGAGGTGCAAAAAATCTCTTATGTGTTATTATCCATGTGTTATTTATACCAAGAGTTGGTATAAAATAGGAATTCACAAATAAGGCTCATCAAAAAATGTCTGCTGGCATGAAAATTACACTCAAACTCAAAAGGAAAAAATTCTCTTTGCAGCAGGTTCAGACATCTTTGCTGAGTCCAGCTCCCTCTCTACAAAGTGCTTGCACGCTGCTATTTAGAAGACAGCTTTGTATTTTGCTCTTGCCTCTCAGCGCTCATGACCCAGCATCAATAATTTGGGCAAATAAGGCAAATTACAGCATCTCAATTAGAGGGGGACATCGTGTTCTCCTCCATTGCAGCAATACTTTGTGACTGATGAGATGTGAATATTTTCACAAATGTCAAAATATGTTGTTATTATATATATTTAAGGGCTTTATTTAAAGCTGAATGTAAATTTAGTAATTTCCTTTAAATTGCCTTTTTTAACTTCAAACCATCTGTCGTAAAAAGGCCCTCTGTAGTTTATATATACAGTATGTCTTTATGTTTGTATGTGCAGGCAGGGACAGTATAGGCTGCCACGCTGCACTTCAATGACTCAGGCTGACACACAAATGGCTCCACAGGGCACTCCCATTGTGAACTGGATGAATAACAACATTTGAGCACATGATCAGGTTTTCTATGACAAACCAATGTCCTTGGGGACATGCATATGGCAAATTGGAAATTTCGTTATCCAAACATTTAAAGGAGCCAGAGCTAATCTGATTGGCTGAGATTGACCTCAGTGAGCACAGCCAAAGTACCACAGTTGATAAATTACATCTCAAACTGAAGCAAAGAAAAACTCTAGTTGCAAAAAATGAAAATTAAATAAGGTAATTGTAATCACTTTTTTTCCCATTCAATCATGCCTCGATATCAATGTGATTAACATTCATTTTCTTTTATTTTGCTCTATAAAGTATCAAAAACATTGAAGAACGTCCATCACAATATGCTTGAGCCCGAGGTGATCATCAAGTGTCCTGATTTGTCTGACCAACAGCCCAGAACATAAGAATCTTACATTTAAATATCACATCAAATATTAAATTTACTACAATGTAAGACCAAGAAAAGCAATATATTCGCACCTGGAACCATCAAAAATTAGGCTTTCTTCACAGAAAATGGCAAATTATTAACTGATTGAAGGCTGGTTTTTCAAAAATGTGCACACAAAATAAAACATACCCAGACATACCCAGATTTTACTCCACCTCTACCTTCTCCCGTTTTATAACATTACATCATGTCTTAGAGCAGGTTGTATGACCAGCTGCCACACCCAGAGTGTCTGCAACCATGTGCAACCTCATTCGATGGACCTCTTCTGTTCAAACAGCCAGTCTCAACATCAGGCAGGACTGACAACACAGCAGCGCAGCAACCCTTCTGACTTTAGAGGGCGGAGGAAGGGCAAAGATGAGAGCGAAGACACTGTAACCTCCTTATTAACTAATCATTCTCCACACATAGGGATGAGAGGTGTGCGCTTGGAGGTATGTGGTGATTGAATAATGCCCCCCAGAGCCTTTCTGTGCACTCCAAATGGCCTGGCTACATGTAGATGCCATCAGATTGCCTCTGATTGGGGCTGAAGTCATCCCTCTCCTCTTCTTGTCTTTCATGTTGGCTACATTAGTGACAGGAGAGTAATCAAAGCTACCATTAATGCCTGGCCATTTCCTCTGCCCTTGTCATGCAGGCCCACAGGGCAGGACTACGCTTCCACTGGACTGAAGTGCAGTGTGGGGGGAAAGATGGCTCAAACCAGCTAATGGATTTTCCTCATTTCCTGTGGCTTTGGACTTGAAAGAAAGCAAAAAAAAAAAAATCACAAAGATGTTGGTGATGGTAAGTATAGTGATTTGTTAAGAGTGCTGATCTTTTAATCACCATAAACTCAAGTGAGAGATGTACAATGCAGCAGCCCATCATTGACCATGATGGTTTTAATTGTGGGAGTCCACACTCAGATACAGACAGGTTTATGTTTTACAACTGTCAAGAACATTGTATTCTGAGAGTTGGATGAGAAGATCATTATCATGATCATGTCTGTGCGCTAACTATGATGTTACAGCCAGGAGATGGCTAGCTTAGCTTAGCATAAATAAATGGAAATGAGGAAAACAGCTAGCCAGGCTTTGGTCAAAGGTAAAAAAAAATCACCCCACCAACATGTGTAATGTTGCGATTGATCTCTCTGAATTAATCTCCTAACACCAAAGCACGTGGCGGCATAGGACTTTAATCCAGGAGATTGCTGTTTGTGTCCCCTGTGAAACCAAAAGTCATTTTAACGTCACCTATGTAACATAACTTTACTTCACTTCCATAACTAGCATACTTATTTCAACCCAAACCATGATCTTTTCCTAAAGCTAACCAAACCTAAGCAGTTTTGGTGCCTAAATCTAACCGAACTGCAACTGTCTCACAACATTACCCACATTTTTATTATTGTTGCTATGACGACAAAGGTCTGATACGACTGTCGCTGGTACTCTCTGTAATGACATGACATATGTATGACACAACGAATATTACGCTTTCCGTGGTGCGGGCATGTAATTTTAACACATTAGGTGCCACCACCAGGTAATGCTCTTTAAGCTAAGCTATGCTAATCACCTCTAGCGTCACATAAATCATATCGCTCAAAATAACAAACAAGTTTTCAAACGTCTGGTTTAACACCAGCTGCATCATTACAGCTATCACTGATATTCACTACAATTGTTCCTGTACTTGTTATATTATCATTATAAAACAGGAAAACGCATTAAATGCAAATTCATGCATTTTAAATGAAAAACTCACTAACCTGATTATGGGAAGTATAATAAGATGAATATGTAACCTATCTATAGATGCCATTAGGAAGAAATGAAAGACTTTTCTCCCCGTATTCGCCTGTAGTGCCGCACTTCATTCACAATGTCTGACAATGAGGACAGAGTGGAGTTGAATTAGACATAAAAGACAAACCATTCATACATCCGTTAGCAGCACCCCATTAAATCCAGTTGAGGTGGCTCATTCTACCAGGCAGCGCTTCATCCTGTCTGCCTCCTACGTTGTCTCTATCTCTCTCGCCCTCCTTCTCTCTCTCTCCGAGTCATAGAGCACACTACAAACTACTAAAATGCTTTTTTATGCCTAATCTCGTGGTTACTGCCTCAACTTGTGAGTTTTACTTTAATCAACCCTATCTTAAAATTACACACCATCCACAACACCAATCCCATGCAACCTATGTAATTAATTAGTATTGTAAACCCCAAAAATTCTTTCTTGTCTCGACTGAACTTTATTGCTGAGACAATTAGTCTAATTATACCGTTTTCCGCCTGGCTAAGAAGGCGGTGGCATACCACTGTAACAGGATCCAACTTGTGTGCTTCTGTGTGTCTCCCCTTTTGACTCACATGTTATTGCAAAAGCAGAAACATAGAGATTGTGTAAATATGTGCACCGGTATAATTTGTCAGCATGCTGTGGTAGGCGACTAGCATGTCTGATTTATGACACACATATCTCTGTGGATCACAGTTCACACCTCATGGCTAAAGTAATACACACACGACAGGAACAGAGGAGAGTTTCAGCTGGTCTTCTTCTGTCGTGTCTGGAGAAAACCACTGAGAGGCAGCGAGGGGCTCGGAGTCTCGGAGTTTCAGAGCTACGAACGTTTTGTGAGAGCACTGACTGATGGGAGCGAAACCCCAAAAAGTGGGTTAGCAGAGAGAGCAATGGTAAAAGAAAGAAATAATAAAAAGCTGGGTGGTGAAAAAAAACATGAATCAGCAGGACACAAATCAAAGGATTTGGGAACACTTTAGCAAAGAGCAACGAATGAGCGAGGGGGAGGACAGGCATCAAGGTCTGGTGAGCTGTGAGTGACTGCAGCCAGGGCCTGTGGTGTCCTGAAAATCCAGGGCTGTGTCTGGTAAATTGGTGGGTGGGGTACATGGTAGCTGTTGATAAGCAGATAGAAAGCTGGGCTCAGCGCCTATAAATACACTATAAATACACATAGGGAAACCCTGGAGCCATGGGACTAGAATGGCAAGGGCGCAGAGGGAGGGAGGTAGGGAGGGGAGGCTCCAAACTGGAGCGCTGCTGCAGAAATATTCAGAGGGAAACAGAGAGATGGAGATGGAGGAGGGACGGATAGAGGTTGTCTTGAACTGAGAGTACAAATCAGATGGAATGAGGAAGGTATCCAGGAGATTAAGAATACAAGAAACTTTATGATATGAGTCACTTCTTCTGTTATGTAAGACCCGTAGACGAAGGGTAAGGGCACATCTTAATCGTCCAACCTCAGAGGAACCCACCTCTTTTTTTATTTCACCACCACTCTAACCTCACAAATGCAAGAGGAAGCCAAATGGATGGATCCTGCTGGAAAGTACAATCCAAAACTGACCTTGTTAAGAGTTTATAAGAACTGTCTGGGAGGCTTTATGAGCGGGGAAAAACAAGTTTTGCGAGAGGAGGAGCAATAAACGACAGATTCAGATTTTCCAGGGTTGTGAGGGCTGAAGGAGTGTGAGCAGAAGAGAGGGAAGTCGCGGGAGAGACCAGGAAAGGAGCAGCGTGAAGTGAGCGTGTTTCTCCCAGCTGAATCACTCATATCATATCAGGAGAAAATGAGAGGACGGAGGTGTTGTTGAAGGGAGAGAGAGAGCGGCGCTCTCCTCTCACTTTCCGTTCCCCCAAGACCAGAGACTGAGAGGTGTGGCTGGAGGAAAAAGGAGTGATGGTGAAAAGGAGTGACGGGGAGAGAAAAGGGACAGAGCAAAACATGAAATGGCCTAAGGAGGCTTGCAAAACAGAGAGGTGAGGAAACAACACTAAAAGAAAGAGTGAGGATGAGCAGCAAGAAAGATAAAAGGTGCTGACTAAACGAGTGTGACCGTGGGAGATATGAGCTCATGCTGACAGCTTTACCATACCAAAGATATTAAAGGACAGGTTCACAGTTTTTATAAGTCAGTCTTAAAACAACACCCACTGATATGAACGCTGACACAGTTTTTGGTCACTGTAAACATTCCTCATCCATAATCCTCATTTATGTAAAAATTTAGTTCAACTCAGACTAATGTGAAGCTCCAGCTGTTGCTGAGTGAGACAAAATTGAACACAAAAAGTGTGAACCTATCCTTTAAACTAAATGGGGGAGCAGCGTTTTAGGCACGCAATTCTTTAATCCACAAATGTTCATACGGTTTTTAGGTTGTGTGAAACAGATCAGTTTAGCGTATCTCCTACTTTAGCAAAGAAACTGCGCAAGTAAAGAGAAAGACAAGCACAGCAGCCAACTGGCCATCAAAATCACAAACTGCTGCTTAGTTCCTTGTGTGCTGTCACACATTTTCCAACAAGAGAACCGAGCAGTAAATCCTCCTGAAACATGCCAGTTTCTCTTCTGCTCTGAAAAAATAAACTGGCTTAAAATGTAGCAAGTAACAGTTACGAATGATGTACATACAGTGACAGACATGAATGTTTAATTTAGGAAACCACAAAAAAAAAAAAAAGATGGGCACATTTGCATATTTAATATTCAGTCTTTTTTTTTTAAGCCTGTTGCACTTAAACTGCAGCTCTTCCATTACGGCAGAATAAAGGAGTGAATATTGGCTGAGAGCTCAAACAAACTCCTTAATGTTTCCTTACACATTATGACAGATGTGAAAGCCCCTCTTCAGACTGACTAATAAATTATGAGTTGTCCTCTTATATTTAGGAGAGGGAGTGTTTTGGATGGTGCAGGCTACATGTTTAAGTGGTCTGCCTGCTTGAGTTGTTCAGGAACAGTGAATTAGGGGAGGACATGTGGAATTAAAGGTGAAAGCCCTGCCCCGTTCCAGACGCTGGGCTTTGATTTTGCCGGATCATTACTTTAAATGATGAGGCAGCCACGCCCCCTCTGAAGTTCGCTCGTGCTCGGGCGAGAGCTGAGACTCCAAAGCTCATATTTGAATAAGCGCTCGACAAACACCATAAACGTCCCCTCCCCCTCCCACCCTGAGTTAACTGAACGCCTCGCACAGCATCACAGTTGGTAGGAAAGCGCTGTCTCTCTCTCTCGCAGCACACTAATCCGTGCCATTTTGCCAAGCTGCTTTCTCCTCACTGGGCCTAACAATGCTGAAGTCACTTTTCCTCCCTCTCTCTCTCTCCCTCTCTTTTTTTTTTGCAAACAACAACAAATCATAATCCTTTGGTGAGCCCGACCATATGGTCTTTTCTTTATCCTTTCTTTATCCACACCCCACTGACATTAATAATCTGTAGGTCTGCGGAGGCTGTATAGGGCCAAAACACTCCCAACATTCAAATAATCCTACTGTCATTTTTGTACTCCTTGAAACTTAAATTCTCATCAAAATGCTGAGATGGTATTATTACCACCTGGCTGTGCAGTTTTAGCATCTTTCAGTGAAATAAGGGGTGTTTTCAGTGCATTTAGCTGGTAAAGAGCCAGACACTTCCCTCGGGATAAGATGGAAACAAAAACAGAGCTAAAAGAAACATGAATATTAGACTTGAATTGATCAAGTGAGAAACAATAACACAACTCCAAATGTATGCTAACGTAGCTCCGTATCTGTTGGATGTATAAATAAGCTACTGTTTGGTAACAAGTGTGCAATGTCAACGTAAAAGGCTATCTATGATGTTAGGTTTGCAGTAGGTCCAATTAGCCTCAGTTTCCAGCCACGCTGGTGGCTGTTTTTTTGCAATCTGGTCATACTACGTTATTTCAAAGTCTGAGTTGTGTCTCCGAGAAGAATGTTATTTTTGACACACTACAGCTTGCTGCACTGCCCCCTAGTGGCCAAAAAAATCTTTAAAAACTGCTTTAATAACTTCTCGTATAAAAAGCATTACAGCAATAATCTTTCCATGAATCTGTTTCAACTTCAAACAGATAAGGCATTTGTTTTGATAAAAGATGTCTAATATATGTTCTTCTGTAGTCAATTTATCTTGTAATTTCTGGGAAGATAACGTCATATTAATGCATTTTATCTCATTTCTGTCAAATTACACAATGGTTGCTATTTGAGTCGATGTAAAATCTGATGTTAGTTGATGCTTTTGTTTCAGCGATGAGTACATTTGCATTTCGTGCCAATAGAGCACCCAGAAACTGTAATGAAACTGAATTGTTATACACAGTAAAGATTAAAGAGGGCTAATAAAAAAAATAGGCATCTCAGTCTGAGTATATTATTGTGCCACTTAAGCAGCACATTGCAAGTTAAACAAATTACATGCTGCCATCACTTTGGAATGATGCTCATTTCTAAGACAACCAGAGCTGTTTGAGTGCAGAGACAGTGCAGCACAGTGCAGTACAGTACATCCATGTGAGGTAACAATTCATGTTGAGACTTGGCCGTTGTGGATGGTCTTTTAATCTTTCCATCTGAGTTTGGTTGCATCACTTGTTTTGACTATCCAACCTCCTTCTTTTCCTCTGATGAGGACGTCAGCGGTGACGCTTGAGAGGGTATCGGCAGACACTGAATTGTAAAGAGCAGACTACTTTAATCAAGCTCATAGAGTATGCAGCAGTATGGAACAGATGTTGTTTAATCTGCATCTATACCATAGCCAGAGTGCTGACAGCTGTGGTTCACACAACCTCTTTCCCACCGTAACCTTAGTCTGCACTCTGCTGTTTGCTAATTACGTATCACAACATGTCCTCATAATGCCACGCTCCTGAACGCCTCCCTCAGAGGGCCACTCTTCAGGGGGAAGAGAAAGCCTAATTAGACCAAGTGTCCATCTGCTAAAAGGGAGAGGTGGAGGGTGAGTTGAAGAAATGCGATAAATGCAGAAAGAAAAAAAAGAACATGACGCCCGAAGACCTTGCGGTGCTATAATTAAACCTGACAATCAGGAATGTTGGAGAGCGACGGGTGAACATGGTATTTTACCTCCTGCTTCATTACAGTCTAATGATCCCCCGAAGGTGTTTTCCCTGACACTAACTACAGCTTATAAAAGGGATCAGCTTCTGCCGCCGGGACGGCGTGAAGAGACGGGGAGCTTTAATGGCTACAGAAGGTGAGGACAGAAAGCAAGGAGGAAGATCACAGGAGAAACCTTGAGCTCTGCAGACCAGACTGGAGCTTCACCACACTATAAAACGCTGGATACTTCTGTAAAACTAGAGCTGTCTCGCCCCGTGGCAGGGTAACAGATACTGTGTGTTTTATATGAACCACAGAGCATGGCTGTTTCTTCAGGCCATCACAGCTCTCACATCAAAAAAAAAAAAAAAAGTTACAGCAGCGAACATTTGGTTCGCTTTTTTAAAGGTATGTCTGCCCCATTCAGAACATCTCTCTGTAACTGCTAAATCAAAGCACATTCTCCCTCTATAATTAATGAGATTAACGGCACTTTCACCCAAAACGTAGCTGGAACAGTTTCATCAAACTCTGGGAGCGTTTACAAGTTTATTTGGCCAGAACATTCAGGCTCAAATAACTGAACCAAGACAGGTGGAAATGCTTCTTCCAAGAGGAGTATGGTGCTTTTTCTTTAGAAGAGAAAATGTATCTAGGCCAACTGCAGGAAATAACCCAAAAGGTTTGAATGGTACACGAAGACGGATGTTGACATTTGATAGCCGGCAGCTGAGCAAAATAAACTGCAGTCAGGACCGAGGCTCACACTCAGTTATTCCTTCACATGCTTTTAAGTGGTATAAACAGCAGAGAAAGTAAATGAGTCCATGACTTTTGGCTAAAGTTAAAGGGACTCGAGTTAGTTTTATTTAGATTCACCCTGCTGCTAAAATCTCTAACCTCGTAAGATGACAGGTTTCCAAAACTCCGTCCAGTAAGCGACTTGTGAGTCAGTCTGACTTTTTGTTTACAAGACCTGGTTTGCTTGTAATCTTGCAGCTGGAGACTAAATGAACCAAAGACAAAAATGTAATAAAATTAACATGAATTGGCCTTGCGAAAAGCAGCTTAGGGTGTAATCACACCATTAAAAGTGTAAAGAACAATAGCTCTACATATTTTTATGAGGTTCATTTTTAGCCTCTTGAATATTCAGTTTGTAATCTCAGCAATTAAAAAAACACTGGTGTTTCCATTTAGCTCAAGTATGCAATACCAAATACGGGACACTTGACACACGTGTCCCTCTCTCTCTTTGTTCATTGACTCTGGGAGGACATAAAAGGCACATTTCCAGTCATGAAACACCCTCTGTGCCTCTGCTCGCAGCATCTGGTCTTCAACAAGAGTGGCAGCATGGAGGGCCGGGCCCAAGCCAGATGCATCAGTGTCTGCTGTGATTGTCACATCAGCTGTTGAGGTGTACTGTGTCCAGACAGAGAGCAAAGCCTGCCTTTGAGTGACAGCTCCTTCAAAGCAAAGAGACAAGATGACAGATGGTATCAAAGCCCGCATTCCCGCAGAAACACAAAGCTGGATCAGGTTTTCTGAAATGTTTATGGGTAAGTCATTAAGCTTCTTTTTCATTATTTCTGATACACAATGAATGAGTTTATCAGGGATGAACTGAGATTGTGATGGGCCAGGAACAACTTGCCCCTGAGACTGCAGAGAAATGGCAGCACTGCATGCATTTAAAATGCATCTGTGTGTGTGTGTGTGTGTGTGTGTGTGTGTGTGTGTGTGTGTGTGTGTGCAGCTCTGGCACATACACACTAACGTGCACACACAGGCACGCACACACAGATGGCAGAGGAATTTAGCCGAAGCTTTGATATGCAGATTAGGTGCTGGCTTGTCATTTCTGCTGGCTGCAACACTGTTGTTATCGTTCCTTCAGCGCAACATTAGAGCTGATAACATTTACCTGAAGGGGGCAGTTGACTGATAATATCGTCAAGACATTTCTGCTCCTGGAAGGCCTGAGCGAGGGCTGCGTGTATTTGCCATAACGGTATCACTGCAGAGTGGTGCTCATATGCACAGGCACGCACAGGAGTGTTAACACACCCACACATGTGCAGACCGATCAGCACACAGAGACAAAGAAATATGACCACTTTCTGTCTCCTAGGCAACTACAGTATGAATACCGTGACCGTTTGGAACGCTGTATGTCCAAAGTCATCAGAGGTGGCGGTAAGACTGTGACACACACACACACAGGCACACACACACACACACACACACAAGCGAGCACGCGCAGACCGAGATCTCATTTCAGCGACGGCGGTGCACAGTGACAAAGCCGTGAGAAGACTGAATGATGCTGATGTTTGAGTTTTTCGAAAGTGAAGAAAACAGGGTAAGTGGTAAGAAGGGGAGTGGATGTTAGCATCTAACAGACATGTCAAACTTAACGATTATGCTAATCAACAACACTGATTAAGATTGGCACCGTGTGTTAGAATTCATTACCAGGGGAAAAAAATCACTCTCTTAATAATATCTACATTTTACATAAATCATGGTGGCTGAGTACTGTAGATGGCAGAATGCCAACAGTACATTAACAGATTATTACAGTGGGCTACTTGCTCATGTGCAGCTTTTTCCCCATCCCCACCAGACCGTAGATTAGTTGCATAAGCTTCTGTTATTGAGTGTTCATAGCATGTTTATCTACAGTATGGTGGGCCATAGGTCTGCACTGCTTATCGACCATTAGCATGACAACTTCTGCCCGATTTTAAAAGGTTTTTATCAGAGTGGGCCAGTTTAGCCTTTATCTTTAATTAATTGTATTGTATTTCACAGTTGCACATGCTCACTAAATAGGTCCTCAACCGCTTTTATATCAGAACATAAAATTCACTTAACACAGTTTGTGTGTTTTGGGGCTTGACCGTCTGGTTGAATAAAAAGCAATGACTTACTGGAGCCATACCACTGAATAACACAATTTTCATCGATGCCCTATGGCACAACCTTCTCTGATATTGATCATTTCAGTTGTGCTACTTTCTATGAAAACAGAAGAGAACAAAAATGAGCAGGAACCATGTGAATCCAGCAAAATGGAAGCTTTGTCTAGCTCTACCTTGTTTCACAGATTACATCTATTTAACTAACATTTTTCTGACATGGGAGTCATTTTAGCACCCTCTAGCAAAGGTTTCAGGGTGAATTTGTTTTTCCCATTGTTGTTCTATAACTTTTCCTCCATCCCTGTACATGTGCTGAGACCAGACAAGCTAACACACGTATGGGAAAAACACAGTGTGGCTGTGATCTACATGGGATGCAGTGTGTCACGGTCTCTGCAGGAAAGACAGTAAGGGGGTCAGATTACTGTGCCTGAGGGCTCCATTTGATCATCACTCACCACTGCACTCTGAAAAATATGTTCAGCTACTGCAAATTTCCTCTACTGCACATGTGATGACTGGTGTGTGTGTGTATGAGTGTGTACCGTACTTGACATGCTTTTAAACTTGAACACACATTTTTTTCTGTTCCTCCAAAAATATTGCCAAAATCACTTTAATTTCTACTTCAGCACGAACTGCACGCACAGAATAATACCCCGGTGAAACAATTATAGCATAGGGGGAACAGTCAAAACATTAAACGTAGAGCAGCTCAGAGCCTTAAGTGCTGCTAAATCACACATCTAACAGTGGCTGTAATTTAAGATTAATTATTCAAATGTTTTCCCTACCAATAGAATTGGTGCTACAGCAGAAATGAATAGGACAGAGAATATTTCCTGAGGTCAGCTGGTGCATTTACAAGCAATTATAATGTTCCAGTATTATTTATCATTCCCAAGTGGTCTGTTTAGGATGTAGATCATGTGCACACACATATTACTTTTAGAGTCCAGGTGGACTCATTGTCTGATTATGGGAAACTTGAACGCGATAGCTGGGAGAAGATCTACATTATGAACGCTGAGATACAAAGATGGAGAAGAAATTCTTTTTCACTATATTCTGAATATTATGTGTATCTCTGCATTCTGGGACACTTGTGATTATAATTTAAGTATGCTTACATCAGATATAACCTTTACTTGAATAAAAAGCATGTAATACATGCAAATATATTCACAGTAGATCTCACTGATGTGCATCCTACAGTATTGTATGTCATAAGCGCGTTCAGTATAGGGTTTAACTACAATATACACTGTTTAAATGCTTTACGTCATGGTTCAATGCAGCTGCCAAAATGTGTGTTGCACAATTTCCAGAAATGTGGGCCAGCAGTTTGAGGGTTAACATGGTACTTTCTACCCTCAAGCTCTAGCGTTTCCACTGTGCTGCTGTGAATTTCCTCTATTTCCAAACAGAGCTGCACTCATCATCTGTGTTCTGAATGACTTGTCCTGAGGCAGTTCATCCCTTTATTTCCTGACTCAAAGTCAAAGCACAGGCACAGAAGACCTTGCGAATACAATATCACACAGTAAACAAGCGCACAAGCACACACGCTGACAAACAAACAACCAAATCGACAAAATATATAGAAAAAACAAGGGGCAAAACAGAAGGTTGGTCCACAGAGATGTCAGTTTGCCTGACATCCTTTTGTTCTACAACACACAGGAACAATCGCTGAATTGTCCTGTCTTTTATCAGCCTCACAGTGTTCAGTCTTTGCCTTGTTTGAGGACAAATCTGGGCAGCTTTAAGCAACGATAATAAGGGTTTTTGCTGAGACATGCCCTCCCTATCTTCAAACAAAGCTCCCTTAACCTTAGTCTTTCACCTCCCATGGCTGATGCAGCTTGATGATACAACATCAGCTCTTATACGCAGCCAATTTCCCACTAATATTTCACATTTAACACAGACATTTCCTCCAGGCTGTTATTTGTGCTGCTGTCAATATGTTATTGACACAAACGAGGTGACATTATGTGGCTCCCGTCTCTTGTCTCCCCGATGTGTCAATCAAAAATTACTCACGGACCCGACTCAGCACAGATATAGATCGCTCAGTGCGGAGGAGCAGCAGAAGGAGCAGATATCTCTTCTAGGAATACTGGGATCGATTTGCATATGGCTGAGCCAACAGTCGGCTGATTGACAAGCGATACAATTAAGTGGAACCGAGAGGAACGGAAGGCCATCATTATATCAATCACCAGGCCTTCCCCCGCCTTCCTTCGTCGATCATCTGCACTCATGATCTAATGGCTCTGAGACTAATCTCACTGTAAATATTACAATCACATCTCTCCGGTTCACACAAGTACAAAGTCATAATGACAGATAAACAAAAAGAAAAAGAAATGATAAAATACTGTTTTTGATTTCACTGTCACTGTTCTCTACACAGACATTCAGGTTCAAAGTACACATCATATGATGAAGGCCTATTTCAGTATGCATAGGTAGTTGTAACAATAGGTCACTGTTGGTCCTTAAGGTATTACATGCATACCTTTCTACTGTACTAAAAGGTATTTGGACATTTCTGACAGCAAAAGCCACATTATATGTATTAGTATTATTTGAACTTGAAGCTAAGCTTTTGAAGGTACGAAATGTTTTGTTGCTAGAGCAGTCCTCCCAAAGGGACTGTACCTTTTCAAAGAGTACAATTTTTTCCACAGCACAACAGCGTGCCGCCATGGGCTATCAGTCCAGACTCAAGCTGTAGTCATTTTCTCATAGCTGCTGGCCAGAATGATCGTAATTGCTGACACTTTTGTCAACATAGCATTTAATTGGCCTTGTAAGTTACAGTGAAACCCGCTGATAGTGATCACGTCTGTCTAGGTCAATAGTGGATGTTTATTGTGAAAAAAAAAAATTTTTTTTCTTTATTTCTCATGCAGATTACCACCTAAATGGCATTTGTATATTTTTTTAACATGTATATAAAGTAACAGACAGCTTTGCAATTTATTACATTATGTGTTACATGACCAGGCATTATCAATTCACTATCATTATTTAAACAGCATTTGTATAGGAATGAGGAATGATCCATATAAGCGGTTGATAACTATAACCATGATCATTACAAGCAGTTTCCACTGTATTATTGAACAGTATGGTCAATAAAAAAGCCAAGAGATTTCAAGATAGCATTGTGCATTCACGGCTGTATTAAGCCTCATGAACAGCAGTAAGTCCTTGGCGGACATATTTTTTGCCTGATTTGTGAAGGTTGTTGAGGACACACTCAGCCTGCCAGGAAAAGCCGGCACTATGAATTAACCACACTGTACAACAACTGCTGTACAAAATGCTTGAGTTTCTATATAAGGTATATATGTTTTTTTTATTTAGTTTCTATATTAATGATCAACCATATATCTATCCAGAAATTATTATCCAAATGTATGCAGATGACACTGTCATTTATCTACATGTTAATTCTAAAATGCAAGCTGCATCTTTACTTACAGCAGCTATAGAGAATAGCAGATTGCTTGATTACTCATGTTTAAATTAATCTAAGATCTAAGACATCCTCCTGATATTGCAGAAAAGAGCAGAGGGTGTAGGACTTTAATCTTATTAAATATTTAGGTGTGATTGTCAGTTCTGTCACAATACTTACACAGAAATTAGGGCCACAGTTCTATTATTCTTGTTGGACAAGAAGACCAGTTTTATCACACTGTGTTATTCGTTAGCTTGATCTAAATGAAAGAGTGATTGTGGTAAAATCCCTGTACCTTGTCTTCTAAAGGCCCATATGCTGTATATGTTGAGGGCAATGTAAAAAATCTACATGCTTTTACCCTCATATGTTTAGTAAAAGTCTGTTTTAGGAAGCAAAAATTTATGGAGATGCTGCAATTCAGGAGTATTTGGTCCTGGTCACAGGCATAACAGGATGCAGAGGATGATGAAGATGATAATTGAACTTAGTCATCAAACTCAGCATTAGTCAGGTTACTTATGCAGTTGTTATGACAGACAGCACAACCATTGCGCTTTCATCTGTCTGCTTAAGCAACACAGAGTTGGGCATCAGCTAGGGTTTCTAGTGCCATCACGTGAAGCCTCTCTGATCCCAAGTCTTAACAAATACTGAACAACAAGAGTGAGGTTAGACTAGTTACGAGTGGGTTTATTCCATGTCTGGAAAAGCAGGCCGCAGACAGCCATTTAGTGGGCTGATTCATCTCTGTTACATCACAGTGGACAGTCAGGTACTATAAGCCATTTTGTGGTGACTCAATACAATAGAAGCTGATTACTTCTCTGACACATAATATGTGAAATCACGCTAAGGTGTGTTTTACTTAAGAAGACAGCCAACCACCACAAAACAGAGGCACTGACCACAATATCTGATCATTCTTTCTCTCTCTGAGGAAAAAAGAAAAGAGAAAGAGAGAATACTTGAAGGATCGATACAGCAAGCCTGTTAATAGATTTCTTCATCTGTATCGTTCATTAAAGAACGTGCAAAAAATAGAAGGTGGATTGCAGAGATGGGGGAAGAAATGATGGGGCACACTAAGAATGAGAAAAAGACAGAGGGGCAGATAGACAGAGAGGAGAGGGTAAGCAGAGAGAGGATAGGCAGCGAGAGTGCAGGTTTCCACTGATATGGATGGTTGGAGGGTCGATCGTTACCCAGACGCCGCATGCATGCCTGCCTGCCTGCCTGCCTTCGTTCGCTGCCTGATTGCCTGGCACACATTTGCATTAGAGTTGAGAGGAGCCGAGCAGAAGAGCACAGCCGGAGAAGTCTTTGATCTCTCAGCCTCTGTCTCTTTGATGCACCATGTGGAAACACACCAGCAGATTTGGGAACTAGGAGATGATGTTGGGTGTTAAGTGGATGTGTGTGTGTGTGTGTGTGTATGCTGGCGTGTGTGCATGTGTGATCTCTGCGAGGGAAATGATGTATGTAGCTGGAATGACTGTGCAAATCTGTCAAGACCTTGATTGCAGGCCAAATGAGCACACACATGCCAGCATGGGTTGCCCTATTTTGTTAAAGTCAAGTGCATTCAAGCAGGAGGGAATGAAAAAGCCCCCATTCACTCTTCAGGATTATCAAACATCACGGCGGCTCTGACAACCACAACTGTCAAGCAGCAGATTTACATCCAACCCCATCACCCCATGCTTTTCTCAGAAATGTCATTTCACATTTCCGTCTGGGTTCAAATTTGAGCCAATGCACCGAGATAATCTGTGGATTTTGACTCTGTGAGTGTGTTGACAACACTCTCTGCCCACGTCTCCTCCTCTGTCGCTCTTCCATACTCCCACGTTTCCTCTATTCCTTCTCTCCCATCCCTTCCATCCTCTCACCTCATTCTCATCTCGTCATTCTCTTCCGGGCCTGTCAGGATGATTTCAGGCTTGTTGCGTCTGGCCTGACTTAGTGTGGTACGATTGAAGCAGTAATTACAACAGTCTCTGAATAGCTTTTCCTCCCACGGAAAACCTCGCTACCTATCATCCACAGGCTTAACCCTGCTCTCCATGCGGACATGTAGGGGCCAGACAACAGCCTGTGTAGAAAACCATTAACCCACAATTAAATTACAATCACCATAACAAAGGACGGGTGACATTTAAATCCACCAATCGAGGAGGGATTAGGAGTAAAGATCACTTCTCTTGGGATTGTTTAAATATGACAGTGTGGATAAAGGAAATGTGAATTAATCAAATATTACACAGTATCTACTAGTGGTGCAGTTTTGGGTAGACTTATCTGCTCTACAAGTTAAGCCAAAGTGTATTACAGGGTGTGCAGAGGTAAGCTGAGGTTCAAAAGGAAATGAAAGTGTTGCTTTTCCGCCTCTTCACCTCTTTATGTGAAACATTAATGATATGATGTAGCTCAGTGGTTGGATGTTCTCATATCACAACTGGAAGGGCAGAAGGACATGAGGTAAGGTACAGAGGCTTTGGATCACAACAATCCCAGCAATTATGTCCCTGTATATATTTGCATATTCAAAGATTTCATGAACCAATATGGAAGAAATTCATGTCTATAAGGCATTTATATAAGGCAAATTTAACAAGATGCCACAAGTCTCGTCATGCTAGCGACTGTGAGGCTGCGCTTAGGCACAGGGGTGCTTACATGCTAACATGCTGGTGTTTAGCAGGAATAATATTTACCATATTCACCATCTTTATTTAGCATTGTAACATCCGTTAATTAGCACCATATACAAAAACTATAAAACTGAGGCTGACACCGCTAGATGCAAAGGGGATCAAAGTTATTACAGCTAATCCTTATGAGGACATGAATCTGTGTACCAAATGTCACAGTAATCCGGCCTATAGATTTTGAGACATTTGACTAAAAACCACAAATGTCAAACTTTCAGTGGCGCAACATGAAAAGTAAGGGGATCACCAAAGTCATTAACATTCATCCTCTGAGCACTATGGATAGCTCCACTAAATTTCTCGCAATTCATCCAACCACTGTAGAGATATTTCAGTCTGGACCAATATAGCGGACTGAAAACATGGCCCTACAGCCACACTTGCTATGGTGTGGCTGTAGGGCCATACTTACAATTAACATTAAATAATACTGATATGCAATTAGCAACAATGCAAGTGAAAGTAGTTCCCAAATTTTGTTTAGACTCCATCGGGCTATAACCACTACAAGCTGTAGCACGCAAATCACGTGTGGACAGCAAGACAGTGACATCTAGCTGACTAGATCATTTGATGTTATCAAAACATAGAAAACTGATCAGATGAATCACTCATGAAATGACACAGCCAGTGCTGCCTGCAGGCTGAGGACCTCCAACGCGGCCACTAAACGATGTGTCGTGTCACCTGACAGCCCCATGAGGTGAAATGCCCTCTCAACATTTGGCTCTGACACAGCAGAACAATGTCGGCTTTCAATCGAATATCAAGGTTGTGCTGAAATGAAAGCAATTTGATATAGCCAGAGAGGAGAATGAGGAAATGAGATTGATGTTGTGAGGAGAATGAGTAGGTGGTGGGATGCAAAAAAGGAAGTCAGTCAAGGTAGAGAGCTGCATAGATGGTGTTTTATGCTGAAAAGGCACTCAAGCTTTAACACGATACGAAAGAGATTGCTTTTTCTTAAAGGGAGTGGACCTGCCGCTTGTACACCCTGCCTGGCAGGGGAGAAGTGATGAGGGGTCAGTTTAACCTTAATTTTTGCTGAAAAGCAAGATAACTTACTTCATGGGTTTAAAGAGAGCCTGGCCGTAGTTCTGGAAAGTCATGATGAGCTTCAGCTGAGTGCCTCCAGACTTCATCGCTGTTGAAACAGAAAACAATACATTTACTAAAGGCAACCAAAAATATTTTACCGTCCAACCAAAGAAATGAGCTGTACTAATAGTAATTCTTTACTGTGCTTTGACATAAATGGCCAATATGAATAGCTAGACAATAGCTAGTGATGGCCTTGTCTTGCTGACCTTCTAAACTAGTCAAACTATAGTTTTTAGGAAAGCTAATCAAGTAGCCTGCGGACTGTCCCACATCGTACTGAATATCTGAATACACTCACTGCTTTCAATTATTTTGTGTTTAACATTTGCCGGTAAGTTTGCAACTTAGCCAAATTAAATTTGCATTTACTTTAGATCAAAATCGAACTATACTTCGATCTGCGACAAATTAACAAGATGCTACACACATTAGGAAGCAACTAATGATTATAGAATTCCAGAAAACTTGCACAAATTCCCCAAACTGAATGTGATGTTTTTAAATCCACCCAGCAGCCCTAAACCTAAACATTTCAAAAGTACAATGATATAAAACAAAACAAATCACCACAAATCCTCACATTTTTTTAAGCTTAAACAAGTGAACATTTGTTGATTCTGCCAAATACATTTAAATTATATGATTAATTGTTAGTGTGGCTCTGTCTAGGTCTAGTGCAATAAAACAATAAAACTCAAAAATACAAAAGTCAAAGACTAGCAGACATCAGGCTCCAATGCTCCATCCAAAGTCACTAACAAGCACAGACACAGCCTGCATATTAACCAACCAGAGGTGAGAGCTCAGTAGGTTCTTAGTGGCCATCTTTAAGAATTCTACTATTACACTACAGAGCTATAGTGAGTTAAATTGAAAATAAAAATATCACTTTTTTTTTTTTACTATTGTATTAATGGCTCAAGAATGAATCAGAATTGTTGTTGATTACTTGACCTGTTGATTAACTAATTTATTAAGTGGCTCATTGCACTCGCACAAACACATTAGTTAGTTAATGTCATACAAAGAGAAGAAAGTGTATATACACACGATGAAACTGGACGACACTCTGTTTGTATTAACTCTAATGTAATTATGACTGACACTGATTTGATTTCACATTTTTTGAGACATGTCACTGTCAACCTGAAGCCGGAAACATCACTTTCCTCTGCCATCTTGGTGAAGTGCAGTGCTGTGTATGGAAGCTGGTACATGTGTGCAGATCTATGTTAGTGAGTCTTTGTGTGTGTGTGTGTGTGTGTGTGTGTGTGTGTGCTATGAGTGCTGATGTCACAGTGTTTGTTTGATGGGAAGGGAGAGTGAGGGGGTGAAGGACAGCCAGTGCTCGCCCGATGCTCTCTGTTCCTCCACTGTTTACTCTCTCTGTGTATTCTCTGGAGGGTCCATCTCTCTGTCTCTGTCTCTGTCTCTCGCTCTTTCTCTCTCTGCCTCTTTCTCTTTCTAGTCATCCTTCTATCCTTCATGTGTTTGGACATGATAATGCAGTCCAAAGGCACTCATGGGACTGGGCTCGGTGCTGGGGCGAGGACTACACAGGGCTAAAATACAAAGAAAATTGAAGAAAAAAAAAAAGAGCAGAGCAGCCACCGTGCCTGTTATTTTCTTCCAAAGATCGATTGCGAGCAGTGTTTTGGTGGCCTTTTGCCAAAGACCAACCTTCTCAATCAATGCTCTCATTTATTTTTACATATGGGAATCATGAGGACAAGCAAAATGTTTACAGCAACAAAAAAATTACAAGTGAAAAGATCAATGTCCACCTGACCTCACCTGCTGCTGTGTGACGCTGTGTGTGCTGCAGACATTTTAAATAAATGCAAATGTTATAACCATGCACGCAGAGCAACTGTATGCTTGGACCATGAATGTTAACTTTAATTTCAACCTCCATTCACAGTGAGCGAACCACGTTTGTCAAAACTAGCTGCAAAATTGTTTATCATTCCTTTTTTATTCGAGCTCTGCGCTGCAGCCATCAAAGCTGCTTTCACTGACATCTGTAATAACATCTATCAAATCTGCTGCTTTTGCACACTGTGTGTTTATTGACGAACGCTGCTCAAAAGAGGCTATAGTGTACAATGCATCCAAGCACTCCTATCCTTAAGTTTAGATAATAACCGAGTGCTATTGGCTTCCATTGGTATTCTGCCCCGGGCCTGTGTTAAGGCTCTGTAATTACTGAGCCACCATGTATTTAGCTGGCTAGAGACGCTGAGAACTGCTTCCTCTATCCACCCAGCCCGAGAGACCGAAAGCAAGAGGGAGAAAAATCTGAGAAAATTAGAGAACATCTGGAGTGGAAATACAGAGAAGAAAGAGAGTGATTCTTCCTCTAGTGACCAAGCATGGATGTTAGTTTTAAAAACAGCTAATCCTACTCCCAGATAAGTATTTAATCTTTTGCTATAGGCCAGTTACAGTTTTGTCATTGGCAGACCAACCTGAAATCACTTTTTACAGCAAGAGCACGATGTGCGACCTTGAGTCGACAAGCACTCTTGGAATGTGGGAGCTGGACTGAGCCAAAAAGGAAGACAACCCCCCCCAAAAAAAAAGAAGAAGGAAGAAAAACATCAGTAGATTCCCTATAACTGCCCCGGCATGGATTATCGCCTCTGTCAGGTATCTTCTTGCACTTGCAGCGAAGGCTTTGAGGCTTTCTGTAGAAAGCTGGATTTACCGTACGAATGTCAATCAAAGAAAAAAGCCACAGCTTGTTTTTGATTTGAATCAAACCGTGATGTGGAGCTGTGTGGTTTGCATCGAGGCCAGGTGTTCTCTCAGGCTTGATGTATTTTGCTGAGATGCCTTGTGGGGGATACGTGAGAGAAGACTGTGGTGTTTTATAATTCCTTCAGCCTTGTAAAGGCAGGAGTGTGCAGGCTGATCAGATTCAGCACTGCTGTACGATAGCCTGCAGCTGACTTCCATCTCCATGCATACCTCTGTGTGTGAGTTCATGTAGTCAGTGCCTTTGGCAGCTAGTGCAGCACAGTTGTCCGTCTCTTAGCAGCACCTCATCTCACTCTTAACCTGTAGACCCAGTTACATTAGAACCACACACTCCCCTGTTTGACTCAGTAGTTCCAGATTGGGCTGTTTTCCACCCAACTGGGCGACGTTTTGTACCATTTGGGCCGCTTCTCCTAACAAAAACTTGTGCAAACAGCCCAGTCAGCCACTTCTTCTCTCTAGGCATTATGACTGAGACTGACGGGGCACTTATTTCAATAGGATCAACCTGCGGTAACTGAAAACTGATGACCAACAAAACTAAATGTCATTTCAGTTTCACTTTTCTTCTTCAAATTGTTATGCACTTCCAAAGTCATAGCTTTGTGATAGAAGCCTTTTAAAAGCTTATGTCTGCTCATTTTAATTCCCGTAACCATGGTTTTGGGTTCACCTAATTAAATTAATAAGGCAGAAGACTGGAGGTGCATCTTCTGCATTTTTTCACTTGTACTCTGTCAGAAAAAAATGTCAATTTTCAGTGTGCTGCATTTTTATTAAGATCACAATTTGTCGATATATATATGTGTGTGTGTGTGTGTGTGTGTGTGTGTGTGTGTGTGTTATTTTATCTAAAATCATATCATTACACACTCCACTCTGATTGGACAAATAGGCACAGGTTCAAGCCACAAACACAACCAATGTCTGTGTCCGCCTGTAGACAAGTGGCCTGTTAAAGTGTCCTTCATCAAGACTGGACTCCCACTAGCTGGTTTATTCTGGGTCGCCGGTGATGTGATGTTGATACCACAAAGGTGGGTAAACTAATCAACCTGCAGCCAGTGTTATGTGCACGCAGTCACTCATATGAGCGTATATTTGACCATCCTTAAACCTCACCACACCCCACGCACATAGTTCATGATGACTCACATCAGCCTGAAAGAGGGCAAACTGTGTTCTGTAACATCAGCTTGGTGTCAGTCAGAGCTGAGTGTCGTCTCGACCCTCCACCTGTGCACTGAAGCCCTCCTCTGCTGGATGCTGTTGCCATCCTGTCACCTGCCTCTTTGTGTTTTTTATGACTCACCCACGCTAGTGATCCTCTGGGTGACCAGGTCCTTCAGGAGAGCATCGATGACCGGGTTGTGTCTGGAGTACAGCTCGTATCGATTAATCCCAATGTGGAAGCGGAGCCAGTTGGGGTAGGAATCTGCCGCCAGCTCCCCAGTTGGGCTGAACTCATCCATGTTGCCTTCAGCATTCCTGGATGAGAAGAGGAAGGAGGGACGGGGGGGTGTAGGGAGAAGGAGACAAAGGATGGTCAGAAGGTTTTATGTAAAAAGTGACAAGTGTCCTGCAACAGCCCATGAGCAGCACAGACTCATAATTACAATAATGTGATGGCCCAGAACTAATGTAGGCCTGTGAACTATTTATTTATAGCTTTTGTTGCTTTAGAGTTGGGATGTGCTTCAGGATTGCTCTCTGAGCACTTTACCATGACTGGTCCTCTGCTGCTTTGGGATCAAATCTGATGTCCGTGTTGACGTTGAACAGCGTGTCCTCATCTGTCAGAGGTGGCGTGGATCTTTTATATAAGGGGTGCTCAAACAGAGCCGACAACCTTGAACCCTTAACCGGCATGTTCTTGGTCGCCGTGGCGTCCTGGATGAACTGTCTCTTCCTGTCACCGCGTAGCCCGTGATGCTCCAGCCTCCTGAACGCCTGCGTTTTGTCGCCTGTAACCGGGACCCCTTCCAGGGAGTGGGAGGAAACATTGGAGCTGGGCTCGTTGCTGAAGTCCTGGAGGATCCGCAGGGTGTGCTTGTTAGGCCAGCCCTGCTTCCCCCAGCTCTGAGGCTCCTCGCTCGGCGTGTGGGAGCAGGAGCAGCCGCTGTTGCCGTGCCTCTCCAGCTTTGGTAACAAGTCTATCATTATATGCATCGAGCATGCAATGAGGAACACCATGAGGATCAAAAGCCGGAATTTGCGCAGGAGGATCATCTTCATGGTCTCCCTTTTGAGCAGATGTGAGTATTTACTGCAAATGATCAGCACGCAGATGAACAAGCTGACTACATCGCTGATGATGTTTATTAGACTGGACGCCAATCTAATGAAATAAACGTTAAACACGTAGGATCCATCTTCACTTGCCGTCTTGAGTAAATGATTCAGTGTTCAGCCTTTGTATTTTCAACATCAGAGTCCTGCTTTATCCGCGCGCGTGTCCAGGCGTGATCTCAGAAGCGCAAAATCATCCGCAAGCGTCCAGGTAAAACAGGTCGAGTCGGTTCAGACCAGCGGTCGATTTGCGCAAGCCACATCCTCTTCACACTCTCCTCTCTCCCGTCGACCACCAAATGTGTCAGAAGGAATACAGAGAGGCAGACAAGTGGTTAGGATCCAAAAAGCAGCTGGGAAAACGATCCGATAAACGTGCGTGTCCAAGTGGTTCGATGGCGCGCGTCGGTCTCACCATCCGACCGCGATCCTGTGCGGGGAAGAGCAGCCGAGGATCAGCTGGGACTTCAGTCCGGAAAGTACAGCGCTTCACATTTAAATGCTTTGAGGGAAAGTCCCCGGAAAGTAGTCGACGCGCGTGCACTCATCCACCTCGGCCATCCAAGACGCGTAATTCTGTCACACCGAGTTCCGACTAAATCACCCGAGGCGAACCAGCGGAATAAACTGCACAGGTAACAGGAGACAGAAATCCTCCCGCAGGGCCATACGGCGGAATAAGAGAATGCACCTCTTGTAGCATGTGTGAATCTGGGTGGGTGTGTTAAATATGATGATGAAGCCAAGGCTAGATCCAGCCTTTGCGCAGCGTCACTGTGCGCAGATTGGCTAAGAGAGAGAGAGAGAGAGAGAGAGAGAGAGAGAGACACGAAGTGAAGCGTATGAGCGCTCGTCTGTATTCCACTTGGAATAAATCCTCCCTGCACATCCCGATTGAGCAAGAAGAGGGCGTCTTTCCACAGGCCAACATTCAGCCTGGCTCACAACGCAGCAGCTAAGCGAGCGTTTCTTTTTTTCTTTCAGGAAATTCATCTGCTGGAATCCCTCTGAAATGTCTCCTCCGAGACGGCAGTCAATCCATCGATGATACATTAGACAGGCCTATTAGACCGCTCATCAGTCTGAGGATCCACTTCCATCCTGCACTGCTGCCACTCAGCCGCAGTCACATCTTCAATAATGCCGAAAGGCTGCATGAAATGAAAACCACAAAGCGCCTCTCAGCAAAAGAGAAACAGGACTTATGCAGCAGAGAAATAAATTGACCTCTAACCTATATGCCACATGAAACACATACACCAAATCTCCAATATCCAGCCAGCGTACTAATGTCTTTTTTTATGGCTAATTGGCACAGCGTTATGGCTGCACCCATGCTTCCCAGCAGCTGTAAACAGGCGGGAGAGAGAGGGTAATAAAGTGCTTGCATTTCATGGTATGGCATACATGCATGAGTAAGTGATCATGCTGTCTGTGATTACCTCCCCAGATTAGTTTATAATTAAAAAGAGCCCAGAGAGAGAAAGAGGGATGGGGTAGGGGGGCAGTTGTTGTACTAACAGAATAGATTCTTATGAGAGAAGAGTGAAGATGGCTTAAGATAAGCTCTACGGGGTGTGGGGGGGTTTACCCAGCGGAACAAAACATTAGTTGTGAATGTTAATGAAGCTGATATAGAGGTGAAATTAAAACAGCAGTATAGAGATCTCTGCTAATCTGAAGTTTTAAATTGTGTGTGTGTGTGTGTGTGTGTCGTACAGTGAGCAAGAGGTGATTGGTTTATTCCCGAAAAGAAGCATCAGGTGTCAGGCGACTAACAATGGGTTCAGGAAACCCCTGCATTGTCTTTTGTGTTGGACATAGAGAGAGGATTGTCCTGTTTCAAACCTAGGAAGTATTCCCCTAGATTACTGTGTAATGGGGGGTTTACATACATAAGATACACTGACCACTGACATTTTGGGGCCCTTTAACAGTGACTAATTCCCAACAAAGCAAAAGGTCCATCGGATCGCCTCCTCTGGTGTTTGATGTCAGTGATAGTGCGAGTGTGGAAGACAAAGTGATGCTTGTTGCCCATCCAAATCTCACGCCAGCCACTGTAGCCTGTGGTGGACTAGCCTGAGGTGAAACAAGCAGAGATGAATGTGTATTGATGTCAGTCAGACATGGATCACAGCAGTCGATGGGTCAGCGGTTCCTCACAAGGCCTGTCTTGTGCAATTGTAGCTGAGCTTTTCATGAAGAATCAACAGGACTGAATGATTCTCTCGCTCCCTTGGCGTTGGGCTGATACGTCAAAGCTTTTTTTTTTTTTTTTTTTAACTCTCATTTTATGTGCTGTCAAATGACATTAGTGTTTCAGATCTGGTAATAGAGGTGGACTGTTGTGAGATGACAATTTATAACTCCAAGTTAATGATCTCACTCCATTACCGGGCAGAAATGCACACCGTCGTGACGAAGCACGGGGCAAGAAAACAACAAACCCATGGACACAAGGATCCAACCTTGGGATTTCCAGTGTCAGATTTCGCCCTTTGTCCGCAACGTTAATATTTTCCATGACCAAGCTTTTTTGTGACTGAGTGACTTCTGATCACAATCTGTGACATAACAGACTGATTGAGAAACAGCACCCTCCGATATCCCGTGTGACAACAGTATTAAAAGCACCCAGACCTTGCACAGACAAGATCAAGGGGAGGAGGAGGAGGAGGAGGAGGAGGAGGGCAGGGCACCCTAACAGATAGCTGACTACAGCACGGTCGTAAATATACAAGATTTATGTCCTCTACACCTCACAGTGTCTCTCCGTGAGATAGCACAGGGGGGATAGCAAGATAGCCCTATCTGTGTTCCTATCTGCACCATCACAGTGAAGGGTGATGTTTGCTACTGTACAAAGTCTGCCAAATAGATTCAGGCAAGAGGTGATTGTAGTCAAAATGAAAAATGACATTTTCATTTTGTTAGCTGATACTCCATATCATAAAATAACTCTATTTAGTGTAAAGAAAAATGACTGACAAACAGTTTCCCCTCATAGTTCTACATCAAAACACCGTCATTTTTTCCTCTTGCTATTTTTTTAATGGAATTTTTTATCTTTACTGGTGACTTCACAGCCTGCTAATTGTTAATACAAACAGGCTTGGTTGCATCCCCGTGCTGCGGGTTTATTCATTTTGAAGAATCAGGAAGTTGTGACAACTCAATGTATTTTTAACTTTTTGAAAAAGTCCCTGTCTGGATTTGCTGTCACTTTAACTTCCTGTTTCAAGCAGGAGTTTATTAAGACGTTTTTTTTGCAAATATATTACAATAATATGCAGCTAGTCTGACCTGTTAGGTTCAGTAGTTACATAGATGGTTGCAGTTATTGTATGGTTTTTGCAGCAGTTGTAACCATGGCAGCATTAGGGACATTTTAAAAGGCTTTAGAAATCTACAAGAAGTTGAAGTGAGATGTGAAGGTCACCTTGAAGCTGCATGGAAAAGAAATGCTGACAGCTGTTTATTATTGCAAGAAAAGAAGGTGAAGGCAGGTTGGCCGGAGCACTGAAGCCCCTCTGCCTCACATCCCTCCGCTCCCTCTGCCGTCCATGATACATCCCTCTGTATCACCAGCGTTCCATATGTATTGTCTGAGTAAATTCATTTGTCTGAATTTGCCCTTGGCGTGACCAGGGCTGAGTGGGGAACAAGACTAATTTCCATCCCTGAGCAGCGCCGCACTCACTGCATCTGATACGGCACATTTGAATGGATATTACAGATAACAATGCCCTCTGTTGGCCCCAATAAGCCTCATGCCGCTCCCGCCGCTGCTCCCTCTCCTCCATCTCCTCGACCCTCCTCTTTCAGCTCCTCCTCACCTCCATTTAACCTGCCGCTGCTCAGTTCAGAAGCCAGATGTGTAAACACAAGCACGTTTAAACTGTCATGATAATCACTTCTGTAAAAACAACCACAGTCACGGGAGACCAGGCGGCGTTTTGAAATCGAGCACCTCTTCTTTTGTTTTTACTGCATGGCTGTCTTTTGAGTATGTTTGTACTCTTTTGTCATCCCTTTTCATCTATTTTCTTATAATATTTGAATGAATGATGCGCCTTTTGTTTACACAATTATCACTTGTGGCTGTCAGCACAAAGCGAGGCTGACATTCTGCTTGATTGCATATTAGGGACGTGTGAGAGATATGTGTGTTCTCACTGTGATCATTACTTTGTTCTTACTTACCACTTAGAGAAGGATGGAAGTTGTTGATAAAAATAATTGGCATCTCATTTACAAGAGAAATGTAATATTCATGGAGAATTCATTGTTCCTCAACATGACACCCAAGGGCTTAAAAAACACATCTTGGCAGCTTTCTTCAGATCAGTAGCTCTACACTAGTATTAGTGTATCTACAAAATATACAACATATTCCCTCATGAATAATCATGACAAAACAGTAAATTAAAGTGGGCTATTTTGTTCTCATTAGTACAATCACAATCAGCGAGTTGACGACTACAGCTAACTAACCCATACAGTATTTCATGCCAGTGCAATCTAAATGGAATACAATTTCACACAAACACGTATGTTTACATCAATAAAATGTAAAAATGAAGTTGATATATAGTGACGTGAAATCAAATGTAAAGAAATCAGGATTTCCACCAAATGTTGCATAGTTGAACCATCATGAAATGCAGAAACTCACCACTATGATGAGTGAAAGTCTATAGTACAGCCGTGCTGTCTGCACTGTGAGGCTGCATTCAGGCTTAAAAGGTGCTTAGAGGAAAGTAACAATGACTATGGCTAACATGCTGATGTTTAGCAGGCAAGATGTATTTAGTTCAGCCAGTATTTAGGCATAAACCAAAGTATTGGAAAAACTGGAATTTAGACTAGATGCTGGTGAGATGACAAGTTGAGAGATCATCAGTTATTATTCATCCTTAGACGAACATGAATATCTGTATCAAATATCATGGCAATCAATGCAATGTGTCTTGAGACATTTCTTTGAAAACCACAAATCCCATTTTAGCCTAAAGTTTGCACCACAGACATCAGGATTTATGCTCTGGGGACCATGGATATCTGAGCCATATGTCGTGGAAATCCATCAGTACATCCAATAGTTATTGAGACATTTCACAAAACATAACCTAAGCTCATGTTGCTACTACAGGAAGAGTCGTTGGTTCGCAAAAGTCAGTAGGATTTATGCTTTGGGAGCCACGAATGTCTGTACAAAATGTCCAAATGTCACGGCAATTTGTTTAATTTGTCTGGTGAAATATTTCAGTCTGAACCAAAGTGATGGACCAGCCAACCGACACTGCCCTTCCTGGAGCCATGCTGCTCCGGTGGCTGAAAACCCAATATAGCCAAACAGTTCCCAACAGTTGTAGTTCCTGTTCTGCCGCATGCCAGACTCGGATGTTTCTGAAACAATGGCAGGTACGATAATTTCCTCATTGGAGTCACACCAGCAAGCAGGAAACTGGTTTACCGATCCTTACCCCAGAGGGAATGAAGGAAGGACCGAAAAGAAAGAACCATAACAGAGGGACGTCCTTCGCGCCAGAGCTGCTTATACAGTATACTAAATATCTAGAAAGAATCAAAGCAGGGTAAGAATGCATGTTCTCCCGCGAATCAGGACTCCTAAGTGGTGAGACAGGCTCCCCAGGGTCATCTCTTAAAGCATCTTAAAAGCCCAGACTGTCTGTGGCTATAATAAGATGTTATTGAGAAGAGTTCTCCTGACCCCGTCTGTCTCCCTGTGCTATCAGACTGTGGGACTGGCTCTCCTTGCTGCTCCACCTTGGGGTTATTTTTAAGTCTGTTTGGGAGGCACACGGTCAGCACTATACTTACCCAGGTACATGTCTTGTTTGGCTTGTGTGTGTTACTGTGTTAGCTCAGACTCGGAGTGTGTACAGCGTCCCGCGGAGTGGGAGAGAAAGACAGGCTCTGTGTAAATGAGTGTTTGGGGTTTGTGCAGGAGTGTGTGTGTACGCCTGTGGGTGGATACCTGGGTCACTAGGTACAGTGATCAGTGTGTTTTGGGGCAGCTGCATCCAACCAGAGGCCCTTGCTGTGTTTGCCCTGCTGGCTGCCCTGTAATCCTATAATTAGAGGTTGGGCGGACCACTTTAATGAAGGCTGGCTTGGATGGATGAATTCTCCTGTTTGGATCATTTCGGTACGAGTGCATGTTTATTTTAGAGTGCGGCTCTGCTGACCTGCAGGCCTCTCCAGCATGGCGCTCACTGCTCAGGTCCAGATATAGCAGCGTCCCCCCCCCTCCCCGATCTTCAACAAATAACAGTCATTTGTGGTAAATCTGTTTGTTAACTTCTACTCTGATTGCCTTAGATGCTCTCTGACCTGTAGGCTCACCTTTGAAGAAATGTAACATGAGGAGACCAGGGCATTTTAAAGGAATAGTTTAACATTTGGGGGAAAAAAATGCTTATTCGCTATCTTTCTGAGAGTTAGATGAGAAGATTAATGCCACTCTCTTATCTATAAAAACTTTTTTGGCTGAGCACAGTGACTCAAAAAATGACTCACAAAATAAACCACAACTTTACTTTTTTTTGGTTGTTTCAAAATAAGATTAAAAATAAATTAATGTTAATTGCGAAGCTTTAGAGGAGAAGGCGGCTCTATTTAACTTTAGACTAGCCAGGCTAGCTGTTTCTGACGGACGCCCATTTTCGCCACTGCGATGGGAAAAAAGAAAAAGATCCTGTAAGTTATAATAATGAGAAAGTTTCTCAAAAGAATGCTTAGTATCCAAAAATAATGAGAAACTGTCTCAAAATAACAAATTTGTGCATTTTATTCAACATGAGCATATCTTAGACGAGGATTTTTTAAAACTTTTACCTAAGTAGTTTTGAGTTTCACACCAATCTCACTCAGTTTAATTTAGAATTTAATTTAAAGTTTTAGCAAATGATCAGTATTACTGCATTTCATTTTTAGGATATGGCACTTTTTTCCATCCCCACTAAACTGCTTTAATCTCACTGTTATGTCTGTACCTTTCATTCTGAATGTTAGTCTTCCACATGCCCACATATTCAATTTCATGCAAATATTTGAATTAATCACTGTAACTGCCATTTGACCAAAAAAAACATTCTTATCTCATGACATGCTCCTTTTGCTAAACAAATTTTTGCTCCCTCTACACTTTTGCATGGCCCCTTTTACAGATACCATCTCACAAAATCAACATTTATATTAGAACATTTTATGGGTTTAGTGCAGACCACCTTCACAAGTAGAAGGTGTGCTGCGAGAGCAAAGCCTCATGTTGGGACCTGAAAAGGATATTAACATCCTGTTGGCCTGAACACTGAAATCTCACCATTAATCCAGCCGTCTGCTTGGCAGAGACATGTTTAGGTTGCTAAATGCAGTGGGAGAGGAGGAATCTCTCTGCAGTAAATCTCAACAGTTATGACAGCTGAGCTAAAATGGAGCGAAATGGAGACAGATCCTGAAGTCGTTTAGTAATAATGAGAGAGAAAAAGAGATATCTCAAAGATTTGACTCACGGCCAAAACCATTAGGAGAATGATATATGAACCTATTTCATACAGAATCTTTGCTCACAGTGGACAATGCACTCACACACACAGTTGCAGTGCACACACTAACTAACTTGCCTATACCCCCCCCACACACACACACCTGTCTCCTGACTGCTGACTTTGCAACTCCCTCTTCCTAGTTTGTCTCCACCACTTCATTTTTTTTTCTTCTTCTCTTCTCAAAGCACTCCCAACTCCAGACCTGTCATGGGTCTCCTCTCCTCTCCTCTCCTCTCCTCTCGCCTGGTTTCCTCTTCCTTTCATTGACCTCCTCACTGGTGCTCTGGCTTGTCAGCAAAGTCCCATCACTGTCAGTCAGAAACACACAAAATGTCTGCATAAACACAAGGTTTGTAAGTGTGTTGCTCAAGAGTGTGTGTGTGTGTGTGTGTGTGTGTGTGTGTGTGTGTGTGTGTGTGTGTGTGTGTGTGTGTGTGTGTGCTCTCTATGACTGTGTGGGAGGATAACCAGTCACAGTGACACAGTGAAAGAGGCACTTGTCTTTGTTTTTCTGCTGGAGGTACAAGTCTGGCTTTCGACTCACACACAGTCTGAACCACAAAGCCTCAAAATTGCAGTAAGTGGGATTTCGACGGATAAAGTGTATTTTTAGGATATTGTTTCAGTGAGTTACTGAGCTTGTGGGTCATAAAGCCATTCAAAAACACTTACCAAAATTTTTCACTCTAGCCCTTTTTATTATCCATTTTATACGTCTTTTCAGCCAATCAGCCACTATATGATCAATGGTGAAATGATCAACAATCCACCATTTATTCAAGGGCCTGTTTTACTGCCCACAGTTTCATCGGAGTGCTTGCTGGCCTGCAGTTGTATCAAGATTCACTTTGTGTGAGAGTGCCTTATTGCAGGAAGCTCCAGCATGTGGGTAAAGGGAGAATTACCTTCTTTGTCACAGTAATTCACAAGGTCACTAGACCAGTGGTGTGTACAGTAAGTGGGGAGTGATTTAGCAACACATCTGACCCCACTCCAACAATCAGGTGTAAAGCTGCCAATGTACTACATCAGAGCAGCTTGGCGTGTGGTCTAATAGCTTCAGAAACCCCCCCCCCCCCACACACACACACACCTTTCTGACGTTGGAATTACGGAGGCTGTCAGTTTGTGTGACTTTCTGAAATCGGCTGACATTCACACCAACTTCATGCAGGAATTTGCCAGCTGTGCAGAGGTGAGAAAGTAAAGTATGCTGGGGTTTGAACTTCTCTCTCTAGCTCTCTTTTTCACTTCTGCCACAACTGTTTCTGTTTCGTTTTATGTGAAGTCTTCCAGAAGAGAAAAGAAAAAAATACTCAGTTATCTATTTACTTTACCTAAGTCTACCTAGTTTCTAGCATAACTAGAGGGGGGTGCATTTGGACTCTAAATGTGAAGAACTGCGATACAGTCGTCCTCGTCGGTGCCTCATCTGTAATTTGAAGCGAAATAGGTTTCATTTTCACCCGTTGCTTACACTTGCCTGTCATCTAAAACTAAATGTCTACAGCCTTGCTAGCAGCTCTGTGAGGCTGTAGGAGGCACTGAGCTACTGAAAGTGTAAAAGAGTTAAATGCTAACATGCTCAAAATGACAATGTTATCATGTTGCTGTTTGGTAGGGGATAGCAGATGTAATGTATGTCATGCCAACCATCTTGCTTCAGCGTGTTAACATGCAAACATTTGCTAATTAGCACAAAATTTGACCTGATGATGGTCATAGTGGAAAAGCCAGAGGAAGTTAGTGCCGAAGTATTGAATGTCTGTACTAAAATCCATGGTGATCCATACACCACTTGTAGAGACATTTCACCCAAAACTACAAATGTGAGCACAAAGATGGCATTATATGAAAAGTCAGGTGATCCCAAAAGCATTAGTACACATCTCTCACAACTTTAAAGACAATCTATCAAACAGTTGTTGAGATATTTCAGTATGGACCAAAGTGATGGACCAACCAACTGAGTCTGCCAAACGCCATCCCAGTCCTCAGAGCGACGGCACACACGTGGCTAAAAACTTCTAGAAAAAAATTGGGATCTGGGATTTATTCCATTTGACAGTTTGGATCACGAACATCATGAGACTAACGCAATTCAGGTTTTGCTTTTAAAGTCTTACAAGCTCAAGAAATCCAGCCAAAGTCCAATCAAAGTGACAGTAAGGTGGAAAAAGCATCTGCGTCAGGCGATGTTTGCTCCCTTTGTTTCAGTTGCATTTTTCTATATTGCTGTCGCTCCTTTTGTTTTGTAAGGCAACTTGTAATCCCATTTTCGAAAGGTGGTATATAAATAAAAATATGAAATATTAAATGTTAAAATTGGGCGTGTTAAGGAAAGACACACACCGAGCAGTGACAGAGCGAAAGGGCACCGTAAATGCGAAAGACACAGGTTGCATTGCTGACATCAACAGAGTGTTAGATGCCCATCTATATTCACGACGATCAAAAGGTCAAAGTGTTGTTCTGACATTCTGTACACCTCTGGAGCTCATATCCCCCCACCGGGTTGTGAAAATGTTATTGTAACAAAGATGATAGCTGGACGGACGGGGCCCAGTATAGCAGTGGAAGTGTGTATCCTGAATGGAGTTTCCATGAGATTCTGAGAGGCTTGACCTTTCAGTGATAGCCTCAATGTGAGGTACTTTCCCCTCAAGGTAAAAAGAAAAGACGCGTCTGCTGTTTTCCTCCCCTCAATGGGTGCTTTATTGAACCGGGGGAGTGAGAGTAAGAAGCACGTCTGCTTCTCCTTAACTTTCCTTATCGAATGTCGGGCAAAATTGCGATAAAGTCTGACCCTCATGCATTTCTCAGCCTTGAAGAGCAAACAGACTTTTTTTCTTCTTTTACAGAAATAGTCACACCATGCAAATGCATTAGGGAAGTGCATTAAGTATTGAAAGCATTTAGGGTATGGGACATGTCCCCATGTACCTCTTAAAGCTGGGAGAGACATGAGCCATGAAACCTACATCCCTTAACACCTTTGTGCATCTGTAACTTTATTGTTTTCACGAATTTATACTGCGGCTTACAGGATTGTCTGCTACTGCAACATAGGCGGCGGAGGAAGAGATCAGTTAGAGTAAAATACGACAACCCTTGAAGTTATTATTGCCTCATAAAACATATATATCAGACTCTATGGCTGCTAACACTATCAAATGGACAGCGCATGCAAGACCTCTGCCGTCTGTGCTTTTGCCATTCAAAGGACGTATTGATTTAGCTTTATACAAAACCGCTCCCGTCTTATTTCCCTCAAGACTGCAGTGACTAAAGCTCATGTTTTAGATATTGAACTGTTACTATTAATAGGTCCACACACACAGGAACACACCTTTGGCTTCCTCCTCTTCACACTATAACCCACGGGGCACGTCATCTGTCAGGCGAAAAACTTCATGCATGAAAACTGTTAATTTCTCGGTGTGATAACAGTTATTTCCTCTGTGAAATGGTTTCCTACGCTGAAGGGTGAGCAGTTCTGTAAACCTGCAAACAACCATGTAATCCTTCAATTGAATTTAAAACACAAGAAGGGTTTTTACATGACAACAGCGAAATGTAAAAGAGCTTTGAAATGAAACTGGTGATTTAGCTGTTTAGCCCGTAATGTGTGTGTGTGTTTTACTAAATCCCATTGGCTTCAACATAAAGGTAACACAAACCAGCACTAGGTCTCTTTACCTTCCCTCCCATCTCTCATTCCTTCAGGCCACTTCTCCGTCTCAGTCCTTCTTAAAACAGAGGCTCTGTGTCTTTGTGCGTGAAGACAAAAGCTCTGTTGTAATAGGTGGTGGTTTGCGGTGGCCAGGGCAGGTGACCGGCCTTGATTGCATTAGACTGATGACGAGCTTGAAACACCGGAGGAGAAGAAAAAGGCAGAGGGTTCATTTCCTGCCACCTGCCAACAGTTTCCCAGCAAAAAAAGGAAAACTGTGTAGTATGTGAGATATAGAACGGTATGAGGGAAGTGATAGAAGAGGGATTAAAGGTGTAGACTGAGATTAGAGCCAGATGAGGCTGAGGTACACATGATGATGGGAATGTCAGAGGTTGAGAGAACATGGAGGGGGAAAAAAGCACAAAATATGAATCCAGCATCTGCGTTTTGTTATCCTTTATTCTGACATCAAATGGCAACATATTTAAACACTCATTTTCCTCTGAACACAATTCAGTTTTCTGTTTTCTCCACATCACTGTGCCTTAGTGCATCTCAATGATTTCCCTCTATCTGATTCCCTGATGTCTGAGCTTCCACCTGCCTGCCTGGGCTTTTTATTGAAGCTTTGTCGGGCCCTGAGAGCAGCTTAGTACCTGCAGCTGATCTTAAACCGCTAAAATGGCTCTCTCTCAGGCCTCCTGCCACATCTCATTTCCTTCCACTGACAGTTCTTCACAGACAAGACGCAACTGGAACACTAAAATGCAGCAATACAGGGTACAAAGGTGGTTCAGATGGGTTACTGTGAGCCACTAAGGTCTTGAAGTGTGTGTAGTACAAAGAAGGAAAGATTCCAGCTCCTCTTTTGAATCCCAAGTGGTCTAGCTGTTCGGATTATTGTGCGGCCATCTGAATACCAGAGGTAGCCCACAACAATGGCTGCAGAGCTCCTTGTTCTCCATCAGCACAGAAATAGACGACCTTAACAATCATCCATAAATAGGGGTGAGGTTGTCACAGTTCTTGGTAGGACTCATATTTGCTGCTTGTTTGTTGAACATAATAGTGTCTGGGCCCTGATTCTAGGCCTCAGACTTTCAAAGAGGCTCGAATTCAAAGGAAGTGCCGACAGCATGCAGTGAATCTCAGAGCAATGGATGCAGTGCCAAGGTAAATACGATGGATATGGCCAGCTTATTTGTAACAGCACTCAGCTAAATGGATGCCACTCCCTACCACTGAAAAGTGGAGTATACAATGACAAATTCAAACCAAGCGTAGATGTACTCTGTGGCCAGCGGTCACAATCAAGCCCAAAGACACTAATACCCTTCGTCTCTATCTGCCATTTAGCCCACTTTAAATTAAGAAAAGCAAGAGAAAACAATTCAGGGCCTCTGAACAGGTCAAATGGGGGGAAAAGGTAAATTGGATTAGTAGTCTTCAATCATTCAATCACACTATTGATCCCTGGCCAGAGGAAATATCTGGAGGGCTGCTGCAGTATCCAGAGCGGGATTGATTGGGACAGGAGCTGATTTAGTTGATACATCCAATCACTTCCGAAGTTACACAAACACACAGTAGCCTCTGAACTCTGTTCACCCCTGAAATACACACACACACACACACAAACATATAAACTACAACAGAGCGATGCAGGGTAACTTTTGGGCCGATAAATAACCATTCATTCTCTTAAAAATGAAAAACTGAATCTAGAGTGTTGTGTTCAGTCCCCAGGGCTGAACTTAAGCTGGCTGCTGACGGCCAGTAAAAACCTATAGGTAGGCTGGCTGCTTGTTAAACCACATATATCATCTTTTAGTTCTAATACAGAATACTTTGCAAAGTACTTTTGATGTCGCTGGGCTGTAATATAATGAGTAATGCAACTGTACAATAGAGTTATGCTGTGGAATAATTTATATTTTTGCTGTTCCTAACAGTGATAATTCGACAGGCAGCATTGTTGCCCACCCCACTCCCACCAACACTACAGTATCTACTAAGAGATATATCGCCACACAGCCACCCGGTTTACCCACAGTGCTGCCTTTAGCATGAAATGCAACACTACAGAGATCAATAAAACACTCACATGCTGAAATATATGTCGATTTCTTAGCATCTCGCAGAATCTGTCCCCGGAATAAGGCAGTATGATATGCAAGCTTAGAAAGATAACGCGGGCGATGTGTGTATGCGAGCACCCCACACACACTTGAAAATTACTTATATTGAATGAATTTGATGGCGAAGACTTTCATATCACACATCTAATTTAAATAAGAAAAAGCCAGTAAATGCTGGCTTCCCTGCTTAACCGCTGCTCAATGGCCTGATTGGACTGATTTCAGTGATTGTGCAGTGAGGGGGGCCAATCAAGACCAATTCTAGGTTTTGATATGTTTGCTGGAGTTTAGTTCAAATTAGATTTTGAGAAGTGCAATGACTTTAAATGTATCCATCCAAACTAAACCAATTAAATTGTCTCAATGAAACATCTTTGATTATATACATGCATACACATATATACTACAGCGAGATTAACATTTATGAGAAGAATTTCTTTGAGAGCATGATTGTAGGATAAGTTCTTTTAAAAAATAAGTTGAACACACTAACACACTAACAAAAGAATATATTGACCATTAAGTGCCAAACATAAAAAACACAAAATGATAAAAAAAAAAATGTCAAATTAAAAAAAAGCTATAATAGCTTATACACATTTATTTCAGTATTTCCCATAAATAAATAGATAATCAACAGCTTGAACAAGGCCAACAATGTGTCAGCAGGACATTAGAACTTAAGTATTTACAGTAATATGGAAAAACAATCTAAAATCCTTTCAGTAAGCTTCAAGATAATTGTGGAATTGGTGCCAAAACTGGTCTGAAAGGCTTATAATGATGCAGCATCCTATTAAGACCCATTATGGTTGTCAGCGGGAACTCTAACAAAATCAACAGAAGGGAGACAAGAGACTATGAACACTGGAATACAACAGAAATGTGTAGTTAGAGGCTGATATATCACCATGCACAACACGGGCATGACAACATTGCTTTTTGGCTGGAGAAAAAGGCTTTTTAGCCTTCGTGGTTGAGCAGTCATTGAGTCACTGGTATTGATCAACAACCCTTATCGACCTCCATCAGGTCATTTTGTTCTATGGGGAAATAAAAGTCTTACTTGTTGGTCCCTTTAAGTGGAGCTAAACGATGCCGGGAAAACATCCTACATCATAACAGGCTGGCCAGATTGCATTACCTTTTGCTCATTTTCTCAGGTGTTTCCTGTTCGTTATTGTGTTCAGGGAATGTGACACTGAACGGTCGGACCAGTTCAGCTGCAATCAAATTTCCCAGCGCTCCTCAGTTTGCTCTTATTGCGTCTAGTGGAGCTCAGTCTTGTTCATTTAAGTTGAGCGGCAGCCAAGCCGCACAAGTCAAACATGTGCGCGCACGCTCAGAACAGACTCCGGCCTTGAGAAAAAGAGGAATCATCATTCCACTGGTTGACATCTGTGTTACTTCCACAGATTTGTGGTTGAGATTTTTCTCATCTTCCTGCCTTTCTGCATTTTATTTTTCCCCTCACATTGTTTCACATTTTCCTCTCTACTCCTCCCTCTCCTCTCCTCCACATATCGCTCCCTCTCTTTTGCCATTTATGACATGCCTCCTCCTCTCCATCCTCGCAATTACGAGGGCGTGATCTGGTGTTGAAAGGGTAAGAGACTCAATAAGTCATTTGATCTGACTGTCAGCATGTTTCCCCAGCTGCTGGAGCGATGCTGTACGTGAACGTGGCTCTCGTGTTGCCTCGAAATGTAATAAACACTCGCTGGATGAACCAGAAGTGATGTCTTGAAGTGAGCACGTATGACTTTTACAATTGTAATACAAATACAATACAAAAAATGTAAAAAGCTATATCTCTGCAAACATCCCTGTTGTGTTTTTATTTTCAGGATTTTAAAGGCCTGTGAGATGTTGGCATATGTTTAAATATTTACTTTGACTTCAAAGCACTGATTGCTCAATTTATCTTCAGAATTTGCAAAAAAGTCTGTCTAAATCACAAGACCTACGGTAACCGATGTTTTCATTAAAATGGAAGGTAGACACATTACGCCTGTGGCATCTGCTATTTGAAAGATAGACGCATGGAGATTGCGATAACATACATGAAATATCACCATCGTTATTAGCCACCCAGCACGTCTGACAGATGGCGCCCATCTCAAAATGGCCGTTGTTGTCTTATCTGGGCAGTGGCAGATTGAAATGTTAATGAGGCCTTTTGATGAACAGCAGCCCCGTCTGTCAAGCTAGCCTTTAAACAGATCGGTTTGTTTGTCCAGAGGATGAAAAATCAAGCCTCCAGCCCAATGACCTCTTAGTTGAATTAAGAGATACAAATAGTTTTGTCTGTTGCAGCCTTTGGTTGGTTCCTCACCTCCTGCTGTGGCCAGGTATTGATTTAGTCTTGCAAAGAAAGACAGAAGAAGAAGGTCTTTGATGGGAAAGAAGGATTTGTTCAAGAAATCCCAAATGGAGATGAGTTTCAGAGGAAAAAAAGAAACTGGCAACATCAGCAGGCAGAGAGCGACAGCAAAGCGATTTAAGCCTGAAAGAGAAGCAGAACAGAGAGGAACTGCCAAGAGAGAAAAGAAGCAGATTGAGAGGGAAGGAATGAATATATTCATCTAGAGTTGAGAAAGAACAAAGAACAGATCTTTGATGTTTCTCAATCTCCACGGTTACAATGAAGAGAGTAACTTCATTATGACTGACAATAGAGAGTGCAATGAATGGCTCTAGCGTGTCTCACTGTGGCTATCATCATCACTGAAGCCACCACAGAGAGCATCCGCTGCACTGTGTTAATATGAGTGCTGATTGCAAATTGGTCCCTAGAGAGTAATTTGTCAGACGATTTCCCCGCATATCCATAAGTCCTTTTTTATACATTTCTACACCTTCTATACTGACAATTTGCATAAATATAAGTACATATGATGTCAGTCTAAATATTTCAGTCACATTTCCTCTATCAGAAAACGATTCCTCACTTCGTTTGCAGTCGTTGCAGTTTTTTTTTTTTTTTCTTTTTCTTTTTACACCGTATGAGCAGCCATCCTTCACTTAACAGCTTGTGAGACCCCTTGTGATTCGCAGGTGAAAAGACACATCTGTCTCTTTTAGAAAGCAATCTCTCATTTTCTCCCATCTCCACCAAAGGCAAACATTGTACTGACAGGAATGTGTGAGGTACTGTGCAGAGCGACAACACCGTTTATACCATCTGGACTGTGATTAGAGGACAAAAAATGAACTGGGAAGCCATGGTATATTTTCCTTGAAGTGATAAAAATGTCTAAATTAATTTGTGCAACTACTTTTTTGATAAGAATCAGTATATCTTTGGTGTTTGTGTATTCATTTGTACATTTTAAAAGAAGTCTCTGCTTCTATTAAGCTCAGCAGAAGTGCAACCAGGAGGACTGGTCATCTTCATGCCGGCTCTGTATTTACTAGTTTCTCTCCTTCCCTCTCTGACTGTCTGCATTCCTTTCTTTCACTTGACCAATCATATTTTTGCCTCAACCTCCATCATCTCATTGCTGTCAAAGTTTAAAGCTGTTCCTCACTCTGGCCTTCCTCCACCCCTTTCATCACCAGTCTTCATCACATCCAGCTCTCAGGGGTCCTTCCACCATGTTCAATAGAAGTTCTGCTCCACATCCAACCAGCTCCCAGCATTCCTCTTCATCACCCCCCTCTACCCCCCTTTAAGATAATGATGTCTCCAAGGGATCTAATCACCAAAGATACCTCAACTTATCCTGTTTTAAATCCGTTCATTCACTCTTTATGTCCCTGGTTATCAAGTCTCTCCTGATTTAAATAATGTGTGAAGCTACTAAGAGTTGAGATTAGCTGACGATTTTGTAATTAAAATCTTTCCCACTGTGATTTGAGGCACATAAAATGCATGAATATTCACTGTCAGTGTGGAGATGTGTGTGTAAATTGTTAAATGATGCTGGTGACAGTGACTACTGATGGATAGCGAGTGGGAGGCTGCTGGAGCACAGTCAGCACCAGACTCATCTCCAACTAAAGCTCAATCAAGCCAAGATCAAAGATCAGTTGGCCATTAACTGGTTGGTTATTTCCTTACTTAGCCTAATGCTACCTTTCCATCAGATATGTACAGATGTCCAGATCAGCCATGCCTGGCCACTGTGTTCGGTCACTGATCCACTTGGATGTGAGGAGACTGATGAGAAATATGACAGCTGCAACCAACCTTATTTTTTAATGGGTGCTAGTTAGCCTGTTGTTCTAGCTTCCCCTCTCTTGTTGAATACAAACTCAACAGCACAATGGGTCCTTTTCCCAAAGTAGTTATCTGTAAATCAGACATATCCATTTTGATGACATGACATTTTGTGACGTTATTGAGTCTAAAAAGACATGGCTACCCATTTTACAGTTTTCCTTCCTGTTTTCAGCTTGTCTGAAAACTTTAAGCCTTTTTTAGAAGCGACCAGTGTGTCTCTTGTCAGTCACCTGCTGACTTTGGCCCTTTCTGAGGCTTGATGCTTAAATGCTTTCTTCACAAATTTGTCCAAAAACTCTTTTATGCACTGTTCAAGAATAGAAATCCATTATGCACTATATTGCTGCAGTACTGTTAATCGCACCTCACACCAAAAAGTGAGGTGATTTCAAATTCCGGTTGGAATTATCTGCTATTACTACTAATACTACTAATTTTTCCAGAGATAACATGCAGTATACACATATAACACTACACAGGTTATTTCGGTAAATGTACTGTATATAGAAACTGGGTTTGGATGTTGGATGAAAGGATTAGGTGGACATGTCATGAGGTTATCAAACTGGCACTATGTTTCATTGAATTAAACCAGCGACAGCCCCTGAGGGCTCAACTGTGTGATCCACTACCCCAGAGCCACCACTGTCCCTGTTTATTAGACCTACACTTGTCCTCACCTACACCACCCTGACGCACCGCACCTATACATAGTACCACCACATGTTGACTCAGCGAGCAACATGTTCACTGTGTCGCTGAAAGTTCATCCATTTCCTGTGGAGCCACAGTATATGTAGAGAAACCCACTAAAGGTTATCCATTTCTTAATGTCAGCACCATCAGTCAAGCTAGGTGAAACTCCTGCGTGGTTTTCACCTAACTGGACTAATGGGTGAAAATATCGTGTGCTTTGTGCAGCCAGTTTTCAGTTAAAGGGTCATAGACTGCTTTATGATTTGAGAAATTGTCAGAAATCATATTTTTATACCACACTAAATAAACTAAAAATATCATACCTTCAGCTCAAGGTAAAAAAGTAGTTATTGTTTCTGTCTGAGGGACATGTTCTTTTCACCTGAGAGTGACAGGGTCTTATCAGTAACTGAAGGGCTCCACACTCACCTGTGGTTCAGAAATTATGCAGCACTTGGCCTGTGAAACACTGCCAAAGAGCAAGTGGTTGCTCTAAGTGTCAGCACCCAAGCTGCAAAACGTGGCATGGATGTACGCAGGAGATGGTTACTGCAAGTTAGACGGCAACATTATATATCACTGTAGCCTCTGTGCAATCTCTAGGACAAAGACCTAATCAGCACCGAAAAGAAATGATAACCTCAATTATTTCCATTCAAAAAATATTTTTTAAGTAACACCTCTCCACCGCTTCAGCGAGGGTCACGAGGAACATAGCTGCTCCAAGTGCCCCTCGACTGCACATCCAACGTCATTCGATCTTTGTTCTAACATGAGACATACAATGTCTCATTTATCTCACTATACTCTCCTCATTAACCATGCTGAGCTCTGAGATGGTCCCTGGAGGCCTAATAGCTGCAATTAGCAAAAGAGCTGCTCTGTAAGTGGGGGTATCATGGCACATGACACCCAGACCCTCCTCACACACACACACACACGCACACACACACACACAAGCACGCACACACATACTGGGGGTGGAAAGCTGTCAGAGGGAATTGTAGCCCTGGTGTGTTGAGTGAGAGTAAGATGGAGGGAGAGGCAGACCCAGCAGGCAAAGGCTGAGTTTCTTGTGCATTTGCTAATAATGTTGGGCTGTGGGTGCCAGGGTTCGTTTTGCTGGCTGTCAGGATGAGGACCACTGGGCCTGGATTTGCACAGGGGCTGGAGGAAGGAAAAAAAAAAAAACTCAGTATGAATTAAAGTCCTTTTTTAAAAGGGCTGTTTTTAATTTCATTAAAAGTACCTCCATTAGCTGTATTTAAACCACTTTATCCGTTTAAATGTAATCTCAGCCCCAGTGGATAAACAATTGACTTTGTGAAGGCCGCAGGCACAGATTTTCCATAATTTTAGTTTCATTAGTTAATCCTAATTTCACTAAGTGTTTCTGATATACAGTAAAGGATATTGACAGGTCTGGGTGGAATGAGGGAAGTTATGTAATCCGATTATCCGTGGCCTGTGCTTTTTAGTGATCAACACTGTTAATTCCACTTTTTTGGATGATTGATTTGTTGATCCACCATTTCATTAATTGGTTTGTCCTGGCATATCATGCGCTTTTGTTTGCCCATTTGTGCCTTTATTTGTGGGGACAATTATTCATTTATTCAGTTACAGATTGGTTTATTGATTTATTGTCTGAACTGTCAACTAGTACAATCCACTACAGAATAAGTGTGACATGCAACCCCCCTTTGACTACAACACTGCACAGAGGAAATGAAAAAAGATCTTCAAAGCTGTTTTTAAGATGAACTGAGGTTCTGTGGTTAAATGTCAATTAGTGTCTATTCGGAGGACTTTTAGTCTTAGTGAATTTTTACATTATGTCACATTTGGTATTTATCTCAAAATCTGCCTACAAGTAACAATAAACCTCACTAATTAATACATATTTTGTTTGTTTAAACATGTACACAAACTGAAATGTGAAGTAGTTGTAGTTTTACATGGGAGTTTGGTTTTTTTTTTTTAGATGCAGCTTAGAGAAGTAACTTCCTAGATTTGGCCACTAACCGCAACACGTAACTCCACTATAATAAATTGCAACCACAAGAAGCACAAGAGGCAGCATTACATAGTTGTTTCCCTCTGCTTTCAGTCTTTATGCTAAACTAAGCTAATCAACTGCCAGCTCGAGTTCCATTATTTATGTTAATAAAATTATCATCATTATAATTATAATCTATTACTGTCATATAATGACTTCACTTATAAGTGAGGTGGCCTATTCTTAGTGAAGTCTCCAAAGCAGAAACAGAATCAGCAGATCAACACAAGAGAGAGAAATTACCCTCAAACAGAGTGGTCATTCATCAGGAGTCCTGTGCAGTGAGTCTTTGCCACAAAATGCATCATGGGACTGGACAGACTCTGGATTTGTCTCAGTCTGAGCTGCAGCTCTCTCTCTATGAGGACAGCTGTCAAGGTCTTAAATAAAGGAGAAGGATGGGATGATAGGGAAGAGAGGAAAGGATGATAAGGAAGGAATGAGGAGAAAGTCAAGGATGAGTGGCCGACGTCCAATTTCTCTCTTGCTGAACCATTTGCCAATCTATATACAGCACCTGAAAAGGGGAGGTAGGAGGAGACGATGAGGAAAAATAAAAATAAAGGAGGTGACAGGGACCATGACAGAGAGGGAGTCGGTTTAATTGCTTCGACTACCTCACCAGCCAGGTTTAAAACAGGAGCTGGGAGAGGAGGAGGAGGAGAAACTGAGAGGCTGATGGGGACAGAACAAGGCCCGGTAATCTTCCAGAGAAGCTCCTATCTGCCATGCTGTCTCAGAGCTGAGAGCCTGATCCCTGGGGTACAGCCTGTGCCTCACTTCAGGCACACACATGCACACGGGTAAACCCACAGCTACACACAGGACAAGAGACAGACAGGTAATCTGACAAGCAGAGAGACACACATGCAATCATGCAGACAGACGGGTAGACGTGCAGACAGCCAGTTAGAGGCGGGCAGGCAGACAGGCAGGAGGGCAGGCCGGCTATGCTCAGGCACCCAATGTCCCCAAGCAGCTAGAGATATTGCTGCTCCACTGAACAGCATAATGACAGTCTCTTCTACTTCACATGGGCCGGCCGATGTGAAAATCTACCCATAGTCGTTCTTTGCTTCAATTTCATCAGGAGAATACACTGTGGCGGTGCACTAACAGAGCAAATATGGGAGTAAATGACTGCAGGGCTTGAGGAGGGGACGGTTTTTTTTGGCTAAGTAAACTGAATTGAGGGCAGGTTACTTCGGATTGTATCTACATGAAAGTAAATGAACAGAAATGTTCAGTGCCTCTGTTTGAGCAGTAATGTCGGCTGCAGTGGAGATAGCCTAAGTTTGCGTGCGAGGGTTTGTACAGTGTGGATCTCTCCTCAGATGAGCTCAGGAGCTCCACTACACGGGGAGCTGAGAAGAGAGAGAGAGGTCCTCTGGTGAGGTCCTAACAGGCACGCAGAAAACACAACCCGTCCTCGATTAAGACAGACGAGCACTTCTCAATAGCCGTTGCTATGGCTACTTTGTCAAAGCAGCTCAAAAGTTTGAATTATAGCTCTGGATTTCTGCTGCAGTCCATCTTACACATGCACATCCACACACACACACACTGACATTAAGTCCCCCGCTCAGTCAGTCACTCTCCTCCTTTCGTTACCCAGATGATTCACAAGGAAATTATATCATCTGGCGCAATGATGCAGACTCCGGAGTGTGATAGCGTGTTTTATTTGGTCTGATAGGATGGCAATTAGCCACGTAATGGATGGGCAGCCTATCATACAAGGCTAATTAAACAAGCATTCACGCTACAGTAATTGGGTTTTTAGTTCAGAGAGCCATCCACCCAGTTTGGCTCAAGGTGCAGAAAACCACCTTTCACTGTAAAGGCGGATTCATGTGTTTCTCGTATTCATTTTTTAAATCGCGTTTTTACTATTTATTTATTGTACCTGGATCCCCACCGCAGCCCCATTTGGTTTGAATTATTTTTGTCAAGCCTCTCCTCCTCATCGTAATCTCCGTGTTTACCTGAATGTATATTTGCTTATATGGTGCATTTCTCGGAGAGGAAGTGTGTACTTGTGAAATAACTGAAGAACTGTGGAATGAATCAATTAGGCTGTAACAACAGATAGGTGAATGTTACTTTCTCTTTGCTTTGTTTGAATAAAAAGAAATTTTGTGCACAGAGCCTGAAGACCTTTATTTTTCATTTTCAAGATTGCATAGTGGCTATTGTGGTTTTTAAATTACAGTAGTTGCAGGATAGCGTTTTTTTTTTTTTTTTGCAGCACAGACTCAAACTTTTAATGCACTATTCATTAATGTGCTTCTTCAGCAGATAGTGTGGTGAAGATAACCCCAGTCACTCACAGCTATGCCTCCTCCTTTTGGGAGGGAACCGAAAAAGACAAGAAAGCAATTATATCTCAACCACCACACTCATTTTCAGGTACTCTCTCTCTCTCTCTCCCTCCCTCTCTCTCTCTCTCTCTGTTCTCCCAAGCTGATGACAAATGGAGGAAGAGGAGCAGGGCTGCAGGTGCTGATGGTGTGTGTGTGTGTGTGTGTGTGTGTGTGTGTGTGTGTGTGTGTGTGATGGTGGGTGGGGGGAGCAAAATCATGCTTCATTTCAGCTCATGTTATGGTGGGGGAGCAGCACTGACCACAGGCACTGACAGTTTTTAGGGCTTTTAGCTTCCACTCTTCACTCCTAAAATCAGACTTAATGGCTACATTTCAGAGCGACGCAGCGAGCGGCCACACTCTGCCCCCTAAGCGAGATCTTTTTTTCTGGTTGAGCTGTGCACCTTTCCTACCCTGCAACTGACCCTGTAAGCATGTTCCTCTGTCCCCACGAATAACCCAGTTAAAGGGTTTGTTCACCCAAAACGTGACAAAACCACCACTGCACATGTGTGGCACTGGAGGTGCCGAAAAGGGGAACACCGTCATTGAAACAGTCGTACTGGTTAAGTTATAACAGCACTGAAACAAGATAAAATAAAATGATAATAATACATTTCAAGGCCAGTGCTTTATTTCTCAGGGGAACTTGTTTCAGTGCCTGCACAACAATATGATTACATGATTCAATGCCAATGTTTCCTTTTTCATTTCATGTTTTGTCTTTAATGCCTAGTTTTATGTTCATTTCCAAAATATAAAGTCACTGTCCTGTTTCCTTTAAAAAAAAAAGGCTACCGTATGATGATATTTTCATACAATGAAAGTTGATAATGTCATGACAGTCAGATATCAATGTTTGCCATGGGAAACACCCACCTAGCTGTTTAAAGCTTAAGGGCTATTAAACTAAATATGCCACTGAACGATTTTATTGTATTTTTTTAAAAGTTGTCAACATGGAAATTAGTTTGAATAAAAAGTGTTCACACTGAGGTCTGTGGATTATATAAATGTAGTTCTCCTTTTCCATTCATCACCTCTGTATTGGAGTTGAGGCACATGTATTTCTCTGAGGCAGGATCAGAAACTGGACAAATTAAAAACTTCAAACTCTCTCAATCTGAATGGCTGAAGTTTGGGTGAATTTAACCAAATACTGCCGTCAACATGTAGGGCTGTGATTTCAGATATAATGTGAAAAAAGTATGAGCAATGTCAAGCTTTCTGCTCTATTTGATTTAATCATTTCTATTCAATCACTTCTGCTATGTGGAAAGCAGCTATGCTTCCATTGATAATGGCAACAGAGTTTGTAATTGTGGTACATGGTAAGAGTGTCTTACAACAGCAATCATAAATATAATGATATTACTTTTCAAGGTCACGTTTCCTGGTTCCTCTATGAGAGTTTGCATAAAGGTTTCTAAGGGCTCTAGTGTGTGCTTATGGTTTGTCATTACGTCTCCACGGCAGCTCGTTGTCGGTGTCCACTAAGGATGTATTGTTATGGACTGAATGCTGCTCTCAGACAGCGGCAGGCTATATGACCGTCATACTGCTGTTCCTCACGACACATTCACAGCCTTGAGAGAGCGTGCCAGACATTCAAAGCAAAGGTGTGGTTGCACAGAGGACCTCAGCCTGGTGGTAAAAACAAAAACACTTCTGGCTTAGTAATAAAAGTAAAAGGGATCCTGGCTGTAAAGGGCCAACAGACAGTACATAAAGCACGAGTGTCAGGTCATTAAAGAAATTCTCATATATGCCTTTCTGTCTCCTTTCATCTACATATGTAGGACATATGTGTTGATGGACTGATGTACAAACCTTGAATAGCAGGAAACGCACACCTGATACTTTATTCAAACTAGTCAATAGTGAAAAATCCAATCAACTAAAATGTCTCCTGAAAGCACCACACTGCTGTAGGTATGATGATTATGAGTAATTGTGATACTTTATTAATTCTTTGTGTCTTCTGATTGTTGTTATAGAGCAGGTTTACAGCAACTCATGCAGGTTCTGTAGCTGCTTAATCAGGTTTGTCGTGATAAAATGCTTTTCCCAACCTCATTCACAGTCTGAAGGATCTGTTCCAAATCGTCTGGTTCCTTACAGATGAGAGAAAAACTGAAAGCTGATGTGTTGACACTTGACAGGAGTAACGTTCGTGCAGCTTTTTCAGTTCACAACAAAAGTTTTTCTCTTTTTCGTTTTTGCACTGATGTGATTTCCCAGAGGAATTTTTTGCAGCTCTCACTAGTGTTTTCTTTGTCTCATCAGAAAAATAAATCATCTTCTTATTTGGAGATTTGGAATTCTGACCTGTTTATCCTACAAAATATTTCAACTTTTATCAAGCTGCGGAAACAGTTCTTAGATCTTTAAACAGAATCAACTGTCAAAAGAGTCAAAGTTTTACTTTATCTGTAAGATGGTCTAGTTAATGAATTCGAGGGTGCAGATGTACGTGTGGTGCAGGACACTGTGACAAATGGCACACGTTCTGATATCACATCCCATCTGGAAACCTGCTAGGATGGTTCCTACATCACTGCAGTGTTTGCTGGGAAAAGTTGTTCTTCTCAGTGTGTCTTTCATGCCTGGTCTTGTCCTTGTTGGACATTTCCCTAATATGCTTGAGAGAGATTGAAGGATCAGGAAACAACACATGGCACCAATAACTCATGGTTAAGAGCATTTCACATCTACGTAACTAAAGGGACGGCTAAAGTGGCCTAATTTCCCTCCTCTTTGCACAAATCTGTCAAAATGTCAAAAAGCACATATGATAATATTGAAAAAATTTGGCAATTGCAATCAAATTGATGTTTATGTTGTTAATGTTAACAGTGAATAAATGTGATTAAAGTGATTTCAGCCTCTTCTTCTAGTTTTGCAGGGCCTTGACGTGAAAGATCTGTCTGTCTGTCAGCAGCAAGGGAAATATATTTGTTGGGTCGCTGTGAAATCTTGTGACAACATTCATGTTGGCATGAGACCTGGCAGTTTTGGTGACCCTATGACCCTCCCTCCGATGGCACCAGCAGGCCCAGCTGGGAATCTGCTCTACAAATAGTCATTTGAAATTTATTTGTGACAAATCAATGAGGAGCTGAACTTTATGTGTAGATCTTGTTTTGATAGAAGTGAGACAACTCTGAGAACAGATCAAATACAGAGCTGAGACCTCAATTTGATCAGTGGATCTTACAATTATCTCAAGAGCTGATTATTTCAGACAAATAACAATCAGCGCAGTGAGAAAAAAAGCAGCATTTGAAGATTTTAAAGGATTGAGCTGAGACAAGAGCAAGGCTCTATTTCCTCTTAATGTGACAAAATGGTCAAAATCTCATACTGATGTTGTCAGGGAGGAATAGGGTGGGCAAACAGGAGATCTTATTCTGAATTTTGTTTTTATCTGAGTTTCCTTGTGACTTTGATTGCAGCAGCAAATTCATGCAATGTTGTACTTGCCAAGCAGGATCCATCACATTCTTTTTTATGAGGAACACTTGGTAAACCCTGAAGTATCATGTTTTTGTGTCTGCTTCCCTCTTTTCACCCAGTGCTATTATGCTTGCGAACAAGAACAAGAAGCCACGTGAACCTGTTAACACAATGTTACAGATTATCCAAAGGAGTGAAGAACAAACAATGTGATACAAGATCTGTCACATCATAAAATATGAATGTGCACTCAGCCTGGGGTTTGTGCAGACGCTGAAACCCAAAAGTGGATTAATAGAATTGTTTGAATGCCACAATTAGTAATTTAAGGTCACTGTACCTAGCATTAATATTTCAAATAACTGCCACAGGCGAGGGACCCATATCCTGATTTTCCCTTTTCTTTTTATTATTTAGTATTTTTCTTGAGTTTTTCCTTGTTTTGATCATCAAGGGATAAACCAGTGATTTTCTGTTATATATAGGCTATATATAATTAACCTTCCCGGACAGGAGTTCTTAAGAGTAAAGATAATTTTAATTGAAAGCTGAAAACCTTTTTGGTCTTTTTATTCATTCTAGACACACAAGTACCTACTATAATAAGCTAACATCATTTCCAAGGGTTAGGGGTATGTCATTAGCCAACTATATTGTTATGCAGGATAACTGGTTATTTTTAATCTCTGTATTTTAGCATTATATCATGTATGTAGCTACCATGCTTTTTGTATTTAAACAAATCAGCTGGAAGCATTGAAAAGTCAACCTAAGATAAAGTTTTCAACCAAGCCCCAGAGTTTTAGCATTGGTTTCTTTCAGCTAGCTCAAAAAAATGTGTTAGCGGCATTTTTCAGTTTAGCTGACAAATTCCACAGTTGTCAGCCAGAAAATGAGGGGAATGCCTTTGATAACTTCGAAAGTGAAATCAAAGACCCATTGTTTAAAAAAGTGACTGTGAATTTTGAGAGGTAAATCTGCCACCATTTGTGTTGTAAATTGGTGATGTTAGTTCATTGGATCTCTCATCATCAAACTATAAAATTCTTGTTCTTGCACACATGTACACAGATTCACAAATGCATCCAACTAGTGAGGCTTTGATCCGCCTCAGTTCAGAAGCTCAATAATGTGACTTTGTTGGTGAGTAATGTTTTCTGGCAGGGCTGCAAACATGAGAAGATGCTCATTGAGCTGCTTTTGGTCCCGTCTGTATCTGAGCTCAGCATCTCCAGAGAAGAATCAGCTCATTAGATGCTGAATTTGCAATTCATCTTCTTTAAACAGATGCTTTACACAAATACTGTAAAGTAAAGCATCTAACCGACAGCAGGCCTGCGTTACTGGGAACACTAAAAAGATACAAGATATCATACACTCGTACATGTAACTGAAGCCGACTGCTTTTCATATCTGCTGTGACAGTGCAATGATTTTCTGGTGCTCTTAGCTCAGAGAGAGGCGGCTGGAAAACTGGCTTGCTTCTCGAAAGGATTTAGGAAAGCTGAAACAATGACTAAATTAAAGCTTTATTGTCTCTTTTCCCCCCTTTCTGGCTCTTCTACTCGCTCCTTCTCTCTCATCTCTCGCTTTCCCTCTATCATCTTTCAATCTCTGTCTCTCTGTTTTTCTGATTGATACACCCATTTCACGAAGATTTCACGCTTGAGGAATCCCAAATGGGTCTCCTCTCATGACAAACAGATCAATTTTTATAGACTTGAAAGTTGCTGGTCTTGAAAATTGTTTGACTATCTCCAAGACACCACAGAGTTTTGTGGCAGCGCTCTCCCCTCTCTCGCGCCCTCTCTCTCTCTCTCTCTCTCTCTCTTTCCGGGTTTCTTCTGAGTCATGGGCTTCATATACTGTTGTTGTGTCGGTGTCATAAACCATTTATGAAATTGCTAATATCCGTCACCGCCCAGATAAATTTCACACAACCTTTCACACTCAAATGAATTTGCAAAGGTGAACTACAAAATATGTCAAAGGCACAGAAATGCAGCACTTTGAGGAGACTGAAACATTGTTAAATATGCTGACACAAAAACCTGCATGATGTGCTTTATGGTCTGAAGGCCTGTAATGTAAACAGCAGGTAGCTGAGCCTCTGGGCACTGTGGCTGCTGCTTCTGCTGCTTCTGCTGCTGCTGCACAAAGATGCTTGTAAGAGATCCACCTGCCTCTTTGAGATACTATTGGCTGCCGGGAGTCACACTTTAGCCTGCTAACTTTTGCACTCAAACACATATAGACGCACTCACAGAGCCAAACCCTCGTGTACTATAGAGAAACACACAAAAATATGCTAGATTATATGAAAAAATACATGCAGAAACACATTCATATGACTTCATGCACACACACACACACACACACACACGCACACAAACAATGTAATTAAAATGCCCTTGTCTCCACCTGCAGTGATATTCTTCTGAGTAAATTTTCACAGTGAGCAGAGCAGTCATTTCTCTAAAAACACTTTGATCACAGCGGGATCCTGCAGGGGAAAGGTGAGCGGCACATTTGCATTTCATTCACAGAGTACACAGCAAGGTAAGCCTGCCTGCACCACTGCTCCTGTCTGGTGTGTGTGTGTGTGTGTGTGTGTGTGTGTGTGTGTGTGTGTGTGTGTGTGTGTGTGTGTGTGTGTGTGTGTGTGTGTGTGTGTGTGTGTGTGTGTGTGTGTGTGTGTGTGCGCGCGCAAATTAATGCTTTTCATTCTCTATGTTACATCAACTCAATCAACTGGTTTGTGTGTGCACAATATGCATTAGTGTCACCACCACCACCATCACCACCACCAAAAGCCAACAGGTTCTACACAGGCATTTTATTTAGAGTTTGATTTAATAAATGTATGCGTTGCCTGTAGGCAGGTAAAAGTTCCTCCCCCTCATAGGATGCGATGGTGTTTGTCTCTGTGTCACCAAGTATCTTCTTTTAGTTTTAGAATCATATTGGGTGGATATTTTTTGCTGGCAGAGTGGTTTGTGTGGAGTTGGCACTTTCTTCTACAGCACTGGTGCCAGAACTTTCTACCACTTCATACTGCACACTCAGTTGTTTTCTGATCAAAAAAGTACTCACCCTGTAGAAAGAGGCCCCCGGATCATATAGGCTCAAATGAATTACCTGATGGAAATACTGACATCTTAATGAATAAAATATGAACGAGATGTGATGGAAGAAAGACTAATATTAACATGGAATTCTCACAGTATCTTTCACTCCACGGAGAAAAAACCCCATCTTATTCAGACTCCCCCTGCTTGCTCTGGTCCAAGCCAACGCAGAAGTGTGTTTCCGTTCGAGTGATTGTTTGCAGAATGTGAGCAAACCACAATTTTCAGGGCTGTAATTCTCCATCTGTCTGACTAACAGGACTTTTTGACACGAGAAATGACACAAGAGGCCTTGAGCGTGTATGTGTGTCTGCTATGGATGACATCATTTACAAGTCTACTAAATCCTGAGCAGGCAGCCACATAAGCAGCTAGAATGGTGGATTGTGCTCTGGAGAGCAATGACTCGTAACACTGATGGGGGGACAGTAGGTGGAAGGACAAGATGAGCTTGATTTACTTCTCAGCCAGCAGCGGAGCCGCTCTGCTGAGATGTTAACATCAGTCTTCAGGCCGTGCTTTGGTCTTGTTTGCATTTAAGAGCCCAAATTTGGATAAAGAAGTGAATTTAAGAATGAAGATTCAAAGAGAGGAAGAAAGACGGAGAGAACAATCAGCTAACTAGCTAAATGAAGGAGCATCAGGGAGTTATGATGCAGTTCTACCTGGCAGAGGAAGCAGGTGCAGAGCCCCGTGGTGGCTGTCTGCAGCCATCCAGGTCTAATCAGACCAGGTAATGACGCGCTGCCCGGTTTGTCCAGTCCCAGACGGGGCTGAAAACAGGTGAGTCTGATTAATCGGGAAGCATCTACACAGCTCTGGTAAACACCAAGCAGACACAATTCATATATCACTGCATGATTGTTCTCAGCTGGACAGGATGGAGCTTATTCACCCTTAATCATTTCTGAAATATGTTCCTGTCAGCATGCAAAGATGAAACTCTCTTTTCAGTGAGAGTTTTGTGGCTGTGTAGAGCGATTTTGTCTTTTGTTTTGAAGTGTTGCTTTTGTAAGCGTAACTCCAGCCACTTTGGAACATTTCAGATAATATTTTCCCATCATGCAAGCTGATTCCGACAAAAATCTCATCAACTGCTTCACAAGCCACTGACATCCAATACTGTCCTTCAAGGCCAATGGCACTGAAAAAGTCACACAAAAAAGTCAGCACATTTCTCCTCATATTGTAATGAAATACTTGCAGAATCAAGCCGAGGTTATTTTTATATTAATCATGTCTCCAAGGGCGACAGCCTACATGGCATACCAACAGTATTTCATTTTTAAAACATTTCTCAGTTTCTCCGTGAGCTGTCAAGAGCCGAGGCAGTGGTCAATGGTCAAAAGCGTATCTCGTTACAGAGCTAACATCAATATGTTTAGGAGATGTTCTTTCTGATTGATTTTGTATTGGAAAGATGTGAAGAAAGGATTAACAGGCTATAGTCAGGCAAATGATAATGTTTGGGCCAGAATCGATTTGTCAGACGGAGAAAGGTGGAAAGATAGGGAACAGGTCGACAATAACTGGAGTTCGCAGTGAGAGATTTTTCTCTTTTTACGACAGTTCACAGGGGTCAGACACGCAAACACAGATCAGAACAATGGTTGGGTCCTTTGTATGCATTTTGTCCAGCTCTGTATCACGATTAAGCAACCTGTCACACATCTCATGTCCTTATGAGGTACTGTGTGTCTGTTCATTTGGGAAAAAGGGTGATGACGTGCACAATTTTATTTTTTTCTGGTACAGGACCGATGGCACATGGCAACGATGAAAAACTAAGTAAAATTTTACAGAAGTAAGTGCCTACAAAAATACAATTCATCACAGGAGGATCACCAGGGCTATTTCTATAATTCTCCATCTCTTTACATATATACTGTATGTATGGACTATTTTGGAAAGACATGTTTGACATTTTAGCTTTTTAAAGGTCACGTGAAATCCACTAGTAACACTATGGAGTAATTTCTTTTACAAGTGGGCCCCCATTTTATTTATATCATGCAAGCACACATCCTTTGGTGGTGGTCAAGAACCACTTTTAGTGGTTTAATACTTCACTGCCAATAAATGCAGTGAAAAGAAGACCAGTAGCATGTAAAAATTAATCTGAACACAGCGCAGTAGAATATATTTAAAAATTCAGCTTAAGGAGGAGGGAAATGCATTCAAAGCATTTGTTAGACCTTAAAGATACATGAGATGCATGCAAAATTACAATCAACCTGAACTTGTGTTAAAGAAACGTTTAACATGCTACAATGCATCCATAACATGTGAGTTCATAAAAACCTGTGTGAGCAAAGATAAATACAGCAGAAGTGCTAAATAATATGTGACAATAACACATTATAACCATCCAGGGATCAAGGCAGTACATTGCCGCAGACAGCATAGTATCTTATAAATATCTTATCTCTCCGAACCTTTTCCTTCGGGTGGTGGTGGGGTCGTGATGACGGGAGGAGAAAGCTTGATGGGGCAAGCAACAGCACCTGAACCTCTCTCTGAATGCAAAGCACATTGTTCTGGTCTGAGTCTGTGCAGACGAGGCCTCCAAAGAAAAGGAAACTGCAGGTTGTGACGCAGGTAAGACAAAGAATATGAATAGTGCTGAACGGTGCTGCTTGTTGTTGTTTTTTTTTTTTTTCACAAGTTGCAGTATACTTCAAAAAAGAAACCATTTTCATAGGTTGCATCATCTGTGCCACCTGTATTCCTGTATCTACAGCAGCAGCGTGTGAGCTCCGAGGAAATGCACTGAAATGCTCTAGTTTTAGATGAAAATGTCAAGCGGGTTGTTCGCATCAAGCCAGGCATAAAGCTGAACACAGATAGGCCGCAGTGACGCACTAGAGCAAACTGAAGTCAAACTGACATGAAAGTAGGATTTCAACATCAATAATGAACATTTCTGATGCACATACTGAAACAGTGCCATAGAAGCTCACAATGAGTCTTCCCTGAATGGGAAGGCATGGATATTATCATTGTGCAGAGATGACTGCTCTCTATTTTCCAATGATTTTCTGTCCTCGTTGGTGCATAACATGCCTTCCATTATCTCCTGAAACTCAAGAGCTCGACCATAAACGGCAATTTCACCAATCAATACGGTAATTTCATACAGGAATATACAAGGAGTTACAAATGGGGTTATGGGGGGGGGGGGGGGGTGTATGTGGGGAGATATGTCACATATTATCCCCAAGACACGGGGGATAAAAGCAGACATCAGTGGATCCGTCTGGCAGCAACGAGTATCAGAAGGAAAAATGGACAACTGGACACTTTTATCTGCTGGCTTTGATGTTGGTGAGGAGGCCGACGGAGGTTCAAGGACGACTGCAGCGCCACAGGAGAGTAGGGACCGACGAAGGGTGGGGACAGTGCATGGGATAGGTGGGGGGGGGAGGGAGAGGAAAGGAAAATGTGCCCATTTGCAAGAGAAGAGAGCGAGGCAGGGACGAGATAAAAGGGAAACATAACAACGAGGGTGAGAAAGGAAGAGACAGGTGCCTCAACAGCGACTGGTCTTTAAACATTTACCTGCGCCTCCCTGTGCTGTGGGGAGAAATGGCTGTTTGATTCCATTACACTTCTATTACAGCTGTAGTTAATGGCTGTGTCACAGTCTATTAACTGCATTCATCTTTGCCTCTGATATATAACAGGACATCAGCGTTGAACAAAGACAGATGACTGTGGCTCCCTGCTTCGCTATTACAACTCATACCTTATTTCCATGCACGGGACGAGGCGGAGGACGCGCACACACAAACACACAGACGCACACCCACACGTATGTAGGACGTTCACCACAAACGCAGAGGGAACACATATAATGGTAGCCTACTTTATAATACACTGTACACTGCACCAGAAAAACATAGTAACACAGACATTAATCTTTCTGTCCTCTCAAGGCTAACACAGCGGTGACAGCCAGCAGTCCGGTGTGATAAAAGAAAACACAGGGAGGTGGGTTTAATCTAAATACGTCCGATCTTGTGGGACCACAACACGTCTGCAAGCATATGCTCACTTTTGACAGCAGGACAGATATCCAGTAGTCCGCGGCACTGATTGCACGTGTTAGCATACATATGTATCAGACTGCTGCTTACAACTGATGGTTTTGAATGAGCACATTTTCATATCTATTCCACAATGAAACCTTCTTTATATTGTGCTGAAAAGAGGTGTGCAGTAGATATTATAAGCTTTTACTTAGTTCAAACACTCAGACCTTTTCTTCTCCTTCCATAGTCAGGCCATTGTCATTTAATAACAAAGACATCCAGCGACATTCTTTGAGAAAAGAACCTACCCACCAGCAGAAGAATACGTTTGAACAAGGAAGCCAAAAGACTGGGGTAAAATGATTTCCTCCACTATCATGAGAAAAACCCGGCATGATAATACTATCAAAATGCTGAGCACTGTTTTGACAACCACTAACCTGACACAGAAAGTTTGAGCTCAGTTACAAATACTCTACAAGTATATCGTGGATGTGCTTTTTCAAATTAGGCACATCGAACGTCTATTTGCAGCGTAGACAAGAGTAAATTTGAAAAAAAAAAAAAGGTTAACATGAAATAAGAGGAGGACAGATGAATCTGGACCAGATTAATACCCAAAATATAATCTCCAGGTTTAAAAATCACTCTGTGAAAATGTGGCACGGCATTTGGATGTTGCTATGGTAACACAGTAGTTTCAGTTAGAGTCATCAAATATACTTTTGTGCACACTAGTGTGCGAAATCAATTTCTACTTACTATATAGTGCACTATACTTACTACCTGCCATTTTAGTGCCCTTAAAAAAAACAAACAGAACGAAAAAATGGATTGATGACGCAAAATGACTATAATCCATTAATGCCCAAAATCTCAATTTACTGCACATCACAGAGTAAATGGTGATAAAAACATCCAATCTGCATTAAATTGGAGTGTCAAGACCTGATAGACTTTCAGCAGCAGTGTGCATATTTCTGTATTTGTATGAGACAAAGGCAGACATGGATAAAGAGGTCCTTGCACGTTTAGTTAATTTCATAAGGGGATTATACATGGTCCCAGCAGTGCCTTCACATGAGCCGCTCTGAGATGAGGCTTTCACTGCTGCTCTGCTCTCCGCTGGCTCTCTCTGGCCAGCATTAGCCTATTTAGGGCAGCTTTTAGGCCTCTCCACCGCCCCTATACTCTTTCACAATTTATGAGGCCTAATCAATACGGAGTGGAGCACCTACATGAAAAATGGTTCAGGGGAAACCGCAGTGGAGAGCACATCAAAGAAAGCCCCCCCGCCCCTGCAAGAGATAGCCCTCTCCAAATTAATATAACCTAATACAGAACGTGAAGAGCCCAGACCCCCCAGAGGCTAATACCCTGTTAGAGCAGTTTTATTTTACCCTTCCTCTTTCCTGCCTCCGTCTACACCCCCTCATAAAGCTTTATCAAAAGCTAATTATGCTCAAAAACAATGAAATAACTCATAGGATAGCGGCCTGCACAGAGCTTATTGTGTGAGCCTCTTGGCAAGAGTACCCCCACAAAAATTATATTGTCACTTACCTATTAATGAAGACAAGTTTGCAGGCACTCTTTGGTTCATTTTAATTTATATTAATTCTCTGTCAGCCCTCGTTATGGGCATTATTAAAATGCATCCGGAAGCAAAACAAGGCTTTTGACCCGAGCAGGAGCTGGAATAAATCTCTCTCTATCATTTAGCGGCTGAGAGCAGGCAAAATACCTTAACAAACAACCTGGCAGAAGGAGCTGTGTGAGGAGAATTTAGAGGAGCTGAGAGAGTTCACAGAGTTTTGAATTTATTTAAAAGTCTCTGTGCTAACTATGCAGATTCAGTACAGGCCCAGAAGAACATGAAGAGAACTTGTGTTACACAAAGCAGCGCCATTGTACCGACGTAGCCCGATATTTTCACAGGAGGCATTTTGACGTGTGCAAATTGCAAAATTAATTATGGATGAATTCTGTTTTGACACACAGTCATGGCTTAATGGGACACCGTTAATGTTATTAGTAACACCTGTCCTGCTATGAAAAGTGAAAATGTGCGCTGTGAAAAAGGCTCAAACTGAATTTTGGTTGATTTCATTCTCCATCAAGCTGTAACACAACGGCCCAAAAATACCAGTTTAGCAGTTTATAATAAACTTAACTGTCAATCCTTTGTAAATCAAAGTAGAACTAATTTACATGCAATCTGTACATGAGGATATATGTCAGAGCTAACAGCATTCATGCTGGAAAGAATGAGCTGGATTATGCTACTGAAACCAGTGCTGCACATAAGGATTTTCATTGTTAAGTGTAGTGCATTGTTTTTGTGAATTTAAAATCGTCCCAGTTTAGATTATACAGAGCTCCTTGAAGGATCAAGTATCAGGTTACATGTGTCCACCATATTTTACCCTTCTCTCGAAATGTCCATATAAACTGACTTTATACGTCTACTCCACTTCCATTCAAGGCAAATATTGTACTTTCTACGCGGCTACATTTATTTGACTCTTATAGTTGCTTTCTACCTAAAATAGATGTTATATGCTTATATGATATGATGCAGTACAACACTAGCACACAGTGTTATATCTAAAGTTGGCTCCACATTGACGAGCTACAACATTAAAATGCTCTGACAGGAATCCATTAGTGATAAAAAACAGAATGATATAATGATAATGATAAATACTGTGAAAGGAGTCATTCTGCCTACTGAGTGCTTTGAGGACATTTTGCTGAGACCACATTTTGAATTCAGGACTTTTATGTGGAATGGAGTATTTTTAGACTGTGCTGTTTTTATATTTACTTCAGTCTAGGATCTGAGTACACACCACGTGTACTGTATCAGTACATGTTTCTGCTATCTAAATGTCAAGCCGAGTTTTGACATCCGTCCCCAAGAATCAAAAAGCAAATCCATCACAGACGAGAAAGAGATATCACTTTGTCACAGTACCCTTACTCCCCCACAATGCACTGCCACCAAAGGTCACATTAGACTTCTGATAAATAATTTGCTGGTTTGCTCGATGCTGTCACAACTTCCCTCTACGTCTGCTGCACTAAAGTAACAAAAGTAATCTTATATAATGGACATATTATAAGAATGCCTGATCACTGGTGTTGTTGAAGAGAAGGTCATGGACAATGTCCACACCAGAAACTCTGCCTCAAAACACTGATCCTAATAGAATTAATGGGCAGCGATTGGCTAATGAGGCTGAAACTGCACCATTCCAGTCAATTTAACCCAAGAACCGGCCCACACTTTGCATTGTGATCACGTAAAGTACAAAATATACCTCACAGCTCTTCTCTAGAGCTCAAGGTTTTCTCTGTGAAGTTTACTGGACACTAGCTACAATTTCATCAATAAGAAAGACAAAACCGTGCCATGTTCAATCCTCCAGTGTTCACAGTTGTCTTTCTGGCAGCCATATAGGTCGGTTTGCCCCCTTTCACCCTAAAAACCTCCACCCATTCCAGGAAAGGGGAGCTATTGTTAAATGATCCATTCATTCTCTGTGGCTCCTTTGGCTCGTCCACAGCTTCTGGTCAATGGAGAGTAGCTAATCTGCCATGCTGTCTGTGTTTGTAGGGCTGTAACAGCACTGACTGAATGTTATTTGTATTCCCCACACAGCAGCCTACCTACCAGTCTAGCTGCCTGTCTGTCTCTCTGAGTGGCATTACATCTGCACTGGCTGACCACCTGTCTGAGCACCTGATTGTGTCTAACTGCCCGTCTGACTACATCAACATCGAATTTCCTGAGTGTCTGCGTTTGTGTCTGAAAATCTGACCATTTGAGTTTCTGCCTGAAGGCTGGACTGCGTGACTTCCTGTCTGTCTGACAGCTCGTCTGCTCAACTCCCCAAATGCCTGAATATTTGACTGCTTGACTGTGCACACCTTCCTGCCTGCTTGTGCCGATATAGCTGCCTGTCTGCATGAGCCAGAGAGGGAATCAGACACTATCACATCAAGGGACGGGAAGATGGAGATAAAAGGAGCATCTACTGTTGACACCGGTTTTATTTTGGCTAATGATTACCACAAGCAGCTACCAAACGGTAAAAATGAAAAAGAACAAAGCAAAGTAAAGTTAGCGTCTGTCGTGCCACATGAATCACCGCAAACCATTTCTTTCTAACTTTTCGTCCTTCAAACCAAAGTCATTAACTACCTGTAGTTTACTGCAGATACGACTGGACTGGCTCAAGGTGAAAAGCTCAGTGCCACTGTGATAAACTGGCCACAGCTAGCTCCGAAATGGATCTCTAGGCGGGGAAAGAATTGCATGTGGTGCATTATTATTATTTTTTTTATTATTAGGTCAAAAATGCTTTGTAAAGCATTTATTGCTGCGAGAGGGAATAGCGGATGAATTTCTCACTGGGATAATGTGCAGCAGAGCCTCTTCCTCTGCATGTTGTCTCTATAAATATTCAGACCCACCGTCCAGGGGTCATGTTGGGTGAAAGGAAAGCAGCAGTTACTCAAACAGTGTTTTCAAAGGGTTCATATAGGCCATATTGGCCCCGCAGCCTCATTCCTTCTGTACATAATATTTAGTATCTTCTGTTTTACGGTTTCTCTCTCCTTTACATCCCTGTATCTATTCTCATCTTGTTGGCTATCTCTCTCAACCTTTACTTTCTCACACACAGTACGCTCCCTACTCGCCTGCGTTTGTCCGTTCCTCCTGTCGTCCTTCCTCACATCCATCCATTCCCGTCACACTCATCCTCTGCCTCTGCTTTCCCTCTACTTCTTCGTCCCTCTCGGAGAGAATCACACAAACCAGAAACACGTGACTGTAACGACAACCCCCGTAACACTACAGCGTGTGCTTTTTTTGACAAACAAGAAGTGATGTGTTTGTTAGTGAGCCTTAGAGATGCTGGTAGATGTTTTTTGTTGGCCTTATTTAGATTTTTACCTAAATGAGAATGAAATCAATCTTCTCTTCGAAGTTTCCTTAAATTTATTCCAATTTTTTGCTTGTATTTTAATAGGTTTGGTCATCATTTCTAATTCAGTTTAACCAGATTATCTACCCCTAAAATATGGCCAAAGATGTTGGAAAAAATCCCTCACTGCATGGTAAAACTGTGTACGGACACAACTACCAATAGCTTGAGGTTTATTAAAAGGAACAGTTATAAGTTCATATTTAAAAAATAAACATTTTGGCAAACACCCTCATTCCCTTTCTTGCCGAGAGTTCAATGAAAAGATTGAGATCACTCTCACATCGGTAAGCACAATGATAAGCTAGAGCCAGGAGATGGTCTACAGGCTCTTACCTACTCCTTTCCCTTTTTACATTTTCTCATCTTCTGTGCTTTAATAATCATTTCCTTTTCCTCTCTGTCCTTCTTGTCCACACAGTCTCATATTAACTTGAAGAGCTTTGGAAAAACTGATGTCAGAAAGCACTTGCAATATATTGTGCAATACAAACATGTATATGTTTTCATATTTGTTACATCCCTTGTTTTTGCATTACTTCTGTTACCGACACTTTATTTCTGCACCTTTTCTGTCTCCTCTGTAGCTGTAAGAAGTGATTTTCACCGGTGTCGGATAAATAAAGTCTCTCTTACAGACTGATTTAAGTACCAGATTCACAACATGATGCCCACTGCAGCTTTGGACAATAAATGATGTCTCAGCTTTCAGTTTGGTGCCATGTTTACGGTTTCTTAAAATCTGCTGCCGACCTTCCTTTCCTCCCTCTCTCAGCTTTGTCTAAATCCCTTCTGAAGGCCCCGGCCTGTACAATTAGCCATCTGCTTGCCTAGCCAACAGCAGCGGTAGTGCTGACACCGGGCCATTTGATGACGCGACCCCGGGGATCAGGACAGGTGAGTGGGCCGCAATCAGCCTCTTAGATTACTCCCTTAACCACTGCAGAGCAACCAATTTACCACGGGGTTACCACTGAACCTATTAACCTGTTAGCCTGCACAGCCACCACAAGGAAATCTGATGCTGGAGGAAGGAAGCAATGTGGCGTATTCTAATGGATATCATGTGATGTGTGCCCTTCAGGTGGAGCCTAAAAAGATCGAGGGGTGATATGGGGGGGGGGGGGGGGGGCTCCAGGGTACTGGATACAAGCTTGTAATCAGGAACATAATCCAAGAGATTACTGCCATTTACTTGCAAAACCACTTTCGTCTTTTTCTTTCTCAGTTCCTCACATTTTATTTTCTATCCTTAACTGATAGTGTTGTTGTTGTTGCTTTTTTTTGCCAAACTCATTAGATCATGGCCCTTTTTCCACTGCAGCATAATGGGAAACACATTTAGTTGCACAGAAATATCTCCAATGTGCATCAGTATCCAGCCAAGTTAAGTGTGTGTGTGTGTGTGTGTGTGTGATACAAGGTCAGTAAGAACAGGCATCAATTAGACAGCTGCTAGCAGGCCCCAATGATTGTGCTGTTAATTGTTTTTTTCCTCTGGACCGGATTCTCATGTTTTTTTATGTCACCATTTGGGGGATTATTTGAATGTTCTGAGCTAATTATAATTTCAAAGATAAGACCAACATTTTCTAATGGTTTTACAGTGATAATGTAGTTATTATTACTGTCATGAAAGCCAAATAGCAAACTTATCCCACAGGACAGATGGCTGTACTTTACATGGTTATAAGGTGAGATGTCATCCACCAGCCCAAGGCTTGTAGTCAGAGAGAGTTTACATCAGGTCAAACCCCCTGTACTGAAAGTCATTTAAAAAGAAGCAGAAATAAAACAAAAAAAGCTCTGCGTGCCATTTTCCAGCTATAATACTGGAAATTGTGGTGCCACTGTGAACAATTTCTGCTCTACTTTGCAGTTGGAGTCAATTACACTAAGCTACACTCAAATGGGATAACTGAGCCCACAGAGGAAAAGGATGTCAGCAGAGGGACAAACGGAAGAGAGGCTGGATCTGTTGGTCACAGCAACACAAACCCTCCTCAGATCAGTGAAGTGTGTGAATATCAGATTAGCTTTGAACGTTGGTGTCGGTGAAAAACAAAATCCTGCCGCCGCACTGTTCTAACAAGGTCCTGGAGTGATGCATGAAATACAGCTGCACAGAGAGTTTCAAATCTGTCAGCGCTCATGGAGCTTTCAAAGCAGCAAAGATGGTTTGTTTGGAGTAATTAGTGGAAGAACTGAAAGGTTTGCACAAGCGGTGATGGCCAGCATGACTGACAAACAGCACCACCCTCAGACACACAAACTTAAGTTATTCAGTTAGTTTCACACACAAAGATCAGTATTCTGTCCTCTATAATGTCCCATTATCAGGCTCGACAGTTAGTAGTACAATAGAGTAACATAGTTGGAAGACTGTTACATTAATACATCCCATATGTGATCCAAACTTCACCAAGGTAAGAGAGGTGATGAACTGTTTGCTACCCTAAATCAAACCAACATAATCAGTTTGCCTGTCATGAGGACTACCGCTCTGAAAACTTCTACTTCAGAGGAGCTTTCAAAGCAAACGGAACGACTCTCATGAGATTTACAGATTTAATTCAGCTTGGGTGAGACTTTTTCTCAACAGAAAGCCTGTTACAAACTGGGGTTAAGGAGTTTGATAGATGTGTGTGATCATCAGGCAGAGATGGTTTAATGAAGTTGGTGTCAGGTTGCATTATGGGAATTGTAGGATCCAGTTTTTTTTTTTGGGTGTGACACTAATCCATCCAAAAATCTTTAAAACCTGACAAAAAAGAGTAAAAATGACATGATGGTTTAATGGACAGCAGAGGTGGGTAGAGTAGGCAAAACTTGTACTCAAGTAAGAGTAAAAAAGTATTCGGTGAAAAGACTACTCAAGTACTGAGTAACTGTTTGATCGTAACGTCTGATTTATTTTTTAGAAATGATGAGATGATAATGTGCAAATTCTGGTATTTCCAAATAATAAAATAAAAAATGAGTAAAAATAAATAACATCTTTACAAAATGACTAATTAAGGCACAAGAAACACAAATTTCCAAATCTCACTTTTTCACAACATAAACAGTGCAAACTACTTCCAGTGACAAGATGTACTGTATACTGTATATTCACTTGCCCTCCAAATGACACAGCAGGCTCAGCAGATAGAAAATAACATTAGAACAAGGCAGCTTGTGCACATACAAGAAGTCTCACTTTACCATAAACTGTCTGTGCATGTTTGGTTAAAAACGTGCTCGTTCTTCACTCAGTCACGTGACGGTTAAGCTTCAGCAGTGAACAGGAGCCCTGCATGACTAAAAAGTCTCTCTGCTTATGCTCTTCGTGTTCTTTGCAGCTTCCTGTATTACTGAGGTTGCAAGGTTTCCATCATAGTCTTGGAGGATGTAGTGTCAAACAACAGAAAATGGTCGGTCTGCCTCACACATACACAAACGTTAAGCACAAGCTTGCCAAAGGTTGCCTGTGTTACCTGCCGACAGCCAGCGAGGGAACCTGAAGCTTTGCTGCATAGGTGGTTCAGTAGAAGAGGAGGACTTTTCTGTGGGAGTTTATTAATTCTGTATATGTTTTCATTTTGCTGGGGGGTGAACCCTCTGTTGACAGAAGAGATATCAGGCTATGAGGCTACAGGGTATTAAGCCATTAAAATACACTCATTGTCACACATTCAGCTCCATTTGCTCAAGTTAACTTGGAGTCGATTTTTTGTCACTTATCAAAACCATCTTGACGCTAATTCATTCCTCCATAGAACCTGTATTGTGGTCTGCTCAGCTTATGGCACCATTTAACGAAATGTTTACTAACAGGGTCTATATCATAGGTGTCAAACTCTGGTAATTATATTTGGCCCGCGAGGCAATACCAAATGACTACTAGAGCTGGCCCGCAGGCATTATACAGCGCATGTATCGCTAATACTACAAATCCCAGAATACTCTGCTCGTGTTTTGGTGCGTCAATCAGTACAGGACCCATAAACACCCTCTCCTCTGTTGACAGTAGTCATAGCGACCTCATGCTGCTACTGGCACTGTGCTACCCATCCCAAAAATGGGTAGCCGGCGAGATAATTTCATATGACTATTAACAAAGGCCCTTCGGTAAACAGCACTCCCACCTCTCGTACTACAAATCCTACAATGCACTGAACAGCCGGCGCGCTAGTTCAGACCCGTGCAGCAGCCCCTCCTCCCTTAGGTATAATGACACACCGATCAGCGGATCAATGCATCATCGTCAGCGCTGTTATAGCGACACTTCAGCTAGCCCCCCCCCAAAAAAAAATAAATGGCTAAACGAAAAGTGGACTTTGAAAACAGAGACTTTCTCAGCAGGTGGGGGGCAAAGTTTACCTGTTTGTCTGTCGGAGGTGAACCTGTGTGTCAGCAGCAACCTGTGTATTAAAGAATATAAATATAAGACGACACTATGAGACAAAACATGAGGATAAGTACAAAAAAGAAAAAAGATATTATTAATATTAGTAAGTTTGGCTGTTTAAATTCATATTTCTGAATAAAATATATATTATTATATCACATCCCAGAATAAAATAGTCACTTTTAGACTCTTCACTAAATGTTGAGCCTGTTTGGCCCGCGACTTAGACCGTGTTTTAAATTTTGGCCCTTTCTTTGATTGAGTTTGACCCCCCTAAGACTCCTTTTTCAGACTAGGACTCTGTAACCTAACAAGACTAACATCCGCCAAACCACAGCAACAAAAGTAAAACGTACCGCGACATGTCTCCTCAGGTTAGACGGTGAGTTGTTGTATAAGCGACACATGTTTTGTAAACGAGGCCGGGGGCGTTCATCCTCTTCACTTTTAGCACCGGACACAGTTGCCTCCGCCATTTTTCATGTGTGTTTTCATTCCCTGTCTGCTGCCTGTGTTGAGTTTGTGCCGCTATGCCGCCACAGTTTGTGTTGTGGTCATGTGACCGCATGGCTACGCCTGATTGGTGAAACACAGTCACGTGGTAGATCCAAATAAAAAATAAAGCATGATATCTAATGTGTAGAATAAATGGTAAAAAAGAAAAAGAAAAAAGTAAGGAGTCGAGTGTAGCGCAATGTACTAAGAGTAGCGTTTCTTCTTCACAAATCTACTCAGGTAAAAGTAAAAAGTATGGTGCAGTAAAACTACTCGTAGAAGTACATTTTTTTCAAAAAAGTTACTCAAGTAAATGTAACTCGTTACTACCCACCTCTGATGGACAGTTATGTGCCACCTTTTGGATAGATCAGGTAATCTCATTTCCCTGTGGTGCCCAGATACCAACAAACCAGTAAGTAAGTAAAAAGTGTTCATGTGGGACAATGTGGGACATGTTACTAATGCTGAAAGGTAGACTGAAACTTTGATATAATGTCTTTAAAAATAAACAAATATATTTTATTTGAATGCGTTTTTTTGTGAGACTCACACGTTCTGTGTCGCTTCATACCATATTCCCCCTGTTGGCAACTAAAAAAATTCAGGCAAATTCTGTAAAAACTCTCTGACAATCATCTTCCCTCGACTTCACCCAGTTGTTAATAGTTTCCCGGTCTTTGTTGTAGCTGCATTTCCTTTCCTTTGGGGTAGTTTCCATCATATTCTGCCAATAAATCTGCATAGCTTGTGACATTGTGGAGTCTCACAATCTGATTGACATCAAATCAGTGACAACAGAGTCGTCCCTGCTTTCTTCACAGTCCGTGCTGTGCTGAGCGGCTGCTGATGGTAGCTTCATATTCATCTTAGAGACATGATCATGGCATCCATCCTCTAACTCTCTGAAATAAGGTGAATAAGTGTATATGCGTGACTGTCTTTTAAAAAATCTGTCTCTCACATGACCCTCAGCATTTTGGAAGTGCAACTCTTGATGACTGGAGTGCCTCTTTAAAATCGGCATGAAAAGTGCAAAATAGCCTGGAGCTCTGAGGTCACACGCGGCCGAACTTCAACACCTCTTGAGCACAACTTAATTCTGCTGATTATAACTCTGGATCTCTAACCTCTAACTTTCCACACAGAGCACAGAAGTAGATCACGCTCGATCATTCTGCTTCCTCTACATGCTCTTATATATATATATGCTATCTTGGCAAGTCTCACCTATTAACTCTGAGTGTCCTAGTTTATATATTGGCATATAATTCAGAGTGACTCTATCCACTGTACGCATGTCATGAATCCATAAGTGTCTCTAATTTGGGATGGAAAAAGGAGAGCTGGAGCAAGGTCACCCCGGCTGTGTTCTTAATCATCAGCTGGTCTGGATGAGGTTAAGAATGGAAATTGGTTTGGCTCTGTAGTGAATCTATTATCATATCTCCTCACCCTCTGCCCCTCCTTCTTTGTTTCTCATCTCTGTTAGACACCATTTTACATCTCGCTCGCTCCCCTTGTCTGTCCGTCTCCTCTTTGTCATTCACTCTCTCTCCTCGCGCTCACTTTTCCTATACATCTTTTTCCCTGTGATGTAAAAACTGCCTCAGCATATTGATAATGGGATTTATTTAAATAGCCCTTCTTAAAGCGAAGGACGTTCTCTATGACATCTGCAGTTATTATATTGAATCACATAGGTGTCTGAATTGTTCGTCCTCTCCCACTGGTCTGGATAACACTTGCTGACCAAAAGTCAGGCACTTTGTCTTTATCTTTATCAGCTTTGTCGTCACCAATTATCAGCCTCTGGCAACATCCTGCGTGTAAGGGAAAACGATTTGCCGTTCAAGACTTCTATCCTCCACAAATTCACACAACTGAGAGAGAGTCCACGCACAGTATGAGGTTCCCTTTTACAACAAACACTTGTTGGTTCATTAGGAGCCTGTCGGAGTGACTGACTGACTGTGCCTTGTTAGGCTGATTAAACCATTGCGTCTAATAAGAAGCTGTATCACGGCTCAGTTCACAGCTGCTGTAGCATCGGAAAGATAGAGGATACACTATAAGCATTCAAATTCCTACACTGTGTCTACCACCTGAATACGGAGCCTTGTAGCAGTGGCCATCACTGAGACAGTAGCTGCCACAAAACTTCCTCCTTCATGTGCAGTAGTGCCTCATAATCACCAATAATCCCCTGATGACAGATTAGGGTTCAGCTCATCCCCCGAGTTTATCGTACTTAGCGATTCATTCCACTTTATATGTTTCCTAAACGCTGAACCAAGACAAAAAAACAATCAATAAACCAATGCAATCAAGCAAATACGGCTAATTATAGCATGTGAGAGAAATCAGAAACTTGCTGCAAGAACCAGATAAAACACATTGATTTCAAAACATTTTTAACCTGTGGGCGTATGTTAATTTGCTCACACTGATTATGACCCAGTGCACACAAAATAAAAAAAGAATGAGGGGAAAATTAACTACAAAGAACGATATCAATCATATCCAATACTCTCTGAAAGCATCTGATATTTTAGCCTGTGGTTCACACTATGCTGATTAGAGGGGAAGGATATGACACAGGGCTCCAACTAATGATTTCCTATAAAGTGTACACCGTATATTAATTGACCAATTAATTAGTCTATAAAATGGCAGGAAATGGTGAATAAATGCCCATCACTGATTTATGACAACGAGAAGCAGAAACTCTCATTTGAGAGGCTGAGGCGGAGAATATTAAGCACTTTTTGTTTGAAAAATGACAGAAGTGGCTGATTATCAAAATAGCTGCGACCATTTTTCCGTTGATCAAGTAATCGTTTCAGCTCTCTGACAACACATTTTTGTTTCCTCTGTGATTCATTGATGCAACATCCAACAGCACACACACACACACACACACACACACACACACACACACACACAGTCATACAAGAACAGAAAGACAGGAGATGAAGATGCAGGATGTTTGTCACAGAAGATGAAGAAAAGAAAACCTTGAGACTCATCACATTCAAGCAGCACTGAAGTGTTTGTGCAGAGCCAGTTGCATCTGGCATGAGTGAACAGAACAGCTCTGTCCAAACTGATGCTGTCACATTAAAACACACATCTCAAACAACAAAGATATTGTCCACCCTCACTCTCCTGAGAAGTTTGTTTTCCCCACAACATCAGAGGAGCGCTCTCTTCCAGGACTTATTTATCGACTTGGCACTTGTGAATGTGATATTCACATGAGAGGACATTTTGGGGGGGTCTGTTCATCTGTCATGCATCAGCAGCGCAGGGTTTGCAAACAGTTTGGTGTAGCAGGGCAGGAAGCGGATGGAGTGCAGGGAAGTGCTCATAATGTCAAGTGGAGGCCAGAGACAACATTCACCTTTCATTGCCCCAGGAAGCAGAGTTCTGCGAGGTGAACGAGGTTACACTACAAACTGTAACCTAAGTGTAGTTGGCACGCACAGTCAAAACTGTGGGTGTTGCATTGCATGTTAAAACCACATTTATTTTTGTTTAATTCAGGGTCATCAGGGCCCGTGGGCTCCTAAAGCTGCTTAAAGTGTTCATATTTCTAGCTATTTATTCAACACGACCGCTGGAAATGTTCCCTTTTCAAATCACAGCTCTTAACCAGGCTGCAGTAGCAGCCGGCTAATCGATTACATGAGCGGATGTTAATTGTTACATTAAAGCTATCGATCTGGTGGAGAGGGAGTCCTTCATCGTCACCCAGCTAATGGTTCTGGTTAAGACTTGACACAAAAGTAAGGAGAGCAGCACTGACACGCTGCCTGAACAACGACAGATGTCGGACATAGAGGAGATAATTGCATGGAAAATGATCCTAACTCTAACTGTCCAATATCCCTGTCAGTCAGTGCATCATTGTGATGTCTGTGTAATTAGAAAACAAACATGGAAACAACAGACAAAACGCAGTGACCTTTGCGAATCTGATTATGTTGACGCAACGTGTTTCTCTCAGTTTTCTAAGACGCTACCATATGTTCCCACTGTGAGCAACGTGATCAGCAAATCACTGGAGGTCCATTCATTTCCTGGAGAGCCCAGTGAGCGGGGAAGCTCAGCCAACATGGTGACAGAGAACAGACTTGTTGGCAGACAAAGGTAGTTGGCCACAATGAGGAAAGCAACTCATGAAAATTAAAGGTGAGAGTTTGCGAAAGTACAACTGCACTGATAAATGTGCTCTTAAAGCTGAAATTGTTTTAAAAAGGCGTGACTGGCTGATTAAAACACGCTGGGTTTAGAAAAGGCAGATACAGTATTTGATTAAAGAAAAAGAAATGGCTTAATTTGAAAAGCATCTCTTCATAGATCTGCTCACTGTCTTTAAATGTTTGTACAAGTGTGAATTTGTGTTCTATTAAAACCAAAAACCTTCAGCAATCTGCTGTATATATCTGCTATACATTGGATAATACAGCATAAAGTAGGAAATCAGTAAGAGGTCAAAAGAAAATAGATGGTCACACAAGTGCATACAAAGAAAAACCAATAGTGAACTGTGAGTTGTGATGAAACATAAAGATGTTTAAAGCTGCATTAATTCGTATTTCTTTATCAAAATAGGGTCAAGTGACTATGAATAGCTAGCAAGCTGTAACCTGTAGCAACAAACCCACAGAGAATTATCAGCCTTCTTACAGATTCGTACAATATATAAGATACAAAAATATTTCCATTGGTGCAAAAGAGTTAAAAGAAAGACAAATACACATATGTACTGATGTACTTATTGACTTTATTTATGTATTATGTCATATACTCACACACACCAGAGTGCACCAGACATAACCGGCCCCCCAAACATCTCCCCTGTTTGGTTTTTGAGAGTTTTGGCATCAATTCGGCTTATTGTTTTGGTTCAGAAACTCCACTTTTTTGATTTAGTCTTGCCGCCTTAATCTGCCATGTTGTTAAACCTGCTGTCCACGACCTGCTCTGCACCAAAAGGCAGACAGACAAAGTTAGTGACTGGCTGGTGAACACGGTGGAAGCATTCAGCAGAGAGCCAGATAGTTCCCTCAAGGGGCTGGTGATGCCAGGACAGCCTGCAAAATGAATGATGGGAGGTTGGTTACAGCCGTTTCTCTACAACAGACAGCACCTAAATAATAGAGTTAAAATGATGGTTGATACACGGTTGCATCACTGGTGGTGGCTTACAATAAAGTTATGAAAGAAAATACAAAAGCAGCAATAAATACATGATATTTTCTAAAGTGTGTGGCTGCAGAGCACACACAGCTTCCTCACACCTCCCATTACCACTATAGCACTATAGCAACACATTAGAGAAGAAGTGTGAATGCCCCATTATCCAAAACACTTGATCCAAAACTGTTTTCTTTGCCTTTTGAGGGGATAATTTCCCATTCTGCTAACATGCCAGGGCTAGCACACCCTGCCAAAATAGCCACAGTTAAAAAAAAAAAAAAAGGAAAACATACGCTCTTATAATACAAACAGATGCTAAAAGAAAGGCATCGCATTCTAAACATCAGTTATACACAATTTACTTGATTTCCTACTCCTTCTGCAATTGAATGAGCTCACGAATGAGTCAGTGAGAAGATATCAATAGCAGGAAATAACATGATTCACTGCACTGTAATTAGAGATTCAGTGAGATGAAAAGAGAAGATTTGCTCTTTGACACGGGTCACCCACAGAGAAACACAAATACTATCTAAATGTCATCAGGCCCACTGTAGCTACAGAGCCTTGTGTGAGAATGTGCACAGTGAATTCATTATTTTCATCTATTTTCATCTCGACGCCATTATAACTCTGTCAAAGGACTGTGACTCACAGAAAAAGAGAAATTGGAAAGCAAAGTTAAAAGTCACAACCAAAGAAAGTGTTTGATTTCTTTTCCTTAAACAAGAAACGCTCTCCGGAAAACAAAATTAATTTGTTTGAGCAGATTTCTGTGATGATCAAATGGGACAATCTCTTTATTATATATGACGAGCTGGTAGACTGAAAACTATCTGCTGCTTTATCTCTCCTCCTCGGACTCGGTGGCTGAAGCTATCAGAGCACAGATCAGTAATTACTGCAAGTTGTCAACAATTTATCACCGAGGTCCTGTGGGCTCCTGCACAGAGGCTGGACGTGATTGCACACATGCACGCTCACACAGACACATATTAACACACACACACACACACACACACAAGAAAGTACACAAAGGCACCCGTTTGGCCTGCAGAGTCACACACATGCATGGTGCCTCAAAGACACACAGGTGTCAGTGTGACAGTACATTACCTCTCTGTCCTTTGTGATGATGCCGAGTGCCTTGAGGAACGTTTCGTATGGCTCTTTTAGAGTCACACACACACACACACACACACACACACACACACACACTCACTGGTGGCAAGAGTCATTCATGTGCTGGATTGTTTGTGGAATGGCCAGCAAATTGGTTTCTATGAATAGCATGTTTTTTTTTTGTTTTTTTTTATTCTATTAGTTCATTTTGCAAGTAAACAAACCTCTCACTTCTTGGCGCTACGCAACATTAACATAAAAACCGATTAAACAAATTACGCTCTGGTCATTGATTAATTTTTACAGACCCATATTTATTGAGTGAGTGTAACATCGAGTCTCGTTTTCACACGCAGCGGAAGAAAACCAGTCGTTCAATTGTCAGCAGCTCTTCCAAATAATTAGGTTACCGATGTTAAACAACATTACAATCCATCATCAGACAGCTGAGGTCACGTTGTAAGTCATTTCCTGTGCAGTTTACACCTCTCAGCGCACACACACAAACATGAAAGTGTACACAGACCCCTCCATCACCGCGCTGTTAAATTTGATTTATGAAAAGTGACAACAGCATCAGTGTTTTTAATTATTAATAGGGAAGAGTCCATGGGAGTCATCTCTCAATCCTCCCACAAAGGTAATGGGGTTATTTGTTGTGGTGGAGGCCTTTAAACTTTGATTCATTTGACAACCGTCCCTTGTGTCAAGTGGAACAGCAACCGACAGGTAGATAAGAAGGCTCTTCCCAGTGATCCGCTGACATTGACCCATCTCTCAGGACGGCACGAGCACGCTCAGCACGCACGCTCGCCTGCACTGGCTGCACGCACACATTCAAACACATCTAATCTTCCAGCCAGTGTTACAAGTCCCCTTATTGAGATACTGACGCTATTACAGGAGATGAAGGTCAAGAGGGGGACCCCTGTTAAATTGCACCACAGTTGGGGTGGAATAAAAAAACGCATTAAGAGGTTAAATGAAAAGGTGATCCCACTCACACTGTTATATCCCTCCATAAAACGTTAACACTCCTCATATTTCATGTTTATTCAGATTGTAGAGTGTAACTGTAAAGGCAGGGGCGCATATTTGCACGCTATGTTTATCATTCAAGGCATCTGTCATGCTGCACAGGGGTAGGTAAGGCACAGCGCTTCAGTCTGTGCTAATTACAACCCTACTGTGAAGGTACACTGTACTCCGAAACCTTTTCACTGCTCCTCTTGCAGGACTGCAGGAGCTCAGAACAAATTAGTCTAATAGCTGGAAAGCGCCTTCTAAGCAGTGGCGGAGGTCAACTAGCTGGAAACACGCTAAGATCTGCTGGACAAGGACAAAGCAGGGCATTGCTCATGTCACTGACTAAGGATGTGCCTGAAAGGTGTTTCTGAACAGCAGGCAGGTGGAGAATGAGACGCTGATCAGCACAATATCAAAGTGACACAAATTCAGCTGCACAGATTTGATTTTGGAGTTCAAATTAATTGATTAAGTGCTGGATTGACTTTGTTCACCCTTGGCTTCCGGTGATACGCCTGTCAAGCTTTACATTTTTATCACTTTTAAAATGAATATGTTGGCAGCTTTACTATAGAAGTATTTATATATATATATATATATATATATATATATATATATTGAAAATAATGGGTCCTTGAGTTCAGACATAGCTAGACAAAAGCAGGCTTCTCATTTCCATTTTGTTGGCTGAAACAACTGTCACTGGCAGATTTGATCAACATTACGAACAGGTGTTTGTGTCAATGGAACAATTTTAGGGCAATATGGGTTTCAGAATAACAGACTATTGGAACAATGACGACGCAGACATAGACGACATGGAGGTTTTTGTTCTTGTATTGCGGCGTAGAGTCATTTGGTCCCATGGATATGGTAAGGCAATGGTATTTTGTTCTACATGACCCTGCTGTTGTTCATATTTTCTGTATATTTTCGCTTTGAACATTACAAAAGGAAAGCATGTGTATGGTAAACAGTATCGTTACCTCAGGGGACATTGTTGGGGTTTCTGGAGTTTAAAGTTCCCCAAATCCAATATTGAGTTGAGCAGGTTCACTGACATTAGATTTCTCCTCCCACCCGAGGGTAAAGGCAACAGTGTGGATGAGCTAATTGCGAACAAGGTTATTTTCATGTAACACCACAAATTAATGTACTGGTGAGTTATTTTGCTCCCTATGGCCTTGGAAGTAACGGTTAATGCTTGGAAACTATTGTCAACAAGCTGGACATGCTAATGGTTGCAGCTTAGGTTAGAGCAGAAAAACTCACTGTTTAATCCATATTTATACTTTTGCTCTTGCGTATTTGGTTTTGGAAGAGAAAAAATAATACGCCAACAGATTGCTAAGCCATTGGACACTCGACCTTCGTAGGACAGACTTAGCCGATGGTCAGTTGATGGTCATTTTTCATCTTCTTCAACATGAACCAACAGAACTGTAACTAACTTCAGTTTATGTATGAATATTCCCTTCACATTAGCTTTCCTTACTCATCTTCATATGTACCAGTATTTGAATGTCATTTCAGCTAAAAAATCTCATTACTAGTGTGTTACTACATGGTACACAAACAAAGTCAAGCGTGAAAAAGTAACCAGGAAATCCATCTGTGCCTGTCTAAGATCACACTGCTATCAGTTTATCCCTCAGAATGCATCAGCAAACCAAATTAAAACTCATATCTTTGTGCTCCAGGCTTCCCAATATTATTTCCAATCAGGAAGGGAATTATTCAGCAGAGTGTGACTAGCGATCTGTTATATATGTAAACGGCGGGGCTACATTACCAGCATGGGCGGGTACAGTAAGAACAAGATTAAATATTAATTGTGTAGTTATTTATACTGCATATTCATATTTATCTCACCTGCTGTATTGCATGCAGGCTGTGCCCGGCAAGAGCCCCTCATTTCTGCTCTGCAACTATCAAGTCGCAGAAATATCAGCACTAAAATATATTTCGGTCAGACCAGATAATCATTTTAAAGTTTATTTATTTAAGTTTTGCACTGGCTTGAAAATAAGCATAGGCAAGTTACTATATGTGAACTGCTGCTCTTCTGGTGTTATCATTCGCACAATGAAACCTGTCGCACCTGCTGGATTTTCATTCAGTCATAGATCAAGGTCAAATCTCACACATTTGATACTAAAATGGGTCTTTATTAGTCTTTAGTCCAAATCAGTCTTTTTTCTCATTTGGCAAATGACCTTTTAGATTTTGCACATGTAGGAGACAGAATTAAGCTTCCACTGAGGATTCAAATGTCTTATCTTTGGTTCCACTTCCAGTAATTTGGCAGTTTAGATTACCCACATATTACACGTTTCTTAAGGATGCTTCTGATATTTATTTTAGACTAAATATAAACTTTTTTTAGACCATCCTGTTGCTATACAGGAAACAGAAAATATAACTTATGTAAAAGTAAATAAGTGGGATTGCACTGGCAGAACTTCCACTCATGATGACCTTGGTACAGTATTTCTAAAATCCTGGTTCCACTGAGTGCTACCATACTTGCACTAACTGGCCACTTGGGGCCAGCACAATGAGCTATAAACCCACCACACATATGGTTAATATGGCAAACATGTCAGAAAACGTATTTACACACTGAGCAGAGCAACATTGGCATTCATCTGGGTTTCTGTGTCTGTCCACCTGATGAATATACGTACAATATTCACTCAACTGTTAGTCAGCAGCCGATCACTGCACTTAACTCACAAACCTTAGGACAGATTCGATTTTTGATTTATTTGTTAAGATTAAGCGTGTGTGGCCGACATAATGATGTGAGGAAGATTTTTGAGGAAGATTTTTCCTCCTGATGTAGCTTAGTGATTCTACTCTATAGAAGGTCATATCTGTATACAAGACCATTGTCAACGACGAACTCTAGTTACCACCCAACCCCTTGGTTTTTGCTATCAATAATAAGTGTCAGTGTCCCCGGTGATCTACCGCCGGTCCATTAATTCTGGCACTTTCTTATTATTTCCTTTTTTTCCCTCCCATCTTTGAGTGCCTTTAAAGCTAGAAGGTCTCTTTTCATCTGCAAATGCCAATGTGAAATGTACTGTCACCAGCTGTTCTTTTTCTCTGCGCTTCTCCTATCACGTCTTTTTCTCTGCCTCTCACGGCGCTGCTTCGACAGGCTGCAGAGGCAGAATTATACACCAGGTCAGGACTAATGAGTGGGTTTGGAACATTTTCTCATATTTATCAAGATGAACCTGCTGATCTCCTGCCTCTCCAACCTACTCTCTTATTCAGCTTGTTGTCTCAAGTCTTAGAGGGAATCGTGGCAGCGCTTGTGCTCACTGGAGCTGCCTCAGACTCAAGCTGACACTTTGCCTTCAGACTTAAACTTCAGACTTTGCTTTTAATGTCACAGGAAATGGAATTTTTGGAGGGCTATATGTAGAGATCATGGCCGTCCTGAAGAGTCATTTGAATAGCGGCAACAGTACATTCGGTTATGAGTCCAGCCAGGGACCTTTTGCGATAAATGTGATAAATAATAAATATAAAGTTCAACCTTTTCAACCCGCTTTAAGACATTTTCCACATTTAACTGTCACTAAATTTCTCTCTTCCCCACTTAAACCTACAACCCCCCCTTTTCCCCCTCAAATGAATCACACAATTGTCTTTCAGCAGTCTCACAGTAGAGACATTTATTGACTGTAAATTCTAAATATGGGATATAACTGGCCTGATATGGAAATCTTGTAAAACGTTTCAGTAGGGGCAGCGAAATGAGATTCGCGCTACAAGTGAACATTGTTCGTTGCAAATGTAAGGTAATGGAGAATATATCCTTCCACATCTCAGGCAGACAATGGGATTTGTTTTCACTGAAAATCTTTCCGACCTTGTTCCAAACCCATTTGGAGGTGTAAATTCACCACGCTTCGCTCTCAGAAGTCAAATTTACCCCAACTCCCTTGATAATTTTCCTTCCAATCCATTACCCAGCATGCTGATGTGTTGTGTTGTTTGCAGCTACCGTGCAGCTGCGTCTGCTGCAAAACATACAATCAACCGGAGGCAGACCTAACAGACACAGAAGAATTTATTTGGTAAACAGGGTTTTATTTGATTTCCTGTTGTGCTGCTCGTACAGTAGTGGGAGACGATATTGTGTTCATTAGTTTATGTGCATTAGCAAAGGAATCTAATGGTTTATGCATACGAGGCCAACAGCGGAGGGCTCGGATGATTTAGGATGATGCTCATTTTATGGAAATCAAAGCAAGAAATAAGAATAGTTCTTGTAATACACAGATGCTTCCCCTCGTGGTTTTCTGTCCTGCAGTTATCTCTGTCAAGACGGTCCTGTGCCTTCGTTCCCCCACCTTCTCCCTCCCTCACCCTCTTTCTCCTTCGATCTCTCTCTTTCACCTTCCCTCCATCCCCTTCTCTTGTTGCTGTCAGAACGCATTAGGACGCTGCTAACAAGTGACTTAAATTAGGATCCCCCGCAGTCCTATCCAGGTGTGGGTAATGAGGTGGGAAGCCAGGAGATAGGAGCTCCTCCTCCACTCTTTCACTCACTAAACAAGAGAGGAAGATCAGTCATTCTGTGCGAACAACACATCAAAACCCCTGTGTACCATAAGGTGCAACCAAGTTATGTGACTGTAATGTGACAGACAAAAATGTGAAAAACACACATTTTCGTGCACATACAGATAAACAGACTGTTGGGTTCATGACAACTGTTATTTGTTATGCATTGCTGTGGATTTATGGAAACTAGCACTGAAATGCGCTAACACAGACAAGCTTAATGATATGGAAATTGAAGTCGTAAGTTCGTGAAATGCAGTCATGAGCTCTCTTCTCAAGGCCATCAGTTAGATCTGAGCTCCGGCGGCTGATGGGCTGTGATCTGTTATCGTCCCTGTGGCCTGGCCTCTCACAGACAGGCTAAATAGGTGGTCTCCCTCCACTGGAGGTGGAAATGAATCTGGCCTCAGATCCCTGCTTCTTTCTGCTCCCTCTAAAACCTTGCTTGTCTCTCTGTCTACCTATCTAGGCCATCTCACTTCGTTTGACGTGACGGTTGTGAGCAGTGGATATTTGTGTGTGTGTGAGCGTGTGTGTGTTTAACTGCAAGCCCAAACCTCAACTTTCCAAAACTCCAGAATGATCAATTGCAGCACGATTTTATTGAATCCAATTACCTTCGATTCTTTCTCTGCCTTATTTGATGCTCCGAAGCAGCAGAGTCAGCTAAACACTCAGGGACTCACACTTTTCCTCCTCTTCATCACTGTCCATCAAGCCGCCATGACTTATCAAGATCAACGGAGGCCTTGACAGAGTGACAAAGTCACAAATGATGGCCACCTGCCTTGCATGAAAGTTTAGAGAAAACTAATCTGATCACCATCTCTCCTCGCTGCCTCAGCATGTTTCTGGTCGACGAGCTTTTACTGTTTAAATTACAGTGGAGAAGCACAGGCACAACCTGGACTTTCCATATATACATGTGAAAAGGTTCAGTGCCTGTCTTGTCTGTCTGCCGGGTTGTTAAGCTGTCGCTCCAGACATATACACGGCTTCTCCTCTCAGCCTCCGCGCTCTTTTATTAAACCCACTTCAGGAGGATTTCTGCGCGAGGATAACATTGTTAAGTCAACTTGGTTGGCACCGCTCACAGCTATTCAGATGTGTGGCAGCAGAATCTGAGAGAATCTGCTGAGAGTGGGCAAAATTAAACTGCCATTCAAACACAAAAACAAATAAAACGTGATTTAATTATTAATTGAACTGTGAAATTCACTGAAGGACTTTGGTTATTTTCACTGTTATTTTCCCTCAAATGGCTGGTTAGTCTGGGATCAAATCCCTTTTGTCAGACTAAAGCAAAAGCCTGACTTGCTATATCTTTTATGCAAATAAATATCCAATGTTTTGATATGATATCACATAATCGCCGTTCAACTACTTGCAAGGTTGTATCTGGACCTAGAAAGCATTTAGTTTAGCATTTCACACAGCTTTGTTGAATACTTGATTCTGATTGGTCAATTACCTCAATCTACGGGGCGTTATTTCTGTATCACAAGTCGTTGCTAAGGACGCAGTTCTGATAGCGAAAGCAATAAAATCATTTAAAAATCAATTCAATTGTTTTCGAGCCGGTATTTTGTGTAATCAGTGGGCTAATGTGCAGCGATTTGGTCACTACTGCAGGATGATTCAGGATGATTTAAGGCCTGCATCATCCTGTCGGGGTTCATTTTGCATTAATGACCAACCCGCTGTACATTATCCCTTACTTAGCATAAAAGACTCAAAGCAGGGGGAAACAGCAAGCCTGGCTTTCTCCAAAGTTCTCCCCAACTCTCTCTCCCTCTGACTAATAGACAACTTAAATCTTGTTTGTTTGATCTGTTTGAGGGTTTGTGCAGTACATCATTCCTATCATCATGTTTTTATTAGAAATAAATGATCAAAATACAGCTTCTTAACCTTTGAGCCTTGGTGGTGTTGGCAGGTATAGTTTTGAAATTTGAGAAGAGAGTCAGGTTACCTGTTTCCCCCCTGATTTCTGTCTTTATGCTAAGCTCTACTAATTAGCTCCTGGCTCCAGCTCCAAGGTGGTATCGATCTTCTCAACTAGCTCAGCAAGTAAAAAGAATAAATGTATTTCTGTGTATGATGAACTTATAATAATAAGTAATAATATTTCCATTGTAATTATTTTATTATTTTCCTTAAAATGCTCATAATTGAGTTTCCTTATTCACAGGAAATGAGGCTTTAACCTTTTAACGTCCTCACCAAGAAAAAAGCAATGAAAAAATGTATTCTTTATATATTTTATTTCCTTGGGGCACTAATTACAAAAATCAATGTTTTTTTATGAACAGACCCCACATTTTTGGAATATTGGCCTCTACCAAACGGTTGAGATGTCGTAAGTAAAGCATGTTTTCAATAAGATATAGTGAGTCAAAATGTGCTCTACCATATGGCTGAGCAGAAGGTTAAAGGGTTAAAAGATACTTGTCTTGCTATTAGAGTACTACAAAGATAGAATCATGAAGAAGTTCTTTTCCTAATAAATGGAAAGTGGATTTTAGAGGAGCTGGAGAAATCTGGACATAAAAAAAAAAAAAAAAGCAGCTCTCTTGTGCACATATCTGTGATCTCCACAATCAAACCCGGAGTTTGATTATCTGCGATGCCAAAACAAATGTGACAAATTTCAACGAGACCCATCACACACGGCAGGATAAGCTGTCTTGCCAGAGTCTCCTTGGAAGCTTATTGGACAGATTGGACCAGCTCCAGCATGTTGTTGTGGAGCAGATTGGTCCCCAGTAGCACCTGGTGCTTTGTCTCCACTTTAAACAGCTTCCGTCTTCATAGCTGGCTCCCTTCCTGACACAAAACTCCCCCGTGGAAAAGAGAGGAGTGAATTGGTGTCTGCCGTCCTCTCAGGTACATCCTTCACCCCCCCTCCACCTTCTCCTCTCCTCCCTCCTCCTCCACTCTCTACTGCAATCCGCTGCCCACTCAAGCAGCTGTCAAGGTGAGGCGGTTTTACATGGTGAGGCTCCAATGCCCTTGTCCAATTTCACTTTGGAGTGAAGCTGGGCTGAACATGCCAATCCTGATATTACCAAACAAATTAAATCACGCGGTTGGGAGCAGAAGAGAGGGAGAGTGCTGAGGATGCTGGGGTGGATAGGCGGAGGGCAAGGGGGGAGCAGGAGGGGGGAGGGAGTTGTCAGCCCGGCTGAGCAGCTCTCTGCCTGGGCTCATCAGGACGTCCTAGGAGGAGAATCATTAATTGGCTCAGGGTGGAGGGGAGCGCTGGTGGGAGACGGCTCTGTAGCTGCTGGCCATGTCCATGACAAAGCCATGATGGGGGGCAATTAAAGGCCTTATTAGAGATGAAGCAGCCACAGGAGCAGCAGGAGAAGCCAGAACCCCACCAGTTACACTGGAAGAAAAACATCTACCTGATGTAACCTTGTATTGTTCTACATGTTTTGCTGGCTTTCCCATCCTTCCTATTCCTGCAGGTTAGGTCAAACATAGGTGATGTGGTTTGTTTTGTCTAAAGCCATGCTAGCATGCTAACAAGCTGACAATGACAATGCTAGCAGATGTATGATTGGTTTTATGTTTACCATGTTCAGCATCTTAGTTTAACACAAAGCACAGTTGAGGTTTTGCAGGTATTTGGTCACAAATCAAGTCTTGACTGAAGTCAGAGTTATATGAATTTCATCCTCTGGGGACAATGAATATCTGTACAACATTTAATGATAGTAAACCTCATAGTTACTGAGACATCCCACGTAAATGTCAACCAACGATGTCAATTGCGGAAGCACTGGATGTAAAAGCAAATCACCAACGTCATTAAGGTTCATCCTCTGGTGACACTAAATGTCTGTGCAAGATTCAATGGCAATTCACTGTAAAAGTTATGGAGAGTGGCTCAACGTTATGATTACATTAAGTTTATCTATGGTACAAGACAACTTTTGGCAGCCTCATGGCCAAATAACGTTTTCTCCTTGCAAACAGTCAACAATCATACAGGGAGAAATCCTTTACACAGAGCTGCCAATTTCCCCCAACTGTTCTCAGTCGACCGGAGCAGAACTTCCTCACCCCAGTCCTGCTGCTTTTCATTTGACAAATCTAATCAGGAATGATTTAGCAACTAGAGGACTTAAGTTTGCAACATCATAATGCGGTGTTAGCCAAAGTCAGGCTGCTGTGTGACTAACAAGTGCAACTTGTGCTTCTGCCATCTCTAGATACATTTATAAAACATAGCTCGATGCAAGTTCAGGTGTGGTGGAGTCCCTGCTGAAAGTGATTCTAGGAAATGTGGAAATCTCTAACTTCAGTAGAAGCAGATAAGGCAGTCTGGGGGAAAATTGGTGCACCAAAAAGTATATTACAACAATTCATCAGAAAATAACTCCTGGAATGGATTGATCATAACAGCAAGTATCTGGGGATGGATTTTTCTTCAAGTTAAGCTGCTTCTCTGACTTATTCCTGCTGGCATACTTGATACAGTATATTCTCTGCATTACTTTGTCACTTTACTCAAAAAGCTATGAAATTTATCTCATCACCTGGGAAAATACCAGATTTTTTTTAAAGCTCATACTGGAGAATCTGTGGGAAACATGCCCACTGAGTGAAGTTAAATTTTATAAGAACACTGATCGGTGCTACAAAAGCTAATGAGAAAAATATAATGTGATTGTGGTCATTAGTCAGATATGATCCTGGCAGACACTATAAATTGATTCTGAATGACTCAGTGCAGAGTTGGTATTTATTGTATTTACAGGAGAGCCCAGAATTAACTGGAAACTCAAGCAAACACACAATTCTGAGTCTCAGTCTGACTTTTTTACGCACTGCTTCCACTCGTCTCTTTTACTCCAAAGCTATCGTGTTTATCCTTATTAATGTATTTAGAGCATTTATGAATTTGTAGCCACGTTAGTTGTGCGCCACATCGGCCCTAACACAAATATCTCAACAACTATTTGATGCTTTTTCATGACATTTTGTACGCATATTCATGGTCCCCAGAGGACGACTGCTACTCAGACTTTTCCTCTAGCACCACCAGGAGGTAAAGATTTTTGGTTTAAAGTTAAGCAGCTTGACAACTATTCAATAGATGACAGTGACATTTTGTAACATTCATGGTCCCCGAAGGATGAACCCCCGGTGATCGTCTTATACTTTGGTTTATGGCCAAATACATGCAAAACCAATCAGCCTCAGCTTTGAGGTTAGTGCTAATTAGCGAATGCTAGCATGCTGTCATTAACTGAGATGGCGAACTTCATATCTGCTAACAGCTGGCATTTTAGCGTTGTTATGTGATCATGCCTGCATGCCAGCCGTAATGTCTACTGTAGCACCTTTACGCCAAAGTACATCCTCACAGAGCCACTAGCATGGCTGAAGACTCTCGTTTCTGCATGACTGCTGCAGTGAGTGCCACAGGAGAGCCAGATTAATATGTTAGAGTTTTAAACTTCACAGTTTCTGAGCTGATTTATTTGTAACTAGACCATTTCTGGGAACACGCGCTCCTTCTGGGATATAACAGCAGCAGTGGCTCAGAAATCAAGCAGTAAGAAAATGTTCTTCTGGTGAACGTCTGCAGCGTCTGAGTTGTGCATGAAAGCCAAGGACTTGTGATTAAGTGCGCTTTGAAGCCCCACCACCTCATCCTGATCCCAGGAGTCATTTCAGACTGAAACTGCAGGTTGGGGAGCCTCCTTGTTCTCTTCATGCAGTAACATTGACATCAGCCAGCACATTTCCAGATACGTAGCACTGAATCAATGCGTGCAGCAGGAGCAGAGAGGTTCAGAGCAAGCCCTACCGCACAGGAATTGATTTCTGAAGCATTGTGATGTGCTGAATACTGTTCGACATCAGGACTCATGAGAACACCACTCAGCCTGCCGCTCGCCTGTGATTACAGCACCGTTTGACTGAAGCAGAAAATAGGTTTAGCCCATCGTTAAGAGAAATTGAAGTGGATAATGCAATATAAAGTACAATCATGAAAAACTTAGCAAGACTTATTTCTAGTGCTGCTACAAGTCAGGCAGTACTAAACAGAGTTCAGGGCATTCGCTTTTCAGTACTGTTAGCTGACTTTAAAGTTGATCTCTCCTAAACAATATGTTACACTGTAGGAGAGGCATAAATCTAATCTAATTAAACAAACTACACTGAACCAAACAAAGTCATTCAGTAGATATGTGTGAGGCTTGTACAGTAATGTGAGCAACCAGAACAAAATGCACACTTTTGTTAGGGGTTCGAGAGGAAAGGCTTGGCTATAAACCAGTGCACTTACACTGAGTATGTGTTTAAAAATGCTGGCCTGAGATACTCTCAACTAACACTTAATGCACACTTACACTAAGACCACTTCAGCATTCGGGGACCAAGAGCACTCCATAATTAATCATTAAGCTCTACCGCTCCCCACAAACTGACAATAAACAACAGTGAAGAAGAATGAAGTCGGTGTTGTCAGTTTCTCCACATGATGGTATCATCATCCCAGGGTGTCCCGGTCCAGCAGATAACGTGGACATACAGGAGTCTATGTGTCTATGTTAAGTAACGGCCGTGTAGGTTTATGGTAGCTTGAACTATTTCAACTCTGTCTCGGAGAAATCATGTTTTGGTGTTCACTGTGTCATGGCGGACGGCTCCAAATACTACAAAACCCATTGGCCTGTGCGGCTGACTGTTTGTTGCATGGATGTACAAAGAGAGCTGGACGCAGCGTTGCAGCCTTCGCATTTCCTTGGTTTGTTGTTGCAGATGAGAGCAAAACGTGGCGCCGTAACTGCTGAATTCATCTGTTCTTAATAAAGAATTTAAAAACACATACATCCACATACATCTGTAGATTGTGTTCAGTTTTCTCAACATTGGAATCTTTGGCTTTCATCCACTATTAGCAGGTCACATTACAGGACTGTAAACTCATTCCTGCGATTGCGATTCTTAGCGAAACGCACTGTGGGACTTGTTTTTAACGCCTTAACTTTTTATGTATACAAGCTGGAAACTTTGACTTTTACTAAAAAAAAGACATTTTAAAACACAGTTGTTAATCTTTAGTCCTGATGACTTGACCTGAGGAGTTTCATGCTGGTACAAGGTGTAAAGTTCATTAGTGAGCCTCAGAGGTGCTAATAGGCAATTTATTACTTCCTGACAGAGCAGGGCTGCCCGTTTCGTGTGTTTCCTGTATGTGTGCTAAACTAAGCTGTTGGACTCTGTCAACATTTACAGATTATTAGTATTTACAGATGTGAGAGTGGTAACTATCTCCTCATCTAACTCCACTAAAAAGCAAATAAGTGTATCACCGGAGAAACTGTTCCGGAAACTTGTCGCTGTCTTGTTCATGGAGGACGCCTTGTTTGATAGTTAAAAATAGGAAATTCTGAATGTTTGATCACACGCCGTTGGTAAAATGATTCTAAAGATCTGTAATTTCTGTAAAAAAAAGTTTGACAGAAAATCAGTTTTGTTCAGTAAGAGAAAGCGCTGTGGTTCTGATTTCTACTGGATATCAAATCATTGAAAGTTTTGAAATGACGACTTTTCAGTCCAAACACCTGCGCTGTCCTTTTTGTGCACAGTGCATCAGCACGGTGAGTTGTTGATGTGCTGCTGCATCACTCTCACCATGAAAAAAAAAAACAAAAAGTGACTTTGATTGCTTCCCCATACTGCTGTGTACAGCTTGGGCAATTAAAATCATAATGGCAGATTTTAGACACCAAACTAATGAGCTCAACTCCTCTGAGTGGAAATGCCATTAGAAGTCCTAATGGGGCTCCTTCACTGAGTAACAAAACAAATCCTAAGCTGCTAGATATGAGATGTGCTGCTTCCCAGACTAGAGATCAACACACAATCGCTATTTGATTAATACTGTTTGTTTACATGAAAATACAAAGAAGCGTTTCCCCCCACTGCGCCACAGCGCCTGATACAATGTGATGTATAATTGGATGCTGGCTGTGAAAACAGGAAAAGAGTTGGTAGCACCCTGGTCTTGAATTATGAATTGTGAAGACAGGCAAGAAGTGGATTAGGGTGCTGCTGAAGTACTTTTTCACCTCTGTTCTCTTTGCACTCGCGGCAGCTTCCTCCGTGTCCCTGTGATTCAGCGCACTCGGTTTTACAACCACTGATCTGTGTACTTGTGTGTCTACTGTAAGTTTTCATTACACTGTATCCAAATGCCTCTCTCGAGAAATATGACAGCTCCGTTGCCACATAAACCAAGCAGACAGTTTCTGAAAAAGTCTCCCTCCTCCACTCCTCCCTTAAGCCTTTCCTCCCTCCCCCTCTCCCCCCGCCCCCAGCCATCCTCCGAGGGGATGAGGATCATTGGAGGGGGGAAGATTTCATCATCTGGCCCTGCCAGGATCTATTCCTGCTTTGGTGTGTCCTCCGAGATCTCTGCTCTGTGCCAGGGCTGATGATGATCCAGGCTCTACACCTCCACTCCCACCGGAGCACATCAATCACCTCCACTCCTCTCACACCACCGGGGAGGGAGGGAGGGAGATGTGGGGGTGGAGGGTGGCGAAGCCTTTGCCTCCACTTCACTTATATCAGGCAGAGGTAAAGGCAAAGAAAAGGAGGAGATGCAGGTGGAGGTCGCTGCAGCAGACACCTCTGCTCCTGTGATATCAGTCCTGTCAGCAGTCACAGGATGGCAAGAAAAGACCCCTGAAGGCAACTGTGACACATCTTTGGGGGAGGGCGTGTGTGTGTGTGTGTGTGTGTGTGTGTGTGTGTTTTCTGTTGTTGTGGATTTCATATTTCACCTAATCTTGCTGAAATCAGAACAGACACCTGGGGCGTGAAATGGATGCCTGTCCCAACAGAGGACACCCAGCGCTTCAAACACAATCACTCTGAAGGACTCTGAACAACACACACTGGATGTGCGTCTGCCTCTGAGAAAGTAAACCTTTCCATCACGCTTTGGCCTCGGACTTAGCGCGACCATCGTTCCTTGTTTCCGGAGAGGCGGTGGTTCCAGGTCACTGGGTCAGGCGGGCTTCTGTTGATACCAGAGTGACTCCGCTGGGGACGTGATGCGTCTGGGAGTCAGTAAACGATACAACTCTGTAAGACACTAGAAAAGAGAAGGATCCAGGATTCATTAATACTTCAAGTAAAACAAGTCCAAGGTTTGTAGATGCAGAAAGGTGTAGGTGTGCACAACCAGTCCTATATGAAGACGAGGTGCAGGATTGTGGACTGAATGAAGTGACGAGTGTAGACACACTGGATTTAAGCTTCCTGAACCTTATTGGACTGAAAAAGGCAGCGTTTTGACCCCAGTGGATCCCATATTACCCCTGCACAAAATGTTGCATAATGAGAGCCAGTGGGGTTGAAACGTTGCCTTTTTTTTCAGTCCAAGTAAGTTTGAGGTTTAATCCAATGTGAGGATGCTCTCCTCTTTCATCCCTCTCACGGCATGCTTTGTACTCATGAAAACAGAGTCTCTCTATGATGATGTCCAAACAAGAAAAAGCCAAAAATCAGTTAGACGCTGTAAACTGACATGACTCACCTTCTCCAGAAACCAGACAGCTTGAATTCATTTCTGTTCAGTGAGGAGAAATATGATGGGGGAAAAAAATCTGTCAAGCATTTGTACAAACTATCACAGGCGCAGTATTTCCTGTACGTGCACAGAAAACCACCTAATGCAAAAAAAAAAAACAAAAAAACATTGTTGAAAACAAAAAACAAATTTTCTTCGCAGGAGAGCAACAACAAAAAAGCAAGCTGAGAGAATGAATAGAAGTAGGAATTTAATCTTATAGACGAACCAGTGTTTCTTTTCTTGTGATAATCAGAGAGGAAGAGGAACCTTAGAGACTGTGCGTAAACATGTTGAGAGGCAGCAGCTTTGTATGTGGATCGTATAGAGGCGAACAGAGATATAACCTTTGTTTATGAGTGCAGGCGGGCTGGCTGACAGTGCGTATAAGTCAAGCGAGGCCAGCCCACTCGGAGATCTAGTGGCACGCATTAATCAAGCACCGGGGGAGGAGAGAAACGCCTCAACACACCTCCGCAGGACTCTCTAACCAGGGGGAGGGAATGACCACAAGGTTATTGTAACTCCACGATACAGAGCAGCGCCTCGATTCAACACCGCTGCGCTGAAACGCCTCTCCATAAACGTCTACTGACTGTGCACCACAAGGATGATGGCAGTAGACTTTTTAACGTCAGAGGACGGTTCGTCTGGAGTCATTTCACAGCACGAGTTATTACCGCAATAATATCCAAGAGTGCGTCCTTCAGGGTGATTATGGCTGTGACAGTGATGTAGGAGATGTGAGGCGCAGATGGGGATTACTGGTTATTATTGCTGTTTCACAACTGGAACAAAAAAAAAAAAAACAACTCAGGAGGAAAACTAATTGTTTTATGGTTTTGTTTTATGGTAATTGTGAGCATAGCTGAAACTGGTTTTTGAGATTCACTGACTGAAATTGTCCTAATTTACAACATAAAAGAGCGACTCTGCAGGAGGTTACCATAAAAGAGCCAACACAGCTTATGTATTTAAAAAAGGAGCATTTTATTAAAACAAAATGCTTATTTACAAGGCAAGAGATAACACTTCTGCTGGAAAAGGCGTTGTACCTTTACAAAAAGGGGGGGGGGGGGGGGGGTATGCATACACAGCCAGCTCGCAAGTGATGTATCCGCATTACAGCTTAGAGCTTATTACACTGTCAAAACGCCCAGTAGTTTGACTTTGTTACATTACAACAGGACTGATGGAGAGACAAAACAAATGGAAGGTGTAAAGTAAAATGGCTTTTGGAACAGTCAGACATGTTAATACAATTCAAGCAGTGTGTGTGTCAAAAAAAAAAAAAGAAAAAAAAATAGAGCATAATCTGTTATTCACACGTCTGAAACATTTCTCATTTGACAGGGAGGGAAAAAAAAAGCTACACGGTTTTTAGTTTAAGTACAAATTTGAGAGGACAAATAGCTTTTTTTAGAAAAATAAAAATCAAAGTGGGAACATAATAAGCTCTTGATGCAGGTGGCGGACAACACGGACACAGCTAAAGCAAACAACAGGTTCACCCATCTCTTAAATAAAAATAAAAAAAACTCCCATAAGCTTGAGTGATTGGCTCCTTGTGATACGTACACAAACATGTGTTATGTGTCCCGGTCACACTGAAGACAGGGCAACTGGCACCATGGATACAGTCCCTGTCGTTTAGTTAGAAAAATAAATAGAAGTTGAAGGAGAAAATGTGTTTTCATAAAAAGTTTCTATCGGTCCAGATTATTAAGAACACTGGCAGGCCCTGTTCGTGCTACCAGTGTGACAGTCAGGGCCTTTGTTTCAACTTGATTCCACTTTGCAAACGATTTCACTGCTTGGATCAAGAGAGAAAGAGTCCAACACGCCCGTCAGGCTTCTGTTATGGACAAGAGCAACATACACTGTGTGTGTTTGTCAGATGGGTAATAAAAGTAAACAGAAACACCCTTTCTTTCTTGCCCCGTGTCTCGTCCCTCTCGCCGCTGTGTCACGTCGTCTTCTGCTCTGTGGTTTCTCAGAGCCAGGGGTGCCACGCAGGGTCCATGCGACACAGATTGTCCAGGCTGTTTGCTGCCGCCACCAGGGTGTTGACCTTACTCTCTCCTCCCTCGAACTGAGCCAGGTTATGGAGGCGGGTCATGATGGCCGTGACAGCCTTCTGGACCAATGAGACCAGCTGCTGGGAGTCCATGTTTTCTGGTTGGCCGGCCGGGGACAGAGGCATGGATGTGTCCTCTTGTGTCTTCTTGTGCCACGCGATGATCTCGTCACGAAGGACTGCCTTCAGGATGCCGTCCACCTATCGCACACAGAGGAGGTGAAGGTGTGAATTTAAAGAACTCAGGGTGTAGAAACTTGTACCAGAAAACATTCCAACGCCTTGGAACTGGATCCTCAGACAACCAGAGTTACTCTGTGCCATCACTTATCACTAGTCTTGATCACGAAAATGGCAAAATTAGCTTTTTTCTGCTCCTGATGACCTGATGAAGGATGCACTCAAGGTCTGGTTATTTGCTTTCAGCCACATCTTATGGTCTTCCTCAGCAGATGGAGATGACCTTTGGCACCAAAGACATGGATTATGATACTTAGATAGAGACAGCTGAGCACACTTCATCTAGCAATGAAGACCAAAAGATGTGGTTGAAAGCCCCAGAAGCATGTAACCCTTTGTAGTATTGTTTTTGGTCAAACGTTCACACCTAAAAAAAACTTTGTATTTCTGTCCATACTTGTACATTTTATGTCCATAGTGTAAATATTTATTTATCATTACAACATATATTTATTTGCTATTGCTTATTTTCCACTGTTGTTTTCTTTACTCTTTTTTTTTTCTATTGTTGCTGCTGTAACGTGAATTTCCCCCTATGAGGGATCAATAAAGAAAAGTCTAAGTGTTGCAACAAATTACGCAAATACTCCAGTGGTGTGTAAACAACAATATACTGTAGGTGTTAGCTAACACATTACAGTCCATTGGTTTCTGAGCTAATTCGATAACTGCTGCATTTATCACAAGGTGTCAAATTATGCGTCAGAGGGTGCTGTTTTAACACGCAAAATACGCCCCTCGTCTGGGTAGTTTCCTGAGCCTTGTGTTGAACGTGTCCGTTATGGGAATGAGTGCAATGAAACATAATAAAACCCTAGTTTATATAAAGTCATTGCCAATTGCCGAGTACACATAAAACAAAGCTGTTAAGTCCAATTAAGGGTGTGTCAATCATCCTCAGGAAATCTCAGTGTTGTTAGTAGCTCATTATGGTGACACAGAACTGAAATACATAACCATTGAAACCATGACGGGGCCACAACACTGGCAATCATCACCTAACTATGTACATACTGTTTCCCACACTCACCTAAAGTGTTTATATGGTTTCAGGCTTCAATATGTTTGAGTGGATGATTGTTATGTGTTTGTTGTGTTTTGCCATTTTCCCTGGAAACGTCCATTTTCTTTGCCCACAAGAAGCGCTGGTCTCTGGCACTCAGCCTCAACTATTTCACAGGGTCCAGTGTTTTGTTTATTTGCATCTCAAGCACTCCAGCTCCCCCCACATCAGTGAGGCTTTAAGTAGGAGCCAGGCCTATACATAGACAACACACGCCTGTCATTACTGCCCTGCTGCAGATGGGACTGCTTGTGCTTTTCATTGCACTGTTTTTGTTTGGTTGTGCCTTAGTGAACTTCCTCTCTGGGTCTATCTTAGTCGAGGCACTAAACAATATCTGGAGAATTCAGCAGGAGCTTAAATTTGACAACAACTGGGTCCTCGTGGCAGAATGAAATATATCCTCGCCGACACTGCCAGCTGACTTGAACCTCACATCTAACAGACACTTCCAAAACCCCTCAGAGACTCATGTCACGGAGCAAGTGTAGTTTTTCCAAGTGCAATACTGTCAATGTGTGAGTCAGCCTCTCTCGACTAAATTAGCACATTTTACAGAATGTTTTAACAAAAGGTCGAAAGATGCGTTCTTTAGTATCAATATCAACTTATTCTTTAGCCACTTGGGGGCAGCGGACACAACACTGCCATATTATTACCTACATGGGATAGGCCTTCATTGGCAACCTGATGAGCATAGATACAGTCATTCTCCTTTTAGCTCAGTTTTGGTCTTCACCATCTGGCTCTTCAGCCATGCATGTTCACCAGCTACGTCCCAACTTCTATAATGTTATATTGCTGCTATATTCAATCCCTGTAATCATCTGTAAAATAAAATACTCTTATTCTGAGCTGTGGTTTATTTAAAAACACAGGAGAACCATAATAACCTAATACTTTTTTTAGAGCAGGCAAGTGCTTGTAGACAAGTTACCTTAAAGTTTGGCTGTGCGAAGCATCGTGCCACAGCAATCATGGAGGCAGTGAGTGGGCCGGAGACACCGATGGTAGTCAGGAACTCGGAGATGTTTGGAGTCAGGCGGAACGGAACAGGACGATTAGCGTCCAGGTCGCCTGTGGCGTCATTGATGTCGAAGCGGAAGTAGGACACATTCAGCTTTCCGGTGTCCTAAAATAAAGAAGAAGAAAAAAAAAAGTCGAGGTTAAAGTATCAGTCTGCAGTCTTAGTAACAAGCATGTATATGTGAGGTATGCTCTATGTATCACAGTCTAAGAGTAAGCACATTTTTAAAAATATCTCTGATCGGGGTACCTGCTCATAACCACTGTAAAATAAAGGAAATATATATGTGAATATTCTTCTCTGTGGTGTTCCACAGTCCTTAGACCACATAAGCCCTGCAAGAAAATAACTCTTCTTCAGAAAGGCTAGAGGAGCTACAAAACAAGCTCACACCAACGAAATGGCTGCAGTTATTGATCTGCGTGCCCCAGACACCGTAGCACGTCAAACTATCAGCAGCTGAACATCTATAATCCTCAATTCACTCCCACTCCCCTTTCCCCCGCTGCTCCCCACTGACTTAAATATATACAGCCAAGTTTTCATCTATAAGCCCGCATTTATGTGCGAGAAGACCGCTACACGAGCAGCCATTCTGGGGAAGATAAGCTCCCTTATATGAAAAGGTGAGTGGCTCTGACAGCTTTATAGTAGAGCATTTCATTCCATTCCTCCTCTGTCTCGCCTCTTTCCCTTCCTCCGTCCTTCTCTTTAATTCCCTCCCCTTCTGTCTCTCTCTCTCTCTCTCGTACGGCCATTTGCTCCTCCAGGCCCCAGAGGAGGGCCTCAAGGCAGTGGGCTGAGACACCAGCAACCCCCAGGAGGCTCAGATAAGCCCGCAGACAGTTGGCTGTAGAGGCAGCTCTCGGAATGTTAAATCGCCACACTGCTGGTCAGCAATGGCTTCATTTCGGGGCTCGTGTGAACGGGACGACACAACATTAGCGTGGCGCATGCAGTGACTTGGGGCTGTGAACTTGACTGTGAGAAATGAAACACACTGGGCTGACTTCAGTTGTGTCAATGATATCGAATGAGATGGAGAGATGGTTGAAAAAGGAAATTCAACAGATTCTCAAGAAATGAAGACAAGTGCTGAAAGAATTAAGTCTATTACTGAATTGAGGCTTGATGAACAACGCAAAGCAGTGCCTTTTTTTTTGGATGCCTTAAAGCATCACTGAGCTCTATAAGTGGCAATTTGCAGGAGCTTCAGGTCTCTATTTAGGCAGGGTGGGGCACAATGCTATGGCACTGATGTCCTGTCCTTGCACACTCTCTCTCTCTCTCTGTTTATGTGTGTGTGTACACTCTCCGTACCGTAATCCTCCTGTGTCTAATGGGATCTGCGGAGTGGAACAGGCAGAGAGGGGGCTTAATACCACTGCTTAGCTGCCCGGAGGAACGCCTGTCAGCAAAGGCCGATTAGGATCAGAGGGGAGGGGTGGCCGACTGACACAATCATCTTTAATAATGACTTTGAGAAAGCTGTCTGCGGACCCCGAGCACCAGACGGATGCGTGTGGACTGAGAGGCAGACACACGCACACACAAACACGGCCTCTTCAAATTGAAACGTCTTTGATAGCTGTAGAGCAGAGGAACTGAATATAACGTTCTGTCAAAACATCCCTCGAATTGACAGCGGCTGGCTGACTGATAGCGTGAATGTCATGGGGGAGAATGGTAATTCATACGGCCAGATATGGAGACTGTAATAGTGATCTCTTAATGCATCTATGAGAGTGTATATGTATTGAATTAGCCCGCGTCACATGGATCCCACTTGCCCTTGACTTGAGTCCAACATGTTTCTACTTGTGTATGTTTGGATGTGTTTCCTACCTGTGCTATCTGCAGCATCTCGGGGTTGAGCCTGTTGAGGTGCAGCATGAATTCGGCCAGACCTATGAGGGCCAGCTGGATGGTGAACATCTTGCGGAAGGTCCAGTAATCTGTGGCGTTGGGGAAAGTGTGGAGTGCCCACTCCTTCAGCATGCTGCGAGGCACCATGTTCCCCTGCACCTCCTTCAGGATGTCCCGCAGGACCTGGTTGTAGACGGGAGAAGGGAGTCGATGTTAGGTTGGAGGCTGTGTTCAACCAATACTGGACCTCACGTCTACTTTATTCTACTTCCATTTTAAAAATGGTGGTACAACCATTTTAGTCTGTTCCATGTAATGATTAAAATTAAACAATGGGCCTGGTAAGCCACTTCATCGCCTAAACTACCCGTCAAAAAGAGACAATCAGTCTCCAGGAAGAGCCAGCAAAACCGAATGACAAAGCTACAAAGCTTGCGATAAATTCTGCCAATCAGGTTCAGGAAAGATTATGTGGATGTTTTTAATCTATTATCATCCATCTATTGACCACATGATATAGCATTTTAAATTAAATTTGACTGACAACCACAGACAAAGCCTGGGATGAGAGCAAATCTTCCCCATCCAGTGAAAACCACCAAATTTGGTCAGTTTTAACATTTCAAATCAGCTTGACTGGTTGAGAATATTCTCCTGTATTTTACACTAAATCAACTGTGCAAAAACAAAATCGGATTATCCGAAGACGCACTGCCACACAGATGGAAACAAGGCTATTATCGTAGTTTGTGAAAAGCCGACTGTTTTGGAGATGCATGGTTTGCACAGGACAGAGACAAAATGCTGTAAAGCTTAAAGATGACTGTGACATGGCTGCACAAAGCTACTGTTAAATAACCATTCAGTCACCTGGGATGCATATCAATGCAGCGCATTAAAGAAGGTCACAGCTGTGTTACGCGCTGTCTATGTAATGTGTGTATATATATCATGGTCCCCATACCTGGTGGCTGGCCTGTGTGCCTCTGGCTTGCACAGTGGCCAGACGATCATAATATCTGGAAATGGGGTTGTCATGTTCGATGCCCTTCTTGGCGCAGCGCTGTTTGTAGATTTCCACCAGTGACAGAGATGAAGGGTTGTCCTCTACCAGCCGCATCTGAGGCGACACTGCCACCACTCGGGGCACTGGAGAGGTAGAGGGAGGGAGAGGAAGATGACAGAATACAGGTGGGAAAGAGATGGGGATGGGTGAGCATAGGGAAGAAATAAGATGCAGAGGAAAAAAAAGAAGAGGAGAGAGCAGCAGTGGGGAAGGAGGAACGGAGAGGGGAGAACAACCAAGTCAGTGACACACAAACTGTCAACATTTGGCAGCATTTCCTAGTAAATGGTCCCTGTTTTACCACAATGTTAACCACAGATCTTAAACCTACAACTAAAATACTCCAGAGTTGGGAAACAGCTGCACTGAAGATGTGCCATGTCTCGACATCAAGCAGGGTCAACGAAGGTAAGAGGCTGTGCATGGGCTGCCCAGTGAAAGCAGTCTAAACATTTATATACAGAGGCACCTCAAATCAAATCAATAGCAGCCATTGCAGTTGGGAGGAAATGGGTTCGAAGGGACTGTTGAATTCCCCGTCCATATTTCCCCTTAAACAAACCAATCAAGTACATAAATGGAGAGTGGGCAAACATCTGGGAGGAGGCAAACCACAGGAGGATGACAGGAGAGGAAATAGCACTTGAAAGTGTATTGAAATTGTGTGTGCGGTGTGTGAGTGAGGCAGAGACAGAAAGAGAAGAAAAATGAAAGGACAGGGTCAGTGCCAAATTTTTCTCAGCAAGACAAACTCAGATTTGCGAAAAAAAAACAACAACATTCCTATTTTCTTGATCACAAACTCATGTGGTGACAGAGGTAATCACAGCTCTTAAAAAAATGAATTACAAAAAACATAATCCTAGCAACATTTCACCCCTACTCCTTAGATGTTTTTGAACCTCATGCATCCAGCGACCCATCTCTCTTATTCTGGGTTTTACCAGTGAAGAAGAGGTGTCTCTTGGTGGTCTCCTTCCTCTTCTCCAGACAGGGGTTGAGGAGGCGGAGAAGCTGCAGGACCCTCTCCTCTCGGCGTGACTCGGTCAGACACGCATCGTTCATCACCAGGTACGGGTAGATCTTGCCGTTGTGGCCGCGGATATAGAGACGACGTGCTGCTGTATTGTGTTTCTGAACAATTTCCACTCTGGGCATGAACCTGGAGAGAGGCGCAGACGAAAAGAGCTGAAGTAACCTCTGGAACTTGCTGTGGATTTGCGGATGGTATTAATACGCATTTTTAGAATACCAAAGGACCTCTAACTAGAGATATGTGAAAGTGCCTGGTAGAGTGGAGTTGGTCAGTCTGAACTTTCTATAATTTCGCTCATGACTGGTGTTAAATATAATATGGATGAGCATTTTAAGCAAAGATACTATTTGATTGTCGCAGTGACCCATTTGACTATTCGAACAATTCACAACCCCCCCACCCCTCACACGCTCTTGCTACCGCTAAGATGCAGCGGTCATGACTCCATCAAACTTCACTACATTGTTGTTTTTATTTCCTATTATATAAGATCATGCTTAGTGGGCCTGGAGCCCTTTACCTTGCGATCTTGATGTAATAGTGCGTCGGTTTGGGCATGAGGAATTCCCCAGGGATCTCCACCTCTGCTGTCTGCGCAGAGAAGTTGCTGAGGAAGCGACACTTCTCCTCAATGAGGAAGAACTTGGGCAGCTGCTTGGTCTTGGCCTCCAGGATCTTGATCCACTTCTTCAGCTTGGAGATCAAATTGTGAAGCTTCATGGAGCCTGGCACACTGAAGTCAAAGTCTGGTAGGGATGAAGAGAGAAGTTATTGTTAAGAATCTCCTTGTAGTGCTGGCCTTTTCACCGCCTTACTATTCAAGTGTTTCCCACCCTTACAGGTGCCTGGTGGACTTCATGATTTAGCATCACTGACTGAAAGCAGAATGTGATATCAAAAACTGGACCAAAACAGAAGAAAAGCAAGGAAGTAGTCTGAGAAAATCCTGAGGCTGGCTGACAAAGCCTGGATGGGGGAGTTGATGTGTTAACCCACCCCCCTCTTAATCAACTATCCTCAAAATGCCCTTCAGCAGGACACTTACCCCCCAACTGCTCCAGAGGAGCTGCGCTCAGACACCCATGTGTTTGTGTGTGACCTGTAGCCTCTCCGGCAGCTATAAGCTCCCACACCTGTTCTATTAATATCTTTATATTTCTAAGTAACCATGTCAAATAAAATACTATACACACAAGGAACTCAAAGTAGAGTGAAATGTGACTTAAGAAAATGGAACAGAAATAAATAGAATCAAAGAGAATAAAGTTTAAAAGGTTACTGGTCAGACGACATTTCTATGCAAACGCTGCGAGGCCTGTTTGAAACCACAAACGGTTAAGATTAATTAAAGTGAGATCTGGGTATTTACTTTACTGTTGTTTACCCAGTAAGATGGACTAAGAACACCTTGTTTTTCACAGGGATGGCTTAGGGGAGGCTAGTGGTTACACAAACTTACATCTGGGAAAAGTCCATTCTAAATATTGTGTTGCACTGTAGCCCACTCCACTCCTGCAGTGTGGTGCCTTGCTTGAGGGAACTTAGTAGATAAGTTATTCATGGCAGGCTGGCAGCACAAGGAGAACTGTTTGCTCTATCAACTTAAAACTCCCTGGTGGAGGCTGGGAGCTGATTAAATTAGAGCTATAAAAATGAGAGTCTTAAAGTATTAAATTCCTGTTTCAAGTCACAACTCATATTGCCCATAACATATTGTGATGAGCTGCAGCAATAACAACGGAAGGAGGGGAAGTGAGCCAGGCAGGTTTTCCATTTTAGAGTAAAGCCCTCAGGACATCTCTGTAACATGAATGCGCATGCACGCGCCGACGCAGACACACACACACACACACACACACACACATACACACACACCTACATCTCCTATTTCAGTACACCCTGTTGTGCCGCCTGTTATAATGAATCTATGAAACTGCAAGGCCTTGCCATTTCAAACCCGTTCAATCTCTCCCGGAGTGAGACCTCCTAATACTTTAAATAAGCCCTTTAAAACAGCCAATGTTCTTTTCGGAGTGGCCCTATTTCGCTATCCGTCTGCCTGCAATTCACCTGCCTCGATAGCAGAGGTAAAATTGAAACAGTCCTGAGGAATTGCAACCCGACAACGATTCAGCACCATAAAAGTGTATAATGCTCACAAATAGAAAAAGCGAGACATGGTCCGCTCCTTCGAAGCCGAGAAACAATATAGTAATATAACTCCATATTTAGCAGATATAAAACATTTTACCTGTTTAGACACAGCTGCCCCTAAGACTAGGGGAGTTTGTTATTACAACTCATAAAAACACCTGAATATTCACAGTGGGCAACATTAAAACAAAGACCTTCTCTTAACTAATATTTCACTGTGCGATGAGATCTAATTATAGTTATTGTGATAGTCAATAAATTTGAATGGTTCATTGCAGCTGAAACACACAACTTAAGTGAAAATTAGATCATTGGAACAAATGCTACATTATTTATTCACAATGCAGCCCTCCAGTGAAAAGTGCTCCAAATATTGCACATGACAGACAGACTGTGGCTACTTCGATCTTAGTGCATATTCACGATGCACTAATATATCATATCATATATTATAAATAGCCTTGCCTAAGCACATTCATTGTGTTTGAACTGTGATCCTTAAAAGACAATATTAAACCTGCAGACAGTATCTCGGAGAAACTACAGAGGTTCTCTGTGGCAAGTGTAATACAACCAGAAAGACCAGAAGAGAGTTATTTTCAGTCTCCCTGAACTCATCTTTGACCCCTGCTCTGTCAGTTTGCTGGGGGAATCGGATGCTGAGAGAAAGAATATGGTGTGGAAAGGAGCCAGGCTGCTCTCTGACCTGTGTGTGGAAACCAGGGCTAGTATTCTGCCCTACCTGGCCTGCATGACAGACCACAGCAGAGGATCTGCACTGCTGTACCAAATTATGGATCCAGACTCAGGAGGTGGGCCACCTCTGTATATAGACCCATCACTCCTCCATGACTCAGTGTGGGATTGTGTGAATGTGTGGTGGGATGCAGCCAACTCAACTTTATCATGTCTCATTGGTGAGCTGAAGTTTTGAGTGTTGTTTCAGAGGTCATCACAGCAGTGTATGGAGGTAGAGCGGTTTCTGGCAGTAAAAGTTCACATTTGAAGCTCATGACTGACAACTAACTGATGGTACATACAAAGGTACTAAGCCAAATTGCTATAGAATAATATTGAGTACATTTAACTATGCTAAATGTCATTTTAGCATGACAAATGACTATTCAATAGGCTCTGAATTAAAAGCAGGGAAACTTATGCATGTTTTTCAGAAAAAAGGTCTTCTGACAAAAGTCTCTGGAACAGATCCACTGCTAAAACAGTAACTCATGCAAATAGCATTCACCGTAATTGGATTTGAATGCCTCCCTGCTGCCAAATGTTATATGTGCACACATAAACCCATATTTTCCGGCCCACAAACCCTGTGAAAGCGAGTGAGCCACTAACGTGGTGCGGGGAATGGGAGCTTGGCTTCTCAGCAGCTCTGTAAACCCTGTTTGTTCCGCTCTGGAAGGTTTGTGTGGTTTCTGTCTCTGTCGGCCCTGCTCCCGTGTCGCCGTGGGGACAGCTGGGTAGTGTTGGTCGGCAGGCACCCTGCGAGGCAGAAGCCCTGGTGACGCCTGGCTGCGTGAGCACAGCTGGCGCCGAAACATCTGGTAAGATTCATCAGAACGGCGCTCGCTCCGACTTTCGCTCACTCTTGTTTGTGTTGTTCATTCAGTCAGACCATGTGCGGTTCCCATGCTTTGCTCGCTAATGCCATCACACCTGTCTTCATGTTTCCTCGCAGACTCTCATTCCTGTTGTTTTCTCTCCGCTAATCTTCTCTCTTCCATCTGTTATGCTACTCTCTGTAATTTTCTATATTCGTCAGCTCTGGCTCACAGTTATTACTGCTTTTTTCTTTCAGAGTCAGGTGATCACTTTTTGCCCTAGCTGCATTTCATTCACTCGCTGTCCTTGTCCTCCTCTATCCCAGGGCCAAACACATTAAGCTCTATTGGCCACTCTGAGGACCAATGGAGGGGAAAAGCACAGGAGAGACTGAAGAGTGGAGAGGGGTAGGGGGACGCGAGGCGGTAGCTGCTGTGTGAAAATGCAATAAAACGAGATGCTGGGCCATTTACTGAGAGTGTAATTCAGCGAACATGTATGTGCAGTCAGTCTGTAGGAGCGAAAAGCAAAGAAGTTTATTTGAACGCTGAAAGCTGGGGGAGATGCAGACGACCCTTGTTTAAACCAAGTCTAGTGAACTGTGGTTCAACTCCCTTATGCAATGTAGGAAAACAGACACGTGGCTTCGAAAAACAGGAGAATGATTGTTTTGAGAAAAATGTCTCAAAGGGGGCCTTGGCTAAACTGGAGCTGCACCTGTCCTGTTGGATTCCACAGCTTGCATATGAATCTGAACATGCAGGCCAAAATGACTGGAGGCTTCAGCAGTGCATTACAAGCATACGCATGAATATCACAGAATTCTTTGCTTTGAAATGTGTTAATCCAAAGCTGGGGATGGATCAGAGAACTGTCTCTCATTGCAATGTCTTCCAACTCGTAATGTTTGCTTTAACATCAGTGTACAACGCCTCTGAGCAAATGTGCCATTAGGGATTTTCAGAGGTTTCAGGATTAAAAAGGTGGTCAATTTGTCGACACAATGTCAATGATGGCATGACATTTGAGTCTAATTTCTAGTCTCACGTTGGTGGAGGAAGTCCACCATCAGGTAAAAATCTGTAAGAACAATCCAATATTAAAAACCTCTCATGAACAAATTCAGTGTACCATTTTTGATACTGTTGTATATCATCCTACCTTGATGACTTGAGAGAGAGAGCAGATATATAAACAAAATATAATAATAATATAATAAAATATAATATAAACAGAGAGCTGTTTATATTATTATATTATTCTACTCTCCATTTAACGATTTAATCTGTAATGAGAACTTAATAGCTACCCTGCAATTGTTCTGCCCCGATATATAAAACGGAAAGTGTTCCATCTGTGCCACAGTAGCTTTACCAGCAGTGTACTCTCAAACTCGCCTACCTGTTCCAATATTTTATGAGCTATATTCTCTTTTGGTACAGCAAACAAACTGTAAACAATGCTTGGTTCCCTGACAAGAAGGATAATACTGTAGGCACAGCTTGCAGCTCCAACCACAATAAAACAACACTTGACCGGTGGTGCTTGGCCTAACTGGGATTACTCTGCATTTACATCTCAATGTAAAATGGTCAAAGTTGCCCAGTGCCAATATGGTGGAAATTATTTTACTTTGCATCTGGTGGATTATAAGTCTATAAAACCTAAATTGAGAATTTAGGTTTTGCCCTGATGGGAAAAGCAAAGAAATAAAATAATTTCATTACAGTTACAGCGTTTACAGAGTTTTAAACACTACTAAGAATAAAGGCTGAACTTTTACAACAGTTTGCTGATTCATAGTTTCATCAAAGGCAAGAGTCTTCTGCTGTATTTCACCAAACGTGGACATCACCACTGTACTGTGCCAGCTTACATTAGAAAGGCAGCTAACTTGAGTACTAATCAAAACCAGCGTAGACGCATGCACTACACACAGTGTAATAAAGACAGAAACAGACACATACACCGGTTTCTGACCAGTCACCACCCCCAACCCGTCCCTGAAATCACATCATCTGGTTGGAAACCTTAATTAAATTGCAAACACAAACGCTCCAGATGCTCCAAGCAACAGTGCAGTCTGTCCTGACAGCGCTGATAAGAGCAGCACAAAGGTATGCGTAGATATAACGTGACCTTTTCAATGTATCGCCACAGAAGCCAGTTGGGCACCTGTCTCATCATTTCATTTAGTGTAACTAAGTAACACGAATGTTGCTCTTGTTTATGTGTGCCAGGCCTAAGGGAGAACAGCCAGGAGGTGTTGCTGTTGTCGCCACTGGGCCAATTGTTGCACCTTGTCAAACAGTCACAAAAAAGGCTTCTTTGGTCGCCTGAAAACATATGCTTCACATTTTATTTCTCTTAGTGTTATGAGGTAGTTGCAACAAGGTAAACCATTGATGCAAAAAGTTAACATGGCTAACGGCCATGAAACCAAAGTGAACAAACTAAGTGAACAAACTAAGAATGACCGCAAAATAAAATGGCTCTTCAGTGCTTGTTTTTCTATCTGTCTGTTCTGTTTGGGTCTAAGTTAATACAGCCAGTCGTGAGTGTAACCAGCCAACTAACCTGTTGTGAACTGCCCCTTCATCTTCTGGAAAACAGGGTCCTGAGCAGTGGCCTGGGCCCGACGGGCCAGCGACTCAGATGCAGCGCTGGAGAACATGGTGGAAACATTGGAGACGTTCTCCAAGCCAACACCAAAGGTGCTAACCAGCTTCTTGACAAAGTTCAGTGTGTGCGGCGTGATCTTGGCGTCAGACACTGCACCACTCTTCTCAAAGGCTACTGAGTAGCATTTAGCCAGGCCCTGTTGAAGCTGCCTCAAGACCTGCAGAGAGAGGAGGAAGATGGAAAAACCGTGAGAAAAAGTTACAGTAATTTTAAATAGAGGTGTCCAAACATTTTTCTCCAATCCCCAATCTGAGACATTTGATTTTAAAGTTTCATAAGGAACAACGGTGCAGTGCTGTGATGTCATACAGTAACCCAAGCAAGGCAGAGAGGGAAGGTGATGATGGTATAAACATGCCTGTGCCCCTGCCTGCCCCGTGGAACGAAGCCTAGAGCCTGCAGCTGCTGCAGAGTGCCCCAAACCATCACAGGTAATCACAGACTCACACACACACCCTAACAAACTTCCGGCACTAAATCCCTTGCCCCATCCTACGCGCTCACTGCACCCATCCATCACCCGTCTCAGTCTTCCCTCCTCCTGCTGCCTCTTTCTCAGAGTTGTTCCCTCCACCCACGGACCAGCTAACTTGCGTAGATGCTGCCGAGCATGGCAAGGAGAAAATACCAGCTAAGACTTATCAAAATTAAGGGGGAAATCTATCTGAAATGCACATGAATCTACTAGCAATTCTGTCTTGAATATAATCTACACACCACTCAGTCAGGGAATGAGAGACAGTGACGAGGCCAGATAACACCGCAGACTAAACGGATGTGAGACAGGATCTGCCAAACTTTGGTCACATGGATGACCAGGTGGCGTGACACACATATACAGAAGGTGTGCACTCCGACTTGCTTTCACACATATGCAAAGATGCGTGAAAGTTCTCACAACCTGCTGTATTATTTCATCACCATCTGATCAACTAACAACACACACGTAGCAACAAAGTCAGACACACACGAAACCACCACCTTTGTTATTCTCACCTCCTCATGCCAGTTCTCCCTGAACCACACCATCTGGTCCACAATGCCCTCCAGGGAGGAGAGCAGGGTGGGGTGTAGCTCCCGCTGCATGTGCATGATCCTGCTGCAGCGCCACATTGGGGCAGTGGCCCGGATAGGTCCCGGGTCGGAGGCCCCCGAGTGAGGCTGGGCCCCCACTGAACTGGGCTGCTGTTGGCCAGATGCATCTGGGGAAGAGGAGTGAGAAAGAAGAGGAAAGGATGAGTGGCGGGGAGGGAGTGACAGTCAAACAAAGTAGAGAGTAAACAGGATCGGAAAAGCAAAGAGGAGGAACCAAAACAAGTAGAGGGAAATTCTACAATTTCTCTACGTACAAACCATTCTGAAGAACAGATACACAGACGCACCATAATTTGTAATAACTAGATGAGCTCTAGCTTTTAATGTTCAGAATGTGGTAATGAAGCAACACATAATAACCAGCCATGTTTACTTACCACTTTTGTAGCGCTCCCTCTGCTCGATCTTGAGTGTCAGGTAAAGGGTGCGGATAGGGAAGTAGACAGCCTGGGGGTACACTCGTCCCACCTAGCAGATAAAAGAGGGTCACAGATTACATTTCAAAGACTCCCCCTCAGGACCGCAAAGGAGAGAGAGCGAGAGAAACAGAGAGAGGGAGGGGGGTGGGGGGGTGGGGGGCAGACAGAGGTGGAGAGGAAGGAGATGGAGAGAGAGAGAGCGCGGGACAGAGAGATACTGTTTGTGTATGTGTGTGTCGGAGAGAGAGAGAGCGAGCGAGAGATCATACTGATACAGCAAGAGACCTCTGCTGTAACAGAGGGAGTGTTTGAAGCTTTGAGTCAGGGGAGTTAGGGAAGTTAAAAACACGTCATGGCTGAATTACAAAACTGAATGTGACTGATGATGAAACTGCCCTCAAGACTTTCAAGAAAAGTCACTGACAACATTGGAAGGCTTAATGGTTGAAGTCAGGACATAAGAGATTTCAAGTTTTGAAACACATCGCAAATTCACCTCAAACTTGGTGGAGTAGGATTCCTTTGATAAGTCATGCAGCAGGTGAATTCAATGTCTGTCTTCGGTGTATAGGCTACATATATGTATCTGGTCACAGCTCATTGAAAAGGTACAATTAAAAATATATATTCATTCATATATTCAAATGCCTGCTACTAAACCAAGAAATTGATTGAAGATCGAATTTCAAATAAAGTTATCATTGTACCTTATTACCATAGATACTTATCCTTTCTGGTTTTATTTTGTTCAGTAAAAGTAAAGTCGCCGGCTGTGGGTTTCTTTCATTCAACATCCATTCACTCTGCAAGCTCAGATGGCAATACACACTGGGCACCTCTGATAAAGTCTTGAACATGCATGATAAGCTCTGAGCAAATGATCAGACTCCCCTTTATGTGGCTACAATACCAATTCCACACTTGCACATCAAATGACATTGGAATACATACAAGGGCAGCCATTGCGGCACATTGCACACAGAAACTCTGAAGGAATCACCCCTTTGAATGAGAGAGGTGTAAACTCAACTTGACACCGATATATTTGTGTGTCTGTGTGTGTGTGTGTGTGTGAGATATTTGGCTATCACTGCGACTGCACAAAGCGAACGCCTAAAGGTAGAACATGAGCTGTGACAAAGCTCCCTAAAATTCTGCCAGATCTGCCATTTTTTAGAACTATTAGCAGAGGTAAAACAAGCTCATTTCCAGTGGTGGTGGTCCTAAAGGAAAGTTCATTTTTAACATTCACACAATCTGTGGGTAGCATATATAAAAAGGAATGAGAGATTATAATCAACATTTCGAATAACTTGCTTCTAGTCTCGTGTCCAAATAGGGGGGTTTAGAAAATATGGCCCACTTAGATGTTGATTTATAATGTGCTGGACTGTCTGACCAATAACATTGCTCTTTGCCATGGTATACACTGCTGTAGTGTTGTAAAATGTTATTAAAACTTACATAACGAGGACTAAAAGTACAAGAACTCTAACCAGGTTGTAAAAGAACAGATTTCTCCTTGAAAGTCTAGGTGGGAGAGATCTGCGAGTCTGGCTTTAGGCCCAGTGGATATTGGTGGAAGACCAAACCACAAGGTTCGCTCAGGTGTCGGAGCAAAATTTCATAGGCTGCAATAACATAGTGACTTGATCACTTCTAGACCCTCTGTGCGCCTGCAAGGCAGAATGCGATACCTCCACATCTAATCAACAAAACTGAGCTCAATATGGCTAAAAGTGAGTTGAGAATAGATGGTGGTCGTGGAGTGGAATTCAGGAGAGAGATGGCAAAAGAAAAAGAAGAAGATTTTTTTTCATTGTTTAGCTAAAGGCTGAAGGGATTTTGGGCCCTACAAGCCGTCTCTGACTCTATCCACATTCCTTTGACATCAAGTCCATTATTTCATAGGGATTCTCAAACTGCACAAATAAAAATTACAAAAAAACTAGCTCAACGTTAAAGCTGCCACAGGTCAGTCTGGGCCGGGCCATGGCCAACTAGAACATACAGTAGTTCTTATTAGACTGGACTACTAAAAGAGCTGTTACAGATCCTGGCAGGTCTCTTAAATTCTTGAAGAGACTCACCTCCCTCAATGCATGTACCTCACAACTCTACATGGTCAGTCGGTCAGCTTTGGTGTGCTGTAAAGGCGGCACCAAGACTGTCAAAGACTGACAGGATTGACTGACGGAGGTAAGAGGCTGCTGCTATTATAGGTCTAAGCCTGGACAGCCTACAAAAGGGGAAAATTGAACTAAGGAAGGAAAACACTTTCCACATCTTCAACGTTGAGGTAGTTTAGCTATGGAGCACCTTCAGATATCACCAAGAAGCTTTAACCTGCTCTTCTGTGGCTAATACAGCTTTCTGTACAATGCTTCCAGTACACAAATCCAAAGCCTCAGTCCAAAACATTAAATAAGATATTGCAGTCTATTCCACCTGGAACTTTGCATAAATGCATAAACTATCTATATCTGTTAACTTAAGTAAATACGCATATGGAAACCACGGACACACCACTGCAGATTTATTAAGCTGAATGTCCCAGAACACCCTACACATATTTAGTATTCTGCAAATGTTTACAATTCACCGTCTCTTAATTTCTCAATTTTATAGATTGCATTTAGAGTTAATGTGTAACTTTCATGAGTACACAGACAGATTTCAAGTGAAAAGTATACTACTGGGATGAGAAGTGAAGGACTCGAGTCAGGAGTAACGGGAAGGGGGAGTGCTAAGTGGCAGCTAACAGCAGCATTAAAGATGAAAGAGGAAGGAAGGCAGAGAGGAAGAGGAGGAACCAGAGATCAGCCTGCTAATGGGAAGATAAGAAATGTCATATTTTAGCGAAGCTGAGGTGGGCCGAGGGGAAGAGAGCGAATGGTAGACAAGGAGGAGGCAGCGAGGTAGAGTGGGAGCGCGGGTGGGGTGAGGTGGTGAGATTTTCTGTTAACTTCTGATTCATCTTCCCGCCTGCCCCCAGGCGCTCTTCTCCTCACCTTCATCAATATTTCAACATACGTTTTTTAAACATCCCGCCGCCGCAGAGAAACTCTAAATAATTCAGGCGAGCGGCACAGACAAAGCCTGCCATGCATTAAAATGGAGCTTTCTCTTTACATAAAAAAGGGGATGAAGAAAAGGCTGTCAACCTTTTACCCTTCAGTCATTACAGGGTGACGAGACGCACCAAAGGGACGGCTGGATCTCCATAGATGGAAAATCTCTGCGGCCGCTGACTGACATCCATATACATGCAAAAGGCTGGTGCTGGTTTAAGAGACTCAACTATAACCAAGAGGTCCCAACTTTGAACCCTGAAACAACCAGAAGTCCTGTTCAAGTGTCCTCCGGACAAAACAGCTAGAGAGATTAACACATTATTGAAAAAAATCCAAGATAAAAGCAAAAATTTTAATTATTCAGTATGATTCTACTTCTGTGGTCTTTTATTTAACAGCTAACTTTCATCAAGCCTGTTAATGATCTTAACAACCAACCATCAGTGTGATGTTTCCTCTTTATCTGCATGCTGAAAAGCAGAGAAGATCCCCTAAATAATTATCACTTCAAACATTTTGTCTTTCCATGATACTACATCTATCCTCTTGCACTACCCACGTGTGTTTTAAAACCCTTCCCTCTCTTCTCTTTATCCTCCTCCACACGTTCTCTCATATCCTCTATACAATATTCCTGCTCAGCTGAGAGGATGGCTGTTTGTTATAGCAGACTACTCTTTGAAGATCACCCTCTTCAAATTGTGCGGAAATAATACTCCATTAAGCAAAGCAAATTAGTCCTCGGTTTAATTACTAGCTCTGTTCCCGCAGTGCGGATGCGTACGATATTAACTTTATAATCATTTCTTGAACAAATAATTTAAAAACCAATTCACCAGGGACTGGTGAAAGCCAATAAATTGATGTAAAAAGGGACAGTGAAAGAATCTGAATGCTTCATTTGGTAAATAGAAAGCAGGGGAGAGGCCACTTTGGCGTGAATGCAGTTAATTTATCTTGATTAGAAAGGACGTGTATGAGGACTAATGTTAACACATGAGCCAGATGTGTTGCCCCAAATAGATGAAAGAAGCCGAGAGCAAAAAATATAAATGATTGATGGGTGGAGCAGGCATGCAGGCATGAAACTGAAGAGGACAGAATGAATCTAAAAACATCTTCTAATGGTGAGATTATATGACAAGGATGTTTCACCGATATTGTCACTGACAAAAAGTTGATAACAGAGAACAAGGGGGCATCGGCTTATACTCGATGGGGATCTAGATCTGGCTGTGGGGTAAGGAGTTTTGTAAAGGCCTCACCTGGCTGATTAGGTTGAGCAGAGGTTTGCCTTCTGAACCAACCAGGCAGGTCAGGAGCTGCGGTATCCATGCCAACCACTGGATGGGCGGGACTCCAATGCAGTACTTGTCCACGGCATCTGCAAGGGTGTTCTTGTCATCGAAACTGAGAAGCCACAACACCTGCAGATTAAAAGAAAGAAATCAAAAACGTGTGGAAGGGAGAGGTGGAGGGTTAAGACAGGAAGAAACAAACAACAAATTAAATGTAACACACTCTGCCAACTGCTGTAAGACACCAAGCAGCAAGAGGTAAGGTCTCTATCATTAATCAGACCATTGCTGCTTCCCTGGCTCTGGTCACAGCAGGAGAGGGCTTACAGAGCAATGAACGAGTGCATCTTGGCAATCCTTACTATGATCAAAGCTGAGCCAATGTGGAGGTGATCTCTCCTCCCCTGGTGTGCTTGTGTGTGCGTCTACATTATGATGAAGACATTAACCCCACTCAAACCCCTCCAGGCTCTCATCAGCGGCCAACCTGGGTACGCAGATTGTGTATAATTACTGATAATGAGTGGTCATCTCATTTCACCCATGTGGACTAACCACTGCCAAGCCTGCTTGGCAGCACCATGGGGGGTGGGGAGTCACCAGAAAAACATGTAATTGGAATGTGAGGCTGGTTAGCAGCCATTATTAGAGCAAATAGTGACAAAGTAATGCCTAATGTGAACACTAGATGTGGCGAGACCATATTTATTATTTATCAAGCCTGACACATAGAGGTGGCTGGTCTTTTAGATGAGTCTCTCTAATCTGACTCTCCTGTGGCTCTTTAAAAGCAGAGACCCAGCGGGCTGTTTAGTTAAGTTTTAACAATGTCTCACCATTCATCCCTCTTCAGATTATTAAAAATGAATAGAAAAAAATTAAGTGTATTTAATCAAGCCAAAACGTGTCCAGTTTGCAACAATTTTGTTGCATTTTGTGCTGATTTGATGTTGCTGGTTCTTCTTATATTTACGTACCATCTGATCTGAGTGCAGTACGGCAGAGCACAGCAGGTATCAGGGTTTTACCTATTATAAGGGCCTATAGAGGTCTTTCTATGCTAACCTCTGGAGGGGCTGTATTGAATGGGTGGGTGTGTGTCTGTCCAAGCAGGTGGGATGATTATAAGCAAGGAGACCACCTCGTCACCTTCCAGACAGAGCTCACTCAACTGGTAGCTATGGTAGCATTGGTCTGACTGTTAAGAAAAGGTCGGTCCATGTGGAGGGTCATGAGAATGGAGTATCAAGGGAGGCCATTAGTCTGTTAACCCTCAATGCCAGAGGGTGGCCTTCATTCCACCATCGATCTGCCGTGGGAACCCATCCACACTGTCTACCACTGGACTATAATCGATCAAATTACTACTCTCTGCTTGTAACTGTGGCAGAGCCTGAGAGGGGGGGGAAAGAATGCCTTTCTTCTCATCAGCACCAATAATGTATGGGCTGGCTGGCTGGGGTCAGGAAACTAGGGTATTAAAAGTTAGCCTGTCTAAAAAAAAAAAAAAAGGTTTTGAGACTACTGGTTTTATAGAAACAGGGGTCCAGTGTTTGTTTAAGAGCCAACAAACATTAAAACATTCCAACTCATAAATCCTCAACAACTAATGCTAATAAGCCCAAGAAGTCTTCACATTTTGCCAAGCTTTCTTATCACCTTTGCTAGGTATTTGCGCGACTTGCTCTCATTTTGGTGGCGGCAGGCGTGGAGGTAGCAGGTAATGGCGGAGACTCCCAAGTGGAGCTGGCGATCCTTGACGAAGATGTTCTCCAGGTAGTCACCCCACATGGCCCAGGCCTTCACCAGGACATCGTGCATCTGTACCGCTGCTGAAAAGGCCTTGTTGGCCTCCTCTGACCTGGAACAAGATAGGAGGGAAGGTGAAAAGCGTTAGAGAGTGAGACTGAGGTTAGCGCAGAGCTGTCAAGGGAAAGTATGATCGAGTGAAAGAGAAGTCAGACGGGAAAAAAAAGAGATACAAAATAGGGAGGGACACTGAGGAGAGGGGGGAGGGTTGAAAAAGATGGATGGAAGTGTGGAGAGCGGACTTGAAGGAGTGAAAGAAAAGAAGAAAGATGGAGTGTGCAAGAAACAGATTATGATGATCATGCTCTGAATTATGTACTACACATCAATAAGCACCATATTTCATTTGCTGTAATCTTCAAGGCCTTTCCCCTCCGCATTACAGAGTAAGCATTTAACCCAGCATGAATTAATGTCACCAAGGGTTCAGGCTTTTTGCTATACTGTAATATGATATATATATAAAAAAAATATACTGGACCCAACCCTATCATACTGTGCAGATCAATCCATTTAATACTGGGTGACATATGAGATTAACACCTTCCTATTTTATCAGAAATGACAGAGCCGCCGCAAAGTAAGAACCTTAGCGCAATGGCTATATTTATCAGTATACTAATACATTGACCGTGAAGAGCATTGCTACAGCTTAGAGAAATCTGCAGGCTGATAAACTTGAGAATCCTTGAGATTTCTTATCCTGGTACTGCAATCTAGCAGTTACAGTTTGAGTATTCGATTTAGAAACTGTTAGCAGGCGAAGAAATAGACAGGTGAAATCTGGCAGAGCCCCCAAATTTTGACTGCACCATTTATGCTGACAGGGAAATATATTCTGAATCATCAGCTGTTTTCACCACGCCAATTTCTACACACCTTTCAGCCTTTGATTAATAAATAGGATGCAAGAGGCACCCGAGACGCACTATCCTGCAGTCAAAACATTGAGACGGGCCTGTCAATGAAAAAGCCTTACTGAGCTACGGTTGGTAAATGTACCTCCATTTTGGGAATGTTTCCAAAACTACACTCCCGCTTAGTTACAGTGAAATGTCTCCCAAGCCAATCAATTAAAATGTGTTATTATAAAAGGCATTTTGGCATGTGATTAAGAAATGGGAGCTTGATTGCTATGGGAGTCAGAGCCGAAGACCCTCCAGTAATACTTAATGGGGTTGCCTCAGTCACTTTGCCAGTGTTAAAGTACATTAACAGTTTCTACTACGCGGCTCAACAGGAGCACAGGCACCCAACAGACTGTCAAATCTCTGACACCCGTTTAATTGAATGATCCCAAAATCCTTAGCACATGTGGTTGCACATACACACGCACACACAAAGCCTCTCTCAACCCCTAACCCCCACTCTGCTGTTAATTCTCCCCCGGTGTGGGGGAAACTTAATGATTGCAATAAACCCTGCTGAGGTGGAGGCAAGTTCTGCTGATCCCAGAGATTCCTGCAAATTGCCTCAAGTTAATTATTGAGCTGCATATACATTTAATAAGCCTCCCTCAATTTGTCTTTCACCCCTCAGGACGCCATGTCACGTCAAAGATGACGGGCGAAAAGGGGTTGCTGCAGGGGTGTTAAAGAGGGTGGCTGTGGGTGTGTACGGCCCTGCAAAGCATGGAGAGAGCTGTTGTATGCACCACAGGCAACCCCTGCAGCCAAAAACACATCACTGACACTGTCACAAACTGATGACACAGATGTACATTTACATCCAAGCCACGTCACGGAGGTAACCTGGTAACATGATCTCAGAGGTGCGTTAGCTTGAGGGAAGGAGCACTGATTAGACTGCCACGTCCTGACAGGGTAAAACACCCACACAGAGTTAAGGGATCACTTACACAGTTTGAGGACAATGTGATAATGAACAAAGGGAATACAGGGGCAAACACAGGATGGATTTGGATTGTAAAAAAAAAAAAAATAGCTAATCTAAAGTTGGCTACAGAATGGAAACTCTTCTCCAAAGCTAGAAAGGTAGTGAAAGAGCAGGCGGCTGGGGCACTGATGGACTTACTTGTTGATCTGAGCCAAGAACATGCCCTTTAGGGCGTAGAACTCAGCCGTCATCTCCTTGGTGAAGTACTTCAGGTTGGTTGACTCTATCACCTCCAAACCCTAAAACACAGGGACGTGAACAGCACAGGTTTAACTTCAAACTAAACTGCAGTGAAAAAAAAACAACCTTTCATCTATGCTGGGGAGAATAGCGAAGAAGATACCACGACATTTGTTACTCGATACCACGTTTTAGACAGGACCATAATCACAGGTGAAAAACAAACAAACTGCTCGGTGTTCATTAAGAAGTAAGAAAAGAGGTTTTAGGGGAACTAAACTTCCATTATGGTGAGCCTCTGATTAGGTGTCCCCTATGCACTGCTGTGACAAACGATGTGTAGCGGGAGAGAGAGACAGAGAGAACCAGAGGAGATGAGATAGAAGAGAGAAAGAAAGAGAGAGAAGAGTGTCTACTGGCACTTTTAATGACTTGTGGTGTGCTGAACTGCTTCTATTAATCAGAGCACTTCATGGGCTTAAGAGGAAGCTCCTGAGTTACACTCTCTTATAAGTCTCCCTGCTATAACTTGTCACCTAGAGCCGTCCCCAACACTTCTCGCTCTTACTACTTTTCCCACTCAAAGTACCACTAACTACGCCTCCAGCTACTACGAACACAAATCAACCCAAGTACTTGAATCACACTAAACACACCAAAATGTGTTGTTCTTCAGCAGAGGCTGGGTTATTTCAAATTGGAGCACGCTTTACCACAGTGAAAATCTCTTGCAGCTGTGCTGCATTATGGTGCAGGTGTTACATGGGCACAGTTATTTATCATGATTTGATCACACAGAATTAGACTGTACAAACTAAATGATTTTTCTTTCTAGAGATTGATTTTGTCAAGAGTTACTTACAAGCTGAAATAAAAATATCAGTTTGTGCCAATAAAACCACGAGTTACTTTTAACAAACTAACTTGTTAATAGAGTGACATTTGTAATGTCACTGTGTGACTATTGTTTATGGTGATTCCACACTTATATTCAGTGCAAGTTCTCATTTTCTGAAAAAAATGTATTAATCAGAAAAGCATTATAGAAATAGGGGCAAAATTAAAGGTAAGGTAAGTTAATGACTACATATGCACCCATATTTGGTGCAATGTTCAAATAAATAAGTATCAGTGATTCTCTCATTTGAAATATATTATAGGAATAGGAACCATATTCCATCCTACCTGCATGCACTCATTCTTGCCCATGACACCAGCCAGCTGCAAATAACATTTGACCTGCTGTCTGATCTTCTGGAAGCAGTCAACAATGGGCACTGTGGGGATGGTATGGATACGACTCAGGATGTCCAGAGCCACATTCACCAAACCCTGAGGAAACAACAGCGTGACGTAGTTGGTTAAAATAATAAAAGGTTGAAGACAAACAAATGTTGAACTTAATGTTGTTTACTGATTCAAAAATGTATCTGATTAAAAAAGGCTGAACCAGTACCTGTTTGCGTCCAATCTTGCCATACTGAATGATAGCAGAAGCTGAGGCATGAACTCCCAACATGGCATTGTTGTTGTTTGGATCGTGCTGTGCGTTTGTCTCATATGCCGTGACTATGGCTGTGGACAGAGACAAAACAGTAATTAACACGGCTTTTCTCTTAATGCAAATGGAATATTTGAAGACGTAAGCAAAAAGAGGAGAGCTTGGAGCAGTATGAACACTGGGGATCTCCTAGCACTCTAAAACTCAAGCTGTCATAATGCAGAGGAGGGCACTGGGGACACTAAACGTATTGAACAGTAAATGGGCCATAGCGATGAATTTCATCTAGAAAATTCCATTTCACTTTAACATAAGTTTGAAGGCTGTCACGTATAAATGAAGTAGATTTTATTGGCGTGGCGCTGCAGAACCAGTGCTATCATTATTTCAGCACCTCACAGTGCGGGTTGGAGCTCAAGTTGCTTGAGACATCACATTTTGCAGTGGCTGCCTCTCTGAATGGTTTCAAAGTCACCGCGGGAGAGAGCTGAGCACTGAGCTAGGTAAATATGTGTGTGTGTCTCTGAGTGTGTGGTGTGTGTTCTGTCCTGCAGTGAGAGAGAGAGTGCTTTAGCATGCTGACATTTGGAAATGTACAGAGACCCTGAGGGGGTTCTGCACATTGTGGTCTTTTAAAGAAGACCCCTTCCTGGAACTACCAGAAACCTAAGCAGCTGCGTGTCTGTATGAGACTGGTACCCTGCAAAAGAAAAATTGTAGCATGTACTATCATGTTTAGAGTGTGTCGTACCCTGGTAGTGGTGCTGGCGCCACATGAAGATGCTGCTCCAGTGGGACAGGTCATCAGAAACAATGGGCAGTCGATTCCTCCAGGTTTTCACCACAGTCTTCATATCGTGGAGGCTGGTGTTTCGGCCAAGGTTAGCCGGCTGAAGCCCTGCATTAATTTGGGCCGCTTCTTGCAGCTCGATGATCTGCTGCGCCGCCTGGGGATAAATTATAAGTAAAAATTCACTCTTGGCCTTTTTCTTTATCTTACTTACAGTATCTTGAGTATTTTGACCAGGCTTACTCAACTCACTGAGTCTAACTTTTAGCATTCATGGAGCATGCAAGGTGGCAGATCTGAAGCAGCAGCCTGATGCTTATCATGCTCGCAATGGCTAATTTTTGTGTTTACAGTTAACATTTTGTGTTCCCAGGCCTGCTCCACAGTCTGTTTCAAAAATGTGGTCCAGACAGTATACCAGCTGCACTTAATCTTGTTAATATTCTGTCTACACATCTCACCAAATTTATGCTGCTAGCCAAATTTCCCTCTTAGTTTGCACTGCATTACACACATGGTGTCCATCTGTCGCCATTCAATGACTGTCACTTTTTTTAAGTTCAAGAAATCTCATATAAATTGTTTGTTTTCTTTTTGTGTTCTAATGATGATCCAGAACCAAACAGTTTTAAGCTTTGCTTGCTTTAGGGTGTTTTGACATGTATACTAAGATTTTTTAGTGCAGCAAGCCATGAAAAATGTGCATTTCTGCTTCATCTCTATTCCATTATTTCTTGTTGTCTTTAGCGTGTGGTGTGCCACACAATGAAGCAGAATATCCCTAAAATATCTAAATGAATTGAGTGAAAAGAAAGGAAGAGGAGGAGGATCGGAAAAAGAGTAAGAAGATAGGGTGAAAACAACAGAGTGGATATGGAGTGTTTGGAGACAATATCTTAGTCGAGAGGTAGAAAAATAGTGTGGGAGAACAAGGATCAGCAGATAAATGGAAGGAACAAGAGGAAAGGTGATGCTAAGGAAGAGAGAGTATGAGACTGCTGCATTAATGGAAATAAAAGCTCTGTGTGAGACTATAAGGCAAAAGCATCAAAAGTAAAAACATATAAAACTCAGTAAAGTGCAGATCTTCGCCAGGCAATCCTCCTGCTAACCATAACCTGCCCTAACGCTATAACCACTGTAAGCTTTACTTGTTTAATCTTTATCATTACAACCTTTGGTCCTCCTGCAGTGTTTGTAATCATAGAGTCAAGCTGTAAACACTGTATCCTATAACCATTTCAATTAAACTGTCAATAAAACAGCAAAAAAAAAAACTTGCAGTGAAGATGGTGGTGAAGATAATGGAAACGGGGATTTATTCATGTTGTTTCTCGCATAACTTCAGTGGATCATAATATATTTGGGCATGGAATCTGTAGATGATCCAGTTAAAAAAAAAAGACCAAACTTTTCTATGGATGTCAGTTTTTGAGCGACTACAAAGGCAAAACTGTGGCCTGCAACAGGCTAGGTAAGGCTTGTTTTTAGCGTAGCCGAATGCCTTTTGCTCTGTGACCTGAAACTGAAGTTGCTGTTGATGACTTGTGGCCCCTCCTAGCTGGTTAAGAGGAGCGTGGAGTCAGCAATCTATGATGGTACAAAACAGTCAACGAAATAGGTTTTTCAAAACTTGTCAGTCACTGCAGCTGTGAGGGGTCATTCAGCATTCTGGCATAGGTGTGCACAAAATATATTTGGCTAATCTGCCCAGTATTTTTTTAGATTAACCGCAATAGACAGCAACGTACTTACACACTCACAATCACACACACAAACGCACGATTCCCTCAAGGCTGAAACCTTGCAGAGATAACGAAGTAGACCGATATTTATAAGAAAAAGAAAACTGTTAGGGTATTGACAGATATGACGACAGAAGAGGGCTGTCCTCCTCTAGGTCACTGGTTTAACAATCCCAGGGGCTGAAAGCCTCCACAAACGAGCTGGATCGAAGTGACCCAACACATTTATCTCTTTGGACAGCTAGACCTAAAGATCTCTAACACAGCTCTGAAAAAAGCAACGTCTTCTCATGGCAAAACATTAACACGCATTACTGTTAATTTTTGACACAATTTGATTTGGATTTCTGGAATAATTGGTTGAAGAAACAAAAATACCTTCTACCAAAAATATATTCTAGCAATATTCATTTTAATAGCGCCAAAATAATTTTGCAGGGAAAAATCATGATGTCTTCCTAAATTGCATCAATAGATAATCTGGTCTGATGTGGCGCAGAAAAAAGGACAAGGAGATGGGAAAATGTGAAAATGATAAGCGAGGGCTTCTATCTCATTCTGTGAAAAAAGCCTCATTGATTGGCCCAAAGCCGCTTTGTGAACATATAATCAATCATTCCATTATAACTACTCATCAATCAATATTAATGCCAAGTCTCGTAATCGATAGTGTGGGTGATAATCCATTGATCGCCAGTCACTGCTAAGAGCTGGGATTTGATGATAACTTGATTCAAATGGTATTTGAACTCTACTGTATTTGCAGAGTCTGGGCTTCTCATTCTCCAAGGCTCATGGAGTCGTGAATATGAGATATAGAGTTTGGAATGGAGATTTACAACAGGCCGCTTGGCTGGGTAGAGGAATAAATAGCTTGTTTTCCCTCGGCTAGGGTAAATAATTGGACCGCACACATGTGAGCACACTCACAACAAAACACACACATGCACCACACACACACACATGCACCACACACACACACACACAATAACAAAGAACATAGTCAACCAATTCAAATACCCATTTTGAAATGATAAATGTAGTGAATCAGAGCTGTGCTGAAGACTTAACCTCCGCGCTCCGAAATCAAATCTCCCAAAACAAAATAAATTAGGCAATACAATATTTTTCACAATTATCTGTTAATATCAGCTGATGGCCCATTTCTAACCTTCATTCAGACCGTCCCATTCATCATGTAAATGTAATTCTGCTGCAGGTATTTAATCAAATGGTATCTGATGGCAGGGAAGTAATTACAGCCATTCTAAACCAACTCTCTTTCTCCCCGTGTCCACCCATTCTGTTCACTCTCTACCTTTTTCAATTTCCATCACCTTAGTCTCCCTTCTTTTCTCCTTTTTCATCTTTGCACCTGTCTGTTGTAATCTCTCATGGCAAAATCAAAGAGGCTTAAAGGTTTTTTGATTACAAAATGGAGTGAGTGTGTGAGATTGGGGCCGTTATCAGCGTTACTCAACAACATACCATCTCAGGGCTTCTGATGATCTCTTGACATGCGTCTCTTTAAGTGCTTATCACAATAAACTGATTTCCCGTCAAAAAAAAAAAGCAAACCTCTTCATGAGTTTTGTATACTGACCTGTAGCAGCGGCGTGTGTACGTGGGAAACGATATGAGGCAGCCTCCTCCACTCGCGGATGGCCAGGCTGGAGGCCATCTCCACCAGCCGCTCTATAAAGTTGAGCTGCTGCTCCTCTGGGTGGCAGATGGCCAGGTAGCCACGGTGCATGTTCACCTTCCACGCCATCTCCTTAGGACAGCTCAGCTCCACCTGGAATTCATACATAATAGTCAATTTCCATATTTAAACACAAAAGACTTGCTGCAATATTGAGTTACCTATGATTATTTTCTAATTAGATTTATTGAAGGGTAATAGGTAGGCAATGATTAGCATTTTTAAGATCATTATTAACACTATCAAAATAATTTACCTTGGTGTAACTACAATAAAAATAATAGTCATGGTCTGGTCTTTGCAATAGTTTTAAAATCAGTAAGAGATGAAGATGTATTCAGGTCCATTACTTAAGCAAATGCACTACTACCTCACTTTGAAAATACTCCACGACAGGTAAAAGTTCTGCATTCTATACTTTACTAGGGTAAAAGTATGTAAGTGTTAAGACAAAATAAACTTTACATACTCATCATGCAGTGAAATGGTTCCCATCAGTGTTTTCCCATTACATCTGATGTTTATGAATTAATATTACTGCTGCATTACTGTGTACTGTTACTTCTGGCGCATCACGATCTATAAAATCATCATACGTTTGTAGCTTCACTGTCCCAAAAGAACCACAGATCTCTAAAAGGTCAATTTTCCGGGTGCTTAAAAAAAAAAAAAAAACGTCCTGTTTACAATTTCTCAAAAAAACAAACAATACGTTTTATTGGTGACCTACTCAGTTTCCCCGAGACCCACAAATATGACCACCTGTGAGTCAATATCACTGAGTAATAATACTGTGTACATATGTTTCCCTTAGTGCACCTGTTGGGAAAAAAAAAAACAAGACCCAACACCTAACAAGTTACTGATGTTAGAATTCAACATCTACAACATGTAGGTTTTTGAAAGCAAAACACCAGTTTGTACAGTCATTTTTCATTTGGGAACAACTGACTGACTCCCTGACAGACAGCAGCTGTTAGCTGAAGCTAAAAAAAAAATACTTAAATAAATTTGGAAATGATGACATTCTCTAGAAACAGATACACAGTGGGTGTATGTGGCATACTGTTTTTCTCTGTGTGTGTGTGTGTGTGTGTGTTTGTCCCTATGATGTCAAGCAGAATAGCGCACACCCTTCACAGCACTGCGAGTGTGGCAGTTTTAATTAAATGTAAACATCCAAGGGGAAAGGGCCTATGACACTTTCCTTGAATAATTTAGTACTTGGACAAATACACAACAATACTGTTCCCAATTCATTTTGTGAATGTTTCAGCAGGACTTTTGCACTAATGACTAATCAACCTGACGAGTCTGACACGGAGGCGGAGGAGAGGAAAAGGCCCTGCTATTGATTAAAATGCTGAGTGCATTAACACTAAAAAAAACAATAGCCCAGGGAAGCCTGCTACGTCAAACCTGTAGTTTTGCCATTGCGTGTTTATGCGGACAGAAAGACAGAATGAGAGAAGACCAAGAAGAGGAAGAGTGAAAAGAGCAAGAGAATGAGAAAAGCTAGGTGTGTATTTGTGTAAGTGTTTCCAATGTTGGAGAAAATTACAGTGATCGGTCAAAGCGCACTTATCAGAGGTGACACTTGATGAATATCCTGGAGACAGGGCCGCCCTTATCAAGAGCCAGCTTTAATTGAAAGCGGGGACATTTGGACTTCGCCTCTGAGGTGGTGAGCGGCGGCCAGGCAGGCAACTGAAAGCCTTGCTCCTCTCCTCCACCATAAAACAAATCACCCTGCAGCAGATGCCGGGGTAATTATTCACACACGCAGCTGTCGTAAATATTAGCCGCTAAAACCAGAGCTGCAGAGCAAGGGATGAAGAGATGGAGGTGGAAGTGGAGAGGGTAGTAATAACTAAAAGAAAACCAACTAAAGAGGAGAAGTTGGATAAGTAAAAGACGAAACAAAGAGAAATGGGTACACGGAGGAAAGAAGGAATCAAACACAGAGGAGGGGATACAGCAGAGTTGGTGCTGCCATCCGGACAATTTAATTAGGTGTCACCTTAGGACAGAGCAGCTCAATGGATTGGTTCCAAGTCTCCTTGAGAGAGCAAAGCAGGAGTATTTGTTATATGTCAGGTGCTATCACACGCTCGCCACCCGTCTACACTTTGTTTTAGGAAACATGAGGCCAATAAATTAACAGTCCAAACAGCTGAACAGCATTTCCACCGCTTTACGGGCAGCTCGCTCATTCTCCCCCGGAGTGTGGGCTTGTGAAGGGGCCGGACAGTCCCTATATCAACTTACTGTGCTTCACACCGACATGAGGCCTGGGCTTAATATACAGCACTGTATCGGAAACCAGGAATAAAATGAAAAAAAGGAGACTTGAGTCTCTGGTTCACTGGGTTCAAACGTAGAGGCTCCACTGCGTCTGTGATCGGGTTAGTGAGAACTTATGGCAATACTTTCTGTTTCTGTCAAACTGTTAGGGCTTTTATTGCAACTTTTTGGAGACAGTGAGAGTGCACACGTGTGTGGATGTGTGTTTATGCGTGTAGAAATCCATACATGAATACATTTTTACATGGTGCCTGCGCAGCCCTCACCTGTACCAAAGCCTCCTTCATGGCAGCCCAATTGGAAACCCTCCAAGCACACTCGAGCATGAGATAAGGGTTTGAATGGCCTTTAGATTGGCCATATTCTGTCAGCGGTTCCCACTGGTTCAATTCCTTGGAACAGCTGGACATGAAGACAAGGCAGATGAAAAGTTTAGGCGACTTTAAACAGTTTATGGTTTTAAATGTGCTACAGCTGTGCTTATAAAGATTTTAGCAATACGATTCATCCTTTTTATTAGTCCAATTCACAGTGCGTCATTTGGAGCCGTCACTGTGGGAGGGTTGCCTGGCTAAAAATTCACTCCTTATCATTTTAGTTCTCTAAAATACCTTCTGGGTTTTTCACATTTGCCTAGGCCCCTTGGGGTTTCTAAGTCTCACTTGTACAGTTGCGAGTTTCCTTTTAATTTAATGAGTGATTTGCATGGTAAAATACCCCCAAAGCGGAGGGTAGAATACACTTAATATTTGATCGTATGCAAAATACCGCCGTTATTTTTTTTTTTTGTTAAACAAGCAGACATACAGCAAGGAAGGCATGTCGGTCAATTCAATTTGTGTGTGTATTATATTCTTCAAATATTGTGGTTTTTAGGTATCCTGCTGTATACTTTGTGTGATCAATAAAATAAAAGTATGAAATATTTGTGAGCCTTAACGGTTGTCCAAGAGGAAATGTGTACAATGTATTAAATTAAGGATTAAATGAATTTAAAATGGCTGAACGCCTGAAATCGGGCCCTAGCCTGAGAACTTCAAGCCCTGGGCATTAAAGTAAAAATCCACTATGGTTTTGTGTTCTGCAGACAGTCATGTGTAAGACAGACTGCCCTCTAGGATAACAGCATCTCTTCTGTTTCAGAAATCTTACCGTATCCAGTGGTCCTCCCAGAGCTGGTACTCCGGGAAGATGGCTGGGGAGACGTTGCTCCTCTCATGCTCTTTTCTAGCCTTCTCCATTGCTTTCTCGTAGCTTTCTTGGGCCTGAACAGACACGTGACATTTTTAGTACAGGGTTTTTGAAAGTAATAAAATGATCATCAGTGCAACATGCTGCTGCAACATTTTGACTGTCCTCACTCATATAAATGAGGTAGGAAAAAATATGACACCTCAGTAAAATGCAACACAATTTCCCCGCACCACAAATTACAGCCTCCAATTTGACCATAAAGGTCAATAACACCTTCATGGAGGTAGGATTTATTTGCAAGACGGTGAACCCAATAACCTGGAGACAGTGTATACTAAGTAAGGTTATACATAAACTTTGCAATGGCCTTTCACGCTTTCTCTCACCTGTTCAAAGAAACCATGCTGCTCATAGGCGATGGCTGTGGCGGTCTCAGGAAACTTGCACCTCTTTTGCCACAGGCCGGCCCACATGTCCTCCTCCTGGAGCAGAGAGTAGAGCTCTGCTAAGGAGTCCAGAATCTCCTACGGAGAAAAAGAACAAAATGTGAATGGCAGCACAACAAATTAGAAAATTAGAATAACTGTAAATTGAATGGGACCAGCTTTACAAATGAGTCCAATAAGTTCAAAAAAGATAAGCAGCATGTTTAGACACTTTAAACATGAGGCTGCAACACACAAAACAAATATATCTCCAGATCCTCCACTGTGGATGAATAAAAAGTAGCAGTGGCAGTTTTACACTAACTCTAACAGATTTCTTTAGTCTGTTGAGGGCCTATTTTGTTTAGAGGCTTTCCTTTCCTGACAAAGTCCTGGAGGACACACTACATTGAAAGATTGTCAATTGTCAAAATTACTAAAGGTCATAAAAGAAATATTGCCAATTCAAAGATAACATATGTTACCTGTTGAGGTGGTGTGATGCTCTCCTGCTCATAGAACTCTGTGCTTTGCTTGGGTTTGCTGTGCAGGCTGAGGCCCTTTTCAAAGGCCTGCTGCTCCAACATTAGAGTGGAGCGTAGCCAGAGGTTGTGCGTCTTGCCCAAGTACTTGAGCACACAAGGACGGATGGGAATAGGAGGCACACACTGGGACATGGCCTCCACAAAGCAGTTTAGGGCACTGGGCTGGCAGTCCCTCTGGGCCTGGTGGCTGCCACTGCACAGGAAGGGACTCATTTCTCCTGACAAAGCCTGTGGAGGGGAAGGAGAGCTCATCAACTACCCAGTTTCACTTAAGCGGCAGTGCACTGATACAGCATATTGATAAAGGCATTCTGTTGCATGTACGTGGTGCAACATGATGCCTTTTCCAGTAAAACAGAGCTGTTAAAAACAGGAAAAGAGAAGTAAAAGAAAACAGGTAAGATGGCCGAGGAGAAAATAATAGACGGTATGCATGCTTCTTGTGTATTCAGACCCCAAGAAACGTGATCAAGAAGTCATCGGAAGTCGGTTCTTTTCCTACAGAAATCAGTGTCATATGTTGTGATTTTATATACACATATGTACAAATAGCCAATATGGAATATAAATAGATTGAATATGAATATCATGAAAGTGAAAACAACCACTTCATATTCAGCCCAGTCATATTCATGTTCATTTTGAATTGATGCAAACTATTTAGGACTTGTACTTTCAAGGTAATGCAAAAACTGTGAAAAAAAAACGTGTTATTTGTTTGTTTGAAGGGCCATTCTGAGTAATCAGAGCCTCTCAGAATAACGTTTGAGCATGACTTCAGAGTTAGTGCACTGATAATCATGACTGACACACACTCAGAAAATGATGTATTGGTAATGAACATCATTTTCACTGCCCACTGACAGCATGGAATAATTAATCCCTTGATGGTCACTTTAATTAGGCTGGTGGTAAAGAAGGCCAATATGTGAACAGAAGTAAATTTCTTCCTAAGAAGATTTTGCTTTTCTGTCATTCCTATGTAATAATCAGCACTGAGCTGATGGTGTAATGGTGGCATGAAAGGCTCAGCTAAGGCAGGCATCAGAATTGACGTGTGACATATCTGTGACTTCATGCCTGTCGCCGAAGAAAATCTTTTTGAGGCAATCTTTCTATTGATTGCATTTTTTTAAGGGCTCAATCACTTCAAATCAGGGCCTTTCAACGAGTCTCCAAATACTCTATATGCATCTGGTTCGTTAAACTCATTACAGCTTTCCTCCCTCAGCTTTCTCGTTTCCATATTTAGCATAAATGACTCTGTCCTCATTAAGTGGAATTGCACGTTTTAAGACAGAAATGGGATGGCCAAGGTCAAAGTTACTGTCTGCTTGCTAACGTCACTGATAAGATAGAGAAAAGCAAGCAGGGAGTGGATGAGAGAGAGAGAGTGTGTGTGTGTGTGTGTGTGTGTGTGTGTGTGTGTGTGTGTGTGTGTGTGTGTGTGTGTGTGTGTGTGTGTGTGTGTGTGTGTGTGTGTGTGTGTGTGCATACTTGCATGTTCGCAAACAAATAGGCAAAGTCAAAAATATTGGGGATGGGAGTAGAGATAAGCGTGTATCTGTGATTACGTTATATATTCTGAAAGAGACGTAACGGTCATTTTGGATTTTTCAACCAAGGGACGCATTATGAATTTTAAGGAGTGGTGGGAAAGATCACCAGGCAGGTGACAAAGAAACATGCATTTATTTCCCTTTCTGAATAAAAAAAAAACAAAAAAAAAAAACACAGGCATACTTCTATCATACTCCTGACAACACTAAATTATACTGCATATACAACTGAAGGTACACAGCTCTGTGCTTCTCTGCTCTGGGTGTGACTAGACAGAGGCCAGAAAGTTCTACTCACATGCTGCTGTCTGTCTGAGAGGATCTTCCAGAGGCGAGGGAACAGCTGGACCCAGGTCCTCTCAGCCAGCGGGGTGGAGATGTGACAAAGCTGGACCAGAGCGTTCAGAAGTGCCCCCGTCTAACGCAGAGAAGAGAAAAATGACAGCTGCTGGCTCAGCAAGGCAGTGGTTGTTAATACTTGTCTTCGGGGCTCATGAGTATTGCTGATTTACTATCCTACTGGGTGCTTAATGGTATTCGACTGATGTCCCAGGACAAAATCAGTTCCTGATTTTATAGCTACAATAAAAATCAGCAGGACTCTGGATCATGAAAAACTTCTGGACAATATAGATGAGGAAATATATGAAGAAGTTCAACATCTCCAACCAGTAGCAGCCCCAGGGTAATTAGGGTAATTTTGAAAATGTTTCAACTCAATGGTTGAATATTTCATTCCTCCCAGCATTGTCAAAATCAACCTCTCCGTACACTGTGAAGACAGTACATGCTGGTTTCAGAAGGATCAGCCTTACCTTGACCTCCCGTAGTGAGTCAAGAAACTTGTCATGGCGATTTGTGAGCATGTGCAGTTGGTTGCCTGCATCTCGCTCAGCCTGGTCCTTGCTCTTGGGGATGGCTGTCTGGTCACCAGGTGCTAACTCGATGTCTATCTCCACATCCTGCCAGAGACCACAAGAGAACAGAAGAAAACAATCATCTGTTTAGAGAGCTTTGACATTTAGTCTTCACGTTGGAAACCATGCTGTTTTTAAAGGGCAATATGTGACATTAACAGCTTCTGCGAAATAGGTGACGAATGAGAGCAGAGACTAATTTTTGAGACAAAGAGTGTATAAGCCAAGAATCAAGGCTTTTATTTTTTCTTTCTAAGGACCACAGTATGTAACACACTCCTAATGGGATAATGTGCTATAATATGTGAGAAAGCATGTCTCTTGGCGCATTGTTGTGTGTGTGTGTGTGTGTGTGTCTGTTCGCATGTCCCACCTCCTCCTTGGTCTCACTGTTCTCTCTCTCACGTGGCTCTTGCTTGACATGCGTTGCCATGGCGAAGGCGGCACGGTCATGGCTGTCAGCCAGGTTGATGACGTTAGTGATAGACGGCAGCATGGATCCCTGGCAGCTGGTGCCGATGATGGTGTTTCGTTCACACACTGCCAGCAGCAGCTAACAAGCACGCACACACAAACACACACACACACACACACACATACGCCAACAGGTGCAAAATACAAACCAATCAGTGACAGTAAATGACATGACAAGTGATGGGCCTGGCTAGCTGAAAAGAATAAAACCTTGCTTTATGAGTCAACAACTGGTTATTTTTAATGCTGGATACAAGACCAGAAAGGCCTAGTGAAAGATCAAAAGCAGCTCTGTGTGTACCTCTATGCACTGCTTGATCCAGAAGTGGCTGCCCATGGCCTCCCAGTTCTGAGAGCAGCAGATGTAGAGCAGCCTCTCATAGACACGCCGCTTCATGGAGGCGTCAAACACCTCAAAGAACTTGGCTCTGATCAGTGGCTGAGTGCAGCGAAGCCCTGAGAGGAAGGCTGGCTCCAACTTGGATGTGATGTCACTTCCTGAAAGGCTCTCATCCCTGAGTAATGAGATGGACAAAACATTTATTTGACACGGCTTGCATGCTGGCTCTTACCCATTTTACTTACATGATTCATAAAGGCTGGATACAGGCATTGTGTTGATGATAAAACATTTAAGTCACTTAGTACATCTACTATAACTGAGAGCTGTCACAGCATTGATGCAAGAGCCAAAACTACATTAAAGCCAACTATGAAAAACAAGCCACTATATCGGACTAAACAATAAAGTGCACAATAAAATTAGAGAAAAATGGGGGCATCCATACCCTGCAATAAATCCTGATTCATTAGGCTTATATTCGATTTTTGTTGTGAGTATATCAGCAATGTCCTGACTCATATCTATGGTCAGTGTGGAGGCGTTCATCTGTGCTGTGGGTGTATTGCATTTAGCTCAATTACTTGTACTCTGAGTAATTTGAGCATTAAAAATCCTTCATCGATCCTTAAAAGCTTCATGTTGTTATGTAACTGCTATACAGCTGCTACTGCGCTGACAATAATCACAGTGACACTAAGGGCTGAGTGGCATGTCATCGGAATAGCAGTGATGTATGCCAATACTCACTGGCATATGCCACAGACACAACACTCAGATGATGTTGCAGCAGTCTGACAAGGCCTGAGACGTATTCTTTTCTATTCTGTACTATGAAAGTAATTGATGGTTACGGCTCAGTGCAACTGTAGACATAAATGCACACACTAATAAAGAGCAGAATACAATTTCACTAATCTTGCTTGGCATTATTTATTTACAAATATGGCAGGCAAGAAAGATTCCAAACATGCTATAGGCACAAACAGAAATCTCATAGCAACATTCAAATGTAAGGTGCCAGCATGTTTTAACAGCCATGTCATGCAATACTGAGGATCACTGAAGTGTGAGGAGGTGGCAGTTAACACTGAATATTGTGTGAAATTAAGTATCTTTGATGTGGAGACCCCAGTGATAGTGAAGCACTAATGGTCATGCATTAGACACTTAAATAACAAATATCATCATTTCAACATCATCCCGCTGCACTGAATGGGCCTCATGGGTATGATTCACATAATGGAAGGAGAGGGGGAAGGTGGGATGGAAGCAGCAACAGGGGTGAGGCTACCACAGCTGCATATTGCCCTTATTTATGCCATTCTCTTAATCACACATTGTTCTGGCACAGCTGCTTTATCATTCCATTATCATTACTTGCTGTCCATCAAGGCTTTTAAGCTCGTTTTAAATCTTTTGACATGGAGTGCAGATGGGGGGGGGTTGCATTTGGCTGATTAAACGTGGATGTGTGTAAGACAGAAAGACAAAGAGAGCTGTGCTTTGATAAATAGTGGGCAGTAAGTCAGTCTCTCCCCTCTGCCCCCCCCCCTGCTGGGTGTCCTGACACAACCGTTGCCTTGTGAAAGATCCTGGCACGTTATCTATCTCTATCACTACCTGCTGTCTTTCTGATCCCCTCTGCACAATGTAGCACTCCTATTCTGCATGTACCACCAACTGATTCTAGCAATTTCCATATATCCATCATGATCCATCTTCCCCTATCCTTACTTCCATCCTTTTCAAAAACAAATGAACGGCGCACTGCTCCTGCTTCAAACCTCCTCCTCTCTTTTTTTTCTATTGCTCCTTGACCCAACCTCCCATGTCTTTCCCCGCCTCAAACTCCCGACCTTCATCCCTCCTGCAAAGATGGATGCAAGGGCGGCGTGGCATCACAGGCACGGCCATTTGGCCATGTGATGAATAGCGGTAATTACCTGTAGACGTAATTAACGAGGTCCAAGAACTGGGCGTTTAACTCAAGTTCATCGGGAAAACGTTTCTCTATGTAGGTCATCATCTTCACCAACAAGATGGACTTCTCACGTAAGTTGGGCATCTGGAAGGAGGAAAAGAAGAATGTCCGTTAGACAGGACAGAAGGAAGGAAAAGGTATCATGAAAATTAAAAAGACAGAGGGCAGGGAGAGGGGAGAAAATAAAAAAGCTGATAATCTATTCAGCTTGTTTCTTGTAACAACATCTCTTTGTCCACCTCAGCCATTTATTGCTTGCTCTCCTTCTACAGCTTAAAAGAAAATGAAGACCAAAGACACCTCTGTGGGTATTATGCTAATGTTAACCTCACCGAGTTTAAAAAATGTGCTTTGCTTGTTGTTTGTCCAAAGGTTTCACACCTTTTAAAATGCACTTTGCTGATTCAGTTCTGATTCACAACTGCTATTATCAAAGAAGTAATGCAACGTTCTGCCAAATCATGTTTTTTATTTGTTTGTACACACTATTTTTGTATAATCTAATATTGTTTCAGAGTCCAACATTCTGAACTTTCTCACTGAGAAAAGCCTCCTCCTTACCTGATTGGCAGCCATGGGGGAATTGTTTTTCACCCACTCTTCAACAATTTTGACAACTGCGCGGAGGATTTTGGGGTCAGGTGACTTCTCAATCAGCGAAGTGAGGATGACCTGGATGAAGTTCTTCCTCATTTCCATGCTCATGACAGACAGCCGAGTCTTCACCAGGTCAAGACTCAGCATTACCAGCTCACTGGTCACTATGAAAGCAGAGAGGTTAACAGTCAGAAGCAGGACTGACAAAATCTAACTACACAGAAATGCAGGCACAATATTAGCAATTTGAGTATCTGTGGAAAGTATTTGCAGATAAATTACAGTTAAAGTGTTTACATAGATAAGCTTCAAAAACACCAGCTGAGTTGTGTTTTTTTTCTTTTTTGATGCTCTAAAATAAAGTCCCTCGTGTTCCATTTTCTCATGAGTCAAGCTGGCCTTGGAACACATTTACACTCACATCACCGATTCAGCATTTTCTATGTGAACTGAGCACGATTTTTTTTTTTTTAAAACAGTAATAGCAGCCAAAATACAATTCAATACAATTTCAATGCAATCAGAATGTAACTACTTCAGTTAAGCTTATTAGGCTACTGAGACATGAACAATCTTTAGAGGCAAAGGCCTCGCTGGTCAGATAGCCTTTGATCTTAGTGCGCCTAGTGGAGGGTAAATGTCTGTGCTTCCCGATATAGTCATTAGGGGCCCATTTAAACCACTGATAGAATCTTACAGCCATTACCTCCCATTTGACTAGTAGCAATGGTAATTATGTACTGCCTGACTTATTTAAACCTGGTGAGGCCAAGCTCAGGAAAGAAAGTGAAGAAGAAATCATGAAGAACCTGCACAGAGTAACTCAAGCAACTCACTCAACAGCAACACTTAAACTTGGGGAACTCTTCTCTTTACCCTTGCTGACTGACATAAGGGGCAAGCTGTCAAGAGGTTTCACGTCAAACAGCATCTATCCTCCGAACAGCACAAGGTGACCATCTGTTTGCTTTATTCGGAGAGAGACTATGAGACAATACAGGGTGGGAACTAGAGCTGAGGGACATTCCCTGTGAAACTGACTATCTGTAGAGTGGATCTCCCCTGTCCACGACAGCTATTGAGAACACAGCTGCGGCCATTGATATGGAACTTTTGATACGGTCTTTGTATGTAGCCAGGCACTGCTGAGATACATTGGATATCTGAGCTCTTACTGAGTCCGAGGAAGGTCACCATGTGAGTGTGCGTGTGTTGTGTGCGACTGACCTCACACACAGTCAACCCCTTGTTGGATCAGGGTTGGGGAAAGTACGCGCGCTAGCGTTCCTGATAATGTGAGACAGCTGTAACTGCAGCCCTGTACAACAAGTTCAGCTGAATGGCAGTTGATGTCTGGTGTACACAGTCTGGTGGATCTCTGAGCTCTAACGGTGACTCAGGTGCTGCGAACTCATGAACTGGGTTACATAGTTGAGCCACAGAACTGGGCATTGTGGGTCAGGCCTGACTGAGGAATCAATGAATTGATTGGCAACATTTTTGACATGTGTTGAGTTTGTTTAAGGTGACTGTGTTTTTATATATTCTATATTGGTAGTGGGCCATAAACGACATGTATGTATCAAAAGCCATATTCAAAGATATACGTGTATACTGCCCTTGCAAGGTAGCTGGATTCATGAAATTACTATCACGCGAGTTGCATCTTTGTGGCCAAACCATAGTGGTTTGATCCAGTCAGCATAAGTTATGGCTGGAGTTTAGGTGTGACGACAGCAAGAAGTAATTGTTCAAAAACAATGGTGGCTCCTAAAAAGGTTAGCGCAGATGATGCTAAAACATTAGTTATGTCTGAAATAGAGAGTATTTCTTCATCAAAAGAAGAGCAAAGAACTGTACTTCTCTCAAGTGGCTTCATTATATGGTTTAGTGATTTGATTGGCTAAACTTAGCCTGTATTAGAAGATGCCTGCCCCTTTACAAACAGTTTCTGTGGACGAGTTCCCAGATGGTTCAGAGTAACAAACCATCTGGTGCGTCAGGTTACATATATACGTGTATATAAGTGTGTTTGAATGTGATCCTTTTTATGTTGTTACACAAAGCATACTGTATATGTGTGTGTCTCATATGGCAGCCTTCCTCATATCTTTTTACTGAATTCATGTCCATGCCTGTACCCGTGCTGGTTTCGGTGACTCCTGGGTTTGCCTGCTGGGGGCTCAGGTGTTCTCGCACCATCTTCTGTAGTGAGCGCATGAACACCGAGATGAGGCGGTCGATGTAGCTGGCATTGTAACTGCAAGCTGACTTCAAGATCATCAATGTTCCTGGAAGACAAATGAAGGGAAGGGGAGGAGGATGGGGGAGGTGTATATAATACAATAATTTAACAAGAACCTTAACAGACACACACACTTGCAGTCGGCTTGTGTTCATTCACACAGCATGACAAGGACTTGACTTTTTCTGGCTTTTGAGGGGATCTAACAAATGTTCCAGATTGTCACAGAGGCAGGGATAGGCCTGAGTAATGTCTGTCTCTGTTGGTGCTCCCCGGAGGGGAGACAAATGTTAAAATGTCGGGCCCCATCATATCCCCTGTACCTCTCTGCGACAGCAGGATACCAAAAGCTTTTTATTGACCACAACTGCCATTTTAGGAGACTGTATCAAATAGTTATCTTTAGAGTGCTTTCCGATAGCCATTTATCACCTTGAGGGCTCTTTATTTGGAAAGCTACTGTATATTTCAAATAAATGAAAGAAAAATCAAATAACTGTCACCTTGGAATAAGCTTTAATGTAAGCTTTTTCCATAAATACTCTATGACATCTGGAGGGATAACAGTAATGTTTGTAAAGGGAGGATGGCCAAAAGCAGCAATCTTTCCGAAACCGCTGGACTGTGGCCTCCGTTTAAACAGACCAGATGTTAGCCTGAGCAGCAGGGCCCATCGCCTTGCATTTTAACGACCCACTCAATGGCTTAATTGCTAAAAGTGACTGAGGTAGCTCGACTTCTATAGGAAGAAGAGTGGGAGTGGGAAAAATATTTTCAAAATAATGAAAGGTTTATGAGCACCAAAGTGAGAGTAACAGAGCACATGGGGCTAGAAAGGGATAAACGGGAGGAAGAAACAGGGAGAGCTGACGATCTTACCGAAGAGCTGTGTCGGGTTAGTGTTGCTTGTGGCCTTTTCATAATTGGTCAGTCCCTCATATATGACCTTGCCCACCGCAGCATACAGACACTCCAATTCCTCATACTTAGATGCCACTGTTGATGTGCCTAAAGGGAGAGAGCGATTTGTGCTTCAAACAAAGAAAACTTTTGGCATGACAAAAGCAAACTTGAGAATTAATGCATCAATCAACAGAGCTATGGTCAAACTATTGTGGTGCATCATTAATGAACACAGACGGGAATTAACAATGACTCAGATATGTACTGCTTTCCTGAGTTTAAATTCAGGCATGAAGCACTGGCAACTTACTGGGCTCTGTGGGGAAATTGCTCATGAGGCGAGAAAGGAGGGAGTGGACAGCCCGCAGGACTTTTGTATTGCCGCAGGTCATGCATGCAGCGATGCCTCGCTGGAGGGGTTTAAAATGGGCCAGGATGGCTGGGGACTGCAGCACTGTCAGAAGGAAGCAGAGAATCTCCAGTCCAGTGCAGATGTTGGAGATGTTGGCCTGCGCTGGCTGCTCCTGAGACGACATGGGGGAAAACAGGGAAACCGGGTCATCAGTGGAGTAAAAGAAGTATAGTCAAGTTAAGTGTCATTTTTACTTTTTTGTTACAAAAGACAGAAATATTTATAATAGACACCTATTATCCTTCTGACACAAATAAATGTGACCCCCCCCCATATCAAGAAAAATATATAGGCTCTCTCAGTGTAAATTTACAACCCTAAACACAGCAATGAAAAACTCATTCATCAGCAGATGCATCAATCATTCAAGTTTTTATTCTATACAAATTCCAGACAAGTCAAAAATCAATTTTCTTTACACAGAGATATTTCTCACACTAAAGAAGCAGGGCACAGTGATCGTTGCTAAGCCAAAGATCAATAGCTAACATCGGGTCCTGATTTTGTCTAAATTGCAATCAAGTTTTACAACGATGGCAGGGCCAAGAGGATAATCTGGGACAGATCCATAGCACTAATCTTGGCTAATGAACAAGGTGACTCTTGTGATAAGGCTCCTGGTAGATATTAAGCAAGTATTGATTTGGCACTGTATTAACAGAATGGGTCCTTGTCTCTGGAGCCATGTAGATACGATTTATGCATGCTTGTGCTTGAGTGAGTGATTTTGGGGTGGATTTGTGTTTCTGTGTGTGTGTGTGTGTGTGTGTGTGTGTGTGTTTGTGTGTGTGTGTGTGTGCGCCCTGCACCTCCTCATTTGCCCTCTCACGCCACTTCTCCTGACTCTTAATCACTGCCATACCAGTACAATGAGATGATAAAAGGTAATCCGATTTAGAGCATTGTTCATTAGTCTGAGTAAGATGGCGGGGCAGGTAGAGCATGGTCCCAGGGGGGGCAGGGCCCGTGTACGTGTATCTGCATAAGACCCACAGAAAGCCTTGTTTGTCAGACCATCCCCATGGGATCTGGAGGGGTTGATTGGGTTTGTGTGTGTGTGTGTGTGTGTATAGTCAGAGAGAAAGGCGCGGCCAATGCAGTGATCCCCAAAAGGGGACAAGGGAAGTACGTGACAATTGCAGGCGCATGGTGATAACCTTGTCTGAACAGTGCCGCTGAATCAGACCAGAGAGATGAGTAGAGAAGGAGAGCAGCAACAGATAAAAGGAGAGAGAAAGAAGAGAGGCTGCGATAAGAGGCTGAAAAGGAAAGAAGAGATGAGAGGAGGTGGCTGTGGCAAGACACAGAGGGAAAGGCGAGGAGAGAAGCACAGTGAGGTAATACAGAAGGCAAGGATGAGGGGTTTAAGAGGGATGGGGGGTTGAATGAGAAGGCACAGGCCAACCCGGATAGACTCTTATTATCTCACCACTGTCATTATTTTGTCATTATGGTGTTTGGCGCCTCACTTCATGTATTACCGATAACAGACAAAGGACTCTGAGACGTTAGAGCAAACACTATGACGGAGCTTAAGCAGGGACAGGGAAACTTCTGCAGACTGTGGCAAGGCGAACAGTAGAGACGCATTAGTTATCCTTTACTGCTGCTTATTGCTTAGAGCTGTAATAACAAGCCTGAACATGTTGAATTCCATTCAAACTTGTTTGCCTAAAACACTGCTGATGGCATACACTTGCATAAGAAACTTCAAATAATGTGTGGCAGCTCACATAAAGCACTACTGTTTTTTTGGACTCTTAAGAAGTAGTAGTAGTAGGTGTCCCCTTGGATGACAACGACGACGACTGCTACTATTACTACTGGAAAAGATAAGCTGGACACTTAGAGAAAGTTAATACTCAACAGAAAAACCATTGCAGGTCTGGACACGGTGATTGACCATGGTTCAACAATAAGCCTCGTCTTACTTAAATAAAGATTAAACATGACATTTAGCTTTAATAACTGCTGATAAATAAAACAATTTCTGTGGGGGCAAGTAAAAATTGGCTACAGGCAAATAGACTTCTACTTGCCTGTAGTCAACAGAGCAGGTGATAAGAACTTTAACAGTAAAGCCTGCAGGCATGTGTCATCTTACCACTGTCATAAGCAGCTTGTCAAACCACTGTAGCTTGAGCTCGGCGCGAGGCCACATGTCAGGCCTGAGGGCAGACTTCATCAGGCTAACACAGCGTCGGGACAGCAGCTCCCCCGGCGACCCAGCCACATTGGTGCTGTCGTTCACCTTGACAGGAGAGGGGGAGGAAGGTTGTTATCATTATCATTATCAGTGACAATGGGTCTTCATCTTCAACATCACAATAGTGTCCTGACGAGGTGTGAAGTCACACAGGGCAGGGGGGGACAAGGACAGTCGCCATATATTGTAATTTCATTCATACACAGCTAGAGTTCAACAACGGCACAGCCAGGGAGGAGGCCATCCTTCAAGCAGGAAGCCCTCCACAGGCACCCACAATGTTGACAAGCACCCACCATGCAGAAATATCCTTGAGCAAGACAATGAATCCCTATCAGCTCTAGGTGTGGTGTTCTCTGCTTGATGGTAATCCCTGGGGCCAGTGAAAAGATTACATTTTTTCTACAGGGATCAATTTAGTATCACAATACACTGCTATCAAGTGGCATACAAAGAAAAGATTATGTTTCTTCAGACAATTCTGTGAGCGGTGAGTGATTCCCAGCAGTTACAGACGAGGTTATATTCAACAGAGATGGTTGGATGAACAGTGAGAATGGAGCTTGGCCCAAAAAATAAACTAGGAAAAGTCAAGGTGAGTGAAATCTCAACAGTCTATTTCAGGCTTGTAACCAAGGTCAGCACTGCTACTAGACCAAGGGACAGCTGTGTGAGGAGACACATAAAGGACTGTCTGTGCGTGTGTGCGTGTCTGTAGAGATGTGTTCAGGACAGCCACCAGGTGTGTCCTACCTTCACTACTGAGGGGTTAGGATAGTGGTGTCCTACCTGGCAGGTGCTATGGATGGCAGAACTGTACCTGGTGTGTGTGTGTGTGTGTGCATGTGAGAGAGAGAGAGAGAGATGGAGTGTTATGTGTGTGGCCGTGGTGGTGGGGGTGTTACCTGGCATGCAATCCTGATGAGGAAGTTGACCACTGTGTCCGTATGCTGTTTCTCGACCGGCTTGGTGAGCATGGTCTCTGTACCTGGCATGGACTGGCTACGGCCGAACACCTAAAAACACACATACAAAAATTATAATTCATACATTCAGTCTTTTTTTTTTTGGATACTGATAAGAGAAAGATTCTATAAACAAAGATTTTAAAGTTTCAGTGGACTTCACAATAAAAAAAAACAACTCTGTAACAGCAATGCAAACGCTGCATAGAGTCCTTCGTTAGGGGGGAATATCAAAGGGCTGGCACAAAGTCAGGTTTGTGCCTGCATTGCTTATAGCAAAAAGTAGGCTACAACTATGATTTCCTGATAATTATTCTGGCAACTTTCTGAGCAATTACCATTTCCACAGCTTAAGCAGAAATAAATACTTCTATTGCATTTTTCTCCTGACAAGTAAAAGAGGTCATTAAGACTGCAACTACTCAACTACTAAGACTTGTGTTAGTGCTTACTGAGAGTGCAACAGCTATTAAGCATTAAAGTGATTTTTTTTGTCTATGGTTTGACTTGTTCAGCAGGATGTTGTGTCTAGATTGAGTCACTGAAAATCTCAAAATGTTATTATTTAGGTTATGTTGCCTTAGATTAAGGAAGGCTAATTCTATAGGCTTTGGATCATGTGTACTGTGGTGAATAATTTTTCATATTTGTATTTTCAAACAACCAAGGCAAATAAATCCCTGCCCAATGAGGGCTGTCCAGCCTACAACACTCAACTCCATTAGCTTGCAATTACAGCTCGCCCAGTTTTGGAACACAGGAACAGCAATTGTTAATTTTGGCGGGGGTAACCGATAACACAGATAATAACTTCACTTTTGCCAGTCAATTCCTGGCAAAAGTGACTGGGTCACTGTCACTCACAGCCACATTCTACTGGCAACTGAGGGATGATGAACTGAGCTCACCGTGGAGGCAGCTCCGGTTGCTGTGCGGAACCTCTTGACGTCTTGTCCTGCAGCAGCAGCAGCAGCAGCAGCTTCCAGAGACAGCCCTCTTTTCACAGCACCCCCACTAGTCCCTTCACCGCCAGTCCCTAGCTCAGCATCGGACTCCGGCTGCCACACCAAAGAGAGGAGGACAGGAGAAGAGAGAGGAAGAAAGGGGTGAAGATGGGTCCATCGGTTCACACTCTTACTGTTTACAGAATGAAACGTGTGTTTCTAGGTTTCTGACCAGCTCCAACAGGGTTATGAGTCAGTATTTATGGAATATGATGAAGAAAATGTTTTGATTTCCATGATAAATAGCCTTTTCTTGTGAAATAATGACCATCTCCAACATTTAAAATAACATACTGTGCAAGGTCAAGGATATCATTTGGTGACAAGATTATGTGAACAGTTTTTTTTGTTACTTTTTATGAACTTAAAATGGTATCAACCGAATCAGTTTGGGACTGTGTGTAGCTCAGATAGCCTCTCTGCCTGGATTTTGTTGTGATTGTGTGTGTCTGAGCATTCATGCAAATCCATAAACGTACCTGCTGGTCTTTGATCCTCTGTAACTCCCACTTGATGACCACCTCGGCCAGGTCCACAGCCAGTTTTCTTTGCTCTATGGTCACACTGGGAGTGAAACCTAGACGCTGCATTGCACTGATCATGTGCTGCACCAGGTGGTGGCGCACAGGGTAGTACACCTGGAAAGGTATATAGAATATATATTATATATAGCTAATATCTAATACAATACAATACAATATATTTCACCAAAGCTTCCATATTTGGTATTTTAAACACAAAATGTCAGGTAGGACTTTGCTGCATTTTTACCAGTGGCAGATGGTCACTGATGCCAATGGCAGAGTTTAAAAGAAACAAGAGAAGGACGCAGGCAATGATAGCTAGCAAGGCTGAACAGATGACAGAGCAGTTTGTAAAATGTCATTGTAGCTTGGGGCTTCAGCTTGGGACTCTTTGCAAAAACCAGATGCAAAATGCAGTATGGAAGAGTGGGAAAACAGTTAAACAGTGTTTAAGTTAGAACCTTACAAACAATCCTGTTTTGCAATAGAGGAAACACCCACACTCAAAAACATTCTTCAGACAGAAAGAAACTCTCCTTTTTGTCCATGGTGAACCCAAAGACACTCTGCTCCATGAAGTTCACTCAAAACCGATGAAAATGATAGAATTATTACAGTAAATATGTCGATTCTGTATATGCACTCGTTTTGATATTTACATCTACTTCTGGTTTGACAAACTTTGTTATCAGAGCATTCAATGAGGAGACCCTGTTAAATTTTAAATGGACTGTTTAACCAGTATAATAACATATAAAAGAGACTTCCATTGCCTTTGCAAATATTTAGAACAGACTGAGACCTGTTGCTGGTCAGGTCTTCTGCATCCATGTTATTGTGTGATTCTTCCTCTGGAACCAGACAAAAAAAAAAAAAAAACCCTGCCTCGCCCTGCCAACGGACCAGGTGACAAAAATAAAAACCATGTTACGTTATTTTTTTTCTACACTACAGTGGCTTTCCTCTAGATTTTGGGGTGATGAAACATGCAAAGTTAAACTGGGTGTTCAATCACTTTGAGACACTGAGTCAGAAGAGGCAAACTCTGAAGCCGTATTCCCACTTAGTCTCAAGGACATGATAACACACACTTAGCCCGAAGAATTCGCACTATCAAGCGTCACACTCAACTCAAGAGTCACTTGGCTTCATCGCAAACTGAACTGGGACTCTCAAACACACAGACAACGCGGACAAATGAGCAAGAGATGTGATGTCTATCTGAAGGCTGTTGCCAGTGTCAAAGAATATTAACGCTTCTCACTTTGAGGGTAATTATAGTCGATAGAGCAGGGCTTCAGAGCACCTTAATGACAGAGTGGCTAAGCCCTGTCCATCACGTGTGCACACAGACAAACACACACACACACAATCTCTCCATTTCTTTATCAAACACACGCGCACAAAGTCTCTCATCTGTCTGTCATTATCTTCTCCCCAGTGTAATTATGCTGATGTGATTACATTAGATTAGTCATCTGGCCCAGTGAGAGCAGTCTGTCAGAGAGATAGAGAGGGGAGCTGAGGAAAATGTCAGTCTTCTGCTAAGAGACTGTCACTCCCTGACCGGCAAGGCGGCGAACATCAGCTGAAGGAGCGAGAGGGCAGAAAATGTCTTCGAAGTTTAAGGAGGACAGCGAACATAAAGGCCAATGATCCTTTGCTGGTGTTGACTTGTGAACAGAGTGGGCGTGCTTCGGCCCTACTGATCATCACCCGGAAGGGTGTGTGTGGGAAAGTATCTGCATTAAGGCGTTTAAAAGGCAGCAGGCGGATACCATTAGCCTCACTGCCAAGTGATGATTGATCCAGCTTTTGTCATGGCTACTGTCAATATGAAACTTGATTTAACTAAATAATGTTATCAAAACTATTAGTTGGGCCATACACAATGATCAACTCTTTAATGATGATGCTCCATTCCCATTACAACTGGTTAACAGGAATCATACAATTCAGGAAACTTAGGTAATGTGTAAAAATAGCTCCTAACCCCCACCACACCATGTGGCTCTGTGCTTACCCCAGTTTACGATAAAAAAAACAAAAGTATAAGATGTTGATATTCAAAAGCAATCTTTGTTTTTTACTGTTCCGTCTGCCTCAGCCAGCTTATATTAACACGCTGAGAATCAATACATTCAATAGCGGCTGACAGAAGGAAGTGTGCTATTGATCAGCTTCTATCTGTGTGTTCTTTTATATCTGCTCACCCTGAAGTGCTGCACAATGAGATGCAGTATGTGGACCAGCTGAGGTACAGTGTGCCCCTCCTCCACAATGATTTTGCGAGTCCAGTGGGTCAACATCTGGTGGCCATCTTCCATGCGGGCAGGTACCGCTGGGGTCAGAATGGCCATGGCCTGTCGTACGATAGCCCGGGCCTCCATGGTGTGGGCCTTCAGTAGGCTGTGGAAGACCTGTACAAAGGAGAGGTAACACACTTTTTAATATACTTGTATTGGTTAACTGTGAACGGTACCCAACCCCATCCTCAAATGAGCTTCTCTTCTCTCTCTGCATTCCAACTCACCTGCAGGACAATCTTCTTGTGAATGGCAAACTTTGCAATGATGTGGGCCAGAAGTAAGTGACCACTGTATTTACAAGCAGGGTCCACACAGGCTTTGGGCAGTAGGCATGGCCAGGCGAAGGTCATGAGGCGCCGCAGCTTGCTGTTGCGTGACTTGTTGTTGTCATGAATGTGGTGGGGCGCGTGTTCCACCAGAAGGGTGGAGAACTGCAGCAGGCAGATTCGCAGCGAGTCCAGCAGGTCAGCCTGCTTCTCCGGGTCCAGAACCTTGGAGAGGCAACACGTGTCAGGTTAAAGATTTCTACGTGAAGGGGAAATAGGTAGTTTTGGCTGGCAGTGGTACAGTATATCTGCAGAGTTGCAGATCAATAACAGTGATTGAATAATTATTTTTCAAGGTGGTGAGATGTTCCGTGAATAAAACAAATACAAATTCTTTGTGTGTAGAATAAAAATTCTGTTGGTGCAGCTGTAATTCTTAGCAGGTGCCGATAGAGGTCAATAGAAGTCTTAGATTACTTATGCACCTTATGTAAATAATAAATTACACTTTCACGGCAAAATACTTTTTCACATATTGAAAACCTCTTACAAAAAAAACAGCTCCCCACTCAAAATACCCATCACCATCTGAATTCCCTGGAGAGAGGTAAAAAGGAAAGGAGAGCACACAGAGGGGAGGAAATGAGTTTTAACCAGAGCGTAGAGGAGCCATTAGCAGCCATTAGGACTGGTGTTAGTCAGTGATGAGATCAGCCACAGCACAAACAAACATGCTGACCTTTACCATGGTCACACCATGACATTTACACCAGGAATTATAGTCTGGCCTGATGAATGAAACGTGATGGAAAGTGGGACCGGTGGGAGGGAGAGAGAGGGAGAAAAGCAAAGACAGATGGAAGAGACGAAAAGGAAGAAGAGAAAAATGGAATGACTGCAATTAATTGATCGAGTAATGTGTGGACATGAGAGAGGAAGAATCAGACTAAATGGGATGATGATGGCTGAGAGTATGAAGATGTGCTGGACTGATAAGACATTATGAGAGGAAATGCAGCATGTAATGAAATCAGAGAGATGGATGGAGAGACGAAGCTGTTGAGTGATGTACAAAGGTACAAACGAGGGAGAAGTGAACAGGCTGAACGTGGTGCAAGATGTTGAGAGGACTAGCTGCAAGCATAAGTGTGTACCTTGGTGATGAAGACACTGGTAATGCTTTCAGGATTGTCTCCTTCAGGGTTGGGCGGTCCAAGCAGCTGCTCACCTTCGCCCTTTTCAAAGCTGTACAGGAAGGCTGGATTCAGGATGTGCTGCAGCACCTATGAAACAGAAAAAACAGAACAATATAACCATATCCATTTATTTAAGTGAATGTACAACCTTCACTCCTTTGGGTTTTCTAATGGCGCGTTTCCACTAGTACCTACTCGGCTCAACTCGACTCGGTTTGGTTGCGTTTCCACTACCTGGTACCAGGTACTATTTTAGTACCTCCTCTGCCGGGGTTCCAAGCGAGCTGAGTCGAGCTGATAATGTGACGTCACCAGACTGCAGGCCACCGATTGGTCAGGGAGCGGCGTCACTTGATGAGTCACGAGAGCGACTCGTTCACAGGAATCAAACCCACCGTTTTTAAAACCCTGGAAACAGTTTTTATTATTTCTGTGAACGAGGTAAACGGATACACGCAAACCAAACGCTCCAGGTCCTTAGTTGTGTTTGTTTGTGCCGTATACAAATTACGCCACTGGAGTTTCGGGCCGCCTTGCTATGACGACCCCCCCCACTTTGAGGTGGTAGGCTACTGTAATGGAAATGCAACCAAACCGAGTCGAGTCGAGCCGAGCAGAGCCAAGTAAGTACTAGTGGAAACGCGCCAAAAGACTACTATTGATATTTTCACTTGACAGCACACCTTCAAGAAAGCAGAAACTAATCGGTGAAATCACCTGGTGTGATGTTTCAAAAGAAGAAAATGAAATATTTGCACAGGCTCAGCTCTTCATGCCACATAATTAACTGATGAAAAGGCAATCTACTCTAAAATCTATTGCAAAAATCAGGACACAGGTACTTTTCAGATTGATAAAAACAGGGGAAGGAAAAAAATATGACTTTGAAAATGACTTTGAGCACAACAATATCAAATGTCCAAAATTTGGTAATGACAGATGAAAACAATTTCTATTAATACTAAAGAACCATAACACGGCCTTTTAATTATTCCACAAGTTCTGAAAACAAAAACGTATATAAATTATCACTAAGGCAAAGCGCAAACGTTATTTAATTAATCACCCCGAGACCTGCAGGGATTGTTACCAGGGAATGAAGACAAAGGCTTGATCAGCTAGTAAAATGCAGAATAACCCAACCACAATATAGCTAACGACTGCATTTATTAAAGAAGCTGCTATCTGTTAATGAACCTCTCTATTCAATCCATCATTGGGGAGGACAGGGCACCGCTTGGTGGAGAACGAGCTGTGGCAGCATATGTTCAAACTCTTCCATTAGCGCATTATTCACACCAGCTCGGCACTATGTCCATGCATGGTTGATAGACTCGCACACGCACCACTAAATGAAGACACGAAGAGAATGCATGGAGCACCAGTCTGTTCTTCGGTCTCATCTGTTCCTATTAATTCTGAGCTTCTCTGACATCAATCACTGTAAGATCACAGCGTATTTCTGTAATGCCATTAGATGTTGTGCTCCTGCAGACCATGTGTGTGCACAGCCTACACACAATACATCTGGGCAAGGACCTAGATCTCTTTCTAGTGGTGTTTTAATTTTCTTAGACCCCATTGCCATACCCTAAAACAAATACGTGTGTGTGTTACAGTCCCTCTTGGGTTCCTCTACAACCACAATAGAAGCAAATAGTGGCATTTCAGTAAAATGTATGCATTATGCAGGCATTAAGCCCCCATAGACCGAAGGAATGTACAAATGCCATGTGGCTGTTACTTAGGGTTTGGCCTTGGCTTTTTTTTTTATTTTTAAACTTGGTTACATGGGGAGGGACAGGACCTTATTTCACTTTGGGCAAATCATAAACTAATTACTAATGATAAAGATTTCAGCTTCAGTAATGTGATTTTATTCAACTCATTTTGTTATTCCTCTAAATCTGACTGCTTAAACAAGCTACCTAAATGGCATTTCTATAATTATAGTTAGATATTTGTTATCAGGTATCCATTTTTTTACCTGCTGCACCTTATTATTAAAGCTCTTCTGTTACCGTTTCATTTGTCAATATGAAATAAACTATAGCAACTGACAATAATTAAAGGTGTTAAAAAAACTCTGATACATTTTTGGTTCTTCACCATTACCTAACACACCAAGCTGTTGCTTTTTTTGCAGGGAAATGTCTTGTAAAAACCATCTGATGTTGTGGAAAAACTCACTGTATGTCACGTTGGGAACAAAATTTCATACATTGCTCGTCTGCTTGAAATCGATCCCATGAATAGTTAATAAACGCATCTGAACAAAACAGCAGTACAAAAGCAGTTTTCTGAAACAACTGTTTGCATTAAACAAAAGAAGCGATACAGGAGCAGCATGAGGTCAGTCTGCGCCATCATAGATGATTCATTGCTGCTGTCTCACACAGTCTCTCTCTTCCACACGCTTCTGTGTGTCTCTCGCTCAAAGTGAAATATTCTCCTGGACCCCTGTGACACTACACAAGAACCTCTGCATCTATCTAACTCCCAGGCATACGGAGAACGTACGCGCGCACACATACACTCTTCCCTGTGATATTATGCTTCCAGGAAAACGCTCAAGGCAATTATTTAAATGTCAGTGGAAGCAGCATCTACACTCATTGTCTTGCTCACGACTCAACAATAATCACACACATATTCACACAGAAACACGTCGTCTATCTGTCCGTCTGTCTCACAGCTAGCATCTGCTGCACACCAGAGGAGGACAATTAAGGGAAAAACAACAATATGAGCAAAATTCTGATGGGGGTTGGGGGTGTTGTGGCTCTGCAGGCTGCGTGACTAAACTCTGCTCTGCTAAAAATTCAAACGCAGCATTTCGGCCTGGAAACACACAGCACACTGAGTTGGCTGAACTCTTTCCCCTATCTTTTTTATGTTTGTTTTTTTCCCCCCAGTCCATATGTCACAGAAGCAATACAAACTGAACATGAAAAAAAGAAAGCGCAGGGTGGAGTGAGTAGCACCAAAAACACATGAGTGTGTCCTTGGATGTGGGGGTCTGGGCGCATTTGCCAGCTTCTTGTGTTGTGTGTGCGCCTGTGTGTGCACAGTTGTGTGCTCTTGCCACACAGCCATTTGGTTATGTGCTACAGTGTGCCAGGGCAGACCTTCCCCACTGACCCATTTGTACTTAACAGCAGTGCTGCTGCTCCTCTGTGCCAGGTTGTGTGCCTGTTACAGCTGTGCAAAGTGTGTGCGTGTGCATGTGGGTGTGTGTGTGTGAGCATGCATGCGGGAGAGTGAGCTTAATTAAAAAGCAGCCCAATGATTGTAATGCTTGCAGCAGCAGGTCAGGTAGAGAGGACAGACGCATTCATCTGTGAGCCTCTGAGGGTCTAGAGCCAGACAAAATGACCTTCCTGACTCTATCAAAGAACTTCTGGTACAAAACACGCCAACCATAAAAGTCACATAGATCGGGTCCCGCACTGAAGGAACAAAGTAAGCAAGCTGAGGTCAGGCTCAAAAAAATTTGAACATGTTTCATAATGCATCATTCGGTCTAGGGCTGGACAAAAAGGGGGGAAAAAATCCAGCATGACGCAGAAAGTGCAAAATATATTTTCTTCCCCAATTAAGGCCTAGATGTACGGTAAATGAGTCCTTAATTCTTCCCTTAAAATGTTTTACTAAAATTAACCAGTTGGCATATGTTTGTTTTTACATTATATGTAAAATGTATACATTTAGAAAAATTATCCATCAGTTCTATCTTATTCTCTCCTCAGTTCAAATGGTGGACATGTGAATGGCTGGCTGGTTAAATACTGGTCATTTTTTCACGCGTGGTTGGCAAGACCGTGTATTATACCTTAGACCACCATTTGAAAGTTAATTCCACAAGATGGTTTGCAAAATTGTAAGAGTCATTGGGAATTTCAGGTCCCTGTGGCATTTGTCATAAAACGGCTTATTGCTGTAACTGCCTTTGTACGTACCTTTGCTTTAAGCTCATCATTGAAGTGTGGGTCATTGAACTCAACGAAGCGGAAGAACAGGGCACGTTTCTGTGCAATGGAGTAGTTCCTGGGAATCTCCTCCTCCATATACTCCTTAAGGAATGTCATGTTGCATAAGAAGCGACCTGTGAAGGCCCGCAGCAGCTGGAACAGCAGCTCAATCTCTGAGTAGTTACGCCTATTGTGGAGACGGGGATAAGTTCAGTGCACAGATAGAGAGATGACTAATGTCATCAACAGTGATATTGTACAATGGCACTTTCAAATAATCATAAATACCAATGTGACCGAGGAAATAAATAAAAGGAAGGTCGATGAAATACATACTTGCAGGGTTGTTGCAATAGTTGTTAAGAGGGCATATTATTTCTCATCACTTCATATCCAAGATATTCATGTCAAATGTCCATTTTCAGGTGTTACAACAACTTTGTCAAACACTTATAATTTCAATATGTGTACATACTTGCAGTAGCTCAGCAGGCAGAATGCCAGCAGCTTGGGCTCCTTCCAGTTGGTGGCAGCCATGTTGTCTTTGCGATGTCTCTCCTGGAAGGCCTCACTGACCCAGACGCGCCTCAGCTGGCTGACCAGGGAGTGCTGCCCTGCCAGCCAACCCTCATCATTCTTCACTATGATGCTGATAATCTGGGCAGAAAAGGTTAGAGGTGATATGAGAGTTAAGTATTCAGATCTCGTCATCTTTCCACATATATACACATCTGACCTCACAAGACGTGGATGTGTGTGAAACAGGTGTGTGCTCAGGACGTATAAGCTGATGGAACTGTAATGCCAACATGCATACCTTGATGGCCTGAAACTGTAGGTCCAATCTGGCTGTGGTGGTGGAGGGAGATCCAGGGCGAACAGTTGCTGCAGTGCCAGCGGGAACCAGCAGAGGGACGAAGCGGTTGGGATTAGAGGCCAGCACATCTCTTAGTGGCTTGGCATCTTTGTGTTTCAAAAAACTCTGTATATGAACATACATACACATACTGTAAGAACAAGATACATATAGCAAGACTAGAGAGAATCATGTTTACTGCACTGGATCAACAACTGTTACTATGCATTTAACATGATGAAATTCTGGATTTCATTTAATTAAGGATTTTTACTAGAAGTGATTCACATCAATTTGCTGTTCACAGGACCACTGAGCCTCAAAACATCCTGTATATCCCGGATTATAGCCCATTACAGAGGCAGCAAAGCGCTATTTTAATGCCAAATGTGTCAGTAAAAAGACTAAAGGGACTGCTGCTTAGAGATGCCAGAGTCTGACCATGAACATGCGGCTCCACTGGGGATCATTCAGCGTAGCCTCCATCATGAACAGCTCCACTGTCTGAGATGGGTGACGCGTCAGGAACTTGATCAAAGGCTCCCTGAATGGACTGCCGGCCTGGCACAGGAGAGACAAGTGAGAGAGGGGAAGAGAAAAAGCAAAACATGCAGGAAAAGGAAAGATGGGAATGATTTCATTAAAGCAAATTCAGATTTAGATACTATCACTTTCTTGTGAAGATCTGTGCTGAATAGCAGAGTTGAATGCGCCATTAACACTGTACATCAGATATAGATCAAATAGGATTAGGAAGCTTACGCAAGGATAGAAAATTACTATCACAAGACTATCAAAAGAGTTTTCAATCATTTATTGTAAAATTATCATACATTACTTACCTCACCTGCAAAACATTTTAAGCTATGTCAAAAATCCTTTTTCAAAACGTGACATCATTAAATTTTTTATGCATAACTATGGTCATTTTCCTCATTCCTCACAACTGTTTTTGTAAAGCCAAGAAATGCTTATTTTCCTTGCTAAGCCTCCGACAGACTTCATTGTTTGCGTGTTTGTGATGTGTTTTTACGCTACTTCTGTAGCAGAACTGGACAATCCCTAGAAGCCCTTCTAAAGGGTCGAGCTGGGGTCCTACCTCTATGAGCATGGCTCTCTCTGTCTTCATGACCACCTCGAGCAGAGGTTTGACCAGAGTCTGAGGTGCAGCTGGGATCAGGTGGAAAAGGTTAATGATGGCTGAACAGATCTTCATCTCCTAGACACAGAGTTGGAGAAAAACAGCAAAGGAAAGACGGGAGTGAATTTTTGGACAGACAATGAAAGCAGACACGGACATAATTTCTGACAAAGTCTTGATGGACAGCCACTGTGGAAAGACAAGGATGAATCTTTGTCAAACGACTGAAAATGCAATTTGTGTTCATTAGATAGTTAACTTCGCTCAGGAAAGGTGCAAGGCACCACACTCGCATGAGTTCTTGGATTACATTTGCACAGGATGCAAACAAATAAAGGAAAAAATGCATGATAAATTTCACGATCCTTGTATTATTGACACTGACTAGTACAAAAGTCAAAGGGAAAAAAGGAGAATCGGACAATTCTAAAATAGAGGTTAAAGTGAGGCTGAGATGACAATAACATTTCTGAAGACAACCACAGACACACGGACATAGAAATACAGGATAACTCCACCAGCACCACTGCCACAACATTGGTTCAATTCACCAGCACGACATTGGTTCAACTAAGTTTATATCACTGACAGAGAGGTACCAACAGGGGGCGCAACACCAGGTCACATCTCACCTCAACACCCTCCAACGCAGGCTGTACCGGAACGGGAGACAATGATCAGAGTCAGCAGAGCAGTATGTGTGCATTTTGTGTGTGGCTGTGTGTTGTCTGTCTTCATTCCATATGGAAGGTGAGCAGATAAGACAGGGTGATAATGAAATGAAAGGGGAGACAGCAGCAACCTTTACAAGTGACCTCGGGAACAACTTTTCTCAGCACTAGGTGAGTAACAGAGCAGGGGAATACAGCAATGTCAGTCGAGCGGCACATAATCCGTGGCATTTGGAGGAAAAACATTCTTCTGGCATATTCATACAGAAACTGACATTTTGTTTTGGCTAAATCATTTCAGTAAAAGAAATAGTTTTCTTCTTCTTTCATACAAGCTTTTTACTCCTCCTTACACCTTGTTGCTCCACTCCATATTCTCCTCCTCTCTGATAACCCTCTTTCACGCCTACATGTCTTCAGACCATCCTCTGCAGTCCTGCTCTGCCCGCCCACTCTCTCCAGTTTTTGTCTTTATCGGGCTAAGCTAATTGACCCCCTGATCCTGGCTTTATTGTCACTGCCAGCCGTGCTGTCAACATGCACAAAGACCACCAGTTGGAGAGAGGGAAAGACAAAGGGCCAATTTGCATCTAATTAAACAAACCGTTTTGAGATGTAGCAGGGTGAACTCACATAAAGGGAAGGGAGGTAAAAACAGGCATTATTTCTATGAGGGAGAGGCAGCTGTTTTTTCCCCTCCTTCTGTCTCACCTTTTCTCTGCCTTTACAAGGTTATCTGTCGGGGAGATAATGAGCAGACGCAGCGCTGGGCCCACCACCGCCTGCCTGGCGCCTAATTAATCATTGATTGTAATATGGCCACTCACAACTCATCTGGGAGGAGGCCACATAGAGGAGGTGTTGACAACATGTGACTATGGCTTTGTGTATATAAGGGGCAATTTCTCTGCCCCTTCGGTGAGTGCTGTTTGATTAAGGAAAGACGGACCAACTGATCAAAAAAGGCGCCAGTAGACAGCTGCATTGGCCTGTTCCTACAGGATGTGACTTACAGCTGGGCAATCGTTTTTATTTTCATAGCATCCAATCGTGGTTAGGAGATCGCAAATAGACAATCTAATTGCCAGGGAGCAGTGGGACTAGGGGGGGTGGGGGGTTATGTCACATGTCAGCATGGCTCAGCATCTGACAAAGCTGTGAAATAATCCAACCTTTGAGATGAACAGATGAAGTTACATGAATTTGTAAGAGTGTTGTATTTAAAATAATTAAACTTATCTCATCACCTGAACGATCAGGCACAGGAGGACACAAATGGGACAAATTTAACATTAACGTGCCAACGCAATAACCCCTTTATTAAAGGCCCCTGGTCATCACACAGCAGCAGGGAGGATGCAGGCATCTCCACATTTGTATACGATCCAATGGCCGATCAGCACGAGCCTACTATGTCTATCTCTGTATTGCATTCCCACAATGCCTACATATTGTGAGTGATGAAAGCCTCACATTCCAATTAAATTTTTCAGGGCTGTAAGGTGTGTGTGAGGAACTGTCTGGTTTGCATGAACTGTGTATACTTACACTGCCATCACTGCGCTGGCCTCCCTTGTGTGTAATTACAACCACCTCCATCCACTTCCTCAGGTGTTGCTGAAACAGACAAGAGTGGGATATGATTGAGACTGTGTTGGTGAAGTGCGTGTGTTTGTGCACGTCTGTCTAGCTCAATGGGTAGAATGTGGCACAAATAAGGACTGAATATTTACTCAAGAGATTCAGGTAGTAAAAAATGTTCACCTAATAAACAAAATCTTTGCTGCAAAGCTTTGTTTAATCATGAGAGTTGTATGAGCCCTGGTGGCTTTGGTACCCCAAAATCATTAACCTGAGGTCAAGCTGTCAACAAGAATCATATCTGCATGTGGCATACCAGCTGAAATACTAAGAGCATAATATTAGAGAAAAAAGGGGTATGTAGCAGCAATGAAAATCTCTGGCCAAATTAGTTTCTTTTAAATTATGGAATTATCACTTTTACTATTTGCTACCATTTCTTTTGTGTATTGCAAAATATATTTCAGTTTAAGAAACTAGTTAATTGTCATTTTTTAAAGAGAAACAGCACGTTATTTCTCTCATATTTACAGTTGGTCTTTGTTAAAAATATTTGAAAATAACCTTATTTGATCAAACCTGCTGAATATTCATCAGAATATTCAAACTTTAGAAATAATAAAATATCTAGATACTGCAGGTAATCTATAGTTTAAAACCTCACACTGACACTGGCAGTACAGTTAAAAGGTTTGGCTCATGTTGATGCCGTCATAAACCGTGATGTCAGATGTTCTGAGTTAAAGATGTGGTGAGATGAGGAGCACATGGAGGGGGACGATGACGGTGGCAGAGTTTCTCACCATCATCTGATCACAGAACTTGTCATTGAAGGAGTTGGGGAAGAGTCGTGTGACAGAGGTTAGGCGGTTCACCACGTTGAGCGTCAGGCTGCGGTAGTCACCCAGCATCATCAGTAGGGGGCGCATGTGAGTGTGGATCTGGTCAACCTCAATGGTTGCACCCTCCAGGAACTAGAGGAAAAAATAATTTACAATTTCAAAAAGTTTAAATAAATTTTTTACAACCCTTAGAATGAATATTGTAAAAGAAACAGGATAGAGTTTGTTGTATGCCTCTACAGAATTTTCTGACGTTATACTCTTAAATCATAATCCAGTTTATGTTGCTCTGACGTTGTCAAAACTCATATAAAAATCTGTGTTATTCATATTTGTGAACACATATTTTTTCACCTCAGTGCGTCAATCTAAATCATCTATTTTCCCTTGTGCAAAAATAACTTTCTCTACATTAGACGTCACCTTGTCAGTTTTTCTAGCTTCGTGAACTACTCACTACCCCGTGTGTCTCTATTAAGAAACTAAGGCCACTCAAAAGAGGGCATGACCAGCCATAACAAGCGCGCACGCAACACCAAACATTGATGACGCACACCCACACCCTCACACAGGCGGGAGGGAATGATGCATGGCAGCCACATTCATTTTCCTCTCAGTGCTGAGAACAAACACTCCATCCTGTATCGATCGGGCCATGGCAACGCTCATTAGTGCTAGCAGGGCAGAGATGAAAGAATGGAGAGAGCAGTGAATAGCTAGGCAAAAAAAAAGAAAGAAAAAAATATCACAGGATAGTGAAAAGGAGTGACGGTGGATTAGAAAGAAAATGAAGGACACAGAATGGAAGGAAAACGGGACAAAGAGCTTAGGGTAGATGGATAGAGGCTAAGATGGTATGGATACTTTGATGAATAAAGGCAGGGTTGGTTCAGGAAGCGTGTGCTAAAGCAGAGGGAGGTGCATATGAAGATAACCGAGAGGGGAAATGGTATGAGGGGAGGATTAACAAAGGACTTCTAAGACAGTAAGACAGCAAATGACATGAAAAATGCATTAATGAAGCAGGAAGGAAGACCAAAATTGAAAAAAAAAAAAGAGAATAAAATACTATACATAAAATAAACATATTGTGCAGAAAACCAAACATATAAAATAAAATATAGCAAAATATACAAATAGATTAATTATAATCACAAGGTTCTTACAGTAGAAGGCCGTTTCAAAAAGAGCAGAAAATGTGACTTTAGAAGGGATTTAAAAAGGTGCCACCAAATTAACTAGTCTGATCTTTGGTCGACCGCTTCGTAGTTTAAGGGCACGGTCTTTAATCCAGATTTAGAAAGGTCATGTCTGTGGGTCTCGGGCTGCGTTTTGGCTCAAAGGGAATTGCAGCTGAAGTGAGCGATATAACACAGATCTGAGCTTTCTAAATCAATAAAGCCTTGAGACTAATTAAAAAAAACAAACCGAGTACCAGTGTAAAGATGCAAAGACAGGAGGGATAGAAGTGTTGCCAGATTACAACAAGTGGTAGAGATTGTGGATTACGAAGATGTGCAACTTTCAAAATGCAGCCTCCCTTAAAATTTCCATAGCATTGGGACCATAAAAAGCAAACAGTAACATTTTTTGATGATGTAGGATGAGTATTTTGCAACTCTGCACTTGTAAAAGAAGCATCCATTCTAGAGCAAAGATGGGCTGAATATGATGGTTGATGTGTTTGAGGGGAAAAAATAATTTCGAGTTTAAGTCATGATGAGCAACAAGAAAAGGATGAGAGAGGATGCACCGACCTTCCTCATGCATGCCTCGCCCGCTTCCTGCAGTTCATTGTTGGTGGAGTTCAGGGCTTTAAACAGGGCAGCAATGATCTTCTCTCTGGACTGTGGCAAGTAATTACAGGCTGCTAGGGCATCTAAACAGGAAAGAAAGAACATCAATGACATTCAACTCTTCCTTTTTGGCAATAAAAAAAGATGATCAAATCAATAAGTGAAATTATCAAATGCTTCTAAAATGTTTGCTCAATATTCACAGAGATAAAATAAAGGAAATTGACAAAATATGGTCAAATATAATTATCAAACCAGTGTCTATTAACATGACAGTGGTTAAACCATTCAACTATGAGTTATGAATAGTCTGAAGTGTTTAGCTTCATCCAGGACAACTTGTAATCAACACAAAAGACAAAGAAAATCAAAAGGACAAATATCCTTTCAGCAGTGCCTACTCACTGAGAGCAGCAATGCGGAGGGGAACCAGGGAGGGGAGGCTCTTGTAACAGGGCAGCTTCATCAGAGCAGCATCCTCTGCCTCACACAGGTTCAGCAGCTAGGAAAGGTCAGAGGTCAATAAGCAGAGTGCTAAAAGTGGTGATTTAAGATATTTTTGGCCTATGTAAAATGTTGGGTGAATGCACACACATTTCTCTGCTGTCATTTGTCTAAAGATCTAACATTTAAGCCTAAAATGCCTTTACATCATATAAATGTAATTTAATCATATTATTAATATATAAAAAAAAAAAAAAGAGTTCACAATGTGCTTCAATGTGTTTGTGCGAGTAGCCAACAATTAGAGGAAATTTACGAAATCATTTATGAAAAGTAGATGTGATTAACATCATTGATCAGTCATCCACATCTTCCATACCTCTGTGTAAAAGACCTTGTGTTCCATGACATTGAGGTCCATTGTGAAGAGGCGGGGCTGCAGGGTGGTGCAGAAAGTGTTGCCCTCCATCAGGCCGATCTGGGCGTTGGCAGGCTGGTGGCGGAGCAGGTGTTTCTTGGGGGGAACCATATCTTGCAACACCTGAAGAGAAGGAAACCCCAAGAAAACAATCAATTCATGCAGATTAAAAGACATTCAATAAAAAACATTAAAAAAAGAGACTCGAAAGGGTGATCAGATTTCGTAATTTACGCTGAAAAGACAGGTGAATTTTGCATAAAGGTTCTGTCTAGCACAGCCTTAAATCTAGATATGCTGGTATAGACAACGTCACAGTCCTTGGTTTCACCTCTTTGTGTGGTTCCATGATGACAGTAACACTTTTGCCGGTGACCTGGGCTAGCACCTGCAGGGAGTGCATGGCCTGCTTTCTGACGGTTGAGTTGGGGGAGGTGACCTCTCGGACGAGGTCATGCGTGACCATGTGGAATGACTTGTCCTGGGCAACCAGCAGCTCCTCAGTCTTTTCCTCATCCTTAAGTGGAGTGGCACAGCGCACGAGCAGCTGCTCCAAGGTGGTCTTAGCCATGGCTACTGCTCCATTTGACACCTTAGTGTGAAAATCAATATGTTAGTAAGTACAATGCCACTGCAGTGAAAAACAATGGCGTGATAAAACACCTTCTACAAGTCTTTGTAAAACATCATGTGAAGACAAAAGTCAACAGCAAAAGGAAGCAAGTAATTCTTCTATTCCTTTTGACGTCATCTGCTAAATAATAGATTATTCAGTAATCTTCTCTCACCTCTCCTGTGAGGTCCATCATGACAAAGAGCAGGGCCTTGAGAAAGGTGAGCTGGTTCTGTAGCACCCAGATCAGAGGCAGTCTCTCCATTAGAAACTTAATGGACACCACACCACCAAGTTTGGCATACCAGGCCTGCTCATAGCAGCAGGCGCACAGACGCTCCACAATGTAGGAGAACAAGGGCAGCTGGCATGCCTGAAGATGTGGACAAAAAGGCAGGATGATTAACTTCAATTTCCATTTAAAAACTAAACACATATGAAAGAATATATGAGAATAATCATGAAATCAAAATTTTTTTTGAATTTGATTAAAGTTGTTAATAGAGGTTTATTTCTAACTTCAATATGTCAATGCTAGAATGTCAGAACACTTCAGAGGGTTACACAAGACTTAAAAGTGACATCAATTCTTAAGTCACAGTAATGGGCAGCACAGTTAACCACAGCTACAAAACAATTGGCACAATGAGCAGAAGTTCCAATGTCTCTATAACATTTACAACTAACTGAACCCTGCAAAACCCTGCTCCCAATGACTTACCCTCTCCTTGGAGCCGAGGATGATGCTGGCCACATCGAAGATGACAGCCAGGGCCACTTCTCCAATCTTACACAGCTCCTTCTCCTCGTAGGCCATGCAGATAGCTATGGCATCAATCAGAACCAGCGGATCCATTCCCTTTGAGCCATTCTCCTCGCTGTGGAACATGGCTGTGCTTGGCTGGCTGCCCAGCTGATAGCTCGGCAGCAGGAATGGACCTAGGATTAATGGGGGAGGACAGTAACAAAGGAATTATGTTTAATGAGATAAGTACATTTTTTAGATTCAAATTTTTTAAATTTAAATATGTTACAATTACACCTATGTATCAGTGTAAAACTTTCCTTATTTTTTAATGTTGTGTCAAATGAAATATCAGGAAGCCACAATGTTAAATGCAACCAGAGAGGACAAAATTGGAAAGTGACTGATATTCTTGTGCAGCTGGGAATAAATGCCAATCCAGGGCAACAGAGAAAGCTAATATTAGATGTAGAGAGTACTGAGAGCAACAGTCCCTCACCACACTGCTGAGCCACAGCAACCATGGTGTAATGGCGAATCAGACTGGCTACGAAGGGCAGCGCACTGGGCCTCAGGTCCTTTATCACAGCAGACATGAATGCCCCAGTCAGGGCCTGTTCAAAAGTTCTGCGGGCAGGCGTGTCTTGTGCTTTGTAGCGGTGAGAGATGATGACATTGGGGATCCACTTCTCAGTGAAGCTAATGGAGAAGAAAACCACTATGAATTAGATGATTACATATTAACAAGGACAACATATTAACATGACACTTCCTTTAAGCTGAAAGACCAAAAATCATTGAATGGTTTGTGTTCAGTTCATTCCAGCCCAATATTTCAAAATAAAGATCCATGTCCATTTCCCGTCTGCTGTCTCCAACTTATTTGATTCTCATTGTCTTTAAATTGCATTTCTCCTCTTAGGTCCTCCTGCCTTTCCATTCCTCTGCCTCTCTCTTTGTCCCCTGTTGGTATTTTTGTTATTTACTGCAGTTGAAGGCAACTGGGCCGTGGTGTGATTGAGCAGCTGTTTTCTCCATGCTTGAGCTTGAGTTTTATAATGCCACACGCCAGGGGCAGACCTGATGGATCGCTTCATTTCATTATTGCCATTTAAAAGACTACTCTTTGGAGGAGAAGAAATAGAGGAAAGGGAGGGGGGGTTGAAAGGAGAGGAAAGGAAAGAGGCAAGTGAGGAATGTGACGGCTGGAAAAAGTGGGGGGGGTGGCATGATTGACAGAATGTCAGATCAATTTCCCTTCACTCATTCAGGGTCCATTCACCCCAGTTGGCATTTCATGACTTGCTTCATGTATTTTTTTTTTTTCTTTTAAAACTGAAAAGCTGTACTTGCAGTGACCAAATACTGGGGCAAAGAGAGATAGTATGAAGAAGATGAAGGGAGGAAAAGAGGGAGAAAAAAAAAGGGGCCAAAATCTTTCACAAGAGAGAATATTGCAAATCAAGACGTCTGACAAGAGGAGGCAGCAGGTGCAGGCCCCCTGATCATAACTGACACACTTCATTATGCCCACAGAAATGTGCACACAGACGTATTTGTGTGCATGTGTGTGTTGTGTGTAATGACAGAAGAGTGTAAGGGGCACGTTGTAGCGTAAACAGACAGAGGAAAGTCAATTAGCCCCTGCCCGGGGATCAATGATGGTAATGTGACCAACCCACCCGACAACCAACCCCCCTTCCTGTTGTCTGTTCATGTATGTGTCTCAGGCTCACGCTGAAGCCAGCCAGCGGGCGGGGGGCCTGCGAGTGTATAATTAGCAACTCCCGCTCTTAAGATGGAATTGATGAGGCGGTGTGTGGTGGGGAGAGAGGTGAAGACGTGACGTGAGAGACGGAAAGCAGTGCATGTCAGCAGGTGGCAGGACAGGGGTGGATGTAATGGGGAGGTGGGCCAATATACACTGAGCTGGTGTGGAGGGTGGGGAGAGGGTGGACAGGAATGGTGGGGTAAGAAGGAAGTCAAGGTCAAGTTGAGTCAAGTCAAGGTTAACGAGGGGGAATACTGATCGGACACTGTGTGTGTCTATGGTGGCAGTACTGATACAGCAACACAAAACACAAATATACTGAATATGTCCAAAATAACTGGTGATCAAAATATAGCAGATTATAGTAGCAACATTTATCTTGGATAAAACTGCCTCTTTGCTACAGAAAAATAGTCAGACACAGCAACAATTTAGTACTGGATACTGCAGTACAAGTGAAATAACCTATTAAAGTGTAAATACATGCCACAGCAGAATCAAACCCAGCATGTTTACTTACTTGGGATGCGACAGAAGCTGGTAGAGAGCGTGCTTGTTGTCATCCAGACTGGTCATGGCCACCAGGAAACACTTAATGACCTCCCAAGCTTGTCGTCTGTAGTAGGGCTCTGTGTTGGCACTCTTCAGACAGTCTAGAGCCGTCTCTATCGCCTTGGAGGGAACACACCAGACACATCACGCTTCAAAATCGTCAAATTTATACTGAGATGACGAGCTTGTTTCTATGTTGCAAAATGCCAACATTCCTGAATAATTCATATGGAAAATTCAATTGTGATATACAAGTATATATGTGATTAATTTGGAGGAAGAAACGCAGGGCGCCATCTGGCCGAGCAAAGGTCATTATGATTTCTACATTATGGGCTGACAAGCCACAGCAGCCAGGCACTTAAAAGGGAGAAAATGAACTAATTAATGCCACTCAGAACAGAGAGGAGAGATGATGAGGTGGATGCGAGAATAGAGGTTGAGATGAGAAATGAGGGCAAAGCAGAACTGAATTGTAGAGCTGTAAGTGTATTAGAACATCCAGATATTACAGTCAGGACTGAGACTCTGAGAAGTACTCTATTACTAGTACTTAGATATGAAATTGAAGGAGGAAAGGAGACTTGATGACAAACTTAAAAAAAAAAACCACAGCTTTCTACTTGTGCCTTTTAAGAGTAGACTTAGCTACTTTCGATTTTACCTCTTGAATATCTCTAAAGGCATCTGTAAAAAGGTAGAAATCGAAATGGGAAAACAGCTTTAAAGGTAAAAGAAGCAGAAAAAATACAGAGATGTGCAGCTCAAATGCCATGAAAGTGTTTTTGCATGTTGTAGTACCTTGAAGACATTAAAGACATTCAGATCACTGTTGTTTGTTTTCTCATTTACCTTACGGCCCTTTCTCCCCCTTAACGTGCCACCTAACTAGGGGTGTCACGATTTCAATTCTAAAATCCCAAATCGATGGGCACGAGCTTTTTATTTTGACTTTCTAAATCAAAAGCAGTACTGGCGATTCTCCCACTATTTTTTTTTTGGCTTTACCTGCCCTGCATTTCAAACATCCAAAAGGAAGAAAAAAAAACAAGACAAAGCTGTGAACGCTTACAGGCAAAAGCGTAGCTTACTGGCAAAGAGCCGCCAGGATCTTGTGGCTTTTTGCAGCTGAGGAAACTCAAGCAGTTGACCTCTTCCATTTTGTGAATCTTCCTTTTTGTATTCAAGATTTTGGTTCAAGCTGACTGGTGAAATAAGTTACTGTTATTATATTTCAAATACATTATCCTAATTTGACCATATGGCCATATTGTGGCACATTCTAAAAAAAAAAAAAAAGATACAGCCATTATAATCACACCTGATACCATGAAAAAGTAAATGACAGTTGTTAGGGATTTGATAGTCTAAATGGCATAGCTGTTAGTGCTGGAACAAAATAATTAAATCCAAAAATAAACTGTGACCTTAAAATGCAGAGTCAAATCATATTGTGGATTTGGAGAATCGTGACACTCCTACAACGAACCGTATGGCTGTATCTTGAGCTCACTAGAGATGTATGCCTCCAGTGGGTGTGTGCAGCATTTGAGAGTGTGTATGTGCTGTTTTGCGCCCATGATGATGGCAAACACAGACGGATAGCCAGAAAGAAGGAGCAGCCATTAGTGAGAGTAAATAATGCCGTCATGGTGGCCCACACTAGATTGATGATTACTGACTGGGGATGAGGAGGAGAAACAGGAGATGAATTTAATCACCTGGAGGACACACACATCTCTTCACTCACAGGCTCTATACCACACAAACCCCTGACAGGGATATATTGCTCTCAGTCGGGCACAATAATGAGGAATATCAAGCTCTTTTAGGTTTAATTCTTTCATTCTAAAACTGAAATACAAAAAGGTAAAAAAAAAAAAAGGAGTGGAAAAAGTCTTCAACACTGCTTTCAGCAACACGATCCAAAACTTTTCTCCTCAGAGGAAAGTCATGCCATCATATAAAGCAAGCGTTCACTACCTATAACAGCAGCGTGGTCTTACCTTCTCCATAGGTAGCTGTATGGATGCTTTACAGTCAGTGAATTCAGCCTTGATGCTAGGTCCCTGGACCTCAGTAACCACATAATGCAGCCTCTGAGACTCCTTCAGCATCTTCCTGTTGCTGCCACCAAACTTTCCCAACACCCGGTAGGCCACATGAGAGATGCTTTCAGCTGGGTTACGGAGGGTACGCCATAAGGCCTGCAGCACAAAAAGAGAGGGAGAGAACCTATCAGCTTGTTTATGGGACAAGAGAAGCAGTGAGTTAAACTGCATCACTAAAAACTGATCAATGTCAAAAACAGTGATAACAGATGTCAGGTGTTCAGCTGTACTGCAGTGAAGGTGTGTGTGAGGGATCCTGGCTACGTGTATAGTCTGCAGATAATCCCATGTCAACTATTAACCACTAGAGTGAGCGAATGAACCACCTGCATGAGCTCTGCCCGGACAGGCTGTATATGGTCATAGAGGAAGTCAGGCTGCAGGTTATCCACACACAGCTCCAGGGTGCGAAGGCCTTGGCTGACCAGAGTCTGAGAGCCATTAAGGGCAGACACCAGCGGGTCCATCAACATGGGTAAGTAGGGCAGCAAGGAGCTCAGACGCACTGGCACTGTCAAACACAACTCCACAAATAGATCCTTCATGTGCTGCTTGTGAAGCCCACTCTGGAGCATGTTCAGACCTAACAGCATGAAAAGAGAAGATTGGGAATTAGGCGAGAAAAGAGTATTACAGAGGGATATACTTTTTCACACCAATTTTCAAGTCTGAGTCATGGTGTGTGAGGATCTACCTTGCAGCAGGTTAGGTAGAAGGGGTAGGAATTCCTGGTAGAGAAGGTCATGGCTGCCTCCACCAATAGAGCGAAATAGAGCCCTGAGCAGCAGGAAGTAGTTGTAGGGTTCTTTAGCCGATTGGGCCAGCTCCATGGAGCTGTTCACTATCTTGTGGAGATGTGGCTGGAGAAACGGGACAGTCATATTGTCAACGAATGGTCGAAGACAGAGGAAAAAACTAGCCACACAAAATATACACAATAACACCCACTGACCTTGAGCATCTGCTCATTCTCAGCAGCAAATAGTGACACTGAGCCAAAGACTAGTTTGAAGAGCTTGAGGTAAAGGTTTGAGAGCTCAACATTGGAGCCCATCTCTGGCAGTCTTTCAAGAAGGTATTCCACTAGGATGGTGGCAAACAGAGCAGATGTTGACAAGTTGGCCAGGAAAGAATTTGCCACAATCTGGGAAACAACAGAAAACAAACATCAGAATTTGAGCACAAGAGATGAGACCTTGTTGTCTGAACTGTTACTCAACTACAATTCTGAGTAAAGCATATCAGCCCTGATACAAAATTAATGACACATTTCTTGTTTATGTGTGGGATGATGAGCATGTACCTGCAGTGCGTAGTTCTTAGAGATCCTCTCCACCATGTAAGGTACAGTTGTCTGAAAGATCTCCTTGAAAGTGAGGGGGTTCATCATGGTGAAGACCCCGGCAAAGTGCTCCAGAACCTCTTTCTCCTCCTTCATGCGTACAGTCTGACAGTTTGCCACCCTGATGTACGTCTGCTGGTTATTGGCAACCTGTACCTGCTCGGGGAAAACATGAGCTGTTACACTGGCCTGTTTTTGTCTATTCATCAGAGTTTGTTTTTGTTTTTGTTTTTTTACACATGCTTGCCCCTGCACAAACACAAAATGAAAATACTGGTATAGCAAAAGTCTTTCGCTGTACCTGGTAGATGTCCAATGCCTGCATGGCGTACTTCACCAGCTTAATGTAGATTTGTGTCTCCTTTGGCTGAAGCTGCTTGTTAGGAATGAATTGAGCTTCTGGATAAAGTAATAAAGGCAGGTAGGTTAGGCAGTGTATTTAGGGAAGTCCAAACTAAACCAAGCAATCATTAATATGTGATTTTATGCTGGACACCTAGCTAGCTGCTTTTAAAACAAAGTGTTTTCATGGTTGAGCATGAATCTGTTTCCTCTCACCTCCTGGGGCTTTGCAAGAGGTGATGCCCCATGTAATTGTCTTCACTCCGCACACCAGAGTCTTGACTAAGCTGCGGCAGTCAGACACCTGAAACGTTTGCTTGTCTTCCTTCTCACCAGGTCGGTCAAAGGGTGTTGCCGGGGGCGGAGGCGCCGTGGCAACAGGTGTGGGAGGAGCGGGAGGTGGAATGGCAGGAGTGGTGGATGGAGTGGGTGTAGCTGGTACCCCGGGTAACACCCCTGGGTCGACCACACCCATCTCTGACTGGGGCTTGCACTTCTTGAAGATGGAGACGAGCTGGTAGCGTGCAATGGTGTGAAACTTCAGCACAAACACCTGATTCAAAGGAGAAAGCGAGGGAGCAGTTCAGTCAACATTTCGTTCTCAAGATTTCTGAAATATATATCCGTATCTTTTTTTTATTTTTATTGACCCAATCTCTGTGCTGCCTACCTCCAGCATTCTCATCAGGATGTCCCGTCCATTGCCATTCTCTTGCTCTGACTTTGAGCGGATGCAGTCTACCAGGTTGAGCAGCAGCTTGCAGGACATGGTCTGGATATTACTGGGAAGTGACTCATCATCAATGTTCTTGGCAAAGAGTTGCACAGCTAGGGATAAATCTGTTAGGGGCAAGTTCTGGCGAACATGGTGCACCAGGTCTGCTAGTGTGCTGTAGGCCAAGGGTCTGGAAAGAAAGAGAAACGTGTAACGATGACATTTTAGAGCAGAGTTCTAATCATATTTCAGGATTTCAGAGTTATGAAAACTGAAAAGGCTGTGCTGAAGTAAAGTGATATTTTCTAAAAGGCAAAAAAGTAGCAATCAGGAAAGCAGAAGTGCGGAAAAAAAACTTGACAGATGTGGAAAGTAGCTTTGGAGTGCTACTGAAAGTGCGAGGGTGACGTGAGGGAGAAAGAGAAAGAGATGGCGAGTTAATGAGTGACTCTGATAGTCCTGCCAGGTCTCTGCGAACTGCCTTGTTTCCTATGTTGCACTAATGTGAAATGACAGCTATTTTGTTGATGAGGTGAGCTAGTTGGCATCTGAGGAGGGTCAATGTGGTTTTGTATTCAATCTACGAGAGGATTGCGGGCAGCCTGCCCTCTGGAGATGCAAGTGTACATGACAACTTGACAGTGCGATCTGTGCTGCAGTGTTGGGAGTCAGCTACCTGGAGAATTTCAGTATCTTTGAGAAGTGCCTGATTAATATGCCAGGACACTTAACATGCACCTGGCTGAGCAATCAACCTCAAGAGAAAGAGGGTACTGACTCCAAGGAGATCAAATGATCGTGAACACACACACACACACACACACACAGACAACTCACCTAAGAGTCTCCCGGGCGGTGTAACCAGAGCCAATCAGGATGGATTCATCAAAAAGTTTATCCATGCAAGGTATAAACTCTGAAACACAAGATGATTTTCATCACGATTCAAATACTCCACTACAAATTGTGTTGAGTAGCACATTTTTAGAGGACAAGAGAAGAATAAAGGTACTAATAAAATAGTGCTAATGTTTGTTTTATCTAATATCAACTGTATTACTGCCTCTTTTCCTGCTTTGGCAAAAAGAGAACAACTGTCACTCAAACACCTAATTATGGTTAGTTTTCTCAGTCTTCTGCAACTCCACAATGTCAAATCTCTTACTGAAAATGACACTATTCAGTGAATATGGTTGCAGGCACAGAGGCAGAAGTAACTCACAGTGTAGTGCAGAAAATCATCCCAAATGTGTATGTGTTGTCTCAAGATTTCACTGATGGGTGGCTGAGCTTTTATTCCATTTCATCCAGCCTCACTTTTCACCGCTCAATCCCCAAATCAAAATGAGGTCCAACAGCCACAGTTTGACAGCTAATAAAATGTCATTTCAAAAGTGTGAAATGTGAAAAATGAAGTGTGACTTGGCAAGAATCTAGGGTGCTAATGTTTTGACCAGGATGAACAGGTTAAATTAAAATTAGCTCTGAAGTTTATTCAAGTTTCACTGAGGAAAAAAAGCTGTCATTTTTCTGTCTAAGCCTCGTCAGTTTCCTGCTTCACACTAGTTTGTATGCATTCGTGTGTGCGTGTGTGTGTACACATACGGCTACGTAAATCAGTTGTGAGGATGTGCTTGGCTGCGATGAGGAGTTCCTTGCGGAGGTGAGCAGTCTCAGAGGGGCAGTTGGACAGCAGCTGCAGCATGCCTTTTACCATCTGCTGAGAGTACTTCCCTACCAGGTCCTGATAGGACAGATACAAAACACATACAACCCATAATTAAAGGCAGAAATTGTATACTGACGCAAGACATGTTCCACAAAAATAATTAACATACAAGTTAGTACCAATACATGCCAAATGTTTGGGCCACTCTGTAATGCCTTTAAATTCAATTTGGACAGGCAGGGTTTCTGTAACAGCACAAACAACAGAACACTATATTCCATACTAATAGAATTCTTCTATGTGGGTTAGAAGCTCTTTTTATGGTATTATCAGTGTTTTTGATGTTTGTGCCAATTGTCTGAGTTTTTGTTGTCTTTCACACTCTTCCTGATAATGTCTGCACACAGTCAGTGTAGCAGGAGATAGCTCCCGAGGAAGTTATTCCTCTGCCATTTATTCTTACTCAGTGTGAAAAACTTCAGTAAATATGAAGTCTTAATTTAATTTTTCAAAGTGTCCGCTTTTATCTTTATTCTCCCCAGCTTCTGTGTCTTCACATCAGTGGGCACACTATGTTACACTCTGCTTCCTGCCAATCACCGGACACCCAAAAGGAAGAAACGATATCCAGGAAACCAAAACATGTTTGCCTGATATCCTACATCTTGATATTCTATTGATATTTAGCAAAGTTTGACAAGAGGATGCAATTAAAAGACAAAAAAATGAGCATTTTGAAGTCCAACATACACTACTCACAAAAAGTTAGGGATATTCGACTTTCAGGTGAAATATATGGAAAATGTAAAAAGTGAATGCTACAGTGATATTATATCATGAAAGTAGGACATTTAAGTAGAAGCATGCAATGGTAATTTCTTCATTTTAAACAATGTATTTGAAGAAAATCTAACAACAGTGGTAGGTATACCACAACAAAAAAATTTCGGTGTCTCAATAAATTGGGATGTGGCCAAAGGACGTCCACTCCTCTCCTTTCTGTGACTCTTCCAGTCTCTGTATCACTGTTACAACCTCCTGATGACACTCTGTGACCCTCTAAGCTCAGTGAACACCTCCGTCTGAGGACTTCCTGTTTGAAGCCTCCAGTGTTGAGGTGCTGCTGATCAACTGTTAGGTGTCGTCTTGGTCTCATGATGTCAGAATGTGAACAGCAGGATGAGGAGGACTGTTTAAATACCAATTCTAACTGAAGCAGGAAATGTATTGGTGGATTCATGGATCAAACCTGTTGTGAGTGTTGCTGTTAAGCTTCTTGTTAGAGAACAGCAGCTGGTGCAAAAAGTACTGAAACACTGAACAGTTGGACATGTGCATTCAAAGGTTTAGAGAAGGTCACATTAAGTTCACCTGGAAAGGTTAGAATGCATTTTAGGTTCATCCTGAAATTTCACCTGAAAGCCGAATATCCCTAACTTTTTGTGAGTAGTGTATACACAGTATCCTGTAAAAATACTGGTGAGATAAAACTATACTAGCAAGCAGGGATAAAGCAAGAAATATTTGTGAGCCTGAGAAGCTAGTAAGAAAAGGGTAACGTGTTAAATTAAGTATCAGATGACTCTAAAATTGCTCTATGCTTAAGATTAGGCGTGGCGCCTGAGAACTTTAAGCCCTGAGCCAGTCAAAAGTATAAATGAAGAAGGCAGGATGACTCATTGACAGTGGAAATGGGTGTAACACACAGCCATCAAACAGGTGTACCTGGTAGATTCTGATGATGTAGGCTAGAAATGACAGCGTCTTGATCTGTGCAGCGATGAAGTCTGCGTACAACTCCTTGTTATAAAGTTTGTGTTGCCTGCAAAGGAAAGAGCACGATATACATACAAAAGTCATTTAGTCCCATCGCACACATTAATGATGTATACTCGCAGTAGGTGGCAGTTACATGGGTTGAAACTGTGAGTCTACATATGGCCCTCCATTCTACATGGATGACTTGTTTGCTCGTGTCACAGCTGTTACTGCGCGTCAGGAAGAAACTCTCTATACCTGCCAGAGAGTACCGAGGTATTTCTTCTAAATTAACTCTGCTCCATTTCCTTCTTCTTCAGAATGCTCAACACAACCCTCTTCCTACCCTGAGAGGTTTCACCTCCTGCTAAGCCAATTTCTACAATTTTAAAGTCCCAAAATGGATTTTAACTCCAGCTTTGGCAGCCAAAGTGCTGGGCAATATCATCAACAACATATCATCAGCAAACTTAGCGCAAGGGAGGAAGAAAAAAAAAAAAAAAAAATCAATCCTTTTTAAACGTGCCCAAACGCATTTCAAAGGCTGTAAAGTGAAAATGTAATGTGTTAAAGGCAAGCTCAAATTCCTATCGAAGATGCACACAGAGAAACTGAGATGTGTCTTACCTGGCCTGTGGAGACACCTGGAGCATGATGGTGTTCATGATGAGAGGTACAAACTCTGACACCACATTGTGAATGTTCAGCTTATATAGCTGCGGGGACAGAACAAACACATCAGATGATAAAAAAGTAACCTCATTTTAATACACATGCATTGTTACAGTCAGCTGAAGTGATTCATTCCAAAACTCAGTCGTTATCGGCATCTTTAGGGGAAAATGTGCTAAAACATCCATGATTCCCAATTATCTAAAACTACAGATGAGTCAATTCAGTAAGGAGGTGTCAAATTATTTGAAATGAATTGCAATTTCATTTCCACGCCTAGAAGCACATATTACCTTAAACCTTGTAATGCACAGTTATTTTCATGTTTTTCTTTCGTGTGCAAGAATCAGATAGCACATTTTGCTTCACCTCGTCTCGCTTACTCCTTTTGTACTGTTATCAAACCATGATACCAGAGGTCATTGTGTAATGGGTATATTTACAGAAGTTCAGCCACTAACCTGGTACATCAGAACCACTATGATAGGCAGCTCCGCCAGCACCTTGAGAGACAAGGACCCCCGTGGGATGATGGTGTGCTAGAGGCAGAAACAAAGTGGGAAATATAATGAGAATGACTGAAATAAGTGAATGAGGTAAACGCTGGACACCCGCGACACCCATTTGCAGCTGAAAACACATCAAATAAAGTGATTCAGACCAACAGACCATTGCCTCTGTAGACAAAAGGCAAACAAAGTCAAGTTTGGAGAGGTAGACTTGTGACCACGAGGGTTAAATTCTCATTAATTAATGTAAATTTTCCATTAAAAAGAGTCACACTTTCTTTTTCTTCTCTCAGATTAGGTTTTCAGTAAAATGGAGACCAAAACTCATGTTGAAGAAAATAATCTTCAAGAAACTGGCTGGCAGTGAAGGACCACATTCCTAAACGAGACAAACTCAGTGCAGCGCCATGCTTATTGGACAAAAGTGGACATGTTGTAAAATGTAATTTGATTTTTTTTTTTTTTTTTGCTGGAAGAAAGCATAATGTACTTTTTATGTATTTTCTATTTCAGGGGAACTCAGAGGGCAGTTTTGTGGTCTGTCCTGTTAGTTTGCCAACATGGTGCACTACTGCCATCCAGTGGTTACACACAGTACTGCAAAAGCACGGAGGTGAACGTGAAGATATGAACTCCTACAAATTGTTGGTTAGCTTACTGTTCGTGTTTCGCTGTCTTCCCTCTCAGGTGCAGTCTTAACCAACACCGATGTGATCATCCCAACCATTTCTGGGGAGGGAACTGTGTTCTCTGCTATCACCTGCGGGTTCTCAAAGTACCTAGTCTGTTGGGAACACACACACACACACACACACAGAGAGAGAGAGAGAGGAGAGGACAACAGCAAGTTTACTCAGTGCTTCCACTAAAAATCTAATCAGAAACAAACACTTCTTCACTGCTGTGGAATTGTACTTACCACAACTTTTGGAAGGTCTTTGTAAATCTGCTTCACAAAGTCCAGAAAGTGATGAATCTGAGATGAGAGGATTATGGAAAACATGTTAATCCAAGACTTCAAGAAAATATTCAAAATGTTCCCTTTCTTTTTCATAAAGCATGAGAGGAAACCAATTATTCTTTCATGTCTTAGTTCTATTTGGCCTGCTTAATCCGAAGAGAAAAATTCCATCTTCAGAAGTATTACATATGTAGCGCTGCCCCTATTGTTTGTCTTTCAGGTCTCAGACAAAAAACAAACAAATAATGAGGTATTAGTCTTTTGTTATGACTGTTTGATAATCGCATCTCTGGCATTACAGGAATATCAACAAACGTGTTTTTGTCATCGGCACAGTCATCAACCCCACAGTTAGTCAGCTTTTTTTCCCAAGCATATTATTGCTTGGGGAAAAAAAAAAAATTAAGCTGTGAAAGAATTTCAGAACGTGATTAATAGGGTTGTCCTCACTGTAAGAAGGTCTTAGCTGACTAACTGTGGGGTTGATTCTCACCTCCTGAGAGATTCTCACCTCCTGAGAGATTGGAGGCCGGAACTGTTTGTGCAGCTCAATAATGATGCGAAGGCATATCAGCACATTTTCCTCACTTTCAATCTGTGAAGAAAAACAAGGGAAAACCTGAATGTGAAATGGAGATGAAAACATAGCTCCTGTGTGTGTGGTATACGGGAATTTTGGCCACTAACCACAGTGATTTTTAAATTCCAAACAGAAAATAATGCAAAATCAACTACTGGCTGTACTCTAAAAACAATATAGTTTTAACGTGACTGAGGGATGCAAAATAACAAAATGCCAAATATTTTGTTGTAATAGAAAGGACTCATACCTCCAGGAAGCGGAACATCACAGAGAGGATGTTCTTGGTATGTGGGCGAAGGTGTTCATTTGTTGGGATGCGGTGGATGATTTCCAGCACCAGCTTCCTCAGTTGCTGAAAGAATGCATAATGTTTTTAAGCGAAGAATCCAGCTTTGCGCACACTTGTGCCATTTGATTTGGTCTATGCTGCTCAGTCATTTCAGTGAATGTTGGATCATGTTTGCAAATGTTCATGCTACTTAATCTGACATGTCATTTGGACTCATTATTAAGACTAGTGTCAGTAACCAAATCAGTATTTCTGCTACATGGATTTCTGTCAGCACAATTGTTGGACACTGATGAATAGATATAAAATTGTTGAGTGTAGGGAAAAGCCTAAACCTTTTAGCTACATACCTGTGTAGGTTTTTCTTGAAGGAATTGTACTTCTCCATCCTGAAGAAATGTGAGGAAGCGAGGGATGATGTGTTCTAAGAAAGTGGAGTACTGAGGCGAAGATGTCACATTCTGAAAAAGACAAATCCAAGACATTTTTAATCATGTAGTAACTCGGTATGAACTGCAGTCAAGTTTTGACATACTGACATACAGTGTTTTTCCAACAACTCAAAAAAAAAATCCTTACAGAAGAACACTTTTGTGGAATCCATAAAACTTCCATCAAAATCCATCAGCAGAGACAAAGCAAATTACTCCACTCCATTACACACTGAGAGCATTCATCAAACTTACCTCAAAGTTCTCGCTGACCTCCTGCATCATCTTCAACTTAGTTTCATCAGCTGGAAATTGAAGGACAGAATGTCGCCATTAATCAATCTTGCTAATGATACAGTTCCACATTTGATGGCCATTTCCATGTGCTTAGCAGGGACTCTCAGATCTTATCAGTTTTACTTTCAGCGTCCAGGTTGATCAAATGGTACAGCAAGAAACACACTCACACTGCAACACACTCACACAGACATGCACTCTTCCATACATGCGTACCTTTGACTGGACTAAAGCATATCGCTCTCATCACATTGCCCATGCTATGCACATCGAAACCATAATTTACTTAGCGGACACTAAGCAGAAAAAAAGTTCAATGCAATTAATTAATATGTATGAGAAATGTGTCCATTGAATGAATCAAATCCAAACGAGAAAAACTACAGGACCCTATTTTCATGGGAATAATTACATTAATTCTTACATGAACCCTTTTTGTACAAACATCTTCTTACAACTCTTAATAACTGCAACATATGTAAACAGCTGATTCAAAGTAACTGACATCCAAATTGGATTAGTTGCATTTAAACTAATCCATAGTGCATCTGATCACCTGCTCATTCTCTTAAGAAGTGCAGCTTTAAATCATTTGCTGACTTATATACATATATAATAACAAGTAATCTATTAAACCTCTGCTTGGTATTAGAAATGTGATTAAATACATTAGTTTTCTGATAATGTATCATTTTGAGGGGCCTCAGGTGTTTTCAGACGTCTAACATCTCTAATCTAGCAATGTACTTTGAGGTCTATGAACTTACGTGTGTTGGCATCTGTGAGAGCTGCCACAAACTGTAGGTACTTCTTCATTAGTGTAGTCTGGTCGACCACAGTGGGACTGGGCGCGGGCACAAAAGCCATGGTGGCAGCTGGGACAGACTGGGCTGCAGTGGGAAAGGGGGCAGACTGCAGTCTGCACAGAGCTCAGTGTGATTTCATGAACACTGCGGAAACGACAGGAAATAAGAGATCCGCGCTCGTTAAAAGAAATGAAGAAGATTAAGTTAAATTTGCTTAACATTTTGGCAAAAACAAACTGGTGAAATCTCAGAGTTTGACAAAAAAAACCAAACCGGCTACAGACACAAACATGCCTTTTAACAGGCGCACAGTGATGACATCACAAGCATCAGCTAGCACAATTTTTGTACACTCAGAAGAGTATTTGTGAATTAAAAAACTGGGTTTTCGGGTTCAAAACTGCAGCAATGCTTTTATTAAGACGCCATACACCTGTATTCATCCGCTCAATAAACCCACAAAATAGATTTTGAACAGCACTTTAGCAAACGTTAGCTAACATGCTAGCTTCCCCAAAGAAAGAAAGCGTCCGTGCAGCCCTTAACGTTAAACTCAGTTAAAGCACAAGCTGGAGGGAAAGTACATATTTTCCGAGACGAGAACCCGTCCAAAAGTACTTACACGCAGGAGGCAGTGGCAGTACCTCATATTTAACCAAGATTGATAAGAAAAAGCGAAGCATTTGCACTTACCGACCACCACAGACAGGTAGGAAACTGTCGCTCCGTATCCTCCGCGCTCGCGCTACTGCTCTGAGCAAATTTGTGTGATATCCCTCCGCGTATTATGTATCACATTGTCCCCGAGATCGTACAAACACAGTGTAATCGTGTTTAATTAACATATATGTATGAAGAAAAGCGCCAAAATCGACGTCCAGCTGTGTGAACATCGGTTTTATTTGTCAAAACGTTGTATTCTAGTACCAGCGGAACGATACACAGAGAAAACCAGTGGATGTAAGACCATCGTTTTCGATGGTCTTCTGGCTCCGGGGTTGTTGGCAGAGACGGTAAACCTGCGGGTAACTGCGCTGGCGGTAACATCCACAGACAGCACCCTGTGGGAGAGCTGAAGTGAGTGTTTTCGAAGCGCAATGCAGCATGTAAAGCATTTCAACACACATTGCATTACTGTGTTAGCTATGCATATATTATATATAACAGATTGTCTCTATTCGCCTATAATCTCGCAGCAGTTGAGGCAAGAGGTTTACTTGGGCCACTCTGATTTGCCAAAATCACGGTGGAAGTATTCTGTGTGGCTTGAAGTTGCATTGTTATAATTTTAGTTTAGTTTATGGATGTAAGTCCAAAGTAATGTCAAACATTTAGTAATTGGTTCTACTTTTGAGGTTGAGTGTTTGAGGTTGTGGAAAAAAAAGTCATTAATTCTGCAGTTGTATTAAACTAAAAAGTTTTGCACTTTAAAATAAGCCAATACATCTGCAGTTATAAATGTTGGTAAGTCATTAATGAGATATTTCTACAAAACTCCTGGCTTAAAAACAAAATGTTTTTTAAGTTGTTAAATTAACTTGTTGTTCTTTTGCAGAAGGTCAGAGGTCACTTGGTTTAGTGGAGGGGTCTTCCTAATGAATCAAAGAGCTTAAAATGCAAAGCAAGTGATATGCTGGAGGAGAATAACACCAGCGACAGCATTATTTCACACCATGGCAACCTGAAAGCTCTTAATAATGGAATGATAATGGATATCGACTCATGTATAGAGAATTATGAGGAATGGGCCATGATACAGAATGACACCGGAACAGAGTTAAATGAATTTATTCATTGTGTTCGTTAATTTCTTCATGTAGTTGCATTAGTTAACGTGGTTTGTTTTTACCACAAGATGGCAGCCCACTGAAGGAGACATTGGCTCTATAACCTCTCCATATTCTGAAATTGTCAGTGCTCAAAATAAAACAAACGTAATGACAACGGCATGAAACAGGAACTGCGCTCATTTCCTGAAATGAGCCCAACATTGGCTGCAGGAGCCCTTCAACCAGAACAGGTAATGAAGTTCTCATCACTTATCTGATGCCTGGTGGTGTTTTTTTTTTTTTAGAGGAATAAAAACAGGAAATTGGAAATTGATTTTGATCTTTACAGCGGATGTTTTTTTTTAGTAAGCCAGGCATTCGTATGACTGGAACAGTATACAGGGTAAGCATGCAACATTAAGACAGGTGAGCCAGGGGCCTGGAGTAGGAAGTAAGGGGAAAGTTGTGCTCTTTCAATATTTTTGTGCAAATAATTGGCTCAAGAATCTATAAGTTCATGAGATAATTAGAAAAAGTGGTCAAATATTAATCATATTAGACTTTACTTTACAGTTTTTATTTTCTATGTGCACCTTTTTATTGATGTTAGAAAACATTTGAGAGGATCGGTGCCAAACAAATGTAGATTTTTCAATGGCTATTGAATTGATTGGTTTATTTATTTATTTCTTGCGTTGAGTCGGCCAGTCTTATGGAAAAATCAGTCATATTTAAAATCAAAATTTTATGATCATCTTAAAGATTGCACTTAAGTTTCATTGCCACCACATTAAGTTGCTGTCATGCACACGTCTGTGGTTCATAAATGAAAGTGTACGTATATGATTCTTTTTTTTCATGGTGCTTGTTTTAATAGCTTTTGAAATAATAAAGTCTGGTTAAATGATGATCATTAATTGTCTTGCCTGATCTATCAAGCCTCTGTCTTGCTTTGCTAATGGGTTTTAATTCATAATTCTCTCCTTCACGGCCTCCTCCCTCCACAGAGTGCACCCCCTGGCAAAATACTGCAGAATGAGATATTCCTCTCGCTGAATGCCGTATATACTATAAGAGGTAATTTGACTTATAATGTGACATTCTCATTCTCTTTCTGGTTCTCTGTTCCCTAAGTAATGATGATCTGCTAAAAGATGTTTGTCTCAGGCTTATTGCACTGTCCTGTTCATTTCATTAGTGGGTTTTTTGTCATGACAGGGGCTTTATCCTGAGAGGAGAGAGTGGGTGACACACTGGTTCTCCCGCTTTCCGAAACCACTCATCTGTCCATTAGATTTGTCTTTTCTCTGTGCTCTGCTGCAGCTGCTGATGCCCTCATCATGAAGCCGGATCACCCCTGCATTAATCCTCATATAGAAAGAAGTGCACTTTCCTTGAGACCGAGTCTGGATCATCAACAATAGCCAGCAAAATCTATTCATGCATCTATAAAGCTCCTTTCACATTCTCTCTTTGTATCCTGACACACTCCCGATGCCTGCGATATGAGAGGACGAGTTCTCTGTGAACCAGGCTGATAAACAGTTAAGGACAGTCAGTCCTTGGCTTCCTGAATAAGATTGTTATTGGAAATCTTAATATCATAATGGCTGTTAAACCTCTAATCAAACTTGTATTTTCAGTTGAGTTTCCGGGTTTATGTCAGACAGGCAGGTACCCTTTGTCATTGTCACCTGCTAAAGAGAAAGCAGGTGAGATGGCAGAGTAAAATGTTCTGTGTTTAACCGAGGGAGGCAGAGTCTGTCATCAGTGATGGTAATTAGTTTGCAGAGCTACCGGACCCTGTGTACGGCAAACTGAGGGTGTTGATAGTCACTCACTGCCATTTTTGTATCGTTTATTCATTATTTTCTGTTCCTACTACTATTTTCATATATTATCGATGCACAAGTGTGTAGCATTGTATGAATTGTTAGGAGCTCAACCAAAGAGACATTTACTCTAAAATTCTGATTTCAAGCCCCAAAGAGGTGAAATTAATTAATAAAAACAATTTTTTAACAAACTTTTTTCTTTTCCTCTTCCCTGCTCCAATAATCAGGACCCCACAGATTTATTTCATGACCCTTTGGATGGGGCCTGACCCCTAGCCGAGGAACCAGTGCACTAAACTACCTTATGCACAGTAGCTCCACCAGCAAAATCTTTCTTGCGCACTGATGCATCAGCACTATTTACCAGTGTTGCTGTATAAGTAGTGGCTTATTTATCTTTACTTATTTATGTGTAGCCACCGCTCCTTTAGTCATTTAAAATGGTACAAACTGGCCTAAATGGTCAGATTGTGGAAATATTTTATCTTGGCAGTCTGCTAATGTGGAGCATTGACATTAATCTGAAATCGCCTATAAACACTGGAATACCAGTGTTTTTATTGATGCCTTTATTTGGCCATTTATTTAAAGCCAAATGAGAATTCCCCCAGCTGAGCTCCTTCTTGTTTTGAAGCCCCACACTGAACAATGTGTACTCGGCGAATGAGACCAAACTGCATCTGCTTTCTTACCCGAGTGTCATAACAAAATCCCTGATTGACTGCATGATTTGGAGCATGGTTGGACACCATGTTCAAAGCACAGTGGTATGTCTTCCAGTGTGCACACCAGGCTTTATTGACCTTTCACAGCCAGGCAGGCAGCTCTTGCTAATTGTTTACCACCACATCCTGTTTCTTCATGCATTGGTTTATTGAAGAGACTCACCTGCATTTAGAATGACTTATCACGTTTCTGACAGCTAGGAAAACATGCAATTCTGTCCTTAAATGACCGAGAGGCTTCTGTGGCTTTTTCTTTTCTTTTTCTTTTTCTTTCTTTTTTAAAAAAAAAATAATAATTTACTCATAGAAGAATAGATAGTATATTAATGACATGATGATTTTTTTATGCGTTGTGGTGTGGGACCATGAGGTGTGTCACTGGTGGAGTCTGGCATCTCTCTGAAAACACATAAGAGTAATTATTCAAGATAAAATGACTTTTAATATGCAAAAATGACTTTTCAATCAGACATATCTCATGTTTTAGCTGCGAATATGATGACATTACAGCAGTTAATTTACTAACATAAGACAACCCGCAGAGACAGGCAAGATAATGACACTTCTTCAGATGTTTGCTATAAAAAAGCAGACTGTTAGGATATTACCAAGGAGGTTGACATTTTCAGTCTGCTTACATGGATTAGTTTCTTTCTTTACTAAGTATTTACTAAGCAATCTGGCCTGTTGTTTCCTTGCTCTCTATCACATCTCCTATTACCGCCAGTGGAGCTTTTAGTTGATTTACACGATGCCTTTCCTAATTACATATGAATTATTTCATTTTCTTTGTCATCTATAATCTGAAAAAGAACTTGAAAGCATCGCTGTGAGGAAGTGCTTTTTTTTTTGATAAATGAGTCACACACACCCTAAAATGATTCCTCCAAAGTCCTCTTTCAATTTGAAATACTTTGGTTTGAAAGTTGGAAGTAGACACGTTCAGATAATGTGGACTTCATCTTATTACCCTTAAAAAAAATGTTGCTGCAAAAATGTTGATTTAAAGAGGAATTTTCAACCCTACCACAGTCTCTCTGACCAGAAGTAACAGGGCAGAAATGAGAAGGGAGGAATAACTGAATTGGGGGGACCAGAAAAGAGCATTATGATAAACAGAAATGAGAATAAATATGGAGACATGAAATGATACTGAGAGGCAGCAAAAATGATCTCACCTTTCCTTCCCTTAACTGTTGTCAGAGAATTCACCCCATCACAGTCTTCAATGCTTAATTAACTTTATTAATAAATAGATAAACAAATGTTGCCCCAGCTGGTCGGTGACGTCAACCTACTACAACCAATCCAGGAGCTTCTGCAGACACCTTTTTTTGGTAATCCTCTTTCCTGGGAGAAGCTGGCCGATCAGCGCCACACTATGCGCCTCCGTCTGTGCCAGGAATAGTCCCCTTAACACCAGCCACGTTACCTGGGCTTACAGTGACCGACTCACCCCTGATCGGATTTTCTGCTCAGAATTTTCTTGATTCGGTATGGCGCTGCTTTGTAAAGGTAGTTATACGTGATGGTTTTTGGGTCGACCTATTTGGGGTACACTTTTACGCACTGAACTTCAGACTGGATTTCATTAGAGGCTTTTCATTTTCCCCTTGACTTTCCTTAACGGTAAGATGCTTTCACTCTTGTACGGATTGCTGTGTGTTTGTGCGCTTTACTGCGGCCATCCAGCGAGCGGCCAGCCGGACGATGGGAAGCGGTATATCTGCCGGGCAGTACCCCTCAGCGGCGATGCCAGTTGCCCCGTGACCCTGCTGCCCGAGCTAAACCCCGGGAGCCAGGAAGAGGAGCTCAGAAATACTGTCATGCAGCTACGAGAGACAATTTTACTGCAGAAAGAAAATATTTCCAAGCAGCTAGGCACCATCAACGAGCTAACCACCAAGCTGTCCCTCTGCGCCTCAGCCTCGGACGATAGGAAGTACGACAAAGGGGGAACATGGGGCAAAGAAAAGCAAAATACAATGGGGGATGTTCCCAGAGATCCAAATGACACCATCGACAGTCTTGGAAAAACCATGCAGGGGCTCAAGGACCGGCTGGAGAACTTGGAGGTAAGTCAGCACCAATTGCGCAAGGCATACCCCATGCGCCAAAGCCGTGCGTAACAGCACGGTTTGATTCTCGGTACGGATTTATGGGATTAGGGCACATTGTCGATTCACTGCTCAGAAGTAGACCAGCGCCTCTGAGAATCAACAGAGTATTTATCAAAGATTAATTGTCTAATTGGCCTGAAACTTCCCATCACGCAGAACCGATTACCTGACTTGTTTATTATGCCACTAATTATGCTTGTCTGCTAACTACTTTAAAAAGCACGACTAATGTCTTCCCCCAGTCTAAAATGAATTGCAAAGTGTCAGTAAATATGTTTATTTCTAGGCACAGATTGTGTTACTCGTGCATTACTGTTACACGAAATGCAATGCAGGGGTTTGTTTATGGTTATTTTTGTTGAGGCCCATCAGTCAGTCATACAGAAGAACAACAACTTATAGAGCAGTGATGTGAAGCATCACTTTCAGCTCTCAGGTGGCTCATTCTCCCTGACTGTCTCTTCACACATCCTGCTCATGTTATCCTGTCCATCCTTCCCTAGCAACAGCAGCTGAGGGCCAACGCGTCCGGCACCTCCTTCCCCAGCGAGCTCCACAACCTACTGCAGCGTCGGCTCGGGGAGCTGGAGAAGCAGCTCCTGAAGAAAGTCAGCAACCTGGAGGAGGAGAAGAGCATGCTGTCCAATGCCACAGCCGCCTACAGGCTGAAGACAGAGAGCACGCTGAACGCACTGGTGGAGAGGATCAGTGAGCTCGAGAAAGGTAAGGAAAATAGTGTGCAATCCACAATCCTCACTCTACGGATAAAGGTCAGATGAAATGTTGTTTCGAGGGGATTGGGTAACTCACCTTGAATTGGAGAAATGTATGAGTCTAGGTGAAGAGCCAGCACATGAGTGGAGAGGAAATAGTACATGTTGCTGCATAGATGGAAAACTAATGAAGGTGAAGCACAAGAAGGCACTCAGGGGAATAAAAGAGGTCTGATGAATCAGCCGGTGAAACAAGATTGACAAACATAACAGTTTTTACACTAAAGTCACCTTTGCTGAGGCTGTACTGAGGGAGGTGATGTTTTAGCTGTTCCTCACTTTCATTACCTAACAACTAATAAGTTTAAGAAAAGACATAACCTCCTGGTATACCTCTCACCCCTCTCGCTCTGCCCCGTTCTTCTCTATCTCTTTCTGTCCGTTTCATTACAGGAGGAGGAGACTTCAAGTCTCCTGAGCAGTTTAAGCTGTCCCTCCCCCAGCGGACCAACTACCTGTACGGCCGCATCACCAAGACCCTGCCAGAGATGTATGCCTTCACTCTCTGTATGTGGATCAAGTCCAGCGCCAGTCCTGGCATAGGGACACCTTTCTCTTACGGTGTCCCAGGGCAAGCGAATGAGATTGTGCTGATCGAATGGGGAAATAACCCAATAGAGCTGCTAATCAATGACAAGGCAAGGAGTCTCCGGTTTCCAAAATCTACTAAACTTTTATGGTTTTATGATTAAAAAAAAAACACAACATGCACATTATTCATTCAGCACCTGTACTTAACATGTGTTTTTATATATGCCAATCATAACTACAAGTACATTGTATTTTGACCACAGGTTGCTCAGTTGCCTCTGGAGGTACGCGATGGAAGGTGGCACCACATCTGCATTTCCTGGACCACACGGGACGGCCAGTGGGAGGCTTACCAAAATGGAGTGAAGCTGGGAAGTGGTGACAACTTGGCGGCCTGGCACCCCATCAAACCCGGGGGAGTCATAATCCTGGGGCAGGAGCAGGTAAGGAAGAAATTAAGGAAATGAGTGATCAGACATCTCTTCCATATCAGGTGACATCGTATTGATTTGAAGAGCACTAACAATGTGCCAACAACTGTTCAGGGAGGCATGTTCTCATTATTACAAGCCCTCAAAGAGCAATGTCAAATAGTTCTACTAATGAACAGTGTTGTTTACGGAGCACCTTGGCAAAGTGCACATGGAAATGAGAAAATCAGCCATACCTGAAAAAAGCAATTGTGGCAAAACAATACAACAGTAAACCTCCTTCTGGACCAATCTGTGCACGATTACCTGTGTCAGAATGGAGGAATCAGATCAGTCAGTTAAGTTTGTTAAGGCTGTTCTTATTTGACGTTTTCAAATAGCAAAGTCATTTTAATGTATTGAGGTGGTGGTGGTGGGGGTGACAGTTACATAATAAGATGTGTTTTAGCCATGGGACATGGCTTTAGGAATAGCGGCGTCAATCTGTTAGTCCACAACTTTGATTCAGACTGAGACATCTCAACAACCATTGGATGGATTGCCATTAAACTCTGTACTGACATTCATGGTCCCCAGATGGTGAATCTGAAAGACTTTGGCAATGTCCTGACTCTTATTCTGGTGCCAACAGCTGGTCAAGTTTATCAAGTATTCAGTGAAAGGTCTTCACACCTACTAGATTGATTGCCAGCAAATTTTGTACAGACATTCATGTCTCCCCACAGGGTGAATGGCTGCTTACTGTTATTGTCCATCATCAGGTCAAAGTATGACCAAGTACCTGTACTCTGTTTGTTCAGTTCTAACCCTTTAATGCCTGAACCATGAAAAACTTGCCAGAAAATTCAAATTTCTTTGAAACTGGTTTATTGTTTAAGTTTATTGAACCTTCTGACAAATTACAAAAAAAAAAATTAAGTTTAAAAAGTCTTAATTTGTATTGTTTTTGCTACATCCTGCTTTTTTGTGCAATTTATTGCTCACAGTTTGGTCATCTTAAACAAACCAAAACATATAAAACACAGATAAGATACAAAAAACCAAAAAATATCACACTGATGATGTAGAGGTCTCAAAAACTCATGTATCAAATATGATACACTTGGCGTTAAAGGGCTAATTACCAAATGTTTCTAAGCTAACACGCTAAGCTAACATGATGAGCATGTTTTTGTGTACTTGTTAGCATGCTGATGTTTGCATTTAGCCCAAGTACAACCTCCAGCTGCCATATTACACACTGTATAATGTAACCTTGATATTATGCATTAATAGTGTGTACTGCGGTATTCAGCTCATACTGTGTGGAATATGATCACCACTCAGACAGATCAATGTGCGTGACATACGGACAATTAAACAAGCATGTCAGTGCCCTCTATAGTCTTTTTAATGTAGTTTTGAAAATGATAAAACAACTTTCATCTCCAGAGCTTGATCAAAATCCAATCAGTGGCATCTCTGATGTTAACAGACATTCCCACAAATGTAACGCCATTTTAGGTGCTTCAACATTTGAAGCATTGAACAAAACAAAACACGCAGTAAACTCATAAACCCAATATTTAGTTTATCCGTAGTCCCACAGACAGCCTCTACTACCACAGAAAGATAATCACCTTTCATTATTATATTGTTGTTGTTGATGCTGTTTAAACTCACATCCTGCTCTTTATGGACCTCACAGGACGTGGTGGGTGGGCGCTTTGATGCGGGACAGGCTTTCGTGGGCGAGCTGAGTCAGGTGAACATTTGGGACCGCATTCTGAAGCCGGCGGAGGTCCTGTCTATGGCTAACTGCAGTTCATATATTCCCGGAAATGTGATTTCCTGGCTAGCAAGCAATGTTGAAGTGTTTGGGAGGGGAGCATTCAAGCGGCCCTTGGAGCTGTGCCAGGAGCGACTGCCCAATGCTTAAAATGCTCATCCGTCCACCTCCCTTTAGATCAGTCTCTGTTTCCATCTATTCAGCATATTTTTCATCGTCTGCTCTTACTCTGAGGCAGTTTATGACTTTACGTTATACATTGCCGTGCAACAATTTTGTTTTATCTGCTTTGCACATAGAGATTTTGAGATTTGCGTCCCAGGTGGGATCTCTTAAAGTTGAATATGTGACAGTTGTAACATTCTGACAATCAGATTTATAGTAATGAACGTGAAAATGCACCAAAGTTCAGAAATGTTATGTGGAGGCTGAAGATCATCAGTGACTGGGGGCTGTTTCATTTCTAGTGGCAATCAGAGAGCTACGTACCAACATTTCTTTCCTTACCATGATTAAGGTACTTCAGTTCATCCACCGCGCTAAAAGGTCGCCTCAGGTGTAGGCGCTAAGACATAATATACATCCTCATCATCCCCACACAGTCTCCCCCACACCCCTCCCTCCACACTCAAAAGCTCTGAAGCAATGAAAATCTACTCTTGTCCGGCGCAGACGCACTCAGGTGCTGCTGCTACTACAAATACACTCATGTCCAGACTAGCCGACAGTGTGGCGTTGGCGTGTGATGGGTGTTGCGTGCTGTGTGGGAGTGAGTGGCAGGAAAGATTAAAGGTCTGGCTAATGTTATGTCTATTCCTTAACTAGGGAATGGGCTTGGAGCCAACATCAATTGAGACTCTGATCCTGACATGTTCAGTCATTTTTACGGTGGTTATAACTGGAAAAGTACTGTTTGGCACTTTATCTGATAATGGCTGGTAGCATGTGTGCAACAACCTTATTTCCCTGACATTGATTTAGATTTCCGGCTGACGCGTGAGTTAGTGAAAACTTCACTGTGTTGGGAAGCTTTGTTCTTGGCATGCATAACTGATAAGATAAGATAAGATAAGATAAGAGAAATGCACTTGTTACAGCAACAGAGGAGACATAAAAGTTGCTGAAAAAACTTGTCAGTAACAGATATAGTGCAAAAACATGGTATATAATAAATATAAATATAAAATAAATACAAATATAAAAATATGAGAAAAAAAATATATATATACATGCGTGTATTGCACATGATATTGCAAGTACCAGTGATACCAGTGATACTAGTAAGTCTGTCACAGTGCTTTTTCCCCTTGCCTTTTCCATATGAACAAAACCTGTTTAAGTGGTTGAATCATGTTGAAAATATATTCATAGCATCAATGTTGTGAAATATTTGTATTCCTGATTTGTAATATTGCTGCAGTGGATTGTCTAACCAAGCTTTCAGCAGAAAATATAACAAATTAGACTTGTCAAAACTCTCAAAATGTATTTTGAATGTACTTGTACATTAATCATTTGTACGTGTGTCACTGTCTAGAAAGAAAATTGCATTTAAAAAAAAGTTCACCTTTGTTTTTAGCACATATATATAAGGCATCCATCTTGTCTTGTGGCCTTCTTATGAAAACTTCAGTGCCATAAAGGTTTTCTAAGTGTTGAAAATATTTACTTTGCCAATAAATGAAAAATAAAGAAAATAACGGCTGCACATTGAATATATAAATGTCTGTCTTTTATTTGACAGGTATTTCATTTGAGTCCTGTGAATTAAATCAGGGTCATCTGAGATCTTTCAGTGAATCAGTGGTAGTCTGTGTTTAAGCATGTGGCAGATCTACACCAGTTTAAAATCACCTTCACCGATCTGTCAGGCTGCTGAGGTGACACTCGGCTGACATGAGCGGTTAATTACACAGGCTGAACAGGAACTTTGGACTCAGGCAGGCGGCTTGAGTCAGATCAACAACAGGTGTCCTGGGTGGCATTAGCAACGCTTAACAGATGAGAGAGGCCAAAAGGTCAGGGGTGGCGTCACAGACACACTCCCTCAGACAAAGCAGCTCCTTCTGACCACATACTGATCTGAAAACCTCTTGAGTGGGGCTAAAACTACATATTTATTGAAGGTCAAATTTTACCAGCTCTTAAAGAGCAAGACGAGCTGCTGAAACTGAGGAAGCTGAACAATCAATTCGATAAAATGATAAAATTCGAGTGTTTTATGGACTGTTTCTGATGCAAAATGCATCAGTTTTGTAATTGAGATGATAAAAGAAAAGAAAAGAAAAGGTGACGCTGGCCTGGCATATTAAATGAAAAAAACATTGTCTGTTTGCTTTGTATAATTCACACAGGCTGTTTTTCATGTGGCCTCATCTTGGGCTTGAATGTTCATGTTATAGTGTGAGGCACATCTTTGTTCCTGTCTTCACGACACGTCATTTTCTGATGACACAGGATGCTCTGTGTGTTACAGCTTTCTTTCATCTGGGCTGAAAACATTTAGCTATTCAGAGCATAATTCAATCAATGATGATTATGGAAATGGAAAAAGGAACAGGTCAAAAGACCAGTTTGAATGTGTTCATACTTTATTAAGCCAGTGTTTTATGTCTAATTTTACAAGCTGGACACGTTGGTTTGGGGTTTGTTAGTTGATAATCTGAAATGATATGAGAAACAAACAAACACTCACCTTGACAAAAACAAGTTCTTACATAGAAATAACTGTGTGGAGAGGGGTTTCATCACAGATGGAAATAGGCAGGATTCACAGTGTTTTTCACTGTTACTTAAAGCTGCACTAATCAATATTTTCATGGATCAAAAGACTGGGTGTAATGTGAAAGGAGGTCGCTCATAGTAACAAACTCTCAGGGAATTATCCTCCAACTCTGCAGGTCTTCTCAGCTCCACATCATTGCTCTGATTTTGTGGCTCGCAACTTTACTGTTTTGGTTCCCTCCAGCAGCTCTCATAGTATCGTTTTCAATGTTATTCCAGCCATAGTGATGACAAGCCTGATAAATCACCACCTGGTCAGTGTTTATTACAGAAGCAGGAATGCCCACAAGCTGTTGTGAATGTGGAGAGTGTAGAGGGGAGCTGGTAACACCATTCACATAGAGACTTATTCAAGATTGTCCTGCTTTTGCACCAAAGAACATGCTTTTAGCCAAACAGCAACCTGGAGAAACAGCCTGACACATCAAAGACTTTACAAATCTTAATTTAGGATTGTCTCAATTGAGCATGTCAGCGTTTCTACAGCATGTCTGAATTTAACCTGAACAAATATGCACCAGTGATGGGAAATGTAGCGTATATATTTTTAACTTCATTTCCCCCCCAACCCTAATTTTCACACACGAGACATATATATATATAAAAAAGAAGAATTTCCTTTAAAAACTGTGGATGGTTGCAGACTTTAACCACAGCAGTGTTTTAGCTCAAGGTCGATCCTGTGAGGAATATGAGGCATTCATTTAGCACCTGCAGCTCCACACAGTGTCTCTGACTGCTGGCATTCATCAGAGGACTCACAATTAATAATCCTATGACATCTCTAACAGAGGACAAGCGGTCATTTACCACCATCAAGGTACTAAACGGTATAAAAATAATCTAACTGACGTCAGCGCAGTAGGAAAACTCTCAAGGATTTGGGTGTGTCTTTAGTGTGCAACATCTATTAATCTATCTATGTAATGTGCTTCTCTATTTTTTTTTGCTTCAATGAGGCTCAGTTTTCATCATTTTGACAAAGTTTTGGTAGAAGAGTGGCAATATCAGTCCAGAATGAAACATTTCCACTAATGATGGATGGATTGTCAGTATTTCTGGTTTGAGGTCCCCAGAGGATGAAGCCTAATGACTTTGGTAATCCCTTTACTTTTACTTTATTGCCACTAGCAGGTAACAATTTTCACTTAACTTTAACTTTATTTACAAGTTTATGTAGGACAGTACTTGTCATTGTGACCATACTGGCATGCTGACATTAGCTTTCATCTCAAAGCACTGCTGTGCTTAAGTGTAGCCTCACAGGGCCATGCATGCTGATTCTATGTTTTTAGTATATATTGTATTCACACTGAAAAACTGAATAAATAAAGTATCCTCAAAGCAAGATGTGCACATTAAATACTGACAATTTTTGCATGTGCTGTTAATGCACACTCTTCTCCTTTTCACTCTCCCTGTTTATATTGTTGCTGCTGTAACAAGAAAATTTCCCCCTATGGGGGATCAAATAAAGAAGTCTAAGTCTAAGTCTAAGTCTAAGTCTCCCACAATGCAATGCACATACAATCCAAATAAACTGAAACAGCTCCAAAGAAATCATGGAAAACGAAAAAGTATTAAATCACTGGAAAAACATTTTGCTTTGTCTGTGTGGACTTTAATTGGCAGTAGCTAAGAATAAACACATAAAACACATAAATGCAAAACAAATAAAACAGAAAATAAGACAATTTGGTGTTAAGAATAAATAAGATACAGTAGATTTAAAAAGAAAAAAAAAAGAAACTCCTATCATAGCAGCATATAAAACATGTATTTGGGCCTCAAACTATTCAGCACTTAGTATCTCACTAACAGTATTCTGAAACCATGTCTTTAATGCATAGAGAGACAATGTGAGGCTTTGAGAAATAGACTATGTTTTCAGTTTTGATGGTTTTAATGAGGACACCAGCAGCAGCGGACTGAACAAGCTGCAGATGTCTGATTGATTTTTTACAGAGATCTGTAAAAACACTGTTATAACAATGAAGTCTTGTTGAGACATGAGATTTTAAAGTCTCATAAAATAACCTAAAGTCAGTCACTTTCTTACTCTGCAAGAAATAAAGGTTCTAAAACGGAAAACATATGTTTTTATTTTTTTCTGGAAAGTAAGGCAAAGCAGATTTATACATCAATATAAAAAAAGAACATAACTGAATGGTCTGAGGCATTCACAGCATGCTTAAATTAAACACTCATTGTTTAAACATGACCTTCACTTGTGCTATTAATTTATTATGAGTTCATGTGAATGTCAGCCGAAGCTCTGTGACTCATTAATTGATCACCATTACTCAGTAGGCGGAAAACACAGAAGGCATCTGACCCACTAGCTTACCGAACTTTAGTGACTAAGCCATTCATTAACACAGTTTAGACACATACAGGTGTTACTTATGCTACTTGATGTATCAAAAATGCCATATCTGGCAATTCATCGTGCACCAATTTAGCTTTATATTTCTATTACAGTGATAGTCACTGTGATATGCAAGATGAGAACTGTTATCATTTCATTTTTTTTTCCCTCTGTGAAATAACAAACTACATGTAAATCTCGACACAGTTTGCTGGAACACAGATGGTTAAGAGGAGTATTGAGTCCCATACTGGCAGATGAGGGGCTCTTTCTCTCCTCTCTCTGCGTTGGAGAAGTTAAAAACAATCTTGCTTTGACTTTCAGAGTCTTGGTTCTTCAGGAATACAGCGTTACTGGAGGCAGCCATCTGCAAAAAAATCCAAATGTCCAAACAAGATGTAAAAAATATATTTGTTTCAAAGTTGCTTTTAGATTAAAACAAACTACGAGGAATGAATAGTCAGTTCAATGACAATTTATATTTGGATTTCTGGGAGTTCCTGTGCCACACACAATCTAGTGCTCAGCTGTAATATATTTCTGGGCATACAGAGCCTCCTTGTGGTTATAAAATGCATTGAAGTGGAATAACTGATGCTTTTTATGAGGATTTGGATGCTTTTCATAAACGTTTTGCCAAACCAAAAAAAGTCATGTAAACTGTGACTCTAAGGTGCTGCAACACGTTTAGCTCTGTACCTGTGATCTGTTGTGGTGACGAGGGCGGCAGGCGATGACTGCGATGAAGGAGAAGGTTGCTACAAGAACGGCAGCACATGTCAGCATGAAGAACATGTGGGCGTTGTCTGCGATAAAAAGAGAAAAAACATGTTAACTTGTGGTCCTTTTAGAATCCGAGTCGCTGTCTTGTTTTGATCCCATTTGTTTCTTAACTGCCATTTGAAACTGTATATCTCAGCAGCTGTTTAGTGGCCTGAATGTTTTGAGTTAAGGCAGCAATCATGTTTAGAGGGAAACATCTGAACTGAATTGAATAACCATGTTAAAGTATATGAGTGGCATAAATAAAGAGCTTTGACCTGATCCTATAAGACACACAGTAGGAGCTCTGTTGAGGCAACAACTTGTACAAATGCAGTTCACGGATGGGAAGTGAAAGCCGATGAGGGTATTAGCCATCCTTTCAATTTGCTGTATGGATTTGTTAGTAATCAATCATAGTACTCTATTAAAATGCCCTCAACGGCACCACATGGGCCACCACAGAGGGCAGATTATCAGCATGTTTCACCTGCCATTCGGGCATCCATGATTGGACGTTTTGTGGACAGAAGTCAAAGACTCTGACACTAAAGGTTGTTTTTCTGTTTACTGTTACTCGCGAATCAATTGAACACAGGAGTCATGCGTTAAGGTTCCTCCATTTTCTCTGTTCCCTCTCCGTCTCTGGAACTAACGCAGCTAAATGGCACATGGTAGGCTTTATCTGATGAACCTCATGACATGGGAGAGCCTCTCTTAGTTTCAAGAACCTTTTTGATGTTTTTAGCGTAAAACTAGAAAATGAAATAAGCAATTAATTGTATGCATGCACTGAATCAGTCAACCGTGATTCATTATAGAGTTTCACTGATTTTAAGGCAGATTATTTGCACTAAAACATATGAAGAGTTAAGAGAGCCTTGCAAATGGCCATAAAGTTGTTAATGGATTTAATGTAATAATTTGTCATATTTGTCATAATAATGTCATAATTATTCCCAGTCCACTGGATGATAACAAGAAGGAAATAAAACATTTTCATCTTACTAATATACCAGCTGGTTTCCTATTTACTTTTCCATTTTTATCCCTTAATCCCTCTTTTAATATTTTGATTAATCAGCAACTGTCACTTTCAGTGAGTCACTTTGGCAACTTCCTGTGACAGCCATGAAACTTTGGAGCCATCAAACTTAAATCAGACTGTATCACAGTCTGACAGTCTCTGAGGAGTTGAAGACCTCTTGACCAGTGGGAAGTCTCAGAACCTTAAAACCTCTTAAATGTGTCACGGTCCTCCCCAGCATGACGTCACATGAGAGTGGTCGAGGCTTTGTTATGGTCACACAGCACACATACAGTATGGATGACTATACTGTCAACTATACTATAAATAACTGCAAAACAACCTGATGCAGGGGGGGTGGGGGGTCACAATGGGCTTTTAAGTAACTGAAAGTCTGTAAGGTTTGGCTCCATATTTGTTGCCATGCATCCTCTCTGAATCCCTGAATCCTGAACTTTGTTGTGTTATTTCTGTGGAGGGAGTTTGGTTTTGCCAGTGACTCCCCACTCTCGCCTACAGTGGGTGAATAAGAGGAATCTTAAAAAACATAAAGGCTTGGACTTCATTTAATAACCATGATCGAGCAAAGAATTTCCTAAACCCTCACAGAAACCATGTTCAGTTATGATAATCAGCAAAACTGGAGTTTCAAGGTTTTCGCATGTGTAATATAGCATGAAGCATGCAACTCAGCAAGCAGTCCTCTGCCTTTTAACTCTTTCTCTGCCTGGTTCTTTTCTGGCCCTCCTCAGTTTCTGTCTCCCTCCCTAATTCCATCCATCTTTTTGTTATGGAAAGTAGTCAATTAGCCTGTAGGTATTTGTGTGTGTGTGTGTGTGTGTGTGTGTGTGGCTGCTCACTGCTGTTCTTGACGTAGAGGCTGAAGGAGGTCTCTAGCTTGCTGATGTCATTGCGGATGCTGATGTCCAAGCAGTGGATGCCGGGAGAGGTAAAGGTGTGGTTCAGTCGCAGGGTGTTTTCATACAGCATGGTCAGCGTGCAGCCCCCCGTTTTGTCGGGCACGCAGTTGGTCAGGAAACGCCAACAGACCCACATGGGAGGACTAAACACACACAAACACACACACATATACATGTTTTTTCCAGCACAGGTCAAGCATCTTTTTTTTTTTATGGCAATAGAAAAAGAAAATAAAAACACAAATTGCAGCTTACCTTCCATCGACATGAAAAGCCAAACTGGTGTTCTGGGACACTGCATAATCTGAAGGCCCCTTCAGCTCGATGCTTTTAATGGCATCTACAAATTAATTTCAGTTATTAGTCACTTTCTAGAATTAGTTCGGCATGTACGTCTCTATAAATCCACTTCCCTCATTATTTTCTTCTGTTTCAAGGAAATTAAGTTGCTGAAACTTTGGTACACTATCCATAAAAACACTGAAGTATTTCATTGTATCTAGTTACAACTGGTCACGTATGTATTAATGTAAAACTACAAACCGAGCACTTGGACTTCCATGGAGTAGACGTCAGTGAGCAGAGGTGTGTATTTAGTCACATCCACTCCTACTTTCAGCTTCAGCGTGTAGTTCCCAGATTCTGGGTAATGATATCGGACCACTGGCTCAGTCCCTTGGATCACCTCTCTGCATCAGAGATTTAAAAAAAAAAAAAGATGTAAGAAAGATAAAGAAAAGCAACCCAAACCTTCATTTGTATTTCAAATATGAGAAAGTCCTCATACCCGTTCCCTAAGTCCCACGTATAGGTGAACTTGGCTTCGCTGAAGTTCTTTTGGGGGTCGAAGAGTTCAAACATGGTCTCAGTGGGAACATCTGAGGCCAATTCTCCTGTGTCCCTCACATAGGTGGCATTCCCCTCCATCTGGTAGAACACCAGCTTGCCAGCAATATTTTCTGTTCAAAAGAATAGTAGTTATGAAGCCACAATGTCCGTAAGAAAAGTGTGAATGAGAAATGCTGGATGACCTACCTAAATCTGTCAAAGGGTCTGAGGTCTCTGCCGCATCCAGGACCCCCAGGAGGAAGAGCATCAACATCCACACAGCATTTTTTCTGTAAGCATACATCCCACTGTTCAAAAAGGGATACAAAAACATATCAAGTATCTTACATGTGATAGATGTTAGATTTACCTGTTCATATCTGCTGGTCTGCTGGAGGACCTCAAGTAGAAATAATCCTGAGAGCAGAGTGATTGGACATGGGGAGGTGATGTGGTGGTGATCCTTGTGACTGCCTGTGAGATCTGAGCATGCAGATGAGACCTGTCATGGCTTGAAATTGCCCCCATGTGTTTCAGTCATGTGGCTCTGGAATGACCATTAGCATCTGAGTAGGAGGACCCGGTCAGAGATGTGGGACATCTTTCCAAGACGTGGCAAGTTTTATCTGCATTTTCCTCTGGACAGGAATGACACTTAAGTCCTAAATTTGATTTGACAAGACTCTCTACATATAATGTCCACATGGTGGTGCTGACAACTCAGGAATTACCAAAAAAAAAACAGGTCCTTCAAAGTGACAGGCTGTTGGTGCTGTTCCTGAATCATGTTGAAGTGACCACACTGAAATACTAACAAGGTTACTGACAAAAGCATCACCAACAGGCTGCATAGACGAATCTGCATAATACAAATATCATGGTTGGCCTGTATTCAGGTTTGACTGTAAACCCTTACTTTCTATCTTACACATACAGTAAAGAAAACATGTTTCAGAAATACAACTGTGTAAACACATTCGAAGCATACGCATAATGGGCCAGAGAGAGCAGGGGAAGTACATTATTTGTTTTGTCTGGGCTAAAATACTGAAGGTCTGTTTGAGTAAGGCTGGATTACAAAGTAAGCAGAGCAGGCAACTGCCCCAGGCCACGAGACCTTCAAGGGCCCCAAAAACATTCATTCTGGTTTGTGGTAATTTGATTAATTGCAAATTTGCTTGTGAATATGCACCACTAAATCAAATTATCAACTGCTTGCATAGAAATGCCACAATATCACTGACCTTAGCGTGACCACTAAATACAATTTCTTTATTAGTGTCACTGTAAAAAAAAATCTTGCAATGAATCTTGCAGTCATGCTGCAGGCTGCTGACAAATATTTTGTGTCACAGCAATGCCGGGCCTCATGTGACCTTAGATAAAAGTGATTCCAGTCCCACACAATGAGCTGTACAAGTTTAATTTTTTTTTTTTTTAATGGAGCATTAATATCTGATCGGGGCAGCAAAGTGGTGTGGTGGTTAGCACTGTTGCCTCACAGCAAGACGGTTCTAGGTTTGAATCTGCTGACCATGGGACCATTTCTGTGTGGAGTGGGTGTATGTGTGGGTTTTCTGCCGGTTAGGTTAATTGGTGGCTCTAAATTATTGCCTGAGAGTGCGAATGGTTGTCTGTCTCTATGTGTTGGCCCTTTGATTGACTGGTGACCAGTCCAGGGTGTACCCCACCTCTCTCCCAGTGTCAACTGGGATTGGCTCCGGCCTCCCCACCCCCTTCAGAATAGTGAATGGATGGTTAGTATCTGATTGGTGCTCTTTATTGGCACATACCCTGATATCAGAATCAGTATTGGGAGAGAAGCTGTCTTGTTGCATCCAGATATGTTGCCAAAGTAAAGTGTTTGAAAAAGTTTCTAAAACCAATGTTTAGGCCTTTTTAATATCTCATCTATCAGATAGAATAAAAACAACATGTCACATGCCTGACTTTCATATGGACTCAGTGGTGGAAAGTCAAGTACTGCACTCAGAGTGCAATTTAAGGTTATTGTACTTGATAGTTTCCATATTATGATGCTGATCCACTTCGGAGGGAAATATTATAGCCTACTGCACTACAGTATTCAACAGCTACTGCAAATGAGTTAGTGTGGATGCAGTACTCTTATTTGAGTATTCTTATATTGTAGTGTTGTTCAGTAACCTAAATAAAACACCTCTGCACATTTGCTCTATATTTGCACTACTTTGGCACTACATAAATGCACCACACCTACCTCCACTCTATATACTGTTGTTATCAGTACTTCTATTGTTCTGTTCTGTTCTTATTCTTATTGTTGTAGTTGATTTTTAATTTTCTTACTGTACATACAGAGACAAGTTTCGCCGGGGTCAAATTCCATGTTTGCTTGTACAAACTTGGCCACTAAAGTTGATTCTGATAAAGTTGATTCTAATAAAGGAACTGAATGGTATAAATAGATTATAAAATATTACTTCCTCATTTGCATGATAGCTCCCTCTTTAGGCCACTCGGAGCCAGTCCCCCTGTCGCCCTGCCACAATAAACCACGTCTTCAGAGGTGTCTTCATGCTCAGTATAACGCACAGGGAGAGTCACACACTCACATCACAACACTACACGAGGACTTCAATTTGCATAACACCTCTGGTGACGTCACGGCGCCCTCCCTCGCGCTCCTCCGCCCTCCTCATCGGCCCCCTAAACTCCCGGGGAAGTGTGCCGGTGCGCAGTCAGCGCGTCCACCGCCAGCTGCTGCTGCTGCTGCTGCTGCTGCTGCTGCCGCCGAGCGTCCCCCTGCGCACATGCACGGAGTGAGGGTCCAGACAATCCGTGGGATTTATGAGTCGGAGTGACTGAACACCTGGATTACAAAGCATCCGTTGTCATTGTTTTCATCCGTTGGTTATTTTTCACTTGTTTGGTCACTTCTGGGCTGGAGAAACCACCTGCCACCATGTCTCGGGCTCCGGAAGATGTGAGCAAGCTCACTGAGAGCACATACAAGGTGAGTGAAGTCACACAGCAAATGAGGCAATAATTGATGGGTGTTATCCCTGCTTTGTGATTAAGGTTAAGAGGGGAATCATTTTCACAGTTGGGTTATGATTCAGGTCTGTTGCACTTCACCCCTGACCCTAAATCACTGAAATAACAATACATAAAATTACTAGAGAATTATAGTGCACCTGTGCTTTGCTCTTACTGGGACTTTTGCTTTCACACTGTAAAAAAAAAAAACACACCTAGTGGAGCACCTGACACTTTCTGCTGTTGTTTACAAGACAAACAGCTTGTAAAAGTCCAACAATGACAAACGACACACCCTCAGTTACACCATGATTAAACTATTTCAAGACGCTTAAATCACAGCACAGTGCAGCCAGGGCCTTTTGTTTGACAGGAGAGAAGAGGGTTTCCCCTCATCAATCAGCCTGCTGTAGCTTGTCACTGATTTGATCAATAATCATTTGATCATGGGATTTATCTCCAGTCTAGATTAATCTAATCAAGTTTATACCACTGCCTCTCACATGTGACGAGCTGGTGAGAGTGTGTCTGCTTCTATGAGGACCGCATTAAGTTAAAATCTGAAAGGAAAAAGTTTAGAGTAAAAAGTTATTTTGGGGAAATTTTTTGTAGCAACATTTGGGGCTAAGTGGAATGATCTCTGGGGTTAAGTGATACAAAGTCTGTGCATGTGTGTGTGTGTGAGAGAGAGAGAGAGAGAGAGAGAGAGAGAGAGTCGTAGCTGTAGTTTACAGTGTGCCACAGTTTCAGCTGGGAAAGAGAGACATAGACAGAGAGAGAGAAGAACACAAGGAACCAGTTTCCCTTTTTTTTCCCTCTCCTCTGCTCTGTTCTTCATGTAAAGTCATACCTGTCCGTTCATTGTTCCATTGAGGGCGTGCCAGGGGAATAGAGACGGGGAGGTGAACAGCTCTTGATTGTTGTGGCATTTCAATAGAGAGAGAGAGAGAGAGAGAGAGAGAGAGAGAGAGAGAGAGGGAGAGAGAGAGAGAGAGAGAGAGGGACTGGGGGGGGTGGGACGGGGGAGAGGGATGAGGTTCGTGCTGCAAATAGCTGTGACTTTGTGTGGGACTTCGCTCTTTTCAGGGACCTGCAAAGCATACGTGAGGGGTCAAGTTAAAGATTGAAAGTTTTATTGTTCTCACATGGTGGTATTTATAGAGTAACAGCACAAACACTTGCGCTTGTTTTCATGTGTTTCTCTTCTCCACCCACACCCACAAAAATAGCCTTATGAGCTGTATTATTCTTGGCATGCCCCCTTTTTTTTTTTTTTTTTTTTTTAAAAAGAAAGAACTTTAAGACATTTATGAGTAAGCAAAAGAAAAAGTGACTTACACAAATGTGTGAAACTATATGATTCGATCAGGAAAGGATTACTTGTTGCTTGTGTCCACGACATTTAATCTCTGCTCTTTGTTCCAGGTTGTGATGGAGCAGTTCAACCCCGGCCTGAGGAACCTGGTCAACCTCGGGAAGAGCTATGAGAAATCAGTTACAGGTAACCACAGCTTTCCTAAGCCCACACCGATCTATAAGTTTTGCACCTCAATGTCACCAGTATTTCCACTAATCAAAGAGTTTGGTTTGAATGAAGCTTCGCCGGAAAATGATGTTTGTCTCTCTGCCCACGCAGCGATGACTCTTGCTGGAAAGGCCTATTTTGATGCAGTCTCAAAGGTCGGAGAGAATGCTATGGCGTCTCCAGTCTCCAGAGAGCTTGGTGAGTTTCATGCGAGCCCAGGTTAAATCTACCTACAGCGAGAGAATATATTAATATCATTTCTGCTGAAATGAACTGTGAACAGTTAAGTATTTTGTGAAATACGCTTATTTCGCTTTCTTTCTGAGAGTTATATGACAAGATGACAAGATCAATTCCGCTCTTATGTCTGTACTGTAAATAAAGAGCCAGCAGCTGGTTAGCTTAGCTTAGCACAAAGTCTGGAAAACAAGAGAAACAGTTAGCGTGCCTGTCTCAAAAGGTAGCAAAACACACTTATCATCCCCTCTAAGGGCCACTAATTAACACTCTATATCTGATTTTCTAATTCTGCACAAAAAACACTGTGTAAAACTGCTATTATGTGGTTTTAGGGGTGCTCAAATATTTCAGCCAAGACATAAGTCCCTGTAAAATCATGTGTTGTTTCATATTAGTTAACAAACCTGATGTAACCTGTTCACTGGTGAGGTTCAGAGGTGCAGACCTTTGGACAGAGCAATGCTCAGAGGAATCTCTATGCCGAGCTAAGCCAACCTTATATATCGTACTGACATGACAACGGCATTGATCTTCTCATCTAACTCTTAGCAAGGACACGAATAAATGTCTTCCCCAAAACGTGGAACAGATTCTTTAAGGTCACCATGAAAGTGATATTTTTGCTCACAAACATCTTTTCGATTAATGGGAGCTGGACAACATCAAAATGCTGTTTCTAGGCAACTTCTCCATGGTGACATATTTTGTCTGCATGCAACCCTCATCCCAAATACGAGTCAATTTCACAAACATCTAGAACCACCAATACCACTGATTTAATGCTGGTGGCAGAATAGCACCAGATGTTCTTTATTGCCTGCTGTCCACCTCTAGCTGCTGCTTCCTTTCCTCTATCTCCTCTGCCATTGAGCTTGTACGGGTTGTTTTTTTTTATCCAACCTGTGACTCAGGTTCCCAATTATTCTGTTAGTGTGAAAATTTCTCAAGGGGTCTTAATTCTGTGCCATTATGTTTCATCGAGTTGTTTTTTTTTTTCTTGTATTTTGCTGCGTCACCCCTTAAAGTGGGGGTTTACACATTTGCATGTGAGCTCAGGTTGATGTGACAGACAGGGAATCAGAGTAAGGCAGGAAAAAAGGAAAGATAATAATTTATTATATTATTTAGCCTTTGGTCTTTTAAAGACAAACTGAGACCACTGAATATTCCATCCATTTACAGCGTCATACATGATGATGATCGTACATGAGAAGTTCTCTTCTTTGACATGGCATTTGAAATATTTCCAGTCATAAACGTAATTCTATGATGGATGAGGTGAGTTGATGTTCACAGAGGTGTCACTGTGTGAAAAACGCATGATTGGATGTAAGAAAAGGAATAAGGAAGTTAGTAATACATGAACATCACAGCAGCGTCATGTCAGTGTTTGACGAATTAATGAATATATATCGTAAATAAAAACCCAGACATCACCTGTCCCATGGCAGTCATTAAGATTTTCTGCCTTTTCTTGTTTATTTTCTGAAAACTCACCAGAATTATGCGTAAACTGAGCAGACATGTAGATACACAGGTTAGACTAGAGATACTAAGAAGTAAGCTTTTCTTACTATGATTATGATACCTGACAGAAATCTCCATACCGCAAGAGGAAATCTTATTTATGTATTATTATGTTAGTCTGGCACAGTCCTGTGACTGGAGACGCTCTCCATCCTGTTGTGCAATGTTGATTGCAACATCAACATCAAATGTTGAGAGTGCGTGGGGGCCGCACCTGTCATTTAACAATGCCAGTGCTTCATCGCTTCATTAAATAATATGTTCATGTTACATGATTGGTCGGTGAGATTTTTACTGCATACCAAAAACAACCGGGTGAAACTACTTCACAAGTGCCACAGCAGATGCTGCGTCCCTTTTACTTTTGAACACGTAGAACGTTTGCAGCTTTAACTGGAAAATGCTGCATTCCCAAATAAAGTTGTTTTTTTTGTTTAAGACAAAAATACATATATGTAATTATTTCTAATTCTAACTTGCTGCAGTCTTACCTTATGGCTAGAATAATAAGATAGGGAGTCAGACAATGTGCTCCTCCAGTGTCTTTTAATAAAAGAATGAGACATGATCGAAATTTAGTAGAAAATGGATTATTCATAGGGACTAACAGTATGTGCTTGTCACTTCATCTGACCCTAATCACGAGAGTCCATCTCAGCATTAAAATGGCTTCTAATAAAAAGTCACATGAATGATCTGTCAGTTACTCCTTGACTGCCCGGGATAGACGACAGCGAGACAGTGTGAATTCTCTCACACATTTCAGCGAGCAGAGTAGCAAATACACTGAACAAACAGACGAGACAGAGGAGACTGTCTTCCCACCACTGATCCTCCTCATCCCCTGTTCCTCCATCTGCCTCACCAACCCCACTGCTAGTCTTTACTGTCTGTTTGTTGGGGCCAGGGAAGGCTCAAAAGTGTATAGATATAGGGCTTTACTTTTTACCACATTTCTTTTTTATTGGTACAGTATAACGAAACAAAAGACATAAGACAGAGTTAAACAACAGTGGACGTGCCAGAACGTACAGACGTCAACAAAGAACAGCTTTCTTTCTCTCTTTAGGCATAACAGTCAAAGGATTGAGCCTAATTTCCTTTAAACTGCATCACTGTCCGGTACGACAAATCATACTGTGTTGTTATGACTAGCCTTACACTGTAGACACCTGTAAGGATTTATTTCTCTGAGGCGACAGAGTTTTTTTTTCCTTTCCTGGTGAAGGCTGTGGTGTAAAAAGCACTTGCGTCACAGCGGTTAGCAGGTATTTGCAGAAAGCTACCTGAGGCTTTTACTTCATTCCACGCTGCTCCTTTTCCAGGGCTACGGTTTGTCTGCATTTACTCTTTCAGACTGATGCTATGATGAAGGTGAAAATGTAGTTTTAATAAGAGTAGTCAAACCTCACAACTGCCTTTGTGATTTTTGCCTTTGTGTGTCTGAAGCCAGAAAGATGAGTGAAAGTGCATGGACTGGGCAGCGTGAGCACCAGACTGCATAGAAAAAAATTGTTACTTTATCAGCTAGTTACTTGCAGAGTCTCTGATGAAAGCCAGCTTTTGATTACCCCTAGATGAGATTTTTTTCATCTTGTCCCAGCTCCTCCGTCTGTGATCATGTAATGAGCTACCGCTACCACGTAGGCCTATTTATTACCAATTACTCCAAACATTTTAGAGGTTTTTAAAGTTCAGAAACATACCGTAAAGTAGTGTTATGTAACTTTTCAAAGAAGACACAACACAAATTCTTCTTACAAATTAAAAGTTGAATTGCTAAACAATAATTTACATCTTGATAGATACAATATAATTAGGGGTTTTACTGCACTACTTGGTCTGGTATCTCCATTAGCTTGTGTGTATGAATATATATAGCATGACATTAATGAAATGATTTGCTCTTGTTGTCATCCATCTATAATCCAGTGCCATGTCAGTGTGGATGGTGTGCCATATATCACTCTGTGTATTTTATTATTAAGTCATAGTTTTCAGTGGGTGTACAATTAGAAACTTCCTGTGCATTAGTGCCAGACTGGACTCTGCAGGGAGTTGCCATTCCACTCTGAAAAGCAGCAGGTAGTGAGGGACTGAAAATGTTGCGGGAGAAAGAATAGCACGATCCCCACCCCTTCCACCTTTTCTCTGTGCTGTTTGTCACACCTCAGTCGAAATTGTTTTTTGAAATATTGAAGCACAGTCAGCATTTGAAAAATGGTAATGTCAGCTAGAGCCATTTTTTCCTCCCCAGAGAACAAGGATTTAGAACGGAGAGGCCGCTGTTTCCTGCCGATAGCTTCTGCACCGGGTTTCGGCTTTTGTGAGGAGGCATTTATTCTGAAGGGAGGTTGATGTTATAGTTAATAAGACTTCGTGACATTTTAAACATCTGGCTCAGAGCCATTTCACAGGACAGAATTGCCTGTGTCATTGCTACACGATGGCGCTTTATCTTTCATTACAGACACAACATCACCAGGAACATCAGGGAATCATAAATGGTTCCCGAAAGTCAGAGAAGGTACGCCTCTCTTCATTTTTCTCCCTGCATTCTATTTTGTGTCTGCAAACACCCGGAGCAGACTTATCTGTCGGGCCCCAAAAAACGTGTCTGGTGCAAAATTTGTTTTAGAGCTTCTAAGACTATCTTCTTTGCCAGAGTGTGTTGTCAGTGTCAGAAGAACACGCTCATCATGAGTAGCAAAACATGTCTCCATCATGAATAGTGAATCATTTAGACCTGAATTGGTGGTCTTCTTGAGCCTAATGTGTTTAAATGTGAAAACCATGTTTCTTAAAATCATTTAGTTGCATCATTTCTGCACATTTTGTAAAAATCTCAATATCTCAGATGACTTTTGTGACATAAGACATTTTGGAGGCTAATCAGAGTAATGACATGTCATGTTTCCTGAAGTCTCATTAGAGGAGTAGTTTTGAGAAAAGAAGAAAAATGGTGGTGGTTGGAGGAGAGTCCACTTCTCTGGTCACGCTCCACAGGTCTCTAATGATCCTCATACACCCTCATCCTGCATCCACCGTTTAGCTAAAGGCTCTCCAGTACACTGGGTCTTTCCTCCAAGGGACTACACACTCACTTACCGTTCTGTAAACCACGATGTTGGAACATCTGAATCCTTTCAGTCCTTTCACAAAAATCTCCCATAATTCTCTTTGATCCCTCCTTTACTTGCTCGGCATCTGAAGTCGTTTATCGGCTGGTGAAAATCTCTATTTATAAAATCCTAAGACCATCTTTAATTTATCTACACAACATATAAAGCGTACATGCAGTTTTTAAGGTTATTTGAGGTTTGCCTTCAGTTTTATGTATTAAGTAAACAGAGATTTATTGTTGATGCTCAGGGCTGCAGACAGTTTTATGTGTTCTAGTAATAAATTATGTTTTGTGCTGTGTGTGATGGCAGGTCATCGCTCTACATTAAGGAAGCTTTCACAGTTATTGATCTACAGACAACACAACAGACATGTTGAATGACAGTAGACACTCAAATCACTAAACAACAGATTAATGCAAACCAAAATAAGGTCACATTTGATCATCATTAGTGTGATAAACTGATGATCAGTATTCAAGGTGGCATGTTTGCCCGGTAATGACGACTTCAGAGTGCTCTCCATAGTGCTCCGAGCACAAACACATGTCTGTTTAAAAGCCTTTTAGTGTTTGTGTGTGAATGCGTGAATCATTTGAAAGCAAAAGTAGTGATAAAATGCAAAATATTTTATGGTTCCGGCTTTCCAAAATAAAAATTTAAAGGTGTTTTATGCAGTTGTTGACAAAACAATCTCACCTCATGGTCCATTAGTTTGTCATTGGTGAGCTTTCACTCAAATCACATGATCTTCTTCGTCAGATCAAGCTTGCCCAGCTGTCATTTTCAATACATTTTCCTCCATGTTGGCTCATATTAGTTCTGGTTCATTCTTCATCTTGCAGTTTACAAAACAATCTCACCTCAAGGTTCATTTATTGGTCAGTTGGGTGTTGGTGGTTGTTTCTACCATAAGGTTCTGCACAGGCCTCTCCTGTGGGTTGTAAGATTTTGTTTTGTTAGGCTCAAAAAGATGAAGATCATTAAAAACTGGAGTTATAAAGCTTTTGTGATGAAAGTGACTCCCATTTATCTGCGAGGTTTCGCCCTGTTGACAGAAGACTTATCAAGGTCTGAATTCTCTTGGAGCAGCCTGTTTCATAATGACCACTGAGTCCAGGAGGAGTTCAACCACAGTCACCTCCCCATGTGTTTCTACCATTGCGCATTCAGCATTGATCACAGTGACATCATTATGATAACAAGAAGGGAGTAGCTCATCTATGGCAAACAGTTTCCTTCCCCACCTGCACTGGAATGTGTATGATTGAGATACCATTCGATCTTGAGTCATACAGGAAGGTCATCACACACAGTACGAGCACCCAGTGCGCATCTCAGTATCTCCGTGATGACCCCTGAGACCCCTGCCAAGTGACTCAGACGGTGCTTCCACAATAGAGGAAGGATTATCAGCTATAGTGATGAAATAAAGGTGAGCCAGCGACGAGGTGCCAACAGGTCACCTGCCAGGCTTTGCCCTGCCAACGTCACCTCGTAGTGTACAGCTTCCTTATCTAATACCAAGTAGGCATGGGTTGGTGTTGGCACAGGGCACTCCCGGCTCACAAATGACATCACTTGTTCACAATGTCGAAGGCGTTGCTCTGCCTATCAGTCTTGCAAAGCAGGCCTTTGATACAGGTGTCACCAATAACTCATACATTAATCATCTTAACTGGACCAGTTTTTTTTTTCTCCCCACAAACTTTGTTATTAAAAGGCTAAGAAAAAGTCAAAGCACAGTTGGGTTATATTTTAACTCCCTGGCATCCAGCCAGGCTACATGCTTTGGATAGAAAGGTTAATTTCATCTAGGTGTGAGCTACAGTATCTGAATCAGTATACACTGTGATAAACCTGTGGTGAGCTGGGAGGGAGTGTTGGACGAACAAGTGGAGCAGAGAATAGTCAAAGTATTCATAATAATGAATCATGAATGACATGAGTGAATCATGGATGGTGTAGTTTTCCACACAGATCTTTTATCAACCCTGTACCAACCTCTGAAGAAACTCATGTGACCATGGCGTGGTATGTTTGAAATGTTTGAGGTGAGATTAGATTATTTTAGTGCTTCAAATCCTCCAAAGAGAACAAATCACCAGGAACCAACAGAGACAGGAGATAAGATAACCTGAGAAAAAGACACCCTGTGGAGTTGTTGTTCTTTTAAGGAGATGAACCTCAACTTTGTGTTGGCAAGTAAGTTTTATGTACAGTTTCTTATTCACATTAGATAGATAGAATCCATTTTTGACTTTTTACATCTGGGCTCTCACACCTTATTTCCAAAGATAACAAAGCCTACGAGCATCAGGTGTGGGACATCTTTACAACATTGTACTCTGTCCCTCTCAACTCCGATTCACCCTCCTCAGCTGTTCATGTGACAGATTCATGATTCACCGTACAGTCTATATATACCGAGTTGTGATCATTTTCTGTAGCGTTTACCCTCCCTCGGGCAGGCTTTCACACCTTGTTAACCCCAAAGGTGAAACCTGCAGGTGTACAACGGCCTCTTTGAACCCCCTCCCGGCCTTTCTCAGCCTCCCCCTTCCAGTCTGTTGTCGGGGCTGTACAAACAGCCCCTGAGCCCAGCGCCACCCCTCCCCTTCGAAGCACAAAGGCAGCATTTACCAGTACGTTCTGGTGACCTTCAGAGGGCAATGTTGTTGTAGCTGGACTCTGCCTGTCGGATCACAGGAGTACAGCTCCGTATCAGCAGGTCATTACGTTTGTTTGCTCTGAGTGGAGGCGCGAGGGGAGGAATGTCAGGTGTTGGGTCAAATGTGTAGGTGGAGTGTGCTGACATGAGTAACTTTTAGAGATTTTCACCAAAAAAACACAAAGTGAACCAGACCCCTGCACTTTTTTTGCTGTCTCCTGACGGTGTTGCAATTCTTGCAGGTTGTTCACTGTTGCTCTTTTCCCTCACAGTGACACTGTCACATGCCCACATATGATCACGGCCCACTCTGTTTTTACAGGTTTCACCAGAACACCGTGCCCTATAGTAAACCTTGAGTCTAGATTTCACCCCATTGTGATAGAGGTAGCACTATAAACTGCTTAGCTACAATTGTCCACCTCTGTTTACAGTATTGACTCACTCCCATTGTCTCGTGTCATACGCTGCTCTATCTGTGCTGTAGCCTGCCGCTGAATGGAGACTGTTCTGTATCTGACCACACAATACCAGAACGTTTCATAGAGATTACTTATTGACAGCTGTTCAAATATTGAAAGAAGATAAGTCATCAGTAAAATACGGGCTGTAAAGATGCAAGGCTTGATGAAAAACAGGTTACATTTATGCATGAAATTTGGAAGTAGTTCTATTTCATTAATAACACTTCCTTTTGTTGAGCATCTTGGTTTCTGATCTCTGTGTCACCTGCCTCCCTTAAAGGAATTCAATATTTTGAGAAATATGCTTATTCAGTTTTCTTGGCAAGAGTTAGATGAGAGGGTTGAAATCACTCTCGTGTCTGTATGTTAAAGGTTGAAGCTACAGCTCCCTGCTTAGCTTAGCACAAAGAGTAGAGACAAGGGGGAAACGGCTATCCTGTGTTAGCTCAACAGGGTACAAAACCACATATTAGCACCTGTGAAGTTCATTAATTAACATGATAGATCTTGTTCGTTTGGTCTGTTCAAAAATAGAAAAACAACACTATCTGTTGTCAAGGCGCAGTCACTTCCTGTAGTGGTGTCACTCCACTTTTCTAACTCTCAGGAGGAAGGCGAATAAATGCATTTCCTTAAATGTCACATACATTCACAACGACTTTCTCTTTCTTTGCAATGATCTTTGAAATACTAAAAGTTGCTCCTGATGTCTTGGCAGGTATGGTTCTGATGGAGATGGCAGAGGCCCACCAGAAGGTCCAGAGTGAACTGGAGGAGAACGTGAGTGGCCTTAAAATATGTTTGGTGACTTTCTGTGTTTTTGTTACTGTCAACAATCAGAGACCAAAACCTGCTACAAATTGATCGTACAAACAAGTGTGTCCTGTGGAGGCAAAGCCTGATGAACATCCCACATACACCTGCTGCAGGAAATGCGGCACCTACTAACCAAATCTGCCAGTGAAAATAGTCCCCAATAAATGCACAATTTACAAATGTATGAGTAACATTTGATAAAATTTTCAGTGCCCAGCTGTTTGAGGAAATTGTTTAGCATTAATGAAAACATCTATTTGTTACCTGTGTTGTGTCTTAAGTAAGGAATGAGAGCCACAGTCTTACCAAAGTTAGAAAGTATTTAGAGACAGACCAATACATTGATGGTTTTGGTCTTTTCAGAGGATTTGGTGACAATAGGAAAAACATAGATTAGTCTGGTGGTTGAAGCTGTAGGTTGTTGCCTTCATCTTTATTCTGTCTGCTCCAGAATCAGAAAAATGAATGCAGCATTATGTTACAGGAGAAGAGCATAATGGATGTGAAGTCTTCCCTGTGTTGTAATTATGTCATTAAAATAATTTCTTGCATTAATGCATGGGCCACCTGTTGAGCCTGTAGCCATGAAAAATAATCATTCCTACTCTTTTAATCTTCATAAAATAGACAGAGATTTTCCATTTGCTGCGCTGTCCTCTCTGGACACGTGACCTCTACAACCCTTTGAGCTCATTCTTTTCATTTTAGAGAGTTTGAACCCATTGTAATAAAAGGTTAAAGAAAGTTTAACAAGAGTGGGAAAGCTACAGACTCATTCCTGGCCCTGCTGCCTTTGGGTAAAATGCTTCAGATACCTGCTAGTGACAAGAAAAAAACTGACTTGTTGCCAGTTTAAATATGGTTGCCATATTTAAACTGGCAACAATTCAATTTTGAAACATAATATTTAGTCTGATGTGAGAAAAGTGTGAGAAATAACCACCATTTTCTAAAATGTAAGTATCCACATGACTATCCTGGACTGGTGCAATCTACTTCATCTGTGCAAGGGAGAGGTTGTAAATATTTAACCTTAACAGGCTGATAAGAAAATCCCTGGTGGGTGGAATCTCATCCTCTTAGAAACCCATTATGATGCATTCCACCAGGTCACTCCAGTCTTATCGTAACGTTGCCATTGAACCATGTGACTGAGCAGTACATCATGTTTGGAACAGTGTGCATGCAGCATGATGTATGTTGCAATGAATTTGAGGTGTGTGTTTTCTCCCTGCAGTTCAAGAGGTTCCACAGAGAGGTTATTATCGAGCTGGAGAAGAAGACAGAAATGGATGTCAAATACATGAATGTAAGTGTGATCATATATCCCTCATATTCTATCGCAAAGCTTAGATTTGCAAATTACATTCTAAACAATGTTTCCTCAGTTCAGTGCATAAAGGTTTATTTCAAACAGAGAGATTTTTCCATCTTCTGCGCATCTGAGGAACGTTTGTAGAATGAAACTGGCAAGCCGCTCATCACTTCCTCCCTCTCTTGTCAAACATCTCTCGCAGGCCACCTTCAAGCGCTATCAGTCGGAGCACAAGGTGAAGCTGGACTCGCTGGAGCGCTCTCAGACAGACCTGAAGAAGCTCAGGAGGAAAAGCCAGGGAAAGCACTCGTCCAAGTATGAGATTAAGGAGAATGAGGTGAGACTGAAACCGAACGGACCCCGGTCTTTCCCTCCCTTCGAAAACATTGCGCGCCCTTGTCTGAAATGCACGGTGCTGTTGCATGCTTATGCTCTGATGCCCGTGCAAAGAGTATGACAAGTGTATACAATTTGTGTGAGGGAGGCGGAGAGATATGGAGATATGGCCAAGATTGTTCTCATGATAATCACATACTAGTGCAAAGGAGAGAGAGGGAGGTGTGGAGCACATGGGTTTCATGTATGATGAAGGTCCTTCATGAGGCTAACATTCCAGGTTTTGCTTTCCAGCTGTACTTTAATATTACGTAAGAACATGGCATCATTAGGTGCTTTTCCATTCACCTGTTTTTATACGCATTTCCAATATGCGCATATAAAAACATGTGAAAACCCATCAAATGTGCCACCATCACATCGGCAGATTCTCTGGTTTTACATGAAGTAGAATAAGTGCATTAAACCTCGGCTCACTGCGCTCAGCTATAGACAGAAGATTGTGTTTTTGCTGAGGGCGTACACACCCAATATGCATGAATGCTCACGTGCGTGCACGCCATGCTGAGCTCCAGGTTGTATTGGATGCCACAAGTAGGATTAATCTTGACCTCAAGGTTTGTTCCTGGAAACCAAAAATGTTGTTTGTCATATAATGTCCGAGGTCGCAGATCAACTCGTATTTCCAGTGTAACTCGATTGTAGTATTATTCAAGGATGCAATATGGAAGGTGCAGGAGGCAGGTGTGGTACACCAGAACACAGCTGAGACAAATAATCCAATTCTTTTAAATTGAGACCTTGCTGAAAACTCTGCCCACAGATGATATCACTGAAACTTCCAAAACAGGTTCCTAACAGCAGTAAGTCAGTGAGAACAACATCTGTTGCATCTCAAAAATCACAGTGAAGCAACAACCAAAGCCAAAACAAGTGTCACTGCTGAGTGAGCCGGTGTACACATGTGAGCTTTGAGGTTCGCCTCGCTTGAGTAAGTTTGTTGTGTGGCGTTCAGTGACCCTCAGTATATCGGTTAAAGTGCCTGATTCCAAACGCCAGATGAGTGCTGCACACTGTCGGGTGTTTATGTCTTGCTGTCCACCACTTTCAAGCAGCTTTAACAACTCAGACTATAATTTGCTTTGTAAATCAGTGTAGTGGGATGAAGGAGGGACTGCGAAGCCAGAGTAATAATTCCTGTCTGTCTCTTGGTGTCATTTTTTGGACTGTTTTCATGGCTTCACTTTGATGATGGATGGTCTGTAAGCCTGGAATGCTTCAAGAGAATTCGTAAAGGAAACCTTTAATTGGAAATGTAAGATTGCTGGTTGTAAAATGGTTGTTAAGATGCACACTGTGTCAATTCAGAGTCAGTCTCCTGTTTATCCTTGTATTTGAACGGTGCCTTGCACAGTCTTATCTGGGTGGAGCTCGATCGCCTGAGCCTGGCTCTCAGTCTGAACTGAAACTTGGCCCCCTCCTCTCTCAGACGCAGCTTTTCCATTATCTGATAAAAATGACACCAGTTGACTACAAAGGAGGCTCGGCTAACTGCCCAGCTTTCTCATAATTGTGTGCTTCACTGCCAGTGATGAGCTCAGTCGTGTCTGTTTGCTCTCCTGCTTCTCGTCGAGGGCCTGGAAAATTGTTTGTTGTGAAAATGGGAAATGAAGAGCCTTGATTCAGCGTCTGACAGGCTATCAGAGAGCAAGAATGAGACCAGATAGTGGTGGAGGGTCTTTGGCAGAATAGATGTGTCGAGAAGTCACTTTTTCAAGAGCTTGATATGTGAGGTTCAGTGACCCATCTGCTCTGCCTGGCAGGCAGAATCAGCCTCTCTGCGGGGAAGGGTTGTCTGTCAGCGCGCTGATTTGGTGTCCCACTGTGCCTAGATCGATCCACGAACAGCAGGAAAACCAAATAAACTGGTAGCTAAGTGCAGAAACTTTGATTACGAAGCTCATTACTGCTTCGGTTTGTGAATCTGACCTGAGCACACAAACATTGAGTTGTGGCCATGACTTCGCTTCTACTAAAAAGGAGACGTCAAGAGTTTCCCCCTCAGTCGGTGGTGAAACAGCACATCCCGCCTGTGATTCAACCTGTGGCACAGCGTGTACTGCAGAGCTGGACGTGCTGGCAACTGCAAGATGTGCATCTAGTAAAAAGAAGGTCTTACAGCAAATACGTCAAAACAGCAGCTACTAACCGTGTACTAATTAGTGATGGTGCAACTGTGTTAATAATACAACAAACTAAATATCCAAGACCAAAAGAAATCATTAAATTAAACTAATTAAGTTAACATGAAGTGAAGCTAAAGTAAATTAATAATAATTTTATTTATTTATTTCTATAATTTTTCTATAATTTGTTATTCTATTTTTTATTCATTTCTGTTTTTTAAATTTCTATTTATTTTTCTGTCTATTTATATAGACAGAAATATATATATATATATATATACTTTGTGGTCATTTGTGGAAAATCTTCTCCGAACAATATAATAAACTGCAGCCTGTGAAACCTGACTAGTTCCCGTCACATGACTTCCCATCACCGTCTCCACAGTATTTGGAGACCATCTCATCGCGTCAGATGGACATGCAGAAGTTCATCTCGGACGGCTGCAGAGAGGCCTTACTGGAAGAAAAGAGACGCTTCTGCTTCCTGGCGGACAAACACTGCATGTTCTCCTATCAAATCAGCAACTTCCATGAGAAAGTAAGCACTCACAGAAAAGGTAATCCTGCGTTGCCGGAACCCTCCGCGGTATAGACTGTTTACCGCTTCTTTTGGCTTTCCAGGCCAAAGAGACGCTGTCCTCGAAGCTGCCCAGCTGGCAGGAAAAGTGCAGTGACATCACCAAGGTGCCAAGCGGGCTGATGACCATGATCGAGGAGCTTTCCTCCACTCCAGAACAATCACCGCAGGTCGAACGCTACAACAGGGTGAGTTTTAGTCGGTAGGATGTGGATTCATGCTGATTTGTATTAAACCATGAGGTGGCATTAAAATGACACCCATGTGCTCTGTGAGATGTGGCTGCAGTTCAGTTCAATGTTTCATTATGAGCTTTATTCACTTATCTGTTGACTATGTGTCGCTTTTCATCACTAACTTTGATACTCATCTTACTGTGAGATGCTTCAGGTAGAAAAGATCATGTAGGAACGACTGGAGTGTTTTATCTTGTCTTGTTGCTTGTAGTTTATGTTGTGGGCAGCAGGGTGCTGATATCTGATGGAGGCTGTTGTGTGTAAAGTGGCTATCATTATCTGGCTATCAGCCATAGGAAATCCTGTATGTGCTCTTGTTTATCTTTTAAAGTCCACTGAGTGGTTTTTGGCCACGGCTGTTTATTGCTGTGTAGGAGGTGGACCTTTAGTTTCAATCACAGTAAAGGCAATCAAGGTAATGACAAGGACTAAAGGACTTTAGTCATTCAGACAAAATGCTTTGTTATAATGTCATATTTGGTCACATGTTGCACCTGCTAATCATATTCGTTTTCATTTTCTCAGAACAACATGGAGTCATCAGTGCCTCCGCCAGCACCGCCACTAAAGGCACAGATCAGCCCGCTAGCCAACATGTTCAACCCAGACCCCAGATCTCCACTCACCTCTTCTTCAGACCACAACTCAGGTACAGAGGGCGTCTCTGAAGCATAAAACATGAACATACCTGCCAACCACCACTGACTGTGGCTGACCAGATGCATCACCCAGTCAAGTGTTCATTAGTGATCAGTTGACATGCAGGTTTTTTTTTTCTACCAGAGCCAGGCTAGACTCTGACTTCATATTCCCCCCAAAATCAAACTACTGCTTCAAATAAATTAACTTTGACCTGAAGTTTTGACAGGTAACAGATGTTACCACGTCTCTCATCTCTGTCTTTGTGATCCCCTGCTGTCTCCAGATCAGGGCAGTCTTGGAGAGGGCAGTCTGTCCCGGTCAACGTCCCAGTCGTCCGGTCTCAATGTGGGCAGGAAGCCCCGAGTTCGGACCATCTTTCCCCACACGGCGGGCAACAACCACACACTCCTCAGCTTCGACGACGGCGACATCATCACCCTGCTCATCCAAGAAGAGAAGGACGGCTGGCTGTACGGAGAGCTGGAGAAGACGCAGCAGTAAGTTTTGAACTTTTCTCATGTCTGGGATGTGTTGATGGCTAATTGACACCCAGCTCAGTTGACCCAACGTGTTTATAATTTTTCTCTGGAAATATGACTGATTTTTGTTGGCTTTGGCAGCTCTTCGCCTCATGCTGAGTCATCTTTTTTATTCATCTCACCATGTCTGATTTTAAAGGATAAATCTGGTGATAATATACTTTTCTTATTATCCATAAAACATGAAAAGACCAAACTACAATGGAGTGAACCCACTGAGCCTGTGTAGCAAAAGTCTGATAAGGTTTATTCATCTATGCTATAGAGCTCCATTTTTGTCTAATGAAACACATCAGTGGGCTACACTGTTGCACCAGGTGACATGTTCCTTCAGTACCACACACACACACACACACACACACACATTGGCCTGCCGCTGTAACCACTCCCTAATACACAAAATGTGTATTAATCTGATTCATCTGATGAAAATAGTTGATAACAAATGCACAATTCCTCCTGTTTTACTAAAGACTACAATGCCCAGCTGTTTAAGGAAATCATTTAGCCTGTTCACTGATTTGTGATCTGTTTTTAAAGATTTACGTCTTCAGTAGGAACCAATCACCTTGGGTTGACAGCCACAGACATAGTGGTGAAGTCGGTTGTTGCTTTTGGTCTTTTCCTGGATTTATTAAAAAATGACAGTATTATCCTTTAACCGTAAGAACTGGATAGGAATATGAACTTGAAATGTGGAATACAAAGATTCATTGTGAAATTCCTCTCGCACATCCTTGATTTAAATGAAGCTAAATACAACCTTTGGCACACCCGCAAGAGGCAATGTACTTTCATTCCAACAAATATGCAGCAGCACTGACACACAGGCGTTTTTCACATAGCTGAGTTTAGCACCGCAAGTTTCTGCTTTGTGTTGGTGAATATTTTGCTGCGCTAATACATCAGGTAGAAACAGAGTATGTCAGGTATGTTCAACATGACAGTCGTAAAGCTTCTCTCTCTCTCTCTCTCTCTCTCTCTCTCTGTATCACGCCCTGCCCAACAACACCAAACACACATACAAAAAATCCAACTGCACACACAAACAACAGACATCTGGTCTTTTATATTTCACTCAATAATGAACATATGCTTAACTTTTCTTCCCTCTGACATGATAAGGAGTGCACAAGATTAATATGTCAACTAAATAAAGCAGTTAAGCAATCCATGTCACACCTCAGGATGGCAGAGGAGGAAAAATGTTCCCTTAATGTTCTCCTATACAAACATAGGTCGCACCTGTTAGCTTTGTGTGTCTTGTTTGCTCAAATTAACAGGTTGGAAAATGTTTATGTACAAGAAGTCACTTTGGTAAATGTAGCAACGGCATATCCGATCCATGAAGTAGCCTCTGAGTCGTCTGGGCAATTACAGTCATCTTCAGTTCCCCGCCAGATCAATTAGAACTCATAATGCAGGCGAAAGGATTACGGAGTGCTTACAGAGCCTCGTGTCGAATGTTTTTTCATTCCCACTTTGAGAGAAATTAACGTAAGCCCTATCTGCTCCGTGTTTGTGTCATTAAGTGGCCTTTTAGATTGAAGGGGTTTTAATGCAGTCGGTGGCAGTTTGTCAGGAGGAGGACATGTTGGGATAAATCACACTGCATTCTGTTTCTTAGCAACAAATCCAGTGCATTGGTCTGATAAGCCATCTTTTTCTCTAGACGTGACTTGGAGACAACTTTTGAGTCTTAGTGAGCAAAGTCTGTCTCTCTCTTATATAGCCTACGTCTGGTATGTTCGTCTGATCGTCTGATCCTCTTGCAGTCTCTCGTATGCACACAGAAAGGTGAAAGTCAGTGTTTCTGCTCTGATTCTTTTATATGACTAATTATTGACGTCCAGCAACTGAACATATTTCTGAAGTGGGATTCATCATTTTAGCAGAATTGATTTTCTGACATATTATCATATTATAATATAACCCACCCAGGCTGAAAACATTGATGCAGAGTCATCATCTGATATTCTCAAACAGATTTATATTTTGGCTAAATAATAAGTGGCAGGACTTTCTGTGAAATATATTGTTGGAGACTCCAACACCGAGAAGTAATCTGGAAATTAACTCCATAAAACAAACTCCATAAAACCACAACATGTCAATTTTACAATTCAGCTTTTTTGCAGATTATACATATGAGTTATAAAGTGCTTATCAGTGAGCTGGGAGGTGGATTTTGTTACCTTTGGACACCACCAGGCCAGCTGTTTTGCCTTGTTTTGTGCTAAGCTAAGCTAATCAGCTGCTGGCTGTAGCCTGTACAGGCAGGAAAACAGGCAGCTTCATATTTACTGATTAATCTTTAGACATATATATAATCTTCTCCTCTGACTCCAACCATGTGATGGAATTGTGTAATTTAAGTATCTGTTAATGCTGTATGTATGTTAGATTAAGATAACAGCGAATGGGTATCCAAATAATCAATGAACAATAAAGATAATTGTTTATGTAAAAGGTTTTTATGGTGTTTCTGATATTGCGGTGTGTTTGTCTCTCCTACAGGCGGGGCTGGTTTCCCTCATCTTACTGCAGGCCTTATAGTGAGCCGGTGATATCTATGAATAGGTAAGAAAACATTACAACATGCTGGAAAGCTGATAAATGATTTGGTTTACAGCTTGTGTTCTAACCTCTATGTCATATGTCTTTGCAGCAATCTGGGCACGCCGGTGCGTAGACTGAGTGTGGCCAGTGTGCCAGAGCAGGAGGAGGAGCCGGTGCTGCTGCCGCCACCAGACTACAGCGACGACGCCCCCTCTAGCCCCGTGGTCTCCTCAACACCCTCGCCAAAGAACATGCACAACATGGTCAGTCTCGGCACCAGACCAAGCTTACTGGCAATTAAAAAAATGTTAAAAAACACTTTAGAAGCCTAGATACTAATGAAAACTAAGGATAATCAAATCAAACAGAATCCAAGTACATAACAACTAAAGCACACTACTCTTTAACATGGATTCAGTGTTGGTGGTTTGTCTGTAACACTATTTCAAGCTTTTTCACGCTGCTGCGGGAAGACACGAGATGCTGTCCAGTTGGTGTTGTTGGATGTGTATTACTTAAAAACATTATTTACTTTTACTTTTTTTTACCTCACCCATTATATTACCTTTAATCCACAAGTCCTCTTTGTGATGAGAATGCTAGTTTTCTTTTCTAATAACATGGAAGTACCTAAAAAACCTGCAAACCTAAAACCAAACAGACAGATAAAGTTAGCGGTTACCCAGATATTTCCCTCTGGCTGGAAACTAAGAACATTGCAAAAAGGAGAGTGAGTATTGGACATACATCCACTAAATTGAAAGAATATAACTCCAAATGAATGCTCACATTGCTTCATAGCTGCTGGATATGTAATTAGGCAGCTTTTTGCCAGCAAGTTCTCCGTGTCAACTTAAAAGATAATAATTTGTCAGCTTTTTTTTTTTTTTTTTTTCACAACTTTTATGTTGCTAACTGCAATTCTGATTTAGCTAGCTAATTCATATTTATGCTATTTATATAAACATTTTCCTAATGAGTTTGTGGACTCAATCGCTAGTTTTAAGTCTTCTTCAATACAGCCTGATGTTCATTTTGCACATTATTCTCTCATTTAGCGTGAAATAGATGATAATTCGGGGTATGATTTAGGGCGGGGCTTCCCTTTGACTAACCAATCAGAAGTGAGTCACGCCTAAACCTAACCAATCAGAGGTGGGGGGAAAAAACTCATCGGTCATTAGTTGCTCCAATATCAAGATGGTGATGGCCATAAGCAAAAATGGGGATTTAAGAATGCCAAACTTGAGGTTTCAAAATGGCAGTCCACCAACCAATGAATGACCAATGAATGTTGGTGCTGTTTCATTCAGTCTGTCGACAGCACAGGAGCTACATCCACTTCTTATATACAGTCAGTGGGTTGTGCTAGACGGCTGAATGTCTATGAACAGGCCATCTCATGTTCCAGAAAACGTTGTATGGTTCCTGATAGCTTTACCGAATTCATCCCAGATTCCACAGTCACACCGCAAAATGCCATCACACACGTCGAACTTGTAGTCTGACTAATCACGTCTTATCAACATCCTCCTCCTTGCTGCATAGTCATCTGCTCCACACCCTCAGAACAGAGCACAACCAGAAACACACCTCAATTCCTGTAACCAGGAAACGTGTTATTGTATATGTACTATTTGTCATAGATGATCATTTCCAAAAAAGGAAGCGTGAACCTGTAAGATGTTGTGTTTGCATCTGACAGGAGCCTCTTTTGAATTTTGCTCCTGATGCATATTTACACTCTGGAAAAGTGTGAAACAAACCAGAGAAAAGAAAAATTTTAATTCGTGTGAAAATGCTCTCAGTCAGTTTTTGTTCAGGACTGAAGAGATCAGAGCAGGAGAGAGTTATAAAGAGAGACATAGAGGAAAAGAGGGTACACGCACAGTTTAATTTCATGCCCGCACTGTGTCAGCTGATTGAGAATGAACTAGTAGCTGTCCAGCCGGCAGACAGACCCAGGCACACCTCCCTCTCCCTCATCATCACCTTCCTCACTGCTCGGTCTGTACTCAGTGTCCTTTATAACTGCTGCCTCAGGCTTTCACCGTGAAATAAATCACAGTGAGGGACATACCTTCCCAACAGGAGGAATCCCGGTGCTTTTCACTCCTCTTTTCTCTCATCTCAACCTCATATCACTCTAATGAATGTTCTTTTTAAAATTGCAGCCCAGCATGGACAGAAACTTTATTAATGCCACATACAAAAAGTCCTGACGATTTGTTGGCAGAGTGCTGACTGGGCTCTTTAGGTCTGTTATTGTGACTGTGGGCCAAAGGTGGACCTTGACACCGCAGCTCAGGAGACTTTTATTCCCTGAGTTGAGCCTCCCAGGCACCATTCAGATCCCTTTTCCTGCCGAGGGGAACCTAAATTCAAGTGTCTCAGTTTCAGTGATTGGCTTTTTAACTCAATATTTTTTTAGTTTGTTGTACAAACATTTTTTTGCAGGTTTGGAATGTTTTCAAATCACTGAAAAGAGTTTTCTGAATTACATTTACATATTTCTGGCAATTTCACTAGAGACAGACTATGGTAATTACAGACTAGTGTATCCCAGTGGAAGTTAACAAGGATTCTCAGTAACTCAGTTTAAGCTCTTTAATGCTGGGAAGCCAACAATGGCTGTAGCTGAAATGCTGCTACGCTTATGATTTATCCTTAAATGAACACTGTAAGTTTGTGGAGGGCAAACACAACCCTGTTGCTCTTATCAATATGTGGCTGCATTTCTGGTTACTTTTGGATGTTGTCTGCTCTCTAATGGAAGAGCAGGGTAATGCATGTTTTTTCTGCAATTATGAATGCAATGACCGCCTTTCCTATAAGTTTTATAACAATGGTAAAGTGTAAAGATTTGCATCTCTGCAGAAGAGAATAAAATCAATTGATATCACTGTAGTAAATATGTATCCTTGTCCTTGTCATGCACACTGAATCAGTTCATGATAAAATCTCAGTTTAGATACATGGTCTCATCTGATCTAAAACGAAAACAAGATCCTGAACTACAAAATCACAGGTCGACACTAGTTCCTCTGACATGTTTTGTAACCGCTGTTGCCTCCCTATAAACTTTATTTACAGCATTTCAGAAGCAAATGGGTGCTACAGTAGCACTGAGGGTTCATTGCGCAGGTATTTATGTTCCTCAGCTTTATTGTCCCCTCGCTCTCACCTGGCTGAGGCCATAAGCTCATCATCGTCCTCAGGTGAGAGAAAAAGAGGAGTGTGTCTCTCGCCGGCCTTTCTAGATTGTCAAGATTCCAGACCCGCTGAGGTCTGAGGCTGCAGCTTATAAGTATGTGTCAAAGCTCTGATTAGGAAGGAGGGACGGGGGCAACTGTTGATGAGAAATCTTATCAGACCAGTCTGGCAACACAGACTTTCTTCACAGCTGGAGCAAGGGTGTGGTTTCTTGTTAACTGCGGTGGTGTGTGCTCAATGTTGTGTGTGGTTTCTCTTTGTCTTCTGGATCTTTAAGGGTCTTTTTTTCTGTGTTTCTGACAACAGGTTTCTTTAGTAAATGGGACTGCAAAGGCTCCCTTTCTAGGGTGAGTGACCTAACACAACTAACAAAAACTTACATTTTCCCACATTTGTGTGACTTATCAGAGGCTGGTTTGTGATCAGATGATGTAGAATGTGAAGTCGTTATACCAGCATTATGATTTTTACTCCTTGTTTTCTTCCTGTAGAGGAGGGAATCCGTTCGCCACGGTCAAGCTGAGACCAACTGTCACGAATGACAGGTCGGCACCTAAGGTCTGACACAGACGAGGAGGATTTTACACCGCTGCCATGCCCTCAGGGCAAGCATGCAACATGGGACCCCTGCGACACACCGAATATCACCCCAACTCACCAGCCTGCATGCGAGCCTCTCTCAGTACCAGACTGATCTATTAACAGGATCCATTGTTTCTCAGCACAAGTGTGTGTTTTACATTAGCCACGACACAATTAACACACAGAGAAGCAGTATTTTTGAAAAGTTTTGTAGAACTGTACAAAGAAAATGTTTAGTGCTAAAGTAACAATTCACCCCAAAATGAAAATGTATACTTTATCTATTCACTGAAAGTTGTAACTACATTGACGAACACTGTGTTTTGTGTAGCTGCTTCACAATAAAAGTCACCCTGAGAACATTTTCAATGTGAAGCAGCAGGAAATTTTATTGCAGTTCTCACCCAACTTAAAGACAGTTTCCAAAGTACAGAAAAGGAGCTTTGAAGCTAATTGACAGTGGAAGTGTAAAAACCAAAACCAGTTTTCAAGCTTTCTGGTTTCTCTAGATTTCCTCAAAGCACCCTTCCACCACAAACCACAACAAAACACTCGTTGTGTCCTTTTACTACAAATACTGGGGCTTATTGTGCTCTGACAGTCCCACAGATACCAGCAGAGTTTCTGCTGACATGTTAACACGGATTTAAAACCTGAGTCTCCATTTTTGGGTGAACTGTCCCTTTAGGAAAGGAGAGCGATGCTCGGACAGTGTCATAAGGTCTTTCCAGACTTGTTTGTGCTGCAGTCAGTGCAGTGTTTAAACACAAAATGAAAGGATCCAGATGTAGATGATAGTGACCTGATGCTGATGAAAAGGACCAGCACCCAGGCTGTCTTCCTGACCTGTCTATAAACTCTATTTTTATTTCTATTTTTACCAATTATTTTTGTCTTTTATTTTTTTCAAGCGTTCTGATATTAAAAGGTTGTGAGAATGAAGGGAGAATGACGTGTTGGGGAAAAAGGGGTTTGTCATTTGAGTGGAGGCAAAACAGTATGTCGCTGTTTAAAATGAGAAGGTTATTTATATAGATTTAGTTTGTATGAGATATTTAAATAAGATATGTATACAGAAGTCCATTCTGTGCAGACGCCCGCTTGAATACGACAGCCTCTGTGCTCATGATCCCACACTGGTTTTGATCTGACTGCTGGTATGTAGTTTAAATGGGCAAAATGACCTTTTGATGAAGGGAATATTTTTCACTCCTCATAGTTTCACTGTTGTTTAACGTGGATTCTGTGTACGATGCACAGTGGATGCAAAATTGAAATGTACCCTATTTGTAAACATCTGTATGAATCAAGTGGGTCATTATTTGAAATCTGCAAAGTATTAACTGTTTTGTGAGGAAAATGACCTTTTTTGGCATGAATTTGCTTTACAGAATGTAAATGTATGATGAGGAACTGATTGATGAAACAGTTTATTGATCCTGGCCGACCCACTGATATTAAGTATGTAAGTGAACCCATCGTACTGACAGTTATTGCCTCATGCTTTCTTCAGAGTACCTTGTCACTGTGTTGACCAGTGTAGTCTTCTTTTCTCAATAAAACAGTAAAAGTCTGCATAATTAATGTTCATTTTTTTATTTGTTTATTTTTTCCTCTCCTTGGGTTTTTTGCTTGTTTTATGGTAGTTTTGATCAGGATTTCTAATGTGTTAGCTGTTACCTAGATTCTAAGAAACTCATAGAGACATCCAAAAGCAAAGGCATTGCATGCATCAAGGATCCAAAAGGAACTAATATAAATAGGTGAAAATATACAAAAATAATACACAATCATCAGGAGCCTGAAACCAGCAGGGGTTAGATGCATCCTGCAAGACAATTTCATAAGACTCTCTCATGGTTAGAATTTATTCTTACATTCAACCTTACAATTAGATTTTGTTTTTTCCCCCCAGTTTTTTATTCCAGAGTGACCCTGGCCCACATTTTCTACTTTTCTCTGAGGATGATAAAGATGTTCTCCTGCTGTGAAATGTTTTTTGATGTATTGTGTAAAATATTAGCAGTGATGGGAAAAGTATTCAGATCAGTTACTTAAGTAAAAGTAGCAAATACACAATGCAAATATTCTCTGTTACAAGTGAAGTTCAACATTCAAAACTTTTACTTGATTGAAAGTTCTTAAGTATTACAAACAAAATATATTAAAGTATCCAAAAGTATCTAGAATGATGAATTATGGTGCTTTTTTATTTCAATCTTATAGTATTTTGTGTTCACAAGCTTTTCTGTTGTAAAACAAGATCCTTAATTATCATTTTCAGAGCTCTCCTGTTAGTTTTGTTGCAGGATGGACAAGTTAAAACTGTATCATCCTTACTCAGGTAAAGTAAATGCCAACCAGAAAACTGGTAGACAAAAGCAAAATTCTTAAAAAAAAAAAAAAAAAAAAAAGATAATCAAGACATAAGACTTAAAATAACGCACACGTTAAAATATAGGAATAAAATGCAATATCTAAAATAAAATATAATACTTTGGTAGGCAACTATACAGCAACTGTAAAGTAAGTACAGTGTAATGTGAACAGGATTTTCAGTAATGTATATGTGCACAATGAGAGCTGGGAAGGACAAGAACAGAATATATAGAGGTAATGTAATAATAAATACATACATTACTGTTGTATATACTGCTGCAATGGAGAGTAACTTGTAGCTATAGATATTATCTACATGTGAGTAAATTGCACAGTATTCCCCTCTGAAATGCAGAGTACAAGTATAAAGTAGTAAATTAAAAGCAGTGACTAACGTGAACTTAATTCAGTCTGTGCTCTGAAATATGGACCAGCAGCGCCTCCTGCTGGATCTTAGAGCTACTGCAGCCGCTGAAAACAGCCAATAGGAGCCCAGAGCCAGCAGCACTTCCTGTTTCACGTAGGGAAGAGATTTGGATGTTTGGATGTCGGAGAGCACCGGGACACATTATGATTTAGACAGCTGGTCATTCATTTCCACCGGCTGAATGAACAGCGGGGACACTCCTCCGGCGCTGTCTGAGTGTTTATGAGAGGAAACTCAAGGTTGGTGCGTTTGAACGCCGTTAATTTGCTATTTCTAGAGGGCTTAGCCTGTAAGCCTGCACCAAAAAACAAGCTGTCGTTAAAGCCCAAAGCTGGTTTTACTGCACAGTTTGTTTAGGGGCATTTTACAGCTTATATCCACTCCTCTAACATTCATACCTGCAGTGTATTATTCAGGTAGACTCATTTGTAGCTCAGTGCTAACACACCGTGCTGTACACCAACAACCATGACGCATATATAAAGATATTGCTGTTAGTGTTACTCTCCTGGTTGTGTGTATGGTGTGAGGTGTATGTAGCCTCTCTGTTTCCACTATTGTAATTATTACCCATATGAGCCGGGGGTAGGTGACAGAGGATACGCCTCTTAGCAGCAGCATCACTGCCTGTTACGAAGTGTTGTGAAATGGAGACCGGCTTTTTGCAACCCCTGCACTGTTTACTGTAGTAACTGGCAGTTTCGCATTTGCCACGCAGGCCTAAACACTGTGATGACATTGTGCCATTGTGGGATGTAGAATATGGGTCAGTAACTTGGAGGTATTAAGGCTTTAGGGGCAGATCTGAGAGGTGGAGCACAGGTGGTGTCAACAAACACAGTGAGCATGGATCTGTGCCACCTCAACACATGACCCTGATAACAGTGGACAGTTTTAAAACACTGATTTAACCACTTTATCCATGATTTACCAAAGGTATGTGGGCACACAGTCATGTACATGTGTTGTATTGTCATATACAATACACATGTTGTGCTGTGAATATATCTCTTTAATCTTTGATGGACAAAATGGGCCTTTTTAACACGTCACAGTAAGAAAAGCACACGTGTGAATGATAGAACCAACGACGGCTGCATTCCATTTAGCTGCTTCAGTCACTTTCAGAGGCTCTATGGAGGCTCACAAGTCAAGCTGCCATCATTGCTTTTCCTGCTGCGACAAGTCAGAATGTCAGCCGTGAAAAAAAAAAGGCCCATTCTGCCGACAGCTTTCTTCATCTTTATCAACGCTGTAAGAGAAGAGGAAGCACAGAGGTCGGTTAAGGTGGTTTAGCGGCCCTCACACATGCATCTGGGTCAGTGTGTTAATGTCCCGGAGAGCTGCACTCTGTCATACCATAATATCCCCCTGGGTAGCCGGGTCATCACTCTGTTCTACTAACACTGTGAATATTTGTTCAACACACCACAAATGTATGTTATTCTGTGACAGAATTAAACCTAATGCTTCCCCTTAATTCTTAATCATAACATTTCAGCCCCTAATATGTTTTTATGGCCTATTAAATCTAGTTTGAGCTCTCTGTCAGCCTTGTGTCACATGACAACCTGAATGATTTTATCTGACACACTGTCGTGATGCAGCTATAAATAATGGATGTATCTGTAAATCTCCATTCACGTCCTCTCCTCTCCTCCTGTTCTGCAGGTTCCCGGTGCAGCCATGCCTGTCTCCCTGCTATGGGCGGTGGATGTGTATGGGCGGGTCTACAGCCTGTCCACAGCGGGGCAGCAGTGGGAGCAGTGCCGCGACGCCCAGATGGAGTTCAAGCGGGTGACGGCCGCTCAGCAGTGCTGCTGGGGCATCGCCTGTGACAACAACATCTACCTGAACGTCCACGCTTCAGACCTGCCGGTCCGCTACCAGGAGGAGACCTACGAGAATCAAGTGTGTGTCGTCAGTCATTGTTTGCCTGTGGGGAAAAAAAACGTTTTGAAAGAAGATACTTATTCAAGTCCAGATTATAGACAAAGAAAGGAAGCTATGGTATTTTAGTCAGAAATACCTTTATATTTTTTACTGTGACAACCCCTTATTTCCTGCACAAAGTATCTACGGTGAAATAGAAAATGTGGGGTTCCCCTTGAACTTGTGCTATGTGTGATTGAGAAACTGAAAAAGTAAAAACTATCCTCATACAGGAGATTCCCACTTCCTCTGTTGTAAACTTCAGCACACTGTCAGCTGTTTGCCACATCAAGCAAATTAGAAGCATGTGGAATCAGTTTTTAGCATTACAGTAAAGGTTTACTGCACGTGGAGCTCAAATGGTAGAAAAAATACTGATTAGATTCATGCTTTCTGTGAATGATTGCAAACATTTTGAACCAGCAGGTCACATAGCTGTTGTGTGCAGGTCTTGCAACTTCCTCTCCAGGAAACATCAGTGACAGTAAAATTGGGACAGGAGGCGTTTGGATTGGATTACGAGGAAAGGACACAAGGGGACAACAGGTTACTTTGACTTTTTTGTCTTGACCGTCTTTCTGTCTCTCTGTCAGCGATGGAATCCCGTCGACGGTTTCTCGGAGCGTTTGTTGCCAAGCGACCGCTGGCAGTGGAGTGATGTCACGGGTCTGCAACACCAACCTCTGGACAGCTTCAGGCTTCCCTCCAGCAGCTGGGAGTGGGAGGGCGACTGGTATGTGGATGAAAACTTTGAGGGAGAGCCCACAGAGAAAGGGGTGAGTGTCCAGTAATTTTTCCTGCGCTTGTATCTAGTTTGTGTCTTTTTTATTCCTGCCTTGTTTTAATGATTGACACGTTCATATCGCCAGGGATGGACCTACGCCATTGACTTCCCTGCCACCTACACCAAAGACAAAAAGTGGAACTCCTGTGTGCGTCGCAGGCGATGGCTCCGCTACAGGAGGTACAAAGCCATGGACACGTGGGCGAAGGTGAGTGTTATACTGAGTGTTATACTGAGTGTTATACTGTGTGTCATACTGTGTGTCATACTGTGTGTCATACTGTGTGTTATACTGTGTGTTATACTGTGTGTTATACTGAGTGTTATACTGAGTGTTATACTGAGTGTTATACTGTGTGTTATACTGAGTGTTATACTGAGTGTTATACTGAGTGTTATACTGAGTGTTATACTGTGTGTTATACTGAGTGTTATACTGAGTGTTATACTGAGTGTTATACTGAGTGTTATACTGAGTGTTATACTGAGTGTTATACTGAGTGTTATACTGAGTGTTATACTGTGTGTTATACTGTGTGTTATACTGAGTGTTATACTGAGTGTTATACTGAGTGTTATACTGTGTGTCTGTGTTTGTGTGTGTGTGTGTGAGAGAGAGAGAGCGCTTTCAGTCTGTTCAACTGCATCTCTCTTCCTGGGCGTGCTCACAGATCCCCTCGCAGCAGACAACTCTACCAGATCCCTTCAGCGACATCAGCTGTGGAGGTTGGGAGATCAGTGAGGAGCCCAGAGGGCGGCTGTCACTGTGGGCTGTGTCCCTGCAGGGCAAGGTACAGCGCTCACACACACATGCAACACCCACCTTAGCCTTTGGTATCCTTGGAAACGTCCTTCAAGTCTTAATTACTTTGTAATTTGCACATATTAAGTGAGTGACAGCGTGGAAAAACACTATTGTAACGTCCTCTCCTGCATACTGTGACACATTTTCGGATTTATATTTACTGCTGTATCAGAGCAATAATATCTAAGAGAATCCATGTTAAGGTTTTCTGTTATATACACACATACTAAGGATGTGTTTGTGTGTGGTTTTATTTTTTGACCTTGTTAAGGACCATAGCAAGGTCACACACACAGTATTTGCATTTCTTGATACAGTTCTCTTACTGTCTTACATCACGCTCCTTTTCTCTCCAGGTGTGGTTCAGAGAGGGAATCTACCACCACAATCCTGAGGGCTCTTTGTGGGAAGAGATGCCTCTCCCTGGGGAGGTGGTCCAGATCAGCTCTGGCCCCGGGGATCTGGTCTGGGCGGTGCTGTGGGAGGGGCAGTTCATTGTCAGGGAGGGCATTGGCCGAGACTGCCCCAAAGGTACACAGGAGCCCTGTTGGGAGCAGGATATTGTGTGTGTGTGTGTGATTGTGTTTATTGTCTGTGTTGAGGGTGATATTTTCTGCCTGTCAGGCACCTCCTGGGCGGTGGTGGACTCTCCCAGTCCTGATGTGGGAGCCATACATGTAGCCGTGGGAATCAATGTTGTCTGGGCTTTGACCAAGGACAACAAAGTAAGAAAACCCGTAATGAACACAATAAAAGACACAGTAGATGTTTATAATGCAGCTGCAAACATGTAAAAAAAAAAAAACTCTAAAATATCTACCAGCTGCCTTCAGTAAAAAAGCCATCCCAATGAAGTACTTCTTGTTTTATTGTTATCACCATTATCCAATATCTTCCATGATTATTACATATACATTACATATTTTACATACATTTCCATAACTGTGTACATTCACTCTATAGTCATTGAATGAATCTCCTATGAAGCACCTTGCCATATCATTACCAGACACTATACAGTATCTGTTTCACCAAACAGCACTTTTCTCCTCACCCTCCTCTCTCACTCTGCCAGGTGTGGTTCAGACGCGGCGTCAACTCCCACAACCCCTGCGGCTCTGGCTGGATCAGCATGGTGGGAGAAATGATCATGATCAACGTAGGACTCAACGACCAGGTGAATTCCTGTCACATGACATCACATCCTGCATAAAACTGTAACACACCAAGTACCTTCCTCACTGGGTTACTTTTAGTGTCAAGTTACAGGAAGTCTTTTAATACTGCTACTGTTTGTAGGTGTTCGCCGTCAACTGTGAAGATCGGGCGGTCTACTTCCGGCAAGGTGTGACCTGTAGTGAACTGAGTGGGAAAACCTGGAAGGCCGTCAGCGTCCCTCGAGACGGAGACCGATCCCACTCCAGTGCCAGCGCAAACAGCCTGCAGAGGTGGAGAGGCCTCAGTGGACACACACACACACACACACACACACACACACACACACACACATACACACGAATGTAGACTGATTTCAGCCATAATTTAAATCATTTATTTAAATTTATATAATCAGGGTTCTATAATTCTTTACCTATTTGGATACTTCTCCTGGAGTCCACACACACTAAAGACATGTAAAACAAAACATATAACACATGTAAAAAATCTCTAAGAACACATTAAGAATAAGTACGAGTCTAGTAAAAAGAAAAACGGAAACAAAGACAGACAAAACAAGCAAAAACAACATCATAACAGGTCGAATTGCATACTCATGAGAAGGCACAGGAAGTGTTTTAGTTTAGGCATGTCCACACATATGTGATATTAAAATGTTTGCTGGGAAAACGGCATTAAATTCATTCAGCTCCTCTCTGTCCATGTCACAGCGCTGGATGTTTCTTCTGTGGTGAGGTTCGTGCTCAGTCAGTAGTGAGTGATGTGGAATCGGACACAGAAAAAGGATCCACAGATGGAGCAGGCCTCCTTGTCACCTCCTCCTCCCCAGAATCCTTTGTTGATGCCCCCACAGACCAATCTGACCAACCTAGTGAGGCCCCCAAACCCCGCATCCCCAAAGTCACCAGCGACAGCTTCATCTCTGAACTCGTCTCTGACCGAGAGCCGGGAAAGACCTCAAAAGAGGGCGGGTCTGCCCGTCCGGCTGTTCTGGAGGAGGAAACCATTCCCAGTGAAGGAGGGGTTAAACCAGCCTCTGCTGGTGAAGCTATTTCCCAGAGCAAGTCTGGAGGTCCTCTTGACCCCCAGTGGAGTAACGTGGATCTGGAGGAGGCGCAGGGCCAGCGGACCCAGCAGGTCCAGACTGGAGCAGTGATGGACTCCGCTGACACCTCCAGCTTGTCATCAGTGGCCACATACACTCTGGCCATGGAGGACCCCTATGGAGCAGATGAGCACCCTCTGTGGGCGTGGATCAGTGGAGGAGGATGCTCTGTGGACAGTCACTCCCAACTCAGCTGGTTCAACTACTCCATGAACACTTCATGTGAGTTAAATAAGAAATTGTTTGTATCAATTGTTTTAGTATAAGAGTGATTGGCAATGTGACACCTTAGCTCCAAAATCAAGATTAATTTATTAATTATATTTCTGCAGGAAACCTGTGGTGCAGTTAAGGTCAGATGTCAGTCCCATTTTGTTTCCCTGTTATTGATTTTTCCTTTCTGTCCTTCCCAGCTTTGGTCCAGTCAGTCCAGTCCATGAGTCTGTCTGTCACACCAGCCCAGACAGCAGCCTGGCGGAGACAAATCTTTGAGCAACTCAACGAGAGGACCAAAAGAGAGATGGACAACTTCAGACATTATGAACAAGCCATAGAACAGGTACATGCACTAAAGGGAAAGTTGTAGCGCGCCTGGCAGCAGGAGCGTTTATACTTAATCTTCTACTTATTTCTGTCTCTGTCATTGTGTCATATGTCTTACCTTCCTCTTTTATTTATATTTGATTAAATGCTACAATGCAGTCTGTGTGGGTGAAGAAGGGGACCATGCAGTGGTGGAGAAACTGGAAGCCGCACAAGTGGGTAGATGTACATTTTGCCTTGGAGCAGTTCTCAGGACCAGAGGGCAACAAGGACGGCATCCTTTTCATCTATTACAACTTTTATGAGGAGAAGAAGGTGAGGAAGAAATGTGTGTGTGTGTGTGGAATAGTTGTCGTCATAATTCAGTGCCAAGGTCAGATAGTCACAATGCCTGAGGCTGGTATCTTCTGGCAATGGAATGAGTCATTCAAATGAATCAGTACTGCTGCTCCTCTCCTGCACTCGTTACCACTTCTTCTTTCTTTCTCTGTTTACTTTTTATTACTTTCTCTCTACTTCCATCTCCGCTGTCACTCTCTTCAGTACCTGCATGCCTTCATCAACGAGGTCACCATCCTGGTGCCTGTGCTAAATGACTCCAAACACACTTTTGCCATCTACACTCCTGAACGGACCAAACAGAGGTGGCCAATCAGACTGGCAGCAGCCACAGAGCTAGAGATGCATGACTGGGTACGTACATCTTTTATGTACTGAAATAACTCCTACAGGTTGTCCAGATACCCACACAAATGTCCACACACATTTCTACCATTTCCCTTTTTATTACCTTCTTTCTGTCTCTTCTAATCGGTTCTCATTTGTCTCTCTTTCCCTTTCCAACCCAATCTGTCTGCCTTCACCTCCCTAATTGTCTCAAGCTGGCGTTGTTGAGTGTGTCATGCTGTGACTCCAGGGGGATCCAGGGGCCTCCCTCCAAACAGGCCATCTGGTCCATCACCTGCAAAGGGGACATCTTTGTCAGTGAGCCCTCTCCTGGTCTGGAGGCCATGCCTTACCCCACACCCTGCGACCAAATGTAAGAATGATCGTCACTGCAGGTGCTGAAGTTCTGATAGTTAAGAATGCAAATGTTTTTTTCTTTCCTGATATTTGCCACATTGTTGTTAATCACTGAGCCTTTATGAAGCATGTTTACCTTTTTGTCCAGGTTCTGGCGGCAGGTTGGAGGTCACCTGCATGTGGTGGAGTGTAACAGCGTTGGCATAGTGTGGGGGATTGGCTACGACCACACTGCCTGGGTCTACACCGGGGGCTACGGAGGAGGCTTCTTCCAGGGACTTGCCAGCAGCACAGATAACATTTTCACACAGACGGATGTCAAGAGTGTCTACATCTATGAGAACCAGAGGTGGAACCCTGTCACGGGCTACACCAACAGGTAGAGTACTTGCTCCAGGCAGCGCTGAGATTCAACTGAAAGAGGGGAGTTTAAACTTTCACATCTGGCAGACATGAAAAACATCTGCCTGTTTTTTGTCATTATAGAAACGGTTGCTGTGATATTTGATTTCTTTGGCAGCAGAATTGCATCGTCTCCTACACAGAACTATTTTACTGACTGTGTGAAATGTCTAATGTCTGAATATACACCAGGGAGCTTACAATAATTGGATTTAAGAACTTTGATGAAATTGCCGTGTCTACACATTTCTGATTTTGCTGTTTACCGTTAATATCTGGTTAAAATAAAGTTTGACAAATACTGTCACCAGACCACCTGTCACAGCAATTTGATGAGATTCCAAGAGTGTTTCACATCTCATTTTATTTCCTCTAAAAATAGAAAACCTTTACCAAATTACTAGAATGTGACACACATTACACAACATTACTACTACAGCTAAAGTACATGTTGTATTCTTGAATCATTTAAAGTGTGTTTCGCTTGTTTTAGAGGGCTACCTACAGACCGCTACATGTGGAGTGATGCATCAGGACTACACGAGTGCACAAAAACAAATACAAAACCACCCTCCCCTCAGTGGACATGGGTAAGTCCAGCTCCACACACACACACACACACACACACACACACACACCGGGACATTCCCTGTGGTGAACTGAATAATCACAGATAAGGTGTGTAACCGAAAACACAGATGCATTCGCAGCGTTTCACTTCCTCGAATTTGCTGTTTTCAGGTGTCTGACTGGGCTATCGACTACTCCGGGGGTACAGACAGAGAGGGCTGGCAATATGCAGCTGATTTTCCAGCGTAGGTTTCATTCGTCATTCCTCAAACTTGCGTGCTGTTTCTGTTGGTTCAAACTATGCTGCTCTTGTAGTCATGACATTTTATTTGTTCTTGTTTCCTCTTCCCCGTCTCTCCATGCAGGTCATATCATGGCCATAAAACGATGAAGGACTTTGTGCGTCGCAGGCGATGGGCCAGGTACTATAAAAAGCAACAGTGGCGTATTAGTCTCTCCAATATATTTGCTCAGCAGGTACACGGTGGTCAGAGACTGCACTTGACATTTGCTGTTTTTGTTTGTGAGACTCAGAATAAAGACGTCTGACAGGAGAAGATATGTTTTATGATTAACCAGTGGGCAGTAATTAGCAAAATGTATTAACCTGCTAATAACAGAAAGATTTATTACTATAGATCCAGAAATAGTAGTGAATATGTGACTGATATTTATAGATGTTTTGATGCAATAAAAGCTTTTCAAGCTCTATAAATTGTGGATAGGTGATGAATTAGATTATATAACAGTGCACAGCTGTTGTTGTTGTTCTTTTACTCAGGAACAGGTGACCGTAGCCTTGGAACGTGGGTATTTTGTCATGTTGGCTTGTCAACAGAAGTCGGCTGGTTAATTTCCGCTGCAGATCTGGGCTCCATTCTTCATACAAAGATAACTGAGATACAGATACAGATTATAATGGTGAAAATTTGACACAAGTCTGTATTTTTGGTTTTGTTTTTTTTGAAGCTGGTTTATAATCCGTCTGGAAATGCTGTCCGATCAGCAAGTCCTTAAACCCAAAGCTGCAAAAGCACAGTTTATGGATAGTTATCTGCATCATGACCAAGATTTACAGATTATGTTCAGATGAGAAGATTTTCAGATGCACATGGATGCACACTCACACAACAGAATGTAGTCTGAGAAACTCAACTCAGAGACTGATAGTTAAAGGACTAACAGAGCCAGAACATGTAGCATTTAATTTGACATTAAAGTGGGAATTTTAACACAAAACTTGAGAATAAAGAGGATTATTTTAAACGTATTTTGAAGCATGTTAGCCTGAATTAGACACATTTGAAGAACATGATTCTGCTTCCTCTAGCGCACCTCATACTAGCAGCATCTTTAGCGTTTAGTGTTCAGCATTGTGTTTTTCCTCCTGCACAGGAAGTGTAAACTGACCACCACAGGACCCTGGCAAGAAATTCCACCCATACCACTGAGTGATGTGACCATCCTGCCTTGTGCGGCTCAGAGCAGTGTGGACGTGATTCCTCTGTGGGCCATCAGCAACAAGGGAGACGTGCTGTGCCGACTGGGTGTCACCGCACTGACACCTGCTGTGAGTAACGTTTACTGTGCGCATGCAGACACCCCATGAACAGGTTTAACACCATGTGGTGAGTCACCCTGCACATCCAGAGCCTCTTTCCTGCTCTCATTGTAACTGTGCAGAGCAGCACCACATCGTCCTTCCTTGCTTTGGGCAGTGTGTGGAATTTTTTTTTCTTATCTGTAGGGCTCATGGAGGCATTTCTGACCCCGCTATCATTCATGACTTTGATAAAGGAGTGCAGGATGACATCCTAAGTATGCAAAGATACTTCTGCAACAAAACAATTTAAGAAGCAGTTATTCCAACACCCTCTGGTTGGTTTCTCAGGGATCCTCATGGCTCCATGTGGGAACCGACCAGCCTTTCAAGTCCATCTCAGTCGGAGCTGCCAGCCAGGTCTGGGCCATCGCCAGGGACGGTTCTGCCTTTTACAGGGGGTCTGTCTCTCAACAGAGCCCAGCAGGTCAGTTGGACAAAATGTGGGATTCTGCATGGAAGGACAGAGAAAATCATTCATGCCAGTGTCAAAGTTGATTAAAAAACATTCTAGTCAGCCTCTGATCCTGCAACCAGATGATTTTCCCTCATACAGTATCATATATGTGTGTGTCTCCCTCTGCAGGTGACAGTTGGTACCACATCCCCTCGCCGTCCAAGCAGAAGCTGAAGCAGGTGTCTGTTGGGAGGACATCAGTCTACACTGTAGATGAAAATAGTAAAGCAATTGCATTTGTGTTTTACAGCTTACATAATATATCTGATATTCATGCTTCTTAGTAGACAAATTCTGTTTGATGTGGCTGTTTCCTGTCCAGGTAACCTGTGGTACCGTCAGGGTGTGACTCCCAGCTACCCTCAGGGCTCCTCTTGGGAACACATCTCTAATAATGTACGCAAGGTCTCCATAGGGCCTTTGGACCAGGTCGGCAACAGGATTTACCTTTTCTGACTGTCTCCATCAAAGTGAATGTTAGATATGGATGTGATAGCCATCATAGTATGTATTTCTGCAGTTCTGAGCCTTTTTTGTTTGATGATTCCACTTTTGTCAATTGGATATTCTATGTTGCTTCACAGAAAGACTGGGTTGGTAAACATGAGCATGCTAGGGGCAGTTTATAGATTGTACCTCATATTTTCGAAACAATCATTACATGTTTGGTGATTCATTTTTGTTGTTGTGGGCGTATAGGTGTGGATCATAGCGGACAAGGTGCAGGGCAGCCACAGTCTGAGCTGTGGAACAGTGTGTCACCGACTCGGAGTCCAGCCTATGGAGCCTAAAGGCCAGTCGTGGGACTACGGCATTGGGGTAAGGCACCAAAGAAACTATATATAAGCACTGGGTTCAGTTTCCTCCAAAAAGGCCTCAGAGGGTATTAAGTTTACTTGCAAAAGTCTTACATACTTTATTGTGCATGATGTCGGTAGTAACGTTAGTTATAAAATGTTTGTGAATCATATTGCAGTCTGTCAGGAGCCGTTACATACTTACAAACTAAGAGTTGGATACTTTTGACAGTAGATTGTGCTGCAGGTGGCTGTTCGATCCTTAACTTAAAGTCAGATAGTAGATAGGTTGACCTGCCTGGAGCTGATCTCTCCGTCCCTCCCTTCCTGTCTTTTAGGGTGGATGGGACCACATCACAGTGAGAGGGAACTCCATGGAGCCACCACAAATCCGTCTTCCCTCTCTAACAGACCCGCCCGCCTCGGGCCCCCAGAGCCCCCTCCCTGTCAGGAACATGGAGGTGAACAGCAAAGCTGTGGGAAGCTAGAAACACACATCAACACGTGCACAAAGGTGCACATATGTTGTACATATACATCCTCAACCATTTTGCGTAGTTGTAAAATTTTGTTGAGAAGTACTTTTTAGTTTTAACTCTAGAGTCGACCCTTAGTGTTCAAATCACAGAAGTCAGTGGGACAGACAGTTGTGACTTTTGGGTATCCAGAACGATCTTAAAGGCTGAGCTGAATATTTTTGCTCTCTGGAGAGTTTTAGTTTTCTTTACTGACTTTTGTTTATTGTACCAAGCATTCCTCTCTTCGCCACCATTTCTGTCTAATTTTTGCCATTGTTGATTGTCTGGACATATTTAACCTGATGGTCTTGATGCATTTTTGTCTTATTTATTCAACAGGATGTGATGTTTCTGTCGGTTTATGTGGTTTCAGTCTAAAATACCATGCGTAAGGTGAGGGTGGAAAGGGTAATGTTTTTTAAAAGATACTTTAAAAAAAAAAAAAGGGAAAGTTAGTGCACTTAAATTGCCGTTAGCTTCTGAACTGTCAGCTCCGGGGCTTGTACATTTCATCTAAGCCTGCAGGCGACAGGTTGACATGGTCCAACAGAGGAAAGCCTGATTGTTTTGGAAACAAGAAAAATTGATAGCTGGATAGAGCGGGCTGGACAATGTTTGATACCGATACCACAGACTGCGAAAAAACAGGGCTGGTTTCTCATTTCATGGGTTTCTGAAAGGACTTCTAGAAGCCTAAATTTCGGTTTGTTGCGCGCAGCAATCGTCTGGAGCCACAAAATCTAATTTAGGGTATAAAGTTGTGAAACCTGTGTGAAGCTGCGTGGGCTGAGACTTCTGTAAGTTAAGGCGAGCAACCTAAAACACAATTATCTGCAAAAATAGTGACATTTTTGAAGCCAGCATGTAGCACCTGTAACAAGATCTGCACTGGCTTCATCTACCTGTGGTGGCTGCTGCTAGCCTTGTACAAACATTTGAGTGATATTTTATAAAGATTTTAATGTTATTTTCTAAAAAAAAAAAAACTGATGCTGTCGTTATTATGTTATTGTCATGGAATATGTGCAATGGTTAGCGTTGAAATAAGGGAAAAGCGTGGAGTACTTGTCTTGTTGTTGAAAAACTGATCCTTCCTCTTTCTCAGGAGAACGTTTACACTTGCATGCCGTCTACTTCCTTTGGACTGATGGTTGTAGAATGAAAAATTATATTTTTGTTATAAATCTGTAAGATACTGGTATTATACAGTAAGTATAGTGGTTGCTGCAGTGGTGATATAATAAAATGGAGTAGTGTTTGTACATTTGATGAATTGCATCAGTTCAAGCATTAATTTATGCTAATAGCTGCTTAAATTCCCCCACATCATAATGTACTGTCTAAATATCAGGCAATATTTGGAAATGTTTAAAGTGTACAGAGATCTGTCTATATTATGTGTGAATGACTAACGTCATGCCGTGCTACTGTAGCACATTGGTGCTGTTGACATTGTGGAGTGCATTTCTCAAGTGTTGTGCATGATCAAAATAACAGTCCTTGTCAATAAATAAAATGTGTTTATTGATAATAACTCCTCAAATAGTTTATCTTCTCCTTTTTTTCAACGACAACGTCCTGCCTCGAGACACATGGTGACACAAAAAGTCAATCAACACATACTTCAAACATCATCGGGGCCTTCCAGCTATGGGTGCACAACCTGTAAGAGAACAAGTAAATCGTGTTCTCAGATTGGCGGTAGATTATCCTCGTGACCAAATGAGCAAACACACTTTCTAGCTTCAACATTTCAATATTTATGGCCTGTTGCTTGCTTTTTTCTTTTTTTTTTTTGCCCTTCCTGGATGTGACAGTTGTGACCAGAAGCTACACTCAGCAGGTTTCTCAACAGAAAACACACAAGAAGATCACAAGATAACACAAGGGAACAAGTTCCTTCCCCGGCTCAAACAGTAGATGAGAAATAAGAGGCAGGCTGGTGAAAGATTAGCTCTTCCTCCTTCCTGAGCACAATAATAAATGAGTCTTTTTCACTCTTGATCACCATGATCCATCTGGTTTTCACTGTCCAGTCTTCAGTCTTTGTGTGCTGCTGCAGGAATGGTCCTCAAATCATATAAAACCATATTTTGCTCAAGTTCACGACAGCTCACCTTTTCTTATAGCGAGCATGGGTTTATTACTGGAGGTCAGCGATCTGTATCAGCACCCAGTTCCTACAGAGAACACCACTTCTGACCAGAATCCAGAGAAGTGGACTGGATATCATTTGAGATTTGGCCCTAAAAGACCACCCACACCTCTCTTCTGCTTTGGATGCAGCCTCCTGGTGGCTCTCCTTGCAGCCACTTTGCAGCCGCTGCTAGCTGTGCTGGCTGAAGTTGTGCACGTGGGTGAGGTACTGGGTGAGATCGTCCTCCCCGTCCTCCTCCAGGTGCTGCTGGTAGCACTGGAGCAGCTTGGCAGCGCTGGCCTCTGACGGGACCCCCCCAGCGGGCAGGCAGGCCCCTGACATGTCCAGGATGATGGTGGTTAAGGATTTGATGTAGTTCTTTGCCAGGGTCAGTGTCTCGATCTTGGACAGCTTCTTGTCAGTCTTGACGTGGGGGATGGCCTCTCTCAACGCTTGGAAGGCGTTGTTGAGTTTGTGCATGCGCTGGCGTTCCCGCTCGTTGCTCTCCAGTCGCCGGACGCTGCGTTCCTTGTTGCTGGAGCCGTGCTGCCTGCGCCTCCGGCCTCCACCCGCTCCTCCTTGACGCTTGCCCGCCGCACCCCTCAGCGACCCCCTCCAGGAGCCACCGATCCGGACCGAAGCCTCTGAGCCTTCCTGCTCACTGGAGCCTGGTTCTGCTTCTGTGTCTGGTTCCAGTTCTGGCTCTGGGTCGGACCAGGTCCTCCTGGATGGTTTCACAGCCTTCCCTTTGGACTTCATCCTGCAGCGTAGATCTCACAGCTTCAAACGAAAAGGATAAACATGTTAGAGAAAGGAAGAGAAAATTGAACTTGTGTTTCTAAAATATACAAAAGTGGCATTTTAAGTGTTTTTCTTCAAGCAATCCCCAATTATTTAATAAGCCTCTCTCCAATTCAAACAGACGTGCATCCTGTTGTATCTAATCAGCCTCTTGCAGTGTGAATACTCCATGATGTTGGACTGTTAATCTACGCCTTTCTTATCCCCACGGCCCTGCGATAATTCCCATTTCAAGGTTACACTCACAAAAACGCAGAGACCAGCCAGCACTCGGCTAATTCACCTCCAATGCTCTTCCACTTCACTTTAACCAGTAGACGTTCAGCTAATACTATTCATTCGATGAATGAATTTCAGTCATGCTGAAATTGGCTGTAGCTTTAGTTGTGGATTGATTGATTGCTCACAAGCAATTGAAATGCCTTTATCAAATATGTTAATATGCTGAAACTGCAAGAACTTGTAAGATAAAGTCGTTTTACATATTGGAGATTAGTGCGCACAATGGAAAGTATTCCTCTATCCCTCTGTATTTTCCTAGTCAAGTTTTATCACCCTAACGGTAGTGTGGTAACTGATAGGCAGGCAAAAGTCAGCTTCATCCACCGTAGTAATGATCACACACACACACACACACACACATACACACCCAGCAATCCTGAGAGTGAGAAACAGGATGATGATATTACAAAAGAAAAAGCCTTACCTTGGAAGTGAAACTAACTTTCCTCCTCCTGAGTGTTTACAGACTGATGGGCAGCATGCGGCTGATCGTTCAGAGCACCATCCTGTGAAGCGAAGCGCGGAGAGAGCGGCGCAGCAAGCGGACACACGCTCACAGATAACTGTCACATGTGAGCTACCTGTGGCTGACTGATGTACACGTAGCGCTGCTGAGCCAATCAGAGGACCGGCCCACTCCTCCAGCTGTGTGAGCCAGCGGGCTGCTGCTGCTGCTGCTGCTGCAGCGATGTCACAACACTACAAAAACTGCATCTGACAGTGACGATCAGTGCAGTGCAGCCTGGAAACATGGAGAGAGTGACTTTTTGTTTTTTAGTGTATTATTTGGTACTTGGTGGATGGATCATTTTCTTAAACTAAGTGTATATATAGCAATGCAACACTATTGAAATGCTAGAAAAAGTCTTGCATTCAAGTGTAAAAGTCTCATCAGCGTCATTAATATTGATGCAGTAACTTTACTGTTGCAAATTTGAACTGCCGTGCATATTGTGGGTTAGTTTTATTTGTGTTCATGCATTGCATTTTACAAACTGGTGCAATGTTTGTGCATACAATCAAAGTGCAGTAAAAGTGACATAAAATGGAAAAAGTCAAATGAAATACAAGTGCCTTAAAATTGTACTGAACTACAGCACTTCAGTGAGTAAGTTAGTGCTGGTGAGCAGCATAAAAATCTGCATAAAATCCAAACAAAATGCAATGATCCTGTGTATTCCCTCCACATATCATATATATTATTTCTGAGGGAGAAACATGGCAGCATTATATTAACACCACGGTGTGATATCATAGTGTTTGTCTCCGTTGACTGATGTTCATTTATGTGATTTGCACCTCTTTAAAAGAAAATGAAGGCAACAAAATGAATTTGCAAGATTTTGAGAGAGAAAATGTCAGAGGGTGTACCTTATTTTAAATTCTTTTTAAAAAAAGCAATGCAGGCCCCATCTGTGCTAAGATGAAATTGTGTCTCTCTATGTCCAAAGTTACATTTGAAAAAACAAATGCTGTAAAAGTGTAGTATTTTATTCCTCAGTGCTCCTCAGCTAAACATAAAGCTTTTCTTCAATCTAAACTGATTTCTCGGACTATTGTAAGGTGTAAAATTATGCAGTTACCAGAGTGACACCGCCTTTTGGTTTCCTCGCCCTCCTATAACACAGAGCAGTTAACATAATTTCCACTATGGCTTATCACCTTCCACTGCTTCATTTGAATACAGTCCTCCAGGCTACACCTGAATGTAACGAAGCAGGGCCGGGTCTCATTTCTCACATTATTTACTTTTCACCAGACAAACTGTTTTAAAGCTTTTTGTGCGGCCCTGTTGTTTTCCCTGTACGCAGAGTACAATATAGACCAAAGGATACCTTCAATCTAACTGAGCAAAGATCCCAAACAAGAAAGGACAGAATGTGAGTAACAAAATAAACCTTTCTGAATAATCTTAACACCCACGTGTCTGTTTGACCTGGGGGCCCAAACACAACTGTTAGTGTTTGGGATTATTGCCCTTATCTACTGTTTAGGTCTTTAGACCTGTTGTAGGCTGTTTTTTTCCACATGTTTATTCTTGAACTATCACAAGCCACATTTACAACTTCATATAACTATATAACTACTAGACTTATCATATATCTATTCATTTCATCATAGGACTGCAATTAAGGTATTTTTCAAAGTAAAGTTCGCTAAACCTCTAACTTAAAGAAAGGAAAATTAAAGAAATATTCATTTTTAGAAAAGTAACTATCATAGGTGTCATTTGTCATAATTTAATGAACAGATTTTCTTCTTAAATTGTTTCAGAAATGCTTTTAATTATTCTAAACAACAAAGGTTTTAATGCTACTGGGGTTTGAAGCTAAGTGGCATGTTAGCATAAAGGAAAACCAAGCAATTTTTTTTTTCTAGAATAAAAAGAAGCATCAGAATGTACTCAGCCGATAATAAAAACACACTTTACGGTTTACAAATTAAGAATAGGACGTGACACTGGAGTATTTTATGAGCAAATTCAAAGAACACCTGTGTTATTCGGTTATTATCATCGGTTATTGGCGCTGAATATCACAAACTTGTTACAACAATAATGTGCAGGTGTGACGCTCCCAGCTTTTAGGGGCAAACACTTTAACTTTTGGTGTCCTTGAACTTTGTGTATGTGTGTGTGTGCGTGTGTGTGTGTGTGTGTTTGTGTGTGGGCCTGTGAACACAAGGACTAGTCCTGCCAGGTTTCCTTTCCTCCTCAGGTACACTGTATCTAATCAACCAAACCTCGCTGATGCTGGCTCTGTGGAAACATTATCTTTTACTTTTAGTTTGTTCAGTTTCTGCCTCCACTGGCCCTGAGGCTTACACTGTTTATTTAGTCGCAGCCCCTGATAAATTCTGAGCTGAATACACTCCAGTAATGAGGCAAGCAAACAGGGCCTCCACAAGCATGCTGTGTTTGAGCAAAACAAAGTGGATAAACAACATGAATTACAAGATTAACCTGGAATTTGTGGAACACAAAAATGAAAAGATATAACAGGTTTTCAGACACAGATATTTTATTAAACTCATGTAATCTGGACAATATTGATGTTTCTGCTTCACAGCTCAGGTCCAAGGACACAACCTGGCATGGAGAGCAGCTTCCAAAAACGGTTTTCAGCTGGAAAGGTACCAGCGCTGTTATGTAACTGGCTCTTTTATTGCATCATAATCATGAAAGCCGAATACGCTGTCATACAGTCCTGCGCGGCTGTGATGTCATGAACGACAGGTGCTTTGAGTCCATTTGGAGCAGAAAGAGAAGAAAAAAAAAAAGCCATTAAAATCCCTGACTCATCATAAAAGAGGAGGGAGGTGGCGAGATGAGTTAGAGGTGAGGGAGACGAGATCTGGATGATTAGTCAGTTTTTCCATGAGGCCAAGGCTGGCTGTCTGAAAGGAAAACAAGTGTGGATGTCACATTAGGCCACCGTGACAGTGAGGTGGCCTTTGGCTGAATGCAGACAATTTGATAGAAAGGTTGCCACCACTGTGTCATAAAAATAAGCACACGCACCTCAATATGTCTGTGTCACTAACCCTTTATCTCACAGTTCAAGGTCTGACTCGGTGACATGGGTGAGGAACAGGCAGGTTTGGGGGAGAAAGAGTCTCTCTGGCCTGGACAGAGCAGTGCAGCTCTGTGTTGGCAGGGAAAGGGTGTAGCGCTGAGATACCGAGTCACACTGAAACACAGGGACGCACTGAAAATGGCAGTTCTTCTCCAAAGCTGAAAAGTCGTCTTCCCACTCCAAGCCTGCAGGTAAAACCAACCAAACACACATTAGTGACAAGGGAGTGTCAATAGCCTGCAGAATCTGGGTTTAGCTTAGCTAGAGTCACAAACATCAACGTTTGCGAACCCTTGTGGTGTCCCGCCCTGATCTTGTTACATTGTCAAAAGCTTTTTACTTTGAGGTGATTGAAGCAAAAATGAAAAATAACTTTGTAGTTTCCAAATTTTGGTGTCAAAATGTATCTTACATATCAATAAATGACAAAAATATTATCTTTCTGGGTATTCAAGCTTTAACGGTAAAGTATTATGTATTCCCAACCAAAAACACCATCACAAACTTTTGAGCAAATTAAATCAGTCAATCAGAACAGTCTGTCTTTTTAAATAGTGAAATATCTCCTAACATCATGTTCCAGCATCCTGTTTCACCTAAAAATCCATTAGAATATTGAAGACGTGTGCTGATCTTAATACTGACACAAACTGAAACCACTGACTTCCAGAGAGGAATCAAAGTTATGCAAATGGTACGCTACAACACATTACTTGAGTAATGTTACTTTCTATCGGTCCAAAATGGTCAGCACTAATGTAAAGTATGCACAATGTGTAGTCAGTGTGGTAAAACATGCAGAATCACTAGTATAGTCCTTCAAAATAGTACCAATGTCTTCCATTGAGACATCTGGCTGGTTGCAGGAATAGCTGCTTGGCAGAGATGTGCAGGGCCCAGAGTGCAGCTCCACCGTGGGGCTCTCCTAAGAAGAGTAACAGTGGACAGTCGGTAGAAATTAAACAGAAGTGTCATATCCTTAGTTAGAATGATCAGTAAGTATTTAACCTTAATATCTGCAGTGCAAAGCAAAGCCCAAACCCACTACAGTGTAAAGACAACAGGAGAAGAGTACCTGATCAAACAGGTAGACCAAGACATCATCATCAAAGGACACGCTCTTCCTCTTTTTTACATTCTTGTCCCTCCCAGAGAATACGCCAGGAGCATCATAGATTTGACAGGATTTCAGAAGACCTTTAGGGTTGCATGTGTTAAAATCGTCTGTGATAACCAGGTCGTGCTGAATCTCTTTAGAGTTGTTGACGTTGGGTCCGTGGGGCCAATAGGCGGTGGAGCTCAAATGGCTTAACATGTTGTTACCACCGCTATGCCAACCAGTATCCTCTACAAACGTCCTACAGCCCTCAGTGTGGCAAATCTCGCCAAAACATTGAAGTGGTATGTCCTCATCACAGAAAATGATAAACCTTTTATGTGGATCCATTGTAACAGTGTCCTCTTGGGTCCCAATGTTTAAATCCCTCTTGATCCAACTAAGAATGTCCTGCATATTTAAAGTAAGTCTTGTCCACGGGGCCTTCTTTGGGCGCTCTGGAAGACCACCGTGTCGAGGGGGGATAGAGAGGAGTGGAGACCGTGTTACCAAGCTTGATCTACAGTCACTGTTCCTCCATAACTGCCGGGCTGCACTTCCTCTTTGGTCAAGGATACAGAAGCAGGTGATCAGCTGCAGCTCCTCATCAGCCTGGATCATCCGACCTGAGGACATCAGCACCTGGAGCTCCGCATCCCTGTACGAATGATTCACAATGACTCATTGAGACTCCATTGTTCTTAAATTGATCCTGTTCATCATCTTGTAATGAACAAGTAAATGAAATCAAGCTCATTTTGGTAATTTTAAAGCTAGCCTTTCTGTACTTGCTGTGGTTGTGTGTGCACACAGGATTTCCTATCATTGAGGGATTGACATTTCTGGTGTGCTAATTTTCTGTTTAACTGTGATGATCTCGTAAAACCATTGACTTACACCTTTTCTGACTGTCTTAAAACTCGTGTTTTGTTGCCACGATGGACTAAGTTACAGTGATGTAAATGTGTTCACACCTTACAGCAATTATTGGTAAGTACAAAGTTAATATACCCAATAAAATGATGAGCAAAATTACAGAAATGAGACACCAGTAGTATTAAATCAGAATTTTACTTCAAAGGCATGACTGAAGCAATGCGGAAAATGTAAAACAATGCAATAATGAAAAAGGTGTCACTTGTAGATGAACCTACAGATTTATCACCTGAATCTGCAGCTCCCCTTGGTTTTATGGGCTCATCGTAAAGCTGTTTGGCCCACAACTCCACTGCCTTGGTTCATTCTCACAGCTCTCATCGCGTTGTTTTTAGCTGCAGCAGACTAGCTGTTCTCCGTGGAAAAAGCTCTAAAAACCCACTGTGCACTGCCTGCTCAGCACCAAATAACAGATTCAGTTAGTAACTATCTGGGGGACATTGTGGAGCTTTAAGCATCTTAAGATATTGCCCTCAGGATTTGGTGGAGACCAAAAATCGAGCTAAAAGAGAGTCAATATTGAGCGTAGCGTCATTAGGTGGCCAGAAACATGACTCCAAATGAATGTTAATGTTTCTCTGTTACTGCTGAATGTGTAAATAAGCAACAGTTTGCTCATGTTAGCCATGTCAACTTAAAAGGTGACATGTCACAGCTTGTTTCTGCTGCCATCAAGAGGTCATAAAAACAAGCTACTGCAGGGTTAAACGTAAGAAAACAAAAAATAGTCAAATACATATGAAATTTAATATTACTGAGTCTCACAGCCTACACTGGCTATGTTAACTTATATTTAGCTTGGTCATCTTAACTAGCTTAGTTACCATTAACATATCAAACATATGAGAGCTATAAGCCATACGTTTTAAATGGCACCTGCAAATGTAGTTGTGTTTCGACAAAATGCTGTTTGTACATTAACAGAAATATAGAGTCATACCACTAGTCACTGGTGTTGGTGACATATATTACCTAGTATTCTGGCAATAAATGCATTTTTAAGTATTATGCTCAATACCAACAGCAGTTTACATCTTTAAAGTGACTGATCAGTGCCTGGCCAAAGGGCACTTGATTGTATTTTGTGTAAATGTGCTCGTTTGGGGATGGAGAGGCTCAATAATGACATGGGCTCTGTAACATGGAGCCACCAGTTAACCACAATTCAACAAGCATACATTTGGGACACTTTGACCTAAGCTATTATGTAGGCCTTGTCTAGAGGTAATGTACTCTTACACCCCAATATAACCCCATTTTAATGTCTGCTTTGCCTTTTTTTAATCCACTGGACATTTTAGGAGGTCAGCTACAGTGCACAGACGGCCCTTCAGTGTTCACAACAGGATGTACTAAAACTGATTTGTCAGCCTTTGTCCATTGGCTGACACAGTGCACACACAAACGCATGCATGCACACAAACACATAGATTATTTGGCCACTCACTACTGAGCCTGAATAAATATCGAGACCCATCCATCCGCGGAGACAAAGACGCAATAGGAAACTTTCACCACTCTGCAGTAACCAAGCAACCGCTGGATGAGTGACTCAGGAAAGGAAGAGAGGAGCTGACTCACAGCAGCTGTGACGTAAAGGATGTAAAAGGACACACACACACACACACACTCACCACTGTAGGGTCTCACGCACACACAAAAACACACGCACACATGTATGCAGTAGGCCGTGAAGCCTGAAATCTGCCCTGTTTCAGGTAAATTGACACCCCACTGTGTAACAGGTGGAGGAGCTCAGGGGAGAGGCAGATTATAATAACTTCTCCAAATAGCCAATACACAAACAGACAACCTCAGGTGCCAGCACCACAGGAGGGAAGAGCACGAACACATCAAACATTCAAAGTCACCACAGGGATAAAAATCAAAATAATACCGTTTCTGGATTCCTTTGTCACTGCATCTCCTTTTAGAAAGCCAATTCAAACCATCCAATGAAATCACCACTGTAGCTCCATCCCTGAAGTATCTTAACTCTGTTTAAAGAAAGAGAGGAACATGCTTATCAGCTGATATGCATTGCTCCAAAGCCTTGCTGCATCATGACGCTGCAAAAAAGTGTTGCAACATGCTTAATCTCTCTGCATCCACCACGCATGACGCCAGCACATTTGTTTTCCTACCTTGCATCCTGCGAGCCGCACTCATTCCCCTGGCTTTGACTGTGCGACAGAAACCTCATTGAGGGCATCGACAGAGATGAGCTAAACATATGGAAAAGAAAGAGGAGAGGGAGAGCGAGATGCACAGAAAACGAGAGGGCGGTGGAATCGGATAGAGGATGGAGGGTGAATGAGTGAGGGGGGGAAATGAAATAAGGGGAGTAGATCAGAGGAGGTAACAGGGGATGAAAGAGGAGCAAAGGAAGGTGATAAAGAGGATGAGATGAGAGAGGGTGTGAGGACAGACAAAGGACAAAGAGCTCGCATATACAGTACAACTCCCTGGAGGCTGCTGGCCTTTCTGCAGCAGCAGAGTGCAAGATGGGGATCAATAACTTATCTGGTCTAATGTAACAGAGCTGCCTGAATAGCTCACAGCAGAGGGGATGTCACAGTGACACAGGCAGCAGTTCATGTACATTACCCTTCATAATTTGACCATATATGCATTATACTTGGTGCAAAAATGAATCCACTTAATCCAGTAAAACTGACGGAAGGATTCTTCTAATTTATTGTGCATCCTTTGCCATTTACAAAGTTAGATTTTTCTCTTCAGGAGCTCCTCCATACTGTTTGAACTAACAGAAGATTTTAATAAAAGAAGGGTATGCATTGTGATATGTACAGTGTCACGTCATGCCAATAAAGCCCTCTGAATTATTGACAGCTAAATCAAGGACACATATGAAGCTGATGTCATTATTATGATATACTACAGAGTTGGGAGGCAGGATGCAGGAGGTCTGATGATTCTCAGTCAGGCTCTTTTCATCCAACAAATGATATGAAGGTCAGAGGTTCTCAAAAGGGGACCCAAGGTCCAGCAAGGGTCCTCCAGGATATTACCTCGGTAAAACGAGTTTTGTTGTTGATGTGAATGGTCATTTGATTTTGAGTCATTCTGAATCTAAATCTGGTGTTACAGTGTAAGATCTGCCATTTTAACCCACCTTTGACATAATTAATCAAATTTAATTTGAATGCATCTTTAAATACACGAGTGCAGCCTAAAGGAACATCATCATCTTATCTGATTGTAATTCATCGTCCTGATCGTGAAAATTAAGTAATCAAATGGACGATCACATTAATATAATGTGATCAGCAGCAGAATATGATATGAATAACAGAATATGTTCAATCCTTTTGCTTCCTTTTAAAAATACAATTCCGTACAAGTCAAACAAAAAAAATGTTCTTTTCAGATAAGGTTTTGTGGTCTCTAAGTGAGTCTACTGTATAGGTGGGCTAAACCTTTGGGAAGCCCCTCAGTCCATGTTGTCATGTATGATCTCGACAGCTGAAACAGAGAGAACATTAGCTCTCTCAAGAGGCTGAAAGTAGAACTGCAGGAAAGAGAAATAGGAGATATAATATTTGAACACAATTTAACCACAACTGTTACTGTAGAAATAGAAATAATCCTATTACTACTACTGCTAATACTACAGCTACTGTACATGCTCCTTTACTTCTGCTGCTTCTGCTACTGTTATATTCGTCATCATTATCATCATTATGTAACTTCCCGCTGCTATAGTCCTCCCCCTGGCAACAAAATCACTGATGCTGGAGTTCTGCTTTACACACCCAGACAGCATCAGGATGTTGTTCCCAGGAGGCAACAGTGTCACCATTCAGTCCACCTCTGGTTCCCAAGAGAGGGGCAATGAAAGAGAGAGGAAGGGTACGGAAGTGAAAGAGACAGGAACAGAAACGTAGAGATGGACAGATGGTGTTTCCATTCAGAATGAGGAAGGTGACTGCATTTCTCTTCTTCTTTTCCTCATTTTGCTTTTTGGCCACCTCCTCCCTTCCCCCCACTTCCTCCCTGCATAGTCGTCCGGTAACCTGCACCACACAGACCCATATCAGGTCAGCCAGGGCAAGCTGACTGCTTACAGTACAGTGTTCCAATATAGTCAACTCTTTTTTTCACTGGACTGAGCAGTACATATGAGGATGTGATCGGAGCTGAAAGCCTTCTCACTGGCACAAAATGTGAGCGTGTTCCGGTCTGTCCCACTTTCTATTTTCACATTGGAGTTGTGATTGATGCGTGTGGTCTGAGTTGCTCATAATCTGATATCTCCACAACTTGCATCCAAATGTCAGATGAAAGAGTGGTGCATCTTTGGTTTCAGGCCATCAGACTGATTGGGTAGAAGCTGAGGAAGCCTAATAGTTGTATTTTATTATCCGCTGTAGTTTATTTAAGCAGGATAAAGCAGTGAATATCATTTCTCCACTGATCTGATCTGCTCCTTTAGTCAGAGGTGCTGAAAGCCATCCAGCTGGCTAATTTGGTCTCCAACAAGTGGTCCAGCCAGCCAGCTCTCTCGTCATGCCTGCAGAGGAACGGCTCAATCCCACAATTCTCTGCAGCACACAGGGAAACCTGATCTCAAGGGGCATCACCAGGTGAACTAGAATAAAGAATGTGTTTGTTTTTGCTGAAGAAGGTGAGAACAAGCCCAACCACCGAGGTGACACTTCAGCTGGAATTTTTCAAACCAATTAATCGGTTTTGGTCCTGCTATGTCCTACAGCTCAGATTGAGTTGTAACGTGCACAGTACATGCCAAAAGAACTGTAGAACTATCCTTTTACACTGCAGCCGCAGAATCATCATATCCAGCCGGCAGACGGGGGAGTGACACCAAACAATCCATGAGAGGAGTGTAATTGGAGATCATTGGGCTTATTCTGAGCATGCAGAATACACCATGCTCAAGGCCTGAGGAAGGACATATGGAGTCTCTGAAGTCACTGTCAACCACCAATGGAATGGGACACTGCAATGCGCTATGGGTGATATGGGAAAATGAAACATCCAGTCAGGGAGCTGTTAGTTCTGTTTGCAGCCTTAATTTGGACACAGCAGGGTCTCACGGCTGCAGGGGCGAGGGGCTGAGAGGGGGGTGAAATGTGACACTAAAACATACAGAGTGGTAAATATGTCACTGTTGTGTACATATTTATTCAAGGTGCGTGGCTTTAACGGTAATAAAACTGTAATGATCTCCTCTGTAAGCGTGTAAAGGACGCTGGAGAGCTTTTTTTGCTGCCTTTAGCCTTTCAATAGTAGAAGTCAAGGAGCAGCTCTGCATCTGGTTGTGAACTGAGTGACTAATTAGTTGCAGATCAGCACTAGTAGTGTTGCACAACGGTGAGCCGCGCCACAAACTCACTTTGTAGGGAGAAAAGACTTTCCCATCGGCAGGAGATTACAAGGTCTCAAAGGTGTTTGCTGACAGACAGTCTTTAATATGATGACATAAAGTGTAATCCATCTCAGATCTCTGGCTGAGTATTTATGAGCCTCTGTTGACAGCAGTACACCTGCTCTTCCCCAGTCCAGACTCGGGAACACTGCCCGCCTGAACTAGCACCGCTGCTGCCAAGGGCACTGCCATATTGGGAGAAGTGTGATTGTGTGCGAGCGTAAAGAGAGGCGGAGTGTGTGTTTGTATCAAGGTGTAGAGAGAGAGAGCTGTGTGAGGGGGGTTAGTGTTGGTGGGTGGGGTAACATAAAGGGAGTAAGTCTATCTTTAAACATTTCCTGGTGCCATAAGAACACAGCTTACTGAGAGTCACTTATTACTCCATCATTCACCATATGGAATCCATCTCATGACAGAGGGGGACATAAATATCTTGTTTAAACAGAGTGTGTCTGACCCGACAGAATAAGACCCTGGAATACAATGAAAAAAAGAAAACGCTCGACCACAAAACTGTTGTTGTAGAGAATGCATGTTTTTTACAGTAAGCTATTTGTAGATATATATATATAGTATATACACCGTGTTAATACATTTTTGATTGTGTTTAATAAAATATGAAAACTGTAAGAATTTCAAAATAAAAGCTTGCATCACGTTCAAGAGCTGCACTTACATTGATGGTAAGTGTTTCTGCATCCAGATACTGATGCATGCAAATGCAAATGAGTCCGTCAAAAGCAGAAATGTTGTTATTTGATTAGCCGAAACCTTTTCTGCAGCACAAGTCGTTACAGTTTTATACCACTAGATAGCAGTAGAGTGTAGCAGTTGGCCTCATCGGGGGAAATGTAGTTACAGCTTTCACACACAAGCACTCACTCCGACTGTAAAACTTGTTAGGAAATATAAAGATACAGCAATGCTTGAAGTCCTCTGCACCAGCAAGACAGACGACAGGCTTTAACACTAAAGCGTTATACCAGTCTGGCACCAGCGCCAGTGGTGAAAGGCCTGCGTCTGTCTGTCAGCTCCATTTCTCTCTCTGCACTTGTGCCATTTAAAAGCAATGACTGCGACTTAAACACTTACCTCACTCTGTCCTGTAACCAGACCACAGCTATAAGAGCAGGTAAGCAGGGCGAAATCATATTTCAACGGCAACATTAAGTGAACACATGCACGACGCACGCACACACATGAATGGGGAAAGTGTCAAAAAGCGGGGGCCGTGACCTCTGACCTGCATGAACACACTCGCATAGGCACACACTTTTGAGCACATGCAGGACGAGACAGCTGTGGGATATAGTTTAAAGTGTTTATGGTGGAGCTGAGTTTGAGCGCTCGTTGACAGAGCTCTCATTTACACACACACACGCACAAGTCCGATCAGATAAGAGGAGATCTGTTTCAGCGGCTAATCTTAAATGTGATGAGGTTTACAGGAGCCTGTGGCGATGGAATATACATAAATATCTTTATATGGGCACTGCCTGGAGTTATATCACTACTTCACACTATATATACAGGAAACAGGACACTATGCTTTAATGTCAAACCCTTACTTTTATATGGAGACTTCTTTTGGCTTTTAAATCAGGATAAGAATATGGCCTCTGAATATTTTAGGGACGATCTTAGCTTGATGGTATATCATTGTCTATCGTTCCCAGACATCCATCGGTTCAGCACACCTTGAAATCCATACCAAGACTCTCTGCCTGACACCACTATCTTTGCTCCAAACCCCCCCACCGTCCTCTCCTCAGAGATGCCCGAGGGAGTCCCTGACTCACTCCCCCCCCTAACTTCCCTCCTGACTCTCCCCTCCCAAACCCATCACCCTGTCTTGTCCCAGCACAGATCCTATTGCTTGCATCTTAAGCTGGCTGGTATTCATCAGGCCCTGATTCAGTTGCACAGCAGCGACTACATTTAAGTCAAAAATGTAATGAGTCAGGATTACCCCTTAGTTACGGCTCAAACAGATAAGAAACAGAGGGACACATAAGATAGAAATGGCTACAACGTCTCTGTGCATTTCATCTTTAGTTAGTCTTTTATGTTGAGAAGGACCAACTAGACAATGACAGTGACAGATCATTGCTGCCTTTCGCCAAGGCTGCAACATACAAGCACATCTGTTTCTGAGTTTTTTCTACTTTATAGGAAAAGTTTTAGGAAGAGGTTTTAGGAAATAGTCTTATTCTCAAGATTCATACATACACTCTCATGTCTGCGTGCTAAATATGAAGACCCCAGCTGGCTAATGAAGCTCAGCATAAACACTGGACACGGGGAAACAGCTAGCAGGGGGTTATGTACCAGACTATTTCTTGGCCTGGACCAGTAACTTCCTGGAGTCTCCCCCTGATTGTTTGGCAACTGGTCCCGGCCAAGAAATAGTTTGGATCATAACCCCCAGTAAAACAGCAACTTGTTGTTATTTTTACAGTTGTTTTTTTTGCTATGGATTAAACAAACAAGAGACATGGTGTTAATTAGTGAGCTTTAGAGGTGCTATTTTTGCCTTTTGACAGTGCCAGGCTAGCTGTTTCCAGTCTCTGTGCTGAGCTAAGTCAGCTGATTGTTGGCTGTATCTTCATTTTTACTGTAACTGTAACATACATACATGAGATTGATCTTAATCTTGTCAGCTGTGGTAACTCCCAGGAAGAAAACTCTAAATAAATGCATTTCTTACATTTTTACAGGCCTTTTCACATAGATTCACATCATACTTTTACAGTATTTGAGTAATATTTGTGTTTATGTGAATACATGTGTATCATTTGCACTCATTACTACATTTTACTTTTATGGTGAAGACTAAAATTAGGTTTTAGATCTGCAGATTTTGCCACAGGTGGATCTGAAGTATGAAAATATAAAAACTGGTAAAAACAGGAACTAAGGAAAACCGGGGGAAACCCAAAAAATATAGTCAGTATGGCATGGTTAGTTCAGGAAACTACCTTTTGCAGGGTTTTTTCTTATTTTATTTTAGTGAACTCAAAGGCAGCGAAATGTGAACTGTAGACACATGCACTGACACACAGTCTTGCATACATGAACAAAACAGATTCATGCACAGACGCAAACTCACACACATCCAGTCCCAAGTGATTCATGTCAAAACAAAGCAGAAGGGAGAGTCACACACATGCACAGACACACTGAATGCCACAGACAACCACACAGATTAAAAGACTGGTGCCAGACCAGAGGAGTGAGATAAAACTGTTAGCGAGAGTGGAGGTTGGTGGTGGAGGGTGGAGCTTAACGTGTGTGCCGGTGGGGGTATCTTGGCTGAATTTGAGAGCATCACTGGCATGCCCACACACAGCTGGTCAGTTAGAAATAGACGGGGCAGTAACTGACCCCAGAAAAAAGGAGGAGCGACCACTTTCCTCAGGGATTCATGCAGGGATGAACAGGGTGCCTCTCTTCTTCACTGTCTCTCTGCCAGAGAAGCCAAACATTTCCGACATCACAGGGGGGATTTAAAGGTTTAGTTTAGCGGAAGATTACGTCTAACCTGATGACATTAGCATCCATCTGAATTAAAATGGCTTTCAAGATAAATTGTTTCTACTTAAAGGTATTACACAGAGTGACTTTTTGAAATCTGACACAAGCAATTCTCACCATCTTTTATATTTATTCTTTCCGCACAGAGAAGGTTAATGGTCACTGTGAAAACATCAAGGACAAGGCACGATATGAACATCGTGAAGGTTCAGAAAAATGTATTCACTGATGTTAAGAGCTTTTCCGTGATGCAAAGATGTTATCCAACCTGAGGAAAGCAATCCCCCATCATCATGTGACTTTTTTATTCACAGTGTTTGCAAAATCACATGTGACAGCTTACCAACAGTTAACAGATTAGACTGGTCAATTATATGAATAGAATGAAGCAGCCAAATGTAAATTATGTCGCAGGAAACCAAAGCTTAACACCAACTGAATTCATAATAAAAGTAGTTTCTAAATAAATGTTTCTTTGGAGTAGAAATCCTTATCCAAGGCCAAACTACAGACGTGGCCTACAAATAACCCAAAAGTTATTCAGAGCAACATTTGGAGCTAAACTAGTTTGGAACTGCTCATTAAACTGACTAAATGGTAAATGGGGTGTAATTTAACCTGAGATGGAAAAAATAATAAAACCCAGCGATCTTTATGGTTGTTTATTACTGATAAGAATCCTTTGCTTATTAGTAATGATAAAATGATGACTGGCACTACAGGGGGAGAAAATGCCCTAAGCCAAATCTCACAAAGAATTCCCACAAAAGCCAGTATGTATTAATACATTTATGATACATCCTGTGGAAGTGTCCTGAACATATACATCTACTGTAGATATATAGATATAGATATATACAAATACATACATGTATATGTATCAAATTATGAAACAATACAACTGTCATGTTCTTTTATTTGTGTAAAATCCAACTTACCATCTGTTCATGTAATACTTACCTCTGCTGGTTTCCTCACCACGCCAATTGTCCCATTGCTTAGTATATCCCAAGAACAAAAACGGAAAGTTAGGCTCTAAAGCATGTAAGAAACAAACCTCCAGGTCCAAGTCTGTACATGATTTCTATCTATACACATAATGCACTTATTACTCTCAAATTAAGCCCAGTAGCACAATAGGCTACTCCCTGTCTAATTTGCTGAGATTCTATCTACGCAGAAGATTTGTACTGAAATCTTCCCTGTTCTCAGACTCTCTCACCACTGTCTGTACCTGTCACAGAACCAACCAGCGCATCAAACTCCCCCAAATACTACGTGCACAGGACCATCACCCCATCGCTATCCATCTCTTCCCCTGTCTGTCTTTTCCTCTCTGTCCCATCCCCCTCTTCCTCCTCTCATCCACCGCTCCATCACGCAGGAAGCCTGGTCTTCCTGAAAACAAGCATGGGAGTGTGGAAAGGGACAAGGCTGAGGGGGGCAGGTATGTGAGGGGGAGTAGAGGATGTTTTTGTCGTTCCTCAGCCCCTCTGGTTACTGCAGGCCTGACTGTCGTCCATCCTGAGGAAGCAGGCTCACGTCACTCTGGCCAGGCCTTGGGCCCACACGTGCTGCCTCTTAGGGCGGGTATGACGCAGTAGCTACAGCGCTCCTGCAGCCGCTCACACATGGGAGCTATAAAGACATATGCGGATTGAAACTGTGGAAAACACTGCTTTTTCAGATTATAATGGCATTTGAAAGCAGGAAAAGACCACACAAAATCACAGAGGGCGTTCCAGTTACACAAAGGGGGTCAAATGTGGTTTGAAGAGATACTGTGGGGAGGGTTTGTGTTTGGCCAGAACAAAAGTCCATAACTTTGGCCGCTAACCACACTCCATTTCCAGTCTGTAATAGTTGCCAAACCACCTGCATGTGTGAGAATTCCTCAGCGGTTGTTGTTTTTTTTCTAGTTTTCCAGAGACTCCCATCAAATTATTTAGAACATATCAAAAAATGTATGTATACCTCTTGTAGATGCTGCATTTTGTTTGCAGTTTCAATATGAAACACTGAACAAAAGACATGGCTTTGCTTTCCATACCAACATGGCGATACTATAAGATGTTGCCATCAGGTAATACCTTTCACTTCCAATCTTGAAGTAAACAAATAGCTGGTGCATCAGTCTTGAAAAAATATCTGATAACTGTATAAATGATGCAGATGAATGATAATTTTCGCCCACTATGTGTGGGTGTGACTGACTTATACATTAAATGTGGGAACAAGGTGACTGTGAGTTAAAACCGCTCTGTGGAACCGAGCCTGTAAGAGACAGAGGCCATAATAACAGGATGTTTACAGCCTGTAGAAATACTGCCAAAGATGACCACGAGCAGGCAGCGAAGAGGAAATGCCGGCCAGCCAGGTTCCCTCCAGATGCACCAAATATAACCTCACTGACTTGCTCTTTTGTTTACAGACAGACGCGACCCGACTGTTGTCTGTTTATGAAGATTTAAATCCACTATGGCCTCTGACCCCTGGACTCTAGAAAATACAGTTTTGCAAAGACTTTAAGCCTCGCTTTTCACACACAAACACACACACACACACAAAGTTTGCTGAAGTGGTCAGCTGCAGGTGACAGCAGACAGAAGGACACTGGTGGTTTCTGACACCAGTGGGGGGATTGAAGCCTATTCACTGTCACCAGTTGATTCTTTCTGCCCATCAGTGGTCACACATCTCACCAGGCTGCAACATCCACCACAACAGTCTCCACCACCATGGCCATCACCGACTTTCTTGCTGCCTCGGACATCACCTCGGCTATTAATGCTTGTAAAGGTGAGCAGATATATGTGGGATTAAAATGAATGTGTCTAGAGTGAAATTTGCGCTTCTTATAGCATGTAAGCCCTTTATTTTTTGCATTTCTCTGTTGGGGCATTGAACCTTGAAGTATTTGTTTTTACTGACTGAATCATATTAAGTCTTGTCTGTGGTTTTACTTTCAGCAAAGGATTCCTTCAGCCCGAAGATGTTTTTCAAAACAGTGGGTTTATCCAAGAAAACTCCAACAGAGATTGAGAGGGTATTTAAGATTTTGGACCAGGACAAAAGCGGCTTCATAGAACAGGATGAGTTACAGTTGAGTTCACAGAAAATATCCCATATATGAATTTGTACACTTCTGTTCCATCCATAATTCGTGCATCAAGCTGGATTTCACCAAACTGTTTCCTAGTTGTTATTTGAGTTCATTTTTTTCTCAATGTGGTGCTTCATCCCTGCTCTTCGTCAGACTATTCCTGCAGAACTTCTCCAAAGGAGCGAGGCCCCTGACTGCAGCTGAGACCAGAGCTTTCCTGCTGGAGGGAGACTCAGATGGAGACGGGAAGATCGGCTGGGAAGGTAAGCAGGTCTGAGGGGCACGTAGCCTGTAGATGGTATCAGGGATCAACTTTTTTCTCTGGTTTATCAGACATGGGTGTTTGGTTTTTCCTCTTGGGTTGTCATGAAGAGCCTGTCAGCATTTAGTCTTTTTTTTATTATTTTAAATCAAATATCAAAGAATTACATATAACAATGTTTTCAACTTAAGAGAAAAAACTCCTTGCTGATTGTGAAGAATAAGACACATTTATCAAGCCATTTATTACTTTTTACAGTAAAGTGTGGGAATAAACCTTTAAGAGCGCCTCAAGGATTATATGACACCTATCATATTGTTCATTCCTTTCAAAGAAATTCTCACATTTCACTCAGTGATATCTTATTCTGAAAATAAGTGAAGCATGTAGCAATTGAAATGTGACATTAATAACAACATGTTGTATTTATTGTATAGAACAATGCAATTATGGAAGAGATAACAGGATATTTACTGACAAACAAACAAAAACACCACAGGAAAAAAGAGATAATATGAGAAATTTAGTGTCTCGGCGACAACGTGCAGACAATGAAAATGCACTGAAAGTCACTGCAAACAAATTGAGTGCCAGATTTATTCATGCTGTTTGTTTGCATCAGAAAGGACCAGGCTCAACCAGCATATTAATAAAAACTGCAACAAAACCTTAAGTTGTAAATAGTTATAGTTATACTTTATTGTAAAGATGCAAGCAAATGGCGAATGGTGGACATAAAGTAGAAGAAAGTAAAGTAGCCTCCAGTCAACACTCCTTCACCCCTAGCTGTGTTGCTAGGCAACTTAAGTGCAGCTACAACAATCACCTCATACAAAGTGTCACTACCAGAGCTGCACACTTCAGTATGATCGGTGTGGTTAGTAGATGTTGAATTCACTGAAAAAGGAGGATGGTTATTACCAGATGAATGTGAAAGGGTCTAAGATTCTGTCATTCTTTGTTTTTCAGAGTTTTCTGCACTGGTCAAGTCCTCGTAAACCATGTGGGATCCCTATGATTTGTCATATGTTGATAATCTCAGGATGGACCTCTTTTTATAATGAAGAGAAAGAACATGGACGACTCATCCGGGGATTCTTATGTCTTTGTAATAATATAGATTGTAGTTTTAATAGCAAGTAATTACATAAAGTACAGCAATTAAAGTAAACCATTAATTACATCTTGCCTCTCTGCTATGTGTCTTTCCCTGCCAGAAGAGTGTATGAATAAATATACTTTTCTCCACGAGATGTTCGTAGTTTCCTGCTGCTTCTATCCAGTGAGGCTTGTGCTAACAGAGGAGCAGAATCCTCTTGAACTCGTGTTATGATGTTATATCGAGCACTGGGACAAGTCCAGCCTGTCCAGGGGGGCTGGGACGATCTGGTTTCTCCAATTAACGACATGAGCAACTTTCCACTGTGCAAATGAAGTGTTTGTCATTCTGGCAACCCCAAATTGACACCTTAGATGGAGTAATTTGGTGTAAATTATATGTTTACAAAGAGACAACATGTACACAACATTTAACCCGTTTTCTTTGAAATATTTTTTTAGAACTAAAACATGTAAATTGAAAGATCATAAAACTAAATCAGTTTACACTTCACTCGTGCCGGCTTGATATAATTTCAAACAAGCTCATCATGGCCAGAAAACAGTCACAGCAGGAAACCCAAGTGGCACAATAACACAATTCACAGCAACACAGGTAATGGGCAGCATAAAGCTGAATACACAGCAGAACCATAACTAGAATATCTTCATTTGTATAGCACCTTTAAAAACAGAGTTTACAATGACAAGCAAAGCAAAGCAGGATACTTAGAGGGCAAAATAACTACAGAAAGCCAAATAGTAAGGCCAAAGAAAAACAGACAAAAGTTAAAAAGTTAGGGACGGTAAAAGAAAAGACAATAGAAAACATTCGAATAATCGTATAGTATAAGGACCCTGGTGGCAAAAGCACAGTCACCTTTAACTTAAACGACCTGCAGGGATTTATGGCTGTGAACTGGCTCATATGACGTCAACATTTCTGCCATGTAGCTCCTCCAGCTCAGAGTTTGAGAGCAGCTGTTCAACTCTGGAGGCTGGAGACTAATTTGGAGGAAGCTGCATGGGACAACTCTTTTGATCTGTGGTTTAAAGTTTAGATCTGAATCAAATAGTAGACTTCTGGCAGCGGGCTTCAGAAAAGGGACCAAGGCTACTCTGAATGAGACTGATCCTGTTTGGGAGACTGAACAATAAGATTTCTGATTTAAAGTTATTGAGTTGAAGGAGATTTTGTGTCATCCAACAGTTGATCTCACTGAGAGCGTCAACAACAGCAGCTAGACTTTTTAGGTCACCAGGTCTCAGGGGAAGGTATATCTGTGTGTATTCTTTGTGAAAATAAAAATTGGACCCAAAATTGAACCTTGCGGCATACCACAGGTAATGTGAGTTATATAAGATGAGTAATTACCCATGGTGCCCAAGTAGGCTCTTTCTACAAGGTTACACAAATATCTACAAGAAAAAAACAACACTGCAGTGTTCTTAATGCCAACCCAGGTTTTAAGATGGTCAGTTAAACTGTCTGTCTCTGACAGGCCGGCACACAGTCACCACCACCATCCCCTACTTAGACATAGCATGTCCTTCTTGTGTTTCACTCAAAGACCGCATGAGTTAATATTCATTAACAATGCATTTTACATCATTTTATTACAATACTGTGAAAGACTTCTTGTTTTAAAGTATAGCAAGGAAAGATGTATTTTGGAGAACATAGCTTATGTTAAATTAGTATGGACGGACACAGGTGATAATTGTGAGGTTTTTTTTTTTTACACCAGTTTTATATTTGAATGTCAGACAAAATACATTAACTGTAATCTGTTGTAACTATAAAATACTCATTTACTGAAGTAAGAGGAAAAGTGTTGGCAACAAAATGCATTTAAAGTGTTTCAGGTAAAACTTTTTGTTATATTGTGTTATTATTATTATCTTTTTGGATTGTTATTATTGATGCATTAATGTGTAAGTGGTGGCCTATGTTGTAGTTGTGAGATGGAAGTAATTTTACTTTTACTTCTTAGTACTGATGGGTAGTTATCTCAAACTGCTAAGTATGTGTAGCAATGTAAGTATGTAAGGAGGCAACAATATATTTCCCTCTAACATGTAGTGGAGTACAAGTGTAATGTAGCATAAAATGGAAATACATGTACAAGTAAGGTACAAATAGAGATTAAATGCCATCAAGCTTTCACTCTTTTTTTGCATCATATTTCCAGGGATGCGATTTATTTTCCTGTAGCAGTAAATAAATGGCATCAGGACAGGATTCACTGGATCAATACTACACCGGGCTCAACCACTGCAGCCCAGAAATGTTTATTGGTGTTAGTTGCAGATCAGTGAGGCGGCACAGGCAGGGGGACACAGTTGGATCACAGGCAGCTCTGACAAACAGACAAGTAGCTCTGTGACGGGAAGACTGGCTGGCAGAGGGTCAGCAGCGCTGGCCTGACGAGTACTTGCAGCGACCCGACAGAGGAACTCTGGAATGGGATAGAGTTTCTGTGCCAGTACATTTACAGGACTTCTGTCAATGAAGCACATTTATTTGCAACTTTCTCTCAGATGGCAAGCAACGGAGGCAGAGAATATAGGTCACTTCTATTTCTGCTGCAGCATTAGCATTATTAAAATACGGGATATTACGGTTTAGCTTTCTAAATATTCCCCAAATTTATTTAATATACATCTCAAATATAAAGTTCAGAATATGGTGGGGGATCATCGTTCGCTGTCTCAAATTACAGACGTTCATAGCCTTTGATGGGTTTCATCCCTGCTGTGAGATATTTGTAATTTAAGCTTGATATTGAAGGAGGGCAGGAATAGTTCTAGTATCTATGGTCGAGTCGTTTGAGGTGAGAGACCTCATTTGACCACAGCAAATGTTAAAGGCCGAAGATTATCTTAACAGAGCTTTTAAGATCAGAAGTGGAGAAGAAGTAGAGGGAAAATCTGTATATACACATTTTGTAAGTACTCTTGCTGGCAGCTGAGGCATCACACACCTGAAACCACAGAGGAGAAGAACGTGAGAACTTAGACAACATATTGAAGATTTTGAAAACATCAGTTTATGTACAATTGAAGCAGTTCAAAATGAGAATTTATTACAGGCCCATATTTTGAAAACTGATGGTTTTCATGAGGATTTATACAGATTACTAAAACCTGCTAATATTTAAGTATTACTCTACATTAAGCCAGTCACAGGATCTGCTCAACACTGCCGCCTGATGTACAATGGACACATCACAGCCCATGGTGGGAGCAAATATGGGCATGGAAAGGCCCCTGGACAAGTTCCTTGTCTAATTTGATTTGATTATTTGGATGCAGTGTGAGAACTCGGTGTGGTTATGCAATCACACAGTGCCGCACCGAAGTGTGATGATAATGACGTTCATGATGATGATGATGATGATGATGACGATGATGTTGATGATGATGTTACTTTTCAATGTTTCCTAAAATAGTATTACAAATAGTTTCATCGCCATAAGGAGAAATGGTTTGAATGGGTGTAAGAGAACCAAAAATAAAACCTGGCAGATGGTCCTTGGATGCATGCACTGTGAGTAGGTTGTAATTATGTACTATTAAATTAAAGCATCTAAATGAATCCCACTGGCTCTCCTCTTTTGCACTGCAGCTCATAGTGAGCTGTTAAATGATCTGGTTTCCGTAATAATTATCATATTTCATTTTTCCCTTTTACGCTATCTCACAAAGACTGACTTTACGTGAATAAAGATGCATTAAAGAGCCATCGAGCGTTATGCACCTAGAAAGAATCCATTCCAGGCTGCAGATTTGCAACATCTGAGCAAAAATATGCACAAACTTTAACAACACAATATGACAATAAATAAAAGGTCATGAATCCTGTTTTTCTTTCTTCACTTGTGCAGCTATTGCTTATTTTCTGTTTGTAATATCCCAGTTGGTCAAGTAAGTTTCATGCAGCTTGGTGTCCACAGATGCTGGCATTATACTCGTTCAAACACAAGACCAAATAAATGTAAGTTATTGGATAAATTCCTATTATTCAAATGAATTAAAACATGTAAACATAAGACACCAGTCTAAAAGTCTTCTAAATTGGTCACAAAATTACCGTCGCCTGTGATAATCAATTACAACAACTAGACATTTCTGACACTGGAATGCCAGCAAAGACATAGCAGACATTTTACGCACGCCGATCGCGCTCATGCTCGTTTTCACTAAAAGCGTTAGGTAGTTAATCACCATGAGTGAACAGGGTGTAAAAGTACAGGGTAACTTGAGCTTTGCTATTGGTCACATAATCAGAAACAATGACATTGTATTTTATTAATACTTTTTATTATGTAAGTCTCTCAGCAGTACTTGAGGAGACATGCGTATTTGGCTAAGAAGGCAACATGAACTGACATTTAAAAGAGACATGCAAAGATTATATTTTACACACATCCCAAAGCTGATATTTAAAAGCCCGATTAGAAAATTTGGGCTTGGCATTATAAAAATCTTTACAATACTCATGAAAGAAGCCTTGAATGTAAAACACTGATATTAAGGCAGTCTCAGATACTAGGTTCATAACAACAAGGCAACACAATTATTACTAAACAAACCTGTCTGATAACAGAATATATAGCTGTAGTAACTCAAACTCTGAAAATCTGCTTGATCTGTCTGCTAAGTTGTAGCACACAATGTAAAAGTTTACCTCATTCTCCACTCCGTGGTGCTCTGCACAGTTTAACGGATCAAAACTACATGGCTGCAGAATACGTTTCACCCAAATCAGCAGCGTATATTATTAGCCATATGCAATATCAAGCACTTTTGCATAGGCCCTACACTTAGCCTACCATTTAAGCATCTTCATTTATGTGCATATAAATAGAACAGCTCTGTCTACTGGACACATTTTTCGACCGACTGCTTTGACTGCTTTGCACACAGTGTCTATTACATCCAGCCTATGCATCATATTTCGGGTGACTGAAGGTATATAAGCTTGTGAGACTCCCAAAGGGCTTCACTGCAGTGAGCAGATTCATCTGAGCGAATCCTCTCTAGCCTTAGAGATAACCCCAAGGTGAGTTTCACTGAGGAGCTGCAGACCTTTAGGCACTACTGCCTGACCCAAAGGGTGTTTCAGGGCTTCAACCTCATGCAATTGGATATAAATCGAGGAAAGGGCTGCACAGGGCCAGATTCTGAACATCAGAGGCTCAGAGTTTGGCTTTGGACTAACTAAGGAACCAAATGGGAAAAAATCTATGTGCCAACCAACCACAGCTGCAAAGGATATTTGATCTTTTGCCTTGGAGAGCTTGGTTTTGGAAAAATTGGACTACCTTTTCTGATCATTTGTGCCTTGTCTTTTGGGGCTGCCAGAGAGGAATACTCACAGAGAGGAACTGTAAAAATATATTGCATGGCATAATGGAGATCACATGTAGCTCTTTAACTTTGAATGTTGTATTGTGAGGTGCAGAGAGGGAACTTAGCATGCTTAGATTCAAAGTAAAACTGCTTCATCCTGTCTGACTTGCCCCAGCTGACCTGTCCTCTGCTCTCCTCCCTCAGCTGAAAATGGCATTCGCAGGAATTCTCACCGAGGCTGACATCACTGCTGCCCTTGCAGCTTGCCAAGGTACACCCCTCCGTGGAAGTGACACAGCATGCAGTATTATGACTTAGGAAAGCATAGACGGTTGCTAGATGTGCACAAAATCAGACCTGCTTCACAAGGAAAGGACCCAAATTCTTACTTTACTCAGTTGTAGTTTAATGCCTTGCAGATTTCAGTTAGAAGGTGCTGCAGGATTGTCTTGGGGCAAATATGGGTGAATAGTGCAACAAACATGCAGAATGGTACTTGGATGTGATTTCTGCATTTCTTGGCAGCAAGCATTTATTATAATTTGTATGAGTGTAGCTACTATAAGAAGAACACCTCTACAAATTAAGTTAAAGTGCTGAAAGACAGTCAGAGCAGAGGTTGGGACCAAATAGCAGCCCACTGCCGGGCCTTGTAAACCAGAAGCAGTGCAGCTGCAACATATACCTCAGTGTGTGTGTGATATATCTACAGCGTCTGATAGGATCTCTTCTCTGCCCCCTCACAGCTGCCGAATCTTTCAAGCACAAGGACTTCTTTGCTAAGGTCGGCCTGGCTGCCAAGAGCGCTGATGAAATCAAGAAGGCCTTCGCCGTCATTGACCAGGACAAGAGTGGCTTCATTGAGGAGGATGAGCTGAAGTAGGCACCATCTCTTAGATTTCACCTCAAGCTTCTCTGAGCCCTGGTAGTGCAGGGATCGTCTTTCTTGGGCCCACACTGAATTCAGAATGATGTCAGTGCCCCAAAGCACCTGAGAAGCTCCGGCTACCGGGTGCTCTCCTCAGGAGTAACTCAATGCCATCTCCCTGCTCTGGTGTCTCATGAGCAAAGGAGAAAAAAAAAAAAAACAGGCATAGCCATCTTGGAATTAAGTTCCAAATTAAATCAATTTTATAGAGAAATCCCAATTTATCTAGAACTCAGTAGAATAAAAAGGATACAGTGAGTAATCAGTTGGAGATTTTCTGAGAGATGACCTCAACAAAACTATCAAAACCAGTAATTCAGAGCAAGAATTGCACTGTGACAAATATTTACAGGCCTCTTTCTGGTCTGAAGGCATATTTACTGCATTACTCAGTATCTGTTTGTGATCGTCCTCTCCAGGCTGTTCCTGCAGAACTTCTCTGCCAGTGCCAGAGCTCTGACCGACGCCGAGACCAAGGTGTTTCTCAAGGCCGGTGACTCCGATGGCGACGGCAAGATCGGAGTTGATGGTGAGAAGATGTCTATTTCTACGAGAAGATTTTACCTGGAATTTGAACGGGCTTCAAATAAGCATGAAGCCGCTCAAAGGTTTTGAAATAACACTCAAAATTCTCTCTTTCTTTGTCTCCTTGCAGAGTTTGCAGCCATGATCAAGGGATAAATGAGTAAACTGACCAACATCTTTCTTCACTACTCTAAAGGAACAACTTGAGCCAAGACATACTCCTCCTCTCTTCTCCTCCTCTTCCCTCTCACTCTCTCTTCATCTCTCCACACCACTTTTATACACTTGACCTTTCACCCCCCTGGCCGTAAACACACCGCTCCCTCGCTCTCTCTCTCTGGCCGTGCTCACCCCATTTGCTGTCCACGATGAATGTACCTGACTAAGTGTATAGCATGGTTGACTTGTGTCTTTCTCTCTCTCTCTCACTTCTGTCGTCGTTTTACTACGTGACTTTTGCTTGTGATCAGTGATGATGCACTTTTATGGTAAACGGACGGACGATGAGAAAACAATAAAGGTTCTTTTTCAATAACACAAGTCTGACCTGGGTCTTCTATATGGTTGTGATTCAGCAAATCAAACAGTCACAAAGAATGGTTCTGACAGTAAAGGTAACACACTGAACCACTTAACACCTTAATCTTTTAATCTACCAAATGATCACATCAGGAAGTGTCCAGAAGTAATTAATCTCTCTCTATAGCATTTTTTCATGACAATCTTTGAGGTCACTGATAACAGTAGTCACTGTGCCTACAAGTGACAGTAATGCTTTATGCAAAACATTTAGCTGAAATGCTAATCCAATGTAACAGCAACACAAGTGGAGAACAATTGTAAAGTCAGCAATTATATAGTTAATTAATACAGCAATATTTACCTAAAGTTTGCTAACATTTGCCACCATAAGCTCCTGGTCACACCAGACCAAGTAAGGCTGCAGCAATAAAACCCCAGAAGGTCTTGAGCTAAACAATGGCTGAATTTGTTGCTCATGAATTCAATTTTTCATTCATAAGTGTCACTTTAAAAGTTGCTTTTATGCTGTTAACAGGGAGTCCAGCTGAGGTGATGTAATAATATGTGACAAACTTCTTAATCTAGACTCTGATGCACAACACACAGTTGCCAACTCCTGCCCTACGTAATCCAGCTCTCATCTCATACAGCATGTGATGAAGCTTTAACTCCCCCACATAATGTCCCCCGGTAAAGACGGCTCTGCATTGATGGGAAGCAGCCACAGGGTGGCGCCTCTGATATGTCAATAAGTCAGGAGGGTTTCACATGTTTGATGGCTTTACATTGCAAACTCGGAGCCTTGGAAATGTAGTGAATTTGTTTTCTGAGCTTCGCAAGTTTAATAGCTCACTTTTTCAGCACAACAAGTAGCTGTGAGAATACTGAAAACGGCGTCACTCACAAAGTGTTAAGTCAGAGGTTCACAGCGTGCGATACTTCAAACAATAATGAGATTTATTCCCTTGGTTCTTGTTACAAAAAGCATCCCTCCCATCTCTGCTAATGCCATTAGTGCTGACTGGATTCACAAGAGACGCTGCTGTGTCAGATGGTTTGAAAGGCTTCCCTTCGCAGACAACAAACTCAGTTTAGAGTGACCAGTTGTCATGGTGACCAGGTGCGAACCCCTCCCTCCTAAAAAACTCAACCAACCCCTCACCTTACAGCAGGCCAGGTGTGCACTGTGCTGTGTTACAGCATGAAAACCTTCATAAGACAAGAAACTGCTCGTGTTACACATTCATGGATGAAGAATGATTTGAGTTTATGAGTCAAATGTTTTTTGTAATGAGATGAAAACAACAGTGATTTAACTCAACTACTCATATTATTTTAGATGATCTCGTTGCTTTTGTTATATTCATCCTCTATTTTGATGAAGTGGTTTGCTTTGAAAAGTTCTGCTTTTAGTGCAAAATCAGTAATCATATTCCATAAAGTATTTCCCATTTTCCCCTCTTTACAGTAAATATATCAAAGCATTTTTCACTTGCCGTAGTTCCCAGATACACTTTAGGTTAATACAAGTTTTACTTCAGCTTAAATAATATGCATGCCAAAGTTGTCTTTGGGCCTGTTAAGCAGGCTTGTGGGTAAATAGAATACACCCAGGCAGTGAGCTTTTCAGTCCTTTGTTTTTACTGGCTGCAGTTGTAATATCAGTGTGACACATATTGTAAGATTACTGATGAGGATAACAGTCCCCTGGTGAGTCCTAAGATGATTTATGACCTTCTGCTCTCTATGTTCATCTGAACTTAGGAGATTATTCTCTAAAACCAAAGAGAGAAAAGGGGCCTGATTAAATTTGAGATGTGTGTAAGCTTCCATGTGCACCTGCAGAGAGAGAGAGAGAGAGAGAGAGGGAGAGAGGGAGGACGGGGAAAGGGGAGGGAGGATGGGGAGAGAGAGGAATGTAACACAGGGGAAAAGTTGATTGGACAAAAACCACAGTTTTATGACAGTGAGGGAGAGAGGGGGAGAGCAGTGCGCATAGCGGATATAAACAGTAAAGGTTAATTGGGCAGGTGAGCAGGTGAGGAACACGAGAAGGAGCCTGCAGGCTGCGGGAAAATTTGATCTGCAGACAGGTTGGAAACTCAAGCATCCGTCGCGCATCCAGCCCGGCCTATATAAGACTGAGCCAGCTGTCAGCAGGCATCACAAAGCCTTATCTGCTGCTGCTTTGGACCTGGACAGAGAGGAAGCCGAACCAACAGCGGTGAGTCCCACAGCTGCATGGGGGGGTGGGATAGAGGTGCTGGCCAGGTGTGCCACCTGTCTGCTCTGTGGAGCTGGCAGTGGAAGCATGTAGCCTATAATAACTTTTATTTTTCAGTTTTGCAGGGGTTTGTACACGTTTTAAAGAGTATTTGCCTAGTCTGAAATCCTTTGTTTGTCAAAATGAACCTGATCCTCCAACCAATTTAGTGATTTAATGATTAATGTTCTGGGTCATTAATAGGATATGTTTTCTGGTCACCAAACATTTATTCCTTTAAGATGATGAACTTGACATAGGGCATAAAAAAACAGCACACATAAAAGCAAGATGATATTTGAACTCCTCAAGCTTTAAGGGACTGAGTTAAAATTATTAGGTGGTGGCACAAGGTCAGAAAAGTAATGTATTGTTGATTTAATCTAAAGGGAGAGGAGTCTATATCTATTTGGAGAGCAAACTCTGATGTTTCAACCTTTACTGATTTTTTTTTCATTCAATCTGGGGTAAAAAATCCACCAAAAGAGGCATCACCAAAATTAGAGATGGGTTGTATTTTCATTCATTTGTTTAAGGGGGAGGTCTGATAGATATTAATAACAGTATTAAGAACCTTTTTTACCAATATTTCTATATGTTTAAATACAGGCTTCACCCCCCCCTCCACACCCCTATAATTTGTGTACAGTCCCTAAGCGACAATCATCTTGCACAGCCCTGCTGATCCAATTAAGTAGCACTGGGGCAGCAAATAGCAGCAGTAATTAAGAGGATGCCTAATGAGTCAGGTATAGTTCATGAAAACAATTTGCCAAAATACATCCAAGTTTGTGGTTTCACTGAGTCTCTATATTTACACTTGACAACTGGACCATATTTGCCAAACAGTACTGACTGGAGTTTTGATGGGATCATAATATTAACCCAGATACATCTGCAAAATCATACAGAATAATAATAATAATGATAATCCACTTGTCCACAAAAATCAACTGGGAGCAAATCACAAACCCTGATGAGGAAGAAGAAATCATGTGTCAGAGAGAGAGAGAGAGTCAGAGAGAGCGTAAATAACTAACACAGTTTTTCTTACTTGGACCCCACAGAGTCAACATGTCACTCACCTCCATCCTTTCATCTGAGGCCATTGAAAATGCTGTCAAGGACTGTCAAGGTAGCATCTCCACTCACACACACTCACACACACACACACACACACACACACACACACGGACCAAGGACTGTCCTCCCTCATTATTCATTTAAATGGCACCAGCTAATTATACAGCATGCATGGCTCATCTATCCATGATTTCAACATTATGATAATATCTTCACTGGATCAATTGCTTTAACATTAACTAACTGAATTCACACCTAATTATGATTAAATGCACAATAACCCTCATCCACGATTAATAAATCGACCCACTCATAGTCAGCGTTGCATTCAGTCACTCTCAGATCTTAAAACACTCTCCTGCAAAAGGTGCATAATCTTCTCTATGCCTGCGTTGTTTCCTCTCCACTAAAGTCGTCTCCAGCTTTAACTGAATGGTGATGAAATGTGAATTTGAAAAGGTTTCCAATCATCTTGTCTGAGTCAGCAGAGGCATGTGTCCACTGGACTTAAAAGATAAAAGCAGGGCTGGAAAATCTCCCACCTGGACAGCAGCCACCTGTTTTAATCTCCACATCAGCTCCCAACACGGTGTAGCTGGTGGGTCATCTCTAACCCCGTCCTTCCCTCTTCTTGCCCTTTGTGTTTGTTTTGTGTTTCCAGCTCCGGACTCATTCTGCTACAAAAAGTTCTTCCAGCTTTGCGGCCTGTCCTCAAAGACGCCCCAGGAAGTCAAAGACGTCTTCCAGATCCTTGACGATGACAACAGCGGCTTCATTGAGGAGTCTGAGCTCAAGTGTGTGAAACAGAGAGTCAGAGAGTCAGGATGTCAGAATTTAGGATTCCTTGGGACACTGTGCCTAATCCTAACTCCTCTTAATCTCCTGTATATGGACCATTATCCTAACTGATGCTGAAATACTTATGTACCTTTGTTCCTACAAAGAGCTGCTTTATTTTTTCATAGAGATTTTCATATAAGATTATTTTTAATGAGTTGCAGAGTTAAGTAGACAGTTTGTATGTATTTGTGTGAGTCTGTCAGAAATAGAGATTTAGTAAAGTGATATTATTGGGATGGCACCATTAAGCCGTTTCCTAATAATCCACTATGGGCAAATAGTCACTATTGCATTTGTGTTATATAATACGCCTTCATGTAATTGTGTGACAAGAGCTGAGGGTCAATGGGTCGACTCAAACTGTGCAATTTAGGAATTGGTGTGGTTTATGTGTTTTTAAATGCATATCTGTGTGTGTGTGTGTGTGTGTAGGTTCTTCCTGCAGCGGTTTGTTCCCGGGGCGCGGACACTGACCGATGCAGAAACCAAGAGCTTCATCTCAGCAGCTGATGATGACAGTGATGGCAAAATTGGAGCAGAGGGTCGGTATCTGATTTCTCAGATTGCATTTGTACAAACTCATGATGTGGGCAGAAATGATCTCATTGGTTGGACTAAATCTCAGTGGGTGGAGTCAGCCAACGGCAATGTGTGTCGACCGAGAAGAGCGCCTTTAACTTGCAGGGAAAATGTATGTTATGTAAATATATTTAAACAAAGGCAAACTACAATTTAGCTGGTGAGAAATGAAGCAAGTAGTTAATGAAAATGATGGTGTTTTGGATCTGATCATCAAAGTTCCTACCTAAAGTTTTTTTCTATGTAGCGGCTAGGCCTGCAGAAGAAAATGTTAAAGGAAAATCCAGTTTGTAGCTGTAGCACTCAGGTGCAAATACAGGAAACGGTGTGAACATTTAATAAGGTTTTAAGGTTTTGTTAAGATTTTCTCTTCAGACACTGTTGACCCTGATAACAGACTATGAAATAAGTATAAATCAGGTAGTACCTGGTGGTGCTTTGCTATAAAGTCTGTGGACTGATTTAATCTTCAGTATTAGATGCATAAGACCAGTAACACAAAAGAGCAGCAACTTAAGCAATTTTCCTGCAGAGGCTTGGTTAAACCCATTTCTTGAGTTCAGAGTTAAAATAATAAAATGTCTCTTTAATGTTTATTGGGTGCAGAGAGCACCTGAAATGGTATATGTGTCTTGAGGATCTTTGTTTAGCCATGTTGTTTAAGGTTTATCAGTGTAAAAATGACCCCCAGATGCTCGTCCCAGTTTTGCCCATCGTCCAGTTGCCAGCAAAATCTGAGCTCAGCTGTCTTATATAATAGGAGGAAGGATTTGGACAATCCAAAAAACGAATAATTTTTTGTCTGTTTCTTTTATTTTCCAGTGGTTGGTCAATTAAATGTTTAGAGCTTATCCCAGCGTATCGGTCTTAAGGTTGAAATTTAATGATTCGTGGCTCATTTCAGCCTGTTTTTCTCATTTCTTTTCTAGAATTCCAGTCTATGGTCCTGTCCTGAGGTTTACAGATGAAATGTCTCCAGGTCTTCAGTTCTCTCCCCACCTCTGGAGTCTCCTGATCCCAGCCTCCTTCTCCAGTGATTTCTTTTGTTTTCTACTAAATTCTGTGTGCATTAATTGTTTTTAAATGACCTTTTGTCCATTTAAAGACAACAGACTTATAATTTGTCTCTCCACTGTGTTGGCCTGTGCTTTCTTTTCTGTGTACACCCCACCTCGGACCTCTGTTGTGAACGATGAGATAAATAAATATGTGGAAACACTGATCAACTGTTCATGGGTATTTCTTTCTAAATTATGAACAATGGGTGAACAAATTCTTTAAGAACTATTCCTCATATTATATTCCAGCAAAAAAAAAAACCCAGATTTATCTAAAACACTAATGCATTAATGCACTGTAAAATAAAAACTAGTTGATTCCTCTAGTATAAACCACATGAATGAGATTAAGAAATAAAAGCATCATGGGAGAATTTAACAGTGTCGCATGCCTGAATATGACACAACCAATGAAATGTCATTGCAAGATAAAGTATACAGTCATTTTAGATTTTTTCCCACTTGAAAGTTATCATGCAGCATTTGCTTCTTAGTGGAAAATTGAACAATTGTAGATATTGTGATCATCACAATTTCTTCAAAGTTCTTCTATACAAACACTAGAGAAAATTGTGTTTAGAGAGAAACATGGATGGAGACTAATGTTGTTAACAGTGTAATGCATATATATATATATATTTATATATATATATAAATATCAACTACTTTGAGTAATTTGAACTTAGTATTAGTGTAATCAGTTTATACGTTTTGTATGTGTTTATAAATAAAAGATACATGAGACTGATGTGAGAGTACATTTGTGGTGAATAATACATAACAATAAAGGACTGAAGGTGGAGAATAAAGCAACAAAAGACCAATGCAGTGTGCCATCATCATCCCCAGTGTGCAGTGAAGAGTTGCAGAAAGATATCAACAAGGACAAACAAGATCAGGCCCATGATAAAATGAAAATTAGATCAAAGACATGTTTAACTGAGTTAGGGGGAAGTGGACGAAATTTGTCGAAATCTCTTTTTTTTTAATTTAAATTAACAGTGTCATCATAATCCCCAGTGTAAAATGCTATCTGAAAACTATTTACAGCGTCAAGTGTCTCTTTAAAAAAGCATTTTAAACCAAACACTATTGTATGAACATCATTGCCTATTCCAAGTCCATTTAATGACCCAGAAGTTTTTCTACAAAACAACATAACTCCCTTCATGCTCCCTTTAGGAGCTCGGAACCTTTATTTGACGTGAAATCGATTGCACCCGAACAGTTGAACTTGTGACACCGCGCTGTCAAAAGCAGGAAGTTAAGATTGTATGTGTAATGTGTGAAGTATGCGGCATCTCCCCTCATTGATCCCATTTCCTTATTTCTTATTTTGGTTACTCAGTCTCTAACCACGAGCACCTGAACGTGGTGGGTTGTGCTCCGTAAGGTGAGTGTTGTCGTCGTGTTATTGTCTTTACAGTCGCGGTTCACTGAGCTTTTCTCCGCCTGGATTTCTGCAAACACTCCTCCACTGCTAGCATAGCCGGCTAACCAGCTAGCTGCTCTAACTGACAGTAGCTTCAGTAGCGTTAGTTGTGCCACAGACGGGACCCGGTGTGGTTAATTCTGTAAGTCGTGACTTACAGAAACCAGCCAATGTGTAAAGATGGAGGGGATTTTAGCTCAGGACGCACAGACTTCACGCTTAACGACAGCAGTTAAGTTGCTAAATTTAGTGCATCACAAGTAACAAGTCGCACTAAACAAACGTGCCTCTTAGCTAGATGCAGAATCAAAAAGTATGGAAGGACACTAGTTTCAGTGCTATACTTAAGTAAAAACACGTTCAGCTTATTCCTCCAGTGAATTTATTCAAGATCAGATGTGATTTAATGTTACATTCAAACATTCAATAAGCTCATATAATGTGAATGACCTGGTTAAACTACCTGACACTGTTGTAAGTTGCACTGTTCATGTAGTAAAACGTACATGAATCCTAAAAGGGGACTACTTTTGCTTTTAGTACCTTCAGAGCATCATCAGTTTCCAGCTAAAATCAGTGTAGTCTTAACACAACAGCCCCTCCTTCATGGGTTATAAATCTATTCATAATATATTAGTTTAGTGCTGACATTTTGAGGATCTTCTCTTGAGGAACTATGTGATATTGCTACTTAAACACTGACTGACATTATTGCTCCACCACTTTTCCACCACTGTATGAATTGGAGATGCACATATCTGGTAATGCCTATTCCATTACCACTGCTACCATTATGATACCAGTGTTCACCAGTTTGACCAAATCTAAAATCTGTACAGCTCTCCGCATGGAATTATTTTTCTGTCATGTAACTCGAGGCCATTGTCGCCTTCCATGACTGAATGAATGCAACAGAATTTTGACATACTGTTGCTACGTAAATTTGCAATACCTGATCCACCTAATACGATCAGTATTGGGGAATATACCGATCGGACACACGAGATCAGCATATATGCTGTCCCTTTCAGCTTTGCCCTCATTCACATCAACTACACTTGGTGTGTGTGGAGTATCCAATTATAAGTCAATGGTTATTATCTCTATACTTGACTTGCTTCAGTATATGATGTGCTTGTCTTCATTCTGCAGGCACACGGCATGATAACCAAACTGCCTGTGGAGCAAAAGAAATCCAGACACAAGTTCCACTAATGCTCATGATTAGGTAAGGCGTTTTTTTTTGTGGGGATCCCGGGCTGACATTGATGTAAACTGAAAGAAATCTAAAGGTCTTTGATCTGTTTTATCTGAGTCTGTCAGCTGTCTCTTTGTGTCTGTTACAGTCCCAGAATGGCCGCAGGAACGCAAGAGAAACAGTACAAGCCATCTCTGCTCAATTTTTTCGTTTATAACCCGACATTTGGACCCCGAGAAGGAGAGGTTGGGTTGATTAATGGATAAAAATACATTTTGTAGCTGCACTGGTCGTTGATTTTGATAATGTCATTGCCTTGTTAATTCAAGGTGTTATTATTTTTTTTTTTTCAGGAAGAGAAGAAGATTCTGTTTTACCACCCAAGCGATGTGGAGAAGAATGAGAAGATCCGAAATGTCGGCCTTTGTGAAGCCATTGTACAATTCACCAGGCAAGGAGTTGATTACTGTACTTGAAACATCTTGCACAGACTTAGTGTGAATTTCTGAAGTGTCTAACATCAATTACATGGCTTAGTTTGTGACAAGTTTTAAAGAGCAGACGAAAAGGAAAGTGACTTTTCCTTGGTCAGATCCATACTGATGCATATGTAATGTCTGTACAACCGCAAACTAATGGGCTGGTCTTCTTGTTTGTGTGTGTGTGCTTTCTTTTCACGGCCTTGACTTTTGTCTCCTAGGACGTTCTGTCCAACAAAACCAGCTAAATCTCTGCACACCCAGAAGAACCGGCAGTTTTTCTTTGAGCCCGAGGACAATTTCTGGATCGTCATGGTATATTTCCGTGTACATTACTTATTCAGTGCTTGCTCTGTTTGTATAGACTTTGTTGACCTTGAACTCTCTAATCTGCTGTTTGTATTTCACTCCTCAGGTGGTTCGAAACCCAATGATCAAGAAACTAAACAAAGATGGCAAACCTCCAACAGTAGAGTATCAGGAAGAGGAAATGCTTGTGAGTACTGATGGATCATCTGTATTTCTCTCATGTTGCCAGTTTAAACCTTTACTGACCATGTCCTCTTGCCTCTGTAGGACACTGTGTATGGTGCAGTGGTAAGGCAATGCTACAGTATGTACAAGGTATGTTTTAGAATTTGTCATGCTTTTAACAACTTTGTACTTTTGCACATGTAAAGTCGGATATTTTACGGATATTAAAGAGTTGTACTTTTCACAGAGCCATATAGATACACTCCTACCAATGTCAGGCCTTTATAATGCAAAAAAGATGATCTTCTAACTGTGATTATTTTCCTTGCGCTGTAGCTCTTCAATGGCACATTTGGCCGAGCAATGGAAGCCGGTGGCGTGGAGCTGCTCATTCAGAAGCTTGAGAAGTTCTTCTACAGGGTAAAAAGTTCTTGCGGATCATATTTCTTCCTTAACATGTTGTGCGTATTTGGCCTTGCTTTGACAACACGATTCGTTTTAATTGAATAATGATATATGTTGTTGTTTATAAAAATCCAGTAACGCCTGAAAGTCAGTGTTTTCACAAGGGCTAGCCTCCAGTGATGACACTTAAACATACAAAGACAGTGTTTGTGTCTTCGTAAATACCCCTGGGAAAGCTGTCGTGAAAGAAGCTTGCAGCCATGCCTGATTTCTTGGTCATTATCTGTGTACATAAGCTGTCTTCGCCTCATGCTACAGTCTCCTCGATAGAACGATAAAAGCTGAAGCAAAAGTATAAAAAATTCATTTCTAATTAGGGAATACCCTTCTTAAGTAACACAGGCTTCCCTCCACTGTGTAACCCAAAGACGTAGAGAAAGAGAGAGGTTGCGGTGTGCCTATCAGAGGTTGAATGCCACCGTGTCTCTGCTTCTAGATGATGCAAGCGTCTCAAGAGCATTAGAGAGTTTCTTATTCCTCTGTCTTTATTGCACTGTAAGCAAGCACTTGTTGGTGGGTAAACTAACCCCTTTCTCCTTTCCTTCTCCTGTGTCTCTCCCATTATTTTCGGCGCGTGTCTGTGTGTGTGTGTGTGTGTGTGTGTGTGTGTGTTTTATTCTGGGCTCCACAGTATCTGCAGACTCTCCATTTGCAGTCCTGCGACCTGCTGGACGTATTTGGAGGCATCAGCTTCTTCCCACTGGACAAGATGACCTATCTGAAGATCCAGTCGTTTGTCAACAGAGTAGAGGAGAGCCTCAGTCTGATTAAATACACGGCCTTCCTGTACAACGACCAGCTTATCTGGTACTGACTGAAACTTTGCTTTGTTTGAAACTTTGCGTGTGTCTGTCCCCAAACTCCACCTGTGGCTTTCTAATTTTCTGTGTTAATGCACAGCCTGTTGTAGGCCACAGGGCAAACAGAGGTGGGTATAAGCAGACCTGTAATCCTCTTTGCGTTTAATGGGCTCACTGACAGCCGCCTGGCTCAGTGTGTAAGCACGGGCGATTACATGATTGGTAATGTCCAAAGAGCAGTGGGATCTTTCATTGTGAACTGTCAATAGACACAACACAGAAGAGCTGTTTTTAATTAATATCCAAATTAAGGTATTGCTTTGGAATATTCATTGTGGTGCATGTACAACCTCTGCTGAACAGTAACTAGCACCAGGAGACTGTTTGGGTTAATGCCCAGCCCGTGACGAACAACACGATCGACAGCACTCTGTGAAATACTGTACACGGCCACGCATTTTGGTTCCTTATTTTGATTGAGTGTGTTGTGAAGGTCATAAGGTGTGATGGTGTTTATTTTGTGGTTGGGCCTGCAGGAGTGGACTGGAACAAGACGACATGAGGATCCTGTACAAGTACCTGACCACCTCCCTGTTCCCCAGACACTCTGAGCCTGAGGTGAGGAGGTGGGAGTGCACAAGTGGCAGATAAAAAGGAGAGCTAAAGGAAGTATGGGAGAGAAGTGGGGGATGTAATGAAAGAAACGAGGGAGCAGGGGATGTTTGTGTTGGATGGAGACAAGAGGCTCAACTGTACTATGCTTTTTCCCTGATGATATACAGTGTAAGAATGTAATGTGATCTAAACAGTTTTTTATATTTATGATACAGACAGAGACTACTGACCGGAATATGAGCTGTAGATAATACTTGCAAAGCAAGGCCACACATTTTCACGCTAATCCCTCTTTTCTCTCTGTTCCCTTTGTTTCCCCTCAGTTGGCGGGCAGGGACTCTCCCCTGAGGCCGGAGGTCGCAGGGAATCTGTTGCACTATGGAAGGTAAGTCCCTGACCCCATGTTTTTTATTATTCTGCAGAGGGAAGGATGTAGTACAAGAGGATTTGGATTTTGGTTAAATGTCTGTCGGTGCCGTCAGTGGAATAGTGTCAACTAGGGACAAGGTGTCAAGAAGACTACTCTGGATGTGCACATGAATGTTTGCTTATGCATTGTATGTGCAAGCATCGCGTGGTTTCGACCCACTGACAGTAATGAGCTTTCCTTGCAGTCAACCAAATAATTTAAGACGGTTACTCCCTTGGCTAACAGAGTATCACTGCAGCCTGTGGTCTAGAAACACTTTCTGTTCAGTTTCTGTGGACATATGTAACAAGCAACGGTTTACTCATGCGTTTGCTTTCTGGCAAAATGTGCCTGCACGATGTGTGAGGTAACTAGTGTCTGAAGGTTAAGTGGAGCTGCTGCAGTAGTTCACGTCTGACTCCTGGTGACATGTCATGGGACAGGAACACAGTTTTACAACTCTAATTGGATGACACAAAGTAAAAAGAATGTTTGGTGGAGGCCAGAAATGGTTAAACTTAAGATAAAATAAAATATAAAATGCACTTGGATATCTCTGCCACACAGCAGAGGCATATGTAGCACAGTCATGTCTTTCAATGCAAATGGTTCCACTTAATATTAAGTGACATCCTTGGAATCCAGTGTATTAACAGTCCAACAGTGAATCCCTTGTTCAGTCTGCGGTCTTATCTTGTGTGTGAGTCATGGAGGAATGAGTGAGCGGCCTCTGATCCATTTTAGAGCTGAGGAAATGAATCTGTTCTTGTCCTTTCATGCTTTGTATCCTAATTGCTTGATTAAGTTTTGTTCAGTCCCTCTGTCGTTTTGGTCCAACATGTCTTGATAACTAGTGGCCGTGTTGCTGTGAATTATGGTGTGAATCTTCGTGGTATCTAGACAATGCTTTGGACACCTTGGCAGCCCCCTGACCTCTCCTCTCGTCACCATCAGGCCAAACCCTCCTCCTTGAGAAACACTTAGATCATCACATGATGCCATACAAAATAACAAAAAGCCTGACGTCCCTGCAGTTTGCTGTAGATATTCAGGATGAATCCAGAGCGGAAAAGATTTGTCAGTTAGTTGAATTAAATTAACTTTCAACGATTTTGATAATCAATTCATTGCTTGAGTCATTAATGCAAAACTTTAAGAAAAAATCTCTGGTTCAAGCCTCTGTTATGGAAGTATTTGATGAATTATTACATATAAATTGAATATTTGGGTTTGGATTGTTGGTCAAACTAAATATGACATTTGGACACAGCACTTAGGGTTTAGGGAAAAGTATGGTTTTATATTTTACAGTTTTCTGACATATTAATATAAGAAAAGAATTGGAAGATGAATTGATAATGAAAGTAGTTGTTGAATCTACTCCCTTCAGTCAGAACCAAGTTTCCACTTGTGTGCAAAGAGTCTACAGCCAGTAGGCGCAGGAGTGCTTTGAGCTAAATGCTATCAGAATGTCATCATGTTCACAATGATGATGATGATGATGATGAATGATGATAGCATCCCGATGTTTAGTAGGTATAATGTTTACCATGTTAACCATCTGAGCATTAGCACGGTAGCACGCTAATATCTGCTAATTAGCACTAAACACGAAGTACAACTGATGCTGATGGGAATGTCATTAGCACTGGACAGACTAACATGCTGACCTGCTGGTGGCGCCAGAGGAAAGGTCGGGGGATCGCTAAAGTCGGTATGCTTCATCCCCTGGGAACCATGAATATCTGTACAACATTTCATGGCATCCGGTGGTTGTTTGGATGCTCGGCGGCCCGTCATCGCCAAGCTCACAGCCAGTATTGAGTACTTAAACCACCCTTAAACCAGAAGATGGGGACACCCTATCAGCTTTTCTCTTGTGCCACCATCAGGCCAAAATGTCATCTTTTTTTCTACCGTATATATATTATAAAACAGTAGATTCACATGAGTTATTTTGATTTTGATTCTTGTTTTGTGACGACTCTCTCTCACCCGCTCTGGGAATATTTAGCCAGCCATGCCCTCCTCTTGTCTCTCCAGGTTTTTAACAGGACCCACCAATCTCAAGGATCCAGAAGCCAAGTTCCGATTTCCAAAAATATTTGTCAGCACAGAGGACGGCTATGAGGAGCTGCATCTGATTGTTTATAAGGTAATGTAGAGTAAATATTCAAATCCATACAGGAATTTCTCTAATGTATTATAATGGAGGGGGGGGGGGTGTTACTCATCTTTTAGGATGATTTTCATAATCTGACTGAAGGATTTGTTTATGAAGGGTAGATTTAGGATGAAGTATTTCACTATCACACGATATGGATTTTTGGGATTAAACAGCTGAATTTTAAAATGATGAAGGTCGCCCCACGATGCTTATCATCACATTAATGTAATTTCTAACCTGTGCGACCTTGATTTCGCGTTTAACCGGCACTGATCTGCTCTTTTCCAGGCGATGAGCGCGGCAGCTTGTTTTATGATCAGTGGTAAGTGTGCACCCAGTCACCACCCACTTAAATGATGGGGTTAACTTTCATTTCCCTTTTCCCGGTGAATCTAAAGTTTCGTTATTTCAGCATTTTCTAGTATTTTGGCTGCTCATATGAAGCTTAAATATTACTTTCTCCTCAGCTCGTGTCCCATAATGGCTGACTTTCTTCTCTCCTCCGTCTCTTTCCAGCCTCTGTGGAGCTGACGAGGGACTTCTGTGAGCAGCTGGACAGCTTGGTGGGCCCTCAGCTTACTTTGCTGGCATCTGACATATGCGAACAGTTCACCATCAACCGCAGGATATCAGGGTCAGTTGAGAATCCACCGCCCTCCTAATTACCAAGTCTTGCTGCTAACTGGTGCTGCTCAAATTGTGCTCTAATATTTATGTTTTGAAGATGCCGTCATGCAGGTTTATGTCTTTTCCCTGATAACACGCTTACGGCTGTAAGGCTTGAATGTTCCACATTAAAAGAGTGCTGATGATCCCACAGTGTAAGACATGCTGTGCAAATGTGTTTCCTGGGGTTGAAGCTAAATCTTGTCATGTGTTTTCCTGCTTTATCCCCATATCGCTTGTTGCTGCTCACTGTCTAATTATGGTTGCAACTAATACCATAGAAATTGTCAAACAATTGTGAAAATTAGCCGGCTATGTTTAACATTTAAATTACTTGATAGATATGTTTGTTATCTATGAAACTGATGAATTTATCAACAGAAAAATACACTTTTTAATCAATTCTAATTAGACAACAACGTATTCTCTAGCTCCAGCATCTTAGTTCTAAGAAATGACTTGACTTTTCTTTTAATTAGTTTTTTTTTATTTCAGCACTACATTATATACACAAGTATAGACTGTAGAGAGAGTGTAGAATAAGGGCAGTCCCATTATTACAGTAGCCATTCAGTCATCAGTGTGCAGCCAATCCTTCGTATTAACGCCTCTTGGCTGGCAGCGATAGATGAGCCTCTAATACCACTGGATATCGTCAGGGCACTACTTAGGGGTAACTCAAGCAGTGTAGCTTTAAAGACTGGCATCCTGGCCCGCTCTCCTTTAACCCCAGCAGTTAGCTTCACATGCGTCCTCGTCTGTAATCCAAGACAGGACTCCCTGGCCCGGGCAATTTGATGGGCTCCTTTTTTAATCACCCTAGTGAAGAATCCACTGAATAAATAATGCCGTCCCAAATTCCTCAGCTGGCATTCAGGTCTGTGTCCTGATTTGGCCTGGTGGAACTGTAAATAATTAGACGCAGCATAGATAAAAATCTGTTGCATGGCCTGATTGAATACATACATTCTCTTCCAGAGATGCAATTACATCTCAACTTAACATGGTTGGACAATGGAGAAGGCTTAATTAAACTTTTTGGTGGATGTTATTGTCCAAAGTGATTTTATCATTTATTAATGATTTTACTTGCCCCAGAGAGACCCGACACTTTGAACTGGACATTGTTTATCGCTTACGAAGTTATACAGATGGAAACTAACTTTTTGGTTAATTCTGGCATATTAACAGCAGTGTCATTAATATGCACTGTACCTGTTTAATAAATAGAATTAATACATGGGCCACGGGTCCAGTGTCGGTGATAAGCAACAGCAAGATGAGTCTTTTCTCCAGATCTGGTCCAAATTGTGATTGTAACTTCCTCTCTTGCTTCATATGAGATGAAAGCAGCACCTCAGAGAGCTTTGTCAGTGTCCCCCTGAAAATAAAGCAGCATCCTTCAAAAGATGCATCATTCTTATCCCTCAAACACTCATCCTTGTTTTTCACAAGATGTTGGGCATCCTTCACTTGTTTAATCATTTTTGGATGCGTCTGTTGTTCAATTTCGCTCCCGTTCAGGCCGGAGAAGGAGCCCCAGTTCAAGTTCATCTACTTCAACCACATGAACCTGGCGGAGAAGAGCACCATCCACATGAGGAAGACCATCAGTGTTTGCCTCACCTCCGTCCACCCCGACCTCATGAAGATCCTGGGAGACATCAACTGCGACTTCGCCAGGTACAGCAGAGAACGTCGGCTCTGTAAAACCGTAGCTGTGTTTTCCTGCCATTAAAACCATCTTGAGCTCTTAACCAGCAGCTGTTTTCACATTTCACAAACACAGGAAATAAAAGCTGTGTGTCTCCAGCTGTGTCACTTTCGTACATATTGTGATGCCTGTGGTAACTTTTGTAAACACGCTATGTTTTGAAGCAGACATGCAAGCAGTCATGTGACATTGACATTCAGAGCTTTTATTCCAGTATCAATATCAGTTCCTTTTTTTGTACACATGCTGTCTAGATGCTCTTCCCTAACCAGCACACGCAAAACATACTCGTTGCAATTTTGGCAATGTGGTGTGAATCTCATTTGCTTTCATATGAAATGATTTACTATTTTAAGTACATGTGAGACATTCCTGACACAAACAGTAAGAAAGATTAAATTGTAGTACTTTTATAACTCCAGTTGCCCACAAGTTACATAGTTGCCTTTATTTGGTGACGCTTACCCCTCCGTCTCTCTGCTCTAGGGTGGATGAAGATGAAGAAATCATCGTAAAGGCTATGACAGACTACTGGGTAGTCGGCAAGAAGTCAGACCAGAGAGAACTGTACGTGATCCTGAATCAGAAGAACGCCAACCTGATCGAAGTAAACGGTATGTCTCCACCACCTGGTAGTGAGTAAATCTGTGTTATTACAGTCCGCCCTGATATTTAATCTCTCCTTCACCCTTAATGCCCCTTTGTCTTTTCTCTGCTACAGAGGAGGTTAAGAGGCTTTGTGCAACGCAGTTCAACAACATTTTCTTCTTGGACTGATGCAGCAGAAGACAGACAGACAAAGACTGTTTCAACACACTAAAAACTGTCAGTGTTGCAGGGTATCATGACAGCATCAGCGTAATGCAATAATTGCATTGTAAAATAATAAAAAAAAATAATAATAAAATGCTCTCTCACCAAGTTTTTTTATTTAACCTATAAAAATTGTAAGTTTCTCTTGTAATTAAGTGTAAATCCAGATTTTTACTGTACATGTACTTTATTTTCTTTCGTTTTCTTTGTACATACAGGTTTTGTTTCTTTCAAGCTGCAGTCTGTTCATGCTTTTTTGTTAATGAACACGTCACGGCAATGTCTCAAATTAATTTAAAAACTGACATGCACAGAGCTGTTTACTCCGGGTTCCTTTGGTAATCAGTGATGGTTTTAAAATAAGATGTCACCATGTCACAAGTAATATGCTTTGTAAAGAACTGCTTTAACTTTAAATAAATTGAAAAAGTCATTTTACTTAGTGCAAGAAATGTCTTTTTTTTAGTTGAAGATGCTCATTGAGTAAAAGCTTCGACACCCGTCCAAATGGCAACCTCAGATCATGTTTATCTGAAACCTCTGGGACACATCTTTAGATCACAAGAATAAAACTGGACTCTGAAGTTTTACATTATTAGAGCTGTGGTTCATCTCTGTCTACCAGTGGGCATCCATGTAGCCTTATTTTATAGACAATTTAATTCCTGCTTTTGTTCTGGGATCCTTTTTTAGAGGAATGGTGCATTTTTTTTTTTTATCATTGCAATATATATGTCTGTATCTAAAACAGGCAAAAGGCCAAAAGAACTAATTTGAGGAGTGTCCTGAAATGTTTCGTTCCGGGGCTCTTGAACATGCCAGGACTTGAGTATTTCCTGTTTCAGGTGCCCGTTTGAAATATTTTGCACAAGTCAAATCTTTTGTTTTCATGATGGATGATCTTAAGTCAATTCTGTAAGATCACAGCGCAAAATTATACCACAGGCCAAAGAATTTTAATTTCAACCCATATTATCCCGTTTGTCAGAATGCCTTTCATTTAACCAAGGCAGAGTAAATTTTATAGACTGTAAAAACAAAAAAAAAGTGGACATAACCTTAAATCACCCCTTGGTTTGTGGACAGCCGTTTTGAAGCCACGAGTTTCGATCAATGGGCGTCACCAACTTGGTTATTAGGAACTAGATGTGACGTCAGTTCCACAAAGACCGCCTCTGGTTGGTTAGTAGTCACAACACAGTCCCGCCCTAAAACATACCCTAATTTATAGTCTATTTTCCTCTAAATGGGACCATGATTTACTAAATGAACACAATGCAGTGTTGAAGAAGACGTAATAGTAGCGACGGAGAACATAAACTCAACAGGAAAGTTTTTACTGAGGTAATAAATCAAGTGAGAATTAAGATAATTTTCCCATAAACTTCTATATAACCAGAAACCTTTTTCGCAACCAGCATAGCTGCGTCCTGCTGACACTTCCGCATTGGCTTCACTTTACAGACCCGGAAGCTACGTCTACTTCTTCAAATAGTCTATGAGTAAATTATAGACAGAAATAATAAACAGTGATCAAATCCAGCACTTAGTGAAAAAAAATACAGATGTAAAATGCAAAATTTTGGGCAAAACAGTAAAAACTGTAACAGAAATGTTACAGAGAAAATCGTGCCAAACCCACTACAAGTGCTAAAGTGACTCCAGACTGCTGGGGGGCATTAACTCTTACCGTCGTTACCAGCCACAAATAAGCCGAAGAAGAAGAATTCAACCAGCCAATCAGCGCTCACCGTTCCTGTCCGAGTTGCAGCCAATCAGCGTCGCCTTAGATGATTTTCAAAACGTCAGGCGCCATGATTGTTGTGTTTCTTTAGTCCGTCCGTTGCGCAGCAGATAAACTTCTTTACGGGACGGACAGAAAAGGAAGTTTGTTTTTATACGTGTTGTTTTTTTTGGGGGGGAAGAGCAAGGTAAGACATGTAACTAATTACATATAATCTAAATAGCTAGTTTAGTTCTTTGGCTGTTAATTGAACAGGTATCTCTTAGTTCTTCGTGATAATCGGTGAGGTGGTGAGCTAGTTTTGATGGCTAAGGTGTTAACACAGCTAGCTAACCTGGGGTTAGTGGACGAAGTGAAATTGTGATAATATGGGCTTTGATAAACAATGTGATTACTCACATTGTGGCCCATTTTCTCCCCTTCATGTCGGTCCTTTTAGTATCGTTTGGTTGATGTAACGTTAGTGGCGTTTTGATTTTTTACTTTAATTCATTAACTTCAAACCAACTGTTTGCTAACTAAGGTTGGAGGCAAATCTCCCAGGACAGAAACGAAGCTACTTTGTTCAACTTTTAACACAAGAAGTCCCGTAATTAGCGATTATTGAAGATCAGTAAAATTAAAATTTTTTTTTAGACCGAGCTGCCTTTTTAATGCCATTTCTGATGTTTATTTGCCATTAGTGTTATGACTTTTGTTGACTAAAAGTAAGTGATCCTTTGTTGTGTTATTTTTGTTGATTTGTTTTTCCTGTCCACACTCAAGAGATATTAGAGTTGAGTTGTAGTGGAAGACCTTAGTTCAAAACAGATTTCCACTACAACTTTAGTTTTTGACTCCTCACTTTTTATTTAAACCCTGTTCACTTTCATGTTTGTCTCTTTGTTTTGTGCCAGGTGGCACAACCACTATTACTCCAATATGATGTACCTCAATGCCTCTAATAACTGTCATATGCAGTGTGTCTACTTTATCCTCCTCATGTTCCTCTTCCTAACAATTCCAGATACCTGAATATGGAATCCAGATTTGCCCACCTGCGCCAGCGGGATGCTAGCGTGTCAATGCTGAGGGTAAGAATGTCCCGTAGGAGGTCTCAGTCCCAGAAGGAGAACCGAGAACGGGCCATAAACACACGCAGGCAGCTAGACAAGCTCCCAGAGCTGGAAATGTCGTGCCTGGATGCTTCCATCGCGATGGCCAACATGTCGACCATTCAGGAAAAGACGCAGAACAAAGGAAAACCTGCTAAAAGTAAGGCTTCATCTTCCACCACAGCGACAACTCTTCAAACATCTTCACATATTAAATGAGGCACCCACAGCAATAACCATTTAGATACGGTAGTCAACTGGCTACTCTGCTTTTTTGTGCCCACTGCTCTGTTATTTATGTCTCATCTCACACCTGTTTCTCCACAGATGTAGCTGGAGAGGAGAGGCTGAAACAGCTTGAACGCTGGAAAGAGCGTAAGGCTCTTGAGAAGGAGAAGGAAAAAAGAGAAAAGCAGTGTAAAGGGATATTTAAGACTGGCATGTATCATCCAAACGACACCCGTTCACTTGTCTCTTTGCCTGTTGTGCCAGCTGCCTCAACCCGAGCTAAGGAGGTGAGGGAAGACTCATCATTAGACTAGTATACCGTATTTACTGTCAGTCTATATATTCCAATGTTCCGTTTGTTTCTATTGGATATGATGACATGAGTTATAACAGAGGAACACCTCTTTGCTTCACTAAGTTGTAATGATGAATGACCCAAATGATCAGTATTTAATGCTTTTTTTATCTCTCAGATAAATGTGCACAAGGCTCCATCCCAGAGTACCAGAGTCACTCGTTCAATGAAGCAGCAGCAGCACCCAGTGCAGAGGGTACTACTTTCTCTATGGTGGCTTTCTTATATGTTCTCATATAAACTCCCATAAAACTGAAAGCTAATATGCACTTTTTGCAATGCTTTTCTCTTGCCAAAATTTCAACAGCCCCTGAAGACGCAGGATCTAAATCCTGCTGCAAGGAAAGGTAAATTGACTGCATGTCTCTTTTTAGTTCAAATACGGCATACCATCTTCTGCAACCTGGTGTGTTTTAGATCTGACATCTCACCCCTCCTATAGCTCAGCCTGCTGTAGAAAGATCAACCAGGAGTCGGGCAGCTCCTGTGAAGCCAGCACCAGCTATGAGCAAGACCAAAGTTTGTGCAGGTGACTAATGAGAAGAAAAATCCTTGTGCATAACTTGACCGCCTATCCTGTAGGTTTCACCCTATTGTGTTTCCTCATTTGCATCTCAATCTTTGTCTCTGTCATGCCATCCTACTGTAGTGGAGCCTGTCGTACGAGCTTTGTCGACCAGATCAGCCAACAGGCCTCCTGTAGCAGCAGCAGCTCCGATGGTGAAAGACAAACCTAAGGACAAATGTGCAGGTACACACTGAGCCAAGACCATATCCGTTATTTATTATTTGGCATGGAAACTAAAAGCACTGGAGACTCATCTATTCTTAAATGCCTCTCCTCGCCCTCAGATGTAAGAACCACAAGGAGCAGAGCATTTGTCAACGTTGTGGCCCCCTCTTCTAGCAGAGAAAGGAACAGTAAAGGTAGCGTTAAATATTGACAGCAACATCCAATTTCAGAGACTGTGTCCTACATAAACAATTGTTTTAATTTCTTCCATCATTTTTGTGCATCTCTCCTTGTAATATGCAGTAACTGTCGACAACACTGTCCAGTCTGCTGTGCCCAAGGTGAGCATTTCTACACTCAGCGTGTTGAACCCACGACCGCCTTTTTACCAGTAACTTATTGACTGATTAGTTTGCTGTTTCTATCCTGTGTAGGAGCCCGAGCTGAAGAGGCCTGAGATGCAGGAGCCAGAGGAAGAGCCTCGTCCCCCGAGCCCGGCACCCTGCCCTGAGGAGGAAAACATGGAGGAGGACCAAGCTCCAGCTGACTCTGTCCCTGCCGTGGATCCTGTTGAAATCCAGTCTTCTGTGTCTTCTTTTGCTCCAGAGGGTTTCATCTTCCAGGCTCCCAACGGCTTATCTTCCTTCAAGTTCGAGCCTCTGACTCCACGCTCAGCAGATGCCTTCCTTACGCCAAGGTCTGTCTGTCCATCCTTGTGTTTTATTTTTTTTGTTGATGTTATATAAAACACTGGAATTATTAACATTGTTGCATATCGATTTGCATATAGATTTTTGCCTTTAGAGCCTCAAATGAAATGTGTGTGACTAAAACCTAAGTCGTTTCCCATCTCAATGCCATGCTGTCGTTCTTCCCACCCAGCTCCAGCTTCGTTTTGCCACCACCCCCCACATTCAACGCTGAGCCTCAGACTGAGCTAAGCGAGCCCTCTCCCCCTAAATCCCCTCGCCGCTCTCCTCCTCGTACATCTCCCACAGTGGCCCCCCCAACTCCAGGCAGCCCCCTGGAATCAAAGCACGATGTACCATACTTCAGGTGGCGTACTTTATTTATATGTGGAGTCATCTATTGTTCCAATTTCACAATGAATTTTGAGTTAATGCGTTAGTGTTTTTTTTTTTTTGTACATTATTCAGATTGGAAATTGCTAAAGAGACTGACAGACTGATGGCTCTGTCTGTCCACTGGGAGTCTAGAGTGGAGGACAAGTCTATCCCAGAAGAAAGTGAGTGTATTTTGAATATGTGACTATACTTCAGTACTAGTCAGTACTATAGAGAGTGGTGGTGTTCATACCTGGGGAAATAATACATTATTCAGTAATTGAATAATTGTAATTTAGTGTCTTTCTTGTTCTTGTCTATTTAGTGAGAGACCGTATGCGAACAGCGGTGGGCCAAGCGAGGCTGTTGATGAAGGAGCGCTTCAACCAGTTCGGTGGTTTGGTGGATGACTGCGAGCTGGGCCGAGGGGAGAAGGTCACCACCTGCACTGACCTGCAGGGATTCTGGGACATGGTTTATTACCAGGTGAATGCCTCATAAGAGAGGAAGAACATGTGGTTTCAGACACCAAACATGTAAAGAGAAGGATAACTGTATATTTTGCACTTCTCGCCATCTCTCAGGTAGAGGACGTCAACAAGAAGTTTGACGCTCTCAAAGAAGCAGAGAGCCGAGGCTGGGTGGAGGAACACAAGCCACTGCCGCGACAGAGGAAAGCAGTGAAGGTGAAGACTCTTTTGGTGTATATATTCTTTTTCATCTTTAAAACAGACTATACGACTACAGGTACCAGCTATCTATTTTCATTTGGGGTCGCTGTGGGTGGGGGAAGTGTTGTGTGAACATAAAGACATTGTGCCTGTCCTGTTCTTTTGGCAGAAACCAGCAGCTGCACCGGCCAAGCCAACGGGAACCAAAGCAGCAGCCAGGTCTCGCCTGGCTGCTGTGAAGGCAGCCATGAAAGCCAAACAGCAGGCAGCCGAGGCAGAGAAAGCAGCAAAGGATGCTGGTAATGATGAGGACAACGCCAGCCTGAACACACAAGAAGCACAACCCCAAACACAGCCTCAGCAGACTGACACGGTGGTCTTTGATGGAGGCTTCTTCCAGGTGGAGAGCCCACTCAAACCATCAGGTGAGAGGCGTCACTTTTCACATCATTCATTAGTGTTTACTTGTGTACTTTCCCCTGCTGTTAGATTTAAACCAATAACTATGTCGTGTCTGTAGGTTCAGTGAGGAGATCCAGTCGTCTGAGTGCTGCTGTGCTGCCTCAGGCCTCTCCCTGCTCCAACTACCTCTCACCTCGAAGAGTCACTCGACGATCCCTTGCTCTGACTCAGACCCCCGTTCAGGCCGTTGCCTCTCCTGCTCAGCCCCTCCGTACTCCTGCTCAGTTCTGTCTCCCCCTCGACCAAACCCCAGCACAAGCAGCAAAGTCTCAGGGTGGCACTCCTCAGCCATCCCAGAACAGAAAGGACACTGTAAACGTCTCTCTTTGTTTCTCACCTGTCACGAAAGTGCTTTCAGACGACGTCCAGGCTGAGGAAAGACCTGCTCACCAATCACAAACTGAGGAAAACACCACCTCTGCTCTTGAATTGAGCACACCCGTGCCTGTACATTCACTTCCATCCATTTCTGTAGTCGAGGAGCAAGAGGAACCAGCTGAAGCTGCAGATGTTGACCTCCCCGCCTCTCCAAGACTCTCCCTCTCTCCATGCAAAACACCTCTTCCAGGCTCCCAGGCCCCTGAGCCCTCATCATCTCTGAGTTTCACACTGTCACCCTGTGTAACACCCAGCCAGCCTCCCATTTCCCTCCCTGCTGCTGTGGCCCAAGAGTCCATGTGCCACACACCAGACAGCTCACTTGTTGAGGTAACACACATTTTCAATAGAGTTATGTTTCTGTATTGAAAATTACCCGCCTCCGTTTTCTCTTGCTCCACAATAAACAAGTTATTCTCTCATAATTATAGGAAGTTCCTGGGTTGGACTTTGAGCGTTACCTCCAACCTTCACAGAGATGCAGCATGTCACCGAGGGAGCCAGTTGCCATAGAGACACTGTCACCCATGGCAGTGGATGTAGAAATGGAGAGTCCCAGAGGTCAATCTGAGGACCTGCTTGCTCAGCAAGAAGCAGGTATGATTGATGCCCACAGGTACTGTGCATGTGGACACCTGGGCTTTCTACCATAACAACAATAATATATTTTAAAGCTGCAGTGACAGGAATTTATATTGAAATTTGTTTGAAGCAAACAACATTATAATTTATATGGAAGGAATTTGAGTAGTGGTGGTTCTTAAAGAGCAACTAATGGTTTTACTTTAATAAGTTGTCAGTCCCAAAATATCCTGCACGCTGCAACTTTAAGAGAAAATGTTGTGATTGCCTGATTATAGGGGAGGCACCACACTTGGTTTTCTTCTGGAATATTTGAAACTGATATTACAAATATCACATTTGACTGTCTCTACTCACTGTTTTGCTCACTCTCTCACAGTCACCACAGCACTGCCAGCGGTGCCTTCAGTATTAACTCTTCAGTCACAGCAGGTCAAGGTCTTTCCCTTTTTTAAAATTTCTTTACTTCCAAATATTGACTTTTTAATCCACACCGAACCATTATCTAGGCTTTTAACTATTACTTTTATTCATTGCTGAATCTTCTTCGTGTATTTTTCAGGTGGAGACAGCCGAGTCTGCCCTGCTGCTCTTCACCCCGGAGCTGAAGAACCGGATCCGCCAGTCTGTCTGTCCAAGTGACCTTATGGTCTTCACCCCTCCCTCTAATATGTAACAAAGACTAAATCTTTTTTTTTTTTATTTTGACGCATATTAACTACTTTTGTTACCTTTTAAAAAAAAAAAATGTATCTGAGTGATTCTGACTTATTTTTAGATCAAATGGAAAATAGTTTTGTCTCACAAGACAGTCTAATTAAAGTTCTAGTTACAAGGACCTGGCCAGTACTCTTCATTGACATCCAAGCACACATCAGCACTCAGTGTTTTTGTTTCACTTTATTTAAAGGCTCCAGACATTTAGTTTATTTTTGTACAGTGTGGATAGTTCAGGTAGAGAAAAGTTTATCAGGTTTCTGTGCTGACAACATTACTGAATCTTTATCATCTGGTCATTCATCAGCCTCCTAATGTCCGTTCTACCTGTTACACAAAAGAGCACTACACACGTCTGTGACACAATCCTGTGAGTAGACCAGCTGGAATAAAAGCTACAGGGAGAGGAAGTGATTGATGCCACCTGGTGGCTGTGTTTATGCTTTAAAAGTATGGTCTGAATTATCAATACGAACATCAACATAACATAAATTGAAACACTGTAATGTAATGCTGCTTTGAGTCTGACTGAGCCAACCTAAATGGATGTTGGTTATATTTACACAGTCAGAAAACGCTGCACATTTCCACCTCCGACTATTTCTACTAATACTCCTAAGCGACCTGATAGAAATCACTAAATGTTATCTGTTAATTGAAGCTTCTCTTCCTTCATGTTTCTGGAGACTGTCTGGTTATATTCAAATGCAGGAAAGAAAAAGTGGTTGAAGAATTGATGGATCGCCTGGATCCTCAAGTCCAGTTCATGGTCTTTGGCCTCGGTTCCTCTGGTTTGCACTCCCCATCTTTCACCTCCTTCTGTGTGCTCTACAGAAAATATGACATTATTTTATGAGTCAAAACGTAATTTATTTGAAGATTATGGTTTTCTAGCCAACACTACCTGACCTTTAGACGGATGCACTTTCCCATCTCCATAATGACTCAGCATGACTACAAGTTTATATAGTCAAGGCAATGAATTTTATGTGCTTTAACTTTCTAAACATATCATGCTGACGTCCTTTTCCCTTCCACAATTTATACACTTACGTATATAGGGACATGGACATACATTTAATACATCATTTGAAAGAATTACCAGACAAAAACCAACAAAACAAACCTGTAGGCTGGGTTCTCTCATTGACTTTAGTCTTGACATCTTCCCGAGCAGCAGATGATTCTTCTGTGCTACTTAATTCTTCTGTCTATGATAAGATAAAACAACAATTATATGTTATTAAAGATTTCAAAGGTCATGAGAGGTTTGGGAATGGGTCTGACAGACTGTGAGGTGCTGTCTGTAGTAACCTCCACCTCAGGCAGATCCTTCCTGGCCTCGGCTGCAGGGCTGGACAGCGACTGGCCCTCCTCCAGGCCTTCAGAAGCCTGCTGACACTTCACCTCAGCAGAGCCAAGTAGTACCTCAAAAAACTCCAGGAATGTAATCTGCAGTAGGACGAGTGGGATGACGACAAAGGTGATACAGAGGCGGAAAGAAATACACGCAAAAAGGTTGAGTAGATTAGCGCCTATCCCTCAACAGAAAATAATGACAGCCAACAGGTGTGAACAGTACAGGCAGACCTCCAGATCCAGACAGGACATGTTGCTGGGGTCACGGCTCTCTGCAGCGATGATCTTCAGTAATCTAGCTGTAGTCAAGTTATTATCCAGCAGATGGAAATCCTGACAGGGGTTGCCAGAGAGAAAAATTAAATGTTGGTAAAGGTTTGCTGTCTTCCCAATCATATTTTGTGGATGTAATTCTTTCATCAAGTCACTCAAAATAGGGCAGCCCTCTGGTTTCGTCAGAAACTGCATCCATTTCTTATGTTGAGTGAGTAAAATATAGAAGAAGCAGTTAGCTATCATGCATGGTGATCTTGGTGTTAGTCTGCTGCACCTTGAACATCCACAGTAGCTGTCGGTAGGTCACGGTCTTGTCTTTGCAGTGGGTCTTATAGGCTTCCCAGCACTTCTTCAAGTAGTTGACAGCCACCACTGCACAGTCTGGCTGCCGAAACAGGAAGCCTGGATGAACACAGCTACAGTTAAAGAGCATGCGAGGAACCTGCAGTGCACTCAGTCATATTAAATAACTGAGTTCCCCCACTTGAGGCTTCTTCTCCGGTAATAAATCAGTTTGCAGGTTCCACTGCCATCTAATAAGTGTGTGCACATCAGCATAATAGCACCTTTTACATTCTTAGCATTAGGAAGGATGTTGTCTGTCATCAGTTTGGAAAAACAGGCAGCCAGAAGTTTCTCTTGTGACCTGTGAAAAGAGGAGAAGTGATGTTTCTCCACTCAAAATCAGCTACCAAGGATAAAACAAGCATATATTCAGTCGTGTCTTTGTGTTATTCCTTGCTGGGGTAGTTGTTCTGTGCGCTTATGTTGCTTTTTGATTGAAAATCTTGCAATGATGAATGCTTGATACATGAAAAAAAACGTGCATTTCCAGCCGTGCTATGAGCTAAATGCTAAAGTCAGCATGGAAACATGCTCACATTGACAATGCTAACATGCTGATGATGTTAGGCAGGTTTAATTTTTGCCATGTTCACCAACTTAGTTAAGCTTGTTATGATGCTGAGTTTTTTTAATGGGCACAAAACACAAAGTACAGCTGAGGCTGATGGGAATGTCATTAGTTTTTCAACAATTGGAAAACATAGTTTTGACAATCCATCTCATATTTGTTAAGATATTTCATTCTGGACAAAAGCAGCAGACTGATTGGGATTGCCAGGCTTGTTGAGTGAGTTAGTGGATCATTCCTTACACCATCTCCTCATGGTAGATATGATAGGCCACAATCACCAGACAGCTGAGGAGTCTACAAAGAAGCATGGGAGTGAACGGAGAGTGGATGTCCGCAGATGTGGCGTCCTCTGAGACACACAGAGTAAAAACACTCACTGTCCATGCCTCTAAAAGTACTGTAATTATGAAGTTATCAATGTCTTGTATATGTGAGGTGGGTTGAGTGTTTAGGAGAGACTGCCGGTCCTCCTCACCTCTGGTTAAGTGGTCTATCTGCATCAGAGTGATGCCGTGATGGTGGATGTTACAATCTTTGAGCAGGCGCCAGAGCTGCAGGCGGGTCAGCAGGAAGGTGTTTTCTGGGCAGTGGACACGGCCGAGTCTGCTGTAGAAACTATAGACAGACTTCAGCTCTGTGATGTGCATCAGCACCACAGACTCCAGCTGTTACACGTGAGACATAGTAGGAACTGGGGTGAAAATAAGGATGTGGGGGAGGAAAGATCATACGTTCAATTTTGCAGCACAAAGCAGGACCAGACCTGTTCACGCTCAGCGTCCTGCTGTGTCGCTGGTATTTTATCCAAAAGATATTCAGTATTCAGAGCCATGTCCGACCCCAAGGAATCACTACCTGACAGAGGAGTTACACCTGTAACAAGATGCAATAACATAAGCCATTGTACCAGAGGATTTCAGACTGTATCACTGAGCATTTAGAATGGAGCCACAGTACTGTAGTGTGTTTACCGCACAGAGGACTGGGAACTCTGTGTCCATCCTGGTTGTGTGTCATCATCTGATCGTCCACAAACTCTCCCTCCAAAACATGCCCATCCCTACAAGTGAATTTTCCCTGTGAACCGCATTGTAAAGCCACTTTTAGAATCTCTTGCGATGACATAGAGGTGTATCATGGGTGTGTTACTGACTTGGAGTCCAAAGAGCGGCAAAAAACATTTCCAAAGTTACCTACAGAATCATCCAGAGAGAAAAACATAAAGCTTGCAAAGAGTGCCGCTTTCATTGTGATGCTAGATGCATTTCTAAAGCATTAGTCAAAGGTGTTTGCCACTTCCAAGAAAGCTTTTTCACTTTGATATTCACTGAATTTGCGTGTGTGTGTGCATCAGCTGTGAAAGGCACTACTGTGTTATTGATTCACCTTTCCATGTTTTTTATTGTTCCTCCATTCTCCTTCATAGATGGCACCACCAGCGTAGTAAAAGGCCCCCTGTCCGTGCCTCTGACCCTGAACAAAGTCCCCGATGTACTGATTGCTCAGGGAATACTGGGATCCATCCACTCGCTTCAGGATCCACACGTGTGTGCCTCGTCCATGCTGCCAGAGAAGAGAGGTGTTTTAAGGGGGCTAAAAATCTGCTGTCCTGGAATTAGAGCTATGTCTGATATAAGATAATGAACACACTGTGACACTTTGGCTCTGCTAGAAAAGCTGTTTTGAAGAATTTGATGAATGTTTCAAGCTTTGTTTTGGTATCAACAGCTGGAAACGTTGATGTCAATAGTCTGGGAAAGGGCCGAGATAATACCACAGGAAAACTTTCATACCTGGACTCCGCTCTTCCACGTCCCAACATACTGCTGTTCCAGTTTTAACCACCTCATTGTGCCCTCTCCGTCTCTCAGGTTGTTCTTCCACTCACCACAGTAAATGTTACCAGAGGGGTAGCTGTTAAGACACAGACATCACCCTCTGGACTGTTCAAATTCAACAGATTCGATACTCCATACATACCATCTCACTCCCCATCCCTCTCTGGTGTTCTTCACCCAATCTCCTTTGTACCAAGAGCTCTTATCCTGGTTATAATACACTTCCCCCTAAAACAAAGACGGCCGATTGAAATTAAAAGCTTTAAAAGAAGACTATACCTGATATAATTTGGTGGATCATACCTTTCTGTGCCTCTTGCCCTGATCCCACTGCCCTCTGTATAACACTCCAGTTTTTGCACATTTGTAGGTTCCAGTCCCTTGTCGTATACCATTGTACACCTCCCCCTCATAGGAGCTGCCGTCCGGCCAGGTGTAGGTGCCCCGGCCCATGGGCAGGTTGCACACAAATTCCCCCTGTTAGGTTAGAAATTCACTACAAGATTAAGTTGACAATGTCGATATATGTATACAGCATGCGTGTTTAGAAATGTTACGTACACACGGGTTATTGTAAAGCACTTTGAATCTAAGTTAATTACCGTTATTATAATATGTCATGATTGAACTGTACCTCATATTTTAATCCACCTGCCAGTGTGAAGACACCAGGTCCATTCATAAGTCCACTGGAAAACATCCCCTAAGGGGAAAAAAAGTTTTAAACATCCTCATGGAAGTTGGAGCAAAGGACATTTAAATGAATTTCTGGTGCGCTCTCAGAATATATTTGTATTTGTCTTCGCATCAACAGCATGACCGCTGATTGTAGTAATAGAAATATATTACAAATACAATTTCAGATGGTTTCAAATAATTAGAAAAACTAATTGGAATATATTATTATATATATATATTGGAATTATGGAATTATTTTTAATGTGTTTTAAACCATTTGAGGTTCATAATCCCATTTTCCATTCAAAAAATGAACAATTACTAAACATTGTAGGACTGCAATAGGCTGAAGAGTGCACTCACTGTGTTTTTCTATCAAACATATCGAACCAGTGTTGTGTTGTTACTTTGAATTGTACCTTGTACATGTGGCCTCCTTCAAAACAGGCGACCCCCTCTCCATGAAGCTGGCCTTCACAGGTTTCCCCTTCATGTCTGTAAAGGATACAGCAGAGCTTACTGTTCAGATACAGCCAGTCTGCCTAGCTAGTGTTTCTGAGTGATGCTTTACCTCAGGATAACTAAGGTAAACAGAGTGGGGAGTTGATGGGTGTCCTCTGGCGGGTCGTCACTGACAGCACGGCCTCCGGTGCTGCTTCGGTTCACTTCCGCTGGATTCACCTTTAAACCAGCGGGGCAGCTCGCTGCCTGTTTTCTCTCTCTTTCCCCCGCTGACTGCGGCAGCTCTGCGTCTCCGCACCTTTCCACGGTTCCACCGTTTTCTATCGCCGTTTTCTCCTCTTTCCCCTGTGTCATTTTGTGCTGTTTATGTGGCGTTATGTCTCGGCAAAACTGGAGTATCTCCATGGCAACGGCAAAGGACGCCTGCAACTACGGGAGCCTTTACCAGTCAAAAAGTCAAAGAGGGTCATTCAGGGAGTGATATCATCTTAAACAGTATATAACTGAACGTCTAGTACTACCTGTGTTAATCAGTAGTGGGATAAAAATAAGTTTGTTTGCTTGGGCTTTGAATATTTTATGCAACTTACTTACTTACACTTACTTTACACATACTTTTACTCCTCTACTTTTGCATGACAGCGTTAGTTACTCTTCAGATTACAATTTTTCAAACCCTTCCAACTCAAACCATGAAAACTAGTTTAAAACCCTCGTAGTCACAAAGCGGAAAACAGGGCTGTTTTTCTCAGCTCGTGAAAAGTTTTAGAGAGCGACGCCACAAACATATGATGATCTTATAGACCATGATGTGTTGCTTGTATATTAACCTACCCAACAAAATACATTGTTAAAATTAAATATAATAAATACTTTTTCTGTATAGCAATTTTGAATGCAGGACCTTTACCTTCAGTGGAGTATTTTCACAGTGTGGTATTAGTACTTTTACTTATGCAAAGGATCTGAATACTTCCTCCAGCAGAAATGTGAGCAACCCATGTTACGATTTATCTTGTTTATTTGCCCCATTAAATGGGTGTTAAAGTATAAAAAGTAAAATAAGAACATGTCAGATATTAAGAAAAACACACTAAACAGTCAGATCCAAACATCTGAACCATACAAATATACAGCATCTATGGTTTGGATTCAGGGGTGATATCTAACAGAAATAAAGTGGAAAGAAAGCCTGTCCCAGCTATATAAAGCCAGTCTAAAGTGTGATTCTCCGACACTTGAAGAGATCAGTCTTGTGAGATGATGTCCAGGTTGGCGAGGTGTCTCATGGTGGGCCGGCCGTGAGGACAGTTCCACGGATGCTCAATCTCCCCCATGTGAACCAGGAGCTTCTTCATCTCACTGACACTCAGAGCAGTGCCGATCATCACCTGAGGAGGGACACAATAGACAACAGATAACAATATTATCTTATGGCAGGAAAATAGTGATGTAATATAAGAAGTGGTCTTATTGTAGAGGACCACAGAGGTTTTGCATTTTAAATTACAACAAATCACAAACACCTTACACTACAGTAGTTTTCTTATCATTTGATATTCCATGCAGCCATTTGCTTTAAATTCAGCTTGTAGAAGTTAAAAAGATTTTTGAGATATGTACAGATCTACATTCAAATTTACCATTGCAATGGCAATCGAAGTAACAGCACACATTGAATTCAAATCTGTGTTCAGTAATTGGCTGTAAACTGTCTAAATATCTAAAGACATTTGTGTTGGCTGTGGTAGAAATACAACATTCTGATGATGACTGCTGATACTAATCTAAAGCCAAAATCTGGTCTGTGTAAATATTAGAGCTGATTTATTGATTAGTTATCAGCTATTAAATTGATAGTAATCATTTAGATGGTTTAAGTAATTTTTTTAAGTTAAAACGGTCAAAATTCTCTTAAATATGAATATTTTCTTGTTTCTTTACTTCTCTATGACAGTAAACTGAATATCTTTGTGTTGTGGACAAAAAAAAGAGATTTGTGAACACTGATTGACATTTTTCTCCTTTTTCTAACATTTTACAGAACAAACAACTAATACATTAATTGAGAAAATATGCGACAGATTAATCGACAACGTAAGTAATCATTAGTTGCAGCCCCAAATATCTGAAACTGCTTCAAAGCATCTGTTTATGAGCAGTGTAAACTCACAGATTTTCGACAGGCTCGGGAGGCAAACATCTGCCTGACGCGGGACGGTCGGCACATGACTCCTGGGCTGTCACTCAACATAAAGATTAGCTCTTCGATGTCAGCTGGGCCAAATGTCCAGTTTTTACTGGTGGGCAGAGACACCAGCTTGACCCTCTCCATCACCTGAGCTGCAGTCACAGTAAAAAAAATAGTTGGTTTAGTGTAAGTGATCATAAAAATGGGAAATAATCATTTTGCACTAGAGCTTAAATCAACTCATGTTTATTCACTCTTATTTAAAGGTTAAATGTTCATACCGTCCTCGTCGACAAGAAATTCAAAGCCATTTTTTCTGAAAATCTCAATGTTCTCTATGAGCACATTTTCACTGACAGCAGGGAGGTGAAGCTTCTGAGGGCTGCAAGCATGAAGGAAAAAACAAAAACAGATCACTGACCAGTAAAAAAAAAAAACTCATTCTGAACAACACAAAGCAAAATTAATCGACTGATTAAGATTCTTACGCTATGAGTTTCTGTCCCTGGAGCACAGTGTGCTGCTGCAGCATCTCAAAGTTGTATTTCTCATCTGTGGCGTGCTGGTCGATCATGAAGATGTCCGAGTTGAATTTGGTGATAATGAAGCCCAGGTTAAATTGTCCGATGATCTCCATCTCTTTGAACGTGTCTTTACTGTAGGGATGAGAGACGGACAAGTTAGGTGTTGTGCCAATTACACTCCAACACTGACAAATTCAGTCAGTAAAATCTGACCTGATCTCTTTCTTGAGCTCTTCCTCTGCACTTTGGTTTTCTCCAGGGTTGATCTTGGCCCTGAAGCGTCGATAGCACAGATTCTCACTCTCACTCCTTTTCCGCCGCTCCTGTAACCTCTTCACGTTGGCTGCCAGCTCTTGTAGAGAGAACTGCAGAGGCGTCGTCCTCCTCCGTAGGCAGACTGGAACATCCACCGTCGAGGAGGATCTCTTATAAGCGTTTGAGAAAGTGCTGGATTCGTGTTGTGCGGGGAAATGTGGTTCCTCTGTCCTGGCCCTCTTGGCGTCCGGGCTCACAGTACGGCCCTCGTTGGAAGCGCATGGCTCAGTCTGTAACTCTGGAACCTCAAGATCAGTGTGACCGTCGTCTGACTCTTCTTTGAATGTTTTATTTTCTACGCTGGGTCCGTCAGAGATCGGTTCGGGAGAACACAGAACATCTGCTGTTGCCATAGCAACATCGCGACTGTCTTTCTTGGAGTCTGTGCCCGTGCATCCGTACCTGAACCCGTCTAGCACCGACTTTCCCACTGGGGAGCATGTAGCCAGGTCTCTCCTGGATTTCAAGGGAGATTTTGAACTTGAGTTGCAGGCGGGAGGTTTGACAGTGCCCTTAAAAAAAGACTGCAGTGTTTTTTGTGTCGAGCCACTTTTGGCAGCACTTGTCACACTTGACTTGCTCCCAGAATTGGAGCTGTGATGACTTGAAAAAGCCGCTTTTAGACCAGCAAGGTTTAGGGAAGACTTTGGGCTCCGAGTCACTGGGTCCTCTCCAGGCTCTGGCATGTTCTCATTTGACGAGACAACCTTACAGAAATCAGATGTTGCATCTAGACACAAATGACAGACAGTCAACATAAAAGCACTCAACAATATCTACTCTGATACTGATTCCACTCTCATATAATGTCAGTCAAATGTGTTGCTATGCAGGCTGAACTTGCTGTGCTTACTGGTGCTGGGTATGGGTATATAGTTCAGGCTGATCTTATTGACGCCAGCCTCATACATGTTGATAAGAGAGGTCTTTAGAATAGCCAGCAAGAGTTTCTCCTCCTGAAGGAAAATCTGACGTTTGTCTGGAGTTACGTTCACATCCACACACTCTGAAATAAAACCACAAAAATGCTCATGTAGTGCAGAAAATCAGCAATGAGTTTCAGAGACAACTTTGGTTCAGCAGGTTTCTTACCGGAGGCAACAGTTATGTTCAAGGCGACAAATGGATATTGATGTCTGTTGTACATATGATACACTTCGTTCACAAGTTTGGTCACCTGCAAGTTGGGAATAACTAGAGATTAGATTTAAAACTTAATAATACTATTATTACTATCCACCAATAACAGCTTAAAATGTCTTTAAAAACTAGATTATCGTGCATCATAAACCACTCTTAAATGTTTCCTATGCATCAAACAAAAGCAAACATGAATTACCTTAAGGGGATCACACGGCCGGTTGTTGATGAAAAAGAACTGCCTGTCTGTGGCACTTCTTCCAACACCATGGTCTGCTCGTGATACAAACCCTGTCAGGCTGTCAACACAGAGATTTGTTACGTTTTTTTTGTTATTTAGTTCTTTTAAAGCACACAGATAATTCTATCTCATGTGTCTATCAAACTTGGAAGATACACCTTTGACATAAGTATATTACTACTACTACTAGTACTACTACTATTGACTTTAAAAAAAAGATGTTTTGTTTGCAGAGAAGGCCTGCATAGGACATCCAAGCAACAATGTCACTCACGAAAAAAGCTGTTTGGGTAGATCTGCATCTTTGAGTCCATATTCCTCAATAACATTTTCTGTAGGAGACACTTGCTGAAAAGGTAGAAGAGTCTGTAGCTGCAAAACAAACAACAGACAGTGAAGTTAGATATTAAGCGAAACAAATAAGGTGACACAACAATTGGCATATTTTATATCATATTTTAGACCTTCTGCAGGTTGCAAATAAACAGTATATTAAATTAAAGTGTGAAAGCAATGTTCCAACCTGTTTTGGCCCATATATGGCCCCTATGTTGTCTCTCATACTCTGGCTGCCACTGGTGCTGACGACTGTGCTGCGCTTTCCCTGCCCATTTTGATTGGAGCAGGTAATGCGCACTCCTGTAGAGATGATACAGTAGGACTGCAGGACGTGTATCATTTTGGCGTACTCCTGAAAATACAGAATGATGAAATGTTGGGGATTAAAGATGAATAACATAGGAAGTTTAATTAGCCACTGATTAGCTCTTGCCAGAGCGATCCTTTAATGACGAACCTTCTTAATATTGCGTTGGAACTCCTTGTGTCGAACGGGCAGGGTGTAGAAGAGCTGCTGCAGGCTGACTGTGCAGCCTTGCTGCCGAGGATGGGGTGACTGCTGCACTAGGTGGCCTTTGTGGTCAAACACCAGCTTGGTCCCCACCTGGCTGGACTCGTGGCATGTCACTACACTCAGGTCACTGGAGCAGGGGGTCAGAGGGAATTTTAGCCGATGAGGTGACAAGTAATTTAATGTTCATGTGCCAAGTTACTGTGGCTGTTGAAGCGTTTTACCTCAGAGCACATAAAGAGCTGAGGGCTTCACCTCTGAAGCCAAATGTCTCCACATTGATGAGATCAGAGAAGTCCCTCAACTTTGACGTGTGATGCTTCAATGCTGGGGAATCGATACAAGAGGTGTCAATTAACCTAAAGATTGGACAGTCCTTGAATAAGAATAATTAGATGGACAAAGTTGGCACTTACTCAGTCCTTCAAAGTTGGCCTCTTCCACTCCTTTGCCATTGTCTGACACTTCCACCAGTTCAACTCCGCACTCCTTCAGCCTGACATCTGAAACATACAACGATGTGATACTGAACATAACATAAATCAGTATCTACTACTCTACTGACCTATAAAACAAAGACATCTGGTCATTTTTACAAAGATAGGATAGGATCATTTTGACAGCACTGACAACTGAAGCCCTCGCAGGTAGGCCAGCATCTTAATTGGAAAACCCCAGCATCACACTGTGTGCATCATAACTTACCAACACTGGTGGCCCCTGCATCGATGCTGTTTTCCACCAGCTCTTTGACAGCTGTGGCCAAAGTCAGCACCACCTGTCCGGAGCAGATCTGGTGGACTGAGTGCTTGTCAATGGCCTTGATGGCTCTGGCAGGTTCACCGCTGCTGAGAAGAAAACCAGCACTCAGTGACAATCATGGACCACTTTACCTTCTGCTAAATTTATATTACAGCAACAGATTTATGCATGCACAGCTAGCTGGAAAGCTGAGGACTGTGGGTATACCAGATCGGCTGTATAACTGGTGTTGTAAGAGTGTTTTTTATAATACAGTGTGTTTACTTGGATAAAAGTCTGGATGCATAATGCAAATGCGCTTTCAGATTTACCACTGAAGAGGGGACGTGGGGTGTTAAATGCAGTAAATGAATAGCAGGGTAGATTTGCATGATGTAAATACGCCTGCAGGCAAGGTAAATGAATGTAGTAGTTGCTAACTTACCAAGCTTCAGACATTTTCAAAGAGAGAAAAGCTTCAGGGGGAAGCCATTTCTGTCCGCAACAGTGGAAGGAAGAGACACCTTCTAGTTATTCGCCATTGTCAAAAAGCAGCTACTTTGTTCTCACTAGCTGACATTAAGGCATCATGTTGTAAACACAAAATTGTACCGCGCGGACTACGCAGTTCGTTCGCGAGCGTCACTCGTGCGCAAAAACTGCGCCGCTTGAGAAATAAAAGTAATAATATAAAATGTTGAGTGTGTCAGAAAAAACAACAACCTTATGAAACGCAGTAGTGATAACAGCGTCAAACTAATCACATCGTTGTAAATAAATAAATATAATCTAAACCGTTGCCTCAAACTGTTCAGATATTTCATCACCGGAGACTTTCAATATTAGGGTACATGTACAAGTATGTGACATTGTAAAAAAACGAACAATTAGCTTTTTGTTGCGGGGTCGTTGCAAATGCTTTGATTTGAAGCTTTATACTCATATTCAAATTAAAATACTATATTATTTTGGTTGTTTAATGTTATTTTGAGTGAAATATTTTTTTCCTATCAGTTGGTCTTGTGGCAGGTGAAGCCCTTACATTGTCAGATGGTCCCTTACTCTCCCCCCTGACTGCTGTTGAATCATGGCTGTCTGTTAGCATGACCGTGTGGGACATCGACCGAGCGAAGCTTTCACTACCTCTCCTGTGAAATTCATGCCATGCAAACACTTGAAAAACCCGGTGTTTAACGTAGTTTGACACAGCCTACCGCAAATATGACGTATCTGTTGTGAAATGGGCCGCGTTTTAAAACAAGTACTTTTTTTTTTTGACAAGTCATCGTTTTTACAGAAGCTACAATAATGTACAGTTCAGCAGCCAACAAGGGACTCCTGTGGCCGGAGGGAAGTTCTGGCAGCAGCAGTAACCTTTTAGTCCGCCGCAACATTAAACCCATCAGGAGAAGTGAGGATGAGAGTAACCTTAGTCTGTTAAGTTTGGCGAGCGAAGAGGACGATGAAGTCCAGTTTGACAGTAAGCAGCTTTTCTTCTTGGGCTTAAACTGCGTTAAGTTACCTTTAACTCATCCCTACTGAGCACACGTGGATGGCAGCAGGCCCACATTACCTGGTGTCATGGTGCCACAATAAAACGTCTAATTTCGAGTAGTTTTAAGTGTTTGGCTCTCTCAACACTGAGAAAGTGGCAGGGGTGTAGTTAAAGGTGAACATCATGGTGGCTGAGCCCCCCCCCCCCCCCCCCACCTCTCCTCCTGCCCCAGCTGAGGTGTTGATCCCACCCATGAACAACAACCATGTGCACGTGTCAGACCACTTCTTTGCATGCCAGTTCATAGACTGTGTAGTTTGTGCAGGTGTGACAACGTGACATCGAATCAGGTAAATGGTTTCATAACAAAGAGATTACATTTTTATAAAACATCCAAACATCTGCCAGCATCTGTGAAACATGAATTTAAACAGACTCATTCCCAACATACAGATTACAGGGTTATGACACCAGCAGTCCCTCATACAGAGTCTCTAAAGCAGGACAAGCTTATCCAGTTTGCACACACACACACACACACAAACACACACACATATATATATAGCCACATTTTATTGCAGTTATATTAATCATCTACTAGCACACTTATCGTTGCACCATGTTTTTGTGCTTGTATACTTTAGTGTAATACTGTTTTAATACCGGTATGGTGTTGGTTTTTACTGCTTTTCTGTTCATGCATGTTTGTTCCTGAGCTAAGGACAGTCTGTTTTCCTTCACAAGTCACGATCATGTTCTTGGGTAACCCAGACTGCAGACTACAAGCCTCTAAGGATCCACTTATATCATAGAAATAACCTCTTTGGACAATCAGATTATGCCAGAGATGTTATAAACGGCAACTAGACAACTTGACACTTTTTCCATTTCTAAACAGATATGCAGTATTTACCACAGTATATTGATATATACTGTTGTATAAATTATTCTTAGAGGAAGGTGGTATGGGTGCTATGCTGTTTCTTTCTATGCAGCCCAATCCTAACCAACAGGCTTAAAGGGGTACTCCAGCAATTTGATATTGCGCATTCGTAAGGCAGGAGAACTTGTGCCAGACGGATTGAAAATAGAATATTCAAAATTGAAGCAACAGATGCCTGGACGTTTTAAGTATGAGTCTAGATTCAAAATTGGTGGATCCTACATTTCCCATAACACAACTTAATAGCGACCAAAATGTATCCAGCATGAAGTGGTGGAGCAGCCCCCTTTTTCTCAATCTGGCACAGTGACGGAGAGCCTCAGCTCGGTCATGTGTTTCTACAGTACAGTAGGTGGAGGAGGCTGGGACGCGCTGTAACAGGCAGATAAGCATTACTGCTGTGCACACCCCCTTATGTATAAACAAGATGAGCTGCCTTGGAAGTGAACAGGATAATCATTAGTTCAGTTTTTGAGTGCTTAATATTGGACCGAAAGTGTTTTTATACAGAAAATGGACCTAGGAGATAAAAACATTGTTGAAATGATAGCAAAGGTTATTGAAGAAGGTAAGGCTTTAAAGGAGAAATATTATCATTATTTGTGTCTGCGGTTTTAGTTGGAGATCAACAAAGTCAAGTGTAACCTAGAAACTGTTGCTTAGTGCCACGATCTCCAGTTTGAGCCTTTGAAGGAGAGTTTTCATTGTAAAAATGATTTATCACAGCTTCCTCTTCCTCTTTTTTTCCACATTCAGCTACCGACACCGATGATAACCACGAAGTGTTAATGGCTGGTAGACATTACCCATCCATCCAGGAGTTTGCCTCAGCGATCCCCAACCACCTTCTGCTGGGGTCTCTCCTGGAGCACCTGTGCTTCGTCTATGAAAGCAATCCAGCACGCTCCCGTATGCTCTTTAAAGGTATGCTCTGAGATTTTGCTCTGGAATTGGAAAAAACACCCCCGCTAAGTACATAAAGCTTTGTGAAGTCGTTTTTAGATCATTGTTTGTTATTAATTCCAAGTTTAATTATTAATTAATTAATTAATTAATTAAAGTTATGCTGCTGTTCCTCTGACAGTCATTGGCCAGCGTTTAGCCGCCATGAACCTCCTCTCTCCTTTGGCCATAAGTGATGAGTTCAGCACCGTCAGACTGCAGCACAACCGGGCCTTCACTGAGCTGCTTCACGGTGCCAGCTCCTCACTGTATCCACAGGTGAGATACGTCTTGTCAGATTTGATGTTGGGACTAGTTTAATTTATATGCCACGGCGCCGATGACAGCCATAATTAGAGGCATTATTTTTTCTTGTTGTCTGTATGTCCATACGTCTGTCTCTCTGTCTATCAGCACCATTCTCGTGAAGGCGGTATCTCTTTCTTAAATTTGGCACAGACTTCTACTCGACTCAAAGATTAACTCATTAGGTTTTGGTGGCCAACGGTCACTGTGACCTCACAAAACACATTTCTGGCCATAACTCAGGGATTCATTCATTGATTGTGACAAAATTTCACACAGACGTTTACTATGATGAAATGTTGATGTAGTGATTACAGTTTATATTCTAAAGGTCAAAGGTCAAATTCACTGTGACATCGTAACACTTTTCTGGTCGTTATTCAATGCCACAGCTGAGGAAAGCAAGATTGTGACCATATTTTACATTTGGTTGGATATTTTTAATTCTTCAGACTGTACAGACAGTCATGTAAACTGCAACTTGACTGTTTAGCCGAGTCATACAACCGCAAGGTGGTAAATCCCGTTTGAGTGAGAATTTATATGAGACATAAGCAGCAAACTAAGCGTACAGTTACTACCTGATACAGTCTTGTGTTATGTGTTATCACGTCTACAGTGTTGTCACTGTGTTTATTCTCATCTCATTTTACAGAGCCAACAACGCCACAGCTCAAATACGCACAATCCTGCCTTAAGGTAGGCTGTGCCCTGGATAGTATTTAATGTTGAGTTGCTTCAAAGGAATATTTAAGTGTTGTGTAAGAGATGTTTGTGTTTGCCCTCCCACAGACCAAAGGAGGGACTGTTTCAAGCGCAGACGTCCCGCTATGTTAGTGAATTTGAAGAAATATGTAGACTTGGGAAAGGATCGTATGGAAATGTTTTTAAGGTATTTTATTTTGTTCTACTCCTCTACACTATTTCATAACACTAACTCCACTAAAGAAGAGCTTATGTTTTGGTGGATAAATGCCGTCATGTTATCTGTGATTTTGTAGGTTATGAACAAACTGGATGGACAGAATTACGCTGTGAAGAAAATTCTCATCAAAAAAGTCTCAAAGGATGACTGCATGAAGGTGAGCCATCAGTGTTTTATCAGTGGATCCTTTCTACGCCCAAATACAGCGATATAATAGACTAAAGACTGTTTGGTCTAGACCTGCTCTTTATGTAAAGCGTCTTGAAATAACGCTGTTATGAATTGGCGCTTTATAAATAAAGATTGATTGATTGATACAAATTCAATTATGTTACTGTGATTTAGGTCCTGAGGGAAGTCAAAGTGTTGTCTAGCCTGCAGCATGAAAACGTTGTGGGCTATCACACTGCCTGGATGGAACATGTTCAGCCTACAGCATGTGAGTATTTAACTGCTCTCCTGCCACAAGTCGGGCTGAAATTAGTGAAATGTAATTACTATTCATTGAGTTAATGAGCAGTGACGCTTACTGTTCTTACCATAAGAGAAGCTTTATGTGAAAAATTACTGTGTTGCAGATCCAGAGTCTCTGCTGCCTGCACTGGAATCACCGGGACAAGACAGGTGGGATCCAGCAATAACTGATCATACATTCATTGTTATGTCACTATTATCTGGGAACCGAATGATCTTCAAGAAAATAACCATCATGTTACAACAACACTACATCTGTCTCTGCTCTTTCATTCACAGCTCTGATGAGAGCTCTGACAGCTGCAACAGCTCCTCAATAGTTTTTCAAAGCCTCAGTGAAGCACAGACAGACACTGCTTCAAGTGCCAAAATACCCCTGAGGGAGACCCAGCTGATCAGAGATTTGGTTCCAGCCCAAGAGAGGGGCCAGGTGGTGTGTCCCAAGACGATGCGGCGGATTCCCAAGAACTACGTCCCCTGCGTGTTCCTCGGACAGCGAGGCGCCGTGAGCGCACAGAGCTCCAAATGTCCTGCTGTGGGTTTGGACAGTTCGCCGCTGCTAGAGGGGGAATCCAGCAGGAGCAGCATCGAACTGAACAACAACTCCTGCATCGACAAGGACGGTCAGCAGTGGACGGACATTCGCACAATAAAGCCCTCCAAAGAGGTGGGTGCTTCAAGAGGCTTTTAGTGATCAGACAAGTTATAAAAAGATTGCCATTTGTATAGCTTACTGAAAGTGATTTTGTTGTTAGAATGTGTTAAAAAATGTGAAATGTGCATTTAAAAAACGTGAAGTTTTCATTTATGTTTCGGCTGAATGTGCAGGTGCAGTTCCACCTGATGCTCTACATCCAGATGCAGCTATGTGAGCGCTCGCTGAAGGACTGGGTCTCTGACAGGAACACCAAGCCCAAAGAAGAGCAGACCTCAAGATGTAAGAGCTAAACGCACGCATTATTTTACAATATTGTAAAATTTTCAGATTATATTCATTAAAAGCACACAGCTAAAGACTGGTAAGCAGTTTCTCACCATTTACAAGTGAATGCTAATGTAATTTAAATGAAATTATTCAATGAGAACTAATTATTTTTAAAATAAATATATTACTTGTATGTTTTCAGGTCCTTACGGGTGTGTTGACAGCGAACACACACTGTGGCTGCTAAGAAGGATACTGGAAGGAGTGGAGTACATTCACTCCAGAGGAATCATACACAGAGACCTGAAGGTAAGGTGCTGTGAGAGATTTCATTACATCAGCATATGTTTGAGGTCAGCTAGGAGTAATACCAAAAAAATGATCAAAAGAGTCCTGTTCATCTTCTGTCTCAAAGGAAATGTCGTGCACATCCTCCCAGTGGTTGAATATAAAGTCATATAACCTCTCAGGCAGGACTTTTCTCAACTCATCTCTCTTGTCATGGACATGTTTTAGATAAATGTCACTCTTGCAAATATCCTGAAGCCTCCTCGGCTGCTGAATGAGCTTGAGGAGCTGGTCTCTCTGTTTGAAGAAACATGGCAGCTCCAAGGTAGAGGGCAGATGGCCGCTCTGGTTGTAGACGGTGAGCGGGGAGGTCAGACAGAGGAGTTTGACCAGCAGAGAGCTGTTCCTTACATTTGGCCTGTGGTTCAGGAACAGGAACAGACAGTTCTCCCCTGCTTTGCTCAGCTTATTGATGTTGGCCCCATACCTGAGCAGCAGGTCCACCAGCTCTGTGCTGCCCATGCTGCACGCCTCCTGTAAAGGTGTCATTCCGGCTTTGTTCACTCGGTCGACCTCGGCCCCCCGCTCAAGCAGCTCAGAGATGCAGCTGATGCTTTCCTCCAGGGCTTTAGTGATCTTCATAGCCATTGCCTCAGCGGCTAAGTGCAGAGGAGAGTTCCCAGAGTGCTTCACTCCCTTGAAAATAGTCAAGAATTTACATGACTTTAAAGCAGGACAGATGTAGAGTCTAATTAACTCATTTCAACACCATGAAAAGCACTGAAAGAACAGCAAAGGTGAATCACTGGATGAATTCGTGCATTTCTATTCACAGAAATTGCATTCAGACTTTTGCGTGTGAAGATCTTTGTAGTCAGGATCACTGATCGACAAAAACATTAAGCACAGGTTAGGTTGGTCTACCTCTACATACACTGTGGATGATTTGCTTCCAATAAGCCATCGTTTTTGTCTGTAGGCAGGCACATGTCCTGGATTCAGCATTCTTTTTTTTTTTTTAAATGCTTCAGTTTCTTTCTTTCTTTCTTTCTTTGGTCTGCTGTAGCAGAAACAGTACACATGATACTGATAACATTAACAACCGCATTATCCAAAAACAGAGGATGAACACGAACCGTGTTGATATTCGCTCCCTGATCGATCAAGCTGGCTATAATGTCCTTATGGAGGGTCCCAGCAGCCATATGCAGGGGCGTCATCCCACTGCTGTCCACAGCATTAACATCAGCACCATAGATGGCCAGAATACGGACAGCAGACAGAGCCAAGTAGCGTACTGATAGGTGGAGAGCTGTCTGGTGACTCTCCCCCTCCACCTAGACAGGAACCACAAGAAACACACATTTGGAAAAAGACACAAACAAAAATCGTAATATCTGTCTGAATTTCACAGAGAGGAGCTAGACTTAAAGTAGCTTAAAAGATTGCAGTAAATGTTGATTTGCAATATTAAAAACTTCATACCTCCGCATTGACGTTAACGCCGTGCTCACAGAGGAGACGTAGACAGGCCTCTGCCTGTCTGTGCATGCTCATCACAGCAGCCTGGAACTTGGAACCTGGTTTCGGCTGAGTGGTCAGGATGCTCGGCCAACCGGCGATCACCAGGTGCAGAGTGGTGCGACCGAGCTGGTCCCTGTGACAGAAGTAGAGACAGTGGAACTGGAGATAAAAGGAACCAGCGACATACGTGTCGTACTCAGTTCCACTTTGCATGAGTTACACTCTTACTGTAAATGTGACCTTATTTGTTTTAGGAAACAAATTAAACTCAGTTGAAATTAGTTTATTTCACCAACTCAAGTTTTTATTTTCATTTTATGAGAAACTAAAGCTACAAGAAATGTGGCTCCGTACTATCGATGGGTGCCGTGTTTGGTGTCAGCGTGTATGTCCAGACCTCATTTCAGGGTCTGCCCCCACTGACAGCAGGCTCTGCATGCTCTTTACTCTTCTGTAAGAGGCAGCCAGATGAAGCGGAAGGATAGCAAGGCCCTGAGGCAAGACGAGACATTACGAAATAAAACGGAATTCAGTGCAACACAATTACATTGTAGTCTAACACACAAGTACTGCTCTATTGTTTTTTGTTTTTCTTTCTTTTATTGTCATAAATAGAATGATCACAGTGGAGCAACAACACACGACAGTAGTGAGTAATCATTGAGCTTTTTGAGGTTATCGCCATCTATATGCTTTTTGATTTATAGATGATTTGGCGATATTATAATAAGTAAGATGGTATGTCTCTGTCAGTGCAACAATCTTTTTTTTACACGTTTCAATTCTTTTAAGTAATTTTAAAAAATGGTGCATTTACCTTCCAGGAAACTTGTCCGGACACACTGTCTTGTATCTTGATGAGGAAACTACTTCCATACTTTTTTGACATGTCTTCTATTCGTCCCAAGTCTTCATCCATGATGGCAGTATAGAATTCATTGTATTGAAACTTTATAATGTTTCTGCTTCTATCCTGATGCTCCTTCTTACCCTTCAACATGACCAGACACTGCAGCTTCACTGGTTCCAATAAGTAGTTCTTCAGAGGATGTGTGATGGTTGAGATCTGGTTATGCTGGTTTAGTGTGGCAAACCAACATAGGCACATCAGGTAACTTGGCAGTCTGAGGAGGGAAAATTGAAAATGGCCATCAGCTACTTCTGTTTTGGTGGCCAGTCGTATTTCATCATGTTTGTTTGAGAGTGTCTCCTGTCACAGCTGATAACATCTAGCTGCCTGTGAGGCCAATTAAGGGGACCAGTGACACTCCTCTGAGTTATTTACAGGTTGTTCATGTATTTATGGCACTTCAGTATTTTACTGTTAGGAAAGCAGGGAATTATTACACAGCAAAAGCTCACATGCTCACAAATCACTCTTTTTACATACAGTATTTCCTCATTTGAACAGGGGAGTTTATGTGATGTGGAAATAGTTGATTTCTTCCCTCAATATGTTGTATGAAATATTGCAATCTCTCATGCTGACACCGTAGACATCTGCTTTACACTAGTGACAGATCCTGTGGAACTAATTAGAACGTCTTTGTCTTTTTTTTAATCAGCCAAGGAACATTTTCCTCCATGGTCATGACTGCCATGTTCGGATTGGAGACTTTGGTTTGGCCTGCAAGGATATAATAATGGATGGCCATAAAAGCACCAGCTCTCCCAGCAGTGGTAATACTGTACCTCTGAGCTTTGACACAGTACCTCACAGAATCACCAGTAGATGGTGCTGTTTGCTTTAAAGTCACTTTTCTGGTGTATTGCAGATTCCTCTCATACCACAGGTGTTGGTACATTTGTATATGCAGCACCAGAACAACTGAAGGGCTCTCATTATGATTCAAAGGTAAGCTGTTAACAGGATGACAACCATATAATGATGAATTCTGACTTGTTTTTTCAATACAACACAAACATTGGTGCATTACTTTATTTCATCATCAGTTACCAACTTCATCGTTGTCAGTCTAAACTTTATTTGTATTGTTGTTGCTTTCTCAGTCAGACATGTACAGCATCGGCGTGCTGGCCCTGGAGTTATTCCAGCCCTTCGGGACAGAGATGGAACGTGTCCGGACCCTTGGGGACTTGAGAGAAGGGAAAATCCCAGACTCATTCTGCCACAGATGGCCAGTCCTGTCTACGTACATCCTCAAGCTGACGAGTAAAGAGCCCAGTGTTCGGCCCACGGCGAGCCAGCTTCTACAGAGTGAACTCTTCTGCAGTAAAGACATAGTATGTGGGCATAAATGAACACATTTGAGCTGAAAAAAATAATTTCAACAGGATTATAATCATACCTACATAAAAAGTATGCAACTATCTGAAAATACAAAAATAATTTCATCACAAATGCATCTCCAGTAAAGCTCTTTAATTAATTTTAATAATACTTCCCCCCCCTCAGGTGATCCATGGTTTGCAGAGAAGGGTTGAACAGCAGCAGGAAGAGATCATGCAGCTGAGGAGACAGATTAGTCGACTGCAGAGCTCAGAAGTCACGGTTCATTTCTCTGAGTCGGACAAGACCTGAGCCTTAAAAATCCCAACAGTCAACAAACTGTCAAAACTTGATTTATTCAACCACTTCTGTACTGTGTTTTGGTGACTTGGTACAAGTGGTAGAGCGTGTGTGTGTGTGTGTGTGTGTGTGTAAGCGTGCGTGTAAGAATTTGAGTGTACACCTGGATGTAAGGGAGCAATTATTTATCTTCATTCAGCTGTTCAATAAAACCTATTTCTGCTATGTCTGATTTCTGGGATGCAATATGTAATTATTGATCATTTCAGATGTTGCTGTGAACGTATCACAATTATAACAAATTGAAAAACGGACCTACAAGCAATCAGCAAATTGAAAAGCAATTGTGGACCCAATAAGTTTTGATTTTATACGGACATGGGTGCATTTATTTCTGTGCATGGATGTTCAAACTATTTTTTTTGTTCTCTGGCCTTTACATGTGTCTGATGGCAGTTTAAATGTGGAGCTACTGGTCACAGGGAATGCTCTCTGTCATATTCCCAAAGCCTTTACAAGGGAAAATACTGTGTGGGCATTTCAGCCTAGAAACAGTCAATCTGACTGTCAGGTTAAAGCCAAATTATTGTGATGGATCCACCTCTAGTGTAACTGGGGGTATACAGCACACAGTCTTGGTAGTACAAGATGTACACAAAGGTCAGAGGTGTGTACATGCGACGGATCTTCCCGAAACACGTTCCTCACAGAGAAACTGCGAATGGGCCAATCAGAAGCCTCGTTTCATCACAGGTACCCGGATGTACCCGTGGGGCAATTAGCTACGTCATTGTTCACCGCCGGACACCCGCTGGAAATAAGGAATGGATTTACAACCGCTATTAACGTATTCATAATAGATTCCAGGTAAGTGTGTTGTAACTTTCGTGATTGAGTGGCACTTTAAGTGTGTAGCGGTGATATTTCCGACGGCCTGAGCCGCTGAGATTTGTTGTAGTAGCCTTACACCGGTTCTCTGTCATGTCGGAGCGAGCAGCGCAGTGAGCACACACGGCCGCCGGTGTCGAGCCCCTCCTTTCTAAGCTAGTTGGACCTGCCATTACTCGGGCCCACGCACTGTAAATCTAATTCATTTCGAGGTGGAAACAAAATACTACCATTTAACAACTATGTTTCACAGTTATGTTGCTCCCCGCCATGTCGCTCAGCCTCCATCGTGCCGAGCTAGCTAGCAGCGTTAGCATCAATGTAATGTTAGCTCGGCTCGGTAGCTCTGTGTTACGTTCGCCGTTTCCATGGTGTCGGTGGCCTCTGGAGTCACTGGGTCCTCATCAGTTATTCTCTTCCAGTCCTCGGCCAGAAAAGAGAGGTTTTAAAGGGTGCTCCATCTCCTACACCGGCCACCGACGGGTTTGACGCGTGTTTTATGGAGGTTTAGCGGCGCTGCGTGTGAAGGGCCTAGCAGCCGTCTGCTAGCCAACATGAGCCAGTCTGCCGGAGCAGGTGGGAGGGAACAGCTGCTGTTGTAAACGTGCTTCCGACCAGGACATTTCCTCCTTCGGGCTCGTTCACTTGGTAACTTAAACACGGCGAAATAAATTTCATGTTAGGTCTCACAAGTTTGTTGATTTGGACATGTTCAAACTAGAAGAGAATAGCTTGACATTGTCTTCTGACGTTTGCTTATTTCAAAGGAAACCTTGCAAAGTGCTTATATATGCTTTCAACAGAAGCTGAGTGGATCTGGTTTTTAGAAACAAGCGGTGGCTGAATAATAAATATTACTAACCTAGTTTCAGGCCCTGCTATTGTTTTGTTCAAAGCTTTTGTAAATTGATCCGCTTGCTAAGTGTGATCAATCAGCCAAGACTTTTTCTCCAACATCAAGCCACTACGTCTCTTGTTTAGTCCTAGTATAAAATTCTAGCGATACTAATAGCATGCTGAGAGATTTAGTTATTCCAGCCTGCTCCCACTGACTTTGTTATATGAGTAATCTGCAATACAGTTGCTGGCACTTTAGTGTCCTCTGGCAATGTAGGATATCCCTGACATCCCAAGGCATCTATAATTTAGTGTGTGTTTCATTTATCCAGGACAGTCGAAGAAGTTGAGAAAATATTATCATTCTATATATTAATTCAGCTGGTCAACACCAAGGCATTTAGATTGTGTCGTGTGCAACACACAGATATGTCTGCATATAGAGCAACAACAGAAATGTAAAAAACAAAACGAAACCTTGGACTTGAACTGTATTTTCTGCCCCTCATACAGCAATGAACAATGACCATAGTTGACAGATCTTCAGAAAAGTCTGACCACGAGTCAGTCGGGTGTAAGCGATCTCCCTTCACCAGTGGAGACGTGGGGATGGAAGGCAGCTGTTCCAGCAGCTGGGCAATGGGTCCCACCATGCCCAGTGACTCTCCGAGGCTGAAGGCTCCAGGAGGCTGCCTGGGCCCAACGCCCGGAGCTGCAGTCTACAACAGTACACCCTCCTCTGTGGATCGGCCCAAGGAGCAAGGTAGGAGCAAGGGTTTTTATCAGCTGTGTATTTAATGCATGTGTCACTGTGTTCTGGGAGGAAACTATTTAGGATGTTGGCTGGTTACACATATTCCATTGCGTGCAGACCTGGGCTCAGCCAAGTTATACTCTCTGCTTTATTTATCCTTCACCCCTCACCCCCTGTTATCAAAGAGTGATGTTGTGAAGACTGATGTTGACTTTGTGAGTTCTCAAAACAAATGCAGGTTCAAAACATAATGTTTTTTACCTGTGGCTATCTTAAGTAGTTTTCACAAAAAAGACCATGTTGCTAATTTCCATTTTCTGTTGCAGAACAGGCTGTTGTTGGTTTTAATAACACACTCTTGCAAAGCTAATTGTTATGTGGAATCTTACACATAAACAATACAAAGCTGCGCTAATGAAGCTAAGCTTGTTTCTACTGTTGAGTGTGACAGAACCGTTTAGTGGGTGTTGTGCGGCTGCTTTCACTCTACTTTCATTCATCCAGTTGCATAACCAAGCCAGTTTTAAAGTGAGAGCATGATCAATCAGCTTGTGACGCAGTTGGTGTTTTGACATAAAGATCAGCAGCAGAGTTTAAGCAGGAACAAAAGAGAAAGTAAACTCTATCTGGTCTTAACTTCTTCAGCTGGTTTTACAGTCAGAATCTCATTATGTAACTGGTTAGACTGATAGCTATGCCTGAAAGGTTCTGATATTCCCTTACTACGTGCTGGTGTGTACTTAAACAGGCACTCGTTGATGTCCTTGACCTGGCAAATGCATTGAATCTAATTTTAGTAATGATGTTGGCTCTGTGTGTCCAGTGATAAGCAGTGATGACGGCATTGACTTGCCCCAGAAGGTCCTCTTCCCTGCAGAGCGGCTCAACCTAAAGTGGACCCAGGTTCACCGCATTGGTGCTGGCCTGCAGAACATGGGGAACACTTGCTTCCTCAACTCAGCCCTGCAGTGTCTCACCTACACCCCTCCGTTTGCCAACTACATGCTGACGCGAGAACACTCAAAAACATGTACGTTTGTGTTTTATGGTGCTTCTTTGTGCAAAGGAGATGATTGTGTAATTGTACAGTCATGTAATAATAACAATAGTGTGTATGCTGTGTTGCAGCATTCACACACATTATTGCATCTATCTTGGTCACTTCGGCACTATCTATGAGCTGCTTTCTCGCATGATTCAGGTCTTACTCATCAATATTTTGTCCATCTGTCCTGCTGCAGGTCACGAGCCGGGATTCTGTATGATGTGCACCATGCAAAACCACATCATTCAGGTTTTTGCCAACTCTGGGAATGTTATTAAGCCCATTGGTGTGCTCAATGAGCTCAAAAGTAAGTGGTTGTTTGTGGATCTGAAACACTGAAGTGGCACCTTTTTTCTAAAATTGTTTACATGAAATGAATGACAGGAGGCGCTGTGTAGCTGTTTACCTTTTTAATTTTGGAGGGAAATTTGGTGGTGAGAGTTTGTGGCTTGAGTTTTTAATTTTCTATCTACATTTAAGTAAAATACATTTATCAGCCTCTTGCATGTCTCACTAATGTGTGTTTTTTTCTCTCACAGGGATTGCAAAGCACTTCCGCTATGGAAGCCAGGAGGATGCCCACGAGTTCCTGCGGTACACAGTGGATGCTATGCAAAAGTCCTGCTTACCTGGAACCAAGTAAGTTTCATCCATTTGTAAAACCATACACAGCTTAGGATAACACAACTATATGCTTACCTGGCTTTTCTTTAATAATTAGTTATTTAATTTTCACATTGGTCATAAACTGTGAAGGGTAATAATCATATATTCCATGTATTCCGTATTGTGCTGATATAAATCTTGGATGAAAAAACTATATGTAGACACTTTCGTGTTTTTCTGCTGTCGTGTATAAAAATCAGTGTAGAGTCATTGCCGTCTAGGTTATGTACACACATGAGGCACACATGCATGTTTAATAGACATACTCACCACTGTGGTTCTCAAGGGACGTGTAAAAACGGATTTTAGGAACCTCAAGTATCAGGTCGATCCTTATTCTGTAGTAACAGGTGGCCTCTCAACTAATTACTCTTGCTCTAATTCCTCCCTTCCTCACTCCTGCTCTCTGGCCCGTAATGTGCTGTGACTTGTCAATGAACAATACTGTAAAGTGACATTGCTTTCTCTTTAGTCAGAGAATATTTGTTTGTTGGATTAATAAAGCAACCAATTATATCATTGATGTCACTGTTTTTTTTTCCCCTCCTCATATTTGTCTTTGTGAAAGATTGGACAGGCAAACGCAGGCAACCACTTTCATCCATCAAGTATTTGGCGGGTATCTAAGGTCCAGAGGTAAGTTATTAGTGTTGATTTGTTTTCTTCATTCATCTTTCTACGTGAGGTCTTGTTTTTTATAAATATAAATACTGTTTTTTTTTTCTTTTTCAGTTAAATGTTTAAACTGCAAAGCAGTCTCGGATACATTTGACCCTTTTTTGGATATTACTCTGGAAATTAAGGTAAATACACCAAAGTCTGTCATCTGTGGGCCTGATGTCTCTGTTTGCTGCAAATGTGTTACAAACTGATCAAGATATTTTTGCAAGGATGTTAAGAACAGTATCAAAATCACATTTTCTCTCTGCGCAGACGGCTCCCAGTGTCTCCAAGGCTCTGGAGCAGTTTGTCAAGCCAGAACAGCTGGATGGAGAAAACGCCTACAAATGCACCAAGTCAGTTGTTTTACAGACAAAAAGAATTTACCAAATAAAACAAGAAAGAGCCATTTATTTGATTGTTCATATATGTGCTTGCCAGCTAGTTAACTGAAAATCTGTTTCAGGTGCAAAAAAATGGTCACAGCCTCAAAGAGATTTACCATCCACCGCAGCTCCAATGTGCTCACCCTCTCACTCAAACGCTTTGCAAACTTCAGTGGAGGCAAAATCACAAAGGTAACATGAATTGACTCTAATATTCAGAACCCATAATTGAGGGTAGCTTGATATTAATCTGCAGTTTTTTGGTCATCAGGACGTGAAATATCCAGAGTACCTGGACCTGCGGCCCTTCATGTCTCAAACCCAAGGGGAGCCCCAGGTCTATGGACTGTATGCTGTGCTGGTCCACTCTGGATTCAGCTGTCATGCTGGACACTACTTCTGCTATATTAAGGTACTGGCACTGATACGGACCACTGTTCTTATCTGTCAGGGCGTTCTGCTGCCAAGAACACATACAGCACATATATCTCTCAAACACTGGGTTCTCACTGTCATGGAAAACTTGGAAATGTCATGGAATTTCAAAAGCTTGTTTTCCAGGCCTGGAAAAGTCATAGAATTCATAAAAACCTTGAAAGCTTTGGAAAACTCATGGAATTTGTGAATTGACATCAGTTGTTTTAGAAATGATCGCAGATATACTTCTATGTAATTTAACATAATGGCAAACTCATTTTCCATAGCTGTAATGTAATGTCTTTGAAGTGGCTTTCATATAATGTTAGACAGAGACTCTGAAACAATGCCAAAATACAGTGTATCACTACATAGGCCACAGAGGACACACCTCCTGTATTTTTAGTGCTTGTTGTATTTTACATTATTTATTGTGGAACATTCCTGTTTTAGTTAAGTAGTTTCCATATAATGAGATGCAATAAGTCCAAAGCACAGGGCAATATAAAGAGATGTCTCCTGTTTGTCCAGTGTAGTAATAATTTCTGACTTCACATAATATGGAAATTTTATTTTGAGTCTTTTGAAAAGTCAATTTTGAATTTGTGTCAACACAAATGTGTGGGAACCCTGATAACATTTGAATTCAGTATTCCTGTGACTCTTAACAGACCAAGGTCTTAGTTTGAGTGTGTACAAGCATACAAACATGAGCATTATTCTGTTACGTATATGTATGATAACACATTTATATATGGTGACTTTTGGACAGTCAAAAGTTCTGATATTTGTAACGCCTCAAAGCCAATTCAGAAACTGAAACGGAGAAAAGTAACATTTGCGTAACAATGATGAGTCTGTTCAGCAAATATGTTAAAACCTGCCAACTGTTGTGTTGTGTCTAACAGGCAAGCAATGGGCAGTGGTACCAGATGAACGACTCCTCTGTTTCTGTCAGTGACATCAGGTCTGTCCTCAACCAGCAGGCCTATGTCCTTTTCTACATCAAGTGAGTAAACTGTTCTTTTTTTTTTTTTTTTTAATGTTGTGGTCATAAGTGAACTTGGATTCAGAATTAATGGGTAATAAGAGAATTATAATCAAAGCAATCATGTAGTGTCTGTTTGCCCCCTCGTGCTCAATAAAGTTTAAATACAGTTTAGCGTTGAATGATTCTTTCAATTATCAACTTTGTGGTAACATTTCAGCTCAACTACTCACACAACTAATATTGCAATACATATCCGCCCCCCGTTATTGTTAATGAAACATTAAAGTCTCAAGATCTGTAACATGAACCCTGTCACCCAATTAACATTGGTCATTTAAAATGTTTCCTATCGCTAATGTTCCCGTTTTTATTTTGTGTCATCAGGTCCAGTGACGTGAAGAAAACGGGGGACTACAGCCACATGAGCCATAACCCAGGCATCCCTGGTCAGTCGTCTCCACGACCGGTGGTGATACCACGCATCAACACCACCGTCCACCACAACAACATTGGCTTCATAGGTCCCCAGTTGCCGCCACACATGGCCAAGGTACTGCACACTTGCTTACATCTAAATACATATTTGAATGCTATCAATTAAAGGTGTATAGTCAGTGTTTGTCCTGAACACTCAATCAATGTTCTTGTGTCCTTTTTGTTTCCTCCTCAGAGCACGCTGCATGTTAATGGGAATGGATCTCTGAGGGACTATCCCACCAACTCCAAGCCCAGCACCAGCAGCAGTGTTGTGGGAAAGCCTAGCCATGGACTGGCCTCTTCCTCTTCCATCTCCCACTCAATTAGCCGCCCCACAATGATCCCAGACCACGACAAACGCCAGAAGCTTTCATTCTTCATTGGACAAGGCAAACAGAACCGCCCATCCTCCTCTTCGTCCTCTTACAGCCAGCCGTCCTCTGCCAGCAGCAGCAGCAGCTCCTCCTCCTCCTCCTCGTCCTCCTCCTCCTCCTCCAGCAGCAGCTCCTCCTCCTCCAGCTCTTTATCCTCCTCACAGTCTACCTCAGACGTCCACTCAGACATTCGCTTTGTTCCACGTCAGCTAAACCACGTTAACGGCACATCTTGCAGTAATGGGGGTCACCACGCTGGAGGGAATGGAGCGTCATTCTTGGTGCCATACGGCCAAGAGTCCTCAGAGGAGTCGGACCAGGAGAACTGCGGCACTCTGGATAACGGCTGTTTAGCCAAGTCTCACCTTAATGGAAACAACAGAACGGGAGAGGTCTTTGATAAATCTCCTCAAGCCACCAACGGAGAGTCAGGAGTGCACCACAATGGTAACAGACTAAATGGATCGACCTATGGCCTCTCTAAATCCAGTCAGAACGGACACCATTACGGACACCACAAAGTGAATGGACACAACAATCCTGATAAAGTAATTTAGAATCTTTGTGGTTTTGCTAACTTCTAATAATATATTGATGAGATCAAGAGCCGTAGTTGTGTGTCTAAATTGTCTCATGTTTTTGCTCCTCAGATCTCTGGCAGTAATCACAGCAGTTCATCCTCTGTGGCTACTGTTGCTGCTAATGGACTAGACAGTGACCATAGTGAAACAAGGTAAGTTCACTTACACACTGTCACTGTCACACTGAGCTGGAAAAAAGTGAATAATCTGTCAACCACATATTGGGTAATTAATCTTTGAGTAGTGAGCTTAGGTTACTGTAATTGGTTTCAAACTAGTTTATTACTTAAATCAGTTTCAATGCACCTAAAAGTGTGGTAGTAGGAAGTATTTATACGCTTGTATGTTCTGTTTGTTTTTCCAGCAAAGAGACACGTACATCTGGCTCATCCCAGGCCAGCTCCTCCCAGAGCAACCATCCTGCTGCTAGTGAAAGCCAGCAGCTCTCCACTCCTGACACAAGGGCTAAAACTGTGTCCGAACCGCTGCCTCAGCCTACAGCATCCCCCGCTGTTAGCTCTCCACCTTCAGCTACTGCTACAAAGACCCATTCCGTCACAACCAGAGAATCTGCTTCCTCTTCTGCTCATCATGGCAGCATCAGTGCGGCCTTATCCATCCAGCCAGACTGCTCCCAAAGCACCACCTCTGCAGCTCCACGGAGGCTCAGCAGAAGTGGGGATGAAGCAATGGATCCACCACAGACCAGTGGTCCGTCAGCAGGGACTGAAGGGCGTACAGATGATAAAGAGCAGCACCAGTCCAAGCCCAGTTCTAGAGGCAGTGAAAGACAGTCTTCCCGAGACAGGGAGCGACACAGACCGTACTCTGATCGGAGCAGAGACAGGGAGAGACACTACAGGGACAGGAGTCAGGAGCGGGAAAGTGACGGTGATCGTTACCGCTACAGACGGGACTACCGAGATTCCAACCAGTATCATCGCTCCCACAGGGATCGTTTGCCTCCTTACAATCGTTACTACAGGGACTGGGAGCCTGAGCGTCGCTGGGAGCGGGCCGTCGTCTACCATCCCAGGGAGCGCGATCGTGACAGGTGCTCTCACCATTACCACCACTATCACCACCACCGGTCCAGAGAGGACTGGGACCGTGAGCGGAGGGGGCACCGCGAGGAGTCTAATAGTCGCTGGAGGTGGCAGGAGGAGAGTCGAGAATCCCGGGTGATGAAGGACAAGAGCAACGGCAGGGAGAGGGACTTTTACCAGTCAAAAGAGGAGACTTCCTCGCCTGCCACAGAGCCAGAAGCCTCCACGAAGGCCAAGGGCTCGCCCCCTCAGGCTCGTCCCTCCACGCTTGAATTGGCTCAGAACAGGGAGGATCAGAGTCACCAGAGGACTGCTGACCCTCTGAGCAGGGAGAGCGACGACAGCTCTGAGGCTCGGCGCTCTAAAAAACACAAAAAGAGCAAGAAAAAGAAGAAGTCAAAGGATAAAGACAGACACCACGAGAGCGGGTGGGTGACACCTTCATTCTGTAGACACTTCTTTGTGTACGCTTTGTTTTAGTAATATTTACCATTTTTCACAACCATTCAGTGTTGGAGGATCACTGTCACTATCCTACATTACAACATGAATTGCATGATTTCATTCTCATTATTTTGGCCCCAAAACAATTACTTAATTATTCAAATTCTTGTTTTAGCACATTTTCAATAGTGGAAAATCTGCTGAGCATTTTTAACTTTTAGTTGAAGAAACAAGACATTTAAAGACTTTATCTTCGGCTCTGTGAGGATGTTATTTGGCATTCTCTCACTATTTGATATTTTCCAGCCCTGTTGTGTTTTTTAGATGATGACAAAGCCTCATTCGGGTTTGGATTTGATTGGGATTGTGAATAATCATGCTTCGTGTTCTGTCTTCCCCCAGAAGCTCTGATGTGGATTCAGGGCGAGCCACTGAAACAAAAAAGAAGAAGAAGAAAAAGCGGAGGCAGCGGGACAGCGAGGCCGAGCAGCACAGCCCAGGAGCAGCTCAGAGCCACAAGAACAGAAGCAGCGAGGAGAGGGAGAGCCGCAAGCGACGCTACTACGACACAGAGGACGCTAAACGCGACAATGGTCTCTCGCCAGAAAAACGCCGGCGCACAGACTGCGCTGACGGCAGCAGTGACCATCTACTGCTCTCTCACCACGCCTCACCCACAAACGGTTCAACACACCGCTATCTCAACGGACACACAGGTACGATGGGTTTTTCACATTCAGTCGGCCTCAGAAGTCACTAAAGAGCTGAAACAAATGCTGCTGTGGAGCTTGTCCATCTAAAGTGGTTTTTTGTTGTTGTTCTTTTTCTTCCAGGAAATGGTTACAGCCAAACCAATGGCGACTCCCACAGATTCTCCAGTGGCTTGAAACACTGACTCTGTGAGTGGGCGCCTTTTTTAATGATTATCACAGTATGTTCTAGTACAGTCACTGCTAATGAATAGTAGGAAGTCATAGCTGTGCAAACCGATTGTATTGAAGGCCTCTTCTTTTTCGTTTCAGACACATCAACACCATTTTAACAACAGCAGAGGAATGACATCAGATTTTTGACGTGGTGCTTCTTCATCGGGAATATAATGTATTTTTACCACAACTAAAGTGTTTTAAATGTTCAAAAATCTTTTTTTTTTAAGGCATTGATTTGTTTTGCGTAATTCTCCTAACTATGGTTAAAAAAAACTGTCACCTGTTGAACATTTATGATGAGAAAAAAAAAAAAAAAGAAGTTAATATATACTTGTATGAACACAAACAAAGCCTGGAGCTTAAACATCTCAACTGCTGCTGATCAGTGGAACTCAGGACTTGAAAACTTGTTAACATCCATCACAGATATCCACCTGCTTCAAATCAGAGCAAAACAAAAGGGAAACGTTTTTGCCTAAGAGAAGAACTGAAAGGCATCATGTTGGCTGCAAGTTTAAGATGTCACCATATCTACAGAGCCGATACGCTTTTGAGTTTTTGATCCCACTGGGAGCGGACAAACTAACAGAGGGAGATCTTCATGAATTGGACAGTGCAGTGGTGGAAACAAGGCTTCGCTGACTGATACCTCCACGTTAACCCTGGACAGACTTGAGGACATTTCCCAGCTTCTTTTTGTTTTTTTCTCATTTCCATGTTGCTCCGAAGCCTAAGATTCACTCTCTGTAATTTTTAAACTTTTTTACAGAAGCGGAGGTTTTTCTCTGGATCACGCCTCTCCCTCCTCTCACATGTTTTTTTCCTTTTTAACATTTAAAAAAAAAAAACACACATCAAAAATTTGTCATTATGGCTGTGGACCATTTGTGTTTGCTTTTTAATGAAAAATACAGTTTGTGTCTTCTAGCGTCATAAAAATACTGTGAATTTAATTTTGAACTGTACTATCAGTTATTTTTATATGTAAAAATCCTGTATCAGGGTTATCAGTAGATGTTTTGCTTTGTTTTTAGAAAAACTGTTAATTTTGACCATATTTTCTGGACAAAAATCTGTAATGAGTATGATTTTTTTTTTTTTTTTTTTTTTTTTTTTTCTTCAACTTTAGACAGAAGTTGAAAAACTGCTGTTATATCTTTAGTTTAGCATGTCCGAATTTATACATTGTATAAGGTAAAAGCCTTAAAATACATTTGTTAATGTCAGAAATTGTAATTTGTTCCAGTTTCTTTTGACTTCATTTACAAGCTGCGTTGAAACGAATGGAAAAATGCTGATTGAGTTGCCAGGGATTTTTGAACAGCTCCTGTCTGCCTTTTGTATTATGTACTAGGAATAGATTGATTGTATTCGAGCCTCTTGTTGAACAAGCTTTCCACTGCAGTTAAATTATGTAGATACATTACGTGAGGGTGGAAATTGAGAGCACTTCTGTATTCAGGTTTTGTTAAATACACACACTTTTCCAGCTATTCTGATCAGTTAGACTGCTCAGCTTGACTACCTTTTATTCACAGCACTGTTTCCATGTTAGGAACAACCAAAGACCGGGTAAGTTTAGCGAGTCAAGCTAAGTTCTCACTAAATTTAAATGTACACAAAAACTTTTTGATCAGCATGAATTTTTATTCAAAGTCTTCATCAAAGTATTGAGGAGCTGTTTCCCCCAAACGGAGCTCAAACCATATTTAAACCTCAAAACTCAGCTGCGAGCTGGCTTGATCAGTTTGGGGAAAAACAGTTCTCAGATTCCAGTCAGCTTTCACACAATATTTAAGGGTGTTTTTGAGCCTGTCTGTGTCCTGTGCTCTCCTGTCGAACTCGGCACAGAGCGTTTCCTTTCATATAGCATCATGTATTATCTGATCTCCAGTAATAACAGTGTGAGGAGGTCTCACTGCTCCGCAAAGAGCTCCGCAAAGTCCCTCCTCCACTATTGTAAACTGTCAGCTGTTAAACTAAAAAGGTGAACGGGTATAGGCTACGGCCGTTATGATTTACATGCTACATAAACACAACAAAGGGGAAATAAAATGGTATGTACATCATATACTATACATGCATAATGTAAATCGTGGGGCTGCCTCTTTTGTTTAACAACTTAAGAAAATAAATACAAAAGAAATGAACTTGATCACAGAGGTGGATCTTCAATATATAAGATGAGTCACTTAAAAGGGTCATTACACTCGTTATTATGTAAAGTATTATTCCTCAACCTGCATCCATTTCTTTGCCTTCTATGAGGAAATAAGGGAGCGTACTCTAAATGAAGTATGAGTTTCATTTTCTAGAATAAATCTGAGTGTTTGCATATACAGATTCAGTCACTTGAGGGTTAATCAGACCAGCTGATTTATGAGCTTGAGGCTTTCTGTAGTTGCAGGATACTACAAAACATTGTTGGTGTTGGCAGTTGTCAGAGGACATTTGAGGTGAAGATAATAAAACGTTGACTGGCATCTGGGAGGCTCGCTGGCAGGTGACCAACCAGGCGAGCTGGTCTGGACGAAAGGAATGCCGTGTGATGAGGGTGGATGCTCAGGTTTCAAATCCTCATCCTGCACTTGCACAGTGCAGGAGATTTGAATCCTTGTGCGTCCAGCAGAGGGCACTCTTGTCACAGCCGCTCCTTTCCTGTGGCTGCGTCCATTCCAGTCCCGGCTGTTCCTCCAGAAAACTGTAGTCCTCATCCTTTTGTTCATTTTTCATCGTCCAGCCCAGTAAAGATTATGCGCACAGTTCCCAAATGGCACATCAGTGTTCAAAGTCTGTGCCGGATTGAGTAAAACCTTCATATCAACTGAGAATTGCGGCGCAGACAATCTTCAGGTGGCAATAAACCTGATCCATTGCAGTCTGAAAAACTCCCACCTGTGTCTGCTGCTTGTCCTCCAGCCCTGACAGAACAAACGGGAGGCCTTCATAACACACACACACACACACAAAACGTGAGGTCTCTGCTGGTCACAGACATGGTGGCGATGCAGATGTGGCTGAAGGTGGGCGGTCATCATTTCTTATTGGCTATCCTCCGCTTCCTGGTGGCCAGCATGTCGTAGAAAGGATCCCTGCTGATGCTTGCTCTGTGGAGAGAGGACAGGAAGTATCGGATCACAGATCGACCATTTAATCCTGCGTTCGCTGTCCAGATTATTTTGTCGTAAACATCGAGGACAAGATGTATTTTAAATACAGAGATTCAGAAACGTCTATTGCTATCAAGAGATGAAGAAAAACACTGTAACACGTGATCAGTTTGTGATGTCCAGAGCACTCCGAGACTATTTTGGGATGAAGTCCAGTAATTTCTCAGTGTACTAACTTGACCTTAATCTGTCGTGTCTCTATCAGTCAGTGCATCTTACCCAAAACGCATCACGTCTTATGTCTGCACTGCATTCTGCAGGGATGTAGAGAGAAACCTGTTTGATTCAGCGTGATCAACACCAACACCTGACATTTACTGTTTGTTACACCTCTCAAACCTGTCCCTCAATCAAACCCCTCTTGCTACACTATAAATAGTTCCAGACCTCATTCTTCATGTCATCCACAGAAAAAACAACACACCAAACAACAAAACCCACTCAATGATGCAACAAATATGGCTTCGACTAGTCAGTCGAAAGCCGTCTTAGAGGAGAAAGCTGTGAATCGAAATGTACGAAGTAAAAGAAGCCTGACAGGATACAGTCGCTGCTGATTTGTTTCCACTAGTGTCTCCATGTCACTATGACTGCTTGTTTGTTAACTTTCAGCCCTGCAGATTTCCGGGGGGAGTGCACACGTGATAGTGTGCTAGTTCACGGAAAGCTCTGGTCACCACAAAACTCTTCTTTAAAGTACTATAAAGAAAAAAATATAAATGCATTATTGGCTGCCCTGACTCCATAACTGGGATACTGACACATTAGCAACAATAGTCCCTTTCCTTTCAACTCTGCTTTGGTCTCCACCAGCCCCTGAGGGAAATATGGGGCTAAATGTAACATTATGTTCACCAGTTGCTGACTTTGCCTCCTGTTTTGTGTTTGTCAAGGTTTTCTTCCTAAGAACTGTTTAGCCAAAAAGCAACTCAGTGACAGTGGTTACAGTGAACCACAACAGTGAGCTAAAATACTCCTGAGGAGACCTGCAGAGTCAGATGATCCTTATTTGTCAGTAAGAGTTACACAACTTTTACTTTACAAACATTTGACACACTGCTGTTATAAAAGCTCCATCTGAGCTGCTTTAAACTGCTTCCTGTAGGAAAGCTCCACACCCTAAAGTGTCGTCACTGACACACACTGAGGATGGGAATAACGCTGAATAACAGGCTGCTTTCCCAGCAGCAGAGCTGAGGTCTCCAGTCTTTTATGTGTGTGTGTGTGTGTGTGTGTGTTCACAGAGAACAGTCACCACAAGAGCAGTTTCCAGCCTCACAGATGAGTCAGGTGGGACTGTGTGGATACACCGTGTGTGTGTGTGTGTGTGTGTGTGTGAATCTGCTGACCACAGGACAGTCTGCCGCCCCAGCAGCTGAGTCAAGTGAGAGTGTGTCTGAGGCAGCACAGCTCCGTCCCGCTGAGTCCAATCTGTGATCCCCACCGATCCAACAGTGACGGGAAGAGACTACATACTGCGATATGTGGCTGGACTAAAACACACTCCTGGTTCACACTAAAAACGCTCCGAGACCTGCATCAGGGGTGTGAAACGTGTAGTGTCGTGTGAAGGTCAACCGACTGGATCTCCCAAACCTAGAAAAGTGACCACCTCTCTCCTCTTTCCAATCACTTTAACTGCACATGAAGCAGCCTCACCCGGACAAGATTTCCAGTAACTTCTCTGAAAAACCCACTACTTTCATTAATGGATACACATATGTCAATGCAAAGTGTTTTTTTAATATCATTAGAGCATGGAAGCATTGTGTAATATGATTTCTGCTGTGATATTGATCATATTTGCCGGTGGAGCTGCAGCTGAGTGGATGATAACCAGCCGGCTGATCAATTTCCCACTGGGTCCAATTTACTGACGCACCTCCACTCTCCTTCCTGGTTAACAAGGTAGCTTTTCCACTGGACAGATCAGGTGTGCGTGTTGCCAAAAGACTTCTAAGAGCGCGGCAGCATAGCAGCATTGTGCCTGAGTAGCTCTGTGTGTTTGCATATGTGTCTGTGTGTGTGTGTGTTTGCGTGTGTGTGTGTGTGTTTTTCTTTGCTCTCTGAGCCCTAATCGAAGGGAAGTGAGCTTATCCAGCAGAGCAGAAATCACCTCTGTGTGTTATCTGTGTGCAAGTGTGAGAAACGAGTCACGTTTAGTCACCAGCCTGTGTGTGTGTGTGTGTGTGTGTGTGTGTGTGTGTGTGTGTGTGTGTGTGTGTGTGTGTGTGTGTGTGTGTGAGTGTGTGTGTCGAGGTCTCACAGTCAAGGTCAGACATGAGAAAGTCCCACATGGGAGCAGCCCGACATTGGCTAAGTGCCCTCTCAGTGTAAATGGATCCTCGCTAACACGCCGTCCCTTACTTGATGGATTTGATCCACTCCTCCTTCTCCTCCGGTGTGGGGGCCGATATCCTGTACACTACGTGGTTGCCCTCGACGACTCGCCCGTCCGCCTCTGTCTTGCAGGCCTTGATCACCTGACCTTTGTGGTTGGGGTTGTAGAGCTCGAAGCAGTTCTGTGGAGACAACAGGAGGCAAAAATAACATGTCTGAGAAACATTTTTGGGTTTGTTTATACAAAGCTTATGTTCTCTGTGTGAACTTCAAGGTGATTTAGGGGGACATGACTGTGTCTGGAGTTTCTCCTTACAGGTTTCCTGGGCTCATCCACCTCTCTGATGCTGAGGTTCTCCAGAGGAATAATTCCACGAGGCTCTTTATCCTGGAAAAAACACACACATATACAGAGAAAACACTCAGCACCACATTAGTCATTCACTACGTACATGTCTCTTAACCACCGTCCAAGATGGGAATCAGGACAAAGGACAACATCAGCATGTAATGAGGCCACAGTGACACATAATTAAGAAAGGATCCAGCCAAGATAAGGGCATTCCTTAAATGAACAGATCATTGTCAAATTAGTTGTGATACCTGTTAATATTCATGAGTAAAACCATAGTTAAGATGATGGGTAGCCTCTTGATCACACCACTCATTACTGCTCATTTCTCAGAATTTCCCATGAACGCCGTCACCAACAAGACATTTACTTCTAGATCTTCCTTTGCCTGACTTTGTCCAAAACGTACCCAGTATTTTGGTTTATGACCAAATACCCACAAAACTCCGCTGTTCTTTGTGTTCAGTGCTGAAATGCTTGAAAGACGGTGAACATGGTAAAAACATAGAGAGTCTAACATTATACCTGCAACAAGCATGTAACAAGTATGTTAACATGCTGCTAGCGAGGCTGCAGACTGTTAGTCAGAATACAATACAATACAGAATACAAAAGCAGTATGTGGTTTTTAGCGTCATTTGGTGTTAAAATGTGTTGGAAATGACTGATTTTATTACTTACTATTATTATTATTGTTGTTGTTGCTCAAAGCCATTTTAAATTACTATTTATAACAGCTACAAATTAGAAGAAAATAATGACACAAAGTTTTTCAGTGCGACATGCAGCACCTTTAATCTCCACTGCGGTGAAGTTCAGTATTTTACTGTTATAGTTTCTACTATATTGCACCTGACAGCACCAAAGTAAAAAACAAGGTGGTGATGAAAGCACCCTGGAGGTTTTTATTCATCCTGGTCACGTAGGGGACAGCACCCGAGGGAGACGTAACCCTACACTCTCCATCCTCCGGCGACTGCCATTGTGTCGGCAGGGCCAGATGTGAGGTGTGTGTGTGTGTGTGTGTGTGTGTGTGCACTGAGGGGGACCTTGAGGAACGGCCCTGTGTCCTGCTTGTCATCTTCCTACTAATGAGGGGGCACAGCGGGGGGAGGAAATGCCCTGGGACAGCTGCTCACAGCTGGCTGTGTGTGCGCCTTACTGAGCGCGTGTGCCCCCGCTGCAGTGTGCACGTGTTCGTGCTGAGGGATCAGTGCCTGTGTGTGTGTGTGTGTGTGTGTGTGTTTGAGGGGGTGGGGTGTTCTCAGAAATGGGGGTGCTGGGGTGACAGGCAGCGGGTTGGGGGAGGCACTTAGCTTGCGGCTTAGTGGGGCCAGATGTGTGCCGTAGACTTTGCAGATGTTTCCCATGATGCCTCATGTTAATTGCTGGAGTGAGGTTCATTCAGGTCAAAGGGGCTGCATCTGTTAAAGAGGCAGAGCTGGGGGCAAAGACCTCTGTGTGTGTGTGTGTGTGTGTGTGTGTGTGTGTGTGTTTGAAGGTGCATGAAAAGATAAAGATTACATGTGCGCTCTTTATTTTTTTATGTTTCCACTTCACTTACAGTCCTGTCGCACTTCACCTGTACCATTATATTTACACATCAGCTATTCCACACACTTTGCTAGACTACCAATATTAGATTAAATATTTAATAAATATTAAATATTAAATATCACAGCCTGGAGACACAGCCACATAATCCCCTGAAAACCACATAAACGTTAGTTCAGATTGTACAAGCAACATGTAACGTGTTAAGTAGTGAACATCAGAGGTGCTGGTAAGTACATTTCTTTAGCTTCAGACACAGCCAGGCTAGCTGTTTCCACCTGTCTCCAGTCTTGATGCTAAGCTAAGCTACCCATCTCCTGGCTGTAGCTTCATATTCAGCACACAGATGTGAGAGTGGTGTCAATCTTCTCGTCTAACTCAGCGAAAAAAAGCAAATAAAACAATTTACTTTATTCCTATTACTATTTCTTTCACATCCACTTCATTAAAAGTTTTTTTTTTGTTCTGATGGTAATCTGCAATAAATATTTGTGTAATATGCATTCAGGTGAACAACCAAACCCAGATTGAGTTTGCAAGCAGCTGTCATGTGCATACGATACAGTCGATCCACTAACTTACCGTTGTGTATTCAAAGTAATAGAGGCAGTTGTCAGTCAGGATGAACCACCGCCTCTTCCACGTCTTCACCCTGCCGCCTGTGGAGAGAAGCGCACACCATTTGAGCTCAAACTGAGGAGGTGATGGCGTTTGTGCACGTAGAAGCTAACCTGCAGGAGACCTCAGCTCCACGTGCCACATCTGGTTCTGATCATCAGCTCTCTGCAATATTAGGCTCAATCAGAGGCCTCGTAGTCCTTTCTGCACACTCCCACTGCACACTACAGCACCCCCCCTCCCAGTCTCAGGAGATTGAGGCCTGAGGGCTCTGCAGCCGAGAGTCGGGGTGGGGGGGCAGCTTGTAAAAAACTGTTCCCTCATATGTACACGCCACACAAAATACATGTGACGACTAAAGCAGGAGTGAGTACAATTAAAACGTCTGATTGTGGGATATCCTTATGAGAGACGCAATCTCTCCATCTGCCCCCATCATCAGATAAAAGTAGATTATTGGGATTATTGGATTTTCTGTTAATTACACCATCAGTGAGAAAATTTACCTATGTAATCAGAAAGGCATAATGTGGCTGATGTCAATGTACAGTCTGCAACATGTGCACCATAATAACACGTTTGCTGACTTCACAGAACGAGCATGAAACAGCCGTTACTGATGTAATCAATATGTAATGTTCACTTGACCCAGATTTTCATTCTATACTGCTAGCTGGAGTAAAATCCCACATCTCCATTATATATGAGCAACGTTTGTTGTTCAGATGCATCGGCTGCATTTTAGTCACTGAAATGGAGTGAGCTTTTAAAATCTAGTTTAAATTGTTGGATAAATCCAAAATATATGTTTTACTGCGGTCAAACAATATGGCAGTCTAGGTAGCTATTTATCCTCCTCAGCCATGTTAAATTTTATCCTCAGAACCTGACATTTATCGTGTGCTTTCTGCAGCACAACCATCCGTGTTTGCTTGTTTCTAAGGCAGATTTATCATTCTGTTGTTTGTTTATGGACACCAAGGAGAGGGAGTGCAAATAAATGTGAGGCGGCTCAAAAGTGCGAGGGAGTCAGAAGTCTTGCATCACTCAACTTTCGGAATTTATATTATGGGGCAGGATAAAAAAAAATATTCCCCATGAGTGTAATTTAGTCAAAGTTTATTTTGAGGATGAATCTGAAGTCCTCACATGAAGAACTCCACACCGACAGCCATTTGTCTAATATGAATATTAATTAGATGGTATGATGGTATGTATGTCAGTGTACACCAGAGTCTTAGCCATGTCTCTGCAGATCTTATTCTTCTGAAATATACCGTGAGAAGGTTTAAATAAGTGGCTTTTATGACATGCTGTTCACACTGAATGATGATGTATTCAGGCACAGCAGCAGGCTCAGCCCTGGTTAATAGTGTAGTGTAATGAGAGCTTACAGAGCTTCACAGTCTCATAGCAGTGCAGAAATATGTCATATTCAGCCACCAGACAGGCCAGCAGAGTGCTTCATTAAAACAAAAAAAAAACATCTTCTCTCATTAAGCAGGGACTCCTTTGATGGAGCTAAAATTAGCATGGAATTCACTAATGGGAGAAATTGGACCTATAATGATGTGGCAAGTGAAGCTGGTGGGATTGAGAGCAAAAAAAAAAAAAAAAAAAAAGAGGGATCTGTACTGGAGGAGGAGAAGCAGCAGTGTGGGGTACTGAGGCCTGTAGGACAGGAACAGAGGGAGAAGAATGAAAATAGGCGAGGGTCTCCACTATTTCACCGCATGACCAGCCACACAGTGGTAGATACGCATTCCCACAGCGCAGACTCAAGCAGCCCATTCACCGAAGCTGGAGCATGACTGTGTTTCGTGGCAGATAGCTACACAGGAGCTGTACGACACACAGGACGGTCTCTGATCACCTCAGGGTGTATCGTGGAAATCTACGAGGAGGCAAAGCTCATTTATGTGGAAAAAATATTCCAAAGCATGCTGCGGTTTTCGTCATGAAGAGTTCGATTTAGTCAGTTGCTTGACTCGCTCTGTTTTAATACAATTTGGTGACTCAACAGCTTTAAAGTAAAAGCATGAAATTCTCAGAAATGCACTTTTCACTCTCTTGCAGAGAGTTAGCTGAGAAGACAATCTCAGAAACCATCAGCTATCGTCTGACCACAACATAGCCTCTGGGGACGTGGGACAATTTTTCGGGACTAAAATGTGATTGATCAATACCACTTAGACTACTAATGGATTATAAACAGAAACCAGAACACTTGTGCTACTAAAATCTTACCCTTTGGCTCAGATTCTGTGTTCATATGCAGATATTTGTTTCCCTCTGTTTCCAGATATTGTGCTAAGCTAAGCTAACTGGCTGCTAGCAGTGTTCATATTTACAGTACAGACATGAGAGCTGTGTTCATCTTCTCATTTAACTCTTAACAAAAAAGTGAACAAGCACATTTCCCCAAATTTTGCGCTATTCCTTTAAACAAGCACAGTTTAAATCAATTGTCCTGACCAATATGGAAGTGAACTCGACGGTGGAAGCACCCATTATCTCCAGTATAACTGTCCATTGCACGACATGCACGGCAACGACAGTGAATACAGAATAAAGTAATGTTCACCTTCATTATTAAGGGGTTTAAATAACTTTAATCACTGAGGGCTTGTTTAAAACTCACCTGATCACTAATGATTGTGACCTACTATTGCATATGCTTACATTCATGCCTTTTTCTTCTTTATCCCTTAATCATTGTACATCTTTGTGAAAAGAGGAAGGGTGATAAAGGGGATGTACTGAGTGGTACTGCGGTTTGTTGAGGTGAACAGTTATCCTGTATGCTAAGGCTTCTTGGGATAAAAACTTGCGCTCTGTATGCGCACCAACCGAGACGAGACCTGTGTGTCATCCAGCACCTCCGGAGCCTCAAGAAGAGTGCAGCCAATCCCCATGCAGAATGAGAGAGATCACTGACCTCCAGCTCGCCTTTAAATGAGATAACCCATCACCTCACGATGCTGTTCTTTTTTGGCCCAATAACATCTCTGATACAATAAGCCAATTAAATGAGGTGGCTAGCATGTTCAGGGGCCCGGTGTGCCAGGGAGATAATGGCAGCCAGTATGAGGGCACTCTGTGATGAACCGGGAGGATGGAGGAAGGAGTGTTACCTACCTCCTAAAACAGAGATTTAAGAAGGAACGGCCATCACAGAACAGAATGAAAGAGCAGAACAAAAGGTGAAAGGTTGAAAGGTTAGAGAGAGGAAGTGGACTTCGAAAGACACAACAAGCACAAAAATCACCATGCCAGAGAGACAGAGAGAGAGAGAAGGTGAAAGTGTAATCACGCAAAACGAGCATGCTTTAATCGAGAGGAGAAGGAGAGGAGAGACAGTACGAGACGCACAAACAAAAACGAGAGGTCACACGATGAAGGACAAAGAGACAAGTCATTTTGCAGCTGCGTCACAGATCTAGCAACGTAACACCATCGAGAAGGTGGGCAGGTTTCAGGTTGCGTGGGCAGAAATCATGAGCTAATCCAAATTTGTTGTTTCTGTAGTTTTGGCGTTGTTACCAACATTTAAGCCTGGTGAGGCAGGGGTTTTCCACATTTTACTATCGGAGACAGCATCACCCGTTTCTTGAGAAGAAAGTTAAATGTCAAGCTCTTAATCGGTGAAACTGGTGTTATTCATGCATGACATCTGTCATTGTGTCATTTTACTAATAGAAATTAGTAATAGAAACATTAATAGAAATGTAGCATACAGAGACAAACAGGGACTTAATGTTTAATTCTATTGCAATTGACAAATTCTAAGCTATGTAACGGGTATTTTTCAGCCATTGTTGCCCGAGCAGTGTCGACCTCCAAATGGCCGCCTGAAAGCCCATCAAAAACATGTTAAAGGCAAAGAAACAACAAAAAAACACTCAACACCAGGGAAATGAAGAACACTGCTCATCAAACTGATGTTGAGGCTCTGCTGACATAAATGAGCACAATCAAGGCCACTTTTGTGGCTCTAAATGCACATACCGAGCTTTAAGAGCCAGCCTTCTCTATCGGGGTTGAAGAATGTGTGCGTCAGATCGTTCCCATCATCCTCTGGGATTTTGAAGGGCTCATTTTTGATGCTGTCGTAAAGATTCTGCAGACAGAGGGGAGGAAAACTATTAATCAGAAAGGGAAACAGTGGAGAAGATGCCTCATCCGTATGGGGTGGGTGCAGCAGAACGATCACAGAGATCAATCATCACACACACAAACACACACACACACACACACACACACACACACACACTCATTACAGATAAATCCTCACCCTGAGAAGCTCCTCTGGTAGATCTCCTCCTTCATTAATGCCTCTGTTCATGGAGATAAAGCGCTCTACAGGGGGCTTGTCTCTGACGTTGGGGTTATGTAGGCTGGTGTTCAGCATGATGATAGCGAATGACAGCACATAGCAGGTATCTGAGAGAAACAGTAAGGGATTCAGATGCGTTACAAAAGTCTGTCCTGCCATAAAGACCCCATTTATACCTGTTGTTACCCACATATTGCGTGTTATTACCAGGTCTGAAGAGATCAGAGAGTTGCACAAATTACTCAATGCAGAACACTGGATAGGCGGAACGAGTATTAACAGATAATGACATAAGCTGCCCACCAAGACCAAAAATAGGACACATTTACCATAATTCCCATAGTCACTGTATTATCTGCCAGTGGCACGTCCTTTCCTCATAAGATTTATAAATAAAAATAATAAATACATATCAGATCATTCAAGTCCAGGTTATTGGACAAGTTTTTATTTTCCTTTTACTTTGTAAATGGTGTAACATTTTGAGGTTTCAATACATATAAGAGGATGTCATCAGCATATGGTGATATTTTGTGGTCATTATGACCTTTTGTGTGTCTATTAGCCATTTGTTTTTGTAATTGATTTAAAGGCATTTTCTCAGTGGCTGGTAGAGGTGAGAAGCATACAGGCACAGGTTTAGTCTTTCTCTCTCTCTATTTTACAAGTGGATTACTTTTAGACTCCTGCAAACCATTTTTTTTAATAATAATTTTGAATTTATACTGCATTTGAAAAAGTGTGTGTGTGTGTGTGAGATCGAGAAAGCAAAAGTAAGGGGGGTGGGTAGCAGTGTTTTAGTCTCTCCACTGTGTGTTAATGTTCAGACACACACGGGCCAGTGGCTGCCTGTAAATGAATCATTCATTCTCGTCTGTCTGTCTCCTCTCACTGACACACTTTGGTCCTGGCTGTCGCGCGCTGCCTATTGTCCGCCCGCTAACACACATTCTCTCTGTGTACTATGGGGCGAGAGGTGCTGGTAACTGCCAAAGGAATGCCAGCGTAATCAAAACATTGATGAGGACGATGGATGAGGCACTGACAGAAATGCTCCGTGCCCCTGGTAATTAAAGATCCCTGATCATTTTATGTTTTAATGGGCTGACTGTGCAGTTACTGTTACACACATGGTTCAAAGCTGCTGCTCTGCCCTACAACCACAACTGTCGCACACACAAAGATACTGTACGTGCCTGCACAGACTGTCAATGAGACTTTATGAGGCCACTGACAAAAAGAACACACAGTTGTGTTATAGTTTAGAGCAACATGGCCTATGTGGGTGTGATAGTTTGAAATATTTCATCATCAACTGAAAAATCTACAAGTCGTGTCATTTCATCCTGTCCCTAGACAATCCCATATCTCTAAAAAGTCCAAAAAAATCTTGTGTGTAGCTTTACCATCACACATCATTAAATTTTGAGATGGTGATCCATCACCTGAATTGACAAAACTTGGGAGTATTCCCTCCACGGAACCACATGCATCCTCAACAATTTTGTACGCAGTAGGTTGCTCTCAATCGTCTTTAATTATTTACTGACTGTTGTAGTTGCAGGATTTGTTTATCACAACGCCATGATCACTCAGGCAGATTGAGTCTTCCTGAATAATGGATACCCCCTGTTTGTTGCTGGTTGCTTACTCTGAACTCATCTGCTGCGATCTGTAGTTACTGTAATCTGGTTAATCCTCATTCTGCTTCACTTACAGTAACTCATATGGCTTAATGATTGAAATGCATTAAAAGAAAAAACAGGCCATCGCTCAATGCACCCTGGACCCTCGGGCAGTACTTCTGTTGGCACATTAGACTAGACTGCTCGTCAGTACATTGACTTTTCGCAGCATAATGGATTTCACACTTTGCTCATATTGTATAAACAACTCAACAATTGTTGACCACTGATTCCCAACATGGGCGACTTCTCCCAGGGGTAACTTCTGCAGTTTCCAAGGGACGAGTGGTAAGATTGGCTCGACTCATTTGAAAAAACTGAAGTTACGAAGAATTCTACATTGGGTCGACATCATCAACAGTAAATGGTAGTAGAACGAATGCAAACTTGACAAACTAAACACTGACTGTTAAAAGATATACATTTTCATATTATTTTTTTTCATACTATTAATAGTGTTAAAATAGTGTTATATTTGAAGTATGAGGGCCAGTGTCGATGAAGGGGCACTGGAGCTCATCTGACAGGCCTGTGGGGGTTCATCTGACAAAAAGGTTGGAAACCAGTGATTTACGCTTCAGTAGCTGGCTTTGTGTCTGACCTGTCGACTGAAAGACTCCTGGGTTGCACTGGCAGTACCGCGAGGCGAACGCCTCCATCATACGGTCGATCTTCTGGGCTTCACCTGGCAAACGGAAACTCCACAGGAACTGCCTACAATTAGAGGGAGAGGAGGAGGAGGATTTAATTTGCGATGCCACAGGGAGGACATAGTTGGTGTAATTAATATTTGGGTTAATCTGTCTGCTGACCGTAGTGCTTGGACAAGGTTCAGGTCTGCAAATTCATGCAGTTCCACGAAAGCCTGCAGCACCTTGATGTTGAAGTCATCCCTGGTGATTGGAAGAAAAAAAAAAAGGAAAATCAGATTTCCAATATCATTCCAACTCTAAGCCAGAGTTGAGCATCAAGGGCATATCAAAACACCTCCGGGTGGATTCCTCTGACTCTGAACACAGTGTGAACCCAGAAGACGGGGTAGAGAAAACCATATTACTTCCAAGAAAGCATTTCTCAACCTGAATTCCTGTTTCTCAGCATTCCTGTCATATTTGTGCCCTTATTCATACTGGACAGAGAGTCTGGAAGCAGTTTAAACAGCTGGCCAATGCTAAGTGTTTCTCCACCCTGAGGAGGGGAAAACGACTGGTTTGACTGATGAAAAACAGTTCAAACCAAACCCACACAGGCTCCTTTTTGTCAGAGGTTTGTTTGGCCATTGGAGGGGTTTTGGAGGAAAAGTCAACAGCTGCTCTCATGCTGCGGTTACAGCTTCTCTCATCGTGTTTGTTGTACATCAGGGTCCATGATCCCGTTCCTGTATCGCCTTTAAGCTGTGTATTGTTCAAATGAAACCAGGAATTTTCAGACTTAGCGTTTTGTGCTTTTTGTGGAAAGACGCGGTGGAAAGGTTGGGAGAGTACAGACGGTGTCGGCTTACAAGAAACAAACAACAAAGTCGTATTGCAATAACATTCTTGGATTATTTGGACGATGACTTGGGGGCTTCTCTTCTCCACTGAGTGTTTGTGACTGCGTTGTACCCTATACTTGCGTCTGCAGCCAAATAAAATGAATCCTGTCCTCTGAGGGTTATATACAGTACAAGGTTATTGCTATAGGTTACATTGTTACAAAGAACCTTGAATGTGGCCTTCTGTTTGCAAAAATGAAATAAAAATTGCAAATGTACGTGTCTCAGTGGGATAACAGTGAGTGTATTGTATGTGACAAACAATGCTGAATTATAGAGGAACAATAAAATGAACTGGTGGCGTAATTTAGGAATCAATCATCCACTCAGTCTGCATCTATCTCCCTCTATCTACCCTCCTTCTGGGCATTTTTCCTCTTCCACTGCTTCTATCTCCTTTCCACATGTGTCCCTCTCTCTGTTTCCCTCCTGTTCTCATCTCCCTCTCTGCTGAGTGTGTAATGATAGGTTCCTGCTCCTTGCATAAGCTCAATTAGTGATAATTACCGTGTGTAAACCCCTCAGCCTGTGTTTAGTGTGATTTCCACCGGGTAGGTGGCCTCTTTGATGATCCTCCATGAATAACGCCTCAGAGTCCCCAGAGCGCCCCTCCCCCAACCTTCAGCCTCATTCACAGAGTGTGTGTTTCTGTGTGTGTGTGTATTGTTGTTGTTCATCTGTCAATCGATGCACAATCAGCTCCTGTACTCAGGTAAGATAATGCAGACAATAGCTGATGTGATATCCTTTTCTTATGCTACCACGTGTCACCAGAAAAAAAGACCAGAAATTCTGTATTAATGAAGATCTTTATAAGACTTGGCCAGATGTTTGAGATTCATATTTTCTCTGTGACATTTTCTCTTGTGACATTTGGGGTGCTGATCACTCATTGGTGTTGTGATTCTGCTCCACACTTCCAAAAGATCGCCTGTCAGTCAAAGAGTGCAGCATGCCTGTGATGTTTTTCCCCAGGACAGTTTCTGTTGATAAAATTAATGCTTCCCTCAGGTGACAGTACTCACGCTCAACTCAACACAGATCCTCTGATGTATATTCAAAACAAAGCAGTGCTAGATCGATTATTTGGTCAGGTCAGCACATCGGCTGATGTTGGCTTATTGTTAAAAAAAACCAAAAACTTTGAGGGTTCCTAAAACTGAGTGCAGTACCACACTGTAAACTGTCCATAAGAGCAAACCTACTATAAGTTGACTGAATCATTGCTTTGTGTTTTATCAAGTGAGGATAATAATGACAAAAGGGAGATACTGTATATATAAAATACTGATACGTTCCATATATTATGTTCAGTTCATGATATAGTTGTTTCAAAACAAATCCAGACGAACGATAAATCAAGCTGTGAATTTGTGCCTTTGGGACACTGAACCTTTGATGCACTCACTTCCCCTTTCATGATTTGATTCAGTGTATTTGGTCCCTGTCAGCCTCATACAGTATGTTTAACCATCTTATCTCACCTTCAGATAACACCATCTATCTCACTATCTGCTGGACTTCCTTTCTTCTTCATTATCCCGCGGTCTGGACTGAATTATGAGAAGCTGGATGGCCCTTTTACTACCACTTATAAGCGCGCATGGGTGGACCATGACAAGACACAAACACTGGCTCAAAGATTCATGTCGGAGGGGCCAATCATGTTCTCCCTCTTAAATCAATAAATCCAGCCCATAATTTCCTTCTCTAATCACAGAGGGAGCATGAATCTCATGTAAGGAGGACGTTCTGCTGCAGCCAGATAGATGCTCTGTCTCACCGCTCGCCCAAGTAGTCTCCGATGACGGTCTTGTTGAGGCCCTCGCCTTTGTAGAGGAACTGGGCGATGTCTTCGGGGGTGTGCTGCAGGAGGTCGTTCTCCAGCAGGAACTGGATTCCCTGGAATGGGAAAAAGGGAGAAAGCAATTGATGATGGAAAATGACAGAGTTTCATGGCCGAGAATGGATCGCTCCTCACACCAGCTCTGAAAATCATTCCTTTAAAAGGCCAAAGAGACGCTGGGGGCTGTTGTAGAAACACACAGCGTACCTTCTTTGGATCCATGTTGAATTTCTTCCTGCCCATGGCGATCTGCTTGTTTCTCTGGGACGTTTTACTGCAACAGAGACACATGAATGTAGAGATTTAACTGGGTTACTCCACTTATTTACCCCCAACACTGAAACACACTGTCACCCACCAGACTATCAAATACAACAATACCCTTTATTTATAGTCGCTGCTGACAATATTGTTTCCTGTCACATCTGTTGTACACAGTATACGTGTACATGTTTGAGGCTAATCTGACAAACATATGCTCACACTCAAACTTTGATGTGTGTGTGTACAACGTAGGTGACAATGTGACAGATGAGAGGACAAAGTCTGATTGGTTAATACTGGGCACATATGCTGCACATTGACGGTCACTGTTTGTTTTCTGCAGCAGTTGGCTGGACAACATACAAGTACTGTGTAGCCAGGCTGTTGTATATTGCATATGCCAAACAGCAGGTGTAATAAATCAATATTTGAATTATACAACCAGGTAGATAAGACAACCTCATATTGCTATCATACAGCCATGACTATGTCAGCCTATGTTATCTAAAACATGTGTACATGCACACCTTTGTAATCTAACTGTTTTTTTTTTTTTTACATCTCTGATATAACGTGCAAAGCCCAACTAAGGCAGACACACTGGGTCAACTAAGAGCCATGATTCTGGCTGCAGGGGTCTCAGCGGGTACATCCTCTGTATTAGCCTCTGGGATTTAGGGGATTTTAGTGACTTGAAAAGCTGTTTAAATTCTACAAATGAAGGTTACTCAAGATTTTTAGATCAGAATCTCAGATGCGTTTTTTTAGGGTTCAGTATTTCCCCACAATATATGTATTGCTGCCGATATGCAGAGAGCTCTAAAACAGCCTTTAGACCATCATATAGAGAGACTGTAGAAGACACGCTACTGCCTTTAAATGAATAAATATCACTGATACAAATAAAATAAATGTACATGTAAAATGCAAAAACAGCATTGTAAGACTGTTACTGCTTTGCTCCTGTTTCATAGTGTTTCTGAGGAGTCACGATAGGCACCGATAGACTTGTACAGTCTAATGCAATAAAACACAGTCGCTCTGCCTACATTCTCATATGATGTTCAGTTTTTGGTAAAGGCAGTGTTATAATGGACTTCTCCTTCTTCTTGTTGACTCAACGTCACCAAAACGTATAATTTGAAGCTTCATAAGGGTTGAATTCATATCAGAGCTGTCCCTCTTGCATTAGATTGTACACCTGTTCAATCCATGCAGCACTTCAAAATGCAACGCTAGCAGTATATCAGAGATGTAAACGTCACATGCACAAACTGCATCTTCACCTCTGCGACTCACCTTTCTCCAACACAAGTCAGCTGCTCGATCTCCGTCATGACCTCTGCTATCTCAAACTTCAACCTCTGAGGGAAGAGTGGGACACGTCACAGTTGGTTTCTTTATTCCGAAACAGTGCGGAAAAAATCTTTTACAGTGGAGAATTCATCACTTTTTGTGAGCAAATTGGGTGTCCAAAGATATACTGTAGGACTGTAGGTCGATTTGCATTACTGACGGTATGCAAATGGAGCTTGCAGTGCTGCAGTAGATAGGCATAAACCGAAATTCAAAGAATATACTGTGCCTTTCGAAATTCCTCCCGGTTTCACACTAAAATGATCTGCTATCAATCCAGTACATGATATTTATCAGAGAAAGCCATACAAAAGTCCATAGTTGGTGCACTGCTAATGAAGGGAGGCTTCAGCTACTGTCCAACCACGCACCTCAATATCATCGAGCAGCTCTCTCTTCCTGCGTCGGATGTTTGACAGCTCGTCTCTCTCCTCCAGGGACAGATCCTCAGGAACTGAAACACATGATGGAGAAAACACAGCCGACCTTAGCTCTCATTTGTACACCACTCACATCGCTATACCCACTCAGCTCACTGCAGATGAGGGAAAACACAAGTGAGAAGTCCAATCTCGTACCCTCAAGTTCTTCACGGGTTCAAACAAGAGGTGGAAAATGGGCTAAAAAAAAAAGATTCATCCTCCTCATACAGTGATGTGATGGGCTGCTGCTGAATTGACTGTTTGAGCTTGTTCATACTGGAGCAACACATATCAAGAGCCCGCATGTTCGTTTTAATTAACTAGAGGAAGAGAGAAGGCGAAGGGTCTTAATTATTCCACTTGAAAGTGTTTTGCCCCTTCTCTCCTTCTCCACTTGGCTCAGGGGGAAATTCTATTAATAAAACCAATCCAGATTAACTTTTCTTTCATTAAATGTGGATTTGGTAATTTAACACGGCCTACGACCCTGATTCCACGGCCGTGAGGGTTTCAGAGCTCCGGGCAAAACTGAGTACAAGGAGAGGATGACTCGCTCTCTGTTCAGTGCCCCCCCCCCCCCCCCCCCCCCCCATTCCTCCCTCTGACTCTCGGTCTCAATCTTGGTATCCAATCGTCTACCCCTCTTGGTTTGATTCTCACCCACGCACACTTCATTTCTCAATGTTTCTCATTTTTCTGAGGCGCAAAGAGCCTTTACGATGCCATTACCTCAGTTTAGAGGCAGAAAATGCAAATCTCTCAACAGGAAAATGACACATCTAATATCACAGCCACAGCTTTGTGCCTACATGTTGCTAAAGCAGCAATATAAAAAAAAAAACCCACCACTTGTTATTTTCCCTCACAGGCAGGAAGCTGCACCAATTAAAGTAAAACAAGGTCACTGGGCTCAAGAGGAAGCATTCATCCCACTTTTAATTGAACAGCTTGTAAATGAGTTGCGTTCAGGGGAGACAAGTATTGTTATAGATGGTATTCACATTAATACTAAGACAAAAGGTGCTTCCTAACTTAGTTATTTAATCCTAAAGCACAGCGATGGGGGTCAGGTAAACAGCGGGAGAAACAACTGAGGGATTTCCTTGGTGGGACACGTTTTTAATAGACAAGAGAGGCTGATTTATAAAGGCACCCTGTTAATTAGCATTGCTAACCTCCAGCTACCTCAAAGCAATTATGCAATACAACTGTGAGAGCTGTGGAAGTAGCTTTAAAGAAAAACCTTTCAAGGTTGTTTTACATTTTCTTTTAATGTTCTTCTTGAGGAATGTTAATTTCAATTTTGGGGCATACAGGCAATAAAATTAAAGAGGAGCTCTCAAACATAGCAAAGTTTAACCCTGGGGAAAGATATGTCATTGTCCCGGCGTTTTAAGCTTGAAGTAACACTTTGACATTCGGGGAAACACTCTTATTTGCTTTCTTGCCAGAAGCTTGCTGAGAAGATCGATACCGCGCTTAGATCAGCCGAGTAAATATTAGCCAGCAAGCTAATAGCTTAGCCTAGCATAAAGATTGGAAGTAGGGAAACAGCTAGTAAAGAAAACCCTACCAGCACCTCTAAAGCTTACTAATTAAAATGTTATATCTTGAGTTTAATGGAATTGTGTTCAGAAAGCCAAGCCGTTCCTCCTTGTTTCCAGTCTTCATGCTAAGCTAAGCTAACTGGCAGCTGGCTGTTCATATCTAACAGACATCAGTTCTCTTATCTGACTCTTGACAAGAAAATAATTACGGGTATTTGCTCATAATGTTGAGCTGTTCCTACTCGCTGGGTTACTAAGGTCATTGAAATTAAATGTCAAAATGTTTGACTCAGAAACAACCAGTTCCATTTTGACGAAGCCTGCAGGGTTGATTTGCTTTGACTGTGTGCTGGTTTAAAGACATGCAGAAAGTGACCGGCCTGAGGAGATACTGTAATTAAAGGTCAACATTTCAAACTTCAAAAAGTCATTACATTATGAAATAGTAAAACTGAGTTATTAAGCATCTTGGTACTAACTGGCCCAAGATTTAAGCACATCATATTTCAATTTACTAATGGATTAGTGTGACAGATCACACACAAACTATTCTATAGTTTGCAGAGCTGAGACATCATTTAGCGCCATCACCAGGTCAAAGGTTAAATTTTCCTTCTGTACTTCAATTTATGATTAATACTTGCAAACTAATGATATTACAGCCTTGTATACTGGTAGCAAGGATCAAATGAAAAATACAGCTTCTGTAAATGTTAGTTTTTTCTGTCTTCTACGACATAAACTTGCAAGTATTTAATACTACTTAATACTTTTTACTTTTACTTTTGTTTTTACTTTTAACTGTTACAAGCCATTTGATGGGCATTTCATATTTTCCTGATATAGACCAAACCACCCATTAAAGTTGAAAAAATAATCAGCAAATTAATCAATAATGGGAAATAAAACATCTTTGGCTTCCTGATATTCTGGTTCTTTGTTCCTTTCTTTGAATATGTTGCTCAGAGGAAGATGATTGTAAGAAGCAGACAGCTCCATGTTTTCCATTTGCCCGAGGCAGTGCATTAGCTAATGGAGATATTCACTGGCTGCAACAATGTGCTTGATTACAATCTTGATTCATTACAAATCTAATGAAAAGCAGAGGATGTTCCCATTAATAAAAGCATTTCCATTATCCTCCAATGCAGGTCTCTCTTACTAGATATACCGTAATATATGTCTTTCTAGACAGAAATTTCAAAGTAGAGAGGACTATAAACCCAGTGCTAAGGTCTCTGTTCCAGTGGATAATCTTGTTTAGTGATGGTGAGGGGGGGGGTGCTCTTCTACAGAGGTGGTCCACCAATTACATTATTAACACACTTCCCCCTGTGACCTTCTGTGACTCATTCAGGAAATGAGTTTAGTGTCTTCAGCAAGCACAGAGGGAGTCGTGAGGCCAAAGCTGGTCCGTGCCTCCATGTTGGCTCAAACCAAACACAGCGACGCTTGAATGATAATCTACTAAAATCAATGTGGGTGTGAGTCATTGCTTCATAGTAAACAACAGACCTTGGGAGGGTCAGAAAGTGGGGTAGCTGTGGTTGGTGAGGCACTGGTATAAGTGTTTGAGTGTGAGCTGAATGTGCAGAAAACTAGACTTGAAGCCCATTTTAACCTCTGTGACTTTTGAAAGAAATCTGGTTTATGAAAGCTCAGAAATCAGGCTGTGGGTTGAGAGGGTTTAAACTCCAACATGTGCACCACAGAACAAGAGACTCCAGTAATTTCCCCCTAAAAACAAAATCCCTCAAAATCTACTTTTAAGAGTAAATCCCCTCCGACTCTTCACACCCAAAACTAACAACTGTCCCTGGCCACCCACTGAAACCAGAGGCTTTGATGGCATTTAAACTAATACGGGGATGCTTTGGGCACACACTCCACACCAGTCCGCATTAACCTTCAGTTTCATAGGTATATGTTTAAGCCATTTGTTGTAGTGGACAGATGGAGGATAAAAAAAAAAAATCCAATTTCCAGGCCTTGAGAATTGATTTAAGGACTTTCATAAAACCAGTATTCATACCAGTTGCACAGGAAAAGCAGCAGGAGAGCACATGGAGCTCAAAGTGAAAATCCCACGCTCACTTAGCACTGGCTGTGGTCCCAGTTTTCACTGACTCGTGTGAGGGAGAGAGGATTTGTGCAGATCTACTGGCTTTAAACTAGCGACTTAAACGGCTGTAATGTCCTTTAAAGTGGGTGAGCTTTAAAAAAAGATAACCCTGTTACCCTGGCTGGCCGTGCAGCACACAGGGACATATGCAAGGAAGCAGGAAGGCAGCGGAAACCTCCTCTGGATCCTGACCTGAAACCCGCTGCACTCAATTCCTCTAACTGTAGACGATGACATGCTCTGCATCACAGCCTGGGTCACACATAAAGACAGACATGTGGATTGAGCCGCACATGAGAACATATACACTGAGGCCAGCTGGCGCTAATCTTACGCACTCGGCCTCGCTGCCTCTCTTTAAGCCATACACGAGACTGCTGGAGCGGAAGCGTGATGTATAACAGCGTATACACAGATGTTGCTGTTGACCAGGCGCTGCTTGCCTTTAACCTACTTTGCCTCAGTGATGCCGGATGAAATAATGTGACAGTTTGTGTGGCAGCACATAGTCTGGCATAGCTGTCTGCAGAGGAATGCTGGGACGTCACCTCAACGGCCAATGTGAGGAGGGGGAGGTTATGATATAGTTTGCATATGCAAAAAGCATACTAGCATAAAGAACTCTATAGCCATCAAGGAAGGAGTCTGTGTGTGTGTGTGTCTTTCACTTTTCTCAACAACCATTCATTCGATCTTCTACACACTCGGTGGGTGTACGGCTGAGGAACCCAGGAAGCGCAATGTCGAGTGTGAAGTTGTTTGGATGTGAACTGTTAAAGATATCATTAAAAAAAAACATTTAGCGGATCCTGACCTCGCCAATATGACGACCGCAAATACCACCTCTCCAATATGGCAGCCTCTCTACTCAGATGTGTGTGCACATCTCCAGAACAATCATTCATCCAATCGACTTCCCCCTTGGCCGGTGTATTGCACAGGACTCAAGGGAGTGTGAAGTTGATCAGATGATTGTAGACAACGCTGCAAGCAGCACAACTGAGTGCCGAGCAATCGGCAGCAATCGAAACTTAAGGATTCTGTTGCAAAAACAAGAAAATCACATTGACATTTGTAATATTTCAGCCCTGGAACAAAACACCAAAAGTTATGTTGTGTAGTTCACTCCATATATCTAAATGAGGCTATCACTAAATTGTGATATTCTTGTTTATCTAATATGTATGTGTAGAAACATTGGGAAAATTACATTAATACAGAGCATTGGTGAATATCAGAGATATGGATGAAAACACACTGCCACGCATGCAAATTGGGCAGGATAACATTTATTTTTTAATTAATCATTGTTTAAGTTTGAATTAAATGCTATTTGACTTTATACGTGCCGTAGAAGATGCTCATTTGTCCAGCAACATGTTGAATTTAATGAGGAATACAACTAAATCTTTACATTTTATTCTAGTCTCCTATAAATTCAATCTAAAAAGTGTCTTTATTTCACGTAGGTGGTGTTCTTTCCTACGCTTGTTCAGCCATGACGGCTTTAGCTTCTAACAATGAGTATTCACTCTGGATCTATTTACTCTGGTTTGCAATTTTCTCTTCAAACTGCTGTTGCTGCTGAAAATGCAACTAACAACTATTTTTGTGATTGTATCATCTGCAAAATTCAATTTCCTTTTATTTGCTTTGCACAACAAAGAGAAATAACAACAGAAAGAAAGAAAGAGAAAAAAAGAAGAAAGGACAGACTTACCATAGAGAAATCAATTAAGGCAGAAAAGAGGCTTGTGTGTAAGCTGAATCATTATTGTGCCACATTAATTAGGTATGGGGAGTAGAATGAATCTCTAGATATATGGACTCGTTTGCGTTGTGTGTGTTGTATCTGCGCCTGTGAAATCATGAATTATTATAGTACACTGTGCTGCAGCCTGTTCACTTATAATTTAATATCAACAGTCCTGGCCGTTGCGTGAGAACAGAGATTTGGGAGGCTAATATGGCTTCTAGTTTTTAACTACCGCTGGGGTCACGAGGAGAATCTGGGGCTCAGGGAGCTAAAGAGCCCTCACGCTGATTGCTGGTTAATCTCCAGTTTTGGGGAGGGACCCCCTGGTGTGAGTGCATTTGTACAAGAGTGTGATTGCATCGGAGGTGGTCTGCACACGATGTCCTCCCTGTACCACACATCTGCTCAGCATCAGCACTGTAACAACACTGGATTCAATGAACACCGCCAGTAGAGTCTGAGGGGCTTCCACTGCCATATGCTGGCGGCCAAAGTAACCATAATCTGATGATTTGATCAGCCTGAGAATGAATTAGATGGATGCTGTTTCTCCTGGCATCCAGGCAGGATGAGGGGCTTTTACGGGCTGAGAGCAGTCCAAGTAGTTCTGTTCATTCACTGCAACAGATCTCAGATGGTCGTACAGCTTTTAACAGAACTCAGAGGGAAGCTGTAAAAGCGTCTATGTTAATATCTTTCACTTTTATTCTATATCAACAAAAGGTTCAACAAAAAGAGGTTACAGCCTCTTTACTGAGATCTGCATCTAGTTCTCAGTACTTGTTTTTATGCTGCACTCACGCAGCGTTGGCAGACTGAGAAAAACAGGAAAATCTCATGTTTGTCTGAGTGTTCACAGATTATTCCAAGATAGTAACTCGTACTGCCAGCTTTGTAGTCACACCAATAAGTAAACTGCTTCTTGCAGTGTTGCATATTCGGGATGAGAGCCGACACAAACAGTGTGCAGCTCCCTAAATTCACTTAATTAGCTTAAATTATTGTTTAAATTAGATTTAATTTAGATGTGACTGCTAGCGACAGCAGCTTTGCAGCCATTTTGCCACCGATCGTCATTGTCAGGAATTCCCAATATCTACAGATCTAAATTACAAATTGGAGGCTGACATCGTGGTTTTTCCAACTAAGTTGGAATTTCAGTCTATATAAACGTCTTGTATCCGATTCACAACTTTGTTCCAGATTAAAAAAGGATCTCAACTACTACTGCTGCTTGGCTTTGGTATAAACATTCATGCATACATTTATGAACCTCAACATTTTGTATTTCATGCAAATTATGTAATATTAGCATACTATCTCACTGAAGAGGAGTGAACAGTATACAGTCCTTGTTGAACAACACTTAGCATTGTCGTTATGAGCATGTTAGCCTGCTGACTTTAGCATTTAGCTTAAAGCACTATAGTGCCTAAGTACAACCTCATATGACTGCCAGCACGGTTGTAGACTCTTACGCTACGTTCACACTGCAGGCAAAACTGGCTCAGATCTGACTTTTTTTAATGCTCATTCTGATTTTTTCTGAAATCTTGGATGAAATCTGCTTCTGTGAAGCCACACACGTCACAATCGACTGCACATCAATTTATAAATGATACCGTGTACTCTGACATCTGTGGCCCTTATGTTTACTTCTGTATGACAGCATGTTGTGTGTGACCTCCCTTTTTATTGTTCTATTATAGGCGCAGGTCATTTCAGGACCATAACCAGATCACACTGGAATCTGATGTTGGTCACATTTGAAAAATAATAACATGAACAGCCAAACAAACAAGCTCATCTGACCAATAAATCCAAACTGAGCACCAGCTCTTATTGTGTGAACACAGCCGTAGTCTTGTTTTAGCATTCCCTTGCTTTTATAGCATCAAACCTAACTAGGAAATAATCCTAGTCTCAGCAAACAAGGACGGGCGACATGGATGTGACGATACATTTTGAGAGGCAGCATTTGAGAGGTTATTTCCTGACAGACGCTGCTGTTGCTTCCTGCAGGTGTCAGGTGATTGACGGGGAGCAGAATGAATGTAACTCTTTATCTCATGCTAACACGCTCCCCTCCGTTATTGTGATAGATATCTTGCTGGGGGGCAATTTTGAAAACTGTACCGGGTGCTTTTCATTCTGTACACAACAATGGATGACAGGAAATAAGTTTTGATATCCTCTATGAGCAGCGAGAGGATCAACCTGGATGACTGGCTCTAAGATCAAACCTTTCGGTGTGCAGCTCTGTTGAACAGAACATGGAGATCCATGTCGGCCTCCAGCCTGATTGGAGGTTCAGGATGTTCCTGTGATGCTTGTGTGCCTGCCTGCAAAAACACTGGCTTTGGCGGACCACCCCGCTCCCATTCAAAATGAGACCAGAGCTACGTTTGATCAAAACAACAGAAACCACCCACTCTGTTTAGATATTTATTCTCTCTTGGCTCTGGGTTCACTACAGTTCCCTATAGATGGATCATGTTAAATAACAACCTGTCCCACGGCTACCTGCTGGATCAAAGACCTCCAGTGAAAGCAGCTCTGTCCTCACCAAGTCTTTTTGAAACAGACCAGAAGAGAAAATATATACTTGATCATAAAAAAAAAGCGCAGGAAATGAAATGAAAAAATGCCAGGACGTGTTATTAAGGTGAGAACGAGCTGGGCGTTGGTGTGGTTCTCTATTTCTATTGAGCCAGAAGCCAAGAAACACACATCTACCCTCCAGCCTCTGTGAGCACCCCCCCCTCCTCATCCTGTCTGTATGGTCAGCTGGAGCCTGTTTTCTCTGAACCCTGCTTCCACTGACATTAGGTGTGGATTACTCAAACACAGTACATCTCTGCTGCCCTTAATGTTCCTCCCCGACTCCCGCTCATTTAATTTGCCGTTTCTTTTGTCTCCCATCTGCTCTTTGTCTCACACTTAAAGGGCTTTCCCTCTCGACAGCTCCGAGCAATAACTCCAGGCAAAGAGTACCTCTATTCACAACAGCAGAAATGCCGCCTTGTTGACAAACCACTACAATGTCTTGTCTCACACACACACACACACACACACACACTACCATGGTGATAGGAACATGTCAGGAAGCCTCCCCAGTCTCTTTCCTAATCAGGTCCATATGTAGTCTTCTGTCTCACACTTAAAGTAGTGCAGTTTGTTACAAGCAATGCCTGTACATCCCGCGCCAGCACTGTCTGTGTGTGTGTATTTGTCTTATTGCATGTTTAATCTTCTAATGTTGCCCCACAAAGCCCATAATCTTGGCAGTCAAAATGAATTTCTGTTCTTTCCAAATCTCCCCTTAAGCCTTTAAACAACACAGCCAGTCTGCTGGGTCAACCGACCACATTGTAAAGAGTACATTTTCGCACATTTTTTGGCATCTGTGTCGACACACATAAGAGAAACGTTTTGTCTAAACCGTTGCAGACATTCATTTTAGACTACTGGCGTGTTGCAGGAAATCTGGAAGTGGTGAATTCAGTCTAGCTCCCTGTTTTTTATGCCCAAGGGAAAATTCTTTCTGCAGCCAGGTGAATAAAACAGATGAACAGTATGAAAGACGTTCACATGAAGATGCACTTATGTGTCACCATGCAGCACGGTACTGTTATTGGTCAATTATCAATTCAGAGGAATGCCACTCTCTTGTCTATCTGGTAATGAAGTGATTTTTTAGCACAATAGAAAAATGACTGGACTGGAACATATGAAGTTGCAAAAACAAGCTTTAGCCAGTTTTTATTACCTTTGGACAGAACCAGGCTACCTGTTTCCCCCTGTTTCCAGTCTTTATGCTAAGCTAAGCTAACAGTCAACAGGCTGTAGCGTCAAATGCTCAGATGTGAAAGTAGTCTCAGGTACCTCGGCAAGAAATACACATATTCCTCAAAATGTCAAACTATTTCTTAAACTACTGACTAACTGTTGAACTGACTTTTCTTGTTTAAAAAACAAGCTAAACAAGCTTTACAAGCTAAAAATGTCACGGTCTGTTATTTTATTTCACACATTTCCTTAAGATAGTCTCTTTTCTTCCACACCTTAGAAACAGAGTAAATGTTGGAGGGAAAATATGGAAATGCAAACATCACCAAACCATACTACTGCATTTGTAGCACAATTTTATTACACATGGTAGAAGGACTGAACTACTATTAATTGTTTTCTTGATTGATCGATTATGTATTTGATGTATTTAACCTAAGAAATAGTGAAAAATCCTTTTGATAACTTCGCAGAGCCCATGCTGGCGTCTTCGGTGGTCTTATTATGTCGGATCAACAGTGGAAAACCCAAAGATATTTATCTCACAATCATAAGAGCAGACCAATAATGAAGGCTGATGTCATTGTCATCTATGCTGTAAACAATTACTTAAACACATGCAGAAACTGTTGCAGATTCATTTTCAGTTGATCAACTCAAAGTCAGATTGTTTCATCTCTAACACGTTTAACCTATAAGCAAATTCCACATGCAGCACCGCAGCACGTCTATAAGGTGACACAGATGAATGGATGATGACACAGATGTCTGGGCACTGTACTGCTGCTGTCTAGCCATTCAGCACCAACCATCCTCCCAGGGCGAAGTATAGTTAGAGAGCAACCGCGTCTCGCCTCAAGTGACTGTCTCGTGTCCTCCCACACGCTCACACTACAGCCACAACAAAGGCCGTGCCCTAATCACACCAACTTCCGCTTCTTACCAACAAATCCCCCTCAGAAACACAGCACTAGACGCCAAGAAATCATGCATATGGTGTGTTTATTCAGGTTTTCCAAAATCCCCCCTTAGCTTGGGTTTCATGCCTGCTGGGGTGAATGTGATATGAAATAACTTCATACAGACAGATGTCCATTAAGTTTGAGGAAACAATTGCAAAAAAAAAAAATGCAGAGAAGAAAGGGACCATTTTTTTTCTTCAAAGGGAGCTATTTCAATGAAAGAGAGGACCAAAGGTATGCATTTATGATGGTGCACACAGACACAGCCATGTGTGCACCATGAAAAAAGGCCCTTTCAGACAAAACAGTAGTGCTGCAGTCGGATAGGGTTTGTTATTTTAGCACACACTCACACACTCAGCCCAAAGAGAATAGAAGAATTGAAGGAAAGGCCTTTTCCATTCATTTTTTTCCCACGGTCAGATACACAGAAGAGTGTTGGGTTATCACGACACTCGCACAGGAAACATGGTGAAGGAAACCTCACAGGGGCACAAACATTTTAGCACATTTTTCATGGTGTCAAACACAAGACACGCTCTGTTCAGGAGCCTCAGTCGTCACAGGCAGCTTTATTCAGGTGCAAGGAATTTTTAAAAGCTGACTTCTATTAATTTCCACGTTTTAATACCCCTAAAAACTCCCATAACGGCCATTTACTCAACTCATGTTAATCCCCTGACTGAAGCATCACAAAACTGCTGTAAAGGGGAGAAAACACAAGAAAGCCAAGTGTTAAAATTCATGGCCTCCCTCCAGCCGTTCAGTGTGCAGCTTCCCAGCCAATTTCTGCCTCTGTGTTCTTTCCACTTCTCCATCCAGCTATACAATGATGCTGAAAATAGACACATGAGTAATAAAAACACTTAGGATTTCAAGCCTGTTGCTGATTTTCATCCATTTTGAGGCCAGGCCCTGTCTGCTCTGTGGCATGTAAACCGAGCGGAGAAGCGCCAACTCTGATTAGCGAGCGCAGTAAACATGTACTAATGAATCCCATGCTACAGCTGAGCCCCGCAAATAATGCACAGTGGTACACTGTATAGTTTCATTCAGTGTAGCTAAGGTTGGCTATAAATTATGGACACTATGTTCAGGTTAGGCTCCTCTTCTCCCAGCGGCACCATTACTGAATCCCTTACTAAAATGACAGGATTTCCATTGTCGATAGAAAAATATTGATCATAGCAGCTTTAATGTACACTAATGTAATCAGCAACTCAAATGCTCCCCGTATACGGTTTCAGCCTCATGACAGGCGGCTTGTTGGACTCCTAGATGTTCACGTAATTAGTATAGTATTTATTAATCCTACAGCATATCATGACATCTATTGGCTGTTTTCTCTGTTGTTCTCTTATTGGTTCACTGGTGCAGAACAAATTATAGCCCCAACTTTGAGCATATGTTGTGCAGTTTGCATGCATACTGTACATGCAGGCGTGAGAACGCAGTGCCTAATGAACACAATAAGGGCTATGGGCACATTTGTTGACATGCTAAAAGGGCTTTAAAGCATAACTTGTGACTGGATGGATTCACAGCCACTAAGCTGAAAGGTCCCAAGCAATGGCTCTGACTTCATAAAAGATTTGCTCTTATAGGGATGTCCCAATCTGATTTCTTTAATACTGGGTTACTTACAGGCACTTAATTTCAACTACATTTGACACATCTTATTTTTCACAATTTACTTGGTCCAAATACTGAAGGTCCTAAATGAAACTTTAAGAAGTTAAATTATTCATGTCAGAATGAATGTCAGAGGGAAGACTAATCACTCTTGATGAAGCTGTAACTTTGACATCAGCTGCTCTAAGTAGCTGGTGGAGACAAATTTAGCCCTGAGTGTCTGTGTGTGATACCAGCGTGTCGAGGTGTTCATGTGAGCAATGTTAAGTGATGCAAGTGTGTGAGGTGGGGAGAGTGTGGCTGAGCGAACGGGAGCTCTTAATTACTTTAACATGTATGGTAAGTTATTTTAATAATTCACACATTGCAGAGTGCTGCACGTAAGCTCTCTGAGTTTGTTGGCTTGTGTTTCCTGTTTGATCAGGGAGCGCGTGCCTCCGCTGCTCTCTGACATGTTGTCACATGATTCAGTGACCGGTGTCTCTGGGACTGGCCTCGTCTATGGAGAGCACACTGAAAGGACATGTGGTGAACTGATTTTTGAGATAATGCTTCTCTAAAGTTGACACTTTTTTTTAAGTATAGATAATGAAATCTCCAAAATAAGAAGGGTTTTTCCTCCCTGTATCATGAACGCGATCAGTTTCATGGTAATTTGCCCTTTAGACTTACATTTCTTGCACACAATCTCTGCCCAAAGTTCGCACTGTAGTGGAAATGTCAGGGAGGCACCAAAAACCCCATGACTCATCCTCTGGGGACCATGAATATGCACAGCAAAGTTTATCCAGACAGGGATGATTACTGATACTTAAGGAGAAGGTTCGGTTTCTACACCATATCTCCTCTATGCACAAGTATAAATTAAAATCACTGAAACAGGCTTGTTCCCGCTCCCACTCATATTCAGGGAAAGGCCTCCTGGTTTAAGTTTATTCAGACACGAGAATAATGTGGAGGGAAAAAAGGGAAATCCAGATGAGGGTCTGTCCTGGCTCTGCTAATCTGTCACAGTTTAACTGTCAAATTGTTATCAGTCTATTTGTGTACACTACACAGCCTTCGAGGCCTTCAGACCACAAGGCGGTTTGGATTATCTGCTCAGAAACGCACCGCGTGTGTGTTTCTACGACTCAGCCACCATGTGAGCGGTGATCAGGGTTAGACATGCAGCTGCACTGGTTCAGTTCATTCAGCTTTATGACTAAATCAGCTCTGTGGAACCAGATACTCTGATTATAACCACTTCTTCTTTGTTCTGATCATTTTTACCTTCTGTGGCTGTTCAAATACTTACTATTGGGAAATAAAAGCTTCTATAAGCAACTCAGCGATTGCATTACCTTATTGTCCTCACAGGCACTTCCTCTCTTTATAATACTTCGTGATATACACTGACAGGTGCATTTAAAGTGATTTTTGGTTGATTTTCGGAACATCTAATATATGCAATATCAATGCAATATCACATTCAGTACAATTTGCAGCTTTTGTAATAAGCATGATTTATAGTGGTTTAATCTCCTGCAGCATCATTGTACAACTTAAATAAGACTATAGGCACTTCTTTTTCTTTATTCTTCAAATATTTTTGTTAAAGGATGTAGATCCTGCTTGGGCTCCCCTCCACATGGAAGGCTGCCAGTCATATCTTATCAATGGTCCACCAGTTCAGAGCTGAATGAGATAGTGAGAGCAACTTCAAAGCCTTACATCAAACAGATGCAAAGGGTGCATGCATGATAAAAAAAAATGCCGTTTGGGTTTTAAAAAAAACAACCAAATAACAAACCTTGACTTCAGCGTTTCTAAACATGTGTCTGTTCAGGGACAATCATTCTGTTTCTAACCTGCAAAGCGACCGCGTCGCACTGTATTTGTGTGAAATGCTCCTTTAATGACAGGTTTCAGATCATGACAACAGACTGGCTATTTTTTTCTAGATAGGTCTGCAAAAAAAAAAGCTCTACATCCTGGTTCTGAAACACCTCCGTGTCCCCTGACTCACACACATCCATCCATCCATCCCTGCACACGGGCTGACGGGGAGAGGAGACCAGTGTGAAGAGAAGGAAAAACAGCCTTACCGTGATTGTCTTCATCCATACTGACTGTAGCAGTGACAGGGCAGTCCGGCAGAAGGTGTGTCCGGTTCAGACCCCGCGGATAATGTATTTTGCGGAGTGTTTTTCACCAGGATGGTGTTTGCTTTCCCCGCTGACACAGTCGGAGCCGGTGCGCTGACAGACAGATGGGTGAAGGGATGTCAGCGGCGAAATGAATGGAGAAGGTGAAAAAAAGAGGAGGAAGCAGGAGCCAGGTGGCGATTAGAGGCAGGTCCTTATCTGGAAAAGGAATATTTCAGAGGTGTCTGACCGCGATGTGACACAGCAGCGGCGGTTCTCCCTCTCTGCTCCATCCTCAGCTGCTCCGTCTGCATTCACATTAACTCCACTGCAACCACCGGGACGTCATCAGGCCCCGCCCCCGATAACCCCCCCCCCCACACACACACACACACACACACACACACACACACACACTCACACACTCACACACTCACACACACACACACACACACACATATACACATAAACACACACACACACACACACTCACACACACACACACACACACACACACACACTCACACACATATACACACACACACACACACACACTCACACACATATACACACACACACAAAGTAGTTGAATTAAAATATATTGAATTCTAAAATGTTGCCCATGAAATACCAACCATGCTGACATTTGATTCCTTAATGTAAACTCACCTCAGATTCCTAAAAAAGGGGCAACTACTGTTGCAAAAGTGCCCCCTTGGGTGCCCCTATGGTAGCTATACGTAAGAAAACTGCCCTTTAGGGCGGCCCAATGTGCAAGAAAACATGAAAAAGTGCCCTCCAGAGTCCCTCCAGTGGAGAACACACAGTGAGTGGCTGCACCACACGCTCCAAAAGGGTTTGGAACCACGGTGCCCTTTTTTATTTTGTCCAGTTTTGTCTAATTAACTTGTTTGGAAGTAGAACATAAAGGTGAGTGTTGGGCTGATTATTACCCTGTCAAGCTTCAATTGGACTCAGGTAACTTATTACAACATGTTATAATTGGTAGATCACCTGACCTCTTCATTAGAGGTGTAAAATGATGCATTGTGCATTTCAATTACTCCATGTGATGTTGTGCATTAATGATGATCCAATATTTTGACTAACATCAGCATTAAGTATGTGGGGGAAAAACTCATCACAAGGTGTATTAGTAGCTGATCTGGAGCTTTCTATTATTTCACACAATCTTCCTCAGCAGCACGGGAAAAAAGTCCATAGAAATTTGATCATCAGAAGCTACAACTATTGCTTCAGAGGTCAAGAAGGAACCTTCAGTCGCAGCTCACCATTTTTGTAGTTTAGTAGTTTTAAAAAGCTCACGTCCATAGTTACTATACATGTGCAGTTGTTACACTGTGTTTTTCATTTTAACAGCATCGTCATACAGTGCACAACAGTGCCTCTTAAAATGACTTCATTTATCACCTCCCTGAAGAGTAACTCATTAATCTGTTCGGGCAGAAAAGCATTGTTGACCTCTACGGGCTGAACTTCTGACCTCTGAGCTGAAGCCACCAGTCGGTAAAGCCTCCATTTCACTGTTTCAGACTTAAACAGATTTTACTGTTTGTCATTTGTGAATTACTTACACCCCTTGCCTCCCAACTTCAACCATAAACAGTGATAGATTAACAAGCTCTCCGTAATGCGGCGCTTAAGTAGCGACTCTGATCCACGATTTAAAGTGTAGATATCAAAGCGGTGAGGAAACAGCCAAGAGGTAGATCGTTCAGACTCCTCAGCCTGTGTTTAGTTACTCTTCAAGGTCAAAGGACACTCCTTAGGTTCAGTCAGGGGTCAAACCTCTTAATCAATGAAAGAAGGTAAACTGATAAGCTTGGGAAACATGCATTTGCTTTTATTGCAGATCAGATTTAGCTGGTTGACTTCTTGTAGCTGCTTAGTCCGTGCATGTGCAGTCAACTTAGATTATAACGCTGTATTTACATTGTGTCACTTTAACATTGTCCATTTACAATGAAGTTTTCCGAATTTGATTATTTGCTTCATTTGCTTCAAGGCGGCAAACAGGCTTCCTAAAAACACCTTCAGTTTACCTCTAAAAATCTACGTCAAAGGTGCTTTTCTGATTCTGACCTCATACATCCACCCAGTTCTCCGTATAAGCGGTGAAAGCATGAGGACATCTCTGAAGGCCAAAGGAATCCAGCTTGTGTCCTTCCTGTCCGTCCCTGCCCATGTGAGCTCATTATTCACGGAAGCTTTTCCAGGGAAGATCCCGGCCACACCAGCAGTGACGTAGTGCGGGAAGGAATATAGAGGCCGGACCCAGCGTGTGGTCCAGAGTTCAGGAAGGGAGTAGTGCTGAGGACTCATTGTGCTGCTCTACAGGGGGACAATGGAAGAAAGTTACAGAAAAGGAAGCAATGCGTTCGGCCTTCACCCTGACCACATGATGAAACCTGGTCTGACCCGTGACACTTCAATAACAGAGGCAGAACATAAGTATATTAACTCAATTGCGCTTGTTTTTAACTTGTACTTTACTTGAAATGCTTTAATGCTACTTGATGCCTCCAATCTGATAGAATTCACATGGAAAAATTCTACTTTTTACTGAACTGTGTGCAGTTTGAACAAACTAGACTGAACTGAACAAACTAGAAAGACACCTTGAGAGCACAATATATACTACAGTTGTTAAGATATTTAAACAAGGTTTTGACATCAGGCAACATCAGTCAATAATACTTATAACTTAATAGTCGATATTGCACTTAATTCATGTACATTTGCTAATGAATCAGTTTAAAAGTCTGGAGTTCAGGGCAGTTGCCGTCTTTGCTCCAGCATTCAATGTAGGTGCTTTCTTTATCAAAAGTTTTGCTTTATTATCAGCAGTACATGCATTTAAGGTAGCCTATTGTCACAAAATGTTGACTTTTATATGATCTAGAATCTTCTCTGGAGGGTTGAACACAAGATTTATTAACTTCCCATTTGGTTTTCTGCTTCTCGTCTGTGTCCAGCACAATATTTTTCTTTCCGGGCTTTAAGAAAGCTTCCTCCCTGCAGCAATAGCAGCAGGATGCTGCTAATGTAATATTAAACTAAGTTTATCCACTTGAGAAGTTTGCTTTCTGTTTGGAAAGCCGTACACTCACAGACAGAAAAGAGCATCATTACTCATCAGCTACAGTATCGAAGCCAACTCAGCTCTGTTTTTCCACGTTTTACAGTGTAGTCTGTTCATTTTTTGGGTTGAGTTACATCTTTTGACTCAGTTATTTCCATTCATTACGACTGCAAGTGGTTAATCTTAACATGTACGTATATGCTACACCTTCAGCAGGTAGACTTTTTTTTTGCGGTGAATTTTACAGGAGAGTTTGAATACATCGGATTTCCCTTTTGTTCATACAAAGCTTGAACTGTTATGCAACAATTATGGAAACAGTACGGCCACACTGACATAACTGATGCATTGTTTCATACAGCAGGAATGACCTCATATTACTGGAAGAAGAAAAGCACAAACGGACTAAATTTACACACATTTCCAATCAGTGCAAATGATGTAATACTGAGTGAAATACACTTAAAAATACATATATTTAGAACTCATGAAGTGTAGTGTTATTAAAGGACAAGAGAAAAAAAAGGCTAAAGTGATGTTTCCATAGCCTATAATGGTCAAATGATCCAATGGCAAAAGCTCAAAGAGATGGTGTGGTTTAATTACCTTTAAATATCAATTGGTCCAGTCTCAAAGAAGAGGATCAGTCTTACGATCTAATCATATGTTACAGATACAAATGCTGCTCTCCCCAGGGGCATAGAGATGACGCTTTCCTGCATAAAAAGTTTCTTAATTAAGTGTTCTACTACGAATGCATGGCCACATACTGTAAAACCAAAGTTCCCCTTTTTCCTAAAATAGAAAATTAATAGTCTCACATGTTTTTCCCCTCAAAAGGTCCAGGCATAAACAAATACTGACTCCACAGCGTAGTTACAATTCATTTGCGGCTTGTTCCCATAAATTCCTTCTCACATATCCTCAAAGGCCTGCTTGCAGCCAGCAGCCCAAGAGAGTGGGGTTCATCGGCTACAGAGAGACTTGATGGAAAAGATGATTGGACACATGACATCATCTCCATCTTTTTCGCTTTCTGTATCTTCCTGACGTGCACAAAAAGTAAAAAGGGCGAGGGGTTTGTATGAGGGAAGTGAAGGTCGTCAGTTTTGGGAATAATCCAGTGTTATGTGCAGATGTCCGGACCAGAACAGGAAGTGGCTCCATTTCCATCTACGACCAAACGGGTGTAGTCCAGCGAGAGCTCTCTCCCTCCTGTAATTCAATTACTTCCCTCTAATCAATGAAATGTTAGAATCTATTCATCTGCTGTTCACAATGTGCACAGAGTTCACCGGGATTTGGGGCATTTGGACGTGAAGCATTTGTCTTATAATAATAATAATAATAAACCAAGATACATGCCAGCAAATATCTCATCAGAGTCAAATTGAGGCTGTCTCATCTCAAACATCAAGTGAATTTAAACTAGAAACAAAAAGAACAAATGATGCAAGAGTCAGCTTCAGCCTCAGTCTCCCTCTAGAGATTAACCTCTAACCCATAAACCTGTCCTCAGTCTGACATCATTTTTACCAGCACTAAATGTAGTTTTATTCATTTCCCCAATTTACCAGCCAACAGAAAACAAACTTTGCATGGATGCACTCAATAGTTCACTTGAAGCGGGTTCCTGTGAGGCAGCAGATGTCAGCCACATTAAAACGTGTCATGTGTGGGGCCGGGGAGTGGATGGACTGACCCAGAGCTCTGGTGAGTGGTCACAGATGACCGTTTGCATGTGCTGCAGCGTGATTAACAGCACACATATATATACACAAGACTGCATGCATGTTAAATCTATAAGGTTAGACTGATACCTTTGTAGTTTCAGTGCTAATTTCTCCTCTACTGTCTGTCGCCTCCATAGACCAGAATGCAATGTGGCCTCAAGACGACTACATTCTGAGTATGTGAAAACTCTCTTTATCTTCACTGGGAAATAAGATAAGAGTCTACAGCCATGCTAGCATCAGCGTGTTAACATGCTCAAAATGACAACGCTTAAGATGTTGATGAAACACAGAAGTAAACACAAAGTACAGCTTAGTCTAATGGGAATAGGTAAAGTATTGGTTATTCCCAAAGTTGTTAGCAAATTTAATGGAAATCAATCCAATACTTGTCGGGACATTTCACTCAGAGCCTCAAAAGCCAACCTCATGTTGGTGCTAGATGAAAAGTAAGTAGGGCTCACTGTCTGGGAAACATCAATGTCTGTACAAAGAGGAGATTTTCCTCTCCCCATGGATAAATGTCTAAATGTAGAACATCATATGTCATGTTGAGATTTTTGCAGTTTGGTAGTTTTATGCTTTCAGAGAATGTGGAGTCTCACTTTATCTTCAGTGAGAAAAACATCCTACTGTTACAATCACGCTTAAGATCGCACCCCACAGGAAGAGCGTGCAACAAGTGCTACTCTCTGGTGGCTGTTGACAGTTTTTCTATGAAATGTGTGGGATCTCAAACCTTGAGGGAGAGAAGGCACGCCACATAAATTACCACAATTCATCAGACCTGGAGTCTCAAAGAACACTTACACACAGAGACACTTACACGTGCATGCTTTCACACACTCTTCCCAGTGTGGAGGATGTCTGCACATTACCACTTCATTGTAGTAGTCATCCTTTTTTTCCCCCTGTCCTCCGAGCAGACTCAATCCCTGAACTTTTGTTGCACTCATCAAAGAAATGACCCTGTGCAGCGTGGAGCCGGATTCATCCAGTGCATCTCTTGGCTGCAGTTTTACAGCAACAACGTTATAGGCAAATAACCTGCCTCATGACCCATACTGTTATAATGAGGTAAATGTTGAGCCATACAGCTTCAGAGTTTCAGTCATCTGTATTAGAGTCTGATTTGTTTTGATTGAGACACGCTGATTATTCGGTGTCTTCTCAGCCCTCCAATATGTCTGTTTGGCACTTTGTTCCTTGAAAGAACGAGCTTCACATTAAAGCCATAAAGTAACATGCTGTATTGATCCTGGACTGTGTTTCCCAATCAGGCAGAGCCAGATACACTTGATTTATCACCACTGCTGGGTCACTAAGGATGGTCTATTACTGGCAGTGACTGTCAACAACAAATTTAAGATTCTTTTGAAAATATAATGTCTACCCGAGAGGATAGTTAGCCTGTCGAGTTTCTGAGGAATTTCTGTGAAAACCATCTGCAACAGTCCCACACACATTCCTGCTAATACAAACACCCAAGCAATGTGACACACTTCCTTTCTCACAATGGTAGAGAGAGTGAAGCAGGCAACATCGGTGAAGAGCGGAAGAGAGGCCGGAGAAAGAGAGACACAAGCAGAAAGAGAGGGCGGACAACGGAAACACGTGGGACATCTGGCTGGAAACTTCCCATCACATCCACTATGGCAGCATGTGACTCATCTCAGGGCTCTACAGTCCATACGTGATGCGACTCTGATTGCAAGATTGCCATGAAAATGGCTCATTGTTAGAATTGTCATCAGAACAAAATTGCCTGATGAATAGTTGCGACTGGACACAAGTAATCACACAGAGGTCCACTTTCATGTGATGACTAAAGCTCTGCGTATGCTGCATGCCACTGTTAGTGAAGAGTGAGGACTTCTTCAAAAGCGCAGTTTATTTTTAGGCTGGCTTCACATCCGCTGCCACCGGCTAATAAACAAGCTGCACAGAGCTGCCTGAAACCAACCTGAAGTAAACTGTACATCCTTCTGTCACAGCTCAGCGTGCAGTCGAATAAGCATCTAGAGGCAGCTTGAGCATTTTTGTGCATTTATGAGCTTACATGTGTAGTGAGTGCGTGAGTTTAGTAGAAAGGATTTCATGGGTGGCAAAATATTATTCTTTGGTGCAGCTGTGACAGTAAAAAAACGCTGTTATGAAACTCAATTATCCAATCAGAAACACACATTAGCAGTGCCCTGATCAAGCTCGCCTCTACAGATAAATTCTCTGGAAATCCCTCAGATATCAGCTGCTGAATGATTCATAGTATCTACAGGATCTTATTGAATATATAGGCTCGATTGATCATGTGGGAACTAGAGATAGCAGCAGCACAAAAGCCAAAGCCTCAGCTGGGTTCAGCCATCTGCTTTATGTGCTCAGTTTAGCTGAAATGAAATGATGAAATCCAGGGAGTAGCTGGCGAATACTCTCATCGTTTAGCTTTCACTCCATTAAAAATGTTGAGCTTCTCCACACTTTGTGATAGCAGACATCCCCTGCACTCGGCTGTGAGTGCCACCATTACAGAGCACATTCTGGCGGTTAAGTGTTGATTGCCTGCAGACCGTCAATCTGACTCCTGTGTGAATGAGAGCACCATGACAAGGGTCATTAAATTCTTGGTGATTATTTAGAGAGCTAATGGTTGAGCGTAATGATCCGATGAAATGACTTTCCGTGCTGCAGCTTGAAGGAAAGATGCATGTGGACCGAGCGCGACAGGGAAGCAGGAGGAGAGACGGGCGTGACAGTGCATAACAGAGCCTCACCAACAAAGTTCTCTGTAATAGTTGTTCTGGCTTGTTGAAACCTCTTTCCCCCCACCTCTGATGTGAAGCTCTTGTACCAATCCTTCTTCCAAAGTCAGTTATTTACAGCAAAATTACACAGAAACACAGAGAATTAGATATGATATATCTATCCCTCTGTTTTTAGTCTTTATGCTAAGCTAAGTTAACCAGTTGCTAACCATGTATGTATGTAAGTGCACCCATACAATCAAAAGCAATCTAATGCAACTTTTACATCAACATCTGTTAACATAATGTCTGGTAGTCCCGTGCAATGCCTCCTTTAACAATGACTAAAGCAATAAACATACAAATAATTATTATTTATGTGTCAGTAGAAGATCTCAGAAATAACAACAAATGCCACCAAACACAGACACACTGCACTGAAAAGAGGAACTAGTATAAATGTGGCACTATTCAGCGTGTTACAGTAGATGAAGGGCTGATAAATGCTGCTGATTAGCAGTCTGATATAATCAACCCCCAGTGTCTGTGAAACTCATCCAAGACATACTAAACTCTAAGATGTATTTTCTTTTTCTGGAGATGTGTGAACACAGTTTTTCCTTTTAATGTCTTTTCTCAGTTTGACATCCTATTGTCCCGCGGTGTGACTCCACAGTGTTATACAGCCTCCCTGATGTGCAGCGACAGGACTGCTTATCCTTCATTAATCTCTCTCCTCTGCCTTTAATGCCTGCCTATTAATGTGTTGTTTGCTGGCAAAATCCTCCAATAACATAATCCAGAGTCAACGTTACTAATGTGTTTGTCTCCACTGTGTGTGTGAGTGTATGCATGCGTGTGTGCAGGATTGGTGCTATACTGCGTGGTAAATGACTCCATGGAGTCAGTGATCAATTGATGAAGAATAAAAACCATGACGAAAATGATCGTCAAAGACATCAACCATGAGAGAAACATTATAGAACCTAGTAATCTTTCTTTTAACCCTTTATGATTGAAAAGGGGGATGAAAGCTACATATATTTAAAGAGTAATTTTGAAGAAATGTAACTTAAGAAGTTACTTTTTGAACAAAAACATTTTACAAGTTACCTTAATGAAAAAGTGACTTTAAACAGTTACTTTAAGAAATTAACTTTTTAGGAAAGAAGCTTGCAAAGATAAATGAAGTGTGAAGTGGCTTACATGCCTCGGCCAATCAGAGGGCTTCTCTCTCTCTTAGCCAATCAGAGGGCCTTTCTCCTTCAGCCAATCAGAGGGCCTCTCTGTGCTTGACGAGCAATGTCATGATCTGTTTCTTCATGGGAGAATATCATTAAACTTTTGTGTGCTTCACATACAATCATTGATCCATGATTGACTTCAGCGACCGTTGGACCAGTATTGTGTTCATGATCTTTAGCGTCTATGTATAGTCTACTGGAAACCTCTATGTGGCCTAATGACACAAAGTAAAGCTGTTTCCAATTAACTTTTAAGATTGAAATGTCGTCTATTGGCTTGGCAGATGAAATAAAGTGTGGTTGCTAAGAATTTCATGTTGGCCAAACTGAGTAATTACAATAATGAGTTAATGAGTGGCTGAAAACTGGAGATGTTGACCTTAGAAAGTTTGTGATGTCCAGAAATTCAACTATTACCATACATACAGAGATACAGGGAGAGTTTGTGTATATAGGTGTCTGCATTTTAGAGTTTCCAATAAAGATGTGGACAGTATCACAGGCTGTGGTTTTACAGGAAAACTATAACACTGTAAAATGCTGCCCTCTCATGTTCACATGCAAAGCTGCAGAGTGATTGTTCTGCAGTGTTTCACGTGAAAGGAAGAAGTGTACAATATTCATGTCTTACTAAAAGTAAAAGTAAAAGTAAAAAAACACAATGTGCAAATATTCCATCCACTAAAGTATGGTGAGCAAAATATACTTATACTCATTCCTCATTATGCCGAATAGCTCTTTTCAGTGTTATACAATTATATAATTGGATTATTAATATAAATACATTTAATGCTACGGTTGGACAGTGTGGGGCTCATTTTATTTACTTTATATATTATTGGAAAATGAATTAATCCCATTTAATAATTTGATTATATGTTTTGAATGTAAAATTGTAATTTGTAAAGTCACCAGTGACTATAGCTGTCAGATAAATGCAGTGGAGTAAAAAGCCAATAGACAACAGCCGATGTAGAAGTATGAAAAAATACAATACTTAGTAGAGAACAGGTGTGAGTTTACTTTCTCCAACAGATTTTTTTTCATTTCTTCTTTTTTATTTCTTTAGGGCATTTAGCATTTGAAATCTCCCTCTTTTCCACAACAACAATTAAGAGAGAAAATCCTTGAACTTGAGAACAAAATAAAGATCTATCACTGATGAATTAATATGACCAGGTACTTTGCAGAGGACACGTTTATACTTTACTCTGCTTCCGCTTCAGCTACAGCAAGAGTTACTGCTCATTATCAATAATGAATTAGCTCCACCTTTACTAGCTGCAACATAAAAATTCCTCTCACATGTCTATGCATCATTAATGATTATCCAGGTAGATCAGATATAACTATGTAACTCTGACAGGGGCAATTCTATTGCAATAAGTACCCGGTAGTGGAATATAACTAAATACATTTACTCAAGTACTGTACTTAAGTACAAATTTGAGATAAGCCTACATAAACTTAGTCTTTTGTTTTTAATGCTACTTTTTACTTCAACTCTTCACTCCATATCAGAGGGAAATATATTTTACTTCCCTACAACTATGTGACAGCTTTAGTTACTAGTTGCTTTAGAAATGAACATTTTACACAAAACACACAAAGAGCTTATCAAATATGTGTTTAGTGACAGATTAAACTACCCTTACACAGCTGAAACAGGCAGTCGATTGTTTGAATGGCGTTCATTTCGATAACTATTGTGTTATTTTTCATGTTAAAGCATCTAACGGTTCACTGCTCCTCCTTTGGATTATTTCTGGTTTTAATAACTTTGAATTTTGTAGAGTAGTATACTATTGTCAGGTACAAAACAAGCACTGTGAAGGTGTTTAGTTGCAGTCCTATATGAAATAGTTAGAAATGAGCTCCATCTCAACCAACAACAGCAGTAAACTCGTGCTTTTACGTTAATGCATGAGCAGCAATAATATAATTACATAATAGCACAAAAGCCACAGGTGACATTTTTATAATCATGTGCATTTTCCTGATTGTACTCACATATTTTTACTACTGCAGGACTTAAACTTGCAACAGAGAATGTTTACAAAGAAGCAGGTAGATAGATAGATAGATAGATAGATAGATAGATAGATAGATAGATAGATAGATAGATAGATAGATAGATAGACGGATAGATAGATAGATAGATAGATAGATAGATAGATAGACGGATAGATAGATAGATAGATAGATAGATAGATAGATAGATAGATAGATAGATAGATAGATAGATAGATAGATGTACTATTGATCCCAGACTGGGAAATTGTGTCCTTACAGCAGCATCCACAACGGATATAGTACAGTTAAATAAAACAAGTAAAAAAGTAGAAGGAGGAACATATACTACATCAGTAAATGAGGTGTTGGTGCTTTCTCTTAAAGGGTCTGAATACTTCCAGCTATGATCATTTTCTATGGCTGTTACCTGGCCTGTGCGGTCCCTGGGTGCTGTGAGCTGGCCTGTGCAGCAGGCTGTGAGGGGGGTGCATGACACCGCTCAGTCCGGTGGGTGTCAGCCTTTCACGGCGCTGCTCGGACCGGATGTGACTTGCAGGGATCTCAGAGCTGCAGCTTCCAAACTGTGGGCGTTTTTCCCTCAATCTTGACTCCAGGATTTTTTTTTTATGGGTGTTGCCTGTGTGGATTACAACTTTGGAGTTTCGCCGGGCGTTGCTGAGAAGGACAGACAAGCCGGATAATTCCTCTAACTGCAACATTTACCAACTTTCCGCCCCGCAGTCGAGGCCCTCTCACTTTGTTCACGTTGTACTTTTTTAAGCGGAGCAGCAGTGGTTTACTTTAGCCGTTAGCTAGCTAAGCTAACCGAGCCTGAGCTGCGCTGTTAGCTGCTATCGAGAGAGCCGTCCGATGCAGGCCATTAAGTGTGTGGTGGTGGGGGACGGGTAAGTTAAACTACCTTTTTATCCTCACTTTTTACCCCTTTAAACCCCCCAGTTTGACGCGAACAGCAGCGGTTGTAAGGTAACACAGTTGCCGTCGTTGACCCAGTTACCAACAGTTGGCTAGCGGCTAACTAGCCTCGGATAAGATGCCAACTTGAGCGACAGCTGTTGTTGTGGCCGCTCTCCGGTCCAGCTGGGTCAGACAGATTTATCTACATGCCCCGGTGAGGTGTGACCGGACGGGCCACAGCATGTCCGCTATCTCACACACACACCACCCAGGCTGCCATGTCGACAGCTATAACTTAAGTCATCTGCTCCTCAGCTCGTCCTAGTTAGAAGTTTTCAGGCTTTTCGCTATGGATTAAATTTGTTCTGTGCACTTAAGTGTGTTTTTGTAGCTGATGACCTATATTTGGACTCGATAACCCAAATAATCCAGCCCGTTTTGGGTCAAGTGTTTGTAGGCAGAGAAATGTTTGGTATCTTTAAATTGTTGGGTTTTTTAAATATATTTTTGACAAAACTTACATCACATTTAAAGTACAAGTTTTAAAACAGCATGTAAATAAGTTATTTTTCCATAATAATAATTTAACCTGTGTTATACGTGTGAATTTGTCCCCATAAACTCAATTGACCTGAAATATACATTTAGACATCCTTATGCATACTGATCATTGATTTCTGGTAAAACAATGTTTTAAGACTAGCTTGTCATCATTTTCTGGTGACAGAAATTTTCTGGTGGTTTTGGTCTCCGGTAGTTCACACATTGTGTCAATGGATGAGATTTAATCTTGCCCCCAGGAATGTAATGTATTCAGACAGATATTACTACTGTGTGGGATTAATACTTGATCCGTTTAGTTAAGACTGTAAACTATTTACTTTTGTAATGTAACATGTAGGTACCCCCCTGCCATTTTGGTGTTAGCTTCTGGTATCATCCCATGGAGTAAAGCTGCATCATAGGACAGTAGTGTGTGTATATATAGTATATATAGGTCAATGTGCCGACTGCTAGTCTACGACATCAGTTTCTTAAACCAAAGCTTAGAGCCAGTGAAGTCAAGTCAGGTCAGTTTTATTTATATTGGCCAATATCACAAATCACAATTTGCCTCAGGGGGCTTTGCAATCTGTACAGCATGCGACACCCTCTATCTTTAGACCCTGGATTCAGATGAGAAAATGCAGAGCACATGCCCCCACAATGATTATTCATTTTAAGTTTCAAGTATTTGTTGAAAATAAATTTTCTTTTTTAGGCTGAGGTGGTGCACAAAATTGTGCCCTCTCTTGGTGTTGTTACTGTGTGCACATCCTGCAGATATATTAATGTGACAATAGTGAAGGCTAATACTAGACTGCACAAACCCAGTCCTGACATACAATTAAAATTGTCAAGTAAAAACAAATTCATTGATTACATGCATTTGATATAAAGTGTATTTTGTATTGCCTTAATTTCAGTGAAGAATATAATGATATTATCAGAACTATGAGCATAAATCAGGAAGCAGTCTTCAGTTCTCATCATTGTATTTTCTCCCTGCCCTCTGTTCTGATCCCAGGGCTGTGGGGAAAACATGCCTGCTCATCAGCTACACTACCAATGCCTTCCCTGGAGAGTACATCCCCACAGTGTAAGTAACGCACATGGGCAGCTGTGACATGGAGATGGTCAGCAAATGGAAATGTGGCAGGGTTTAGGTGATGAAGGTGGTCCAGGAGGATCCTGTTAGTTGAGAAATGTATTAACATCTATGCACAGCTTTATCTCTTCCCCATTCAAGTGTGTTTCATTTGGAACTTAATTTCCACCTCCCTTCTTGCAGGTTTGACAACTACTCTGCCAATGTGATGGTTGATGGGAAACCGGTGAACCTGGGCCTGTGGGATACAGCAGGACAGGAGGACTACGACAGGCTCAGGCCTCTGTCCTACCCACAGACAGTACGCACATCTGCATTCATACACAGTAGTAACAACTGCTTGCCTCAGACCACTGCTGTACACAGACTAGTATCAGCCAGACAATGTTAGCACCAACACTGTTTTCACTTTGCCAGCATTGATTTGGAGTTATTCACTGGCCTGTAATGCTTAAGACGGAGTCTTTGCACTCAGCAGAGTAGAGCCGTGTATCCACAGTACCTATACACTGTCTGGAGGACGGCTGGAGGAAGTGAAAGGGAGCTCTTGTTTGCACTCTTTGTCCTCTCAACAAACTGGCCTCTGTGGCAAAGACTCGCAGGGAGCTCTGTGAACCCTCAAATCTGAAGTCAATATTGTGTGCTAGCTGTCTGTCTTCAGCAGCGCAGCGTTGATTTATTTTAACGATAGCTTGTGGTTATTCTTTTTAAAGTTATATTAACATTTATCATTTATCCTCCGCAGGATGTTTTCCTGATTTGCTTTTCACTTGTCAGTCCAGCCTCCTTTGAAAACGTCCGTGCCAAGGTGAGAACAACCCACTCTTTATGTGCTTTGCATTTTGTTACCTCCGCCAGTAATGGCGATATTAGATGGACTGTTTTCACTGAAATGTCGGGGCCAGGTCAGCTTGAATTGGAGTCATTTATTATCTCTCCAAATATATAGATATATTATGATAGAAATGCTTGTCTTACTTAAGGGTAATGCATGATTGTTTCTCTTTTTACTTCTTCAGAGGTAATGGTTGAATTGAAGGGGGATTCACTTTGTAAAGTAACTGGAATAAATGTTGTTCATGACTGAGAATTGTTTGGAAGTTTTTGGTCTGTAGTTGCCCCTGAGTTCCTCCTAGGTCACATCATGTTGAATTTGGATAAGAACCAGGACATTCTTTTGTCATCCCACTCACATTTCTCTCCCCTCCTCCCCCAGTGGTACCCTGAGGTGAGACACCACTGCCCCAACACGCCCATCATCCTGGTGGGCACCAAGCTGGACCTGCGAGACGACAAGGACACTATTGAAAAGCTCAAGGAGAAGAAACTCTCCCCCATTATCTACCCTCAGGGCTTGGCCATGGCTAAAGAAATAAGTTAGTGTAACGCTACACGTACACAGATAGAAATGTTTAAATGATATCACTGTATGTTAAGGTTTCAAATCGGTGGAAAGGAAGACAAAACTTTTATTAGGGAGCAATGTGTCTGGTAGTTTTCCCAACTCATTATGATTGCGCTGTACAAAAGAGTCGAGGCCAGAATTTACCGTCACATTTTTGTAATTACAACATCATGGAAATTGAATTAGGGCTTAAAATCAGTAGCATATCTTAAATTCAGCAACATAGTGCCTAATTTGTTTACCATTATTAAGTTTTGTTTCAATGAACTGTAAAATTAGATCTGTATTTCAATTCTGCAATATTTCCTCTCCAGAGTTGAAGGTAAATTCCATTAACTGGATCATTTTCAGAGCGCTTATGAATGGATGTCCTGTTTTCTGTTACATTTTAATTAGAGTTGCTGCATTTGACGGATCGTCCCTAAAAACACACTCTCTTTCTATACACTGACTTATTTCTCTGCTTTTTCCATTTTCCTCTCCTGTGCCCTCCAGGCTCTGTGAAGTATCTGGAGTGCTCAGCTCTGACGCAGCGCGGCCTTAAGACGGTGTTTGACGAAGCCATCAGGGCGGTCCTGTGCCCCCCGCCCATCAAGAAGAGGAAGAGGAAGTGCAGAATATTGTAATGGAGAACGACAGGGAGCAGAAAATACAGTGGCAGTCAGAACTCGCCTACTCAGAGGGAAGAAGATGATGGCTGGGTTCCCTGAATATCGATTCACCCCCTGTGTCCTTGCTTACATAGAAGCTCTGGTAGATGTGACCTCCATGTGAAAGAACTTCACAGATTTGAGCAGCGCTGAGGGTTTTCCCCTCAGATGTGGTGTCTGGTTGCTTACATCTGTTTGGTCCTTTCAGATGGACAGGAATGAAGTGACTTTGCTAAGGCCTTTGGGAAATGTGAGGGTGGGGGTTTGCTTTGTGATCTGGGGTTGGTGAAGGAGACAGAGGGAGGATTTCACACACAAAAAAAATGAAATTTCTCTCAAGACATTGTGAAGAAACACTACTTGAACGTGATTTTTATCATGAAATTACCGTAGATGTAACTCCATACGAGAAGGAGGCCCTGCGCTGCACTCTTTCCCCTACACACTAAGAGATTCCTGCTGCCTTGATGAAATTTTACTTAAGGAAAACATGTTTTTTAGAAGCTCTAATTTCTCCTTTTTTTTTTTTTCATTGTCAGTCTCTTGTCAGCTGTGGTTGACGGACCGTTTGTTTACATGTGTCATCTGACTAGACTGAGGTGCTGCCAAAACTCAGTCGACAGTCATCACTTTGCAGTCACTCCATCAACACTAAAACGTCGTTTCTCTTCCTTTTTAATTTTGTTTTAATCTGTACAGGACGCCATCATGGTGTCACGTAGAAATGGTTTTACCCTTGAACTTTTAACAATTGTTGTAGCAGCTGCTAAGATAAGTAATAATTACTCTTTACAATTAACAACTAGATAGTGAACAGATAATTTTCTTGTGTTGTTCCTAAAAGCTTTCTAGACGAATCCACTGCTCTTCTCTCACCATGTGTTGCGTAAACACGCAGTATTCTGTGACTGACTGTCGGGCATGTGAAGGCACAGTGTAGCCACTGGTTCATCCTCTATCTGTTCGGAAGGTTCGGAAAGTGCTTTGAATATTCAGGCTTTTTTTTTTTTTTCAGTATACGATGTTCATATTGGTATCATGATGGTGTGTAACCATAACATTTTGACCCCATCTGTACTGTGTTTTGTGAAGTCTACGAGCCAGTGTATTAGCACTCTAAGATTGTAACTGACTTTATTGTCCTTGGTGTACAATATGACCTTTGAGCGGTAACTATTCAGAACATACAAGTTATTTCGAAATGAGCAATGATCAAATTGCATGTTTGCCCTGAGGAGCCACTGTAGATCTCGACTCATTTTGTCAGTGTTTCAATGACGCAGTGGAAGTGCACACTTGGATTCACTTTCTAGTTAAATGTGGTTTCATTTTCACATAGTTAATATGCTGATTTGTTTTGTTTTTTTTCTTTTTTTAAGCAAATAAATTTATTGGAAATGCTCTGTTTTACTTTGTATGCTCTGTCCAAACATGCAAGTTCAGGGAAATAATATGGGTTTACAATAATTTATTTCCCTCAAAAAAAAAATGTCCATCACAAATTTTTGTTTTCACCATTTTTTAAACATCAAGTGGATACAACCCAAACATTGTAAGAACGATGTGAATACATCAACTTAATCAAATATGCCCCCACTGTCCCGTAGCACCACCAGGAGGTTAAAACTTGCCAATATCAAAACTAATGACTTTCCCATCAGCCTCAGCTGCGCTTTGTGTTTCGTGCTGATTAGTGAATATTAGCATGCTTAACATGCTAAGTTTAGATGGTGGACATTGTACATTGTAAGTACGCCAGTGAAACATCAGCATGCTACTGTTAATGTCAGTGAGCATGTTAGCTTTAGCATTTAACCCAAAGCACCGCTATAGCTGTAGACTGTCAGCTTTGAGTATTGATAAATTGTTTAATCAAATCAATTATTGAAATTATTGGTGATTAATGTTTTGTTGATTGCCTATATGATTAACAAACAATTTCAGTATGAAATAGACAGTTCTGTGGAAAAGTTAGGGCTTTCCAGGGCCAATAAAGTAAAATTCATTTAGACTGTAAGATATTAGTTCTTGTCCTTTCTTATATTGCCTTGATCTTGGTTGGCTTGTGTGCCATAAAGGCCAAACGGGGGGGGTCAGCCTTTAAATACATGGCTCCTTCAGGATTGGCTGGCTTTGGCTTTCCATTGGTCAAACACCAGCTGAGCAGAGACCGCATCTTCAACTCCCATTCCTGTTATTGTAAAAAACAAAGCAGGTCGAGGTTACACCGAATACTATGATGAAAATGTACTGACTTTGAAAAATAAATGGGGGGGGGCTTACCAAGGGATTTGAAGACAGTTGTTTTCTCTCTGTGGGCTGGTTTTATCCCATTAATAACGTCTCCAAGCTCTGCGAACACCTCAGCCTAAAAAGAGATCCACAATCACATTTTTAGACAAACGCCTCAGTTACCTCATCGAGGCAGTTAGAGAGCATAATGGCAGACTGACCCCTGAGAGGATGATGTCACCGGACTCAGTCATTGCTCCCTCCCTGCTGTCGACGTACACCACCGCCTCCTTCATCAGCACGTCGTCCAGCTCCCGCCAGTCTGGCCTGCAAGCCCCCACCGCTGCTCAGCAACAGGAGAGGAACACAGTGGGAAATACTCATTTTATTTTCAAAGATGCTCAATAAGTTCTGACCTTTTTACTGGGTGCACATGTAAAAAAAAATCTCACCTGTACCCATTCATTTCTTATTTGTTCATTTGTGTGATAATGATTTCTTCCTACCTGCCACATGGGCTCCTGGTTTGACCCACTGACCAAAGAGCACCGGCTCTGTAGATCTGGTTACCGTCACTATGGCATCCGCTCCCGTCACCGCCTCCTCCACTGAGGCGCATGCTTTCACTGGACCACTGACAGACTGGCAAAAACTCTCTGCTCTCTGTTTTGTGCGGCTCCACACACGCACCTGATAGAAAAAGGAATAGTTCAACATTTTGGGGAATATGCTTATTATTTGCTTTCTATCCACCACCACTACAGTATCTGTAGTATTGGTACCAGTTTTTTTTGTCCTGTAATCCATGCAAACTAAAAAAGGAGGAGAAAGAGTTATAACATTCTGATGCTCTGCTTGGTGCCAGATTTTGGTGCCAATTCTTTTGAAGTCTATGGGAGATGCTTTGTAGAAACACACTAAAACCCAACTTATCTCCACCGAATGAAAGAACACACTTCCCAGAACAGAACACTGACTGATTTTTCCAAATATGTGCATTTATGTATCTGCTGTTGGTCTCCAAATAATATCCAAACATGATTATAGGCATCAATTGTTGCACCAATGTACGTTCACACGCTACACAGTGTTGTAATGGCCCTTCCTTTTCTAGTTTCCATGGAGACCAACAGCAAATAAGTAACTTCCCCATCTGGAAAAATCAGTCAGCGTTCTGTTCTCTGAAGTGTGCTCTTTTATTTGGCACCGTCTTCATCAGAGGCAGACCACGCAGATATGCTGGGTGTCTCTACCGAGCAGAGCATCACACCGTTAGTATGAAGATCTCATGACTCTTACTCCTGATTTTAGCTTCCTTGTAATTTTGTTGTTACTATGAGGTTGCCAGGCAACCAGCAGAGACTCCATAAAGTCACTGCAACCCGCCAAAAAATCGTCCGTACATGACCCCTTGTGAAAACACAACCTGCTGCAATTACAGTTAGTTTTTTTGGATAGATGAATCAAACACGATATAATGTGTTTATTGGTGAGCTTCAGAGGAGCTGGTAGGTGAGTTTTGTTGCCTTTGGTCAGAGCCTAGCTAGCTTTTCCCACTTGTTTCTAGAGTTTATGCTAAGCTAAGCTAAGTGGCTCCTGGTGTTAGCTTCATAGTTACCACACAGAAATGAGAGTGGTATCAAACTTCTCATTTAACTCTGGGAAAGAAGGCCAATAAACACATTTTCAACATTGTTTTACTACCTTTAAAACAAAATTAAAAACAGGGAGACTTAATAAAGAAGGAAAACTTGTGTTTTTTTCTGTACATTTCATGGACAATCTGTGTTGTCCCACTCAGTCAGTCCCATGCAGACACTGTGGGACACTCTGGGTGTTTATAACAGCCTATAGATCCCTTAGGTTCCTAACAATTATGTGCTGTGTTAGGAAACACTGAGGCACAAACACGAGAACAGTGCCCCGCTTATTCTTATTAAACGTACATTATATTGCCCTAAACCGAGAAATGCAGGCTTCTGTTCACACTTGCTATCAATACATTTACAACATATGCTTGCAATTGTACCTCTTTAAACGAAAACATTTCTGTGAAGACGTTGTAATGGCTCAGGGCCTGTTTGCCGGTCCCCAGGATGGCCAGGACCTCTGCTCCAGGACGCATCAGCAGCTGCAAAGCAGAAACACACCAGGAGACAAAGTTAGAACAAGAGTGCAGGATTGCAGAACAGTTAGTGTGAGCAGATGCTGAAGTACCTTAGCAGAGATGGCTGAGACTGCAGCTGTCCTCATGCCTGTGATCACCTCTCCATCCATGACCTACGGGACGGAAACATGCCCTGTCTGGTCTGACTGACTGAGGCTGTTAAACTACACGATTGGATGCTTTTAATGTAGAGTTACTAAAGCCAGGCTGGTGCAGCGCTTGTGCATGTGATACTCACAGCCTTCACATTGCCATACTCTGGATCCAGCAGCACCACTGTGGCTTGCACTGCTGGCAAAGTGGAGCCATCCTCCCTCTTGTAGAAACAGACAAACTTGGTGCACAGGACTCCGTCGTTCTCCATGTATGTAGGCATTAACCCCATGAAGCTGTAACAGTGAGCGATTGTCAGCCATCAATGTCGACAGATTGTTAATGTTTCATTTGTTATAACCACGCATGAAGTCCCTCACTGGCCTACCCGCTGTGTTTCTGCAGAGGCACCGTGAGGCGCACAGGTTGGATCACCTCCGCGCTGTCCCGTCTGGAGAATTTCCCCAAAGCGTCCTCCAGACGGGGGATCAGCTGTCTGTAGCACAACAGGCTCTCCACCTCATGCTCCCATATGATAACAGGAGGTCCAGCCATGGCTCTTGCTCCTGCAGCTGCAGCTCAGAGGAGTCACTGTTGAACTGGTCTGCCCAAAGTTCAAACCGCTGACTGTGTGAGCGAGCTGCATTCAAGAGCCGCAGGCCTCTTTAAACACCGCGCTAAGGGGAGTGGTACGCAGGGAGAGGGCTTTAGTTCATGGTGAAAACAAACGAGTTAATAGACAAATTATAGTTTTTCAAAGGAACTAGCTGGATGGAGATTCAGAGATGTGTATATCCTTTATGAACACATGCGCAAAGTAAAAGAAATAAAAAGAAAGATCTCTACTAGTGAAAGTGACAGTGGAGTGCATTAGTAATATAAGAAAAATGTACGTCAAGTATGAAAAGAAGTTATGCAGAATCGCCCCTCTCACTGTTACATAGGCCAGTGGTGGGAAATGAGTTAATACATTGAATGAATGAATGAATTTACTGCAGTACTGTGCTTAAGCACACTTCTGATTTCCAGTTTAGACTCCTGTACATTTCATAGGCAGATATATTTTTTATGCCACTGAATTCAATGAAATGCAATGGTTACCACTTAACAGATTCTAAATAAGAACATTTGTTATCACTATCAAATATAATGAAATGCTTGAGTTGGAACTATGGTTTGAGATTTCCCCCCTGAACTTCTGAAATGGGTGTATTTAAATAACCCTAATCTAGTTGAGTAACCCTAAACTATTTGAATAACCCTAATTGTTTGCAATATGTCACAAGCAGTTTCAAAAGCAAACATTTGAGAAGAATAAAAAGATGACTTTTTGTAACAGGACTTAATGTTTTAACTTTTCCTGCCCCATCATCTCACAACCCCCCAGATTCATTTGTAACCCTCTGGAGGGGCTCCACTAAACTTAATCCACTATAGGGTTTTAATACAAGCTCCACCTCAATGGGCTATAGAAGTAAAATGCTATTATGCATTGATACATTAATATTAACAATAATGTAATTTATAACATCAGAGGGGCAAATTCTGTGTAATTAAAACTTTTACATTCTGTACTTTAAGTACAACACTGTACTTTATTTGTACATTGTTGCGTTTGTATTTTTGAGGATTTGATGCTTCAGCACTGATATATCTGTATAATTAATATTCTCAAATCTAATATATTCAAATAAGAGTGACTGAAATGTTATTATTCTGCTAATGACAAACATTTCGACATTTCATCCAGGGAGCAGCTTTCCTTGGCACGAGTCAGGCAGAGGTTTGTAAATCAGTTTGTTAGTAGTCTGATGAACGTGCCAGCAGCACCTCATGGTAAAACTAAGTACTGTTGGAATCGGTTGCTGTGAAAACATGCCAACTATGTGCACAACACATTGCCCAACCAAGGACTTTTTCCTCCTTCAATGTCTACATTTTAATATTAATTACAAATATCTGAATGAAACTACAACAAGAAAAACCAAAATGAACACCAGGCTTAAATAAAAAAGTTTATTATGAATCAGGTAATGCCATGGCAAACTGATGCAAGTGGACACACTGTCCTAAAAAGTAAAAAAGAAAAACATCTGCAACTGTTTATCAAACAAGAGACAAGATTATTTTCAATCTGGAATTTATGTTCCCCTTTTTTCAAGGAGGCTTTATCACAACAGTGCAAAAAAAAAAAAAAAAAAAAAAAAATCACACGAGCAGTCTCTCAATAGCCATCTGGACAGACTGAATCTGCGGTTTGAGCTGAGACCCCTCCTTTATGGTGACTGAGGTAGCGATGACGGGGCGCGACACCCCACAGGCCCGGCCCAGGGCCTGCTTAGAGCGGACAAACACGTACGGAACGTTCTTGTCCTCGCAGAGCAGTGGCAGGTGGAGGATGATCTCCAGTGGTTCAGCATCAGCGGCCATCACAATAAACTCAGCGATGCCTCTGTTCAGCGTTTTAGTGGCTGGGGAAGAAGAGGATCATGGTTAGTAATTACATCATTTTAATATCGGGTTTAGCAGCTCTCCAGTGGTAACCTTCTGGTTTTAGAACAAATTCTGAGATACAGCATCACCACTTTGTATCTCTGAGCCTCTGGACACACAGACGACATCCCTCTAACAATCAAAGTCTTTGGGACAGGACAGACTTTACATCATACAGAAATGTATTATATTGTGCTAATTGTTATTATTCTTCATTTGATTTGGCTTTATCCAACCAACTGAAGCAATTTCTCATTTGAAGAGGTGCACCAGCAATTATTTGGTATTTTAGCAATAAAGATGACTCAATCAAAATAGCTAGAAACAGATTTTTTTCAATCAACAAACTGATTATCGTTGCAGCTCTACAATGATTAAAATGTGTTTATGACCCACGGTTAAGCTCATATACACACTCAGTTTTAAGAAGACCCACATGTGTTTGTGCTAATGTTAACCTGAATCACAGACTTCTCTGCTGCTACATCACCTCAGGACCGATCACAATACCGGCTTGTATACAAACCCACAGTCGCACATTAGTAATTCTGGTTGGCTGTATGGTTGCTCACCTTCATTAGCCCCCTTCCTCAGCTGCTTGTAGTTTGATGCTTGCTGCACCAGGTCCAGGATGGTTTTGGTCAGCGTGGCGTCGGCCAGCGGGTAGGCCTTTGGGTTCACTTGAGCTTCAGTCTGGTCAGAGGACATCAGGAGGAATAAACACACATTAACCACAGGAAAGCAACACACGCAGTGAACTAAAACTAGGGTGCTGGGAGTAAAGAAGGTAAGTTCGCTCTGTTGACTACTTTCTTTAGCTTGCTAACAGTTAGCTCGTCTGCTAGCTTGATAACGTAGTTCATTCAAAGCCAACACTCACCATTGTGAATTGTTTTTTCTGGTATTCCGGCCCTCTCGGCGAAATGCTTCACGGAGGATTTTCTTTCACCTGAGTTTAAAAGTGCAAGACGACACAATGTGTATTTTATATAAGTTATACGGTTTCCTGTCGCGCTACAAACTCTACAAGCTCTGTCGCATGCAGCAGGTCCCAACGTTCACCGCACGTGTGGGGTGACGCGCATGCGCACTGGAGACACCAGCCTAACACGACCGGAAGTATAAAAATAATAGTCCTGATTCTTGAAAATATAATAATAAGTTAGAAGTATTTAATATTTTAAGTAGGGATTTCATTTTACCAGTTCACAGTGTTATATGTATTGTATGTTCAGTATCTTTTCTTATACAAATTTAACTTCTGCTTTATATTTGAAATAGGGCGACGTGAACACATTACTCTATGTTTACTTAATGTTTTTGAATATTTGTTCATGTACTACATGTATTATATTTTGTTTTGTCTCAGTTTTACTCCTGGTACTACGGTTATTGGTGCAAGATTCAATAGCATTGGTGATCGGCTCATATTCTTTATGGAAAACAGAAGAAATGAGACTTTGTATGAATTTTCATCTATGTATTTTAAAGTTAAGATTATCATGAGGAGGTTTTTAATGGTGCTGTATAACACAGGAGCCTAATCAGTATATTTATAGAATAAAGGTCATTAAATTATTCCTCATTAACGTCTCGCCACATTTTCATCTCCGTGGCAACAGAGGGCGCTCGTTCATTGGCTCAACGGCTCTTTTGCGAGCCAGGGAACGCGCTAGGCATTCTGGGTAGGGCACTTTCACGCCGCCATATTGGTTCGTCGTCCTGAGTGAAGGAGAGAGGGGAGATGAAGGGGATCCGGGGAATCAGTCAGCTATCGGTAAGGACTCAGAAACCTCATCCTTTATATATTCATATGTGAATATATATCTCCGTGTGTGCCGGGACAGCTGGCGAAGCATCAGCCGCGCGTTTCAACCTTTGCGTGATTGTCTGACGGTGTGAAACATCAGGGTCGTGTCAACAGTAGGTGTGATGAAGAACAGACGAGGAAGCAGTCAGCTGAAGCTTGTCACGACTCTGAGCTCAACCAGCATTAAACCAGCCGATAACGTTACATAATGAAGACATGGATGAGCATTTAACTCTTGTTAAACACAATTCACCCAGCTGGGGGTCTACTAAGGTGCCAAGTCAATGTTGGATTGGTTAGCTTCTTGTAGATTTAGCATCCTCACCTCAGCTAATATAATAATGATTTGTAGCGAAGCATGTGCGGCTCGCTGACGTGACATTCATCAATTATTACAGTATTACCCCTAATGTTCAACGTTGCTAACATCTGAGACCTGTGTTTGGCATTACACATCTCCATTATCATTCAGAAGAAAAACAGACACAGTAAATCTCTGTTGTAACAACTCAAACTTCATGTTTTGAACACCAGGATGTTCATTAACCTATTGAAACACAACATAAATCATAAATTATGTGAGTGATTTTACATTTGCTGACAAAAGTATGAAATCATTGACCTTAAAAGACCTGAGCGTCCATTGTAGTTAATTAACCATGAGCTGACCATAATAAGTTTGACCAGTTAATACATTAGCTGATATTAATGTTGCTTTTATGCTAGAGTGTTTGTATAAAGTATAAAGTATAAAAACATTATAAAGCAGTAACACAAGTTGAATTGGCGCACAAGAAAGAGGGCATGATGTAGATCTGTGCATCTTTTCACACAGCAGCACCGAACAGCGGACCATTCCTCTGTGTCCGACGCAGTAGTACATGGAGCTCTCTGTGAGCTCTCTCTGTTTCACAAGGCAAATCTAACCTTTCCAAATGCTCAGGACAAATGCTGGCCGACGGCGTAGAGGAGACTTTTGGACCGAGTTTGGTGAGACAAGGCCTCCACTGCTTGTGGAGAACCAGAGCTCGCGCTGTGCATTTCCTGTGAGGCGAACAGATCCACCTCCGCTCTTGCGAACCTGTCCCACAATGTTTGAATAAGTGTGGGATTCTGCAGTATTGTGCATGGTATAGTAGCTGCAACAGTGTGGAATTAGAAGACTTACAAAATTTGAACAGCACCAAGGAGGCCCTATAGTTTGTCCATGCGCGTCACATGTATGACATGAGGAAGTATGTACAGACTGAATAAAAGCATTAGTTTTGTTCTGTTGTGTAAGAGAAGCACATGTGGACAGAAACCATCATCAGAAAATAACGCCCTCTATCCCGCTATTTCGCAATGTTTCACGCCTCTGATCCGCTTTCTCCTCAAACTGCTGCTGAATCAGTCAGTAGCACATTAGTTGTAATGTCCCGCCTTCCCATCTTCTCTGTTTTTCCAGAAAAGGCTTTACGCGGCCCAGGCTGCCCGTAAGGTGGAGTTCACTGGGGCCACTGAACACGTTAAGTTTCAGCCGCAGGATGTGCAGGTCAGTGGTTGCTAACATGTCTTTCTCCTCCACAGAGACGCTTCTATGCGGCTGCCAGAGCAGGCCATTCCCTTGCCCAGCCCCTGGCTGGCCTCAAGCTCTCTCCAGGGGCTGCCCACTCCTACCAGGACGTCCATGTATGTTGGGGGGTGATGCTGATGGCTGTGCTGGGGTTGGCTGGGTCCAAACACTGTGGTTTGGGGTCTGAGATTAAAGATTAGTTGGTTTATTCTAGAAAGAAGGCATATGTTGCTCATTTTTTATGCTCTGTCTCTTCTCATTATGATTGGTTTAAAATATCAGATCTCCTAACTAAATGTTAAAGATGGCCCTTAAAGTGTGGCTGACATGCTTTAACTAAATCTCTATCCTTGATGGATAAACTGAAGGATATCTCGTATGTGTCCTTCTGTCCAGGTGACCAGACTGCCCAGTGGACTCGTGATCGCCTCCCTGGAGAACTATTCCCCAGCCTCCAAGATAGGAGTGTTTATCAAGGCCGGCTGTCGTTATGAGACCCCTGAAAATCAGGGGGTCACCCACGTCCTCCGCCTGGCCTCCAACCTGGTATGATACTGAGTACTTGGTGTATTTTGAGTTTGGTTTCAAACAACTGTTAATAATTTAGCACTGATGTTGTTAATGTTTTCTCCCCTGTTCTAATTTAGTATTATTCTTATAGCTCTAAAGCACATGAGCAAGAATGTAGCCAATGTTTATTTTTGAGCATGATTATTTGTGGTGTTGTCTTGGCATCAGTCAACCAAAGGAGCTTCAGCCTTTAAGATATGTCGTGGTGTGGAGGCAGTGGGAGGCAGCCTGAGGTCAGTAAAGGAACACAGTCCCAGCTAACCTTTGAATACAAGTCTCCTCCTCGATCAGTGTTCTTATCTGGATATCTGCTCGTTTGTTTCTCTGCAGCGTGACTTCATCCAGAGATAACATGGTCTACACCGTTGACTGCTTGAGAGACGATATGTGAGTCGGATTAACTTTTTCACATTCGACCAAACGATGATGGTCCTGTGATTTTTAGGCAGCATGCTGGCTATGTGACAGTAAAAAGAGGCCTGATGTGTGTCATCCCTGTCTAGCCTGCCGTCCGGCCACCAACCCATTTAAACTTGATAGCTGTAAACACTTGTAGTTTGCTTCTCCTCATAGATCTGTGGCTGAGGTCAGCTCGAATCAAACGTCAGTTACATAAGTGTGACTGTATAATGTGTGATCAGTCTCTCTTACACCATGGTTTTGAGAAACAGTGACTGTTCAAAGGAATGCTCACTGGAGCGGCAGAATATGGTGCAGGAGTGGTTTTGTTTTCCCGTTTGATGGTACAGTTTGAGCACTTCACGTCACTAACACGTTTTTCCTCCCTCTTCATTATTTGTCTGCAGTGACACAGTGATGGAATATTTGATCAATGTGACAACAGCCCCAGAGTTTCGGCCATGGGAGGTGTCAGACCTCACTTCCAGACTGAAGATGGACAAGGCCCTGGCTGCACAGAGTACTCAGATAGGTGGGCCTTTGATTTCCCTTGTAATGCACACATACACTACTCACAAAAAGTTAGGGATATTCGGCTTTCAGGTGAAATTTCAGGATGAACCTAAAATGCATTCTAACCTTTCCAGGTGAACTTAATGTGACCTTCTCTAAACCTTTGAATGCACATGTCCAACTGTTCAGTGTCTCAGTACTTTTTGCACAAGTTGCTGTTCTCTAACAAGAAGCTTAACAGCAACATTCACAACAGGTTTGATCCATGAATCCACCAATACATTTCCTGCTTCAGTTAGAATTGGTATTTAAACAGTCCTCCTCATCATGCTGTTCACATTCTGACATCATGAGACCAAGACGACACCTAACAATTGATCAGCAGCACCTCAACACTGGAGGCTTCAAACAGGAAGTCCTCAGACGGAGGTGTTCACTGAGCTTAGAGGGTCACAGAGTGTCATCAGGAGGTTGTAACAGTGATACAGAGACTGGAAGAGTCACAGAAAGGAGAGGAGTGGACGTCCTTTGGCCACATCCCAATTTATTGAGACACTGAAAATCTTTTGTTGTGGTATACCCAGCACTGTTGTTAGATTTTCTTTCAATACATTGTTTAAGATGAATAAAATTACCATTACATGCTTCTACTTAAATGCCCTACTTTCATGATATAATATCACTGTAGCATTCACTTTTTACATTTTCCATATATTTCACCTGAAAGTCGAATATCCCTAACTTTTTGTGAGTAGTGTAGATATTTGGCATGCGATAATTCGACTTTGGACCTCATTCCAGATAATTTCGGTAAATTACTTTACCCACTTTTTTTCTTTTCCCACTTGTATGCTACAGAACATAACCTAATCAATGACTGAAGGTGACACTTTGATTAGATTCCACACGTATCTGTTGATTGGATGTCCTATCACTGCATCGTACAGGGAGATATAATGATTTTTCGATAGAGAGGACGTCGCATATTACAGCATTAACATCAGAACATTGCAGTTAATGATCACGCCTCTTCTCCAGGTATGGTTGAAGGTCTGCACTCAGCTGCCTACAAGAATGCTCTCTGTAACTCTCTGTACTGTCCTGACCACATGGTTGGCAACATTCAGTCTGAACATGTAAGTATTTTCCAGTCTTGAGGGACACTTGGAGCTTCACAGTGTTAATATACCTTTTTAAACTCTGTTTAATGTTTGGTATTTTTCTCCAGCTGCACCAGTTTGTCCAGAACAATTTCACAAGTGCAAGAATGGCTCTTGTCGGACTCGGTGAGCACCATAATACCTCTGACATAACCCATAAAGATATAAGTGCTGTTCTAGCATGACTTCTTTATGTGATACTATTAATAGAAACGGACATCAAACCTGGTGTTATCCTGAACGACCAACAGATCTTAACGTTTATGATGTTGGTCTTTCCCTCAGGGGTCGACCACACAGTGCTGAAGCAAGTTGGGGAGCAGTTCCTCAACATCCGCAGTGGGGCAGGCACCACAGGGGCCAAGGCTCAGTACCGTGGAGGTGAGCTGAACCCACATTGTTAACCATGGTCACACACCACATGGAGTTTTACTTGGAATTTAAAATGTGACACCCAGTACTGCTCCCTGACTGCCTCTAGGTGAGATCCGTCTGCCTAGCACCAGCAGCATGGTCCACTCGGCGGTGGTGAGCCACTCGGCAGCGACGGGCACCAGCGAGGCTCTGGCCTTCAGTGTGCTGCAGCATGTACTGGGAGCTGGTCCGCATATCAAGAGGGGCTCCGGCCTCTCCAGCAAACTGGTCCAGGGTGTTGCCAAGGCAACTGCTGACCCCTTCGATGTGAGTTGTAATACAAACTTGTAAAAGATTTCATAGAGGAGGGCTTTGAATGGCTTAATGCAAGACTACGGCTGTGTTTCTGTGCATCTTTACCTTGAAACTGCGACACCTTCTTAATAAGTGTGTTAAATTATAACTGCAATGCTGCCTGTAAAATGATAATAAACAAAATCCCCTTTTCTTTCTGAACAGGTCAGTGCTTTCAATGCAAGCTACTCTGACTCTGGTCTGTTTGGGGTCTACACCATCTCCCAGGCTGCAGCTGTGGGTGATGTGAGTATGCTCATAGTCAGGAGAGGAAATCATGTTCATCAAAGCAGCTGCAGTCCTTTTTTCAAAATCAAAGGAGGGAGGGTAAAATGTCTAAATGCTATGTCTGTCCTCCTCTGTCTCCAGGTGATGAAGGCTGCTGTTGCCCAGGTGAAGGCTGTTGCTGATGGTGGAGTCACAGCTGAGGACCTCACTCGGGCCAAGTAAGAGACATAGCCGAGAGGCAGTTGAAGGAAAAGTGTTGAGAGTTAGATGAGAAGATTGATACTACTCTCATGTCTGTGTAGCACTTAACCTCCTTTTTACAGTGTGATGCTATTACACATCTGTCTTTATACAGATTAACGTAACGGGACAGAAAGTTAATCGGTAAGCTGTAGAGAAGCTGGTAGGGAGGTTTTGTTACATTTGGACAGTGCCAAGCAAGCTGTTTCCCTCCATTGCCAGTCTTTATGGTAAGCTAAGTTAGCCTGCTGCTGGTGGATTTATGTTTTGTGTACAGACTTGAGAGTGGGATCTGTCTTTTCATGTAAGACGGCAAATAGCGTAGCTGACCTTTAAACAGTATAACAATATTTGTCTGCTGAGAAAAAGTGCCGTTAATAAAAACATATTAGACATTTTATTGTCTAAATTAAATTACTTTTTTTTTTAAAAAACAAAATCTCATCCTCACTAATGGCATCATGTAGATTGGTGTAATTAGATTGTCTAAGTGTAAGTCTGGTGTTGTATGTACATTTATATGCCCACAAGAGCTGATAAACTGAAATCTAAATTGTCTCATGTCAAAAAGTTTTTTTGCTGTTTCCAGTTCTTGTTCATGAAACCATCACACACGGTACCCGTTAGTTTCACCATTATTTCTTTTCGTATGACATTGGGCCAAACTCTTAAAGCACATCTTAGCCTCTGTTCCCCCTCATACTTAACATTCAGAGGAAAATGAGTCAAACGTCACCTAGTTTACACTATTGTGGCTTTCTGTCAGGGCCCAGCTGAAGGGGCAGGTCCTGATGTCCCTGGAGACTACAGAGGGTTTACTGGAGGCCATGGGCTCTCAGGCTCTGGCCACCGGATCGTACTGCCCCGCCGAGGAAATCTCCAAAAACATCAACAACGTCTCCTTGGCCGACGTCTCTGATGTAAGACATTTGGCTCTTGTCAGATAAGCATTTTAGGATGTGCTGAATATTTCATTTACTGTGTGAAAAATGTGTTTCATAGTCAACAATGGTGTTCTGAACTTTGATTCCCAGGCTGCCAAGAAATTTATGACTGGCAAGAAGACCATGGCGTCCAGCGGCAACCTGATAAAAACACCCTTTGTGGATGAGATCTAAAGCCCCCACCGTCGCCTCGTACAATATCTAACTCTGACGGAGAAGAAGAATTTGTTTCCAGAAACAGAACAAAAGCAGAAGTCATCATTACCCTTTGAAATGCTGTGGTACTGAGAGATATAATGTCATAACACCCGTGGTTATTTATAGGTGTAACAGTATATTTTCACACCATCGTGGTCCACTCATCTGTCCACATAAACTGTATAGCTGATGTAAAATAATGAATAAATTCTATCTACCTTACAGAGTTAAAAGTGTTTTGCTGTGATGGTCTGTGTTTTGGATATTGTAAAATGTCTGATTTTTAGTGTGACTATTAATTCTTGACATCGGAAACTTATGTTCTTATGTTGATTTGGTCGAAAGCTCCAGAGCAAGTAGACATTGAGTTAGGATTAGTGAAGCATCAAGTCAGCGTGAGTGAGAAGTCCAAGAAGTGGAAAGTTAAAACACACACAGTCTGGTAAGTTAGAAAACAACTGGAAGCTTTTAATATAGTAGAAAGCTCCACAGCAACTAAGTGGACTTTGAGTTTCATTTATTCTTTTTGCAAGTTTTGTGTATGAGCTCTTTTGTGAGTGTTCAGGTGTTCCTGTTCTCAGAGGTGTTTTAGCTACTCATTTACAAGAGTCCCTTTGCATAATTTATAGTAATGCACAAGAACCAGGAGTGTCGGCTATTTGCGGATGTTCTCGCGAGAGTTGTCCACTCCAGACATGGAGGCGCGAGCTGGCGGAATTTTAGTTTCCACTGCTGTGGGAGGACAGCAGCGTCCTGCAGGAAACACCCCTGCTGTGCGGTCACAAGGTGCTTCATTGCTTTAAAGGGCGGTATTCAGCACACCAGAGCGGAGGCTTTCAGCTCCAGAAACAGGCGCTTTGATGTGAGCATGGGCGGCGTTTTCCGCCAGTGTGCGTCCAGAGGAAAGAAAAGCGTCCATATGGGGGGAGAGGGAGCTCCGGGGCTCCGTGTGCGCTCAGGAAATAAGTCGACTGCATGCGTGAATCTGATTTCACAGCAGGAAGATTAATCAGCCATCAAAGCAAACCATTTTTTCTTTTTTTTGCAAATGTCACCTGGATGCGGTGAAGCATCCGGAGCTTGAATAATCCATGAGCCCGGGCAGCGATCCTCTCCTCCGGGGCTGGAGGAGGGCCAGCGGGTCGGGCGTATCTCGTCGCCTGGGATCAAACACAACATGCGGACACATCGCGGATCAAACAGACCCCTTTACTATCCCCGCAAGTTCCCCGGCGCCGGCTGGGATGATGGGACACGAGGTTTAGGCTGCTGACTCCCAAATGTCCCGCCTCCCTTTGAGGTGAGATCGAGGCGCACAAAACCAGTCTGACCTCCACCTGTGCCCACCGACATGGATAAACTCACCGTGATATCAGGATGCCTCTTCCTCGCCGCAGACATCTTCGCCATCGCCAGCATCGTCAATCCGGACTGGATCAGCACCGGAGATTCGGCTGGTAGGATGTTGTTGATACTTTTTACTCTGAAAAAGTGTAATTTTTTTGTCTTTGACAGCCACGCGAGGGTCTGTGTCAGGAGTCAGAAGAAGCATCAGTGTGCTCAGACTGTGGACACACAGTGTTTGCAGCTGATCAGACAGTATAAAGCCAACAGCTGCACACAAACATTGCTAAATTGTTAAAGGAGAGTGTCAGAGGAGACCTCCTATAATGAAGAGAAGCCATCACAGGTTAACAGTGAATTTCCTCTCTCTGACTTCTCTGAGGAGGAAAAAAAACACAAATTAGAGAAAAGTCCTGACTCCAGGTTTGGACTGACAGTTTTAATGAATTACAGAGAAATGTATGAAAACAAAAAAAGAAAGCGATATATTTACTGTCATAATTCAGAGGGATGAAAAGCCACCGCCTCAGTACAGCAAAGGTCAAGCAAGACAGCATAAAGTAGGGAGTGTGGCCCCCACAGCATCAGGGGTCCATTTTGTCAGTCAGCTTCTTGTTGTACATTTAGTCTTGCATGAACAAAGCGGTTTCTTCCAGTTTGATTAGTTTTGGTTATTTGACATGAGAGGTTTCACTGTTTGTGTTTGTATCTGTGCTTTTCTCTCTGGTTGTAAGTGGGCTGGTGAGGCAAAGTGATGTCACACACATTCACCAATCAGGATTTTACTCAAAATCTGATGACAGTTGTTGCATAATGCTGCCAAACTATGCTCAATAACATCTGATCAATTTCTGATCGGTTTTAAGTGTTCAAAATAGTGCTCTACAGGTCAAACTACCATGGACGGTAAAAAAATTGACGCAGCAGAACCACAGGTATATTTTTAAAAAGAATTTAATTTTTTATTCCACATTTTTTTTGTCCTTGGTGCCTACATTACCCACAATGCAACTACAACCCCTGACAGCTCTATTGGAGATTCAGGTGTGTTATGCTAGTTGCGGCTGATGTAGCTGCGAAATGAGCTCACTTCCTTATAACTCCACGCCCCCAGACTTTGCTCATTATGAAACCCAACCAAATCTGACTCAAGTGACATCACTTGAGGACATTCATCAGGCTCTATTAGAAAGTTAGAAAGGGATAGTTCGGATTATTTAAAGTCAGGTTGCATGAGATCCATAGTCAATGTGTCGCCTACAGTAAATGGCAGGCAGCCTGCTACCAGTTTGGAGAAACAGACTAGAGTCCAGACAAAGACACAAAGCAATGTACTGCTGTGGACAGGGGGAGCAGAAATATGGATTTTAACCACTTTTAAAAGACCCACCTAAAAAAAGATCAACATCAGTTGAAGTGGATGCTACATTTAGAATATTTTTACCATTTTAGATTGCCTTCAGACAGCCCTTTCCGACGGGGAGCCTTTTCTTTGCAGGCTTCAAAGTCACCAGACTCCATTCATAAAAACAGTAATTTTACCTTGCAGAACATGGGAGTGTAAGTGTGGCACTACCACAACAAGTAATACACTAACTGTGGAAAAGTACCTCATACAAGCCCACATCAAATAATCCAAACTATCCATTTAACTTTTAATAGATGATAACTACGGATGATTTTCTGAACCTAAGATTTGAGATCATGTTTTCAGGGCCTTTAAACACATGAGTCACTGGGGACAAATGATAGTGTCTGAAAGGATAATCCTGATTTACATCAGTGTCAGCAGCTGTTGTTCTGGATTAACTTAAATGGTTAGTTAGCCCCAATATGATCATATTACTGCTACTAATGATCATTTTTAGGAAAAGGCGTATTCCATTGATTGAGCAGTCAGTCCTTGAATTAAAGGGTTGACTACAGACGTTGGCCAAATCCCACAGTCTTCTACTTAGAGCCAGCCCTCTTGGTTATTGCAATAGAGTGATATTCAGATGCAAAGTCCAAAAGCTAAACATTGACTAAAACTGATGCAACAGGCAAACAAACCAGTACGATGTATATCCACAGCTGCCCGGAGTTCTTGTCAGCCTCCATCCTAATGCTACAGTGGAGCAGAGATAAGCACCTAACTGGCATGCTGAGTGGTTGTTACAGGATTTAATTTGTTGTAAAAAAAATACTGACTGCAGCTGCAAGTTGAGTACGTAACAGGCAGTGTTTTTGTTGCATAATTAAATGTGTAACCATGCACCAGATCCTTTTTTTCACTCAATTATTACAGTACAAAATGGACTGAAGTTCAGCTCAGTGTTCAGATTTTACCTTCCTATCAGTCATGGTAAACGATGGTGTGAAATCACTGTGCTTAATGCACTAAAAGCCTTTTGTTCCTGTTTAATTAGCCGAGTAGTAATCGCCCGAAGGCAGGAAGTGTTGTTTGGGAATGAAGATGTGTGACTTGTAATGAGGCCTCCTGGGCGTGTAATGCTTTCCACCTGGAGAATTAAAGCTCCTCAGGTTCAGTTGTGACGTATTTTATTCTGGCTGTAAGTCAAAAACATAAAGACAATGGCACGTGCCCCGTGATTTTTTTTTTTTTCTCTATCTGTGCGTCTGCACTGATAAATGGATAACTTGTCACTCTACATTATTTTAAACAACCAGAAGAACATGAAGAAAATCAGAATAAGCTTAGAACATTTCTTTCTCATCATTGAACCGAGGCTCACTGTGAATATGCGCTTTGATCACTTCGTATTAGTTATCGTGCTCATTTCCAAACGCTGTTATGTTAAAGCGGCTGATCAAACACAGGAGTTTCCATGCGCTGCTCTGTCGTCCCTCGTGCTTTGGCATCTACCATAAGATATGCATGCCTGTTAGTGTGTGTGTGTGTGTGTGTGTGTGTGTGTGTGAGAGAGAGAAACCGCACCAGTATGAGCATATGCACTCAGTGTGTTTGTGTTCTTAAGTGTTATGCCGAGAGATTTGAATCAGCAGGGAAGTGTCTGAGATTATGAAGTGTTCAGTAAGTGCAGGTTAGCAAGGTTGGTCACTTGTAAAACAAACGCACACACACACCACGTATTTGGTGAACATCTGATGTCACAGCTTGCAGGCTAACTCAGAGGTAAACATAAAATCAAAGCCATGTAGCACTTTTTAAAGAGCAGATTCAGGATCTTTAGCAGTTTGTAAATTCTGCATTGCAATATTACAATTGTGAAGAATACTGGACAATGACAATGATATTCAGTATGAAAAACATTAGTTTAAAAAGTAAGAAGGTTTGTTTTCATAGTATTAACTCTGGAATAATCAGAACACATTTCAAGTTGTACTTCCTGGTCACCAGCGCTGTCATTTGAGTCATTGGTAACCAGGAAGTACTACAATCAGCCTGTTCTGCTGCGATGCGTTTCAGTGTGGGCAGTTTTTGTTGAGTCTTGTTTATGTTGTTTTTGAGCCGCATGTGGCCAAGCCTGAGAGAGCAGAGCTGGAAAAATTGGTGGTCGGGAGTCAGAATCTTGCGTGCAATGCTGCATGGTAAATGTAGGCAGTGCTGGCAAGTTGATATAGCACACACTGAGGTATTTATTGCTTCAGTGGACTACATTTACCATCAACACTGATTGGACCTCCACAAAAAAAGTTTCCATTTGACAACTGTTTTACATTACATGTTGTTGTGGTTCTTTTCTTCTTTCACATTTTCTCATTTTATTTTGAAGGCTTTCATTCACAGTCATTTTTGTTGCTTTTAATCATCGCTTTCTGAACCACATTTCATTAAAAACAAAAGCTATTTTCCACAAAAAACACACTTTGGTCGGACGCATGGCTAGGTTGTGTCTTTTGGAGAATGAATGCACTATGTAGGTTGTCCCCCACCCTGCGGTATGAAAGGATGTGCTGAGGGGGAGCAGGATATCCTGTGTACAGGGGGAATAGGTCAGCCTGCAGGAGGATGTGGTTCAGGCCTGATGTTCCCCTCAGCCTGGTATCATCACCCAGCACTGGATCCATGACCAGGAACTGAAGCCATTTCAAGCCACTGATAAATATTTAAAGGGCCGATTTTACTTTCATGGCGTGAGGGATATGGGAGTAGCATTATGTAGAAAGAGGCAGAACGTCTTTTTATGATTGTCTTGTACTGGAATGAGCATGTTGTGTATTTTTCTAAACTCCATAATTTTACTTGTGCATCACTGTAGTTTAAAAATACTGAACAGTTAAATGGGTTTTAATAGCTTTAAGTACCAGCAGCTTACTTAATTTTCCTCCTAATTACAAGATGTTTCAGTGCTTCCCTGTTGTTTTCCTGCGCTCATTGTGATATTGGTTACTTGTAATTTTGGCCATCATGACAATTATGTTAATTCTACAGCAAGTTGCTTTAAATTGCCCTGAATAAATCCATAAATCCATAAAACACACAAAGCTCCTCTTTCTTCACTGTCTGCTTTGCAGGCACTAACTGCTCGCTCAAGATAATAAGTAAGAAAAAAGAGGCAGACAAAAGAATAAATGAAGGTGTGGGAGGATTTAATTCAGCGTTTATGTGCTCTGCCTCGTGTGGACGCTTCTGTGTTGTCAGAATGGATGCAGAGTTGAGCTGATGCCGTCTCTGTTGGGCTCCAAATGTGTGTGTTATACGCAGAAGCCCTCCTGCCTGACATCCCAGCGCCTGCCAGGTTTTGTGAAGCAGGAGACCGTCAGATGACTTGCCATCTGATGTAGGGGTCATTGATCTCTCCATTTCCGTCTTGGCTGTTAATCTTCGTTTCTCTGATGCCAGGAACCTGAACCTGTTTGATGTCATACATGAATCACTGGGGGGTCAACGCTGCCGCTGGCACGCTGCCCGCCGGAGTGTTTCCATACCAACAGGTTCCTCGGCCCCCGGTCACTGTGGGGAATCCAGGGACTCCTGGGAGGTCATCATATCTTACAGCTAGAATAACATATGGACAGATGATGTCATACTGTTTGTTGCTGCTACTGTGTATTAGACTCTTTGTCTTTGCCAACTACCAGTATGCTACAAGCTACCTTTCATATACTGATTTTAATGTGCAGTAGACTTTGGAGTGTTATCCATCTGGATGATGTGTTGGTTACTATGGTGCCAGTGTTTTAATGGTTTGTTTCACTCTCATGGCTCTCATAGGGTCTTTTTTAGCTGAATGAAACAGCTGATTTCAGTGAAAAAAGCTCTAAAAATACTACCTGCTCAGCACCGAACCGGAGACAGACACAGCACCTAGCTGGCTGGTATTTCCCGCAGGAGATGGTAGAGACCAAAAATGAGTTACAGGGAAACATTGCCACATTTTATGTGGACGTCCAGACAGTGATGTTGGTAAATATTATCCATAGAAGAAATAATACCTCAGTGTCTGCTATATTGACCAAGAAAACAGAGCTATCCTGCTGCAAAATCTGTTGTACTTCCTGCTCACCAGCACTGTCGTCCGAGTCATCGTGACCAGGAGGAACTACGGTCTCTGTCAGCTCGGCTAATCGGTCTGTTCCGCTGCTCTCCATTTTAGCATGGGCAGTTCTTATTGAGCGTTGTTTTTCTCGTTTTTGAGCAGTCTGTGTGCGACGCCAACCCTGAGAGAGTGGAGTGGAGAGGATTTAGTGGTTGGGAGTCAGATGCTTGCGTGCAATGCATCATGGTAAATGTAGGCACTGCCATACGTTTCCACAAACAGGAACACTCAACTTTGTCGGTTGATATAGCACAAGCTGAGGGGTTTATTGCTTCAATGGACTTCATTTATCATCAACACTGGTTGGACATCCACCCTAGTCAGTATCAGACTTGCATTTGCCGGGTGGCCAGAAACATGACTCATTATGATATGATAATGTAGCTCCATAACTGCTAGACATGTAAATAATCAAACATATCAACTTATATGTCAGTGATGTGTTTAAAATTACTAAATAAGCAACAATAAACATTTTTCATGGATCAGAAAGGAAACATTTTTTCCCCTGTGTTCTCCATCCAGGCTCTCTGACCGTGGGTCTTGTCCAGCAGTGCCAGACCATCCACGGCAGAGACCGGACCTGCAGCCCCCCACAGCTGCCCCCAGAGTGGATCACCACACTCTTTTTCATCATCCTGGGCATCATCTCCCTCACCCTCACCTGTGGCCTGCTGGTGATGTCACGCTGGCGCCGCGAGGCCGCCCGATACGCCCGATGGATTGCCTTCACAGGGAGTAGGTGTTCACAGCCAGCTCTTCTCTTATTCCACCCACAAATGTGTCTCTGCATTATATCTTTTGTGTCTTTTTCCTTTGGTATAAAGGATCAGCTACCTGCAGCTGCCACATGGCAGGATTTATGAATATCAAAGTGGCCTTAATTTCACGGTAAAACCCTGTAGCTGTTAAGTACCACGTCAAGGTCAGAAATTAGCTGCAGCTCGAGGCCAAAGTGCCCATTATAGTTTATAAAATGCCTGAGCAAGTAAAAGATGCTGCTTTAGAATCTCCCGTGAAATAAATGGAGCTTACCTCGACACCACCACTCTGAGTTTCATCTCAGGAAAGCTTTTAGTCTGGTAATTATGAGCATCTTGACAAAGTGACTGCCGACGAGCTCTAATTGATGGGTTTCTATTTTTACAGCGAAGACACGGAGTTTGTCTGTTAGAGGGGCCCACGGCAGGAGGAGCGCTTCACTTGGCTCTAAATATAGAAAAATCTGAAGCAGGTTCCACAAGAGTAGACTACGGGAGAAGATTAGGGCCACATGTTAAAAAAATGTATTGCAATTCTGACTTTATCCTCAGGATAATAATTTTTCACATATGGCCGTGATCCAGGGACAGTTGTTCCACTCACATTTTAATACCTGAGAGCTGCCTTGAAGGGTCTCCACATTATGACCAAGTGCTTCATGGATGACATGAAAAGCCAAATATTTAATCTGTCAGCTAACTATTTGAACCATTTATCCACGGCTTTAACCACCTATTTTAACCCATAAGTGATTCATTGTAATGAACAGTTGTAGCTGTTATCTGTTACCTTTATCTGCTTTAACCATTTTATCCATTACTTTATCCTACTCACCATTTATTCATTATTTAATTAGATTTTAAACACTTTATCCATTACTCTTAGCTAACATAAATATTTGTCTGTTCCATCCATTTATCCATCACGTTTTTGAACTGTTAAAACTCATCTGCTGGTTTGCTGTCTAGTTTTCATCCACATGGTGTTCAGCTAACTGTTTGGGCATATTTTTAAGATTTAAATTATAAATACTGTTTTTTTTTTTTTTTTTTCAAATTCGTAGAGCTACTCTGCAATTTTTCCTCATGCTCTCTGGTAACCGCAGAAGTACACCCGGTTGGGAGTCTCTGGTCTAAAGAGGATGTTCATGTTTTTCTCTCTGTTCTTGTTTTCCCTCCGTCACAGTGGTCCTGTTCTGCATGGCTGCTCTCATATTCCCCATCGGCTTCTACATCAACGAGGTTGGCGGACAGCCATATAAGCTCCCCAACAACACAGTGGTGGGCTCCTCCTACGTGCTCTTCGTTCTGTCCATATTCTTCACCATAGTGGGACTGCTGTTTGCTGGGAAGGTATGCTTGCCTGGCTGACACGCCCCCCCCCCCTCCTCGTTTTTGTATCTCTGGAGAAACCCCACCATCGGGGGCAGGTTTTGTTAGACATGACTCTTCCGTGGCGGCGCTGGAGGTTTCATTCAAGTAGAACAAAACTGAGACGCACTTGTTTGTGTTTTTTTTCCTTTTGGATGATCCTGTTTGTTCGGTGACTGAGCAGCTCTGAAATCATCCGTCCCGAGCGAAGAGGTGAACAGACAGGAGAATATTAATAAACAGGATGGAAATGGATTCAGGACTGTCAAGGGAGGCCTGCTGTATTATATGTCATCTTAACATTTACTGACAGATGACCCTCGTTCTTCTCATCCTGTCAACCAAGATGCACATGTTGAGATTGGACTGATGTCAGGCCTGATACCGGCCAACGCACCCAGTATGATCCAGTCACCTCCAATGTGACGGAGGTTCCTCTGTGAACACAGCTACATGGAACAATCGGTCATATATACCATGAAGTTTCACTTTCTTGGCACATTTTATTTATTTAAATGTTCAGTTATGGTTTTTTTTTTTTTTTTGTAAAAGCTATTTTTATTAAAAAGGTATCCCAGAGTTTCCCTGCCATTAATGAGAGGTGGATCACTTTGCCTTAAAGCACTGTTAACCTTAAATTGACTATAATGTTGTTGAGTTTCATGAGATCAAATCTCAAATTCTGGATACATCAAATGTAGGATGATGGAAAACTGTTTGAACTGGAATGTAAAAAAAAAAAAGCAAAGTTTGTACAAAATGACAAACACCATGTTGGTCGACATTGAAAAACTTGTCAGTTGAACTCTTGTACATGATCGGGGGGGTGATGTAAAGATGGATCCATGGAAGAGCTGGTCTCTGATGCTGTTGAGCTAAACCTTCGACAGTAAGAATCAGCAGCAAGACTCAAATTAACAGGTCAAACCTGTTGTGGTCTCTCTGTCTCAGCTTTGTTATTTTCTAGTGATGCAGTGAATGTATAACTCATTCCCTGGTGTTTAAACACCGTATCAAGAAATGAGTCAATCCGTGACTTGTTTGTTTTGTACATTCGGGACGTTGATGCTTCTCCATTTCTGTATAAATGAACAGACGGCCAGTCTGCGTCGCTTTCTAGAAGCACTGTGATGGTCTTGAATGAGCATGGAAGATCTCATCTCATTAAAGATGAATCATTGGCGAGCCGTCTCGTCGATTTGTTTTAGAAGAGCGTATCACTGTAATTATTTACAATCAAGAGCAGTGTTCACTTTTTTTTTTTTTATGTCAGCTGAAGGATGGCATAGTTTTTTCTGAGTTTAACACATTCTTCGACCTCTTGGGCTCATGAAGCGTTTCCACATTTAATAAAGTCAAAAATCTTATGATCAGAGCTAAACAAATTATTTTTTTGGACAAACATGAAGCTCATCTGATGGCCAAAATGAATCTCTCTGCAAATGCTTTTGCCTTCAGTGCTTATCTGCAGCGAGGCAGAGCTTGTTCAGAGCACTCTCACACCCACTTTTCATCCTTTGTCTGAGTGGATGCACAGGATGTTTAGGTTGCCATAGGAACGTCTTAGAAAAGTATTTGGTGATGTGTTTGTGGTCTTCTGAAAATATCCATTAAGCTCTGGGCGATAGCTGCAGGAACCTCCGTCATGTGTTGAAGGTCACATCCCAACGTGTATCGCTGTCTTTTAAACATCAGGTGTTCTGCATTGGACGGAGCAGCATTAGATATTTTGTCTTTTTGCTATAAAGCAGCAGCAGCTTTGCTAAACATAACTGGCCTGTGTCCAGCTTGCAGCGGTTACATGACAGGACTTAAAACTATTGAAGCTGCAAAGTTACTTTCATAAAAGTACACAAACTACCTTTAAGCTTCAAACCAAATCTCCCAGCCACAAGTACTGCTACTTTAAGACATTTTAAATAAAATAGTTTTGTGTATCTACTTTGCCAGTGCTGCAGTGGAAGGAGAGAGAGAGCCTTTAGTTCTTATGCTGGACTACAGAGTAAGGAGTAGTTTCTCTCTCTTTCTCTCCACTGTGGAAAATTTAAATAACCAACAATGACATAATTGGGAAAAAAAGACACAGTTGACATATTCTTTGGGGACATCAGATCAGATTCATGTTTAAAAAATGTATTCCACAAATGCGTAGCACAAAGAATAAAGGTTTTAAGCAAAAAACAGACAGACCTGCTCAGGCCTAAAATGTGAGAGCATGTTTGATGCACAGTATAAATGTATCTAAAGCTTTAAAGTAACATGTAAGGATCTTAAATGGTGAGGTCGTCAACTTAGTTTGGCACAGATTTAATTAGTACAGTGTGACAATCAGCCTGGTCAAGTGCACCAGTGGTGGATATGAGGCGCAACTTCAATTCTAACCACAAGAGGGCGTGATCGGTTAAATTTAACTCAGGGAAGTCCAGCACTTCACATCTTTAGTTCCACTGTTGTATTATGTCAAAGCCTTAATACAGTCCAGCTATTGTATGTTACAATGCTCTGAGGCAGAACCACGAGGCAGCAACGCACCCAGTCCAGTCCAGTCCAGTCCAGTCCAGTCCAGTCCAGTCCAGTCCTCCGCTCTGAATGTGTTGGATCCACTGTGGATGATTCTCTCAGGCCATGCTGTTACTGCTGTGCTGCAGCCTGGCCATTCGGGCGGCTACGAGCAGCAGCGCCCCGACGAGGAGCTCCAGGCCGTAGGAGAGCCAGGCCAGACCCAGAGACCAGCCGAAGGACGTGTGGATATAGGCCAGGCCCTCCGGCCCCACCAGCCTCTCCGTCTCAGCCAGGGC